>NW_027507748.1:171433795-172925462 GCF_037356315.1 Lithobates pipiens
TCTCAGTGGATTGAAATTCATCTTCTCACAGGGTGTTTTCATCCTTTATCTTGGGACTTGTAGTTGCTTTTTATGGACTTAACTTCAATTATGATTGCGCTGCATTTATTTTTATTTTTCATATTGTGTAATTGGCTCACTGATTTTCCCAGAACTCTACACTAAGATCTCAGGCATCCCCTGTAACAAAAATGTAATTTTTGATGAGATACTCCCAATAGGAAATTACATCTAAAGATAACTCATTAGAGCCCTGCAGGTGCAGCATCTGATTGATAATTATAAAAACACTCCCATTAGATTCACTTACCATGTGGACACAGAAAAACACACATGGATTTCTTCCTTTCTTTCTTCCATTCCTTGTAATGCACACAGATCACCTACAGGGTAATGTTTTTTTCTTTGGTGTTACTCTTTAAACTCCTTGGTAGCAAAACCAAGAAGTTGATCTTACACCATTCACTGCATGTTTGGTTTTTCCCTTCCTCCTTCTTCTCTATTACACAATGGCTTAGAATTTCCATATTTTTTAAAAGTGTATATAGTTTAATTTTGTCCCTCCACCCTCGTATTTTCTCACTTGGAAATGTGAAGATGTGAAAGAGTGATATACTTTAGCCACTCACAGCCCATGGGAAAATCACATCAAATATTCCAAGAGGCTGAAGGTAGATAAGTGGCAAATTAAAATGAGATTTTGTATCTGCAAATCTGACATCTATTCAGATGTGAGATCTTGTGATACTTCACCACTTACCAACTTGCCTCAGCTTGAAGTGTTACTAAACCCACAACAGTAAAATCAGTATGTATATGCGGTAAAACATGCTTGTTATACTCACTGCGGAACTGTGAGTGAAATTCACCTGAGACCACACTCTGGATCAAGTTAAGAAGTTTTCTTTATTTGACTCGTACAAGGAGACAAGTTACAACAAAAGAACAGATATGTGCCTATTGGTTCTGACTGCCTGTCACCCGTGCATTAGGGCTGCATAGACAAACAGTCAGCTTGATAGACGCCTGAACTGATAGACGTCTGAACAGATAATTGCCCACTAGTTCTGACGTCTATGACCCGTGCAATAGGGCAGCATACATAGAGTTCAGCCTTATGAGCTCCTATCTGACTTGTCTAACAATTGTAAAACTTGCATTTATATACCCTTTTACAAGCCTTATCTTAGTCATCTCTCCTAGATATGATTGGTTGCTAAAATCTCTGTCAATGTAACTATCCATAAATCTGACACCTGTTCTACAACCAGACAAACTTATTCATTCCCAGAATTTCTATATGTTCATTGAAGTGATATATAACTGGTTTTGTCCAATCAAAAACATCTGTGTAGAGACAGTATGGCACTCAGCTGTGTTAGATCAAACCCTCCTTGTCCTGATAAGATTTTACCAACTCAAAGAGAACAGATTTACGACTTTGGGAAATTCAACTTTCAATAACCCCACCTTTATGTGTTATATGTCTTATTGTTTTCACTATACAATTCTATGTGCATGTATACTAGACATTAGGGATGAGCCGAACACCCCCCCCCCCGGTAGGTTTGCACCAGAACATGCGAACAGGCAAAAAATGTGTTCGAACATGTGAACACCGTTAAAGTCTATGGGACACAAACATGAATGATAAAAAGTGCTAATTTTAAAATCTTATATGCATGGTATTGTTATAAAAAGGGTTTGTGGACCTGGGGGGTGTCTATAGTATGCCTGTAAAGGGGCGCATGTTTCCCGTGTTTAGAACAGTCTGAAAGCAAAATGACATTTCTAAAGGAAGAAAAGTAATTTAAAACTACTCGCGGCTACAATGAATTGTCAGTACGCAATACACATTCATTTTAAGGGAAACCCTGCACCAAATTTTTTTAACAAATGGCGTGGGGTCCCCCCAAAAATCCATACCAGACCCTTATCCGAGCATGCAACTTGGTAAGCCGCAGGAAAAGAGGGCGACGAGAAAACACCCCCCGAACCGTATCAGGCCACATGCCCTCAACATTGGAAGGGTGCTTTGAGGTAGCCCCTCAAAGCATCTTGTCCTCATGTTGATGGGGAGAAGGGCCTCATCACCACAACCCTTGCTCGGTGGTTGTGGGGGTCTGCGGGGGCTTATCAGAATCCGGAAGCCCCCTTTAACAAGGGGACTCCCAGATCCCAACCCCCTGTGTGAATTGGTAATGGGGTACAAATGTACCCCTACCATTTCACAAACAAATGTCACAAAAAGGTTAAAAAAAGACAAGAGACGGTTTCTGACAAGTCCTTTATTCTTTATTAAATTCTAGACATGTGCAGAGTAAAATATTTCGTTTCGGAATTTCGTTTTCGTCCGAAAACTTAATTTATTTAGTTACTCCCGAAATTCGTTTTTATTTATTTCGTTTTTCGTTCAAAAATTGCATTCGTCCGAAAATCCACATGAATTACGGTCGAATCTGTCTTTGAAGGCTTATGGTGTCTGTCGAATGTATAAAGAAGATTCGACGGAGCTAGTATATAGCATACTTTAGAACCCTATTAAAGTCTATGGGACTCCAACGTTCAAAATCTAAAGTGCTAATTTTAAAGGCTAATTTGCAAGTTACTGTCCTAAAAAGTGTTTGGGGACCCGGGTCCTGCCCCAGGGGACATGTATCAATGCAAAAAAAAGTTTTTTCGGGAGCAGTGATTTTAATAATGATTAAAGTGAAACAATAAAAGTGTAATATTCCTTTAAATTTCGTAGGGGGAGGGGGTTGTCTATAGTATGCCTGTGAAGGGGCTCATGTTTCTGGGGCTTAGAACTGTCGCTGCACAAAGTGTCATTTATGCAGGAAAAAAAGTCCTTTAAAATCACTCGCAGCTATTATGAATTGTCGGCTCCCGTAATACAGAGAACACTCATTGAAAGTCATTGATAAAAAAAAAAAAAAATAAATAAAAAAAAAAAGCGTGGGGGTCCCCCAAATTCAATTACCAGGCCCTTCAGGTCTGGTATGGATATTAAGGGGAACCCTGCCTCAAATTTAAGAAAAAATTTGACGTGGGGTTCCCCCTAAATATCCATAACCAGACCCTTCAGGTCTGGTATGGATATTAAGGGGAACCCCGCGTCAAATTTAAAAAAAAATTGACGTGGGGTTCCCCCTAAAAATCCATACCAGACCCTTTACCCGAGCACGCAACCTGGCAGGCCGCAGGAAAAGAGGGGGGGACGAGAGAGCGGCCCCCCCTCCCTCCTGAACCGTACCAGGCCACATGCCCTCAACATTGGGAGGATGCTTTGGGGGTCTGTGACCCCTCAAAGCACCATGTCCCCATGTTGATGAGGACAAGGGCCTCATCTCCACAACCCTGGCCGGTGGTTGTGGAGGTCTGCGGGCGGGGGGCTTATCAGAATCTGGAAGCCCCCTTTAACAAGGGGACCCCCAGATCCCGCCCCCCCCCCCTGTTTGAAATGGTAAGGGGGTACAAAAGTACCCCTACCATTTCACAAAGAAAGTGTAAAAAATGGTTAAATGAAACAAACACACTTTTGAAAAATTCTTTTATTAAAAATAAAAAAAAGATTCCAGCGGCGGTAATCCACTCTTCCTATCCAGCGACGGACGGTCATCTCTCCAGCGATGTCTCATCTCATCCAGCGCAGCGAATCCTTCGTTCTTCTGTCTCCGCAGAGGAGACAATGCAAGGATTCCGTCTCCCTGACGTTTCTTATATACGGTGGGCGGGGCCACCCGTCACCTGACCCCGCCCCCCTCTGATGCAAGAGGAAACCCGGGGTTCCCCGTGACGTATGGGTGACCCCGCCCCCCTCTGATGTAACGGAAACCTGCCTGTGTTACATCAGAGGGGTGCGGGGTCACCCATACGTCACAGGGAACCCCGGGTTTCCCCTTGCGTCAGAGGGGGGCGGGGTCAGGTGACGGGTGGCCCCGCCCTCCGTATATAAGAAACGTCAGGCAGCCGGAATCCTTGCATTGTCTCCTCTGCGGAGACAGAAGAAGGACGGAGGATTCGCTGCGCTGGATGAGATGAGACATCGCTGGAGAGATGACCGTCCGTCGCTGGATAGGAAGAGTGGATTACCGCCGCTGGAGTCTTTTTTTTATTTTTTTATTTTTAATAAAGGAATTTTTCAAAAGTGTGTTTGTTTTATTTAACCATTTTTTTACACTTTCTTTGTGAAATGGTAGGGGTACTTTTGTACCCCCTTACCATTTCAAACAGGGGGGGGGCCAGGATCTGGGGGTCCCCTTGTTAAAGGGGGCTTCCAGATTCTGATAAGCCCCCCGCCCGCAGACCTCCACAACCACCGGCCAGGGTTGTGGAGATGAGGCCCTTGTCCTCATCAACATGGGGACAAGGTGCTTTGAGGGGTCACAGACCCCCAAAGCATCCTCCCAATGTTGAGGGCATGTGGCCTGGTACGGTTCAGGAGGGAGGGGGGGCCGCTCTCTCGTCCCCCCCTCTTTTCCTGCGGCCTGCCAGGTTGCGTGCTCGGATAAAGGGTCTGGTATGGATTTTTAGGGGGAACCCCACGTCAATTTTTTTTTAAATTTGACGCGGGGTTCCCCTTAATATCCATACCAGACCTGAAGGGTCTGGTTATGGATATTTAGGGGGAACCCCACGTCAAATTTTTTCTTAAATTTGAGGCAGGGTTCCCCTTAATATCCATACCAGACCTGAAGGGCCTGGTAATTGAATTTGGGGGACCCCCACGCTTTTTTATTTATTTATTTATTTATTTTTTTATCAATGACTTTCAATGAGTGTTCTCTGTATTACGGGAGCCGACAATTCATAATAGCTGCGAGTGATTTTAAAGGACTTTTTTCCTGCATAAATGACACTTTGTGCAGGGACAATTCTAAGCCCCAGAAACATGAGCCCCTTCACAGGCATACTATAGACAACCCCCCCCCTACGAAATTTAAAGGAATATTACACTTTTATTGTTTCACTTTAATCATTATTAAAATCACTGCTCCCGAAAAAACGGCCGTTTTTAAAACTTTTTTTTGCATTGATACATGTCCCCTGGGGCAGGACCCGGGTCCCCAAACACTTTTTAGGACAGTAACTTGCAGAATCTTTTCTCTCCGTCAAATCTTTTCTCTGTCGAATATTTTCTCTATATAATCTTGGACTAATAAAGGTAAGGTTAGGCACATTCGACCACAGGTTCTATAGACACGTTGTCAGAGTCATGTCGAATCTCCTATTCTATATCGAACTGTTGTAACAACGAAAACGAAAATAAAGCATTTATTTATGTCGGATCTTTCGTTTTTCGGATTTTGTGCTTTCGTTATCGTTTGTCAAAACGAAAACGAAAATAGCTGAAATTCGGACGAAAATGCATTTGGACGAAAACGAATGCACATGTCTATTAAATTCTTCTTCTTTCCACTTCTTCTTTCATCATCTTTCTTCTGGTCTTCGTTCCGTGTTCTTCTTGTTCCTCCAACTTCTTCTTCTCCATCTTCTTCTTCTTCATCTTCTTCCGCTCTTCTCATCCTGCATCTTGCTCTGGATTCTTCTCCGCACTTCTGCCCCACCCTCCATTATTTAAGAAGTGTCAGAAGAATCGAAGCATCAGACGGCTGAAGACTACCACAGAGGCGGATCGTGCAGACGGCGCGGAGAAGAAGCCGGAGCAAGATGCAGGAAGAGAAGAGCGGAGGAAGAAGAAGATGAAGAAGAAGATGGAGAAGAAGAAGTTGGAGGAACAAGAAGAACACAGAAGGAGGACCAGAAGAAATAAGATAAAAGAAGAAGTGGAAAGAAGAAGAATTTAATAAAGGACTTGTCAAAAACTGTCTCTTGTCTTTTTTAACCTTTTTGTCACTTTTTTTGTGAAATGGTAGGGGTACATTTGGGGGGCGGGATCTGGGGGTCCCCTTGTTAAAAGGGGCTACCAGATTCTGATAAGCCCCCACCCGCAGACCCCCACAACCACCGGGCAAGGGTTGTGGGGAGTAGTTTTAAATTACTTTTTTTCCTTTAGAAATTGTATTTTTCTGTCAGGCTGTTCTAAACACGGGAAATATGCGCCCCTTTTCAGGCATACTATAGACACCCCCCAGGAACAAAATTTAAAAGACTATTACACTTTTATTGTTTCACTTTAAGCATTATTAAAATCACTGCTCCTGAAAAAAATTCAGTTTTTTTAACTTTTTTTGCATTGACACATTGGCATTGGCAGGACCCAGGTCCCAAAACACTTTTTATGACAATACCATGCATATAAGCCTTTAAAATTAGCACTTTTGATTTCTCCCATAGACTTTAAAAGGCTGTTCCACGGCTTTTGAATTTGTCGCAAACACCCAAAATTGTTCGCTGTTTGGCGAACAAGCCAATGTTCGAGTCGAACATGAGTTTGACTAACATAAAGCTCTCCCCTGCTAGACATGTATAGTAGACATGTGCGATGAGTTTCGTATGAATCGAAAATTTGTACAAATTTCCATAAATTCGTACATTTGGGAGGATCCGAAATACGAATTGCTATGCTTCCGAATTTTGTACAAAATACGAAATTTAGTTTATGAATTTCGGATCCAAATTCCCTTACAACGAAAACGTGACTGGTGTTTTGTTGACCAATCAGAGGTTTTCTTCTGCTTCTCAGTGAGATTTGGAAATATTAGCTTTTTTAATATGGGAGTGGGTAGTCGATGGGAGATTCAGAGATTCAGAATCGGACAAAATAAGAATTTCCATATAAAATGGCAAAAGTGGCCTTCGTGATACTATAAATAAAAAGGACTATCCTATATTATAAATGTATAATAGGGAAAAATTTTAAATAATAATAATATATAATGCAGACTATTAATCACAAATCCCAGTGCAAAAAATTGATCGCTAAAGTGTTTGTGAATATTCCCAAAAAATATATATATATTAAAAATTGTCAAAATGTATCAGTGCACTAAGAATAAATTATCCCAACATCCTTAAACCCAGAATAATTTAAGAAATAAATACGTGGATAAATAAATATCTGAATAACATAAAATACAATACAGTGCAACTTAGTGCTAAAAACCTGCAGCAGAATCTAATAGTGTCCACATAACACTAAAACTCAATGAATAAATACATATATAGTTATTCTGCGCAATGGTATACATGTATAAACCTCTAATATAAATAGTGAAACAATTATGATTCAAAAGGCACTCAAAAAAACATCAATAAATACAAGAGATATGTCCGTAAAATATTTTGCTTATTATCTAAAAATTATAAAAAGTCTTTAACCACTTGAGGACCGCCGTATTGCCATTGTACGTCAGCACAATGGCACAGGCAGGCATAATCACGTACATCTACGTGATTGCCTTCCAGCGGGTGGGGGGTCCGATCGGACCCCCTCCCGCTGGTTACGGCGGTCCGATTCGGTCCAGGAGCGCTCCGTGATGAGGGGATGGCCGTTGGTTTTCGGCCACCCCCTCTGGATCGCTCCTGGCCAATGGGAAGCTTCCTCCCCTGTGTATTGTTTACACAGGAAGGAGGAAGTGATGTCATTCTCCTCGGGGCGGTCTTTTTGACCGGACTACGAGGAGAACAGTAAAAGTAAGTGTGCACCAACACTACACTGACATGTAGGTACACACAGGCACACAAACCCCCCCGATCCCCCCCCCGATCGCCCCCCGATCCCCCCCCCCGCCCCCCCTCCCCCCCCAGTCACAGTGTCGCTGATTGCATTGATCATTTCTTTACTGATCAATGCATTCAGTGTCAGTTGTGACAGTAAAAACAGTCAGGACAGTTAGTGTTAGGTCCAGGGTAGCCCCCTATCACCCCCCAATAAAGATTTAACCCCCTGATTGCCCCTAGAGTTAACCCTTTCACCCCTTTTGCCAGTGTCACTAAGCGATCATTTTTCTGATCGCTGCATGTGTCGCTAGTGTCGCTAGGTAGCTAGTTATTTTTTTAGGTTCACCGCCAGGTTTTTATATCGCTAGGTACCCCGATATACTACCCAATAATGTTTTTAACCCCCTGATTGCCGCTAGTTAACCCTTTCACCCCCTTTTGCCAGTGTCACTAAGCGATCGTTTTTCTGATCGCTGCATTAGTGTCGCTACAGTCGCTAGGTAGCTAGTTATTTTTTTAGGTTCACCGCCAGGTTTTTATAGCGCTAGGTACCCCAATATACTACCCAATAATGTTTTTAACCCCCTGATTGCCGCTAGTTAACCCTTTCACCCCCTTTTGCCAGTGTCACTAAGCGATCATTTTTCTGATCGCTGCATGTGTCGCTAGGTAGCTAGTTATTTTTTTAGGTTCACCGCCAGGTTTTTATATCGCTAGGTACCCCGATATACTACCCAATAATGTTTTTAACCCCCTGATTGCCGCTAGTTAACCCTTTCACCCCCTTTTGCCAGTGTCACTAAGCGATCGTTTTTCTGATCGCTGCATTAGTGTCGCTACAGTCGCTAGGTAGCTAGTTATTTTTTTAGGTTCACCGCCAGGTTTTTATAGCGCTAGGTACCCCGATATACTACCCAATAATGGTTTTAACCCCCTGATTTCCGCTAGTTAACCCTTTCACCCCCTTTTGCCAGTGTCACTAAGCGATAATTTTTCTGAACGCTGCATCAGTGTCGCTAGTGTCGCTAGGTAGCTAGTTATTTTTTTAGGTTCACCGCCAGGTTTTTATAGCGCTAGGTACCCCGATATACTACCCAATAATGGTTTTAACCCCCTGATTGCTGCTAGTTAACCCTTTCACCCCCTTTCACCAGCGATCACAGTATAAGTGTCACTGGTGACGCTGGTTAGCCAGTTAGTTATTTAGGTTCCCCGTCAGGTTTTTATATAGCGCCAGGGACCCCCATATACTACCTAATAAAAATTTGAACCACCTGATTGCCCCTAGTTAACCCTTTCACCACTGACCACTGACTCTGGTTAGTTTGTTTTTTATAGCATTTTATATTCAAATCCGGAAGGCAGTGCTTGGTTTTCGGGGTCCCGTACGTGGCTAGGCTCCCAAAAAGTCCCCCACATGTGGTATCCCCGTACTCGGGAGAAGCAGCAGAATTTATTTTGGGGTGTAATTTGACTTCTGCCCATAGCATGTGTGAGCAATATATCATTTAGTGACAACTTTGTGCAAAAAAAAAAAAGTTTGTAATATTCCCGCAACTTTTGGCAAAATATAAAATATTCCATGGACTCAACATGCCTCTCAGTAAATAGCTTGGGGTGTCTACTTTCCAAAATGGGGTCATTTGGGGGGGTTTTGTGCTATTTTGGCATTTTATGGCCTTCGAAACTGTGATAGGTAGTGAGGAGTTAAATCAAAAATTTGCACCCTTAGAAATCCTGAAGGTGGTGATTGGTTTTCGGGGTGCCGTGCGCGACTAGACTCCCAAAAAGTCCCACACATGTGGTATCCCCGTACTCGGGAGAAGCAGCAGAATGTATTTTGGGGTGCAATTCCACATATAACCATGGCATGTGTGAGCAATATATCATTTAGTGACAACTTTTTGTAAAAAAATTTTTTTTTTTTTTTTTTTGTCATTATTCAATCCCTTAGGACAAAAAAAATAAATATTCAATGGGCTCAACATACCCATCAGCAATTTCCTTGGGGTGTCTACTTTCCAAAATGGGGTCATTTGGGGGGGATTTGTATTGCCCTGCCATTTTAGCACCTCAAGAAATGAGATCGGCAGTCATAAATTAAAAGCTGTGTAAATTCCAGAAAATGTACTCTAGTTTGTAGACGCTATAACTTTTGCGCAAACCAAAAAATATTCGCTTATTGACATTTTTTTTACTAAAGACATGTGGCTGAATAAATTTTGCCCTCAATGTATGACTAAAATTTAGTTTATTCGATTTTTCTTATAACAAAAAGAAGAAAATATCTTTTTTTTTCAAAATTTTCGCTCTTTTTCCATTTATATCGCAAAAAAAAAAAATCGCAGAGGCAATCAAATACCATCAAAAGAAAGCTCTATTTGTGGGAAGAAAAGGACGCAAATTTCGTTTGGGTGCAATATTGCATGACCGCGCAATTACCAGTTAAAGCAGCGCAGTGCGAAATTGCAAAAAGACCTCTGGTCCTTAAGGTATTTATTGGTCCGAGGCTGAAGTGGTTAAGAAGGTTTTTTTATAAGACTGGACTCCCGCAAGTATGATTTTTTTTTTTCGATAAAGAGAGTTCTGTGAGCTAATTTTTGGATTGCATCTTTATCTAAATGTTTTTTTTTCGTTAATTACTATTATTCGTTATGATGAAGTTAAAAACTCAGGAAGTCAGCACAGCACAGGGATGGTGTTATCCCCTCATAATGATAAATTCATCATAACGAACATTCGTAATTGTTACGAAAAGTTAACGAACCTAACAAAAATTTGTATTTCATATGACTCCAAATGGAATTTCGGACACAAATTACGAAATACGAATTAACAGCTAATACAAAACTGAACAAAACAAAACAAATTTATTGATTTAGCACATGTCTAATGTATACATGTATGGGTTTCACAAAAAAGTACTGTATTATCTACACAGTGGGCGGCACAGTGGTGTAGTGGTTAGCACTCTCACCTAGCAGTAAAAAGGGTCGCTGGTTCAAATCCCAACCATGACACTACCTGCCTGGAGTTTGCATGTTCTCCCTGTGCCTGCGTGGGTTTCCTCCGGGTACTCCGGTTTCCTCCCACACTCCAAAGACATGCAGGTAAGTTAATTGGCTTCTGTCCAAAATTGGCCCTAGTATATGAATGGGGACCTTGGATTGTGGGCTCCTTGAGGGTAGGGACCAATGTGAGTGTGCAATGTACAGGCATAGGGGTAGACACTCGCTCAGGTTGAACTGGATGGACTAGTGTCTTTATTCAACCTTACTAACTATGAAACTATGAAACTATATATATATATATATATATATATATATATATATATATATATATATATATATGTATATATATATACACACATATACATACACAGTGTTGTCCCAGGCAATGTATTTTAACAGTATTAATGAGGGCACAAGCAGACCTTTGTTTGACCCTGTCAAACTTAATGTACTGTATATAACTTTCCCATATTTCAGATAATTATTTCCAAACCACCTGTATAAAATGTTCTTATCTTACCTCTGTGATTTATATGCATTTCAAGGACTCAACACAATTCTATGTAACTTGAATCTATTCTAATGAACTTTCACCCAGTAAAAATATTAGCTTGAAACAGAGAGGTCATCTCTGCATTGTTCATTTCTTCCGTGCCTTTGCCTTGATCAAACATATCTGGAGACTCTCTGCTGTGTTCCTGTTGAAGACTTGCCTGGCTGACATCTCTTCTTTTTTTCTGATCCTGTCTGCTGCCTCTGACTACGTTGATCTCTGGCTTCCTGATTTACTGGCTTGTTCTGACTATCCGCTTTGGCTACCATACCAAGGGGATGTTTGACTATGTTTTATCATTATATTAAAAGGTATGATTTCAATTGCATTTTCTTTCTCCGTCTGATTCTTGGTTCCTGACATAGGTTTAGTAACACTTTAAGTCCTGTGTACATCCTGAGCTTAAGTTTCAAGGGAGCTCTTCAAAAGGATAGCTTTAAAGTACACAGGTACTGCCATAACGCCACAACAAAAGGATTCATTTGGGGGTTGACACAAAAACTGTATTTTTAAGGCATATATGAAAATAGTTACCATCTATTTGCATGTTTTTAAACAAATTAGTTCATCTTTATTTATATTGTTGCCTTTAGTCCGTTTTACTACACTAGGTCCTGGCTTTTGTATTAAGGCTATACTGCTATGCTGGAGTCACATTGCGTTGAAAAATGGCCAACATCTCTTTTGTGGTAGGGCAGAAACTTGCAACATTGCTAGTTTAATTTGCAGAAAACATGTGAGGCCAGCAGTAAACAACAGTTCATACTTGTAATACAAAAAAGGACTGGTTCTATTTTGACGCTTCCAACTAGGGATGAGCTCGGTGTTTGACTCGACTCGAAGTTTGTGGACCATTTCCACCAAATTCATGTGCCACGAATGGCCCACAATGCACTACGCCATCGGAGTTCATTGTTGACAGATGATTGGCCAAGCATGTACTGTGACCCGCATGCTTGACCAATCACATCACCGGCAGTGAGGAGAGCCATAATTGGCCACAGGCAGGATGCCTGTGGCCAATTATAGCACAGGGGGATTTAGTACACGCCCCACACTATATAAGGCTGCCAGCACAGTGGCCTTGTGTAGTGTGTTGCAGCAGTCAGGAAAACAGCACGATAGGCAGGGACAGTGTCTTTACTGCTTGGGAACCTAGCGCTTGTTCATTGGGTGTTGTGTGCCTCCTGCACAGTATAAACCTGAAGCTACCCTTTATTACTGGTGTTCTGTTTCTGTATTACAGGCATCTGCAGTGCAGAAGTTAGAGTGGGTGTTGTGTGCCTCCTGCACAGTATGCACCTGAAGATACCCCTTATTGCTGGTCTTCTGTTTATGTAATACAGGCATCTGCAGCAGTTAAAGTGGGTTTTGTGTGCCTCCTGCACAGTATACATCTGAAGCTACCCTTTATTACTGGTGTTCTGTTTCTGTAATACAGGCATCTGCAGAAGTTAGAGTGGGTGCTGTGTGCCTCCTGCACAGTATACACCTGAAGCTACCCTTTATTACTGGTGTTCTGTTTCTGTAATACAGACATCTCCAGAAGTTAGAGTGGGTGTTGTGTGCCTTCTGCACAGTATACACATGAAGATACCCCTTATTGCTGGTGTTCTGTTTCTGTAATACAGGCAACTGCAGCATTTACAGTGGGTGTTGTGTGCCTCCTGCATAGTATACACCTGAAGCTACCCCTTATGGTTGGTGTTGTTCTGTTTCTGTAGCACAGGCAGGCAGCTGCAGTAATTACAGTCGGTGTACTGTGTCATCTGTTTAATGTGCACCTAAAGCTACCCGATTGCTGGTTTTCCCATCTCCTTGCAGACCATTACTATGTCTGGAAGGCCAACAAGTAGAGGCAGACAGTCACGAAACAATAAAAGAGGAAAAACAGGCTCTGTGTCTAGAGACAACAGTGCTGGTCGTGGACGCGGTGCATCGTCATCAGCACGTGGCCATGGGACACGCTTGTCCTTATTTTTGGCAGCTGGACGTGTTGAGCCGCATCATGCCGAAGACTTGGTAGAGTGGATGACCAAGCCCTCCTCATCCTCCTCATCCTCTCTCACCCTGGCTCAGGGTACTAGCAAAGCAACTGCCAACGCATCCTCTTCCCTCGTCTCAATGTCATCAGTCACTCCTTCCCTAGACCCACCATGTCCTCCTGAGGAGACCCACGAACTGTTTGAGTACAGTGTTGGGTACATGCTTCAGGAGGATGCCCAGTGTTTTGAAGGCTCTGATGATGATACCCAGCTAGAGGAAGGCAGTAGTGTGAGCGCAGAGAGAGGGGATGCTCAAGAAGGAGAGCAATCTGGCAGTCATGTTTCATCAGCTGAGGCATACTGCCAGATTTGCTCCAGTGATGCAGAGGGAGGGGATGATGAGGTCACTGACTCCACGTGGGTGCCTGATAGGAGAGAGGAAGAGGAGGCACATCTCCAAAGAGGCAGGAGGCCCTCCGGGGGCCAGCAGACTGGGCCACTGCTAGTAAAAGAGCTGGAAGAAGAAGCGGTGGCCCGGCAAGAAGAACCGAAGAGGGGGACAAGACCCCCGAAGTCGGAAGAAGGGGCAGAGGCGATGGAAGACCGGGCCTCCGCTAGTAAAAGAGCTAAAGGAAGAAAGCAGAGGCCCGGCAAAAAGAACCAAAGACCCCGAAGTCAGAAGAGAATACCCCCAAGATGGAAGACCACCGGAGCTGTGCAATAAACTATTTTTAACCCGTGTGTGTTGTGTTTTATTTACTTTTTCACCAGGTGAATGGGTAGGGGTACACGGTACCCCAATACTCATTCACATAGGTTGGGGGGCCGGTATCTGGGGGCCCCCTTCTTAAAAGGGGCCCCCGGATTCCGATAAGCCTCCCGCCCACAGACCTGGACAACCAACGGCCAGGGTTGTCGGGAAGAGTCCTCATCAACATGGGGACAAGGTACTTTGGGATGGGGGGCAGTCTGCTGGCCCCCGGAGGGCATCCTGCCTCTTTGGAGATGTGCCTCTTCCTCCTCCTCCTCTCTCCTATCAGGCACCCACATGGAGTCAGTGACCTCATCATCCCCTCCCTCTGCATCACTGGAGCAAATCTGGCAGTATGCCTCAGCTGATGGAACATGACTGCCAGATTGCTCTCCTTCTTGAGCATCCCCTCTCTCTGCGCTCACGCTACTGCCTTCCTCTAGCTGGGTATCATCATCAGAGCCTTCAAAACACTGGGCATCCTCCTGAAGCATGTACCCAACACGCCCCTGCTTTGGCTAGCTGATCTCCAAAAGGAGTTGAACCTGCCCAAGAACCGCCTTATATGTGACATGCCCACCGGGTGGAACTCAACATTGGTCATGCTGCAGCGGCTGCACATGCAGCAGAGGGCCATCAATGAGTACATGTGCGACTACAGCAGGACAGGGTCAGGGGAGCTTGTTTTTTTTTCACCACGCCAGTGGGGCATGATCAGGGATGCATGCACTGTCCTGACACCATTTGAGGAGGCCACAAGGATGGTGAGCAGTGACAGTGCATGCATCAGTGACACTGTACCCCTTTCCATCTGTTGGAGCATACACTGCGTGGAATAATGGACAGGGCACTTGAGGCAGAACAGAGGCAGGAAGAGAAGGACTTCCTTGCCTCTCAAGGCCCCCTTTATCCAGACAGTGTTCCTGCTGTCCCACCATCACACAGGAAGAGGAGGAGGAGGAGGAGGATTGTGTCAGCATGGAGGTGGAGCCTGGCACTCAGCAGTAGCAGTCTTTTAGGGATGATTTACAGTCCCAAGAAACCTGTGGACTTGTACGTGGCTGGGAGGAGGTGACTGCATATCATGTTGTCCTTAGTAACCCAGAGGACTTCGGACTGAATGCCTCAGCTAACCTACGCTGCATGGCCTCCCTGATCCTGCAAAGCCTGCAGAAGGATCATCGTATTCTTTGGATCAAGGAGAGGGGCCATTACTGGCTGGCCACTCTCCTTGATGCACGATACAATGGTAAGGTTGCGGACCTTATCTTGCTGTTGCAGAGGGAGCAGAGGATGAGACATCTCCAGGAGTAGGGATGAGCCGAACACCCCCCGGTTCGGTTCGCACCAGAACTTTCGAACGGACCCCAAATTTGTACGAACTTTAGAACCCCATTGAAGTCTATGGGACTCGAACGTTCCAAATTAAAAGTGCTAATTTTAACAGCTAAAATGCAAGATACTGTCCTAAAAAGGGTTTGGGGACCTGGCTCCTGCCCCAGGGGACATGGGTCAATGCCTAAAATGTTTTTAAAAATGGCCGTTTTGGCGGGAGCACTGATTTTAATGACGATTAAAGTGAAATATTCCTTTAAATATGGTGCCTGGGGGGTGTCTGTAGTATGCCTGTGAAGTGGCACGTGTTTCCCGTGTTTAGAACAGTCCCTGCACAAAATGACATTAAACGGAAATAACATCATTTAAAACTGCTTGCGGTTTTAATGTTATAGCTGGTTCCTGCAATATGGTTGAAAATCATTGAGAAAAATGGCATGGGTAGCCCTCCCTGCCCATTACCAGCCCCTTTGGGTCTTGTACGCATATTAAGGGGAACCCCGTACCCATATTAAAAAAAGGAAATGCGTGTGGCCCCCAGGCCCTATATACTCAGAACAGCAGTATACAGGCGGTGCAAACAAGACAGGGACTGTGTAGGTTTGTTGTGTTAAGTTGAATCTGTTTGTAATTTTCAACTGGTACATTTTTAAAGTGTAGCTCCAGTCAAAAAAACTATTTTTAAGCTTTTTGGAAAACATAGGGAAGGGTTATCACCCCTGTATAATTTGTTTTGTCGTCCGTCTTTTTTCATCTCACTTGCTGTTGTCTCCTTCCGTTTGCAAGTAGGAGATGTTTGTAAGTTGGATGTTTGAAAGTAGGGGCCTGCCCTATATGCTCTGCAGAAATGGCGGAACAAGGTGTTGGTTTTGCCACAACATTGTAAGCCCTCAAAGTGACTCTTGGTGGGCGCTGGAGCACCCTGCTGTGAACGATTATATCAAGAATTGTAATTACATGCCATTGTTGAACAGTGGTAGAAAAATTGACCTTTGGTGGTTGTGGTGCTGGTGCCACAACACTATAAGTCCTCACAGTTACTCTGGGTGGGCACAGGAACGGGCCCTCCTGTGAAATATTATATCAAGAATTGTAATTACATGTCCCTGTTAAACAGGGGCAGAAAAATTGGGCCTTAGGCACTGGTGCTGGTGCCACCACACTGCAACCTCTCCCATATACTCTTGTTTTATTGTAGGAATTAGCCCTGCTGCAAAGCATTGCATCAAAAATTGTACTTAAACGCCCCTGTTAAACAGGGGCAGAAAAATTGGGCCTTAGGCACTGGTGCTGGTGCCACCACACTGCAACCTCTGCCATATACTCTATTTTTATTGCAGGAATTAGCCCTGCTGCAAAGCATTGCATCAAAAATTGTAATTAAACGCCCCTGTTAAACAGGGGCAGAAAAATTGGGCTGATGGCATCACCCAGAACCAAAAATGTTCTTCCAACATATCAGCGGAGGAGGAAGAGGATAGACAATCAACATAACAGGACAGTCACTCAGCATCAGCATAGGCAGTCTTGAAGGAATGTGATATTTAAAAAAAAATTATTCGGTTACATCAGCTTCAGGTGCTTGGTAGCTGTGGGTGATCCAAGACTGATTCATCTTTTTTTTTTTTTTGTTTACAAACGGTTTTTATTAAAGGTTATTGAAACAAATACAATAAAAAGGTCAATCGGTACAAATGTTATCAAAGAGAATAGCATACAATGTAACATCAATAAATCATTAATACTCTGCTATAACAAAGAGTGGTATGCTAAACCCAACCAAGAGAACTCATAGAAAAATTCTGCTGAGCACTTGCACCTTATTGAGTGAAAATAGAAAGAAAAACCAAACAAAGAAAAGAAAAAAGTAAGAAGAGAAAAGAAAAACTAAAAAGATAACCAAAATGCTACCACAAGTGAGTGTCATCAAAAACCTTTCATATACCCTGCCATTAAACACTGTGCTCAGCCGGACTGTCAGGCCTAGGGGTTATCCATTGCAGAGAAGTCCAAACGGACCATTTACGATCAAAAATCTGCATGGAGTCTTGCAAAGTGTGGTGTAAACGCTCCATAAGCTTGATCGACTCCATGCGCTGCAAAACTTGTTCCCACGGAACATCCGGGGATCTCCAGTGCAACGCCACAGTCCAATGAACTGCATTGACTAGTGTATGAACTAATTTCTGTGCCGGGGGAGTTAGTCCCGGGATGCCAGCAAACAAAAGGCCAATCCGGCACGTGATGTCAATATTAGAGCCCGTAACCTGGAATAATTTATCAGCGACCCGTTGCCAAATGGGCTGCAGTACCCTACAGCCCCAAAAGATATGGGAGAAGGAGCCCGGCTCCTGACATCCACGAAAGCAACTCCCCGGGACCAGTGGGCAAAATCTATGCAGCCTAGCAGGGGTATAGTACCATCTTGTGTGCAGTTTTAAAGCAGTTTCCCTGACAGCCAACGATTTCGTGCATTTACGCATGTTCGAAATCACATCTTCCCATTCCTCAGGGGTCATTTCGAAGCCAACCTCCCTCTCCCAACCCAGCATAGCCTGTGATTTATCCGGTAGCTGTACCTCTCCAAGAGAACGGTACAACCAGGAGATATTTCCTCGATCCCTGGATGAGGACTTACAAATCCTTTCAAAATCATTAGGAGGGGGAAGCCCCCTCTTCAAGTAATGAGAGGCGTAGAAATGCCGAACCTGCAGGTATTTATAAAAATCTTCTCTGGGCAACCCGAACTGCTCCTGGAGAGAAGCAAAGGTACAAAACGGCCGTTCTTGGGAAAGGGCATCAAGGGTAACCAGGTCTCTCTGAGACCAACCCTCAAAGCTCTCCGGTGCCGAAAAAGCCGGCGGGAATCTAGGGTCCCCCAAAAAAGAGGCCAGGCCGGGGCAGGGTGGGCACAGGGCATATCTCTTTTTGTATAAAGACCAGAGTTGAAGGGATTGTGCTACCACTCCATTCAAAGTGGCTAATTGTTTGGGGCGAACCCCATCCAACCACAGGAGACCCGGGAGGTAGAAAGGTTTCACCGAGGATCTCTCAAATTGAATCCATGGGACCGTACCCGGGGGATAATGCCACTGTGCCAGCTGAACCAGCCTGGCCGCGAGGTAATATAACCATAGATGAGGGAGCCCCAGACCCCCACGGACCGCTGGCCTGAAAAGTAGCGTCTTGTGCAGTCTAGGTTTTTTGTTTTGCCAAACAAACCGATTGATCTCTTTCTGTATACCATCAATCGTGTTCCGGGAGACATATAGAGGCAGTGCTCTAAAAAAAAATAAAAGCTTCGGGAGGATAGTCATCTTGATAGCCTGGATTCTACCCATAAAGGATATCCGATAACTGTCCCATGATCGCAATAATTGTGTGACATGGGCAAAGACTTTGGGATAATTTGCATAATACATTTTAGGTAAGGAAGCAGCCAACTTGATACCCAAGTAGGGCAACGAGTCGCAGCACAAAGTAAAACCGAAGCTCGCCTGTATACCTGCAAGAGTGGCATTGGGAATGTTAATAGGAAGGGCCGCACACTTAGCAAGATTAACACCCAGACCAGACATGCCATGGAACGAGTTCAACAAGGGGATCAGATTCGGCAGTGAGACCACAGGGTCTGATAAAAATAATAGTACATCGTCTGCATACATACTCAGTGTAAAAACCTGATCCCCCTTAGAATACCCCTTGATATCAGGGTGTAGACATATCGCCCTGGCAAGCGGCTCCACCGCCAGGGCAAATAGCAGGGGGGAGAGGGGGCAACCCTGCCTAGTCCCCCTGCCAAGCGGAAAATAGTCAGAGGAACATCCCGGGAGTTTAATTCAGGTGCAGGGGCGATGGTACAGAGCCCTAAAGCCGTGCACAAAAGCCCCCCCAAACCCGAACCTAGACAGGACAGATTCTAGATAAGGCCAGGTGACGCTATCAAACGCCTTATGGATATCTAAGCTCAGCAGTAGTACTTTTTTAGAGAATAAATTGGCGTCCTGAATAATATCAGTGGTTAGACGGATATTGTCCGTAATTTGGCGAGAAGGGATAAATCCTGTCTGGTCTGGGGATATCAGAGTGGGGATAATATTAGAGAGTCTATTTGCCAATAGGCGGCCAAATATTTTCAAATCATTGTTAATAACCGAAATTGGTCTATAATTTTGGGGGAGGGAGTGGTCTTTGTTCGGTTTAGGGATCAAGGACATGTTCGCAAGAAGCATGTCCTCGGGGAAAGTGTGGCCTGATAAAACATAATTAAACAATTTCGCCAAATATGGAAGTAGTTGGGGTGAAAATTTTTTATAATATGTAGAGGTAAAACCGTCTGGACCAGGGGCCCTAGAGGGTTTCAGTGATGCAATGATATTCTGGAGTTCCTCCATACTGCAAGGGGCATTCAAAGCCAGAGTTTGCTCCACGGTCAGGGAAGGGAGGGGAAGGCCATCAAGCCAATCATTAACAGCTAGACCCGGCGTGGGGGTCGGGGCTGCCAACAAATCTCGGTAAAATTTAGAAAACAGTCCCAAAACCTCAGCCGGATGAGTTACCAATTCGCCCCCTGCATTCCTGAGTTTGTAAGTGTGTGGCGGTCTCATAGTAGCATTCAACTTCCTGGCAAACATCGCAGAAGCCGAGTTACTGTGCAATAAAAATTTAGCCCTTGACCACCTTAATGCCTTCTCCGTCTGCCCAGAGAGAAGTGTGTCCAGTTCCGCTCTTTTAGTCAGGATCTGTGCGAATATGTCAGGGGAATGGGAGTGGCCATGAGTGTGATATAGTTTCGCCAATTCCTCAGTAAGTCTGGAGATGTCATGTAGTCTCTGCTTCTTCTGCGTGGCCGCTATAGAGATCAAACGACCCCTGAGGACCGCCTTATGAGCGGCCCAAAGGGTAGAGGGGGAAATGTCCTCAATGTCATTCAACGTAAAATATTCCTTGATGTGCTCAGCAATTTCCGCCACCAGGGCCGGATCCGAAAGCATAGAATCATTAATGCGCCACGAGGCATGGGATGGGGCTATACCAATATGTGCTACCGAGAACGACACCGCCTGATGATCCGACCAGGGGCACGGGATAATACAAGCCTTAGATGAATTAGCTAATAGTACCGGAGTGCTAAATATATAGTCCAGTCTGGAATAGCTGTCGTGAGGATGGGAATAGAACGTATAGTCTCTGGCACCCACATTATGGGCGCGCCATGTGTCAAGTAGTTGATGGGAACCGAGCAGACGGACAAGGGATCTCGGAAAGGCATTAGCAGTACTCACCACTCGGCTTCTATCCAGCTTAGAATGTGCCACCAAGTTGAAGTCGCCACCTAACAACAGATGGGGGGAAAGGTATCTGTCCAAAATCTGGAAAAAAGAAATAAAAAAAGATGCCTGCGAGGTGTTAGGAGCATAAACATTAGCCAAAGTGATCTCCTTACCATTCAGCAAACCCTGCAGGATGATAAATCTACTATAGGGATCTTTATAGACATGTTTAACCTCCAAACGAACTGAATTTCTAATAAATATAGCCACCCCCTTAGATTTTGAGCTAAAAGTGGTGAAATAATGTTGCCTGTAATGTCGGTCAAAGAAGCGAGGGTGATTAGTTTCTGAGAAATGCGTTTCCTGTAGAAATAATATATCCCCCCCCATATGTCTATAATACCGAAAAGCTTTCCTACGTTTATGAGGAGCATTGAAGCCCTCTACGTTATGGGAGATTATTTTAAGACCCATGACTGGAGGAAGGAGAACGCTAATATTAGGCACAATAACGGTATACTACAGTACATTCCTGGATGGCAGGGCACCCAATACCAAACTGAAGACAAATTCACATGTGGTAAAAGAAAAGACAAAAAACTAAAAAAACATTTGAAGAAAAAAAAGAAAAACAAAGCATTAGTAAAACACCATGGCTTCGGGGGTATGCCAGATACAAAACCAAACTTGTGGATACCCCCGACAAAAATAACAGCAGTCATCAGTCAAGTGGACTCTAAAGTCCAATGCTCTATTCAGTAGGCACTGTCAAGTTAAAATGCAGTGCGATTCCTGACCCCAGGATCCAAGGTCCGGAGCCCAAATCCTGATGGCAGTAAAGACCGGGGTCCCCAGTCACTAAATAAAAAGAGCAGGGGGACACTCAAGCGCGAGCAGTGAGAGCAGTTCTGGTGAAGAAGGTGCCAACCATCCGACATAAAAATAGAAAAGGTTGATTGGAGCATATATCAAAACGTGAATAAGAAAAAAAAAAGAAAACCAAAAATATTCATAAAAACTGGGAAAACCTGTAGTATAACTGGCATCGCAACAAAAAAAAAATTTCTCCGAAGAGGGAGCTCACTCATCCGAAAGATCTTCAAGGGTGATCACAATTGCAAGTCTCGGAGCTCTTGACGCTGTCGTCTGCGGTCGCGCTGTGGAGACGGGGTAGCCCAAATAGGCGAAGGACGAGGGGTAGAAGGAAGCCTCTGAGGTTGCTCTGGAGCCAGCAGGCCAAGTTTGATCAGTAACTCCTTGCCTCCTTGCAAAGTGGTGACAGTATGGGTTGTTCCGTTGTGAGGGACTTGCAATTTGAACGGAAACCCCCAGCGGTACCTGATTCTTGCCGTTTGCAGAGCCGCTGTGACCTCCTTGAGATTCCTCCTCTTTTCCAAAGTTGCTGGGGACAGGTCAGGGAAGATTTGAATTCTCACTCCATCCAGCTGAATATTAGGGATATTGCGGGATGCACGCAGAATTTCCTCCTTAATGAGAAAGTCCTTAAGGCATAATACAATGTCTCTGGGCGGCTTGTCCTCAGGGGGTTTGGGCCTCAAAGCCCTGTGAATCCTGTCACAGGCAAATGCGGTTTCCGGGGAGTCCGGTAAAAGTGACATAAAAAGCCTCTTAATGTACGGAAGCAGATCTGTTATCTGTTCCGGAACCCCTCTCACCCTGAGGTTGTTGCGCCTGTTTCTATTGTCCAAATCTTCGAGATTGGCCTGCAGCTGAGTAACAGTATCTGCGATGGAGTCATAGTCTCTGCGTAGGTCTGAATATGCTAGGTGCAGTTCATCATGTTTGGCTTCCAATAAATCTGTCCTCCCTCCCAGCGCTGCCAACTCCTGTGTCAGAGTGTTAGTAGATTTATGAAGTTCCACTTGGAACTTATTAGCCAGCTTTTCATACATGGCAGAGAGGCTAGCATCTAGCTCTGCCTTGGTGAGGTGTACAGCGTACTCACTGGATGGTGCGGTGGACGCCGGAGGGAGCCTTGGGCCTGGCGTGACTGCCGAAGCCTGCGGAGGCTGGGCGCCATTTTGCGACATCCCGCTCTGTTCCCTCGTCCGGAGAAGGTAAGTAGTCAGGGACTTCTGAGTTGTTTTCCCACGATGAGCTTTACGTGTCGGCATGCACCTCTGATTCCCCAAGGGGTGTAGGCTGTAACCGATCGAAAATGCAGGCTGAAATCCCCTCGGGGAGTGATATGTCTCTCACGGGTTCACGGAGCTCTCACTCCATGCGTCCTCTCCTCACCGCGCCGCGCATGCGCCCCCAAGACTGATTCATCTTGATGAAGGTCAGTCGATCAACTGATTCGGTGGACAGGCACACCCTGTGATCGGTAACAAAGCCACCAGCAGCACTGAAGGTGCGTTCCGAAAGAACGCTGGATGCAGGACAGGCCAGTAGCTCAATTGCATACTGTGCAAGCTCTGGCCAGTGATCCATCCTCAAAACCCAGTAAGCCAGAGGATTTTCGGTGGGAAAGGTGTCCAAGTCTGACCTTGCCCCTAGGTATTCCTGCACCATGTAAATCAGGCGCTGGCGATGGTTGCTGGAACCGATCATACCTTGGGGCTGCGGACTAAAAAATTGTCTGAAAGCATCAGTCAGACGGCCACCTTCTCCACCGCTTCTTCTGACCGATGCCTCAGCAACACGTTGTCCAGGACCAGGAGTTTGTAACCTCCCAGTCTCTGGGAACGCGTTGCACAGACCTTTCTGCAAGGCCTCCCGGAGATGTCTCATCATCTGCTCCCTCTGCGATGGCAAGATAAGGTCGGCAACCTTACCCTTGTACCGTGGATAAAGGAGAGGGACCAGTAATGGTCCCTCTCCTTGATCCGAAGAATACGAGGATCCTTCCGCAGACTTTGCAGGATCAGGGAGGCCATGCAGCGTAGGTTAGCTGAGGCATTCGGTCCGGAGTCCTCTGGGTCACTAAGGGCAACATGATACGCAGCTACCTCCTCCCAGCCACGTACAAGTCCACGTGTTTCTTGGGACTGTAAATCATCCCTAAAAGACTGCTGATGCTGAGTGCCAGGCTCCACCTCCATGCTGACCCCAGCCTCCTCCTCCTCCTTGTCCTCTTCCTGTGTGATGGGTGGGACAGCAGGAACACTGTCTGGATAAAGGGGGCCTTGAGAGACAAGGAAGTCCTCTTCTTCCTACCTCTGTTCTGCCTCAAGTGCCCTGTCCATTATTCCACACAGCGTGTGCTCCAACAGGTGGACAAGAGGTACAGTGTCACTGATGAATGCACTGTCACTGCTCACCATCCTCGTGGCCTTTTCAAATGGTGACAGGACAGTGCATGCATCCCTGATCATGCCCCACTGGCATGGTGAAAAAAAGGAGCTCCCCTGACCCTGTCCTGGTGCCGTAGTCGCACAGGTACTCATTGATGGCCCTCTGCTGCGTGTGCAGCCGCTGCAGCATGGCCAACGTTGAGTTCCACCTGGTGGGCATGTCACATATAAGGCGGTTCTTGGGCAGGTTCAACTCCTTTTGGAGCTCAGCCAGCCGAGCACAGGCATTAAATGATCGGCGGAAATGCACACAGACTTTCCTGGCCTGCTTCAGGACATCCTGTAAGCCGGGGTACCTGCCAAAGAACCGCTTTACCACCAGGTTAAGGACGTGAGCTACACAGGGCACATGGGTCAGTTGTCCCTGTCGGAGGGCGGAGAGGGGGTTGGTGCCATTGTCACAAACCACCATTCCTGGCTTAAGCTGGTGTGGCATCAACCACCTCTCGGCCTGCCCCTGCAGAGCTGACAAAACATCGGCCCCAGTGTGGCTCCTGTCCCCCAAACAAACCAGCGCAAGCACGGCATGGCATCGTTTTGCCTGCGTACTTGCGTAGCCCCTGAAATGCCTATGGAGCACCGCTGGTTCTGAGGACAGAGCACTGGAAGAGGCCATGGAGGAAGAAGAAGAGGAGGGGGTGAAGGAGAGAGGTGTGTCACAACCAATAGTAGCATTTTGGAGGCGTGGTGGCGGAACAACCTCCAACACTACTGCACCTTGTCCTGCATCCTTCCCAGCTGCCAGAAGAGTGACCCAATGGGCCGTGAAAGACAGGTAACGTCCCTGTCCATGGCTGCTGGACCATAAGTCAGCGGTAATATGCACCTGTCCAGTGAGGCAAGGACATTGCCTTCCATATGCCGTTAGAGAGCCGGAATCGCCTTCCATGAGAAAAAGTGGCGTTTGGGGACCTGCCACTGAGGAACCGCACATTGTACAAACTCACGAAAGGGGGCCGAGTCTACCAACTGAAAAGGCAGCAGTTGAAGTGCTAGCAATTTAGCCAAGCTAGCATTCAACCGCTGGGCATGTGGATGGCTGGGAGTGAACTTCTTTCGCCGGTCCAGCAGCTGGGGCAGGGACATTTGCCTGCTATATTCGGACGTGGGTATACTGCTAGCAGAGTGCTCGGAAGCACTTGGCTGTGACACACCTAATTCTACACCTTCATTCCTCTCAGAGCAGGTTTCAGAGAGGACTGAAGGTCTAGTGGGGTTGGAGATACCAGCTGATGAGGAGCAAGGAGAGGTCCGCTTTGTTCTTTGGTGTGGGTCTTTGAGGTACGCTTGCCAACGAGCTGCATGGCAGGTCAAAATATGTCTGGTCAAGCATGTGGTGCCCAAGCGGCTGATGTTTTGGCCACGCGAGATACGCTTGAGACATATGTTGCAAATAGCAGCGGTGCGATCTGATGCACTCGTCTCAAAAAAGGCCCACACCAAAGAACTTTTGGAATAACGCGCAGAGGCAGCGCCCTGCACAGGCGGAGCTCTGCGGTGTGATTCAGTCGGTGTGCTGCCCCTAAGCTGGCCCCCGGAGGGCATCCTGCCTCGTTGGACATGTGCCTCCGCCTCCTCCTCCTCCTCCTCTCTCCTACCAGGCACCCACGTGGAGTCAGTGCCCTCATCATTCCCTCCCTCTTCATCGCTGTAGCAAACCTGGCAATATGCTGCAGCTTGTGGAACATGACTGCCAGATTGCTGTCCTTCTTGAGCATCCCCTCTCTCTGCATTCACGCTACTGCCTTCCTCTAGCTGAGTGTCATCATCAGAGCCTACAAAACAATGGGCAGCCTCCTTGAGCATGTACCCAACACTGTGCTCAAAGAGTTCAGGAGACTCCTCAGGAGGACGTGGTGGGTCTAGGGAAGAAGTCACTGATGATGACATTGAGAAGAGGGAAGACGATGCGTTGGCAGCTGCTTTGCTAGTACCCTGAGACTGGGTGAGAGAG
Organism: Lithobates pipiens; assembly: GCF_037356315.1. NCBI lineage: Eukaryota > Metazoa > Chordata > Amphibia > Anura > Ranidae > Lithobates > Lithobates pipiens. The sequence continues at coordinate 171,459,598 of NW_027507748.1, forward strand.
GATGAGGAGGATGAAGAGGGCTTGGTCATCCACTCTACCAAGTCGTTGGCATGTTGCGGATCAATGTAATGGAGTCACACAACACCCACTAAACCCTGCAGATGGCTCTATTAGAGAACAGCAATAAAGGGTAGATACAGGTGTATATTGTGCTGGAGGCACACAACACCCACTAACTCCTGCAGATGCCTTTATTATAGAACACCAGAGATAAAGGGGTATACTGTAATGGAGTCACACAACACCCACTAAGCCCTGCAGATGGCTCTATTAGAGAACAGCAATAAAGGGTAGATACAGGTGTATATTGTGCTAGAGGCACAAAACACCCACTAACTCCTGCATATGCCTTTATTATAGAACACCAGAGATAAAGGGGTATATACAGATGTATACTGTGCTGTGCTGGAGGCACATACAACTTCCAATAACTCCTGCAGATGGCAAGTGGGCTCAAATAGAGAAGAGCTATGTAGGTGGATATAGCAGTGTGTACTGGGTACAGAGCACGCAGACAGCACGCACAAGCTCCTAACACTACTAACTGCAAGCTCTATTATAAAAGATAGATCAGTAGCTATATAGGTGAGGTGAATATAGCAGTGTATACTGCGGTCAGGGCACGCAGACAACAACCACTACACAACAGCAAGATCGAAAATCGGCCGATAACAATCGGTGTATACTGTGTTGAAGGTACACAGAACACCCAATAACTGCTTCAGACGCCAACACACTACACAAGCCCGCTGCGCTGGTGGCCTTATATTGTGTGGAGCGTGTACTACACAGCCTGAGCTATGATCGGCCACAGGCATCCTGCCTGTTGCCAATCATGGCTCTCCTCGCTGCTGGCGCTGTGATTGGCCAAGCATGCGGGGTCACAGTGCATGCTTGGCCAATCATGAGCCAGCAATGCACTGCGATGACGCAGTGCATTGTGGGCCGTGAGTGCCACACGAATTTGGCGCGAACGGCCCATAACGTTCGCAATTCGCCGAACGGGCGAACAGCCGATGTTCGAGTCGAACGTATGTTCGACTCGAACACGAAGCTCATCCCTATCCAGGAGGCCTTGCAGAAAGGTCTGTGCAACGCGTTCCCACAGACTAGGAGGTTACAAACTCCTGGTCCTGGACAACGTGTTGCTGAGGCTTCGGTCATTCACAGAAGGAGCGGTGGAGAAGGTGGTCATCTGACCGTTGTGTTCAGACAATTTTTTAGTCCGCAGCCCCAAGGTATGATTGGTTTCAGCAACCATCGCCTGCGTCTGATTTACATGGTGCAGGAATACCTAAGGGCACCCACTGAAAATCCTCTGGCTTACTGGGTCTTGAGGATGGATCACTGGCCAGAGCTTGCACAGTATGCAATTGAGCTACTGGCCTGTCCTCCATCCAGCGTTCTTTTAGAACGCACCTTCAGTGCTTCTGAAGGCTTTGTAACCGATCACAGGGTACGCCTGTCCACTGACTCGGTTGATCGACTGACCTTCATAAAGATGAATCAGTCTTGGATCACCAAGCACCTGAAGCTGATGTAACTGAATATTTTTTTTTTGAAATGTCACATCCCTTCAAGACTGCCTATGCTGATTCTGAATGACTGTCCTGTTATGTTGACTGACTATCCTCTTCCTCCTCAATGATCCTGCTGATAGCTTGGAAGAACATTTTTGGTTCTGGGTGATGCCACCAGTGGCTAAGGCCCAATTTTTCAGCCCCCGTTTAACAGGGGCATGTAATTAAAATTTGTAATGCAATGCTTTGCAGCAGGGCTCATTCCTGCACTCCAACTAGAGTATCTGGGAGAGGTTGCAGTGTTGTGGCACCAGCACCAGTGCCTGAGGCCCAATTTTTCAGCCCCTGTTTAACAGGGGCATGTAATTACAATTCTTGATAAAATATTTCCTGCGCCCACCGAGAGTAACTGTGAGGACTTATAGTGTTGTGGCACCAGCACCACCCCCACAACCACCAAAGGCCCAATTTTTCTACCACTGTTCAACAATGGCATGTAATTACAATTATTGATATAATCGTTCACAGCAGGGCGCTCCAGCGCCCACCAAGAGTCACTTTGAGGGGTTACAGTGTTGTGGCAACACCAAAACCTTAGGCCCAAATTTCTGCAGAGCATATAGGGCAGGCCCTTACTTTCAAACATCCAACTTACAAACGTCTCCTACTTGCAAATGGAAGGAGACAATAGGAAGGGAGATGAAAAAATACGGACGGCAAAAAAATTATACAGGGGTGATAACCCTTCTCTGTTTTCCAAAAAGCTTACAAATAGATTTTTGACTGGAGCTACACTTTGAAAATGTACCAGTTCAATATTACAAACAGATTCTACTTAACACAACAAACCTACACAGTCCCTGTCTTGTTTGCACCTCCTGTATACTGCTGTTCTTAGTATGTAGGGCCTGGGGGCCCCATGCCTTTACTTTTTTAATTTTGGTACAGGGTTCCCCTTAATATCCGTACAAGACCCTAAGAGGCTGTTAATTGGCAGGGGTGGGCAATATTTAAAGAAATATTTCACTTTCTTTTTCACTTTAATCGTCATTAAAATCAGTGCTCCCGAAAAAAAAACAAAAAAAACGGCCGGTTTTAAAAAAAAAATTAGCATTGATCCATGTCCCCAGGGGCAAGAGCCAGGTCCCCAAACCCTTTTTAGGACAATATCTTGCATATTAGCCATTAAAATTAGCACTTTTGATTTCAAACGTTCGAGTCCCATAGACTTTAATGGGGTTCTAAATTTTGTACGAATTGTCGGTCCGTTAGAAAGTTATTTTGCGAACCGAACCGGGGGGTGTTCGGCTCATCCCTACTTCCAACACATATACATGTTTTGTCTAATTCCAAAGGATGTTATAATATTTGGTTCATGTAGCAAATGTCCAAACAAACAATCAATCCACTGTGTGACATACAAACTACCTGTTAGAATTGTCAGTAATCTTAAGTCACACACACACACACACACACACACACACACACACACACACACACACACACACACACACACACACACGTTAAAATTAAATTCATGGCTCTAACTGTGTGCCCCAAGACAGTTACATTTTCTCTTACTAACTGGAACAGTTACATTAGAAGCAAACACAGCTTTTTAAAACCATGTATTTATTATAAAGCCTTTAAAAAGTGCAGAAAAATATGCAAGCGTTTACAAAGGCTGAAGCACAGAAATATATAATAACCATATGTCATAACAGAAGCCTTGAAAATGATGACTACAATGGTCACCAAATCTGTATTAAATATCACCGTAATATTCAAGGCATAGTATGATTTCCTATATTATTAAAGATGTTTCCTATCTTGTGGAGGGCAATGGGACATACAGTCAATTGCACCATTTCTATCAGGCTGTAAAAAATACAATTTACAAACTTCCATTCTGCCTTAAGTGTGGATAATTAAAGTGAAACTCCAAACAGTTATATACATATGGTGTTCTGGGGTATTCCCTCAAAGATCTGGGCCAGGTCATCACTGAGCTCCTGAACAGACTGAAGTGCAACCTGGTGGCATTGGATGGGCCAACACATAATGTCCCATTGGATTGGGGGCCATTCAATGGTATCACCTCCTTCATCCTCCAGGAACTGGCTGCATACTCTCACCACATGAGGCCGGGCATTGTCGTGCACCAGGAAGCACCCAAGACCCACTGCCCCAGTATAGAGTCTGACAATGGGTCCAAGGATTTCATCCCGATACCTAATGGCAGTCAGGGTGCCATTGTATAGCTTGTAGAGGTCTGTGTGTCACACAGTAATTATTGGTATTTATTTTTAGAGCTGCACTCATTATTCAGTTTTTTTTTTGGTTTATATTATCACATGGTTAGGAAGTGCTGGCAGCTTTTGTTATCATTTCACACAGCAGCTCATGAGGTTTTATACATTTTTTCATACTAAGGACCTTCTATGGCCCTGTCCATCTCTCTTAGAGTTACTGCCTGTCTCCAGGAATCCCCTCCATGCTCTTGAGACTGTGCTGGAAGACACAGCAAACCTCCTGGCAATGGCATGTATGGATGTGCCATCCTGGAGGAGTTGGACTGCCTGTGTAACCTCTATAGGGTCCAAGTATTGCCTCATGCTACCAGTAGTGACACTAACCCTAACCAAATGCAAAAATAGTGAAAAACAGTCAGAAACGATGAGTAGGGAAAAAAACGTCAATGGCCTTCACCTGTAAAACCTTTCCTGTTTTGGAGGTGGTTTCATTGTTGTCCATCTAGTGTGCCAGTTGTTAAATTGTTTAACTGACTTCATGCTATACTCTGACTAAAAAGTGTTCCTTTAATTTTCTTGAGCAGTGTATATATACTGTATTGTGAGGGGGTTATCTCAAAGGAGATCACCTTCCCTTGGAAAAAGGATAGTCCAAACGGCAGGTTTTCTTAAAATCTGACTTATAGCCAATATTATTTTTAAAAGATTGCATGAAAATCAAATAAGTAAAACAGAAAATAAATCCTCACCATGCAGGCACTAACTAAACAGTTCAGTTCTCTCACAAAGCAGGCATCACATCTGGTAGCTTATTACTGATACTGTTCGGCACATCACGGATCTGGTGGACAGATTACTGAGAGGGGCTGGGGAAGACCCAGCTGTCATGGTGCACGTTGGCACCAATGACAAAGTCAGAGGCAGATGGAGTGTCCTAAAGAATGATTTTAGGGACTTGGGAGCTAAGTTGAGGAAAAGGACCTCCAAGGTAGTATTCTCAGGAATACTACCAGTACATCGAGCCACACCAGAAAGGAAGAGGGAGATTAGGGAAGTAAACAAGTGGCTCAAAAGCTGGTGTAGTAAGGAGGGGTTTGGGTTCCTGGAGGACTGGGACGACTTCTCAGTCGACAACCGGTACTATAGAAGGGATGGACTGCACCTAAATGAGGAGGGTGCAGATCAGCTGGGATTGAGGATGGCCAAAAAGTTAGAGGGTTTTTTAAACTAGGTGATGGGGGGGTGGGTTCAGAGACAGAGATAGTCAGCGTGGAGCATATTCCAGAGGGTAATATTAGGGGCATTAGTGGTGGGGTAACTGAAGCACATAAACCCAAGGTAAATATAGTAGCAAGTCCTAGTTGTAATCTTGGAACACCCAAGAGGATAGTGTGTGACCGGTCAAAATATATTAATACATTAAAATGTTTGTTTGCCAATGCCAGAAGTCTGCCAAGCAAAATAGGCGAGTTGGAAGCTCTGGTGCATCAGGAGAGCTATGATGTAATCGGTATTGCTGAAACTTGGCTTCATTCCTCACATGATTGGGCTATTAATATTCCTGGCTATGCACTCTTTCGGAAAGACAGAGTAAAAAGGAAAGGTGGAGGGGTCTGTCTGTATGTGAGAAATAATCTCAAAGCAAGTGAGAAAGAGGACCTGGTGGGCGGAGAGTGTGATGAGTCTGAGGCATTATGGGTAGAACTGCATACAGATGCGCGTAGTTCAAAGTTAATCATTGGAGTTTGTTATAGACCACCCAATGTTAATGAGGAGGTGGAGACTCAGCTCCTTGCACAGATAGAAAGGGCTGCAAGGGCTGGGACAGTGATAATAATGGGGGATTTTAACTACCCAGAAATTGACTGGGGTAATGGCACTGCTGGGACAGTTAAAGGGCAAAAATTTGTAAACCTATTACAGGACAATTTTATGGTACAGTTTATTGAGGCCCCAACTAGGAATGATGCTCTGTTGGACCTGGTAATCTCAAACCATGCAGAACGTATTACTAATGTTCAGATAAAGGAACATCTGGGTAGCAGTGACCATAACATGATTTCATTTGATGTTAGCTGTAAGCAAAAATCACATACGGGAAAGATAAAAACACTTAATTTCAAGAGAGCAAATTTTCCAAGGATGAGGGCTGCTCTCCAGGACTTAGACTGGGAGAGATTATTGGCACCAATGGGCACAGAACAGAAATGGGAATTCTTCAAAAAGCTTGTTTGTGATCTCACGGCAAAGTATATTCCCATGGGCAATAAGTTTAAAAGGTTAAAAATAAAGCCGATGTGGCTCACGGCCAAAGTTAAAAAAGCTATAAACTATAAAAAAAGAGCTTTCAAAAAATATAAAAATGAAGGAACACTAGTGTCATTTAAATGTTACAAGGAATTTAACAGAATATGTAAAAAGGAAATCAAGGATGCAAAAATTCAAAATGAAAGACAAATTGCAAAAGACAGTAGGACAAACCCCAAAAAATTCTTCAAATACCGTATATACTCGAGTATAAGCCGAGATTTTCAGCCTCTTTTTTGAGGCTGAAAGTGCCCCCCTCGGCTTATACTCGAGTCATCGCTGTCTGCCCGCTCGATCAGCGTGTCGAGCAGACAGACAGCGGCCATTCTGATTCAAAAGCCGCGCCTCCGGCTCCGCCTTCGCCTGTGATAGGCGGAACACTGAATTTCCCAGCAGCCTGTGTTCCGCCTATCACGGGCATCCGCTCATCCTCGTACTACGGACGAGGATGATACGACGTCCGTGATAGGCGGAACACAGGCTGCTGGGAAATTCAGTGTTCCGCCTATCACAGGCGAAGGAGGAGGCGCGGCTTTTGAATTTTACAATGGCCGCCGACGAAGAGGGCACGGGACGGAGGCAAGGCAACGCACGGCACGGGACAGGACGGGACGGGACGGGACGAAGGCAAGGCACGACACGGGACGGAGGCTCGGGACACAGGTAGGCTGGACACACACACACACACACACACACACACACACACACACACACACACACACACACACACACACACACACACACAGATGGATGGATGGATGGAGACACACACACACACAGGGATGGATGGATGGATGGATACACACACACACACACAGGGATGGATGGATGGATGGAGACACACACACACAGGGATGGATGGATGGATGGATGGAGACACACACACACAGGGATGGATGGATGGATGGATGGAGACACACACACACACAGGGATGGATGGATGGATGGATACACACACACACAGGGATGGATGGATGGATGGAGACACACACACACAGGGATGGATGGATGGATGGATGGAGACACACACACACAGGGATGGATGGATGGATGGATGGAGACACACACACACAGGGATGGATGGATGGATGGACACACACACACACAGGGATGGATGGACGGACACACAGGGATGGACGGACACACAGGGATGGACGGACACACAGGGATGGACGGACACACACACAGGGATGGACAGGCATGTCTCACCCTCGGCTTATACACGAGTCAATAAGTTTGCCAGTTTTTTTGGGGGTAAATTGGGGGCCTCGGCTTATATTCGGGTCGGCCTATACTCGAGTATATACGGTATATTAATAGTAAAAAGGTTAAGTCTGAGCATGTAGGCCCTTTGCAAAATAATCTGGAGTGGGTGACTGGGGACAAAGAGAAGGCTAACTTATTAAATACTTTCTTCAGCTCTGTGTATACAAAGGAGCATGGGGGAGCTCATGTCCACAATGGGGGTGGTACTGACGCAGCCCCTAATCCACAATGGCTCATAAGTGATATGGTCCAGAAATATTTGGACAGAATAAAGGTGGAGAAAGCACCTGGACCTGATGGCATCCACCCACGGATCCTAAAAGAATTGAGCTCTGTAATTTCAAAGCCATTGTATCTAATTTTTAGGGACTCATTAATGACAGGAATAGTACCACTGGATTGGCGCAGGGCCAATGTGGTGCCTATATTTAAAAAGGGAACAAAGTCTTTACCAAGTAATTATAGACCCGTTAGTTTAACTTCTATAGTTGGGAAGATACTGGAGGGATTAATAAAAGACCACATAGATGAGTTCTTGCAGGAAAAAAATATTTTGAGCAACAGACAGCACGGATTCATGAAAGACAGAAGTTGTCAGACAAACCTGATTTCTTTTTATGAGGTGGTAAGTAAAACCTTGGACAGAGGGGTGGCGGTGGACGTGATATATTTGGATTTTGCAAAAGCATTCGATACTGTTCTGCACACACGGCTCATGTGTAAGGTAAAGTCTACAGGTTTGGAAACATCAGTTTGTAGATGGATAGAAAACTGGCTAAAAGACAGAATTCAGAGAGTCGTGGTTAATGATTCTTACTCTGAATGGTCTAAGGTTATGAGTGGTGTACCCCAAGGTTCAGTGCTGGGACCCTTACTTTTTAATATCTTTATAAATGATATTGGGTCTGGGATCAAGAGTAACATTTCCGTCTTTGCAGATGACACCAAGCTATGTGGTGCAATAACGTCCTTACAGGATGTCACCAATTTACAAGCAGACCTCAATGCTCTGTCTAATTGGGCGACTATGTGGCAGATGAGGTTTAATGTTGAGAAATGTAAGGTTATGCACTTGGGGGCTAAGAATATGCATGCATCATACACGCTAGGAGGAGTACAACTGGGGGAATCCATAGTGGAGAAGGATCTGGGGGTTTTGGTAGATCATAAGCTCAATAATAGCATGCAATGCCAAGCTGCGGTTTCCAAAGCGAGCAAAGTCTTTTCCTGTATTAAGAGAGGTATGTACTCCAGAGAGAGAGATATCATTTTGCCCCTGTTCAAATCATTAGTAAGACCTCATCTGGAATATGCCGTTCAGTTTTGGGCACCAGTTCTCAAAAAGGATATCGGGGAACTGGAGAAAGTGCAGAGAAGGGCAACCAAACTGATAAGAGGCATGGAGCAACTCAGCTATGAGGAAAGATTAGAGGAACTGAATTTATTCACTCTTGATAAGAGGAGATTAAGGGGGGATTTGATCAACATGTACAAATATATAAAGGGTCCATATAGGGAACTTGGTGTCGAGTTATTCACTTTAAAGTCAACAAAGAGGACAAGGGGGCACTCTTTACGTCTAGAGGAGAAGAGATTTCATCTCCAAATACGGAAAGGTTTCTTCACAGTAAGAGCTGTGAAAATGTGGAATAGACTCCCTGCAGAGGTGGTTATGGCCAGCTCAGTGGATTGCTTTAAGAAAGGCCTGGATTATTTCCTAAGTGTACGTAATATAACTGGGTACTAAAATTTATAGGTAAAGTTGATCCGGGGAAAATCCGATTGCCTCTCGGGGGATCAGGAAGGAATTTTTTCCCCTGCTTTAGCAAATTGGATCATGCTCTGCTGGGGTTTTTTGCCTTCCTCTGGATCAACTGTGGGTATAGAATTGGGTATATGGGCTGGTATATGTATGTGTGTATATATATATATATATATATATATATATATATATATATATATATATATATATATATATGTATATATATGTATATGTATATATATGTATATATATATATATATATATATGTATGTATATGTATGTATGTATAGTATATTTTATTTTATTTTATTTTATTTTTTTTGGTTGAACTGGATGGACTTGTGTCTTTTTTCAACCTGACTAACTATGTAACTATGTAACTATGTAACTAAGTAGCTCTCTCTCAGGTAATGCTTCCTGAGTCTGCGGTCAAGAGCAATTCTTGGCTCCAGTCCTGCTTCATTTATATCACTTGTTGGTGGACACAAGTGGACAGCAAAACCTGGTCTGGAACCAACCCTGCTAAGGTGGCTGGTAAAACCCAGTCCAGATTCCACCTTAGTTCTCTGCAAATGAACGCATGCAAGGTGAAACATAACGTCCATCAATCATCTTGCCTTTCGTAATGTCACATATCCCCCCCTCTGCTCAAGCTCCTGCAGCTGAGCAACTGTCCCCACCAGACAATGAAAGGGCACCTGCATTATTCTGGAGTTTCCCAGCTCTATGCTCCACTGACAACTTAAAAACTTGAAGGGCAAGGAACAACCTTGTTACCCGACTGTTTTTCTCCTTGTTATAACACATCCATTTAAGAAGGGCATGATCAGTGACTAGTTTGAATGGTCTCCCCAACAGATAATATTTCAGGGCATCTAAGGCCCATTTGATAGCTAAACGTTCTCAACAATGGCATTGTTTTTCTCATGTCTGTTAAGCTTTCTGCTCAGGTAGACCACTGGGTGCTCCTCCCCATCTCTGATTTGGGACAGTACAGCATCTAGTCCCACATCAGAGCCACCTCTCTGTACCACAAATTCCTTTGCGAAATCTGGGGTCATGAGCACAAGTTGTGCACAAAGAGCCTGTTTCAAATTTCAAGCTCTGCCTCGGGATACCACTTAATCATGACTGAACCCTCTACCCTTCGTCATATCTGTCAGTGGGGCTTCAATGGCGGCTAAATTGGGTATAAAATGCCTGTAGTACCCTGTGATCCCAAGACATGCACAAACTTGCTTTTTATTTATAGGTTCAGGCCACTTTTGAACTGCCTCAATCTTGTTGATCTGGGGCTTGATCAGCCAGCGACCAACAATTTAGCCAAGATATTTGGCCTCATCCAAGCCTATGGCACACTTTTTGGGGTTAGAAGTGAGCCCTGCTTTCCTAAGGGAATCTAATATGGCTCGCACCCGGGGCAAATAAGATTCCCAATCTTGGCTGTGGATAACAAAATCATCCACATAGGTGGCTGCCTATGGCGATGTAGTCTCAATGTCTTTTCCATCATTCTCTGGAATGAGGTAGGAGCACCATGCAAACCAAAAGGCATCTGCTTATACTGGAATGACCCCTCAGGGGTAGAAAAGGCCAGCTTATCTTTTTCAGATTCTATTAGGAGTATCTGCAAATAACCTTTAGTCAGATCTAAAGTAGTTATGTACTGGGCACTTCCCAATCTGTCAAAAAGCTTGTCGACCCGAGGCATTGGGTATGCATCGTATTTGGACACGCTGTTCAACTTACTGAAATCATTACAAAGCCTTATAGTGCCATCTGGCTTTGGAACCAACACTATGGGTCTTGACCAGTCACTGTGAGACTCCTCTATCACCTCCAACTCTAACATGTTCTTTTTTTTTTCATTTGCAACTGCTTCTCGCCTAGCCTCGGGTATTCTATAGGGCAGGGATATGCAATTAGCGGACCTCCAGCTGTTGCAAAACTACAAGTCCCATCATGCCTCTGCCTCTTGGTGTCATGCTATGCCTCATGGGAGTTGTAGTTCTGCAACAGCTGGAAGTCTGCTAATTGCATATCCCTGCTATAGGGCTTTACATTTACGTGGACACCTAGTTCCATAATTATGTCATGCTGTATAACACTGGTCTGTCTGGGACGTGAGAGAAAAAGTCTCTATTCTCACTCACAAATTCTTTAATGTCCTTTAATGTTGGGCCACTGACAAGGTTTCAGTTATGTGTACCTCAGTTGTCATGAGGGCCATGTCCTTTTGGGGGTTGGCACTGCCAGTAAACTTTCTCTGTCCTTCCAGTTTCAAGAGATTAATGTGATATATTTGCTCTGGTTTTCTTTTCCCTGGCTGGTAAACTTTGTAGTTTACTTCCCCTACTCTTTCCATAATTTCATTGGGTCCTTGCCACTTTGCTAGAAATGACACTTTGTGCAGGGACAGTTCTAAGCACGGGAAAAATGCGCCCCTTCACACGCATACTAGAGAGACCCCCAGGTACGAAATTTAAAGGAATATTACACTTTTATTGTTTCATTTTAATCATTATTAAAATCACTGCTCCCGAAAAAATGGCAGTTTTTAAAACTTTTTTTGCATTGATCCATGTCCGCTGGGGCAGGACCCAGGTCCCCAAGCACTTTTTAGGGCAGTAACTTGCATATTAGCCTTTAAAATGAGCACTTTAGATTTCTCCCATAGACTTGTACAGGGTGTTCCGCGGCTTTTCGAATTTGCCGCGAATACCCCAAATTGTTCACTGTTCGCTGAACAGGCGAACAGGCAATGTTCGAGCCGAACATGAGTTCGACTTGAACTCGAAGCTCATCCCTAGTCCAGAGTGAGTGCCAGTGTTTCCTCAGCAGGGGGCGCACCGTCCTCCTGACTCCTTTTGTTTTTCCGTAAACTCCAAAAGTGTGGAAAATCTTTCCCCACTAGGGCAAAAAATAGTGAGAGCACGCCCCCCACTGAATGTGTCACAGTACCCCAAGTGGTATCAAACTCAACCACAGCAGTCTGGTAGTCATGTGTCACCATGTATACAAATTACCCCATTAGTGCTAGGGTATAACTTTGCAGATTTTACAAAATCACCTTTGACTAATAATGTCACAATACTACCAGAATCTAGCAGAGTAGTGACTGGCTTTCCATCAACTGAAATTATACACATTTGTTTTTCCATGAGTCCCTGACATGATGCAGTACATGCCACCTGGGCAAAAAGAGACATTTTTTTTTTCAAATAAGCATTATCACATTGCATTGGCTCATTATTTATTGCAATCAATCTTTCAAATTAGTGGTTTCTGTTCACAATGGTAATTACTTCAGAGAAGTTAAGGGCTCTTTCAGTTACGAAAAATCAGATTACGTGTTGCCAGGAGAATATGTGTTACCATGGCCTTATCGCCACGTGGAAAGGTATCTATACCAATATGTAAGATGGCTAAATTGGGGTTCGGGGGAGTTAGGATACCCGTGAGGTCAGAGATTGTTTGGAAGGTTTTGTTCCATAGGCTTCTTAGGCACCGGCAGTCCCACAGAACGTGTATCAAGTTCCCAATGTGGCCGCAGTTCTGCCAGCATAGAGATGAAGAGGACGGGAACATGATAGACAACCTGTAAGGAGTATAATGCCACCTATGCAAGATTTTCAGGGTCATTTCCCAGTGACTCACGCAGTGAGAGGATTTTTGGATGGTTTTGAAGGCATAGAGCCATTGTTCTTCAGTGAAGGTGGTTGCTAAATCCCTTTCCCATTTACTGAGGCCAGATTGTTTGTGAAACCGTCGTTTGTCCTGGAAGATGTTATAAAACAGTGATATGCCTTTGGCAGTGGGATGTGAGTTTGAGTAGAAATCCCAGGCCTTAGTGGGCAGGGAAGTGGTGGGTATCGGGCGTGATTGTAAAAAGTGATGGGCGCGAGTGCAAGAAAACCACATGGAATGTGATAAGTGAAATTCCGACATAATTTGTATTACCGATTTAGGTACTTTACCGTGGAATAAGTCCTGGATATAGCATACATTCTTCGCCTTAAGTCGCAAAGTTTGTAGTGAAGGGAGTTTGGCGTGCAGGATTTCTATAGGTAAGTCATACTTTAGCTCAGTCGCTTCAGCGCTATTGTGTTTAAGGAGATATCGCCACGCTTGCAGTGATGCCTGTATAGTCGGGGACATACTGCTAGTGTTCCAGGGATCCCATGCATCGCTGAGTAAGAAGTCTGAGGGGTTATCTACGGGGAGTAGAGAAGTTTCTATGGCTACCCACTGTGGGCTTTCCGCAGAGCAGAACCAGTGTTTAAGTTGATCAAGTCTAGTAGCCCACAGATAGTCCTTGAGGTCTACATAACCAGCTCCCCCAATCGATTTATGAGGCAGGAGAACCCGACGAGGGCATCTAGCCCTTTTACCCCCCCCCCCCCCCCCCCACGTGAATTTCCACATACTTTTGGACAACACATTAATGTACTGAAGGGGTATTGGAATCGGCAAGGAGCGAAATATGTATAGTATCTGTGGCAGTATGGACATTTTATAGGCTGCAATTCTACCCAACCAAGATAACTCTCTTTTCCCTATGTCCACAAGTTGTCGATCTATGTTGGTTAATCACGTTGTAATGTTCCTCTCAGCTTGGGTGGATAACGTACCCGTCAATGTCAGACCCAAGTAGGTAATGCCTTTTTTAGACCATGAGTATGGAAGGGTAGTTTGCAGGAGCATTTTAGCAGTTGGGTGGACTCCCAAGTCCAAGATCAACGATTTGGTGTGGTTAACTTTATAGTAGGAGACATCCCCAGGTCAGATAGGATTTTGTGGGCTTGAGGGAGGGAATGTATAGGATCCATCAGTAATAGTATAATGTCATCGGCAAATAAGTTTATGACATGTTTGGATTTACCAAATGAGAAGCCCTTAATTAGGTTGTTCGCCCGTATAGATTCTGCCCACGGTTCTATGATTAGGTTGAATATGGTAGGGGAAAGAGGGCACCCCTGGCGAGTGCCATTGGTTATGGTAAAGGATTTGGATAACAGGTCCGCCATGTACACCTGTGCAGATGGGCAGGAATAAAGTGCCAAAATGGCAGTGAGTATTGGTCCTTTGAAACCAAATTTATGTAACGCAGCTTTCATATATGTCCAGTGCACTCTATCAAACGCCTTCTCTGCATCTACGGAGAGAAGCAGAGAAGGCGTTCGCGATGCACTAGCTTGGTGAATAACATTAACAATTCGCCTGGTGGCGTCCGAGGTTTGCCGCCCCCTCACAAAGCCCATCTGGTCTTTTGATACAATGTATGGGATGATGTTCGTCAGCCTATTGGGCATGAATTTCGCGTAGATCTTTGTGTCAGAATTTAGGAGAGATATCGGCCTAAAATTAGAAGGTGTAGTATGATCTTTGCCCGGTTTCGGTAAAGTCACTTTATGAGCTCTCAGCATCTCAGGGGGGAAGGAAGATGTCAGTTCAGCTTTGGTGAATACTTCCAGAAGGTGTGGGGATAGTAAATCTTGGAAGGTTTTATAGTATTCATTCCCGAAGCCATCCGGACCCAGGGATTTAGGCTCATTATTTATGAAACAGTTAGCAGCAATATGACCTAACGCATGGCAGCTATAACATTTTATGTGTTCTGTACCCAGTCCTCCAAATGGTCTCAGAGACCTTCTTGAACTATTTGGCCAGTCTCCAGGTCTTGAGCCCATAGTCTCATTAACTGTGGCAACAGTCTTGTAATTTGTCCCCGATGCCCTTGAACTCTGGAATGCCTCTGGGCATTTTTTCACCCCTCAAGACATTGGGGTGGGGCATGGACAAGTACTCAGCAGCAGTATATCTTTGCACCAGGTCCACCAGCTGGCTTGCAGGCTTAGTGTTCCCATGGCTGACCCGCTTCCACAAAATGGCTGGTAGCTCACGTAAATATTGGTCCATGACCAAACTCCCTACAATCTTAGGGACTGACAAAGTCTCTGGCTGCAACCACTCCTTGGTGAGGTGTATTAGGTCAAACATTTGGGAGCGGGGTGGTTTGTCAGTACTTTATAACCACCAATGCACCTTTTGAGACTGGACTGCAATGGTGACACCCATGCATGCAAATATCTCAGCCTTCAACGTCTCATAATCCTGGGCAACATCTGGTTCCAATCAAAATAGGCCTTTTAGGGTTCTCCTGTCAGAAAGGGTGCTAGCAGTCCTGTTCATTGATGTTTTTAACATCCTTCTCAAACAGCGACTTTTTCAAAAGTCGCTAGGTAAGCTTCCACATTATCTGCAGGTGTCATCTTCTGTAGGTAATAGCTGGCATGCACCATTTTCTGTTCCACCGGTAAAGTGCTCCTGTATCACTTTTTTAACTCCACCAGGGCCTCCACAAACTGGAGGTTGAATTCCTGCTAGGCTGCAATGGCTTCTCCCCATCTGCCTAGCAACACGTGATGCTGATCTCTGCTCCATGTGATTGGAGCAGAGATCAATGTTCACTAACACTGCCACCCCCTAGTTAACCCCTTCACTGCCAGTGTCATTTACACAGGAATCAATGCATTTGTATAGCATTGATTGCTTTATAAATGACAATGGTCCCAAAAATGTGACAAAAATGTCCGATGTGTCCGCCACAATGTCGCAGTCACAATAAAAATCGCTGATCGCCGCCATTACTAGTAAAAAAAAAATATTAATAAAAATGCCATAAAACTATCCCCTATTTTGTAAACACTATAACTTTTGCGCAAATCAATCAATAATTGCTTTTTTTTTACCAAAAATATGTAGAAGAGTACGTATCGGCCTAAACTGAGGGAAAAAAATGTTTTTTTATATATATTTTTGGGGGATATTTATTATAACAAAAAGAAAGCTCTAAATACATAATAAATACAAACAGCTTTTTTTTGCAATTGTATAGTCATAAGATGATAATGTAAAAAAAAAAAAAAACAAGAAAAATAAAGGATCCTAACTCACAGGTGAAGGGCTTCTCCCAGTCACCCACAAAATAAAGATACTGCAAACCTTTTTCTGTCTCTCACAAAGCAGACACCACATTAGTCTCTCTCTCTCTCTAAGCAGACACCACATTAGTCTCTCTCTCCTCTCTCTCTCTCTCTCTCTCTCTCTCTCTCTCTCTCTCTCTCTCCCTCCCTCTCCCTCTCCCTCTCCCTCTCTCTCCTCTCTCTCTCTCTCTCCCCTCTCTCTCTCTCTCTCTCTCTCTCTCCTCTCTCTCTCTACTTACTGAGTCCCAAGTCAAGAGCAATTGTTTGCTCCAGTTACGCTTTATTTATACCACCTCTTGGTGGACACATTTTAGTTCTCTGCAAATTAACTCATGTCAGGTGAACAATAACATCCATCAATCACCTCACCTTTCATAATGTAATGTCACAATATAATATAATATATATATATATATATATATATATATATATATATATATATATATATATTATAGAGAGAGAGAGAGAGAGAGAGGAATTATAAATTTATTTTGCCTTCCAAATGTTTTTTATATACTGTATCTTCTGATTGGCTGTTCCCTGAAGCCTGCTTAGCTGGTTGTTCCCAACTGGCTCATGCATATTTACTTACGGCACAATGGCACCGCTGTGCAAACCCCGTACCAGGTTACCTTTAAGAGGGCGCATGTGCCGCCGGGGCATGAGCGTGCACCCATTGCACGGCGGGGGAACCGATGCATGTGGCTGGCGGTCAAGAACGCTGCCGGGCCACACACGATTGCCTGAACAAAAGCCAGCACAGGGATATCTGTGTGTAAACACACCAATCCCTGTTCTGTCTACTAAGTAAGAACATTGATATGTCTCCTCACCTAGTCAGTCCTATCCCCCCATAGTTAGAACACACCTAGGGAACACACATTTAACCCCTTGATCACCCCTTAGTGTTAAGCCCTTCCCTGCCAGTGACATTTATACAGTAATCAGTTCATATTTATAGCACTGATCGTTGTATGAATGTCAATGGTCCCAAAAATGTGTCTTCGCAATGTCGCAGTACCGCTAAAAATTGCAGATCACCGCCATTACTAGTTAAAAAAAAATGCCATAAAAACGCCATCAATCTTTCCCATAGTTTGTAGACGCTAAAACTTTTGCGCAAACCAATCAATAAATGCTTATTGCAATTTATTTTTACCAAAAATATGTAGAAGAAGAAATATCAGCCCAAACGAATGACATTTTTTTTAAATGGGATATTTATTATAGCAAAAAGTAAAAAAAATGTTTTTTTATTTTCAAAATTGACGTTCTTTTTTGTTTATATCGCAAAAAATAAAAACCACAGAGGTGATCAAATACCACCAAAAGGAAGCTCTATTTGTGGGAAAAAAAGAACGAAAATTTTATTTGGGTACAGCATTGCATGACTGCGTAATTGTCAGTTAAAGTGATGCAGTGTCAAATTGTAAAAAGTGCTCTGGTCAGGAAGGGGGCAAAATCTTCCGCGGCTGAAGTGGATAATCATGTTTATCGGTTCAGCTTACTAACTTTATATGTCACCTCTCTACCTCAAGCTAGCTTACTAGCTTATTGGATATTGGAGATAACCCAAGAAACATTAAACTGATCTTTAGTACTGTGCGTTGTGGCAAATACAGCATGTGTGTAAATCTCAAGACTGAATAATAGATGAATAATCTTTTAGTAAGTTAAGAAGTAACTATTTATGTTTTTCATCCACATTTTGGCTGTTTGGCTGGAGTTGCCTAGCAACATCTTTTAGTAATTCTATGATGCCAGGAGGTATTTGCACAGCTTAGCTTTATGGGCTATAATGAGAAAGCCTTTACATTTGTGATGTTATATTAGGCCCACTTCAAGAAAATCTTGTTATTATTATTATTATTATTATTTTTTTTAGAAACGCGCACAAGCTTTTTGCTTCATCCTATATTACTGTAACACCAACCTTACACAGTGATGTTTTTGATGACTTTCCACTTAAACTTACATTGCTAGCTTCAGTTGCTAGTATGTAAGCCATTTCATTCTTTTTTTATAATTTTTTTTTCCAAAAATTTGTGACAAAAAATTACACCAAAAATGTTTTATGCCTCTTACTAAATACCCGCCTATTTTCCAAAAAAGAATAGATTGGGGAATATTTTTATCGTCCTGGCATTTTCATTCCTCAAGAAATGAGATAGGCAGGACTGATCAATTTTTTAATTAAAATATATATATAATATATACCATAGTTTGTAAACGCTATAACCTTCACACTTATAAGTAAATACGTTTTAAATATAAGTTAAAAATAAGATTAAATAATAAACACTGATTTGAAATATTTTACCAAATAAATTTAACAGAATAAATTTTGGCTTAAATTTATGAAGAAAGACTATTTATTTGCAAAATGTTATAATAGAGATCAACAAAAATGTGTTCTTTTGTTAAAAGGTTTGGTATTTTTGCAAAAAAATAAAAATACAGCAGTGATTAAATACCACCAAAAGAAAGCTCTATTTGTGTGAAAAAAATTATAAAAATGGGTAAAATTTTGCATAACCGTGCAATTGTCATTCAAACTGTGACAGCCCTGAAAGCTGAAAATTGGCATGGGCAGTAAGGGGGTACATGTGCCCAATAGGAAAGTGGTTAAGGAATTCGCTAAAAGTGGAGCCAAAAAATCTGCAAACTTTTAATAATAGGAGGCAGGTAGACTGTATATATATCTCTAGCTATTTTCAAGTGAATAGGCTTTTTATCAAGGTCAAGTTAAGTATCAGGTTTGTTTGATTTCATATAGCTGGACTTTATTATGAGAAGTGGGATGAGCCTGGAATGCTAGAAATGGGCTTTCTAGTGTCTGCAGATGGGCCATCTTATCCTGCTTAAGTTGTTTCGCTATTTTAACACAGGTTCCATGTATCACAGGCTTATGAGCTGCCCAAAGAGTCACTGGGCACATGTCTGGAGTAGTATTATGAAGTATATATTCATATCAACGCTACTATTAAGTCCTAAACGAGGGAATACTATTTTGGCCCCACATCCCAATATTACGTATATAGAAAGAAGAAAACAATGGGGACTTTAAAGGTTCAAATGAATACAAATATATTCTAATATGAAGAAAAATTATAGAATGGCAGCACGTGTATAAACTGGTCTGGCCAATCCAATAAACAGACAAAATAGGCCTAGTGCGCAGGGCACAGCAAATTACCCCTCAGGATGTTTGAGGATAGACCAGTAGGTATTTAAAATATATATTTTTATTAGAAAAATTCATGTAATATAAAATAGTAGAAAAATGTAAGATCAATCAATACAAAAACGTATACATCACAGTAATTGCCCTGCATGTTGGCTAAGACAGGTAACTATCGAGGAAGGCGCTAAGACAGGTAACTAATAGGATGATGTTTCAGACTATACGTCATTTTTCGCAGGCTTTATGTCATCTCAAGTGTACATGTTCTACAATACAAACATATTGTCATTAGTACAGTAATGTGATTGCAGTGAAATTATTTTACAACTCAGACAAGTCAAACATATATGTATATAATAATAATAAAAGTAATGAGATATGGCAAAGGAAGGAAATAATCACATGCAAGGGGGTGGGGGCACTGTGAATGAGGCCTGTATGAGCACAACAATGCGGTGCAAGGATAAGGATATGTGGCTAATGTATTGAGCCAAAAGGTGGAAAAAGCAGGGCCTACTGTAGGTGGACCACTGTTAACTGCAGGAACTCCCGCTGATTGAAGTAATCACTCCTTTCAGCCTCTGGTCGGCTAATATACACAAGTATAAATGGTAGTTTGCTATTTGTGTGCAGACATAAACACAGAGAGCGATGATAAGCATATCAATCATAGTGAATATTAGTTATGCATATAAAGTATTAGAGTATAAGGATGTTTACCAGTAATCAAATTGAAAGCTCACCTTCATATAAATTGTGTTTGGATCAATGAATCCCAGACAGGAAGCACCAGCAATGAGGAGAAGGTTTTTTCCATAAGAGGTCCAGCATATTCCATGTGAGCAGGGAATTCACCTGCATAAGCCTATTTGACTATCTTTTTAAGTAAAGTAGTCAACAGCATCTGGTAAGAAGACAACTTTATCTTCACAGTTGGGGTGTTTTTCTGTGTCCAAAAAAAGTTTGGTGAAGGGACGTGTCACAACTTTGTAGAAGATTTCAGCCGTCTTCTGGCATATGGATTTAGATGGAGTTTTCCACTGAATGAATCACTGTCTTGGACTGTGGATATTTTTGTTTTTCTAGTATCTAAGTGGGACTTTATTTTTCATTTTGTATATTATTATTCATTTTGTTGTCAATATTTGTTTTTTAATTCATGGTGATAGTGACTATCACTTGAGGTGTTTTATGATTACTAATTTTCACATTTGTAAATTGACGTTTATATTTATAATTTTTCAGCGCCCCTACTATCACTCTATATAACAGGGATAATCAATTAGCAGACCTCCAGCTGTTGCAAAAGTCCCATCATGCCTCTGCCTCTCGGTGTCATGCTTGTGGCTGTCAGAGAGTCTTGCTATGCCTCATGGGACTTGTAGTTTTGCAACAGCTGGAGGTCCACTAATTGCATACCCCTGGTATATACTGTACTTCTGTTTCATGCAGCAGTAGATTGTATCAATAGGCTAAGGGTAGAACTTACAAAAGGGGTTTAAAGCTCAAACAGTCATTTAAGCTTGGGGCTCCAGTAGCTCGCAAACTGTAAATCCATCTGGGTTCACGTTTGAGAAAATATTTATCTATTATACCTACCCTTTTAGACAATGGAATGTGTTATAAAGCACAGCATTTAATCATATTTAAATCAAAATTATGATAAAGCCTTAAGTGGTGACATATCAGTGTTTCCAGCTTTTTGACATTAGAGACATGATCCCCTATCCTATCAAAGAAGGGGCATCTTGCCTATACAGAAACTGCCATATAGATAATGCCTGAAGTTTTACAAGTTACTCTGTACATTACTTAAGCGGACCATTTGGCAGCTCCACTTGATGGCCTTCTTGTATGTATGAATAAAAAGTGAGTGACTTTGGGTGTGAACTCGAGGCATGGAGAATAGTATTACCCGCTGTGGGTTTTCGATAAAGGGAGGATTCTACTGAATTATCTTTATTTGCAAAGATATTTACATCCAGCACCAAGGTGGATGCATGAGCTGAGAGCTCTGCTCGACCATTGGAGACAATCAGCATCCATCCAAGCCCACCAGCTCCATCCTCACACATGCTGACAAGCATCTTCCCTCCGACACCGCTGCATGCATGGGGCATGCCGAGGCACCAGAAAAATCCACAGCAGCCTCAGAAGATGGAGAGCTTCTTCTCCGCCCGCAGACCACAACAAAATGGTGGCGAAGCAAGAGTGAAGAAGCTGGAGCACAAGGCCGTAGCCTATTCAAATGGCAGTATGGAACCCTCCAAACTTGCCAACAGGCTTGCCTTATATAGCGGATCCTCTTCTGGGACCTCTAGTCCCACAACCAGAAGCCCTGCTAAGCAGAAGAAGAGGATTAACTCACCAGCAAGGCTGCTGTCAGATCCTACTATGGAGGTAAGCAGGCCCTCTGATAAGGACAGCGCTATATTGCAACTAGGGATGGGCCGAACACCACCCGTTCGGTTCGCACCAGAACATGCGAACAGGCAAAAAATGTGTTTGAACACCACAAACATTGTTAAAGCCTATGGGACATGACCATGAAACATCAAAAGTGCTAATTTTAAAGGTTTATATGCATACTATTGTCATAAAACGTGTTTGGGGACCTGGGTCCTGCCCCAGGGGACATGTATCAATGCAAAAAAAGTTTTAAAAATGGCAGTTTTTTCGGGAGCAGTGATTTTAATAATGCTTAAAGTGAAACAATAAAAGTGTAACATGCCTGTAAAGTGGCACGTTTCCTGTGCTTAGAACAGTCTGACAGCAAAATTACATTTTTAAAGGAAAAGTTCATTTAAAACTACTCGCCGCTATAATGAATTGTTGGTCCTGGCAATACACATAAAAGTTCATTGATAAAAATGGCATGGGATTCCCCCACAGGGGAACCCCGAACCAAAATGTAAAAAAAAATGCGTGGGGATCCCCCCAAATTCCATTCCAGGCCCTCCAGGTCTGGTATGGATATTAAGGGGAACTCTGCACCAAATTTTAAGAAAAAATTGCGTGGGGGACCCCCTCAAAATCCATTTTTATCAATGAACTTTTATGTGTATTGCCAGGACCGATAATTCATTATAGCTGTGAGTACATTTAAATGACTTTTTTTCCTTTAGAAATGTAATTTTGCTTTCAGACTGTTCTAAGCACAGGAAACGTGCCACTTTACAGGCATGTTACACTTTTATTGTTTCACTTTAAGCATTATTAAAATCACTGCTCCCGAAAAAACTGCCATTTTTAAAACTTTTTTTGCATTGATACATGTCCCCTGGGGCAGGACCCATGCGCCACTTTACAGGCATACTATAGACACCCCCCAGGTATGAAAATTAAAAGGAATATTACACTTTTATTATTTCACTTTAAGCATTATTAAAATCGCTCCTCCCGAAAAAACGTCCATTTAAAAAAAAAAAATTGCATTGATACATGTCCCCTGGGGCAGTACCCAGGTCCCGAAACACTTTTTATGACAATAACTATCATGTTAACCTTTAAAATTAGCACCTTTGAATTCTCCCATAGACTTTTAAAGGGTGTTCCGCGGCTTTTGAATTTGCCGCGAACACCCCAAATTGTTTGCTATTCGGCGAACAGCCAATGGAGTCTCATGTTCGACCCGAACATAAAGCCCATCTCTAATTTCAACCCCTGCAGGATTCCATAGTATCGTTCCCCACCTCAGATAGACCAGTCTCAGACACGGTACTGAAATAAATGCTTCTGTCCCTAAAAGCATCCCTGAAAGCTGACATGACAGCTGAAATCAATGACTGCCAGAGGGATGTTCAGGCCATAGGTGGCAGGGTGGATCATGTAGAGCAGAAAATGAATGAATACTCAGCGCCTTTCAACACCTTGTTAGATGCACATAACAACCAAAATGAGGAGATAGCATTTCTAAAAAAACAAAGTGGCAGATTTAGAAGGTCCAGAAGGAACAACATCAAAATAAGAGGGGTGCCTGAAACCATACCTGCCCCCCAGCTACTACAGTATGCCAAAACACTATTCTCCACTCTGACACCTGCCCTGTCACCACAGGAGCTTCTCAGAGTGCACTACTACCATGTGAAAGAGCAGATCCTAAATGGCTTCCTGCAGGGCTGAAAACACACATTCACAATTTGCGGAGCTTCAATTGCTTCCAGATCTGTCCAGACACACCCTACAACAACATCGCATTCTGGCGACAATTACTAAGGCCTTACAGAACCACAAGATACTTCATAAGTGGAAATACCCAGCAAAGTGGTCTGTCACCCGCAATGGGGTTTCCATCTTTATTTCCACTCTGGAGGAGGGCATTGCGGCCCTGCGCCAATGGGGAATACTCCCTAAAACTACTATGCACAACTTGCTTAACCCACAACCACATCCACTTCAACCGGTGGCAACTCGTGAAAAGACTGTTTAATCGGTTACACATATCTCTCCATAACACAGGGGTTCACAGTTATAATCCCTGTTTTATCCCTCAAGTTTATCGCAGCAGTTATGCCTGCAAATGGGTCCGTTAAAAGATCCTGTTCTTAAAGTTCTATTTGCATCCTTTTATTTAACTCTGTTTATTTTTTATTGTTCTTTATACACCATGAATGAAGCACAACATCCTTAAGTTACCACAACCTATACTCCACCTGTGATCATGCAAATTGTCCTGGCTCTACTCCACAGAAGTTCGACATCCCCAACTGCTATGATCACAGTGAGTACATACACTCCAAAGTAGCTCACACCATACCAACCCACCTCTATGGCCTTTAATTGCCTATCTATTAATGCCAGGGGTCTAAACCACCCAGCGAAGAGATTTTCCATGTGGGTTGGGGCCAAAAAACACAGAGCAGATATTTTATGTGTTCAGGAAACTCACTTCCAAATTTCCAAGGCACCAAAATGCGCACACAGTGACTTCCCCCATGTCTTCCTTGCATGTACACCTGGTCAGAAAAAGGGGGAGTGTTGATGGCACTCAAAAATACTCTGTCCTTCCAACATAAGGAAAGCACTGTGGATTACAACGGCCGATACATCATAGTCAAGGGTGATATCAACTCTAAACCCTACACAATGGTGATGCTATACGCTTAAACTCACATCAAACTCATTTTCTGAATAGACTGCTCAAAAAACTCCAATCTAGACAGTACGGTAACATCATTATCTGTGGAGACTTTAACCTCATTGTGGATCCACACCTGGACTCCTCAGCACACAAAAGGAACCATAATATGTGATATAATATATAATATGAACACCATACTACATAAAGAAGACCTATTCAATGTGTGGAGATGTCACCATGCAGACAGAAGGGATTATACCTTTTTTTTTCTTCCAGGCATTGCTCATATTCCCGCATTGACTTATTTCTAACCGATAAATGGCAATTGCAAAAAGCTGTACTCACCTAGATCCACGATATCATGTGGTTGGATCATGCAGCTATTACAATGTCTATTAATGACCAGGTTGTCTCCTCACCACCCATTTGGCGTAGTAATACTAGGATAATGCAGGAACCCGTAATATCTACTGAAATTTCACAACACCTACAAAACTTCTTTCAATATAATGCCCAATCTGTAGAGGACCCATTCATCCTATGGAATGCCCACAAGGCATACATAAGAGGCATATTAATTCAATTAGGTGCAAGAGAAAAGAAACGGCACAACTCCAAACTCAATGCTATTTTACATGACATACAGAACTTAGAATAGCACAACAAAATTTCACCTAACCCAATCCAAGCTCACACACTCTCACAGTTAAGAGAAAAGTTGAGAGAACTATTATCACAGAAGTATGACACACACCTTAGGAGGTTACAACTAAATTCTTCCGCTAATGCAAATAGAGCAGGTAAATACCTAGCTAACAGAATCAAAACTATCTCTACCAAAACCAGAATAGCACATCTGATCCACCTTACCCTTAAACACAAGATCGATAAACCTCAAGAAATCACAAACCAATTTGGCAGTTATTATAGTGCAATATACAACCTGCATGAGGACCCATCCACTACCCAACCCACAACTGCTAACATACAACAGTTTCTACAAACAATGAATACCTTCTCTGTGGAAGACCTAACTGCACACAATAAATTCTTCATTCACTGCTCACGAAATCCAAGCAGTCATTGCTATGGCAAATTGCCAGGGCCTGACAGATTTTCAAATGGATACTTCAAAATATTCAGTAATACCTTAGCACCTCATATGCAACCAGTCTTCACTAAAGCTGCAAATACAGCGACATTTCCACCAGAAATGCTGAAAGCATATATAGTAGGTTTAGTTTCGGTTCATTGTCATTTGTAAAGTAGAGCTTTTTTACCTTTATCCTTACAAGGAATGTTTTTCTGTATTGGGATTTTTTTGGAAACCTTTAATAAATCAACCAAAGCAATCTCTGCACTACTGGAGTCTTTCTTCTCTCCCATTTTCATTTTTTCCTGGGAAATCCACTGGATGTCTTTGCCTCCCCTGTGGAAGGAAACGTCCATTGATGTGTAGCGATCGTCTCCTGGGAGCATGCCTCAGAAGTTGCTCTTCATAGATGCTACCCAGTCACCTGTGAGGGGAGTCTGTGAGATTCTAGCAGTGTTCCTGCTGTTCTACTAAGCCGTGTTTGACCCCCCTGAGTAAGGGCGATCGCTGGCTTTCTGGTAAGCCTTCATTGTTTATTGAAAGGTGATGGGCATCATAAGTGATGAAAATATATACCCAGGGTTTCGTATTGGAAACTTTTCATTGGATATCTTCACATATGAACTGTTTTTTGTCACATTTACTTTGTGTTTAAAGGCACGTTTTTGCTGCCAATGCAGTATTCACATATGGACTATTTTTTTGTATGTTTTTTATCTGCACATAATTTTGATTACTAATGAGACTTTGTAATCATATTATACACGTAACCATATTGTACACATTGTAATCATAGTCATCTTATTCACTTTTATTATTAGTATATTATCCAGCATGGCACTCCTATTTTTATTTGTAAAATACATAATTTTGTTCTGTTATATTCATTATGTTACATTAATACGTTTTTGGATAATTCATTATTTCTGTAGAGTGTCACTATTCATTATACTGAATCTCGAATCATGTTGATTTCATTTGTTATAAGCGCTATAATTTATTTCTTATTTGTTGAAATTCGATATTTATGTATGTATATATATTTGTGATAATGATTCGTAGTTTGGAAAGTCGTTTGTTTATTGAATCTTTTAACACACACAATGACAATATCTCTTCTCCTCTGCTCAAATACAATACAACAGCCTTCTCACTCAGTTCTCAGGAATGCGCTTTGCCAGTAATCAAACCTCCAGCACAAAATTAATCAGCTGATTGGACTGTAAGATTTACTTTGAGTTGACCTTTTGTTTCATTAGATCTTTAACGAATTACCAAATCATGTTGAATTCATTCGTTATATCCACTATAATGTCTTTCATGTTAGTTGAAATTTGTTATTTTTTTATTGGGACATTCCGATGCATCCGAAAGTCCGAAAGATGCAAAATTCAGCTGAATTTTGATTTGCACAAGCCTAATATATAGTCAAAATTAGGGATGAGCCTGGTGTTCGATTCAAACCCATGTTCGAATCGAACATCGGCAGTTCATCCTTTTGTCGAAACCAGAACTTTGTGGGCCATTCGCATCAAATTCGTGTGATACGAAAGAGGCAGTGCATTGCTGGCTGATGATTGGCCAAGCATGCACTGTGACCCCACATACTTGGCCAATCACAGCGCCGGCAGTGAGGAGAGCCATAATTGGCCACAGGTTGGATGCTTGTGGCCAATTATAGCTCAGGGGGCTTAGTACACGCCCCACACTATCTTCTTTAGATAGCTCTGTTACAGTGAGTGTAGTGTTCAGGGAGAGAGCAGGATAGGCAGGGACAGTGTCAGCTGTGCTTTACTTCTTTAGATAGCTCTGTTACAGTGAGTGTAGTGTTCAGGGAGAGAGCAGGATAGGCAGGGACAGTGTCAGCTTTGCTTTGCTTCCTAACCTAGCGCTGTTACAGTGGGTGTAGTGTGCCTCCTGAACAGCATACACCTGAATCTACCCCCCCCCCCTCATTGCTGGTGTTGTGTAGTTGATTTGTGCAACACAGGCATCTGCCTAATATTCAGTCAGTGTAGTGTGCCTCCTGCACAACATACACCTGAATCTACCCCCTCGTTGCTGGTGTTGTGTAGTTCATTTGTGCAACACAGGCATCTGCCTAACATTAACATAACATATTTTGGGTGTGGGGTTCCCCTTAATATCCATACAAGACCCAAAGGGCCTGGTAATGGGCTGGGGTAGGGGAGCTGATGGGGTATCCATTCAATTTTTCTCAAAGATTTTCATCCATATTCCAAGGACAAGACGTTACATTAAAGCCGCAAGCAGTTTTAAATGGCTTTTCTTTCCTTTACAAATGTAATTTTGTGCAGGGACTGTTCTAAACATGGGAAACACATGCCACTTCACAGGCATAATTTAGACACCCCCCAGGTACGATATTTAAAGGAATATTTCACTTTTTTTCTCACTTTATGCATCTTTAAAATGACTGCTCCAGAAAAAACTTCAGTTTTTAAAACTTATTTTTGCATTGATACATGTCCTCTGGGGCAGGACCCGGGTCCCCGAACCCTTTTTAGGACAATAACATGCATATTGGCCGTTTTAGTTAGCACTTTCGATTTCGAACGTTCGTGTCCATTATAATTAATAGGGTTCTAACGCTCGTGCAAACTTTCGGTCCGTTCGCAGGTTCTGGTGCAAACCAAACCAGGGGGTGTTCAGCTCATTCCTAGTCACAATACCTAAACTAGGAAAAGAGCCTAATACATCTTCCAAATTCTGTCCTATATCTCTATTAAATACTGATATCAAAATTTACGCCAAGCTATTAGCCAAAAGATTAGCAGATTTTATGCCATCTCTTTTTCAATATAATCAAATGGACTTTGTGAAGGGGAGACAAACCTCGGACGCCACCCGTAGGATTAAAAATATCTTACGGTAAAACTTACACCAAAACGCTTCCCCGATGTTCTCTATAGATGCAGACAAGGCGTTGGAATTACATGTCAATGACACTTTCTAAGTTTGGTTTCAGTGGACACATTCTGAATGCAGTTCTGGCATTGTATTTGAGTCCTTCGGCTCAAGTATATACATCCAGCATGCTGTCCACTCCCTTCCACATAACCAATGGCACTCACCAAGGATATCCATTATGCCCAATAATCTTCAATATGATGATCGAACCCCTTGCGGAGGCCATTAGAACACAACCTTCAATATCAGGTTTAAATTTTGGGAATGACCCACATGTTGTTAATTTGTTTGCTGATGATGTCATTTAACTTTTAACAAATCCATTTACCTCACTACCTACAGTCCACAGGTTGTTGCATACATTTGGAGAGATCTCATACTATAAAGTAAATTTCACCAAAACCTTAATTTTGAATCTAGTAATGCCAAAAAAGGGTCAGCGATACATTGCAACAATCCTTTCCATACAGCTGGAGTAAACATGGTATACCATATTTAGGCATAACCCTGACCAATTCCATAAAAACGATAGCGGAATCCAATTTCAAACCCCTACTGGCCAAACTGGACACTAAGACCAAGAGCATAGCAAAACAAGAATTGTCCTACCACAAATATTATACATTTTCAGGGCACTTCCAATACACATTCCAGGTCACTACCTCAAATCCCTATCTGACCTTCTATGGAAACTCCTCTGGAGTGAGAATAAGGCCAGATGCTCACAGATTACCCAATCCCACATAAACACGCAGGAGGTGCGGGCTTATTAGACATCCATGACTATATGTGCGCTACCAGGCTGGACCAACTCAAATATTGGTTTTCTAAGTCAGATATACCACGTTGGGTAGAAAAACACCTAGCCCCGACAGAAGATATTACGACTTTCCTCCTGGGAGGCGCTTGGGTTCCATGGGACATAAGAAGTTTTCCTCCAACTATACAGACATCTCTGCAAGCCTAGAGTTTCCTTCTCAACCAACAACACAGAGACAGCCAAACAATAAATTACCCCTTCCCTCTGAACATACTAGAAGCCAAAATCCCACTGTTATCCCTGAATCACCTTATAAGTCATGGGATTAAGTTTGTCCAGGATTTAACAATTAACAACTCACCCAAACCAGTAGAGAGTCTAATGAAAGAATATAATTTACCAAGCCATACACTTTTTACATGCCTCAGAGTTACTTGTTTTCTATGTGCACATCCCATTCCTAGCATACAGATATCGCTCAAAGTATGGAACCACCAGAAAACCAGCTTTAAAGTCATATCACTATACTATAATATCCTCCAAGATAAACTAAGATTTAAGAAAACAATGAAACTTAGAAAATGGGAGGCATATTTAGGTACCACATTTACGGACAATCAATGGAAATGTGCATTCCAAACAATCCACAAATAGAAGCACTGTGTAGGACACTGGGAAATGATGATTAAAATATCTAATAGAAGGCAATATACATCATGCAGATTGGCTAAAATGTTCCCAAATACTTCCCTCTGTTGGCGCAATTGCGGACACAAAGGCCATCTCATGCATATGTTTTAGGAATTCCCAAATTTAACTAGCTTTTGGAACCAAGTATTCTGATTAATATCCTCACTAACAGGCATACTAAGCCCTTGTACACACGGTCGGAGATTCCGACAACCAAATCCGTCAGATTTTGTCCGATGGATTTTGTCCGACGGATTTTGTCCGAAACTGTTGTATACACACGGTCGGACGAAGTTGTCGGAAAATCCGATCGTTCAGAGCGTGATGACGTTATTTCGTTACGACGCGACTACGTTCAGGCTAGTAGCCAATACCTTTGATGTAGGAATTTGATCTGAGCATGCGTGACACTTTGTCCGATCGCAATTCTCTACACATGATCGGAGTATGTCTGATCGGAGCATTTTGTCGGAAAATATTTCCGGCAAGTTGGAAAATTTGGTCCCACGGATATTCCGACGGAAACAGTCCGATGCAGACCACACACAGTCGGAATATCCAACAAAACGCTCCGATCGGACACATTCCGTTGGAATCTCCGATCGTGTGTACAAGGGCTTACTCATTCCAACTCAGCGTTGGCATTACTACACGTAGGAATAGACAGATTCCCACAAACAATGAGAGCGGTTGTATCTCACATTCTACTTGTAGCTAGATCATTGGTACTCAGTTCCTGGAAAAATGCACCCACCACAAATATTACTGATGTAATCAGAACTGTCCAACGATACTACACATTTGAAAGTACGTTGGCAATCAATTCTCTCAAATGTACAACCTTTGACAAAAATTGGGAAATTTGGACTACCAAATATAAGAACTTTTAACCTATCACAGCAGCAATTAATACTGTATAACTCTTACCTTACAATTTTTACTGGCAGTGTCAAGAGTTTACTATTAACTAGATTAACTTGTGTGCATATTACTACTATTATTTGTATTTCAAACCTTCTGCTTTATTATTATTTGTCTTTTTTTTCTATACTGCAATTCTTTGCACTATACTCTGTAATGTTGAAAACTTAATACACAAAATTTAATGATGAAAAAAAGATTGACTACATTCCATTGTAAATTTTAAGTTATATTCATTTTGGTCCCATACTGTCATAAACTTAGACAATTGATCTTGAGTACCTCCTAAAGCAACAGAACATCACCTATATAGCAATGTCATAAGATGACGTGCTGTAAACAACCAATAGAGTTTTCACAAGAAAATAATTGCCTTTTGCACCCCCAGATACAGATTAGCATAAGAGGAGGCACAACATGTCCCCATAGCCATTCCCTGTATCTGGAGGTAGTGGGAACCGCCAAACATAAACACATTTCTAGTCAATATAAATGTAATCTGTTTGGTCACAAATTGGTTATAGTACTGAGCTGTTTGGCCCCTTTCAGAGAGATGATTCATCAATATTTCTAAACCTTTACTATGAGGGATGGAATTACAGAGGCACTCCAGGTCAATGGCTACAAGCCAGGCATCTTGAGGGATTTCCTCTATAATTTGTATCAGTGTGTCTTGTGTGAAAATAATGCCTTGACATGGGGCTTTAAATACTCGTCAATCAACTGGCTTGTATTTTCAAGCCAGTTGCATTTTCAGTGATGCTCTCACATCCTGAGACTATCGGGCGACCTGGAGGATTTTTGGCATGTTTGTGAATTGGTAATGCACACATAGTAGGTATCTTCGGTTCTTTAACATTTAAAAATTGCCGTGTAGTTTTGTCATTTATCAATAACTTGTTGCCCGTAGGCTTAATTGATAATTCATCTATACTCACATAGTAATGGTCTAGACATGTAATTAAAATCAGTCTGTATCATTCTCTATTATTTAGTATTGACAAACACATGGATGTATAGTCCCTATAGTTCATAATAACCACATTTCCCCCTTGTCTGCGGGTTTTATTATTATATTTGGATCATTTTTAAAAAAAATTTAAAGCTTTATATTGTGAATTTGTTCAATTTTTTTGCCCACTTTTTTTCCCTGTGATGTCAGAGGGGCGGGGTCACCTGTTATGTAAATAGTGGCCCCGCCCCCTCTGACAACATGGGGAAAGCCATAGGAAAGTCCCCATGTGTCAGAGGAGGGCAGGGTCACTGTGTGGCCCTGCCCTTCATTATTTAAGAAGTGTCAGAAGAATCAAAGCGTTGCACAGCTGAAGACTCCCATTGAGGCGGATCGTGTGGACGAAGCAGAGAAGAAGCTGGAGCAAAATGCGGGATGAGAAGAGCAGAGGAAGAAGAAGATGAAGAAAAAGATGGAGAAGAAGAAGTTGGAGGAGAAGAAAAAGTTGGAGGAACAAGAAGAACACTGAAGGAAGACCAGAAGAAAGAAGATGAAAGAAGAAG
The DNA here is from genome assembly GCF_037356315.1 of Lithobates pipiens. Lineage (NCBI taxonomy): Eukaryota > Metazoa > Chordata > Amphibia > Anura > Ranidae > Lithobates > Lithobates pipiens. The sequence continues at coordinate 171,491,865 of NW_027507748.1, forward strand.
CGGAAAGAAGAAGAAATTAATAAAGGACTTCTCAAAAACCGTCTCTTGTGTTTTTTAACCTTTTTGTCACTTTTTTTGTGAAATGCTAGGGGTACATTTGTACCCCATTACCAATTCACACGGGGTGGAATATGGGGTCCCCTTGTTAAAGGGGCTTCCAGATTCAGATAAGACCCCCGTCTGCAGACCCCCACAACCACCGAGCAAGGGTTGTGGGGATGAGGCCCTTCTCCCCATCAACATGGGAACAAGGTGCTTTGAGGGGCTACCCAAAGCACCCTCCCAATGTAGAGGGCATGTGGCCTGGTACGATTCAGGAGGGGGTCACTCTCTTGTCCCCCCTCTTTTCCTATGGCCTGCCAGGTTGCATGCTTGGATAAGGGTCTGGTATGGATTTTGAGGTGGACCCCACGCCATTTGTCTTAAAATTTTGGCGCGGGGTTCCCCTTAATATCCATACCAGACCTGAAGGGCCTAGTATGGAATTTAGGGGGACCTCCACACATTTTTTTTTATGACTTTTTTCCTTTAGAAATGTAATTTTGCTGTCAGACTGTTCTAAACACGGGAAACAGACATCCCTTTACAGGCATACTACAGACACCCCTGAGGTACGAAATTTAAAGGAATATTATGCCACGTACACACGATCAAACAAGCGGGTGGAAAAGTCCGGCAAACTCAAGTCCGCCAAACAATCCCCCCCGTGTGTAGCCTCCGGCATACTTTTTTGACCCGAAAGTACGGCGGACTTAGAATGTAGTTTTACACTCCAATCTTCCCGCCGGACTCGCATTTCGGCGGACAATCCAGGCGTGTGTATGCCAGTCCGCCGTACTTTTGAAATGAACAGACTTTTCCCGCCAGGAGAAAAGTCCGCTCATTTCGAGCGCGTCTCCAGGTAGGCGGGGCCCGCAAAGGAGACGTCGCTGGCCCCGCCGCCTGGTATTGACTTAAAGGGGAACCCCAACGCCGAAAAAAAACGACATGGGGGTCCCCCCAAAGTCCACAACAGACCCTTGTTCAAGCATGCTACCCGGCCGGCCAGGAAAGGAGGGGCGAGCGAGCGCCCCCCCTCCTCCTGAGCCGCACCAGGCCGCGTGCCGTCAACATGGGGGGTGCCTTGGGGAAGGGGGGCTGCTCGGCCCCCCCACCCAAAGCACCTTGTCCCCATGTTGATGAGGACAAGTGCCTCTTCCCGACAACCCTGGCCGTTGGTTGTCGGGGTCTGCGGGCAGGGGGCTTATCGGAATCCGGGAGCCCCCTTTAATAAGGGGGCCCCCGGATACCAGCCCCCCACCCTACGTGAATGAGTATGGGGTACAATGTACCCCTACCCATTCACCTGTAAAATAAAGTACAAAAAAAACACAACACACAAGATAAAATAACTTATTGCACAGCTCCGGGGGTCTTCCGTCTTCGGGGGTCTTCTCGCCGGACTACTCCGCTATCTTCTTGTAGCTCTTTTACTAGCGGAGGAGCCGGGCATTCTTCTTCGTCACCGCGGCCTCTTCTTCCAACTTCGGGGGTCTTGTCCCCCTCTTCGGTTCTTCTGCCGGGCCACCGCGCCTTCTTATAGCTCTTTTACAGGCCTTCTGTCGCCACCGCCGCCGCCTTCCGTTCTTCTTCTTCTTCTCCTGGAGATGTTGACTTGATGTTCTCTCCGGCAGCAATGCCAGGGACGCGCTGCGCTGCGACTTATAGGGGGCGGTGTCACATGGGTTGATGTCACATGGGTTGGTCACATGGGTTGATGTCACATGGCGACAGTCCCAGCATCCTCCGGGACTGTGACATCGTAAGGGGGCGGGGTCACCATGTGACACCAACCCATGTGACATCAACCCATGTGACACCACCCCTTGTCCCTATATAAGTCGCAGCGCAGCGCGTCCCTGGCATTGCGGCCGGAGAGAGCGTCGAGTCAACATCTCCAGGAGAAGAAGAAGAAGAATGGAAGGCGGCGGCGGCGGCGGCGACAGAAGACCGGGCCACCGCCTGTAAAAGAGCTATAAGAAGGACGCGGTGGCCCGGCAGAAGAACCGAAGAGGGAGACAAGACCCCCGAAGTCGGAAGAAGAGGCTACGGCGACGAAGAAGAATGCCGGGCTCCTCTGCTAGTAAAAGAGCTACAAGAAGATAGCGGAGGAGTCCGGCGAGAAGACCCCTGAAGACGGAAGACCCCCGGAGCTGTGCAATAAATTATTTTATCTTGTGTGTTGTGTTTTTTTTTGTACTTTATTTTACAGGTGAATGGGTAGGGGTACATTGTACCCCATACTCATTCACATAGGGTGAGGGGCCGTTATCCAGGGGCCCCCTTATTAAAGGGGGCTCCCGGATTCCGATAAGCCCCCCGCCCGCAGACCCCGACAACTAACGGCCAGGGTTGTCGGGAAGAGGCCCTTGTCCTCATCAACATTTGGACAAGGTGCTTTGGCGTGGGGGGGCCGCGCGGATGAGAAGAGCAGAGGAAGAAGAAGATGAAGAAAAAGATGGAGAAGAAGAAGTTGGAGGAGAAGAAAAAGTTGGAGGAACAAGAAGAACACTGAAGGAAGACCAGAAGAAAGAAGATGAAAGAAGAAGCGGAAAGAAGAAGAAATTAATAAAGGACTTCTCAAAAACCGTCTCTTGTGCTTTTTAACCTTTTTGTCACTTTTTTTGTGAAATGCTGGGGGTACATTTGTACCCCATTACCAATTCACACGGGGGTGGAATATGGGGTCCCCTTGTTAAAGGGGCTTCCAGATTCCAATAAGACCCCCGTCCGCAGACCCCCACAACCACCGAGCAAGGGTTGTGGGGATGAGGCCCTTCTCCCCATCAACATGGGAACAAGGTGCTTTGAGGGGCTACCCAAAGCACCCCCCCATGTTGAGGGCACGCGGCCTGGTATGGCTCAGGAGGGGGGGGGCTCGCTCGCCCCTCCTTTCCTGGCCGGCCTGGCCGGCCGGGTAGCGTGCTCGGACAAGGGTCTGTTGTGGACTTTGGGGGGACCCCCACGCCAATTGTTTTCGACGTTGGGGTTCCCCTTTAAGTCCATACCAGGCGGCGGGGCCAGCGACGTCTCCTTCGCGGGCCCCGCCTACCTGGAGACGCGCTCGAAATGAGCGGACTTTCCTCCGCGTGTGTGGGCGAGTCCGTTCATTTCAAAAGTAGGGCGGATAGTACGGCGGACTTAGTACACTGTATTAGTCCGCTGAAAAAGTGCCGTGTGTGGGCAAGTAGCCCGTTCGGAAAGTCCGACGGACAGTCTGGCGGGAAGTCCGCCAGACTAAGTACGTCGGACAGACGGCTACGTGTGTACGCGGCTTTACACTTTTATTGTTTCACTTTCAGCATTATTAAAATCACTGCTCCAGAAAAAAACAGCAGTTTATAAAGCTTTTTTTGCATTGATACATGTCCCCTGGGGCAGGGCCCAGGTCCCCAAACAACTTTTATGACAATACCATGCATATAAGCCTTTAAAATTAGCACTTTTGATTGTTCATGTTCATGTCCCATAGACTTTAATGGTGTTCGCGAGTTCGAACACATTTTTTGCCTGTTCTGGTGCAAACCGAACGTGGGAGTGTTCGGCTCATCCCTAGTCAGGAATTATTGAGGGTCCGGAGTGCAGTGACGGCAAATGGGTCCTTCTTTTGGGGGACGGAAAACAAACAACACCCCTCCCCCTGCAGCATGGCACTGAGACAGAACCCCCAGATGTCCACTCCAACAGCTTTCTCCACCGCATGTCTCCTCTTCCGCCAAAACTCTAGACATCCAAAAGGATCACCTGATGCTTTGGCCAATTGGGAAACTGGTCTCATGACCTACCTCCTGTTTGGTGGGGAGGAACTTTAGTGTTAAAATAGAAAAAAATGTATTCGCTATCGTCACACAACAGGGTGAGATCAGAGTGCAGATGGGGTGCCTTTAGTCTTCTGAGAAGACCGCTTTGGGGAGCATTGCGGTGTGGTGGTTTATTATCCTGAAGAAGTTAGTCTTGGGGTGTGAGACAATGATCGCTAATCTGAGTCCGCTAAAGGAGCTAAATGCAGATCAACCAGGAGTCATTGTAGATGGTCTGAGGAAGAACTGGCGTACTATTTCCCGTTATAATTGAATTTGATGACAAAAGGGAAAATCCAGAAGTAAAGGATCTGGTGTTGAACTAGAACTTGATTTTGAGGTTTCATTGCTCTGCATTTCACTATGGTGAGAGGGGCCAAATCTGATAAGCATGACCCTGGAAAATCAAAGAGTCCTTGTTGCGTGCTGCTGTCAATAAAAGTGAAACTTCACCATAATGTCTCTGGGTGAGCCATCTGGCTGTTGCCTGGTCATTGCCCAGTGGACTCTGTCCATCTCCAGATGCATGATGGGGAGAACAACACAGTAGTAGATTGCAAATCTGTAATTGTTTCAGGCAGTCCCCGCATACGCAGATTGGAGTGTCTACGCCACGCAGTCATCTTGGACCTGTCATGTGTCCCAAATGACTGACTTCCGAGGGGAAGTGACGTCAAGTGCACGGGCACTGAACGAGGCAGACTATGAGGGACCCCCTAGCAACAAGCATTTAGAGGTGAGTTAAAAAAAAATCCAAATTTTTTTTTGAAATTTTAATCATATTTTTTTTTGGGGGGGGGAACACCACTTTAATGAAACTGTCAATTATTTAGTAGATGTGTAGGATCAAACCCGCAAAGAACTTCACTAAAATGGCGAACCTCAAAGACCGATCAAAACACAATAATGTAAAGATAAGAGGCATACCTGAAACTATTCTGCCAGCAGACCTGAACTCCTACGCTAGGAAGCTAATCATCTCAACACTCCTGGCGGGTCTCCCACCAGTTGAAACTATCATCGACCGAATACATCGTCTCCTGAAGTCGCCTCATCTTCCAGCAGGGGTTCCTCAGGACACCCTGATGAGGATCCACTATTTCCACGCCAAAGATATGCTCCTAGCAAAATCGAGGCACCTCAATCAACTTCCACCCCATACACAAAGCTATAACTCTTTGCTGACATCTCCCAATATACCCACCAGCAGAGGCGCCAACTACAGACCATCTTGAAACTCCTCAACAACCACAAGATCCCATACCAATGGGGATTCCCGACCAAGCTCTTGGTCATCAGGAATGGGGTGAGGCACAGTATCCACACAGTAGAAGAGGGCATACAATTGCTCCGAACAAGGAGAATTATTCCTGAGTACGATGCTTCAACTCAGCTGTCCCACAAGGGGAACACTCAATCCTTCACGAGGGGACCTTGCTCAAACTCCATCAAATCAATGCCAGGTTAGTGGTGTTAGTAAGCTAAGCTCACATCCGCACTTTTGCAGAAAATTCATGAACTATTACCCTCATCCTAGAACAGCAGTCCACTGGGTTTACTGTTGACCTCTGTTTCCCTTAAACCCTTTCTGTACTGCACTAACTGCAATTTACTGTCTATCTCCCTACCTATCCTGACCCCTGAGAGCATGAGAACAACTAAACCGAATCTCCTATAAGATCTCAGCTTCTCCATGTCTTCAGGTCTAACAAGTATTGCAGATCTCCCTTCTGAGCAATCTACGCACCCAAGGAACTGTAAGTACTGCCTTAATCTCATACTACCACCGCAAAACTTTCCAAAATGCTAAAATTCTTGTCGCTTAAGGTCAAAGGGTTTAATCACCCAGCCAAAAATGCGTCCACTGGTGAACTGCACTTGACTCCCATTTTGAAGTCCTATGCATCCAGGAGACACACTTTAAGGCCACCGCAGAAACTTCCTGTACCAACAAAAATGTCACCCATCTCTTTAAAGCATCAGGCCCCGATAAGAAAAAAATGGCGTCATGATAGCCATCAAGAACACAAGCTCCTTCACTTTCCACAATAACCTTGTTGACACAGATGGCAGATATCTTGCTTTAGACTGTACCCTAAATAACATCAGATACACCATTGTCACAGTTTATGCCCCCAATAAGAAACAAATCAACTTCCTATCTAAAATCATGAAGAAAATTAACTGGTTCAAACAGGGGCAACTTAATATCTGTGGGGACTTTAACATAGTCCCAGATAACTCGATTGACTCTTCTTCCTGCTCTGGCAAAAACTGCCTAAAAGAATATTTTAGGGATCATTATACAATTGAGTGCTAGAGAGAGAAATTAACCTTCCCAAACTGTCCAAAGAACAACTAACATCACTGAATACCCCGTTTACCTCACTAGAAGTCATGAACATTATCTCAGCTCTATCCACCAACAAATCTCCAGGCCCAGATGGCCTCACTGGAGAGTACTATAAGAAATTTGGAATGATCCTAGCACCCTTCCTAACAGTGTGCAATGATGCTGCCTCGTCCTCCTCTCTCCCACCAGAAATGCTAAATGCCCTAATTGTCACTCTACCAAAGCCAGGAAAGGAATCTACATGTGCACAAAACTTCAGACCCATCTTTCTTCTCAATCTAGATACGAAAGTATATGCCAAACAAATAGCAAACAGATTGATTAACTTTATGCCCCTTCTAATTCATAAAGATCAATCCAGATTCATGAAAGGGAAACAGACAACTGATGCTACCCTCAGAATTGTCAACATAATTTACAGTGCTGAGTCGACTCGGGTGCCTTCTCTGCATCTATCCCTGGATGCAGAGAAGGCGTTCGATAGAGTCCATTGGACATACCTTAAAGCAACCCTCATTAAATTTGGTTTCCAGGAACCTATCCTGTCCGCCATAATGGCACTTTACTCCTCTCCATCAGCACAGTTATACACATCAGAGATGCTATCTAAACCATTCATCACTAATGGCACCCATCAAGGATGCCCGCTCTCATCAATAATTTTTAACCTAGTAATGGATCCCTTAGCAGAACATGTGAGAACCAACAACAAAATAACAGGCTTTAAAATTGGCACCATAGAACACAAAATGAATCTGTTTGTGGATGACGTGATAATGATGATCATGAAGCCCCTTTCCTCCCTGGCTTCGGTACAATTGTTACTGAAACGGTTTAGAGACATTTCTTACTATAAGGTTAATGAACACAAATCTTACATCATGGACTTAGGACTGGATTCAATCACCAGTAACCTCCTTAGGAATTTCTATCCATATCCATGGGCAGACAATGTCATACTCTACCTGGGAATTACACTTACCAAGACTGTGAAAGGTCTCTTCACCAGTAACTACACTGAAGCCAAACAAATGCTGCTCAGGGAAACAACCAAAATCTCTAAACATGAATTTTCATGGGCAGGTCACCTGGCGGCCTGTAAAATAATGGTACTACCAAGGTTACTATACATCTTCCGCTCACTACCTATTCCACTCTCACATTCCTAGCTAAATTCCCTCCAATCCAGCCTGAGCCAATATGTATGACAAGGAAAGAAATCTAGATACAGTCATGCAAAACTCATTAAACATGGATCTAAAGGAGGAATGGGCTACATTGACATAAGAAATTACTATATAGCTACCATCTTATCACAGTTAAGAGAATGGATGAGTTCAAAACCCACTACACTCTGGAGCTACATAGAAAACAATATGACACCGGAAACAAACCTCTCCAACTGGTTGTTCACTACGACCACTAGTAGACCTCACCTACACCACTATTCCCCAACTATTCCCCAACTATTCACCAACCATTAAAGCATGGAAGACATTGCATTACACCAGGTGGTCACATCTCTTGACCAAACCCTTACACATTCCTCTTAGCACCTTAAAACTACTAACTCCTGACTTAATCCCCCCAAGATGGATTACAGAACAGGTAACCCACACATAACAACTAACAAATCTTTCCTACAAGTCCAAAAGGAACACAAAGTACCCGTTAAAGATTACTTCACTTACTATAGAAAACAACTATGCCTTGCAGCTAAAACTTCTCTAGAGGGCTCATTACCCATGAAACTCTGGTATTACCTCTTTTCTGCCAACCCTGACCCTAACGGGACCTCCCTTATTTACTCAATTCTACAGGAAAAAAACACAATCCAAAAATCCAAACACTTCATTGACTGGGAAAAAGACTTACAAATGCAATTTTCTGACCAACAATGGCAATTAGTGATCAACTCTATATACAAATCAACAAACTGCACCTCCCTATGGGAACTTGCACAAAAAACCCTAATGAGATGGTACATGACACAACATAAGATAGCTAAGTTTCAAACGCACACTTCACATGAATGCTGGAGGGAACGCGGCCAATCAGGTACACTCCTACACATTCTGTGGTCATGCCCACTTATACAACAGCTTTGGAAAGTCATAGAAGACATGTTACGAGAGATACTACATCTCTCTATCTCGCTAACTCCACAGTTAGCCATCCTCAACTTGAATATTGACGACATACCGCTGAATCTAAGATTAGTAACCACACACATTATTTTGGCGACAAAACTTCTGATCACAATAAGATGGAAAACAAATATCATTCCCCATCTAGTAACTAATCTAGTGCATATGCAATTTACTTGAAACTCTCCTGTCACGCGGGAAACACACACATTCTAAACTACTAGACCTATGGAACCCATGGAACCTTTGGTACACAAAGTGATATAACCACTGATAGTCCATTATCATACTTCAGCCACACGATGGTGTTCTATCCTTCCCTACCCTCCCTCCTCTCTTCCCCACATTCTCATACCTCCCTACCCCCATCCCCTCCACTCTCCTTCCCACACTATCATGTGTACATTCTGATACATGTGTTATTGACTGTTGTTATATACGTTTACTCTTTAAACTGGAATTCAAGCACCCTGTTTAGTGCACACTCTTGACCGCTTAAGGTGGTGGGCCAGTGAAAAAATAAATAAATAAAAGTTAGCATCTGCAATCACTGTAGCTGCTGCCTTTAATAAGCATTTACCTTTTCAGGGTGCCCGCGATGTCGGCCTCCAAGGCTGACCCGTCCCTTGGCTCTTGGGTCCCAGCGCCGCCATTCAAAGTAAGGGAAACAGGCAGTGGAGCCTTGCGGCTTCACTGCCCGTTTCCTACTGCGCATGCGCAAGTCGCGCTACACTTTGTGAATGGGGCGTGCTGTGTTGTGGGACACACATAGTTCCCACAACACACCACACCCTATTCACCAGAAGACAACGTGAGGAGGAGAAGACCGAAGATCAATAGGAAGAGGCAGATTCGGACGATCACACCACAGCCATTCTAGTAAGTGAAAAAAATTTTTTTTTTTTGGAGCCTTTTTATGCATTTTTTTTTTTAGGGTGGACCTCCCCTTTAAGTTTGAAGCAATATGTCATTATGTATACTGTTTAATGCTTTTCATTTATATGACTGCATGAGTTGTAACTCTGAAAAACTCAATAAAAATGTTTGTTGGAGAAAAAAAATTGAGTTTTCCTTGCTGGAGGGTTCAGAATAGAGGATCTAAAAAAAGGTAAGCTGCAATATTTAAAAAAAAAAAAAAAAAATCTATGCTATGTGAATAGGGTCATATAACAAATATAAAGTTCTGTAAGTGTGGACTGGCATTGTTTTCCTGCATTTGATGTGAGTTTGTAATGTTTTTCAAATGCCAGTCAGCAAAATGCCATTAACTTTAATTGAGCAGTACACATTGCAGTCCAGAGCCTATGTTTGATCTGTTTCACATTGTTCTGTGTTGCTTTAGCTGCATCATGTCCTACTGAGGTATATTTTAACTATAGTCAAAATAGGTCAATTGCAGCCTTTTATTATCAAATGCTGCATTTGAAACTTAAATGGATGCGTTTGAATAGCAAAAACAGTGTTTAAAAAGAACTCCCATCAACATTAACCCAAATGCACACCAGTTGTCTGCAATTTTTACAATTTATTAGACTGAGCTGAGAAAAACTGTACATTTCTGGAAAATCATGATACTTATTCATTTCTGTTAGCTATGTGAATTGTTCACTAACTTCTTCCAGGTTTGGGATCTTCAGGTTTCTTGATTGACTAGGCTGGCATGATGTAACTACCACTCATCAACAACAGGGCTAATGCATCTTGGCACCCTCCAGTTTGTGAGGAAGATGATAAGATTTTTTTATTTTTTTAATGGAGAAATTGGTCTCTTCTATGAATACAAATTTAATAAATAAAAACTTGCTCACAAATTTAGAACTTTTAACTGAAGTTTTTGCTTTAGTTAAGTCTTTCTTGCTACAGCAACTCTCAGACAGAGCATTACTGCATCACCATTTGTACTAAATTATCAATTATATAATAGTAACAGTTAAAAAAACAAAACATTGTAACAGTTAAATAATGGCATGATGGATTAACTCTATGTACACAAGCATTTTCCAAGAAGTATAGTCAGGATTGGCTACCATTGGCTGCCACTGCTGTCAAAGTCAGTCAGACAATGAGGAGAGAAAGGGGGCGGGGCCAAACCGTGGCTCTGTTTATGAATGGACACACAGAGCTGCGGCCTGGCTCAGGTGCCCCCATTGCAAGCTGATTGCTGTGGGGGCAGTCAACCGGAGGGAGTAGCCAGGAGAGCTAGCGAGGGACCCAAGAAAAGGAGGGTCCTGGGCTGCTCTACGCAAAAACCACCACATGGGGCAGGTAAATATAACATGCTTGTTATTTTTAACTAAAAAAAAAAAACAAGACTTTAAAGTCACTTCAAGATGTCAAGCAAGTCTGTGGAAGCCCATTAGTGGAAAATGCTGGCCTTTTTTTGGACTGGGAGAATAAATGTGAATAATAAACACAAAAGATTAATATTAACACACACATGAGATGTTGTAGTAGACAGTCTGTTACAGAAGAAAAGAACAGGATCATAGGCAACACATTTGCCATTTGAGATGAATTTACCATGCATGTATCTTGTGCTTAGCATTCTTTTAAATGTTTTGCTATATGATTGCTTTGCATTCATACTGACTTCAAAGGATGAATAAAAAAGAAAAGTACAACATTTTAGTGTTATGCTAAATGATCTAAAATGTGAACATAACATTTATACTAACTATTTTTGAGATTACATCTCAACTCTTTATGTTAAACTCTGCCTAAATCTAAACTCTGCCTTATATATTACTTTTTATTATAAAGACTGGTAATCTACCTCCAATAATTTCATAGTGATTACTAAATTAGAATTCTGTTAAAGGAAAATCATAGGGAAAGCTAGCTTAAATAAAATGTCTTCATTCAATTTTCAAAAGCAGGGATTTACCAAGATATATGTAGTGGCCACATCCCCTGCAGGGCGGCCTTGATTTATTGGGCTTACCAGTTACCTCCTCTTGGCCTGCTCCTCCACATCTAGGGGTTTCCAGGGTGGATACCCAACAACTTGAACGCTGACACAAATAAAGTCCTTTTTGAAAGGTTTTATTTTGCAGGGGTGACATCCAATAACACAGTCTTTCTTTGGAACAGAGGGCACCAGTGAAGAACCCAGGCACCTTGAACTGCAGGTCTAGCAAAGTCTCTAATTCCACCCAGAGAGTAGCCACTCGCAGCTGGGTATCTCAAGGCTGAACTGATCCCTAGCCAGAGATCATGGCAGTCAGCACATCGACTCGAATACTTGAAACAATTCTATAAACGTGTACAAGTTGTAACTAAGGGGGAACAGAAACCTTTTTCCTCAGTACCTGGAACGTTCTCCGTATCCTCAATGGTACTGGAAAAATGTGAATTCGTCAATGTCCTTCCCAACTCAGTAACCAGGAACTTCCCAGGATGCCACTTGTCAGCTCTGAAGAGTCCTCCTAGGTCACTTCCATGAGCTGTGGTGCCTCCCCAAGCTGAGAGCACACCCGGACACCTTGAATCCTCCCTCAGTTACTGCACCTCGGACCAGCAGGTTCCCGAGACTCGGGAACAGACGGATCCCTACCCCAGACCAGGCAGGTCTATTAGGGGCCTCTAACAGGAACATATTGCGGGATGTCGAACACCCCATACCGGGACCCCTAACGGGGCTACCCCGGTCCTGGAACCAGAACAGACTACACGGGCATCACAAACTCCTCTCTCCTAAACACGTGACCCACACATCTTAAGTAACCCTTCCCATACTCCCCAGCGGGGCTCGGAACTCCCACTGATTGGTTCAGAGAAGGTTGATACTCAAAACATCCAATCAGGTCTGGTTCTGTCCTGTCACATGCACCTCACTGTTCACATGACCAGGCAGAACTTCTAACACCACCCGGCCAGACTGATGTCAGGGCCAATCTACGTAATTAACCCTCAGAACCCCTACTGTTCTGAAGAAAAAACTAAATTTACATGCGTATGACATTTTGTCCAAAATGTCATCTGCTACATATAATTTCACCCAAGAACGGTATATATGAAAAGAGAAAACATAAAAAAAATCAATCATAATTATTTTATGAAGTGTTATTCTACTTATACCTGCAGAAAAACACAATTCAAATGTGTACATACCAAACAAACAAATGGTCTTAGGGGTTTGTAAATAATTTCAGAATTTGTATACACATAGCACCAGTGCAATATATTATTACATCATCCTATGTCAAAGCTAAAAAATAATTTAAACTTTATTCAATGGGGACATTTTACAATGTTTATCATTATTAAAAGCATAACACACTTCTATTTTTATATTAACTAAGATCAAACAGTAATATATTTAGACTGATTTCATTGAAACACTGAGGTGTTTCACTGCTGCAAGATAGTATGCAAAAAATTACTTTAACTTACATCAGTGCCTGCAGCATCGGAAATTGGTTTAAAATAAACTTTTCAGTTAATTTAATAACAAAGTTAAAAATCTTCACTCAAACTTGGATACTCACAAACTCTTTTGCCCCATACACACGGTCGGAAATTCTGACAGAAAAAGTCAGATCGGATTATGTTGTCGGAAAATCCGATCGTGTGTGGGCTCTATCGGACTTTTTCCGTCGGAAAGTTTGAGAGCTGGATCTAAAATTTTCCGACAACAAAATCTGACTTTTTCTGATCATGTGTAGAGAATTCTGACGCACAAAGCGGCAGGCATGCTCAGAAAAAATTTGTAGACAAAAGCTATTGGCTACTGGCCTCTACATAGTTCCACCGTACGTTTTATACGTCACCTCATTTCAAACGATCGGATTTTGTGCGACTGAATAAATCCAACGGCTTTTGTGGTCGGAATCAGCTACATTGTCTTGAAAGTATTTTTCACACATGTGTTTCACACAGGGGCTTATTTAAAAGCAGTGGTATACTGCGGGTTAAAGAATAGTACAGGCATACACCACTTTTAAGTACACAATGGGGATTATTTACTAAAGCTAGAAAGTGCAAAATCAGGCTCACTTCTGCATAGAAACCAATGAGCTTCTAACCCCAGCTTGTTTAATTAAGCTTTAGTAATAAAACCTGGAAGCTTATTGGTTTCTATGCAGAAGCGAGCCTGATTTTGCACTTTCTAGCTTTAGTAAATAAGTTCCATTGTGTACTTAAAAGTGAGGTATGCCTGTATCATTTTCACAGACAGCCTCAGTGAAAGATTACTTTGGCAGTGCATATGCTTTGACTATCCAGTAGAAATTGGACAGCAGTTTGCTGAGGCTGTCCCTGTTCTCTTTGAACCTGGCCAGTTTCTATCAAACTCTTATTATGAATTAAGACAGTGGTGTAAAATTGGTCAGCAGCAGGACAGTTTTAGTAAGCAAGGGAAGGCTGTACTATACACAGAAATGAAATAAATGCATATTCTAAAATACCACCCCCTTGAAACAAAGCCCATTTAAAAAAAAGGAATATCTTGAAAGAAAAAAAAAAAAAAGTTAACATGGACAGAACAGTAGCTAATGTGACTGCTGTTCTCAAATCAAGCATGAACTAAAATTAAAATGATTCTAAACCTTCTTTAAAAAAATAAAAAATAAACATGTCATACGTACCTGCTCTATGCAATGGTTTTGCACAGGGCAGCCATGAACCTCCACTTTTGGAGTCTCCATTGGTGCTTCTGGCTCCCCCTCTTCTGTGAGTGTCCCCATAGGCAGTCACTTCCTATGGGGGCTGTCACGGACACTGGCTGCAAGGACCGTTTTCTGTTCACATTCACCCTGTTATTTGGTATTGCTATATTGATCTTTTTTTGTTACATTTTTGAGAGACTGTCTTCTTGGACTTGCCCAAAGACTATTCTTGGTTGTTATTTCTGAACAATACATGATCCTTGAAAGAGCTGATCACATTGATCTGCGGAGATGGACTGTCTGGTCACCTAGGCTGCCTTAAATAGGAAGTAAAGCCTGTCAAAAAAACACCCTGCAGGACAAAGGCATAATGAGCTAGTATGCATAGAAAACTAGCTCATTATGAATTACTTACCTGAGATTGAAGCCCCCGAAGTGACCCTCGTTCACCTCCTCCATCACCGCCATGATACCCAGAGTGACTTCCAGGTATCGCTGCTCCAGCAATGTGACTGGCCGGAGCAGCGATGATGTCACTCCGGCGCATGCGCGCAGGAGCCGCCAGTGACGGCATGATCGCCTTCACTAATGGCACGCTCAGTGCACTTGCGCCATTGCCAACGGTGCGCAGATGCAATCAAGCAGGGCATGTTAGGAGGTATTGTCCGCAGAATGTTTCCCAGGACGCGTGGAACAACAGGCCCCTTGGACCTGCTCGGGTTGCTACACACTGTCTGGAGAGAGATGATGTGACTTACCCAAGTGAGGAGAATATTGGAATTTTACATGAGGCAGACCCTATGCAAGCTGCCGCTACGGATAATCATTTGCACCATCAACAAGCCATGTGGTTTAATGGTCAGGCTGCCCAGGGACTGCAGGACATGGGAGCTATTATTACCCTGATACAGCCCTGGAGGATAAACTCGGCAGAGCAGACGGGACAGTCTGTGGCAGTGCGGGTAGCTGGGGGAAATGTTATGCGGGTTCCCACTGCCAGGGTTCACCTTGATTGGGGTTCGGGGGCCAAAGAAGTGGAAGTTGGAATAATGCAGAACTTACCTGCAGAGGTTTTGTTGGGCAACAATTTGGGATGTTTAAATTCAGCCTTCTCCCTGGAAGTATCCCAGGAAGCCTGCCCTGTTACCACACGCCAGCAAGCCCAGATGGAGGTGTGCTCCCTCAAGGACAAGACTTAGGTAAGACCTGTCACCCCGACGTAGAATGTACTACCCCAGCTATTCCTGCCCCAACTTGGGCTTCTCCCCAAGACTTTGCTCAGGCAACTCTCAGCGAATCTTCCCTAGCTAGCTATAGGGAAAGAGCAGGATTGGACCCTGAGGGGTTGGAGGGGGAGTGGGTAGAGTGGGTCCAGGGATTACTCTATTGGGTTACTGAGGGAAAGACAGCCTCCCATCCATCCAAGCGGCAGCTGGTTGTGCTGCAGAAATATCGGCATGACCTGCTGTGCATTGGGCATAACATACCCTTAGCCGGACAACTGGGGATGTCCAGGATCCCGCCACCATCTGACTCAGCCATGTTTTTGCTCAGCGATTACAGGGGATGTCCTGTCATTGATGAACCCTTTAGCCATATTGCTGTAGACCTAGTTGGACCATTTCCCCGACCTAGTTCTTCTGGGAAGGGATATATCCTTACTGTGGTGGATTATGCCACCTGGTACCAGAGACCATACCCGTGGCAAATATCCATGCAGAAACCGTGGCTGATGCCTTGCTCTGGATCTTTGCCAGGGTGGGTTTCCCTTGGGAAATCATCTACAACCAGGGGACCCAGTTCACTACTGAGCTCACTTAGCAGTAATGGAGGCTCTGTGGGATAAAGCCCCTACAGAGCTCTCCTTATCACCCCCAGACCAACGGACTGTGTGAGAGGTTCAATGGAACACTGAAACAGCTGCTTAGGACATTTACAACCTCTCACAGGAATTGGGAGAGATATCTGCCGCACCTTCACTTTGCTTATTGGGAGGTGCCGAAGGAATCTACTGGGTTCTCCCTGTTTGAGTTACTGTATGGGAGGTGGGTGGGGGGGCCCCTAGATCTAGTCAGAGCCCACTGGGAAGGGGGAATTGATCCTCAAGGGTCCTCTATTATAGCATACACTCTTGAGTTTAGGGACAGACTGAAGGAGCTCATGGACACTGTCCAAGAGAATCTTCGAGCTGCCCAAAGGCATCAGAAATGATACTATGATTAGAACCACACTCTGAAAGTTGGGAAGAAAATTCTTGCCCTTGGGCCAACCAAGCAGGACAAGTTACGGGCCACTTGGCAGAGACCTTACTGGGTTGTGGCAAAGCTCTGTGACACAACCTACCTAGTGGATAAATATTCAGATGAAAGAGTCCTTTCATGTGAACATGTTGAAAGCATACTGGGAAAGATCAGGAGAGATATTCACTATATATGCTCCAGCTGTGGAAGATTCTGAGAACCTTCCCCTGCTGGTGCTCCTGGAGCTAAATAGAATTACTGCAGGGATAGAGGTAGGGATGAGCTTCGTGTTCGAGTCGAACATACGTTAGACTCGAACATCGGCTGTTCGACCGTTCGGCGAATTCCGAACATTATGGGCTGTTTGCGCCAAATTTGTGTGGCACTCACGGCCCACAATTCACTACGTCATCGCAGTGCATTGCTGGCTCATGATTGGCCAAGCATGCACTGTGACCCCGCATGCTTGGCCAATCACAGCACCAGCAGCGAGGAGAGCCATGATTGGCCACAGGCAGGATGCCTGTGGCCAATCATAGCTCAGGCTGTGTAGTACATGCCCCACACTATATAAGACCGCCAGCGCGGCGGCCTTGTGTAGTGTGTTGGCGTCTGAAGCAGTTAGTGGGTGTTCTGTGTACCTTCAACACAGTATACACCGATCGTTATTGGCCGATTTTCGATCTTGCTCTTCTGTAGTGGTTGTTGTCTGCGTGCCCTGACCGCAGTATACACCGCTATATTCACCTCACCTATATAGCTAGTGATTAGGAGCTTGTGCGTGCTGTCTGCGTGCTCTGTACCCAGTACACACCGCTATATCCACCTACATAGCTCTTCTCTATTTGAGCCATCTGCCATCTGCAGGAGTTGGAAGTTGTGTGTGCCTCCAGCACAGCACAGTATACATCTGTATATACCCCTTTATCTCTGGTGTTCTATAATAAAGGCATCTGCAGGAGTTAGTGGGTGTTTTGTGCCTCCAGCACAATATACACCTGTATCTACCCTTTATTGCTGTTCTCTAATAGAGCCATCTGCAGGGCTTAGTGGGTGTTGTGTGCCTCCAGTACAGTATACCCCTTTATCTCTGGTGTTCTATAATAAAGGCATCTGCAGGAGTTAGTGGGTGTTGTGTGCCTCCAGCACAATATACACCTGTATCTACCCTTTATTGCTGTTCTCTAATAGAGCCATCTGCAGGGCTTAGTGGGTGTTGTATGCCTCCAGTATAGTATACCCCTTTATCTCTGGTGTTCTATAATAAAGGCATCTGCAGGAGTTAGTGGGTGTTGTGTGCCTCCAGCACAATATACACTACCCATCTGCTGTTTTACCCAACTCCCTTCAGGCCATTACCATGTCTGGAAGGCCAGCAAGGAGAGGCAGACAGGCGCAAGCCGATAAAAGAGGGCAAGCAGGCTCTGTGTCTAGAGACAACAGTGCTGGTCGTGGACGTGGTGCATTGTCATCAGCACGTGGCCATGGGACACGCTTGTCCTTCTTTTCGGCAGCTGGACATGTTGAACCGCAACATGCCAATGACTTGGTAGAGTGGATGACCAAGCCCTCTTCATCCTCCTCATCCTCTCTCACCCAGTCTCAGGGTACTAGCAAAGCAGCTGCCAACGCATCGTCTTCCCTCGTCTCAATGCCATCATCAGTGACTCCTACCCTAGACCCACCACGTCCTCCTGAGGAGTCTCCTGAACTCTTTGAGCACAGTGTTGGGTACATGCTCCAGGAGGATGCCCAGTGTTTTGTAGGCTCTGATAATGACACTCAGCTAGAGGAAGGCAGTAGCGTGAATGCAGAGAGAGGGGATGCTCAAGAAGGACAGCAATCTGGCAGTCATGTTCCACAAGCTGCAGCATATTGCCAGGTTTAATGATAATAATGGGCTGATGGCGCTACCTCAGATTCTTTCTAATTCTTTCTATTGTTACCAAATTTAACCAAGTGCCACTACAAATCTGTTATATTCCTTACCCTAAAAAGGGTAAGTGCACACAGATCCTTACTAACGTGAACGAACACTCAATCAAAATCCCAAAGGGATAAAGAAAAAATGTGTTAAACCCTAAAAGGCCCCCACAACCACATATAAAATCCAAAGATCCCAAACAATATTCAAACTATATTTTTTGTGATAGTAATTCTTGTGATCTCAAAAAATATATATTACTATACTACATAGCCGACTACCACACACAATATACAAAACCCCTATTCGGGGGAAAAAGTTACACTTATAATCGCACTGCGTTTGTGCAATTCCTGTGCAATTCCTATACCTATGCACAATTTATATTACCACTATACTCCCCGTGGGTGAAAAAATATATTACAATGAAGAAATAAAACCCACCAAAACCATGAAAAATACAAACAATAAAGAAAAAAGTCAAAAAGCTAGAAAAAAATAATAATAATAAAAAAATAAATAATGAATGTGCGGGGTAATTCCTAACCCCCTTGCGAGTGTGCAAAAACCTGAACAAAAGTGTAAATAGAATCCAAAACGTATCAATAGGTTTATATATCTATTCATATAAGGTCCACAAAAAGTCTCATAAATGTGCTTTCAACCATGCGATTATTCCTTTTCAAATAACAGGAAGGTGACTTTTGTGATTAAGCCTGCTTATTGGTGACTTCCGTGCTCGTTCCCCCTCAAGGGTCCCCACTCACCGAATCCACGCACCCCCTAGGGGGTATATTGCCTGTAATCTGTGCTCCACTAGGTTGAGGATTCTTCTAATTAGCTCTGTCTTCAGCTGATCTTCCCCAAGGTTGGTTGGAAATGATGAACGAAGGAGGCTTTGTTATCCGCCAATAGGTCCTCAAGAAAGAAAAAGTCTACTCATGGTGTAGTATTCTCAATAACTGACCACTTGAGAGAAAGGGAAACGGGCTACAAAAAAGGGTTCTTCAAAAATAGGCTTTCACAGGAAAATAGCTTCTGCAATAATTTATACCTTATTAGTGTGTATATAGCAGAGGACTAATGATCACTTAAAATGCTTTATTACAAAAATTACAAAAAATACAAAAAATACAAAAAATACAAAAAAGAGAGAGAGCATTTACATATACCAAAAAATTATTCTACAGTGCTTAGTGCAAAAAGCCGCTTTTTTTACAAAGATGTCCTTTTGGACCAAAAGTGCGATCTACAGCAGTTGCGCTATAAGCCTGTACATTTAGTATATGTGTATATACCAGTAATGCATCTCGGAAAAAATACAGGAATTCCAAAAGCAAAACTAAAATAAACCCGAACAACAGAAAAATATTAAAAAATGAATAAAAAATAAAAAATCTTAAAAACAACAGTCCTTTTTAGTGCACACCAGCGCTATACACAAATATATGGAGCCTTAGTACCCAATTCTCTAAAGGGTTCCGTTTGCTTAGGCACTACAGGCTTCCCATACACTGGATGCAGATCTACTTAAATTAATAAAGCAATAAAGCAATGTTCCTCCAATGGACGGAGGTTTAAAAGAAATTATGGCACCAGCCCGGTTCGCCCATCCACAGGGGTAATCCCCTATTCGAACGGCGTGCGCTCCAACTGCGCTCCACCGGGTCAGGCGCACCGGAAGTGACGTGGCGTACGTAATGACGCTGGACGCGTTTCGTCATAGACGTCCTCAGCAGCGATATCACGTACACCCATAACCACGTCTTTAAAGGTGCCTGCACTGCCCATTCCCAGCCTTCAACCAATCGCTGACCTGGGCGGATCTACCAATTTGTTTACTTATTACGTTCCTCATTAACTCATACGGGCTGATCTTTATAATCATACTACTAATGTTTATATACTAAAGGAAAGTTTTCTATTATCATAAGGGGCCATGTACCAATAATAGTGGATATATTCTCAATATTCCTTACTTTGTACATAATGCTCTTAAAAAGAAAGAAAGAGAACCGGACTTTCATAGGGATAAAAAGGGAAAGTATTTTTTAGTAGGAACTTTTTAATGTACCCACCTAGCTCTTTCATTTTGTTTCCCTTATATTGATTTTTATTTCAGAGACAGGGTTTTTTTTTGGAATATTTAGTTCACAAGTAGGTTCTCCATTGCCCTCTGGGTTATTTATACGCATAGGAACCGTCTAGGCTATATCTTGCTCATCCCGAGTATCCCAATACTTTGGCCCGATGTCATTTTAAATCTAATAATAAATAAAACCAGGGGGCAATGGTTTCAGCACCAGACTTCCTATGATTTCTTGAATTAATTTCCCTGTTTCTTGTCCCATGCTGATAATTTCACGGAAACTTCTATTTACTATTTTATATGCCAGATATTACCTTGTAAAACTGATGTTAGTCAGGGGTTTTTTTTATAAAAAATTTTTTAGATTTTAAGTATGAACCTCTTATTAATATTCAGGAAGTTATTCCTATTTTTATAACTCTATTAACTCTTCATTCTCAGATAATATCCTATACACCTCAAATGGACCTTCCTGTTATTTGAAAAGGAATAATCGCATGGTTGAAAGCACATTTATGAGACTTTTTGTGGACCTTATATGAATAGATATATAAACCTATTGATACGTTTTGGATTCTATTTACACTTTTGTTCAGGTTTTTGCACACTCGCAAGGGGGTTAGGAATTACCCCGCACATTCATTATTTATTTTTTTATTATTATTATTTTTTTCTAGCTTTTTGACTTTTTTCTTTATTGTTTGTATTTTTCATGGTTTTGGTGGGTTTTATTTCTTCATTGTAATATATTTTTTCACCCACGGGGAGTATAGTGGTAATATAAATTGTGCATAGGTATAGGAATTGCACAGGAATTGCACAAACGCAGTGCGATTATAAGTGTAACTTTTTCCCCCGAATAGGGGTTTTGTATATTGTGTGTGGTAGTCGGCTATGTAGTATAGTAATATATATTTTTTGAGATCACAAGAATTACTATCACAAAAAATATAGTTTGAATATTGTTTGGGATCTTTGGATTTTATATGTGGTTGTGGGGGCCTTTTAGGGTTTAACACATTTTTTCTTTATCCCTTTGGGATTTTGATTGAGTGTTCGTTCACGTTAGTAAGGATCTGTGTGCACTTACCCTTTTTAGGGTAAGGAATATAACAGATTTGTAGTGGCACTTGGTTAAATTTGGTAACAATAGAAAGAATTAGAAAGAATCTGAGGTAGCGCCATCAGCCCATTATTATCATTTAACCTTTAAACATAACCTGGGTTTCAGATTGTGTTCGTAGGGAGGCAGCAACCTCATAGTGACTAATACAAATAGGTTTAACTTTTATATATGTATTGTCTACACTGCCATACCCCATAAAAATTGCAACCAGTAACATATTATCAATAGAGGCAGGGGGTGATATAGGTACTCACATATACCCCTGTGAGACTGTGACCTGTTCCATAAGCGCGGCCTTTCGTGTACAGTTGATTTATCTATAGGTGGTCCCCATTTGGGAAACACCCTATATAAGCTGCAGCTATGGATATATTTGGTTACATGAACAACAGGAAAGTAGATGTGAAGGGAATTTTTAGTCAGGAAGTGGTAACCAGCTCTCAGGACCTACAAAGCTTGATGAAACAACTAAAGCACAGTATGGAAAAACAGCTGAGAGTATGGTGGGATATAGCCACCATGGAAATGTATATTAATGCAAAAATGACCCCCAGGAGTCTCAGGTGGGACATTAATCCTAATGACAGTATTGAAGATCCTGAGTTAATGGAAGACTGGTATCTATTTTTCAATAAAAGTGAAAACGAATTATTACATAAAATAATTAGGAGAAGAGAATTTAAATTGAAAATGGTAGAAAGTACTATAGCAGACATTAAAAACCAGCTTGCACCTTTCACTGAGCACAAAGAATACAAAGATAAGGAACATGAACTACAAGAATCTATAAAGAAATATGATACAGACCTTCAAACAAAGAAACAGAAAAAATTTAAGAGAGATGTTGCTGACTATAACGAGATGAAAGTATATAAATGGCAGATATCCATGCAGGAGGACAGAAATGAACAGGAAGATGAATCAATAGAGGACTCTAATGAAGGTTTTATGGATACAGTGGAAGTAGAGACTGAGTTACCAACAATGCAGAGGAACTATAACACAACTCCTAGAAGAAGACCCATACTCAAAACTCCTAATCAGGGAAATTCCAGGGTGGGAAATAGGCGTAGTGATTTTCAGGAATTGCCTGAACAGGAAACACCTAGATATAACATCCCTACCCGTAATCAGTTTTCCCCTTTAAGAGAATATACATACAATACATACCCACAGGAGGATGTTCAATATAGGAGAGAATTTAGATATCCACCTAGGAAACCAATGAGAGGCTATGGGGATTTTCGCGGGAATGGCCCCAGAGACAGACCACCGGGCAGATGGACTGCAAGGGCACCTTACAGAGCCCCGAGATGGAGAGGAAGCAATGGAGAGAGAAGACAGTTCAGAGAAGGCCCATACAGGAGAGAACAACACAGGGAAGATCACAGAGAAGACAGGGGACAATGGATCCCGAGAGGGAACTGGAACAACCAATACAGGAGGAGAATGGAAGACACTCAAGGCTATGGCGAAAGAGAGGAAAATATAGGGGATGCCGAGGAGGAAAGAACAAGAAAAAGAAGAAGAACATAATGGGAAAAGGGATATATAATCTAAGCAAAGTGGAATTCAGTGAAGAGGAAATGAAAATCTTGGATTCAGGTCTGAAATATGCCCCCGAAAAACACCTTAATAAATTTGAAACTTTTATAGACCTCAAAAAATTTATGAGGAAATTGAATTTAAAAAAACATTTTGCAATAAATACGGAAAGCAAAGTGAGAACGGAATCATTATACACCCAAACAGAACTGAAAAATAAATCAGTGTTCAATCCAAATACAGCAGGAAACCAATGTCTGACAGCTTTCAGCAAAATGGTAGAAAATGATTTGAGAAAACTCAAAGATAGTAAAAATAAGAGATCAAATAATGTATGGAAAACGATCAAAAAATTGGGGGATAATAAAGAAGTAGTGATAAGGCCGGCAGACAAGGGAGGAGGCCTAGTTATTCTGAATAAGAACGACTATCAAGAGGAAATGAAAAATCTACTACAAGTCGAGAATACATATAAAAAACTGAAGGGCAACCCCAAATCAAGATATGAAGCCCAATTGAAAGCCTATGTGAAAAAAGGGCAGACAATGGGGATACTCAACGACAAAGAGGCCGAATATTTGGTGTCAAATTCAACGAAAACACCTGTTATGTATTACAATCCAAAAATACATAAAAGATTAGATAAACCACCTGGAAGGCCAATCATCAGTGGCATAAATTCTGTTTTCTCAAGATTGGGGGAATACCTAGATATCTTCTTGAAGCCGTTGGTACTGAAGGGCAAGTCCTATCTCAGGGATAGTGCCCAACTTATAGAGCTTTTGAATAACATCCAAGGCACAGACCAATATCTATTAGCAACTATAGATGTAAATTCGCTGTATACAAGCATCGTGCAGGAGGACGGTCTAATAGGGGTAGAAAGAGCACTATACAAACACACGAATATGAAACATGAACAAGTGCAATACATCTTAGAGGGCCTTAAGATGGCCATGGCCTGTAATTATTTCTGGTACGGACATCATTATTATGTACAGACCACAGGAGTGGCTATGGGTGCCCGTTATGCACCAAGCGTTGCCAACCTGCTTATGAATCTGTGGGAGGAGGAGTATATATACTCAAAGAAAATACCCCAGCTAAAGTTTTTTCGACGATACATTGATGATCTGGTGATCTTATGGGACGGAACCCCAGAAGAATTTGAAAGATTTCTATCTAATCTGAATAACAACAAGTATGGACTCACATTTAGTGGGAAATGTGATAAACAAAAGATAGAATTTCTTGATTTAGAAATCTTTAAGAAGAATGATGTTCTTCATACTAAAACATTCTTCAAAGAAACGGACAGAAACAGCTACATCCCTACTTCAAGCTGTCATCATCCTAAATGGAAAGCAAATATTCCAAAAGGACAGCTTTTAAGAATCAGGAGGAACTGTAACTCTATTGAGGATTTCTCTTCCCAAGCAGACAAATTGGTCGCACAATTCATTGAAAAGGGATATAAGTATGAGTCGTTGGTTAAAATAAAAACTGAAGTCGGGAATACTGATAGAAATACCCTGATAAGAAAAACTATAAAAGAAAAACAAAAATTTGACCTAGCATTTATCACCGGATACAATGTACAATATTATGAAATAGAGAAAATAATAAAAAAATATTGGCCTATCCTCCAAGAAGATAAAGTCTTGTCAACCATCCTCCCAAAGAAACCAAAATGTATATATAGGAGAGCGCCAACACTACGGAATATGCTAGCACACAATGTAGTCGATGGCCCAAAGAATAGCACCTTTCTGGAAGAACTGAAAGGGTTTTATAAATGTAACAAATGCTTGGCTTGTAGGACTAGTAAACCCCAACCTCGAAGGAGGAAAACATTCAGATCTAAAACAGACCACACAGAATACAAAATCAGAGAACTCATTACATGTCGCAGTACACATGTGACATATGTGCTGGAATGTCCATGCAATTTACAATATGTGGGCAGAACCACTAGACCACTATACATTAGGATTAGGGAACATGTCAATAACATCAAGAAGGGGTTCCCTAATCATAATGTATCTAGACATTTTGATCTTTTCCATCAAAGAGATCCTTCTAAAATGGTATTTTATGGTATTGATTGCATAAAACAAAACTGGAGAGGGGGCAACATGACCACCCTTATATCTCAGAACGAGACTAGCTGGATATATAGATTGAATACATTGGCCCCCAAAGGGCTAAACATCGATATAGATCTTAACTGTTTTATAGCAAACCCATAGACAGCAAGGTGGGACATATTTTTGCCCAGGGCTTACTGTCAGCTAGACAGCCCTAGAGTTCCCCTCCCCCCCCCCCCCCCATATATATACAAATGAAATTCTATGGGGTAGGTGTAGGTGAACTGGAACTGATAAGGATGAGTCTCTAACTTAATAATGTGGGAATAATCATGTTATGGAAATAAATGTAAACCTACCAATGAGAATAAGGAATCCAAGCCCTCCATTTGAGGTGTATAGGATATTATCTGAGAATGAAGAGTTAATAGAGTTATAAAAATAGGAATAACTTCCTGAATATTAATAAGAGGTTCATACTTAAAATCTAAAAAATTTTTTATAAAAAAAACCCCTGACTAACATCAGTTTTACAAGGTAATATCTGGCATATAAAATAGTAAATAGAAGTTTCCGTGAAATTATCAGCATGGGACAAGAAACAGGGAAATTAATTCAAGAAATCATAGGAAGTCTGGTGCTGAAACCATTGCCCCCTGGTTTTATTTATTATTAGATTTAAAATGACATCGGGCCAAAGTATTGGGATACTCGGGATGAGCAAGATATAGCCTAGACGGTTCCTATGCGTATAAATAACCCAGAGGGCAATGGAGAACCTACTTGTGAACTAAATATTCCAAAAAAAAACCCTGTCTCTGAAATAAAAATCAATATAAGGGAAACAAAATGAAAGAGCTAGGTGGGTACATTAAAAAGTTCCTACTAAAAAATACTTTCCCTTTTTATCCCTATGAAAGTCCGGTTCTCTTTCTTTCTTTTTAAGAGCATTATGTACAAAGTAAGGAATATTGAGAATATATCCACTATTATTGGTACATGGCCCCTTATGATAATAGAAAACTTTCCTTTAGTATATAAACATTAGTAGTATGATTATAAAGATCAGCCCGTATGAGTTAATGAGGAACGTAATAAGTAAACAAATTGGTAGATCCGCCCAGGTCAGCGATTGGTTGAAGGCTGGGAATGGGCAGTGCAGGCACCTTTAAAGACGTGGTTATGGGTGTACGTGATATCGCTGCTGAGGACGTCTATGACGAAACGCGTCCAGCGTCATTACGTACGCCACGTCACTTCCGGTGCGCCTGACCCGGTGGAGCGCAGTTGGAGCGCACGCCGTTCGAATAGGGGATTACCCCTGTGGATGGGCGAACCGGGCTGGTGCCATAATTTCTTTTAAACCTCCGTCCATTGGAGGAACATTGCTTTATTGCTTTATTAATTTAAGTAGATCTGCATCCAGTGTATGGGAAGCCTGTAGTGCCTAAGCAAACGGAACCCTTTAGAGAATTGGGTACTAAGGCTCCATATATTTGTGTATAGCGCTGGTGTGCACTAAAAAGGACTGTTGTTTTTAAGATTTTTTATTTTTTATTCATTTTTTAATATTTTTCTGTTGTTCGGGTTTATTTTAGTTTTGCTTTTGGAATTCCTGTATTTTTTCCGAGATGCATTACTGGTATATACACATATACTAAATGTACAGGCTTATAGCGCAACTGCTGTAGATCGCACTTTTGGTCCAAAAGGACATCTTTGTAAAAAAAGCGGCTTTTTGCACTAAGCACTGTAGAATAATTTTTTGGTATATGTAAATGCTCTCTCTCTTTTTTGTATTTTTTGTATTTTTTGTATTTTTTGTAATTTTTGTAATAAAGCATTTTAAGTGATCATTAGTCCTCTGCTATATACACACTAATAAGGTATAAATTATTGCAGAAGCTATTTTCCTGTGAAAGCCTATTTTTGAAGAACCCTTTTTTGTAGCCCGTTTCCCTTTCTCTCAAGTGGTCAGTTATTGAGAATACTACACCATGAGTAGACTTTTTCTTTCTTGAGGACCTATTGGCGGATAACAAAGCCTCCTTCGTTCATCATTTCCAACCAACCTTGGGGAAGATCAGCTGAAGACAGAGCTAATTAGAAGAATCCTCAACCTAGTGGAGCACAGATTACAGGCAATATACCCCCTAGGGGGTGCGTGGATTCGGTGAGTGGGGACCCTTGAGGGGGAACGAGCACGGAAGTCACCAATAAGCAGGCTTAATCACAAAAGTCACCTTCCTGTTATTTGAAAAGGAATAATCGCATGGTTGAAAGCACATTTATGAGACTTTTTGTGGACCTTATATGAATAGATATATAAACCTATTGATACGTTTTGGATTCTATTTACACTTTTGTTCAGGTTTTTGCACACTCGCAAGGGGGTTAGGAATTACCCCGCACATTCATTATTTATTTTTTTATTATTATTATTTTTTTCTAGCTTTTTGACTTTTTTCTTTATTGTTTGTATTTTTCATGGTTTTGGTGGGTTTTATTTCTTCATTGTAATATATTTTTTCACCCACGGGGAGTATAGTGGTAATATAAATTGTGCATAGGTATAGGAATTGCACAGGAATTGCACAAACGCAGTGCGATTATAAGTGTAACTTTTTCCCCCGAATAGGGGTTTTGTATATTGTGTGTGGTAGTCGGCTATGTAGTATAGTAATATATATTTTTTGAGATCACAAGAATTACTATCACAAAAAATATAGTTTGAATATTGTTTGGGATCTTTGGATTTTATATGTGGTTGTGGGGGCCTTTTAGGGTTTAACACATTTTTTCTTTATCCCTTTGGGATTTTGATTGAGTGTTCGTTCACGTTAGTAAGGATCTGTGTGCACTTACCCTTTTTAGGGTAAGGAATATAACAGATTTGTAGTGGCA
This sequence comes from Lithobates pipiens, assembly GCF_037356315.1. Lineage (NCBI taxonomy): Eukaryota > Metazoa > Chordata > Amphibia > Anura > Ranidae > Lithobates > Lithobates pipiens. Next base: position 171,519,725 of record NW_027507748.1, read on the forward strand.
CTTGGTTAAATTTGGTAACAATAGAAAGAATTAGAAAGAATCTGAGGTAGCGCCATCAGCCCATTATTATCATTTAACCTTTAAACATAACCTGGGTTTCAGATTGTGTTCGTAGGGAGGCAGCAACCTCATAGTGACTAATACAAATAGGTTTAACTTTTATATATGTATTGTCTACACTGCCATACCCCATAAAAATTGCAACCAGTAACATATTATCAATAGAGGCAGGGGGTGATATAGGTACTCACATATACCCCTGTGAGACTGTGACCTGTTCCATAAGCGCGGCCTTTCGTGTACAGTTGATATTGCCAGGTTTGCTACAGCGATGAAGAGGGAGGGGATGATGAGGGCACTGACTCCACGTGGGTGCCTGGTAGGAGAGAGGAGGAGGAGGAGGAGGCACATGTCCAACGAGGCAGGATGCCCTCCGGGGGCCAGCTTAGGGGAAGCACACCAACTGAATCACACCGCAGAGCTCCGCCTGTGCAGGACGTTGCCTCTGCGCGTTATTCTAAAAGTTCTTTGGTGTGGGCCTTTTTTGAGACGAGTGCATCAGATTGCACCGCTGCTATTTGCAACATATGTCTCAAGCGTATCTCACGTGGCCAAAACATCAGCCGCTTGGGCACCACATGCTTGACCAGACATATGTTGACCTGCCATGGAGCTCGTTGGCAAGCGTACCTCAAAGACCCACACCAAAGAACAAAGCGGACCTCTCCTTGCTCCTCATCAGCTGGCATCTCCAACCCCACTAGACCTTCAGTCCTCTCTGAAACCTGCTCTGAGAGGAATGAAGGTGTAGAATTAGGTGTGTCACAGCCAAGTGCTTCCGGGCACTCTGCTAGCAGTACACCCACGTCCGATTATAGCAGGCAAATGTCCCTGCCCCAGCTGCTGGATCTGCGAAAGAAGTTCACTCCCAGCCATCCACATGCCCAGCGGTTGAATGCTAGCTTGGCTAAATTGCTAGCACTTCAACTGCTGCCTTTTCAGTTGGTAGACTCGGCCCCCTTCCGTGAGTTTGTACAATGTGCAGTTCCTCAGTGGCAGGTCCCCAAACGCCACTTTTTCTCACGGAAGGCGATTCCGGCTCTCTACCGGCATGTGGAAGGCAATGTCCTTGCCTCGCTGGACAGGGCGGTCAGCGGTAAGGTGCATATTACCGCTGACTCATGGTCCAGCAGGCATGAACAGGGACGTTACCTGTCTTTCACGGCCCATTGGGTCACTCTTCTGGCAGCTGGGAAGGATGCAGGACAAGGTGCAGTAGTGTTGGAGGTTGTTCCGCCACCACGCCTCCAAAATGCTACTATTGGTTATGACACACCTCTTTCCTCCACCCCCTCCTCTTCTTCTTCCTCCATGGCCTCTTCCAGTGCTCTGTCCTCAGAATCAGCGGTGCTCCGTAGGCGTTCCAGGGGCTACGCAAGTACGCAGGCAAAACTATGCCATGCCGTGCTTGCGCTGGTTTGTTTGGGGGACAGGAGCCACACTGGGGCGGATGTTTTGTCAGCTCTGCAGGGGCAGGCCGAGAGGTGGTTGACGCCACGCCAGCTTAAGCCAGGAATGGTGGTTTGCGACAATGGCACCAACCTCCACTCCGCCCTCCGACAGGGACAACTGACCCATGTGCCCTGTGTAGCTCACGTCCTTAACCTGGTGGTGCAGCGGTTCTTGGGCAGGTACCCGGGCTTACAGGATGTCCTGAAGCAGGCCAGGAAAGTCTGTGTGCATTTCCGCCGATCATTTAATGCCTGTGCTCGGCTGGCTGAGCTCCAAAAGGAGTTGAACCTGCCCAAGAACCGCCTTATATGTGACATGCCCACCAGGTGGAACTCAACGTTGGCCATGCTGCAGCAGCTTCACACGCAGCAGAGGGCCATCAATGAGTACCTGTGCGAGTACGGCACCAGGACAGGGTCAGGGGAGCTCAGTTTTTTCTCACCATGCCAGTGGGGCATGATCAGGGATGCATGCACTGTCCTGTCACCGTTTGAGGAGGCCACAAGGATGGTGAGCAGTGACAGTGCATTCATCAGTGACACTGTACCTCTTGTCCACCTCTTGGAGCATACGCTGCGTGGAATAATGGACAGGGCACTTGAGGCAGAACAGAGGCAGGAAGAGGAGGACTTCCTTGCCTCTCAAGGCCCCCTTTATCCAGACAGTTTTCCTGCTGTGCCACCCATCACACAGGAAGAGGATGAGGAGGAGGAAGAGGAGGATGATTGTGTCAGCATGGAGGTGGAGGCTGGTACTCAGCATCAGCAGTCTTGTAGGGATGATTTACAGTCCCAAGAAACATGTGGACTTGTACGTGGCTGGGAGGAGGTAGCTGCGGATCATGTTGTCCTTAGTGACCCAGAGGACTCCGGACTGAATGCCTCAGCTAACCTACGCTGCATGGCCTCCCTGATCCTGCAAAGCCTGCGGAAGGATCCTCATATTCTTCGGATCAAGGAGAGGGACCATTACTGGCTGGCCACTCTCCTTGATCCACGGTACAAGGGTAAGGTTGCCGACCTTATCTTGCCATCGCAGAGGGAGCAGAGGATGAGACATCTCCGGGAGGCCTTGCAGAAAGGTCTGTGCAACGCGTTCCCAGAGACTGGGAGGTTACAAACTCCTGGTCCTGGACAACGTGTTGCTGAGGCATCGGTCAGAAGGAGCGGTGAAGAAGGTGGCCGTCTGACTGATGCTTTCAGACAATTTTTTTTTTTATTCAATTGTATTTTTTATTGACATTTTTTCGAGAGAATACACAAAGGGAAGTATATCAACAGAACAATTGTCAGCGTCAACAATGTTACAGACCATAGGCCAAAGAGCAAGAAAAGCAAGTAAACAGAAAATAAACACAAGAAAAAAAAAAAAAAATAACATAATGGTCAGGCAATATCAAGTCACAGGCACAGTTAAAGCAGTAATGCATCTATTAACGGGGGGGACAGGGGGGGAGAGTCAGTAGGGGGGAGGTGTAAGAAGGAGTCCAATGGGTGGATAGGCCAGGTAGCTATGTGTCTGCAAGGAAAGCATAGCCAACCATTGGATCTGGGGTATGCTCATTTCCGGGAGGAGCCTATACCAGATTGAGGCATCCTCGGGGAAAGACATATACCGGCGGGGGGGGGGGGGGGGGTAGGGAATAGCATCAGGTAATCTTTAAGGGGGGGCTACAGGGAGTCCCGGATTAAGCTGGGAATGGTCCCATAGGTCCCAGACTCGGGAAAACCTAGGCAGAGTATCATGAACAACAGCGATGAGGTACTCCATCCTACGGATCTGTTCCAGAGTTTGCAATACCTGTGGGAGCGTTGGCGGGGACTGCGACAGCCATCTGACAGGTATGGCCCGTCTTGCTGCCAGTAAAATATAGCCTAAAAGTTTCTGGACATTGGCAGGCAGGTCAGGAAAGGGTAAGCCTAACAGAAAGTGGATCGGGGTTAAAGGAAGGATAGTGTCGGAAAGTTCTTGTAGATATACATGCACAGAGGACCAAAAAGGTTGGATAACCGAACATTCCCAAAAGATATGAAAAAGAGATCCACTAACCTTCCGACATCTCCAGCAGAGTGGGGAAGCCCGGGGGTCGTATTTATGTAGGAGCTGTGGGGTCCTGTACCAAAACATTAGAATTTTATAGATTGTCTCTTTCTGTTCTACACATCGAGACGATTTAGAGGCAGTCTCCCAAATTTTCAGCCATTGGGGGTGGTAATAGTCTGGCCAAGAAGCCTAGACCACTTGTGCATGTAGAGGTGACCTGGGCCAGAAAGAGAGGGAGAGGCCTGTAGGTATTTGTAAATTTCAGAGATAAGTTTCGTTTGGTATGGACCTTGGGAGCAAAGAAGTTCAAAGGGGGTAAGGTTATTCAAGGTAAGGGTGGGGTTTTTGGAGCTAAAGTAATGCCTGATTTGAAGATAGGAGTAAAACAAACCCTTGGGGACCTGAAATTTACGTTGAATATCAGCGAAGGATAGAAGCGAACGTGTAAGTGGATGTACCAGGTTACGAAGTTGGAAAACTCCTGCATGAGTCCAAGGAAGCATGCGCGAGTAAGACAGGCTGTCCGGGATGTCAGGGTTGAACAATACGTTTAATAATGGCGAGCACGGAGAGGCCAGGGAGAAACGTTGGGCACATTTCCTCCAGATAGAAAGGGTAAAGAGCATGGGGCGCAGAGAAAGGTTCCTTAGTTGATGAATGGAAGTTTCCAATTCTGCCCAAATCAACGAGCAGGGGTGGACTGGAGCAGTAATGCTCATTTCAATGTCAGACGATACACTGGATGACATCCTATGTGACCATACTATGACCGGTTTCAAGTGTGTAGCATAATAATATTTAAGGAGGTCCGGGGCCCCCAGTCCACCCCTAGCTCTGGGAGTGAGCACAACGGAACTAGCTATCCTGTGGGCCTTATAGCGCCATATAAAGTTAAGGAAGGACCTTTGAGTAGCCTTGAGTTGGGGCATGGGAACGGGGATCGGTAACGTTTCAAATAGGTATAAAAGTCGTGGCATGATAGACATCTTCAGGACATTGATGCGACCCAAGAGGGAAATGGGAAGTAAGTCCCATTGTTGCAAGAGTCGGTCGATGTCCCGAAAAAGCGGTGGGAAATTAGCATGGTATAGGCCAGAGTAGGAAGAGGTAAGGTTAACCCCTAGATATTTGAGGGAGTCCGTACACCAACGATAAGCGTAATTGCGCTGCAAAGGGGCAAGCTCTACGGGGGGAATAAGGATAGGTAGAGCTTCTGTCTTGTTAGTGTTGATCTTATATCCAGAGATCGAGCTAAATTGGTGCAGGAGAGCATGTAGACAGGGAAGGGAGGTGTGGGGTCTGGTTAAAGTCAAGAGGATATCGTCAGCATATAGAGACAATTTATACTCTGTTTGGCGTAGTCGTACCCCGCGAATGTCAGGATGGTTACGGATAGCCGCTGCCAGGGGTTCCAGACAGAGAATAAAGAGCAAGGGGGATAGCGGACAGCCCTGCCTAGTACCATTACTGAGGGAAAAGGATGGTGATAAGTAGGAGGATAGTTGAACTTGCGAAGAGGGTCTGGAGTACAGTGCCCTCAGGGCGGCGACAAATGGACCTGCAATGCCAAAGTGAGAGAGCGTAGCAAACATGAACGGCCAGCTGAGTCTGTCGAACGCCTTTTGAGCGTCAAGGCTCAGTACAAGGGCTGGGCGGTTCGTTTTGTTTAATAAGTCAATCAAATGTACGATACGTCTAGTATTGTCTCCCGCATGTCTAGCCAGTACAAAACCGACTTGGTCCTTGTGGATGAGCTGCGGTAATAAACGGGACAACCTATTCGCCAAGATCTTGGTGAAAATTTTGTAATCGGAATTTAGGAGTGCAATAGGCCTGTAATTATCCGGGAGGGAGGGGTCTTTACCCGGTTTCGGGATCACAGATACATGGGCATGAAGAAACTGGGGGTCAGGAACGGTGCCTTTCAATAAGGAAGAGAATAGGGAAAGAAGATGCGGACTCAGCAACGGAAGGAAAGTTTTGTAGTAGGAGTAAGGTAGGCCATCAGGGCCAGGGGCTTTTTGGGTGGGGAGATTCTCCACTACCTCAGCTAATTCCTCAGGGGAGATAGTGGAATTTAAAGAAGGGAGGTGGTCAGGGGAAAGCTGGGGGAGAGGCAGTGATTCCATGAAGGAGTTAAATTTCTCCTGGGTGAAAGTGTATTGATCATCAGCGAGTAAACAGTTATACAGCTTATGGTAGAAGTTGCCAAATGTTTTAGACATTGTAAGAGGGCAGTACGTAGAGGAACCGTCGGGCTGTTTAAGGGAGTCAGGATAGGCTTGGAAAGGTCTAGGTTTAAGTTTGTTTACTAGTATCCGGTGTGGTTTGTTAGAGTACTCGTAAAACTTCTGCTTTGACCAAAGGAGGGATTTGTCTATCTTCTGCAAATCAAATGATCTAAGGAGGTTGCGTAAGCGGACGACAGTCCTAAGCCCGGACACCGTGGGAGAAGAGAGCAAACGGTCCTCGGCCTTGCGAAGCCTGAGAAGAGCCGAGGCTCTTTGGTGTGTAGCGTCTTTTTTGAGTCGGGAACTTATTGCAACACAATGTCCCCTGAATACAGGTTTATGTGCCTCCCACAGAGTCGAGGGCTCGGAGACGGAGCCAGCGTTAAGCTCAAAATATTCAGTAAGGGACATGGTCAGTTGAGCCTTAGTCTCAGGGTTACGCAGAAGAGTCTCATTGAGGCGCCAGTGACAGGAGCGGGGGAAGGCCGAGGATAGGGAGAGTTCCAAATGGACAGAGGGATGATCCGACCAGGGGACAGGATTAATTTCGGAAGATACTGCAGCTGTCAGGAGGGGTGTGGAGATGAAAAAATGGTCTAATCTAGAAAAAAGTTTGTGAGGGTGGGAGTAGTTTAATTCTCCATATGTCTAATAAACGTCAGGCTCTGATAAGTCTGCGGAACGATTTGGAGAGGGAGTCAACATTGGAGGGGGTTTTAGGGGGGAACAAGACATGTTTGTCTCTACCATGGGACATGACCATATTAAAATCTCCACCAATCACTGTAAAAGGGTGTGCATACTTATCTAACATGTCAAAAACAGCACTTAGGAAGCGAACTTGACCAGAGTTGGGAGCATATACATTTAGGATCGTGATAGGTTGAGACTGAAACATGCAATCCAGAATAATAAATCTGCCCTGGGGGTCCAGGTAGGTAGATTGGATTCGTAACGGGCAGGAGCGGCCAATCAGGATTGCCACGCCCGCCTTGCCAGATGGGTCCGAAGCCAAAAAGGAGGTCGGAAACGTTTTGCTGGCAAATTTAAGGGAACCCCCAGGACGGAAGTGTGTCTCCTGGATCAGTATCACGTCTGCCTTAGATGCTTTAAACTCTTTCAGAGCTAACCACCTCTTTCGAACAGAGTTTAAACCTTTCACATTACAGGTAAAAAATTTCAATGACATAGCAAAGAAGATTGGAGAAAGAGCGGAGAGAGAAGCATGGAACAGTCAGTGGAGGTTGAGCCCCAAGCAGTAGGGAGGAAGAAGCAAGAAGAGAGAAAGAAACAAAGAGAGAGAAAAAGAGAGAGCCTGACATTTAGGTAAATAGTAGCGTGACCATAGTATTGACAATGACATACATCTAGAAAATCGCGGCTGTCGGTCTTCAAGGAAACCAAAGGAGACCGAGGCCTGACTAAAAAGAACTTCCCAAGAGGAACTTGTGTAAAAGTGAGCGGTGTCACAGAGATATGTGAATCACCGGAAAAAAGCTGTAGACAAAAACCAAAAACAGTAAAAAAAGCAAAAACAAGCAGCCTATGGGGAGACTGCATGGGCAGCAGCCACAAAAAAAAAGAAAAAAAAAGAAAAACCAAAAATAAAAATGACATCCGAAGAGAAGCCTGGAGGAGAACAACCTCCAGGAAGCCCAGGTCCGAGCCCAGGACCAAAACAGGGGTCACGAGGACCGCCTAGTGTGGGGGGGGAGGAGCCCATAGGCCACCCCCCCCCCCCGTCTTCTATAGCTGGAAAAAAATAATTCAGCCAGCTGTCAAAAAGTGAGCCAACTTTCAAAAAGTGAACACAGCAACCGTGTAAGAGAAAACAGGGTGAATAATAATACAACAGTTATATGGTAATACACTAAAGTTGCAAACAGTAGCAAAAAAGGGCATTAAACAGTGAGCAGTGCACCCCTTGGGTGTCAAGGGATAAGGGTGGGGGATCCACCATGGTATTATAACATAAAACTGCACCATGGAAAATCTAACAAGGCCCCAGCTAGGGGGGTAAATAAGCTTAATCCGGTTCCGGTGCAGTGATCCTCAAGTCGGGGGTCTGAAGGAAGGTCTCCGTTGAGGGGTGAGGTTGGATCTAGAAGGCTTCGGTCGAACTGGGGTCCATATCCGGGCAGGAAGTGCGGACGGCCGAGGTGTAGAGGGAAGCGGAGCAGGTTCGTCATCTGGGAGAGGAGGGAGGCCAAGGCTGCGCAGGAAGGCGTCGCACTCATGTAGATCACGAAGAGAGAATTGAGTGCCTTCACGGGTCACCGACAGGCGGAAGGGAAAACCCCATCTGTATGGAACCTTGTGGGTCTGGAGATGGAGCGTCAAGGGACGCTGGTTTCTTCGTCTTGTCAAAGTAATGGGTGAGAGATCATTGAAGATTTGAATTTTGGCACCTTTAAAGTCCAGCTTGGATTGGTTACGAGTGGCGAGTGTAAGCGCTTCCTTGCTGTCAAAGTAGTGGAACCGAACCACCACGTCCCTTGGGTTTGCACCTGCAGGGGGTTTAGGCGCCAGTGATCTATGGGCCCTGTCTAAACGCCAATCAATATCTGGAACTTGGGGGGCCACCACGTTAAACAGGCTTAGAAGGTAGGAGCGGAGATCCCTGTCCTCCACTTTTTCAGGAATGCCTCTAATCCGCAAATTCTGCCTGCGTTCACGATTCTCGAGGTCTTCTTGTTGCGTTTGGAGTTGAGAAACTGAGTGTTTAACAGCGGCGTTATCTTCCTCTAACACTTGAACATATTGGACCAGTTCATCAAATTTAGTCTCTAGGGTGTCCGTACGGCCGCCCAATTGGTCAATCTCACCCTCAGCTCTTTGGCAAGCTTCCCAATTTCCTGAGTTATGGAATGAGTGATAGCTTTGAGCAGGGATTGAAGCTTAGCGTCTAGGACATCTGCCGTCAGCAAAGTGGGGGACCCCTGGTCTGGGGTGGGTGAGGGAGTGTCCAGGCAGTTCAAATCTGGTTCATGGCGAGTAGAAGGGTCTAAGGCAGGGTCTCCCTCCAGTTGGGAGGAGGGGATGGATTTGTGTAGATAACAGTCCATGGTGGATGAAGTTTGGGGGAGAAGTACAGAAGCGTAGGACTTTCTTTGGTCTCCTATCTTCCCCATGGGGTGCACGATCAGGCTGAGTAGGTGAGGATGCGACTCCCGGGGGTAGTAAAGCTGCAAGTTGCTGAGAAGGAGCCTCAGGAAGGCGGGGGTGGGGGCATGGCCCCAAAATCACATGGTTGCCATAAGATAGGGGGGTTCACATGCTCTGGCAGTTAATAGGCCTGGGCAGGGGCCCAGAGGGGGGATAAAGAAAAGGGGGGGTGGTACCTGTTAAGATGGCAGTACACTGCGTTGTGTATTTGTTGAGTCCAGGTGGAGGCAATAACAACAGGGAAGAGCAGTGCAGGGACTTCCGGCAGGTTGCACCACAGATGGGGGGGGGGGGGGCGAAGATAGATGCTACCCCCCCTCTATAGTAGTCCCCAGCACCTCCGCTTGGCAAGTGGGTCGACTAGGCCCGAGGCCTAAAGATGGCGGCCGGACGCTTGTGAAGGGGGCTGTGCAGTAGGCCTCATCGCGGCCGGAGTTTTCGGGGCGGTTCAAGCCACCCTTGCTGGACGTCCTTACCTCCGATAGCCGTGGAGGGTCGTCAGCCGCATCTCAGGGCACCCGGGATGGCACGGAGGCCCGGGGACAAAGAAGGCCGCAAGATGGCGGCGGCGGTCCGGCGGGTAGAAATAGGCCGCGAGCCTGGATGGGGCTCGAGCGGCCAGCGAGACTCCAAAAAACCTCCCCGGATAGCGCGGGAGGGCTACGGCACCCAGCGGGGAGAGTCCAGGGCTCTCTCCCCTCACGGATCATCCCGATGGCGGCGAATGAAGCGGCGACTGTGTCGGAGCTCTGGCACAGCACATCCGCTCCCGTCAACATCCGGTCACGCCCCTTTCAGACAATTTTTTAGTCCGCAGCCCTAAGGTATGATTGGTTCCAGCAACCATCGCCAGCGTCTGATTTACATGGTGCAGGAATACTTAGGGGCAAGGTCAGACTTGGACACCTTTCCCACCGAAAATCCTCTGGCTTACTGGGTCTTGAGGATGGATCACTGGCCAGAGCTTGCACAGTATGCAATTGAGCTACTGGCCTGTCCTGCATCCAGCGTTCTTTTGGAACGCACCTTCAGTGCTGCTGGTGGCTTTGTTACCGATCACAGGGTACGCCTGTCCACCGAATCAGTTGATCGACTGACCTTCATCAAGATGAATCAGTCTTGGATCACCCACAGCTACCAAGCACCTGAAGCTGATGTAACCGAATAATTTTTTTTGAAATATCACATCCCTTCAAGACTGCCTATGCTGATGCTGAGTGACTGTACTGTTATGTTGATTGTCTATCCTCTTCCTCCTCTGCTGATATTTTGGAAGAACATTTCTGGTTCTGGGTGATGCCTAAGGCCCAATTTTTCTGCCCCTGTTTAACAGGGGCGTTTAAGTACAATTTTTGATGCAATGCTTTGCAGCAGGGCTAATTCCTGCAATAAAAATAGAGTATATGGGAGAGGTTGCAGTGTCGTGGCACCAGCACCAGTGTCTAAGGCCCAATTTTTCTGCCCCTGTTTAACAGGGGTGTTTAATTACAATTTTTGATGCAATGCTTTGCAGCAGGGCTAATTACTGCAATAAAACTAGAGTATATGGGAGAGGTTGCAGTGTCGTGGCACCAGCACCAGTGCCTAAGGCCCAATTTTTCTGCTCCTGTTTAACAGGGACATGTAATTTCAATTCTTGATATAATATTTCACAGGAGGGCCCGTTCCTGTGCCCACCCAGAGTAACTGTGAGGACTTATAGTGTTGTGGCACCAGCACCACAACCACCAAAGGTCAATTTTTCTACCACTGTTCAACAATGGCATGTAATTACAATTCTTGATATAATCGTTCACAGCAGGGTGCTCCAGCGACCACCAAGAGTCACTTTGAGGGCTTACAATGTTGTGGCAAAACCAACACCTTGTTCCGCCATTTCTGCAGAGCATATAGGGCAGGCCCCTACTTTCAAACATCCAACTTACAAACATCTCCTACTTGCAAACTGAAGGAGACAACAGCAAGTGAGATAAAAAAAGATGGACGACAAAACAAATTATACAGGGGTGATAACCCTTCCCTATGTTTTCTAAAAAGCTTAAAAATAGTTTTTTTGACTGGAGCTACACTTTAAAAATGTACCAGTTGAAAATTACAAACAGATTCAACTTAACACAACAAACCTACACAGTCCCTGTCTTGTTTGCACCGCCTGTATACTGCTGTTCTGAGTATATAGGGCCTGGGGGCCACACGCATTTCCTTTTTTTAATATGGGTACTGGGTTCCCCTTAATATGCGTACAAGACCCAAAGGGGCTGGTAATGGGCAGGGAGGGCTACCCATGCCATTTTTCTCAATGATTTTCAACCATATTGCTGGAACCAGATAGAACATTAAAACCGCAAGCAGTTTTAAATTATGTTATTTCCGTTTAATGTCATTTTGTGCAGGGACTGTTCTAAACACGGGAAACACGTGGCACTTCACAGGCATACTACAGACACCCCCCAGGCACCATATTTAACCCTTTCATGACTAAGCCTATTTTTGGAATTTGGTGTTTACAAGTTAAAATCCATATTTTTTGCTAGAAAATTACTTGGAACCCCCAAACATTATATATATTTTTTTAGCAGAGGCTCTAGAGAATAAAACGGCGATTGTTGCAATATTTTATGTCACACGGTATTTGCGCAGTGGTGTTTTAAACGCAACTTTTTGGGAAAAGGGACACTTTCATGAATAAAAAAAAAAAAAACAGTAAAATTAGCCCAATTTTTTTGCGTAATGTGAAAGATAATGTTACGCCGAGTAAATAGATACCAAACATGTCACACTTTATAATTGCGCGCACTTGTAGATTGACGACAAAGTACGGTACCTAAAAATCTCAATAGGCGACGCTTTAAAATTTTTTTACGGTTACCAGGTTAGCGTTACAGAGGAGGTCTACTGCTAGAATTATTGCTCTCGCTCTGACGATCGCGGCGATACCTCACATGTGTGATTTGAACACCGTTTACATACGCGGGCGCGACTTCCGTATGCGTTTTCTTTGCTTCGCGAGCTCGCGGGGACGGCGGGCGCTTTGAAATTTTTTTTTTATTTTTTTATTTATTTTATTTATTTTAAAACGACTAAATTGTTTTAAAAAAAAAATAAAAAATTTGATCACTTTTATTGCTGTCACAAGGAATGTAAACATCCCTTGTGACAGTAATAGGCGGTGATAGGTACTCTTTATGGAGGGATCGGGGGTCTAAAAGACCCCCCACCCCTCCTTTACACTTCAATGTATTCAGATCGCCGAAAACAGCGATTCTGAATACCGGATATTTTTTTAAAACCGGCGCCATTGGCAGCCGAGTAAACGGGAAGTGACGTCATGACGTCGCTTCCGTGTTTACGATGAGGAGACTGGAACGAAGCCGATTACGGCTTCGTTCCAGTTCCTCCGCAGCAGCCGGAGGCATCAGACAGGGAATCGGTGCTCCCGATCGAGCGGGAGCACTGGTAACAGCGGCGAGAGGCGGCGGGAGGGGGGGACGTCCCCTCCCGCTCCTCCGGCATAACAGCCGAGCGGCTTTTAGCCGCATCGGTTGTTATGGCTGGAAAGCCAATCGCCCGCTGTAAAAAACGGTACCTGCAGGTGCGGGCATCATCCCGGTATACCCCCCGGAAGCCGAGTACGCAGATCTGCGTACGCTCGGCGGGAAGGGGTTAAAGGAATATTTCACTTTTTTTTTTCACTTTAATCGTCATTAAAATCAGTGCTCCCGCCAAAACGGCCATTTTTAAAAACATTTTAGGCATTGACCCATGTCCCCTGGGGCAGGAGCCAGGTCCCCAAACCCTTTTTAGGACAGTATTTTGCATATTAGCCGTTAAAATTAGCACTTTTAATTTCGAATGTTCGAGTCCCATAGACTTCAATGGGGTTCTAAAGTTCGTACGAATTTGGGGTCAGTTCGAAAGTTCTGGTGCGAACCGAACCGGGGGGTGTTCGACTCATCCCTAGATAGAGGTGATAAAGCTTGACGACCAGCTAGGGCCAATGCAGAGAGAACAAGCTAGACAGGTCTTTAGTCAGAGAAGGGAAATGTTCTCCACAGTCCCTGGGTACACTACTATGGCAGTGCACCGAGTGGAGACCCCGGGACAACTGCCACTAAAACAGGCGGCTTACCAGATACCTGATGCAGAGAGAGGGCATGCATCATGAGGTTAAGTAGATGCTTGAGCTGGGAGTCATTGAGCCATCCTGCAGCCCCTGGGCTTCCCCGGTGGTCCTTGTACTGAAGAGGGATGGCACCACTCGCTTCTGCGCAGACTACCACAGATTAAATTAGTGCACCACCACTAACGCTTACTCTATGCCCTGGGTGGATGATCTGTTAGATCGCATTGCTCTGGGAAAATTCCTGACAACCCTCGACCTATGCAAAGCGTACTGGAAAATTCCTCTGGATGCGGAATCTATTCTGAAATCAGCATTCATTACCCCATTTGGCCTATACCAGTCTAAAGAAATGCCGTTTGGGATGAAAAATGCACCGGGAACTTTCCAGAGGATGGTAGACCAACTCCTCGATGGCCTCCAGGACTATGCTTATGCATATCTGGACAACATTGCGATCTACAGTGCTACCTGGGAGTAACATCTGGTTCACCTAGGTGTCATGTTAGACCGCATCAGGGCTGCAGGACTAACCCTTAAGCCAGAGAAATGCAGCATAGGGATGTCCAAGGTACAGTACCTTGGACATCGAGTAGGCAGTGGATAACAACAACCTGAGCCTGCTAAGATTGAAGCAGTTGCCAAGTGGCCGACCCCCGTACTAAAACCCAGGTCCTGACGTTCCTTGGCACAGCTGGGTACTATAGGAAGTTTGTCCCACCATATAGTTCCATGGCTAAGCCCCTGACAGACCTGACTAAGAAGCATCTTCCCCAAGAGGTACTGTGGTCCCCCGAGTGTGAAGCTGCCTTCCAACAATTAAAGAATGCACTAACTTCAGCTCCTGTTCTAGCTGCCCCTGATCCAACCAAACGTTTTTGTGTCCACACAGATGCCTCTACATTTGGGCTGGGGGCAGAACTAAGGCAAGTAGGACCTGATGGCAGTGAGCACTCAGTGGCCTACATCAGTTGGAAGTTGCTATCCAGGGAAGTCGGTTATGCAGCTGTGGAGAAAGAGTGCTTGGCGGTGGTGTGGGCTCTCAAGAAATTCCAACCTTATCTCTATGGATGATCTTTTATGGTGCTCACCAACCACAACCCATTAATCTGGCTTAAGCGGGTCTCCAGGGATAATGGACGTTTGTTAGGATGGAGATTGGCCCTGCAGCCTTACAATTTTACCATCCAGTATGGGCCAGGAATGCAGAATGGGAACGCTGATGGACTTTCCCAGCAGACTGAACTATAAGACTCTCCCGGACAGCCCCAAGCTGATCCCTGGTGCATCTAGTTGGGTTGTGTAGCCCAAAGACTATTCTTGGTTGTATTCTGAACAATACATGATCCTTGAAAGAGCTGATCACATTGACCTGCGGAGATGGACTGTCTGTCACCTAGGCTGCCTTAGGTGCTGTGTTAATTAACAGGTTAATTATATAATTGTCTTTTAAGTTGTTGCTAGAGGGGAGGGGGGAGTATCCATGAGCCAGCTCTACCTCGTTATCTAACCCTTTGTGTTAAATGTGTATAAAAAGCTGTATTCTGTCCAATAAATCATTCAAGATTCTACAAGCTATTTTTGGCTAGACTTGTATTCAGTGCAGCTATAATAATATATCTCTCTGATGGTCAGACTGGAGGAAGCGTATTACTGACAGAAGCACTCAGCAGAGTGTGGGATAGGATCCTTCACAGGGGCACTCATGCGAGCTTGATCCCAAGCTGCGCTGCCTGCATCCACAGACATAGACAATGCAGCTCGGCCATGCCCCCACTCCCTCGTCACAGGATTTGATGGGCAACAGCAGAAGCCAATGGCTCCCTTTGCTACCTCTCTGTCCTGTGAGAAGAGAGGACAGACAGAGCCACTGCTCTCAGACACAACCCTGGCTTGTGATTAGCCTCAGGTAAGTATTTAGGAGGGTTTATGGCATTCTGTCCACAGAAGGTTTTTGTACCTTAATACAGAGAATGCTTTAGGGTAAAAAAAAATGAAGCTTTTAGATCCACTTTAAAGACGAAAAACATTGCCTAGAGTGCTGGCAATCAGAATTAAAGCAGATTTTGAAAACTGACTCTTCTATGCAGTTTGTCAGCTTTCATATTCTTTTTACTTGCACAAACTTCATGACACTGGCCTTGGAGTGATGTGTGCCTCTCTTTTATAGTGAATGGTCTATTTTATCCAAAAGTCCCCTTATTGGACATGCTAGCAGTGAATTATGGTTAAACAAAGTTCTGCTGACTGAACTTGGATATTCGCTGTGACAGTGAATTTCAAACTCACCGAGAACCCATGAGAGTGGAGAACCTGAATCTTATCCCCCTTATTAAGAAGCAGTCTAGCAATGTCATCTGAACAGATTTTAGAAGACAATTGTATACTATATTCACAAATTATTAATTATCTTCACGTAGTGAGCACACTTTCAGGCACAGATACCAGTCCAGTGATGGAGTGACAAACAGCGCAAGGTTTTTTTCTGGTGCTATTTACAAGTTTATTTACAGGAGCTGTACAGTGTTCACTAAAAATAAACAGGGCAAAAACTCCAAAACAAAATCATAACCATGTCTTGGCATAAACTATACCAAATATACATTCTAACTCAGTGGCGTAACTAGAACCTTCAGGGCCCCCGATGCAAGAAACCACGAAGGGCCCCCCTGAACCCCAGCCAGGGCCCTTCCCTCCAAGTCCGGCGGTGGAACTGCAGGCCGTGGTCACAGGTATGACCTTTGTGAGCCCTGTAGTTCCACCACTGGTATTAGTAGTTTTTTTTTATTTTATTTTTTTATTTTTAGGTGCCCCATTGGGGGACTGTCCCTAGGCAGAATGGGGTCCCCGTCCCCAAAAGAGATGAGGTCCTTTTCTCCAGGGCAGATGAAGTTACTGCCCCCAAGTGAGAAAGGGTCCCTGTCCCCAGGGGAGGTGGGGGTCCCTGTCCCCATGTGAGAAGGGGTTCCTGTCCCCAGGGGAGGTGGGGGTCCCTGTCCCCATGTGAGAAGGGGTCCCTGTCCCCAGGGGGAGAAGGAGGGGGTATGTAATGGTGTGTGGGGGATGGGGTCCTCTCACTCACCATGACCAAGCTGTAGGCCGCGCACTCATCCATGTTGGCCTGGGCTCCATCCAGTGTGCTGGACGGGTGATCAGCATATCTCCCAGAAAGACCTTTCATCATCTGTGTATGACGGGGGAGGAGGGGGGCTGGCAGACAAGCCTGCAGTGTCCTCCGGGGGGCTCTTATAGGGCTGCACTGCATCTGAGTGCTTAAAGTTTGTTTACCCGGGAGAAGTATGCAGTGTAGTGTGGGCCGGACTCGGGGTGGGCGGGACTCTGGCTGGGGAGAACAGACATCGGACTGAGCGGCAATGCATGGAGCAGGAGAGGGGTACTCTGAGGAGCCGGCCGAGGACACAGGTCATGCGGGGAATTCACAACTAAAGAGCAGCCAGTGCGATAGTGGAGCATGGAGCTCTGCTAGTCACCCTCCACCTCCAGCCACCCGTGTGCATGGTGCATTGGTACCCCTAGCTGCCTATGCTGCTGCCGGCCATATGTAGAGGGGGCTGCATGGGCCCCCTGCATCACAGGGCCCGGTTGCGGTCGCAACTGCTGCACCCCCTATAGTTACGCCCCTGTTCTAACTAACAGGCTGAGCAAGCCTAATGCCGCATACACACGAGCGGACTGTATGGCGTACTTAGTTCGTCATACAATCCGACGGACAGTCCGTCGTACTTTCGACTGAACGGACTTGACCACACACGGATGCACAAACAGTCCGTCGAAAGCTTGCGCGATGACGTGTACAGCACGTACGACGGGACTAGAAATAGGAAGTCCAAGACACAGCAAAGCACCCTTCCGCCATGTAAATCCTTTCTGGGCATGCGCCATTCTTAGTCCGTCGAACTAGCATACTGACGAGCGGATTGTCCGCTGAAACCAAAGTACGACGGACAGAATTTTGAAAAATCCGAAATTCTTAGTACACCGGACTGCACGCTGAAAAAGTCCGCTGAAGCCCACACACGAGCGGATTGTCCGCTGAAATGTGTTTCGACGGACTAAGTACGCCATACAGTCCGCCCGTGTGTACGCAGCATAATGCTTGTCAGTCTCCACATATGCAGTTTTAAAGCGTTATTCAACCTTGCAGCTCTCACAGATATGACTTGTCTGTTCAAGAAGAGCACTGACTCTAAGTTCCAGATGAGCCTAAATTGCCAAACGGGAGAGGTGCAAAACCCTAACTGGATATAGAATCAGAGGTCTCTAAAAGTGTAAGAGAGGAGCTGTGTAAACCCCAAAAAGGACTTTTTCAGGCTCTGTTTGAGACACTGTGCCAGAAATTAAAGGTTTTAAATGTATGCATCAGGTGTTTCTCTACTGAAGTCTGTCTTTGTTCTAGTGCATTGACTTCCATTTTAGAGAATAGAGATTACAAAGAGATCATTAGATATGTTTTATCAAGATCTTTCCTTGCTTCTCCATGTTTCTTAATGTAAAAGTAATTTATCTAATCTTTCACACACTTTGTTAGGACCTCAATATAGTGCATATTATAATAACTGTGCCTGTTGAATCAATTAAGTATTCATTTGGATTTCTGTGTACAAATACCAAAAGAATTACACAATTTATGTTATACTATTGTATTTGTTAATACTTCATAGAAATCTTAAATAAAAACCATCCCTCATGTTTAGTGCTGTCCTACAAGAATAATTTGTTTGTTTTTTCATCAGCTTCTGAAGACAGGGCAGGTGCTACCACTGGGCAAACTAGACTGCCGCCTAGGGCGTTCGGCCGCTGGTGATCCTACTCCCTCTCTCCCTCAGCAACTAACTTAACAAGCAGCCTCTCTGCTCCCAAGTCCCTCCATACAGTATCAGAGGAGCTAGTGCAGCGGCGGTGGGGTACTGTATCCATTATAAAGGAAGTAAAGCAAACATCCCCTGGGCCGCTGCACGACCCTGATGATCACAGTGCCAGTGAGTGTGACCTGTGTCTGTACCACCATACATGGTCACATCGTCACCATCTCTGATGTTCCCTAGCGGCAGCAGTGAGAAGAGGAGGGTAGAGAGCCAGGACAAAGAGCAGAGCCGGCCGGCCCTGAAGTGCTCTTGTCTGCAGGATACATGGAAACGGCAGGGGCAGATGAGATGGAAGTCCGGCTGCATGTAAGTTCGGGAATTGGCATGATTTTCCCACCCACCTCCTCCTGGACCGTCGAGAGTTTTTGAGGACAGGCAGCAGCGCCGCTCTGCTCAGAGTGAGGTTACCACGGCATTCACACAGTTAGTGGAAAAACAGCACCCAGCAACCTGAATTAAAAAAAAAAATGTTTTATGCTGTCAGGTTTATATTGTATTATGTACAGAGGGGGACAGAGGTGTGGAGGGTGGGTGCAGAGAGGAACTGAAGTGCTTGGGGGGGGGGGGGGGACAGAGGGGAACATATGTGTGGGGGGACAGAGGGGAACAGATGTGTGTGGGGGAGGAGTTACAGAATGGAAAAGATGTATGGGGGGACAGAGGGGAACATATGTGTGTGGGGGAGGAGGTTACAGAGGGGAACAGATGTGGGGGGGCAGAGGGGAACATAGGTGTGTGGGGGAGGAGGGGGACAGATGTGTGGGGGGGCAAAGGGGAACATATATGTGTGGGGGGAGGTTACAGAGGGGAACAGATGTGTGGGGGGAAGAGGGGAACATGTGTGTGTGGGGGAGGGGGTTACAGAGGGGAACAGATGTGGGGGGGCAGAGGGGAACATATGTATGTGGGGGAGGAGGGGGACAGATGTGTGGGGGGGCAGAGGGGAACATATATGTGTGGGGAGAGCTTACAGAGGGAAACAGAAGTGTGTGGGGGGGGAGGGGAACATGTGTGTGTGAGGGGAGGAGGTTACAGAGGGGAACAGATGTGTGTGGGGGAGGAGGTTACAGAGGGGAACAGATGTGTGGGGGGACAGAGGGGAACAGATGTGTGGGATACAGTGGAGAACACAGGTGCAGGGGGGTACAAAAGATAAACAGAAGTGTGGGGAGGCTACAGAGGTGCAGTGAGGGTACAGAGATAAACAGAGTTGTGAGGGGAGGTGGGGTGCAGCGGGGAACAGGCATTCAGGGGATTGATGAACCAATTGGGGGGATCTGAGGTGATGAAAATACAGGAATTGGGGTGATTTGAGGTGTGCAGGTTCAAGTTCACCTTTGTGAAAAAATAATAAATGCAGATCTTTTTGCAAAAAGGTAAAATAATGTGCATTTATTATTATTTTTTTTTTTTTTTTTTTCCAAAAAGAATTTATTGAAGTTTCCAATAGTATAAGAACAGTCGATACACAATGTATCCATACAAAAGGAAAGAAAACCATAGTGCAAGATAAGAACACAGATAACAACATGAACTGCAATTGGTTACAAACCCCTCTTATTATATAATGCGATGTACACCGTGAACAGTATCAATCATAAGCTAAAGGATCGAGCAGGTTTGCCCGGTAGGACCCCTTGCGGGTGGTCGGGGATTGTAGCGTAAACAGTTCAAAGTGGACACTGTCAGGGTTTGCCAACGTTTGCGGGTGTAGTCACGTCCCTGGTGGAACGTGGCGATGGATGAGGGCAAGGGGGGAACGATAAAACTGTCGGGCGATAATACGGTACGTGGGGCCAAAACAAATGTGTAAGCAGTTGACTGGAACCAGTCAGTCGGGCCATGAACATGGTCATCTGTGTCTGAGCTAACTTCCCACCGGGGGGGAGTCAGTGGGATTTCAGGAGATGTGGGAAAAAGTGAAAGGGGCAGGTATGGGGGGGACAGGGGGATGGGAAGGGGCGGGGAAAGGGGCGGGGGGGAAGGGGTGTCGTCTCTCCGGGCTCCTCCACAAAAAAAAAAAAAAAAAGGGAAAACAAGCGTCGTTGTAAAGGTGTATACGATCGTCCGCTTGGGTTCCTTTCTAATGAGGGAGACTCGCAGAAAAGCAAGGGAAAACTAAAAACAAGAGGACTAGCCCTACTTGGGCCAGGTCATGTGGCAAAACACACAAGGGTTGATTGGAAATGTACTCAATAAGGAGAGTTATCCAAAGAAAAAAGGCAGCCATAATCCCGAAACTGTGTCCACTTATCCCAGGTCCGTGCAAACTTCTGTGGGGAGTCACGGGCAATGTGGATGAGCTCCTCCATTTCTGCTATTTTTGCTACTTTGTTTAGCCAATCATTAATGGAGGGGACGTGGGGGGAGCCCCAATGGATAGGGATGCAGAGCTTGGCGGCGTTAAGGAGGTGTAGAGTCAGTGATTTCAAGTAAAGGCGTGTGGGGGCAGAGGAGTGATGGAGAAGCATGCAAGCCGGTGTATATTCTATCGTGCTACTGGTGATGGTGCTAGCTATCCTATGGACTCGTGTCCAAAATGTTTGGATTTTGGGACAAGTCCACCATATATGCAAGAGCGATCCCCCATCGTTTAAGCATCTCCAACATTTGTTAGGGACGTCAAGATTGAATTTATGCAACAGTTCAGGCGACCTGTACCATCTAGATAGAAGTTTGAAGTTATTTTCCTGAGTGTGGACGTTCAGCGAGCCTTTGTGTGTGTAAATCAAAATCCTATTCCAGTCGTCGTCAGAGAGGTCTATTTGCAAATCTTTTTCCCAGGCCTGACAAGCTTTCCAGTCCTTCGGAGAGGCAGACTGAAAGAATAGGGAATAGATTATAGAGATTAAGTGTCGTTGAGGAGTGTTTTGGGAGCAGAGACTTTCAAATACTGTTAATCGCCTAGACAAGTTGCCATCTGTGTTTTCCGATCTAAGGAAGTGGCGAATTTGGAAGTATGTCCACATAGGGCAGGGGGGGCAGTCATCCTTGGTAGGGAGGGCGCTACATTCCAGCAGATCCCCATTGCTAAAAAAGTGGTGGGCCTGGACTTCCTGGTGCACCCAGCACTCTTTGAGAAAGTTGTTAGACATTCCCGGGGGGAAGGCTGGGTTGAGTCGGATGGGTGTGAGAGGACTCAGGGTGGAGGATATCTTGAATTTACGGCACGCTTCCCTGTAGCTAGTCAGAGTAGCACTTACAAGGGGGTGGTCTTTAGACATTTTGGAAACGCTGGCTGAGGGGATCCACGGGGCGTTTTTGATGGGTATGGCAGAGAGTGAGTCGTCTATGTGGACCCAGTCCTTATCCCCTAAGCGGGTGGACCAGTCCACTATTCTAACCATATGGCAGGACAAGTAATAATTTTTGAGGTCAGGGAGGCCGATTCCACCTGCGTTCTTGGGGAGCGTGAGCTGGGAGTAGCTGATCCTAGGGCTCTTGTGTTTCCACAGAAATTGGGTAGCTAGGCGTTTAATGAGTCGAAAGAAGGAGGGCGGTAGTTGGATGGGGATAGTTTGTAAAAGATAGAGAACTCGTGGGAGAACATTCATTTTGAGAATTGCTGCACGACCAAACCACGAGAAGTGGGATTTGTCCCATTTCCGTAAGTCTTCGGCAATGGTTCTAGAAAGGGGGAGAAAGTTTCTAGCGAAGAGATCGTTAAGGCGCGTGGGAAGCTGTATCCCCAGGTATGTTATAGCTTCTCTTTGCCAGGAGAACGGGAATGAGCTTTGGCATTGGGAGACTAACACATCAGGCAATGTGACGTTCAGAGCGCTAGACTTGGAGAAGTTTATCTTGAGATTGGAGATACGGCCGAAGGTTTCGAAATCTTTTAGTAGATTTGGGATCGTTACTAAAGGGTCACTGAGGAAAAGCAGGATGTCATCTGCATATGCGGCTAATTTATGGGTACGCCCAGCCACAGAGATTCCTTTAATATTTTCGTTTGTCTGAATACGTCTGAGCAGGGGTTCTAGTGTCAGGATAAATAAGATGGGGGAAAGCGGACAGCCCTGTCTCGTTCCGTTGCGGATGGGGAAGGCATTTGACAGGCGGCCATTAACTCTTATGCTAGCAGTCGGGACTGAATAAAGGGACATGATAAGATTGATCATTTTTTCAGGTAATCCCAGGTGACGAAGTACCGCCTCCAGATAGTCCCAGGCAAGCCTGTCAAATGCCTTCTCCGCATCCAGGGACAGGAAGAATCCCTTCTGATTTCGGGACGTAAGCCAGTGGTGTAAATTAATGGCCTTGGTAGTATTGTCCCTGGCTTCCCTACCAGGGACAAAGCCCACTTGGTAATTTCCTATCAGGGAGGGGAGGAAGGGGAGTAGGCGGTTAGCCAAGATCTTTGCAAAGAGTTTTATGTCCGAATTGAGGAGGGAAATAGGCCTATAACTGGCAACTGAGGAGGCATCTTTACCTTGCTTGGGGATGACCGTTATATGTGCTTCTAAAAGCCTATGGAATGGAGTGGGCGTATTGTTTAGAGAGTTAAAGGCACTAAGAAAGGGAGTTACTAAGGCGTCAGTAAAGGTCTTGTAATAAGGGGCGGAGAAGCCGTCAGGACCTGGACTCTTACCCGGCTTCAATTGTCCGATAGCCTGTCTCAGTTCCAATTCGGAGATGGATTTGTCAAGTTCAGAGGCCTGATCTCTGGATAATTTATCGGGGCTAAATTGATCAAGAAACTGGGAGATGAGGGTCTCCCTTTGTCTCTTTGTAGAGCTAGAAGCAGAGGGACAAGGTAAATTATACAGGTCTCTGTAATAGCGTTCGAACTGGGCAGCTATGTTCTCCGAAGAAGTATGAGCTTTTCCCGACGACTTGGTTATAGTGTGTACATTTGTGGAGGCCTTTCTAGTGTGTAAGGCACGGGCTAGAAGTCTACCGCATTTATTACTTTGTTCGTAGAACAGCTTCTGGCTCAGGACTAGTTTACGACGGGCTTTATAGTTTAATGTCTCTAAAAGAAGTTTTCTGGTGTCAGTCAGATCTTGGAGGGTATCTTGAGCTAGCGATTGTTTATGGGACCGTTCAAGCCTATGGATTTTTTGTACCAACTCCGAGGTTTTAGCTTGGTTTTCTTTTTTCCTGATAGCAGAAAGCTCAAGAAACTTTCCCCGTATCGTGCATTTGTGGGCTTCCCAGGTCGTTATAGGCGAGATCGAGGGGTCTACATTTTCACGGAAAAAATGAGCCAGGCTAGAATTAATGAGGTTAATGTTAACCTCCGAGGAGAGTAGAGAGGCGTCCAGACGCCAGATCTTTGTGGCCTGTCTCTGGTGTGGAAGGGTAAGTAGAATCGAAATGGGGTGGTGGTCAGCTATAACAAGAGGTTCAATCGTGGCGGCTTTGAGGAGGGGAAGGTCCCTCTGGGAAATAAATAGATAATCCAAATGGGAGTACTTATTGTGTGGGGGCGAGAAGAAGGTGTAATCTTTGTCGTTGGGGTGTAGGGTGCGCCAGGAGTCATGCAAAGTGAGGTTTTGTAATAGGGTTCTAATTTGCCGCAAGTTTCGATAGGGGAGGGATGAGGTACCTGATGAGGAGTCTAGGAGAGGTTGTAGCGTTACATTAAAGTCCCCACCAAGGATGAGCAGCCCCTTCCCGAAGCTTGTCAAGAGTTCTGTAACTGAGCGAAAAAAGCTTAATTGAGCAATGTTGGGGCTATAGATATTTGCCAAGGTGACAGGGATGTTATGAAGGCGTCCTTTTAGGAAAACATATCTCCCTTCCGGGTCAATGAGGGATTCCTCCAAGTGCCAAGGTATATGTTTTGCTAGAAGAATAGAGACACCCTTAGTTTTTGCCAAAGGGTTGGTAGAGTGAAAGACCGTGGGATATTTACGACTTACAAGGTTGGGTATATGTTTGGTGCAGAAGTGGGTTTCTTGTAGAAAGATAACGTCTGCCTTTTGCTGTGACATCAGGCTCAGGACTTGGCTGCGTTTTTCAGGCACGTTAAGGCCTTTCACGTTTTGGGATACTATTTTCAGAGTAGCAGGGCGGGCACCTGTGTTTGGGGCGTGCATAGTGTAGAAGGAAGGATGGGTAATGTAGCGTGAATCAACCAAAATTGGGTCTCGAACCTCAGTGATAGCGTCACAGAGAGGGAACAAATTAAACAGTTGGCAGAATAGCGGAGATAAAGGCTTACTGGCCTCTATGTGGTGTGGAGGAGACCGGAGAGAACAAAATTAAGGGGAAGGGGGGAAAAGCAGGAGGTGGGACGGGCCTACAGGGGAGAAGGGGGGAACAAGGAGTGTGGGGAGGCAGAAGGGGAGGAGGGGAGGGGAGGAGAGGGAACAGTAAGTACCGGAGGGCTGGGTAGCCGGCTACCTTACCCTGACTGGAGTCGGGAGATCCGGGTGTGGTCAACGGTCGGAGGTACCGTCCGTCGAGTGGGGGAGTAGAGGGTGGTCCGGGTCAAGTCCTGATCGGGGTCGGTCCAACGGGAGTCCTCAGATATATCCATGAAGGCACAAGGGAGCCTGCTAAAAAAAGTTAGGGCAGAGGGAACAGAAAGAAAATAAGTACCGGCGGAGCACAACACAGGAGAATGACATGAGGCTAAGGGACAAGGGCAGAGGGCAGGGGCAATCCGAGTGTAAAAACAAAGACATGTCAGAATGATTAACCAACATTAGGCCTGATAGGTGAGATAACAGTATAAAGCAATATAACCTACACCTAGCAGGGGGTGTCCCCAAAGTACTATGCTCTTCTATGTTTATCAATAAAACAAACAAAACCTGTATCCCACCATACAAATAAGAACATACGTAATTTTTCTCACTTTAAGAAAGGAAACATAAGAAACAACAAGTTAAGTAACTGCTAACATAGTGGATTATTCTGTCGTAAGGGAAGAAAAAAGAAAAAAAAAAAAAAAAAAAAAAAAGGGGGGGGGGGCGTGGGGGTGAAACAGATCAGGATTGGGAATCAAAGAAGCGACTTCACTCTGCCGATATAGCTAGGACAGTCATATAAGAGTGTAGTCACACTGAACTAGGCAGGAGAGAGTTAGGCCGCGTACACACGCGCGGATTGTTTGCCCAACCTTGTTCGTCAAACAGTTTCGGCAAACAGTCCGCTCAAAATTTGCATGAGCGGACTTGCCCACACACGAGCGGACTGTTTGACGAACAAGGTTGGGCAAACAGTTCGCTCAACTTTTGAAATGAACGGACTCGCCCACGTAAGGAGGAGGCAAATCCGCCCATTTCGAGCGCGTGTACAGGTAGGCGGGGCCCGCGAAGGAGACGTCGCGGGCTCCGCCGCCTGGAATGGGCTTAAAGGGGAACCCCAACGCCGAAAAAAATCGGCGTGGGGGTTCCCCCCAAGTCCAGACCAGACCCTTGTCCGAGCACGCTACCCGGCCGGCCAGGAAAGGGGGGCGAGCGAGCGCGCCCCCCCTCCTGAGCCGTACCAGGCCGCGTGCCCTCAACATGGGGGGTGCCTTGGGGAAGGGGGGGCCGCGCGGCCCCCCCACCCCAAAGCACCTTGTCCCCATGTTGATGAGGACAAGGGCCTCTTCCCGACAACCCTGGCCGTTGGTTGTCGGGGTCTGCGGGCGGGGGGCTTATCGGAATCCGGGAGCCCCCTTTAAGAAGGGGGCCCCCGGATACCGGCCCCCCACCCTATGTGAATGAGTATGGGGTACAATGTACCCCTACCCATTCACCTGTGAAATAAAGTACAAAAAAAAACACAACACATGGAAAAAGTATTTTATTGCACAGCTCCGGGGGTCTTCCGTCTTCGGGGGTCTTCTCGCCGGACTCCTCCGCTATGTGTGTGTAGCTCTTTTACTAGCGGAGGAGTCCGGCTTTCTTCCTCCCCGCCGCCGGCCTCTTCTCCCGACTTCGGGGGTCTTGTCCCCCTCTTCGGTTCTTCTGCCGGGCCACCGCGCCTGGTCCGGTGGCCCGGTCTTCTGTCGCCGTCTTCCGTTCTTCTGTCGCCGCCTTCAGTTCTTCTGCCGGGCCACCGCGCCTTCTTGTAGCTCTTTTACAGGCGGTGGCCCGGTCTTCTGTCGCCGCCGCTGTCGTCGTCGCCGTCGCCGCCGCCGCCGACGCTGCCTTCCGTTCTTGTTCTTCTTCTTGTTCTTCTTCTTGTTCTTCTCCTGGAGATGTTGACTCGACGATCTCTCCGGCCGGAATGCCAGAGCCGCGCTGTGCGGTCACTTATATAGTGACAATGGGGCGGTGTCACATGGTATATGTCACATGGGTTGGTCACATGGTGACCCCGCCCCCTTACGATGTCATAGTCCCCATGTGACATCAACCCATGTGACCAACCCATGTGACATATACCATGTGACACCGCCCCATTGTCACTATATAAGTGGCAGCGGAGCGTGTCCCTGGCATTCCGGCCGGAGAGCTCGTCGAGTCAACATCTCCAGGAGAAGAAGAAGAAGAACAAGAAGAAGAACAAGAACGGAAGGCGGCGGCGGCGGCGACGACGACGACAGCGGCGGCGACAGAAGACCGGGCCACCGCCTGTAAAAGAGCTACAAGAAGGCGCGGTGGCCCGGCAGAAGAACCGAAGGCGGCGACAGAAGAACGGAAGACGGCGACAGAAGACCGGGCCACCGGACCAGGCGCGGTGGCCCGGCAGAAGAACCGAAGAGGGGGACAAGACCCCCGAAGTCGGGAGAAGAGGCCGGCGGCGGGGAGGAAGAAAGCCGGACTCCTCCGCTAGTAAAAGAGCTACACACACATAGCGGAGGAGTCCGGCGAGAAGACCCCCGAAGACGGAAGACCCCCGGAGCTGTGCAATAAAATACTTTTTCCATGTGTTGTGTTTTTTTTTGTACTTTATTTCACAGGTGAATGGGTAGGGGTACATTGTACCCCATACTCATTCACATAGGGTGGGGGGCCGGTATCCGGGGGCCCCCTTCTTAAAGGGGGCTCCCGGATTCCGATAAGCCCCCCGCCCGCAGACCCCGACAACCAACGGCCAGGGTTGTCGGGAAGAGGCCCTTGTCCTCATCAACATGGGGACAAGGTGCTTTGGGGTGGGGGGGCCGCGCGGCCCCCCCTTCCCCAAGGCACCCCCCATGTTGAGGGCACGCGGCCTGGTACGGCTCAGGAGGGGGGGCGCGCTCGCTCGCCCCCCTTTCCTGGCCGGCCGGGTAGCGTGCTCGGACAAGGGTCTGGTCTGGACTTGGGGGGAACCCCCACGCCGATTTTTTTCGGCGTTGGGGTTCCCCTTTAAGCCCATTCCAGGCGGCGGAGCCCGCGACGTCTCCTTCGCGGGCCCCGCCTACCTGTACACGCGCTCGAAATGGGCGGACTTTCCGAGCGGGAACAGTCCGCTCATTTCGAAAGTACAGCGGACAAGCCCACACACGGGCGGACTGTTCGCTCAAACACAGTTTCAGCGGACAGTTTTTCGGAATTTCCGAAAGACTTTGTCCGTCCAACTGTCCGCTGAAACTGTCCGCTGAAAGCCTACACACGAGCGGACTGTCCGCCCAAACACTGTTCAGCGGACAAGGTTGGGCGAACAGTCCGCCCGTGTGTACGCTCGGAAAGTCCGCCCATTTCGAGCGCGTGTACAGGTAGGCGGGGCCCGCGAAGGAGACGTCGCGGGCTCCGCCGCCTGGAATGGGCTTAAAGGGGAACCCCAACGCCGAAAAAAATCGGCGTGGGGGTTCCCCCCAAGTCCAGACCAGACCCTTGTCCGAGCATGCTACCCGGCCGGCCAGGAAAGGGGGGCGAGCGAGCGCGCCCCCCCTCCTGAGCCGTACCAGGCCGCGTGCCCTCAACATGGGGGGTGCCTTGGGGAAGGGGGGGCCGCGCGGCCCCCCCACCCCAAAGCACCTTGTCCCCATGTTGATGAGGACAAGGGCCTCTTCCCGACAACCCTGGCCGTTGGTTGTCGGGGTCTGCGGGCGGGGGGCTTATCGGAATCCGGGAGCCCCCTTTAAGAAGGGGGCCCCGGATACCGGCCTCCCACCCTATGTGAATGAGTATGGGGTACAATGTACCCCTACCCATTCACCTGTGAACTAAAGTACAATAAAAAACACAACACAGAGAAAAAATATTTTATTGCACAGCTCCGGGGGTCTTCTCGCCGGACTCTTTCGCTATGTGTGTGTAGCTCTTTTGCTAGCGGAGGAGTCCGGCTTTCTTCCTCCCCGCCGCCGGCCTCTTCTCCCGACTTCGGGGGTCTTGTCCCCCTCTTCGGTTCTTCTGCCGGGCCACCGCGCCTGGTCCGGTGGCCCGGTCTTCTGTCGCCGTCTTCCGTTCTTCTGTCGCCGCCTTCGGTTCTTCTGCCGGGCCACCGCGCCTTCTTGTAGCTCTTTTACAGGCGGTGGCCCGGTCTTCTGTCGCCGCTGTCGTCGCCGCCGCCGCCGCCTTCCGTTCTTGTTCTTCTTCTTGTTCTTCTTCTTCTCCTGGAGATGTTGACACGTCGCTCTCTCCGGCCGGAATGCCAGAGCCGCGCTGTGCGGTCACTTATATAGTGACAATGGGGCGGTGTCACATGGTATATGTCACATGGGTTGGTCACATGGTGACCCCGCCCCCTTACGATGTCATAGTCCCCATGTGACATCAACCCATGTGACCAACCCATGTGACATATACCATGTGACACCGCCCCATTGTCACTATATAAGTGACCGCACAGCGCGGCTCTGGCATTCCGGCCGGAGAGCTCGTCGAGTCAACATCTCCAGGAGAAGAAGAAGAACAAGAAGAAGAACAAGAACGGAAGGCGGCGGCGGCGGCGACGACAGCGGCGACAGAAGACCGGGCCACCGCCTGTAAAAGAGCTACAAGAAGGCGCGGTGGCCCGGCAGAAGAACCGAAGGCGGCGACAGAAGAACGGAAGACGGCGACAGAAGACCGGGCCACCGGACCAGGCGCGGTGGCCCGGCAGAAGAACCGAAGAGGGGGACAAGACCCCCGAAGTCGGGAGAAGAGGCCGGCGGCGGGGAGGAAGAAAGCCGGACTCCTCCGCTAGCAAAAGAGCTACACACACATAGCGGAGGAGTCCGGCGAGAAGACCCCCGGAGCTGTGCAATAAAATATTTTTTCTCTGTGTTATGTTTTTTATTGTACTTTAGTTCACAGGTGAATGGGTAGGGGTACATTGTACCCCATACTCATTCACATAGGGTGGGAGGCCGGTATCCGGGGCCCCCTTCTTAAAGGGGGCTCCCGGATTCCGATAAGCCCCCCGCCCGCAGACCCCGACAACCAACGGCCAGGGTTGTCGGGAAGAGGCCCTTGTCCTCATCAACATGGGGACAAGGTGCTTTGGGGTGGGGGGGCCGCGCGGCCCCCCCTTCCCCAAGGCACCCCCCATGTTGAGGGCACGCGGCCTGGTACGGCTCAGGAGGGGGGGCGCGCTCGCTCGCCCCCCTTTCCTGGCCGTCCGGGTAGCGTGCTCGGACAAGGGTCTGGTGTGGACTTGGGGGGAACCCCCACGCCGATTTTTTTCGGCGTTGGGGTTCCCCTTTAAGCCCATTCCAGGCGGCGGAGCCCGCGACGTCTCCTTCGCGGGCCCCGCCTACCTGTACACGCGCTCGAAATGGGCGGATTTGCCTCCGCCTTACGTGGGCGAGTCCGTTCATTTCAAAAGTTGAGCGAACTGTTTGCCCAACCTTGTTCGTCAAACAGTCCGCTCGTGTGTGGGCAAGTCCGCTCATGCAAATTTTGAGCGGACTGTTTGATGAAACTGTTTGCCGAACAAGGTTGGGCGAACAGTCCGCCCGTGTGTACGCGGCCTTAGAGTCCAGAAGAACTTCAGGGCATGCAGGAATGTACGTTTCAGGCCCGTCTGACATAGGCAAACGGATATTTCTGTGAGGGCCAAAAGTGAGAAGATTGCACTGGGGGGGGGGGGGGGGATAAAAAAAAAAATAAATAAAAATAAATAAATAAATAAATGAAAAAATAAAATAAAATAAAATAAAATAAATTGAAAAGGGAGGGGGGGGGAGCAGTAGCCGAATAAGTGAAAGCCCCTGTAAAGGTTAAAGAGCAATGTAAAAATCACATGGGATTAATGACTCAGGGGCAGTCTGGTCTGGCTCGCCTGTGAGCGGGGGATGCAGTGGGACTTGCATGCGATCTGTCCTCCCGGTTCCTTGGCGGTAGTGGCCTAGGTGAAGATGATCTGCGTCTTCTGATGTGAAATTCCTCCCTTTCAGGAATGGTATCCATTGAGGAGGTTCTCTGGAGCTGGGTAGGACGGAAAGCCTTGTACCAATCTGGAAGATCGACAAGCGGAATCTGAAGCGTGTCGCAGAACCTCGCCAATTCCTCAGGGACCCTCAGGATTGCAGTGCGACCTGCCGCTGTAGCAGTGAGGCCAAATGGGAACCTCCATTTATATTGGATCCCTTTACGGCGAAGGACATCCAGCAGGGGGCGCAGGTCCCTTCTATTCTGGAGGGTTACAGGTGATAAGTCCTGAAAAATGTTGATCTCAGAACCCTGGTATAGGAGATGGCGTCTGTCCCTGGCTCTTTTCAGGATGTCCTCTTTGACTCTGTAATTCACTAGGCAACATACAACATCCCTGGGGGGATCAGTGTCCCTGCCCCTGGGTCTCAAGGCCCTGTGCAGTCTCTCATATTCAATAGGTGACTCCGAAGGTCTGCCTAGTAGATCATTAAAAAGTTGAATGGTGACCTGTGCCAGTTGTGCCTGCTCGACAGATTCGGGGATGCCTCTTACCCGTATGTTGTGACGGCGTCCTCTGTTGTCAAGGTCCTCCATGTACCGATTGACATCCCTTAACTGTGTATTATAGGAGAGGGAGGAGTGCTGGAGCTGTGATATGGCAGTGTCATGGCGGGCTGTTGTTTCCTCCACTTCCGCCATTCGGGCGTGCATGGCGTGGATGTCTCGTCTGAGGTCTGTGATTACCGCTGTTAGCGAATTCTTGATGTCCGCAGCCACATCTCTGAGGTCAGCCATGGTAAGGGTATTCCTGCCCGGCGGGCTTTCCGCTGTGTGCGAGCGCGCAGCGGATGGCGGGCTCCTGTCAGGAGAAGGCTCCTCTGTGTAGGCCTGAAGTGAGGCCTCGGCCTCGCGTGAGCGGGGCCGAAAAAGTTCCGGGATGCCGCGGCCGATCGGAGCGTCGGAACCCCTCGGGGATCTAGAGCGGGACTGGGAGCCTTGTCCCCTTGATTTCCCCATCGTGAGCGAAAGGTAGGCAGCTAAATAGTAGGCTTGAGGACTCCCGCGGACGGAGCTGGTTTAGAAGGCAGCCATCTCGTCCCGGCACCAAGCCACGCCCCCTATTATTTTAGTCATTGTCAGTGTATCTGTCTGCCTATACGGACAGGCAGTTACACAGTTAGCCTGTCTGTATACTACCCTAGCCTGTCCATATACCTGTGTACCATGGCTGACACAAGGAAGTGAGCTGATGCCGCCACTATTTGTCTTTAGGCTGGGTCCAAAGGCACAGGTGTGGGCCTGTGCTTCACGGCTGAAGAAAAGGTGGAGAGGTGCTGCAAAAATCTCCCCCCCACGATCTCCACCATATACATGGGTAGGGAAAAGGGGTGGATTCAGGGGAAGAGCTACAGTGGTGTGAAAAAGTGTTTGCCCCCTTCCTCATTTCCTGTTCCTTTGCATGTTTGTCACACTTAAGTGTTTCGGAACATCAAACCAATTTAAACAATAGTCAAGGACAACACAAGTAAACACAAAATGCAATTTGTAAATGAAGGTGTTTATTATTAAAGGTGAAAAAAAATCCAAACCATCATGGCCCTGTGTGAAAAAGTGATTGCCCCCCTTGTTAAAACATACTATAACTGTGGTTGTCCACACCTGAGTTCAATTTCTCTAGCCACACCCAGGCCTGATTATTGCCACACCTGTTCACAATCAAGGCATCACTTAAATAGGAGCTGCGTGACACAGTAAGGTCCACCAGAAGATCCTTAAAAGCTACACATCATGCCGAGACCCAAAGAAATTCAGGAACAATTGAGAAAGAAAGTAATTGAGATCTATCAGTCTGGAAAGGGTTATAAAGCCATTTCCAAAGCTTTGGGAATCCAGCGAACCACAGTGAGAGCCATTATCCACAAATGGCGAAGACATGGAACAGTGGTGAACCTTCCCAGGAGTGGCCGGCCGCCCAAAATTACCCCAAGAGCGCAGCGACGACTCATCCAAGAGGTCACAAAAGACCCCACAACAACGTCCAAGGAACTGCAGGCCTCACTTGCCTCAGTTAAGGTCAGCGTTCATGCCTCCACCATCAGGAAAAGACTGGGCAAAAATGGCCTGCATGGCAGAGTTCCAAGGAGAAAACCACTGCTGAGCAAAAAGAACATCAAAGCTCGTCTCAATTTCTCCACAACACATCTTGATGATCCCCAAGACTTTTGGGACAACATTCTGTGGACCGATGAGACAAAAGTGGAACTCTTTGGAAGGTGTGTGTCCAAGTATATCTGGCGTAGAAGGAACACTGCATTTCATAAAAAGAACATTATACCAACAGTAAAATATGGTGGTGGTAGTGTGATGGTCTGGGGCTGTTTTGCTGCTTCCGGACCTGGAAGACTTGCCGTGATAAAAGGAACTATGAATTCTGCTGTCTACCAAGAGATCCTGAAGGAGAATGTCCGACCATCTGTTCGTGTACTCAAGCTGAAACGAACTTGGGTTCTGCAGCAGGACAATGATCCTAAACACACCAGCAAGTCCACCTCCGAATGGCTGAAGAAAAACAAAATGAAGACTTTGGAGTGGCCTAGCCAAAGTCCTGACCTGAATCCTATTGAGATGTTGTGGTATGACCTTAAAAAGGCCGTTCATGCTCGAAAACCCTCTAATGTAACTGAATTAGGACAATTCTGCAAAGATGAGTGGGCCAAAATTCCTCCAGGATGCTGTAAAAGCCTCATTGCACGTTATCGCAAACGCTTGGTTGCAGTTGTTGCTGCTAAGGGTGACCCAACCAGTTATTAGGTTTAGGGGGCAATCACTTTTTCACACATGGCCATGATGGTTTGGATTTTTTTTCACCTTTAATAATAAACACCTTCATTTACAAATTGCATTTTGTGTTTACTTGTGTTGTCCTTGACTATTGTTTAAATTGGTTTGATGTTCCGAAACACTTAAGTGTGACAAACATGCAAAGGAACAGGAAATGAGGAAGGGGGCAAACACTTTTTCACACCACTGTAATGGGGGGAGGGGGGGGGGGCACCAAAATGAGGTTTCACCTAGGGTGCCAAAAATCCTTGCACCAGCCCTCCCTGAAGAACGTATATCACCAACCTTTCTAGGTCACACTCTTAAAGCTTTAACAGTCTTCAGGTAGACTTTCGAACATGGGCATGCCCCTCTTGCTCCATGGACCAGTGAGTTACATTGTTTGTACCATTAACGCTGCCCTATTAGAAGTAGGATACTGGGGTCATATCCAAGCTCTTAGGTACAAGCTGAGTGGAGTTAAAGGCCTAAGCTACCTATTGTAGAAACAAGAGTATCTGACTTCCTAGCTACTTCCCCCTCAGCTCTGCATTAGGTACAGTTTTCCATGGATTACTACAGAAGAATTGAAAAAAATACCTAAAAAATGTCCCGCAGTGACTTTCCCCTGCTCTTATCACCCAAAGCACTAGATCATATCATAAATATGACTATATGGGGATAAGAGAGCACAGAGTGATCTATTGTAATATTATCCTAATCGTCTTTGTGGTGCCAAAGAATAATTTCTAATAGATCTTGTTTTTATTTTCTATTTCTTACTTCATTTTTATTTCTATTTAGTGTGCATTGCTGGGGTTTCTATGTTTGGCTTCTTCAATGTTGTTATTGTGTAACATTAACTTCTGAAGTGTGTCTTTTCTTGTACCTAGCCTTGTGTTTGT
This sequence comes from Lithobates pipiens, assembly GCF_037356315.1. Classification (NCBI taxonomy): domain Eukaryota; kingdom Metazoa; phylum Chordata; class Amphibia; order Anura; family Ranidae; genus Lithobates; species Lithobates pipiens. The sequence continues at coordinate 171,553,571 of NW_027507748.1, forward strand.
CTTTTCAACCTTAGCCTTGTTTGTATGTTTTTGACACTGTGCTGCAAGTAGCAGCGCTTCTTGGTTGTATTTACTGGTTTCTGAAGCTCCTAAACCAGTGATGGTGAACCTTGGCACCCCAGATGTTTTGGAACTACATTTCCCATGATGCTCTGGCAACCATGGGAAATGTAGTTCCAAAACATCTGGGGTGCCAAGGTTCGCCATCACTGTCCTAAACCAATAGATACAGATTTTAGGAGCATGGATGGAGCACAGGAGGTCAAGGGGTACAGAGCGTTACATGAATACAGAAGTCAGGATGGGAAACCAAAGAATGACACATGAACGGGGAAGAAGGAGGCTATCCTGTTCCCTACCTTCCTATTTATAGTTTGAAAGGTTGAATAAAGACACCATTCCATCCAGAGTGAGTGTCTACAATAGTCCCTATCCCTGTTCATTGCACACTCACATCAGTCCCAACCCTTAATGAGCCCACATTCCAAAGTCCCCATTCATATACTAGGGCCAATTTTGGACAGAAGCCAATTAACCTACCTGCATGTCTTTGGATTGTGGGAGGAAACCAGAGTACCTGGAGGAAACCCACACAGGCACGGGGAGAACATGTTTTTTTCCAGGCAGGTAGTGACGTGGTTGGGATTCAAACCAGCAACCCTTCTGACTACTAGGTGAAAGTGCTAACCACTACACCACTGTGCCCCTTTAGGACTTTTCTTTGAGTTTAGAAAACAGCTTCTCTTACCAAGCAATCAGGATCTGAATGACAAAAGGAAACTGCAGACTACACGTGAGGTATAGGATCAGGACAAATTGAGCACATAGGCAAAAGGACCAAAACCAACATAGATAGAATTGAAGTTCGTAGAGGTGAGTAAAGTTCACAAAGCCAGATGTATAGTCTAAGGTAGACAGGTCTGTTGTTCTTGGTTAATGCATTTTTATGTATTCCTTGTTTAATTAGTTATTCAGACTTTGCTACCGACAATATATAAAAGAGAAGCAGGGCCAGGTAAACTAGGAAAAGCAAGGACTAAAGATGATAATTAAAAGTAATAGACAAGAGGCACATAAAAGATATGCAGGTGCTATGATGATATAAACCAATATGGATTTACAGTACAGGAAAGAGAAGCAAAATAAAAATAGGCTAACAAGCAAAGCAAAAAAATGAGAGGAAATAGCCCATAAAGAATCCAAAACAAGCAAACAATACATAGGTCAGGGGTAAGCAGACTCAAATCAGAAGGGTTAGGCCCAAACATAATAAGGGCTCATCTCAACAAATATACTTGTTGATCACTGTATTTTTCATTTGAATGTATGCATTTGTTTTTACATGGAAACTGAAGCGTTTCATCTATGTGAGCCCAAATGGGATTACAATATGCATGCATACAGAGGCTGGGTTAAAGACAAGGATACACAGAATATTATGCAAATGTTATATATTTTAGCTTACCCATTCAAAGTGAATGCATGCATTTTTTTCTGTTGAACTTCAAAGTTAAATAGTTTTTTCAATTCCCCTTAAAAGATCAAGCTACCCAGCAAAAGTGACAGTTAGAGGGTTATGACAAACATTTTGACACTTATAGGGGTGCTTACAATGATCAGCCTTTATTAAATTATGTAAAACCTTTATCCTAGAAGGAAAAAAAAATGGTTGCATAAACTGCCAAAAACTTGTTACTTGGATGTATCCTTTAATTGTTAGACATTTGTGTAAAGTACATCTGAATCCACTAAACCAGGTAATACTCCCATCTCCACAGGTTGACAGCGCTGTTGTCCAAAGGCAGCTACACTGCTTCTCCATAGAAAGGGTAAAGTAGTAAGTGCAGCCATCAGTGTGTTACTGGCTGAACCACTGGTTGAAAACAAAGGAAAACGGACTTAAAAAAAACCTTGTAAGCTTCAATATATTAAATATTTGTTTTTGGGATTCGATACACTTTAACTACTTCAGGACCAAACTTTTTCACACTCTTCCTACCCATTTTTCAGTTTTCGGAACTATTTGAATGACAGTTACTTAGTCACGCAATGCTGTATCCAAATGTATTTTTTATATTTTTTTTAGATAGATCAAGCTTTCTTATGGTGGCATTTAAAAACAACAAGTTTTTTTTTAATGCTTTGCTTTATAAAGAAAACAGACTGAACATTTTGAAACAGAAAAAAACAAAATGTTTTCAAATAAATAATATTCTTCATAAATGTAGGCCAAAATGTATTCTGCTATATTTATTTGGTAAAAAATAACTCAAATTAATGTATATTATTTAGTCTGTGTAAATGTTATAGAGCCTAAAAACTATGGCATGTGGATTTGAAAATAGATAAATGATGATGTTCTTACTGTCTATATCATTTTTTGAGGCCATAAAATAGACACACATTACCCTTTTTTGAAAAGTAGACAGCCCAAGGTATTTAGTAGTAAGTTTTGTGTAGATGTAATTTTTGCCACTTATATTGGAAAATTAAGAAATACATTTTTCTCCCCTTAACTTGTTATTTCTTACACACAGGATAAACATACAGTACTTACAATGATACCCCAAAGCACATTCGGCTACATCTCCTAAACGTGTGAGACTTTCGCAGCCTAACCGTTTAGAGGGGTCCAAAATCCAGGAAGTGCCTTTGGGATTTCTAGGGGTATAAACTACACAACTGGTGTCATTCTCTGTGCTCAGGTTGCTCAGCTGTCTGTTAATTGCCAGCACTCATCGTTCCACAGTGGCTTACCTGGTGATCATTTCCTGCTCGTTTGTCCAGCCTACATTCAGCCCCATCTGGCTATTTAAATTGCCTGGTTCACTCCTTTTAATGAATTTCGCCTTGATCAAACATATTTGGACACTCTCTGCTGTGTTCCTGTTAAAGACTTGCCTGGTTGATAACCTTCCTGGTTCCTGATTCTGTCTGCTGCCTCTGACAACGCTGATTTCTGGCTTCCTTATTTACTGGCTTGTTCTATTCCCTTTGGCTAGCAAATCCTGGCTATGTTTTAAATACATTTACTTTTCTGTACCATTTTTACCATTATATTAAAAGGTGTGATTTTGGGGCGCATGCGCGGCGCGGAACGAGGCAGCAGCTAAGTCTCTGAGCTCCCGGGGCAGAGGAGAATAAACAACACTCCCCAGGACGATTTGGACCGTCTACCGGCCCATAAATAACATTAATCTCCTGCGGGACCACTTGTGCATGCCGACATCTAAGAAAGGCAAGCGGAAAACCGCTCAACGCTCTCTTACGGCCTACCTTCTGCGGACCACGGACAGACCAGACATGCCCCAAGATGGCGCCCAATCCCCCAAGGCCGATGCAGCCTCGCGGCCGGCGGGCCCGTTCAAAGGTATGGGCGACACTCACCTCACTAAGGCTGACCTGGAGGACAGCCTGTCCTCTATGTATGACAAGCTGGCGAAGAAATTCCAAGCGGAGCTGCACAAATCCACGAGCATGCTATCGCAGGAAATGGCGGCCCTTGGCAATAGGACTGACCTCCTGGAAGTTAAGCACGACGAACTGCACCTTGCCTATTCGGACTTACGAAGGGATCATGAGCTGCTCGGTGACACGGTCGTTCAACTTCAAAACCACTTGGAGGACCTTGACAACCGCAACAGGAGGAATAACGTTCGTGTGCGAGGTATCCCCGAGTCGGTGACGGACCTCCCAGCCACGATCGTCCGTCTGTTTCAATTACTACTTCTGAACCAACCTAACGAAGCCTTTACATGCGATCGTTTACATCGCGCTCTGAGACCTAAACCTCCTCCCGAGAAGCCGCCCAGAGATATCGTATTGTGTCTCAAGGACTACCTTATAAAGGAGGATATCCTTCGTGCCTCACGAAACATGCCTCGTATCCAACTGGACGGTGCTTCTGTCCAGATCTACCCGGATATTTCACCGGCAACGCTGGAGAAGCGAAGGAAAATGAAGGAGATTACCTCCTCCTTGCAGACGGCCCACATACGGTACCGCTGGGGTTTCCCATTTAAACTGATCGTGCCTCACAACGGTTCTACTTACATCGCCTCTACGGTATCCGAGGGCAAAGATATTTTGGTGAAGCTGGGTCTCCTGGAACGACAACGTTCACCCCGTCACCCACCGACCCCACGACCATCCCCCATCTGGGCTACACCATCGCCTCAAAGAGACAGAAGGTCCCGCAGACTTCAGCCACTACCGGACGTTTGAGGTCTTGTTCTCCGGACCGTAACCTTTTAAGAAGTCCTCCCTTCGTCTGTCCTTGGACCTTCCAGAGTCCCCATTTCCTAACGCCCAGCACGTACTCGGCTACTCTATCTTCTGTTTTCTCCACGTCCCGGGAGGCTGAAGGAGGTGACTTTGTTTTTACGTTACTTCTCCTGTGTCTCTCCCTCTCTGACATTCGTAGCTGCGCTCCCCCCCTTCCATACCTGCACACCATTCCCCACGTATCCTTAGTCCCAGAGACCTGGGTACCAGGTTATTTGAATACGCTCATCACCGATTAGTCTCTCAGATGGCTAACGATCTTCACCCACTGTGGGACATGTGTGGAGCAGGTGGCAGTTGGGCCGCAAGCCCTGGTATTTACACAATTTTCTTGATCTGGCTGGACTTTCCACCCAGACCCCATAGAGTGTTAAGTTTTCGTTTCACGTTTTTGTTTATTTGTTTTGCTGACTTCACGACGGAATGTGTTTTCTGTGACTGTAATCCCGGGGCTGATGGATCTCCGTTTCATATCGGACCTCCTGAAGGCCCTATATGTACTAGATTTGGCCTGATGTTGGCCGCTGCGAGCTCCTCTGGTTCTGGACCCAGTCATAGTGATCTCAGTTCTCCCTGCGGACCAACCGCACATCTGCGGTTAAACACTGGCTGATATGGGTCTCCATGTTATCTCACATAATGTGAGGGGCTTTAACTCCCCCCACAAACGGAGGAAAGCCTTTCGATACTATAAGCGGATTGGGGCGGATATCATTTTACTACAGGAGACGCACTTCTCCTCGGGGGCATGCCCCACATTTTTTGATAAGTCATATAAATTACATTACACTACTACGTTTGGCTCCAGGACCAGAGGAGTGGCAATTTATATTCGTAATACTGTTCCATTTGAACCCTCGCATGTGTTTAAAGATCAGGATAGCAGATTCTTAATTGTTCAGGGTAAATTACAGGGCAAGGAGGTTACGATTGCTAATCTGTACGCCCTGAATACTGCACAGAGTGCCTTCTATCACCTTTTCCTGCGTACTCTTGACAGATACATCTCCCCTCACCTGATAGTGGGTGGAGATTTCAATTTAGTAGCTAATCCCGTGGAGGATAGGAGCAGAACATCACATAGCGCTAGGGTTTTCCCTAAATTCCTCTCTAAAGCATTTGATAGTTTGCAGCTCATCGACACCTGGAGGGCCCTTAACATTGGAGTTCGAGAATATACACACTACTCTCATCCTCATGATAGTTACGCTAGATTAGATTATATCTTTGCTTCTCCGGTTCTATTGGCCAATTCCACACACACTACTATCCACCCGTGCCCATGGTCTGACCATCAGGTTGTGGCCTTCCATACCTCCCACGTAGGCCTTTCCCCCTCTCTCGCCTCCTGGCGATTGAATGATTCCCTACTCTCTGACCCCACTACCTATACTCAGATTGAGAACCACCTAGCAGACTACTTCGCTATTAATGACACCCCTGACATCTCACCCCAGGTTCTTTGGACCGCTCATAAAGCGGTTCTTCGTGGCCGTTTAATTGAAATAGCAGTCACTAGGAAGAAACAAAGTAATGCTAGGATCCAGGTCCTCACACAGGACCTGCGAGTCCTCTACCAGTCCCACGCACAGGCACATTCCCCAGATACCCTTCTCTTGATTAATCAAAAGCGTACCGAACTAGACACTATCCTCTCGGAGCGTACCGAGAAATCGCTTCGGTGGTCAAAAGCTAGATTTTTGCTACACAGTAACACAGCTTCCAGGATGTTCTCCCGGAAATTACACCAATCCTTACAACCTACTCATGTTTATAAATTGAAAAATGACAAGGGTAATCTGGTTTCACACCCTAACGAAGTACTGAAAATTTTCTCCTCCTTTTACCGAGACCTATTATCCCCTCCCTCACAACCCCTGCCGAACACTGTAGATCAGTGGTTGGACTCGCTCCCTCTTCCATCCCTCTCCGATTCACAGCGGACCGCACTTAACGCCCCCTGCACTGACCAGGAGGTGTTGGACACTATTAAGACACTCAAATCCTCTACAGCCCCCGGCCCGGATGGCTACACCTCCTCATATTACAAGAAATTTTCACAGATCCTGGCCCCTAAATTGTCCAGACTTATTAACCAGACGCTACAAGGACAGACTCTCCCCGACGAGATGTTGCGTGCTAATATGACCCTGATCCCCAAACCCCATAAAGACCACTCCCTGCCCCAGAATTTTAGGCCCATCTCGGTGTTAAATAATGATATTAAAATCCTAGAAAAGATATTGGCAAACAGATTAGCCCCTATTGTGGGTACCCTGGTGGGCCCGGAGCAGACTGGTTTTATCCCCATAGGCAGATCACTGATAACATCCGTTTGGCAACGAATATCATTCAAGATGCGAACCTTTTCTCCCGTAGAGTCCTGATTTTGGGGTTGGATATCCAAAAAGCATTCGACAGTGTCCTCTGGCCCTATTTAGATCGGGTTTTGGCCAGGCTCGGGTTCGGGGGCAAATTTATTAATGGTTTTAAAGCACTGTATCATAGACCCCAAACTAGGATCAAACTCCCCGGTAGTTCCTCAGAATTTTTTCCTATAGGTCGGGGCACCCGCCAGGGCTGCCCCCTATCCCCGCTAATATTTGCCTTGGCCCTGGAGCCCCTTGCCAGGGCCATTATTACTAATCCGAACATAGGGGGGTACTTGAAAGAGGAAGGGGAGTACAAGCTTAGCCTTTACGCGGACGATGTCCTTTTGTTTTTACCCAATCTTTTGATAGCTCTTCCCAATCTTCTCGAGCTTTTGGGCACTTTTCACAAGCTTTCGGGCCTGGGGGTGAATCTAGCTAAGGCCGCGTACACACGCGGGGACTGTTCGCCCAACTTTGTCCGCTGAACAGTGTTTCGGCAAACAGTCCGCTCGTGTGTGGGCTTTCAGCGGACAGTTTCAGCGAACAGTCCGCTGAACAAGGTTTTTCGGAAATTCCGAAAAACTGTCCGCTGAAACAAAGTTTCAGCGAACAGTCCCCTCGTGTGTAGGCTTGTTCGTCAAACTAAGTTCTGCGCATGCTCAGAAAGGATTTACACGCCGAAAGTTATAATGCAGTGTATAGGACGTTGTATTTTTCGTCCCGTCGTACGTGCCGTTCACGTCATCGCGCACGGTTTCAGCAAACTGTTCGTCCGTCGTGTGTGGCCATGTCCGTCCATGCTAATTTTGAGCGGACTGTTTGCCGAAACTGTTTGACGGACAAAGTTGGGCGAACAATCCCCGCGTGTGTACGCGGCCTAAGTGTACTGCCCTTCCTATCAACTTTACCCCCGCAGACGTATCTAATATTCGCTCCTATTTTGGACTCTCTCTCTCTAAAAGCACCATATTATACCTAGGGGTCCATCTAGCTCCTTCCTTACCAGAAATCTATAGCGCCAACTATCCGCCGACCTTTACAATGGTTCGGAGGTGGCTGCGTTTGTGGTCGACCTATCGCATCCCCTTGATAGGGAGGGTTGTAGCTATTAAAATGTCTATTTTGCCGAAACTACTGTATTACTTCAGGGCTCTCCCTATTTATGTGTCACGCCAAGCCCTCACCACTTTACAACGCGATATTAACACTTTTCTCTGGCAGGGCAAGAGGCCCAGGCTAGGGAGACACCTAATACATCGACCACTTCTACAGGGCGGCTTGGGACTCCCAGATGTATGGCTATATTACTTAGCGGCCAGGTTGGCCCAGACGGCTCAATGGCATGCCCCTACGGTTGGTATACCGTGGTTGCAATTTGAAACTCAGTCTTTGCGGCCTTATTTCCTCCCGGGCGTCCTGTGGCAGGAGAGTCTCCGTCCAAGGGACTTAGCCCCTCTTAATAACATAGTGAGTAGCTCCTTCTACCTCTGGTCACTGTATAGGATTAAATTTAAACTGCGGCCTAATAGACCCACTTTGGCATCATTTTTGGGCGATAGGAGATTCCCTCTGGCGTTTGGGTCTCCTGCTGCCTTCAGATGGTGGATCCAGAAGTCCTTGGTCACTCTGCGGGCCTTATCTGGTAGACGAGGTGTCCTCACCTCCTTCTCACAACTCCAATCACAGCATGAGGTACCTAGGGCGGAATTTTACAAATATCTTCAGATTCGACACTTTTTTCAAACACATTATAGCTCTTTAGACACCATCTCCAATACTCAATTTGAATCTTTATGCTATGGACACTCCAGAGACAGGGGTATTATCTCTACAGTGTACAAACATCTTCTGGAATCCCAGATGCCAGAGAAGACTAGGGCGATGTGCCTCTGGGAAACTGATCTAGACACAGAGTTCTCGCCTGATGAGTGGCGTACGATGCTCGTGAATATGCATAGGTGTGCCAGATCTATGGCGGTGAAGGACACCGTGGTGAAGCTTCACACTCGTTGGTACCTCACCCCGGATAGGATTCACAGGTTTTACCCCACGGTTCCTGATCACTGTTTTAGGGGTTGCCCGGAAACGGGCTCTCTGGTCCATATTTTCTGGAGCTGTCCCCAGCTCCAGGGGGCATGGGATCGAGTACGCACCATGGTGTCCTCGATTGTTGGATCCGTGATCAACTTATCACCTGCACACTGTTTATTGTTCGCTCCTATAACAGGGGTTTCCCGTCCCACCCAAAGGTTGATCAACACACTGTTCTGCGCTGTTCACTGGACGATTGTGCTACATTGGCGCTCGCAGATCACCTCCTGGTCACGGGTCCTTAGTAGGATGGACGCTATCCGTCTAATGGAACGGGTACACCACACCATTATGGACACCATGCATGTCCATACCGCCAAATGGTCCGAATGGCCGGTGTGTTCCGGTCCCACGGGGGGACCTTCCCCCTAACACCCCCAGTAGGGGATGCAGCAGAGTCCAGGCGGCTCCACTGAATCCTTCTATTTTTGCTATTGATGGTTTATTCTCCCATATCTTTGACCCAGGCCTAGGACTAGCACCAGCTTGGAGACAGTACTGTGGAATATTCGCTGTCTGTTCGTGAAGTCAACTGTAATAATTATTGCACGGTTAAATTTTTATTTGTGTTTAGTTTATTTTCCCTTGTTTTACTAACCTTCTATTATATACATACTTGAACTTGATAAGCATCATCTGGTGCATACGGTCTAGGCTGTGTACATTAATCACTTTTGTAAAAGTTCCTTTTTGTGCCTGGTCCGCTGCTGTGCCAGCAACATTTGTATGTTGTGTATTTCTTTTATGCTTTCCATTGATGCAGTCATGTACTTGTGTCTGTTGATCTACTTATTTTTCTTTTACCCCCAATAGAAACGTTTGTATAAAAAAAAAAGGTGTGATTTTACCACATTTTCTGTCTCCGTCTGATTCATGGTTCCTGACAACTATTTTCCAGATTGCCTATCACATGCTGTATTTGAAAGCCCTGGAGCACTGCAACAGTGGAAATACCCACAAAATTACCACATTTGTAAAAGAAAAACACCAAGCATAACAAGTCTTTTGACATTTTACACAAGATGTTTTGGAAAACGTGGAAAGAAAATTAGAATGTATTTTTCTAACACAAATTGCCAATCTATATATATTTCCAATGCACAACATGGACATATAGAGAATTATGCCCCAAAATACATTCTGCTACTTCTCCCAAGTATAAAAACACACATGTGTGTGACTCTTTCACAGAATAGCCACATAGAATAGCCCAAAATCCAATGAGAACCCCTTAGACTGCTTTCACACTAAGGTGCTTTACAGGCGCTACAGATCTAAAAATAGCGCTTGAATAGAGCCTGTAAAGAGCCTCTCCAGTTTCTCCAGTGTGAAAGCTCTTGGGCTTGCACACTGGAGTGGTGAGCTTGTAGGATGGTAAAAAATGTCCAGCAAGCAGCATCTTTGCAGCACTGTAGGAGTGGTGTAGAAAATGTGGAACGGAAAAAAAAAATATATATATAAGTCAGTACACCCCTCACATGTTTGTAAATATTTTATTATATCTTTTCATGTGACAACACTGAAAAAAATTACCCTTTGCTACAATGTAAAGTAGTGAGTGTACAGCTTGTATAACAGTGTAAATTTTCTGTCCCCTCAAAATAACGAAAAAAACAGCCATTAATGTCTAAACCGCTGGCAACAAAATTGAGTACACCTTTAAGTGAAAATTTCCAAATTGGGCCCAATTAGCCATTTTCCCTCCCCGGTGTCATGTGACTCGTTAGTGTTACAAGGTCTCAGGTGTGAATGGGGAGCAGGTGTGTTAAAGTTGGTGTTATCACTCTCCCTCTCTCATACTGGTCACTGGAAGTTCAACAGGTCACATCATGACAAAAAACCCTGTGAGGATCTGAAAATATTTTTTTTGCTGTACATAAAAATGGCCTAGGCTATTAGAAGATTGCCAAGACCCTGAAACTGAGCTGCAGCACGGTGGCTAAAACCATACAGCAGTTTAACAGGATAGGTTCCACTCAGAACAGGCCATGGTCAACAAAAGAAGCTGTGCCCATTCTCAGCCTCATATTCAGATGAAATAGATGTATGAGTGCAGCCAGCATTGCTGCAGAAGTTGAAGGGGTAGAGGGTCAGCCTGTCAGTGCTAAGACCAAATGCCGCACACTGCATCAAATTGGCCTGCATGCCTGCCGTCCCAGAAGGAAGCCTCTTCTAAAGATGATGCACAAGAAAGCCCACATACAGTTTGCTGTAGACAAGCAGACTAAGGACATGGATTATTGGAACCATGTCCTGTGGTCTGATGAAACCAAGATAAACTTATTTGGTTCAAATGATGTAAAGCGTGTGTGGTGGCAACCAGGTAAGGAGTATAAAGACAAGTGTCTTGGCTACAGTCAAGCATGGTGGTGGGAGTGTCGTGGTCTGGGGCTGCATGAGTGCTTCTGGCACTGGGGAGCTACAGTTCATTGAGGGAACCATGAATGCCAACATGTACTGTGACATACTGAAGCCGAGCATTATTCCCTCCCTTCAGTGACTGGGCCACAGGGCAGTATTCCAACATGATAATGACCCTTAACACACCTTGCTAAAGAAGCTGAGAGTAAAGGTAATGGGCTGGCCAAGCATATCTCAAGACCTAAACCCTATCGAACATCTCTGAGGCATCCTCAAATGAAAGGTGGAGAAGCGCAAGGCCTCTAACATCCACAGGATCCCTGATGTCATCATGGAGCAGTGGAAGAGGACTCCAGTGGTGACCTGGGAAGCTCTGGTGAACTCCATGAGAAACAAAGAAAGACAAAAAGCCGCGCTATGGTAATGGATATGATATACTAGGTTGCCGCCGTCCCAATACTTCACACCTCCGAAAAGGGATTGTGAACTACAGCTGTTAAAAAGAATAAAATGAGGGACTCTGGCGCTACCTACACTAAATATAATTGTGAACAAACATTTCCTGTTCCTTTGCATGTTTGTCACACTTAAGTGTTTCGGAACATCAAACCAATTTAAACAATAGTCAAGGACAACACAAGTAAACACAAAATGCAATTTGTAAATGAAGGTGTTTATTATTAAAGGTGAAAAAAAATCCAAACCATCATGGCCCTGTGTGAAAAAGTGATTGCCCCCCTTGTTAAAACATACTATAACTGTAGTTGTCCACACCTGAGTTCAATTTCTCTAGCCACACCCAGGCCTGATTATTGCCACACCTGTTCACAATCAAGGCATCACTTAAATAGGAGCTGCTTGACACAGTAAGGTCCACCAGAAGATCCTTAAAAGCTACACATCATGCCGAGACCCAAAGAAATTCAGGAACAATTGAGAAAGAAAGTAATTGAGATCTATCAGTCTGGAAAGGGTTATAAAGCCATTTCCAAAGCTTTGGGAATCCAGCGAACCACAGTGAGAGCCATTATCCACAAATGGCGAAGACATGGAACAGTGGTGAACCTTCCCAGGAGTGGCCGGCCGCCCAAAATTACCCCAAGAGCGCAGCGACGACTCATCCAAGAGGTCGCAAAAGACCCCACAACAACGTCCAAGGAACTGCAGGCCTCACTTGCCTCAGTTAAGGTCAGCGTTCATGCCTCCACCATCAGGAAAATACTTGGCAAAAATGGCCTGCATGGCAGAGTTCCAAGGAGAAAACCACTGCTGAGCAAAAAGAACATCAAAGCTTGTCTCAATTTCTCCACAACACATCTTGATGATCCCCAAGACTTTTGGGACAACATTCTGTGGACCGATGAGACAAAAGTGGAACTCTTTGGAAGGTGTGTGTCCAAGTATATCTGGCGTAGAAGGAACACTGCATTTCATAAAAAGAACATTATACCAACAGTAAAATATGGTGGTGGTAGTGTGATGGTCTGGGGCTGTTTTGCTGCTTCAGGACCTGGAAGACTTGCCGTGATAAAAGGAACTATGAATTCTGCTGTCTACCAAGAGATCCTGAAGGAGAATGTCCGACCATCTGTTCGTGTACTCAAGCTGAAACGAACTTGGGTTCTGCAGCAGGACAATGATCCTAAACACACCAGCAAGTCCACCACCGAATGGCTGAAGAAAAACAAAATGAAGACTTTGGAGTGGCCTAGCCAAAGTCCTGACCTGAATCCTATTGAGATGTTGTGGTATGACCTTAAAAAAGCCGTTCATGCTCGAAAACCCTCTAATGTAACTGAATTAGGACAATTCTGCAAAGATGAGTGGGCCAAAATTCCTCCAGGACGCTGTAAAAGCCTCATTGCACGTTATCGCAAACGCTTGGTTGCAGTTGTTGCTGCTAAGGGTGGCCCAACCAGTTATTAGGTTTAGGGCGCAATCACTTTTTCACACAGGGCCATGATGGTTTGTATTTTTTTTCACCTTTAATAATAAACACCTTCATTTACAAATTGCATTTTGTGTTTACTTGTGTTGTCCTTGACTATTGTTTAAATTGGTTTGATGTTCCGAAACACTTAAGTGTGACAAACATGCAAAGGAACAGGAAATGAGGAAGGGGCAAACACTTTTTCACACCACTGTATCCTTACTAGATAAGGTGATCTATATTAAATTGACTCCTTACTGTTGATGTTCCATAAGTAGGGGAGAGAGAAATATGCCACATATGAGTGACAGAGAAACAATCTTCTTCTTGTTTGTTTCTCTGCAATGATACAGCAATGATACATATTACTTTGATCAGTTAATCAAAGATCAGTCATATGCACATGGAGATATGAAAAGCAATAGACAACTGTGGAAAAGCAGTCCCAAATGAATTTCGCAGAGATGCCCTGGGCTTGCAAGGTAAAAGTATTAGTAAGTTACAACTTTTTAAAATTTTTCAGAGTTATGCACATGATGTTATGGAGCTAGAAATGCACTTCATAATCCCATTCTTTAGGACGAGCCACAGTGTACTCCCCAGGAAATTTAAGTCAGCCCTACATAAGAAATATGTAACATCTCTTGGTGCACAGAGGAGCATGTACACGTCATTCAGGGATATCAGGAATTTTTTAACTTTTCTTGTCTGTTATATAAAGACACTGTAATGCCTTCCATGTCCCTAACATTATCAATTTTAGTTAGCCACAGGAAGACTGGGAGGGAAATTGGCTGCTTCCATAGGGCTGAAATACACACCAGTGTTTCAGAGGTGAATTGTTAAGGAAAGCTTATAACAGAAAAGTGGCAGAATCACAGCTCAAATCTAAGCACTTTTCTATAAAGCCCCCTTACTGGGTGTAACTTCCCGATAAGCCCCCTGAAACAATTACGTTCTGTAACACCCAGCGGCATAACGACTCTCCATGCCACACACTTTCTGATAGTTCACGTAGGGCACACTCCACTACAAAACAAGAGATCTGTTCTCACACGGCAAGGACTATGCTGGGACTTTTGTATCAGATATTGCTGGATCCTTATAAAATGCTCTCAGTCAATGTTAACGTTTTAGTTATGACAACGCAATCTGTACAATGTGTAATGTACCATGTCACTTTGTTTGATCTTACTAATAAAAAATATTTGGAACAAACAGGAAAGTGAGTGAAAGTCAAACCCAGTGTGCAACTAATACAACAGGTGAGGTGTGTAAGATGTTTCATTGCATAGGTTTTCAAAAAAAAGTAGGGTCCAAAAAGTGCCTGTTTGAGCAAGAGTAGTTATTAGAAAATTATACTTTGAAATGAATATATGAATTTGAAATGCCGCCCATATATCGAGGGTCTAGCATCTCCCATATAGATGAGAGTGATAAACAGTCCCAAAGATTCACAAAATGTAGAGAATTCTGTAGGAGGTGATCTATAATTTTGGTGGAGTTCCCAGTTACAAACTCTAAGTTTCTCAGGATGGGTATCTTAGGAGAGGGAAAAGGTGAGCTTTCCACTAAAGGAAAGGTTGAGGCTATGATCTTCATCTTAGCCCTGATCATTGGGTGCATAGCAAGGGATGGTAGTCAAAAAGATGATAACCAAGGAACATAAGATAGAGGAACAGAAGAATGCTCTTGTTCTAGCCCCACCCATGGTTTACCTCACAAAGATAAAAAGGAGGGTGCAAGTGCCTAGTGCATTACCTTCAACATCAATGGAATGTATTACAACTACCAAAGTCATACTCACAACAAACATGAGAACATAAAATGTATATCAAGCACAAAATTCCAGTGACAGGGAAAGACGCTCCCTTCCTCAGAGCTGATACAACTGAATGAGGCCACCATTTATATACTGTGACATAGGGTATACTATAGCGTACCTTTAAGACTTCTTGTAAGTTTCTTGTTTTCTTCATGTGATTACTTCCTCAATCTATGAGAAATAAAGGATATCTCTTGCAGACACTGGATTGCTCAGTAACTCCCTTGGCCCGCAAAACAAGGCTTCCAGCTAAGAAATCCAGAACCGCATCGTGCCCGCCATGTGTCATATTGGGGGGGGGGGGGGGGGAACATTTTTAAATCCTCACCTCTGTCTCCTAGGTTCGCCGCTCACCATCCCTCCCAGTGATTTGTCACGCAAAGTAGAAGACAGACTTCCAGAAAGGCCCCCCAGCTGTCCCTCCCCATAAGGAATAATACAGGGTAGGTGTCAATCACGGCTGTATATGCAGATGCAATATGAGATATAAAATGCCTAATGTGAAGTTTGTAAGCATTATATTTTGATGGACAGCTCACTCTATTCACCTGTTTACTGTGTAATCTTTACATGGACGAGGAGGGATCCAAGCCTATACAGTGCCAAAGAGTATACTGTTATACAGCCTGCTCAGGACCCAACATAATGAACAGAAAAAGCATACAATAGAGTTAATATTAAATTTATACATAATCATAGAAATGTGATGATCCAAATCAATACCAGAACATTGTCATAAATGTATATAGTGTAGGACTTGCTCATGGGTGCCAGATTGTGCAGTATTGAGTGTTGATCATACTAATGGCACGAATGGCATTACTACCCATAGGCACCCATAGAGCGGTGGCCATCCATGACATATTTTTATGAAGATTATTATTTAAATAATTTATTTAAAAATTAGTGTATGGAGATCTCCAAAATCGTTCAAGTCATAAAATAAACCTCTACAAATAAAATAAAATATGATATGCAGTAAAAACCCATGAGGTGGTTGCATATATCAGTGGATACTAAATCATAATTATTTGATTGTCTCAAAAACCCCCACTATCCAACTCTACGTGGGATATTGGATTCTTGGGGGTAATTGCTTCTAAAGGTAATAAACCTTTGCTGATGCACTAATTCCACTGCATATCATAAAGTGTATATATATATATATATATATATATATATATATATATATATATATATATATATATATATATATATATATATAAATAAGTATACATGTAGAAAAGGGTAGATATAGTGTTTTGGTCTACTAAGCAATGAACTGAAGCAGAAGCTGAAAATCATAACCCCACCCTAGGGGAGGACGATGGACACCTGAATTTTGATGCAGAGGACACTGCAGGAAATTAATGCCACCTTACCAAACCCTTGTGATGGACCTGGCACCTAAACCAAAATGGCAACCTACCTCTGGTGAAGGGTATAGGTGTGGGCCCAGGATCAGAGCCTATGATCCAGCCTATGATCCAGTCCCCCCCAAATGGTAATACTGATTGTGTTTAAAGCACTGCATGTATATCCAGGCCCTCATTTAACCATTTAGGAGCCTTTAGGATCGCTCACTTAATCCTTTAGAAGTCCACATTTTACATGAATATAATTGCAGTGCTTACAAAATCAGGGGAATGGATCATAGACTCTGATCCTGGGCCCACACCTATACCCTCCACCAGAGGTAGGTTGTCGATTTATCATACAGGCCAGGTCCATCACAAGGGTTGGGAGAGGTTGCATTCATTTCTTGGGGTGTCCTCTGCATCTAGGTTCAGGGGTCCATTGTCTTCCCCCTAGTGGGGTATTTGATTTTCAGCTTCAGTTCATCGTTTAGTAGACATACATACCATATCCATCCCTTTCTACATGTATACATATATACTCTCTTCAATTTTATTTATTTATACTGTATGTATATATATATATATATATATATATATATATATATATATATATATATATATATATATATATTAAGTATGCCACTTTGCTACAATGCAAAGTAGGGAAGGTACAGCTTGTATAACAGTGTAAATTTGCTGTCCCCTCAAAATAACTCAACACACAGCCATTAATGTCTAAACTACTGGCAACAAAAGTGAGGACACCTCTCATTTAAAATGTCCAAATTGGGCCCAAAGTGTCAATATTTTGTGTGGCTACCATTATTTTCCAGCACTGCCTTAACCCTCTTTGGCATTCACCAGAGCTTCACAGGTTGCCACTGGGGCCCTCTTCCACTTCTCCATGATGACATAATTGAGCTGGAGGATGTTAGAGACCTTACACTCCTCCACCTTCCTTTTGAGGATACCCCACAGATGCGCAATACGGTTTAGGTCTGGAGACAAGCTTGGCCAGTCCATCACCTTTATATATATATATATATATATATATATATATATATATATATATATATATATATATATATATATATATGCTTTATGATATGCAGTGGGATTAGTAAATCCCAACTGACTTTTCAGCGGAGTTCCGATGGACTTCCGAATGAACGGACTTGGCCACACACGAACGGACAAAGTCCGTTCGAAAGTCCATTCATTTTGTACGTGATGATGTAAGACGAGACTAAAAAAGTCGTTCAATAGCCAGTAGCCAATAGCTTCCTCTATATGCAATCATCTTATAGATTTTTATTAGGATGTTTTATTATCTTTTATGTTATTTGTCTTTCTTTTATGACTTGAATGATTTTGGAGATCTCCGTAAAATTTTTAAATTATAATTTAAATGAAGATTTAAATGATAAGCTTCATAAAAAAATATGTTATGGATGGCCACCGCTCTATGGTTGTCTATGGGTAGTAGTGCCATTCGTGTAATTAGTATTATCAACACTCAATAATGTACAGCCATGAGCAAGTCCTACAGTATATACATTTATGACAATATTCTTTAATATTAAGACTACTGTATGCTTTTTCTGTTACTTCTGTTGGCTCCAGAGCAGGCTGTATAACAGTATGCTCTTTGGCACTGTATCCCGCCTCTTCCAACAGCATGTCAATGGCTATGTAAAGATTAGACAGTAATCAGGTGAATTACATCACTAGGAATACCTTAATTATCAGAGTGAGCGCTGAGGCTTGACTGTGCATGGTTTACCTTAACATGAGTACACCAGCTGACTACATTTACCATGTGCAGGGTTTTATAGTGTTGCAGAATGTCTGGTAGGCATATGCCTCCTTTAAGTTTGGATAATGTCAAGAGAAATATCTGAATGGGGGGTTGTTTGTCTGCCCATATAAACTTCAGGAGTAACAGGCGGAAGCATGTGAAAATTATGCATGAAACACTATAGGGAAAATCAGTATCAGGTATTACATTTAAAATCAAAATTTTGAACTGATTTTATCTGCCAAATTATGTTAAATTTAAGGGCCTCCAGTTTCTCAGATCTATGCTTATTGTGGAGATCATTGGACAGAAGTTGAAGTAAAAAAGCAGATCTCGGTCAGACTCTATACAAACCTATGTGTTTTTTTAGCGCATTTTGCAGAAACACACTACAGTCCATTTAACATGGTTTTGTATGGATCTAGTTCACATCTGTGTGTTATATGTCAGTGCATTTTTTGGAAAGGGTCTGGGACTTTCTTTCTTGTGTCAGATTGCATTTTGCATATAATGTGTGTTTTAAAAAATATTTTTGATGCTTTTTTTTGGGCTAATAGAAAAGTATGACAGCTCGTTTTATGGACTGCGACTTAGGTGCTTTGGCCATGACTTACGATGGCCAGATTTGCTAATAAGGCCAGTAATAAACCAGTGTACCCTAATGGCACATAGTAGAGAAAAAAAGAAAAAAATGAAGGGTGATGGAGGCAACCCTGCTGTGTTGCGTTGTAGAGTCCAAAAAAGATGGGTCTTGTTTCATTATTCTAGACTGCAGCCTGTGAGGTTGAATGAAGGATGGAGATCCGAGTTTTCATGTGGGTACCCAGACCCACATAGAAAAGTGTAGCCCTTAAGAATAGTCAGTCAACATGATTAAACACCTTCTCAGCATCTGTGGAGAGAAGATACAACGAAGAGGACTGCAATCTGGCCAAATGATTAGATCAATAACTCCAGTTGTTTTATTTCTCACCTCATGTTGAGGGATGAACGCAACTTGGTTGGCATGAATTAGGTGAGTGAGGTGGGTAAGGAGTCTATTAGCGAGAACCTTGGGGAAGGATTTAATCTCTACACTGATCAAAGCAATCAGTTTGTAACTGCTGTACAGGGCCAAATCTTTGTCTTGCATGGGAAGCACGGTGATGTGCTCTCTAAGGGAATCTACCGGAAGTAACATGTCATTTGCAAGTGAATTGAAAGCCCAAAGAGAATAGGGCATGTGATGGTCTTTGAATGCTTTGTAGTATGGTAAAGAGAGGTACTCTGGCCCCAGAACTTTACCCAAATGAGCAATAGCCATATAAAATTTTCCTGCAGAAATTGGAGCCTCAAGAGTTTCCCCAGTAGCAGGGGTCAGTTTTGGAAGCAATAAGAAAAGTTTCAGTGAGGGGGTATCTACTAGTTGGGTTTGGTCGTGCTCTGCATGCCCCTGGAGGACGTGCATGAGCAGCTGGAGTGGGATGACATATGGGTAAGTCTTGCCAAATTGAAGGAGCTCCCACTGTATATGTTTAGTGACTAGGCAGGAGGTGGTTAAGTGCCGTATTTACTAGTTTTATTTGGGAGCAGAAACTAATTGCTTAGTTTTGTCTTGAAAGCAAGTGTGCATCCTACAGTATATGCTGAAGCCAATGCAGTGATGAAAATAGAACAAATCTATGAAAAAGAAGTACAAATCAGTTAAACTTCTCCCACTTCCTTTAACAAGATGGTGTGTGTTGCTTAGCAACTAAGAAAACATTATTATGTATTACTGTGGAATTAGGGTGAGATTTAATGTGCCTTGGTGTTACTAAGTTACCATCTTAACCAAAACTCTTCAAATTTTGTATAAAGAAATGGGAATTGTAATCATGGCAACTATATTATTTTTCATCCATATTTGGTGGTATGAACAACAGATATTATACATCATATAGACATTAAGGCATACCGTACTGTAATTTATAATTATATTTTTAGTTCGCAAAAGTGTCAAATTGTTGCTTAGCAACCTGGAATGCCAAAACACTGTTAGTTGAAAAATATAAATACGTAGTAAAAACAAAACCCTTTAAGCTAGTACATTTTAACTACTAGTACGGCATATCAAAGAAGAAGAGGTATGCACATTTGTTTTTTGTTACTCCTAGTTTTAGAAGAACTAAAACAATAGGCTCAGTTCAGAAATCTTTAAGACAAGGATAAGGGTCTCTAATTTAGCCTTGTGAATATAATTTTCAAATCATCCAAAAATAGCTGTCACTCTTTTGAAAATAAGTATCTTCATCTTGGGGTTTATGATTTCTGAATTGAGCCTAATGTACCATAATAAAGTAGTTGTGCTAGGCATATTCTGTTAACCAGTTTAGCTTCAGATCCATTTTTGCTTTTATGTCTTTCATTTTGTTAATCCAACAATACCATAGCAAATCAAATGTTGTTTTTCTTGAGACAAACAAAGCTTCCATTTTGTAGTAATGTCAACTGTAATTGCAAAAGTTAAACAATTTTCTCTATAATTTCTCAATGGTTTAAACACTTTTTTTGGATGTAACTAGAATGTCCAAAGTCTGGTTAAACAGGCTCTGGGCTACTGATCATTTTTATGTGTGAATTAAGTGAAACCCCTTCCACACTGGAGCACCTATTCCCTGATCTCCTCTGCTGACTTTGAACCCAGAAACACTTAGCTCTGAGCATTTCTGGTTCCAGAGCTGTCAAAATCATGGCTGAAAAGATGGGTGCACAACAGATCAAGCACAGTCTGTTTGGTCAGCTAGATGACTACATAATGGTGAAAATAGGTCAGGTGATGGGAATAGTCACAATACAAATAATTCATGATCCACATATTTAGGCCCAAGCATTTAAAATGATAAATACACCTAACAATAGTAACACTTCAGGGGTTTTATTACAGTGAGGAACAGGTAATAGACAAGTTCTACAGACTCAAACGCCAATATCCTACAACCTCCCTACTACTATTTTTTCTTTTTACTCAGGAACCAGCCAACCTTCCAGTGATGGCCATGCCCCACAACTACCCAAGGACAATGACATTAGTATTATTAATTTAACTCCTGAGCCACTCTCCCATAATAAATTATCAGTCCTTAAACTGGGCTTCAATTTCTGTCCAATATCTACCCTTGTCAAGTAGGAAACCATCAAAGATGTATATTTATTTGTGAGGAAGCTCATGTCTAAGTATATTTTTGACACATATAAGACTGACCTAGACAAGAAAAAGACCTTACGGAATAAATAAAGCATTTTACTATGCAAGATTTTAGAGCCTTGAGAGACTTGATGCTACTACTAAAGGAGAGCAATGGAATAGGAAATTAACCTATTAACGGCATAGGACCAGAAGAGGTGGAAACACCCGCTTGATGTATACATTTAGAAAAAAATCACAGAAATGTCTGGACTTGACTACCAGTCCACAAATTTCAGAATTTCTGGTGGCAATGATCAGTGAGACCAAAGACATGACTATTGCTACCAAGGAGCGTATAGCATTGAATGCACTCAAAAATTAACCCAACACTGTGATCAAAGCCTCAGACATGGGTGGAAATGCTGTGCTAATGACCCAAACAGTATAAAAAATGTACTTTGGCATCCTAAATACACACAGTGGTACCACAAGATATCAACAGATATGACGGCCCAATTTAAAGCAGGAGTTCGCCGTTTTTTTTTTTTTAAAAGCCAGCAGCTACAAATACAGCAGCTGCTGACTTTTAAAATAAGGACACTTACCCGCCCAGCGCGCCCGCGATGTCGGCACCCGAAGTCGATCTCTCGATCGTCACTCGGGTGCTGCCGCCGCCATCTTGGGTATGGGAATCAGGAAGTGGAGCCTTTCGGCTTCATTTCCCAGTTCCCTACTGCGCATGCGCGAATCGCGCTGCGCAATAAGGATGGACCCACTGCCTCTGGGATCTGTGTGTTTCCCAGCAGGCAGCGGGGGACTTTCGGAAAGGGGCGTAGATCTACGCCCCTTTCCGCAGAGAGCTATCCTGGAAGTGGGTGCAGTTACCTGGATTATCCAGGTAACTGCACCCCCTCCCCCTGAAAGGTGCCGATCGTGGCGTCGGAGGGGGGGAGGATTCCAATGAGTGGAAGGTCCACTTTAGGGTGGACCTCCGCTTTAAGGAAGTAATTAATTCAGCATATCTATATTCTTTGTTAGATAAGGACACTTATGCATTTTTCAATGTGAAGTTTCCACTAGAAGTGACATTTAACTCTATACCTAAAGTGCAAAAGAGTTTAAGCGCATCTCCAGGCAGGATCCATTGTATTAGGGATAGGATCTATAGGATCTATAGGATCTATTACAGAGAATTCTAGTAAAGTAGTGGACTACTTCTTCATGCCTCATGTTACATGACTTTTGTCTTATATGAGGGACACTTCTCAAATGCCTAGATGGGCTGTCAGTTCCCCCCAGTGCCCTGCTCGTGATGATTGATGCAGAGGCTTTATATTCGAGCATCTCTCATGAGCAGGTCATCGGGGTAGTGCATACATTTCTGAATGAACAAGATAAAGCACAATGGGAGTTTAATACATTAATTCTGAGGTTATTGTATTATATATTGACATGAAACTGGTTTACTTTCCTGGATACCCACTACCCCCAAGCGCAGGGTGTCACTATGGGCACGTGGGTCTTTTGGAATAACTTCCAAAACAATAAACTCAACATAGGCAGTGTCACATCTATGGTGAAGGCCCAAGTGGTGGCTGACTGGAGTAAGCATTTTTGCTGGGACAAGAGGATTCTGCAAAAGGATAACCTTTGGATTGAATGACTTATTGCCACACAATCTCCAGACATCAATGAGGTTCTATCATAAAAGCCGACCTTATAAGGTAAATTAATTAATTTATAATACACAAACACTTTTGCCAACATGTCTTGTTCTAAGGAAAGTGGTAAGAGTACTACTGGAGGGGTCCCTTTAATGCTTACTATGCTTCTCTAAATAGTTATTCCAATTGGGAAATAGGTGAATGGGGTCCTTTTAGGATATGAAAAATGTCTGCACAAGTAACACGTAGTGGAAAAAATAATAATAGAGGAATGCCTTATTCTTTTCTTTTGTGCATTTTTGTGTATTTTTTTAGTTTTTTTGTGGATACATTGTTAGTTATGCTAAGGTATGTTCATATATAAACTTTCCAAGTAAAGTCCCATATACATGATTGTTGGTGCATATACAGAGTTCAAGAATTGGGGGGTTACCCTGGCTGGGCAGGTGGATCCAGATCTAGCAAGTGTGCGACTGCAAAGCTGTGGACATGCTGCGGGTCATCCCTGGCTTTGGCTGAGGGGTGGCCATGCAGATGTGTGCAGACATGGGGACCTTGCTTCCCCTATGCCACTGTGCTGTGCCTCCATCTGGAAGACATTAGAACTACAGAATTGGGCCGACTCGGATGAGTCGGGTGACACTTGGCGCATGCACCGAGTGGCAGTGCGCGTGCGGTTAGTTTACAGCCAGGCCAGGTGATTATTATTATTATTCAGGATTTATATAGCGCCAACAGGTGATGTCACACGATGCGCACAGCGGGTGCTTTCTGGCCAGGGGGGTATTTAGGGGATTGGGAGCAGCCATATGACGCCCTTCTGGAAAGTGATGATTGCTACACCAGATACACTGCCTGACGCGCCCACAAAAATAACAATATGACAACCATTCCCTATTGGGGGTAAAACCCTTCATTCCTGGGGGCGGAACTTTGAAGGATGCTGGGTGTTGTTTTATTTGGGGAGTAATCTTAGGCCTCCTAGCACTTTTAAGGACCTGCACATTGTGGTATACCATCCGCACACATATAACATGGTGAGAAGTACCTTCCTATTTATACCATATCAGGGAGACTCTAACTAGCGTATGACCTATGGATTCAAGTATAGAAAACTATGCATTAAATGTGCATATGAGCTAGAATGGGACAGTCATGCGGGGGCATATTTATATATGCATGTGTATATGCGTGTATATGTATTCATATGGTTATACACAATAATTTAGCATTATGATTTGGTATTGTCCAGAAGGTCTGTGAGTTAACTCTGCTGCTGGAGAATTTTTTTATTCCCACTCTTGTTGCTAAGGGGCTTAGGAACTCTTGAATAACTCCTCATAAGTAACTATGCATATGGCTTTGATTGTAATCTAATACTAGAGTAGAAAGTTGCTTACCCTGGTTTCATCCATTAGGTAAATGCTCCCGTGCACTCACATATGGATTTATGTTGCGGTCCAGTGTGGGGTCTCTCCCCTCTTACCCTTAAAGTGGTTGTATACCCTAATTTGTAATTTTTACCTACAGGTTAGCCTATAATAAAGCTTACCTGTAGGTGAAATTAATATCTCCTAAACCTGTATGGTTTAGGAGATATTCCTTTTGCATGAAGCCGCTGACATCAGTGGCGCATGCACTCTGAATGGCTGGCTGAAGGTCAACCAGATACTGCCGACCTTGCTGGAAAGAAGACTCCTGTGTGCATACCACTCACAGCGCCGGAGCCGCAAACCCGGAAGAAACACCGAGGGCAAGATGTGAGCTCCCTCAGCTTGGACCGAGCTGCAATACGGGGACTTTGATCTAAGGTAAGAATTTCATAATGAGCTAGTATGCCTTTTTTTATTTTTTTATTTTAATGAATGGGTATACAGCCGCTTTAAAGTAGACGCATCAACAAGTATGTTTCAATATGAACAAATGATGAAATACATTTAATTGTATTAGTTACAAAGTATTTATGATGTTTTCGTATTTATTATGTGTGTATTTACTAAGTTTATATATTTTTTTTTAAATAGATGCACTATTGGCTCCTGAAGAAGCGTCAATGTTAGCAAAACATGTTGAGAAAATCCTAGCACCTGGAGAGACTTGAAGAACATTAGCTTACATCTTGACAAGCCTCTTGGTGTATGGTATACGTGTATTACACCACATTTGCATTACATAGTGCTCAATGGTGCTTTAATGTTTTTTATATATACAGTATATCTTCACTAATAGATATTTTGCATGCCATTTTTTTTATTACTGTTCAATAATAAAATATGGAATTATTTTTAATAAATTGATAAATGTATGTGCCTTTAAAGTCCATGTTGTTTGACCTTTCCAAATTATGCAGCTAGAGGAGAGGACAGGGTAGACTTTAGGGTAACAATAGTGTATGTAAACAATTGCACAACACACTTTATATGTCTAAAAATTCCTGAAACATGTATGCAGGTCCCAGATATCAGAGAAAATTTGGAAGTCTTTATTTGCATACTTGTTCTGGGTCAGTCACTCAAAATATTGAAACAAAGGTATCAGTGTGACAGCAAAGAGACATCAGCAATCACAAAAATGGCAAACTCTGTGTTTCTTTGGCATTAAGAACAGAAAATAGAAAAAAAAATTGACTTTTCTCTAGTTTGATAATAGTAATTTTAAAAGTAATGTTACTGTAGACATAAATATCAATTTTTATTCTGCAATTCTTCCATTCATTTTGACACAAAACTATATTTTTGTTACAAACCATGACACCTTTTTAATACTTTTTTTTCTATAATTATTAACATTGTATGTGAGCTTTCACAAACCCCCCAAAAAACAACAAAAAAAACTGTGTAGTGCCACATTACAGGCATACCCCACTTTTAAGTACACAATGAGGTTTATTTACTAAAGCTAGAAAGTGCAAAATCAGGCTCACTTCTGCATAGAAACCAATGAGCTTCCAGGTTTTATTACCAAAGTTTAATTGAACAAGCTGGAAGCTCATTGGTTTCTATGCAGAAGGGAGCCTGATTTTGAACTTTCTAGCTTTAGTAAATAAACCCCATTGTGTACTTAAAAGTGGGGTATGCCTGTACAAATATCTCATAACAGAAAAAAAGCCAATATACAAACAAATAGATAAAAACTAGAAAAATGCTAAAAAACTAAAAAATGCTTTCCCTATTAGAGTCTTTTATGTGCTTGTGCTCCATAAACTTCACTGCCTATTTATGTGTGTAGGTTTCCACTCGTGAAAATTGGCATGTTCCACCACCATAACCACAATGCACTCACCTTCTATATCAGACCTATAGGTTATAATAGGTCAAATCACACGCCTTCCCCTTTAAGAGCAGAGTCACTCATCTCCTTTTTCTCCTGGTTGGATTCGCCTCCACCTTCTTGACAATTTCCCTTCACTGCTCCTTCTCCCAACTTGCACAGATGGAATAGGAAATACTCCACCTTATTTACTCAGTATGCTCAGAGAGAAAAAAAAAACAGTTACCCAAAGTGCATCTCTTATACTCTCTCTTTATTGCTAAAATTAAAAATGTACACTCACACAGTACAGTGCACTAAAGATGCCAGCATTACAGATGTATGCCCGAGATATACTGGCCCCTTTAAGGTGTCCGTGAAGCCAGGCTGCCCACATGTAATAAATTCCTTCCTTCCTGAGATGTGTGATGTCACTGGCTCAGCCCCTAGGTAAATCTCTTTAATGGGGAAGCACCACAGTCAATAAAGGCTTCCATTGTGGCATTAGAGTGCAGCTGCATGGAAAAGAAAAGACATTGGGGTTGATTTACTAAAACTTGAGAGTGCAACATCTGGTGCAGTTCTACATAGAAACCATTTATTTTTTGTTTTGTTTTTTGTCAAAGCATAGTCGATGGTACAATCTTAAGGAGATTGTACAATGAGATTGTATAGTGTATGGTCACCCTTATGCCCCATACACACGATCGGAAATTCTGCCAGCAAAAGTCAGATGTGGGCTTTTGGACAAATTCCCACCGTGTGTTTGCTCCACCGGACTTTTGCAGAATTCCAGCCAGCAAAAGATTGATAGCAGGTTCTCTATTTTCTAGAAAAAGTTCCTATCCGAAAATGCATTCGTCTGTATGCAATTCGGACGCACAAAAAAATCATGCTTGCTCAGAAACAATTTAAAGCATGCTCGAAAGCATTGAACTTCATTTTCTCACGTTCTTGACGGTTGAAAGTTCTGAAAGTGTGACTGTGTGTATGCAAGGCAAACTTGAGCGGAATTCCGTCAAAAAAAACATCCAAGCTTTTTTCTGACTGAATTTCTGATCGCGTGTATGGAGCATAAGACTTGTAACATTTCTTAAACTGACTCCTAAATGGAAGTTTCTAACCTTATTATCACAATTTGATTACACTCAGAACTGAAAACAGAAAAAAAAAACTGTCTCTCTCACACCATTTGGCATCTTAGGAAATGTGGCACCAGAAATTAAACTCTTTTTTTGGATGGAATGCATGTATCAGTAACCAGATTAGTATTATAATCAAACATAATATGCTCTATGCATGCAGTCATGCTGATTGCTGAATAATTCTCTGCAGTGTCTTTGAACAGAATAGTGTCAAGCACGCCGAGTACATGTAGCCTCTATGCAATTTTTTTGTTGTTGTTGGCAAAGGTGTTGAAGATTTAAATAACAATGGCAAAATGTGTCTGCAGATCACTTACCAATGGATTATAAAGCATAAACATGATTTTTGAATTATATCAATGCTAGACCACACTTTATCATACTGTATAGAAGCAGATTTGCTTTCATTTAGCTGCAATGGATTATGCTGTATAATACTGAGATTAGAAGTAAATTAAGTGGATTTATTGGTGTTTTTACAATTGCAAGGACTCTGGGAAGACATCAAGGATATATTCACACTTGCATGTACATCCTTTGTGTCTGTTAAAGCATGGTACTTTGCCCTATGGTTCCAATTGCACCCCAATCTGCATACTGACGCTCACTATAGTACATCCAATAAGAAACATGTGCTTTGAAAGCTCTGAGGTGGTCAAAAGCTAAAGTTCTCTTTTCCAGCAACTCTTACCACCACGTTTTGCTACAAAGGTAAATTAAAACTAAAAGCTTAACCAACATGTGTTTATGAACTTCGTGCTCCCTCAGGTCATATTGCATCTCATCCCTCAATATTGTATATATTTAAATGTTGGTTTTTAGGACTTATTAGATAAGCCTCTTTCCTCTTTCCAGACATCTGCTTTTTCTTGGATAGCTAATATACCTCTTCCCACATTGACATTATCTCAATGTGACACATTAAATACTCCCTGCACAAAGGTGAAGGTTTTGAATATTATTAAGGCTCTTAGACAAGGCTCAACCCTTGGTCCCGATGGCTTCCCCTCCGCTTATTATAAACAATATGGAGCACTTCTTTTACCCAAATTGTCATCTCTATTTAACCACATTCTGCAAGGAGGCTATTTTCTGAATTAGATGTTACTGGCCAATATGTTCCTAATTCCTAAACCTAATAAGGATCACTCCTTACCTTCCAATTTTCGGCCTATTTCGATTACAAACAACAAAATGTTCAATAGATTGTTGGCCAATAGATTAGTATTGCTTATCTCTAAATTGATTTCTCTGTACCAATCCAGTTTTATCCCTAACCGGCAAATTACACATAATATACATTTAGCTACCAATCTTATTTAAGCCGCCAATTTGCATTTTCACCCTGTTCTACTCCTAAGCTTAGATATTCACAAGGCATTTTATAAAACTACATGGAAATACTTAGATGCCATTTTACAATGCTTTGTCTTTCAAGGGGAAATTTTTCATGCTTTTAAGACCATTTACACTAGCCCTTATTTCCCCATTATTGTTTGCCCTAGCAATAGAGCCCCTGGCAGTGGCCATTATTAGACACCCAGACACCCAGATATATCAAGTTACACCACCTCCACATCACATTATCAGCTTAACATGTATGCGGGTGACATGTTGTTATTTATTATTTGTCCCTCTATTTCTCTCCTGAATATATTACAGATTTTACAGAAATGTTCCACTCTCTCTGGCCTTATGGTTAAAATCTCCAAATCTATAGAAATGCCTATTAATATACCAAATTTGCATTTTCATTCGTTATGACACTCCTTTACTTATTAATGGTCTAAGGAATCCCTTTCATATCTGGGGATTCATCTCACCCCTGTTCTGCATTCGTTATTGCTGAAAAAATTATCCTTATTTGATCTTGTTCTTGAAACAAACCCTTAAACTTTGGAGAACATACCTGTCAGTACTAGAATCCCTTTAGGACCCAGCACAACTCACCTGACACAGCCTGTGTCTGGGAAACAACAGTGATTGGCCTGCTCACGTTTAAATCACCTGTATCAGCATTCAGTCAGCGCTCGTGTTAGAGTTCACTCGTGTTTGATCCAGCTGATATTTGCTCTGTGACTTTCGTGTTTGACCCGGCTTGTTTGACCCTCCGTACTTGCTTCTGATTCTGTACCGTTTGGATTCTGATCTACCTGTGTATGACCCAGCTTGCCTAGACTACGCTTTGCCTGATTCTACTAGTACCCTCATCTGCAGCAGTGAACCACAAGGTCCAGCAATCATCTATCCTCATCTACAGCAGTGAACTACAAGGTCCAGCAATCATCTATCCTCACCTACAGTAGTGAACTACAAGGTCCAGCAATCATCTACCTTCGTCTGCAGCGGTGTACTACAAGTCTCAGCTGACCTGCTCTGCTTAGACCTGCTCATGGTATGTGCTTTGAACTCTTTGTATAATCAGCACACCTGAACTGTTACTTGTTATCTGCACCTAGCCTGACATTAACACGAGCCAATACATAAAGGGAAACCTATCATGAATCCTGAACAGGCTCAGTTGTTTGCACAAGAACTTTGCTGTTTATCACATCAAGTTCAGGAAATGGCCACAGAGCTCACCAAGGTGCAATCTCCTTCTACTACCACCATTACTAAAACTCCATCTGAACCTAAAATTCCTTTGCCCGACCGGTTTTCTGGTGACCGTAAAGCGTTTTGCAACTTTAAAAACAGCTGCAAATTATATTTCAAGTTGAGGCCATCCTCGTCTGGCCATGAAACTCAGAGGGTTCAAATCATTATCTCTCTGCTACAGGGTGACCCCCAGGCTTGGGCCTTTAACCTGGAACCTAACCATCCAGCCTTACTAACAGTAGATGCCTTCTTTGAAGCCCTTGGGTTGCTATATGATGATCCAGATCGTGCTGCTACTGCAGAATCGACCCTGCGTAACTTAAAACAAGGAACTACCACAGCTGAAATGTATTGCTCAGAGTTTCGCAGGTGGGCCCCGGAATCTGGCTGGAATGATGCAGCTCTCCGCAGCCAGTTTAGAATTGGCCTTTCAGATGCGATTAAAGACGCTCTGGTCAACTTCTCCTACCCAGCCTCACTGGAGGAGGCTATGTGTCTAGCTATTAGAATTGACCGCCGCCAGCGAGAGAGGAGGCGAGAACAAACAATGGCTGTGGCAAACTGTATACCTTCCTTACCACCTGATTATTCCATCTCCAGTGCCAAATCTGAGGAAGAACCTATGCAGTTAGGCTCCACCCGGTTATCTGCCCAGGAACACAAACGCAGGCGTAATATGGGACTCTGCTTATACTGTGGCCTCAAGGGTCATATCCTCTGTTCGTGCCCTACACGTCCGGGAAACGCCAGGACCTAGGTGATTGCGGGGAGGTCACCTTAGGTCTACTCTCATCTCCCCAGGGGGACAATCGTATACTTTTACCCGCTGTCATTCACTTTGGGACAGGGGCTCATGAACTGCTGGCCTTGGTGGATTCTGGAGCAGCTGAGAATTTTATTGATAAAACTCTGATCACCTCTTTGTCCCTGGAAACTCATGCTCTAGATTGTCCAGTCCGCCTGATCTCTGTGGATAATCGGCCTCTCTCACAAGACCTGGTGCTCAAATCCACCAACCCTCTCCAGTTACAAGTAGGGGCTTTGCATTGGGAGAAGATTTCTTGTCTTGTCATTGACTCTCCATCCACTCCTTTGATCCTAGGCCTTCCTTGGCTTCAGAAGCACAATCCTGTAATTGACTGGCCAACAAGAGATATTCTGGCTTGGTCCAATCAGTGTAAAAAGAGCTGCATCCAACACCTTGTTCGACTTGATACCTGTCAAGTGGGAATAGAACAGATTCCACTTTGTTATAAGGACTTTCGGGATGTGTTTTCTAAAGGAATTGCTGACACTTTACCTCCTCATCGCAGTTATGATTGTCCCATTGACCTCTTGCCTGACACTACACCTCCTCGAGGGAGAGTCTTTCCACTGTCTGAACCAGAGAATCTTGCTTTGCAAGAATACATCCAGGAAAACCTAGCTAAGGGTTTCATCCGTCCCTCCACTTCTCCCGCAGGAGCAGGATGCTTCTTTGTCCCGAAGAAGGATGGAGGACTGCGACTTTGTGTTGATTACAGAGGTCTAAATAAAATAACCATTCCCAATCGGTATCCTCTCCCTCTCATCACAGAGTTGTTCTCTCAAATCCAGGGAGCCAAAATCTTCTCCAAACTGGATTTAAGGGGAGCCTATAATCTGGTGCGAATCCGTGCAGGCGATGAATGGAAGACGGCCTTTAACACAAAGGATGGTCATTACGAATGTCTTGTCATGCCTTTCGGCCTCAGGAATGCACCAGCCGTCTTTCAGAACTTCATGAATGACATTTTCCGTGACATGATGGGTCGCTTCATGCTTGTTTATTTAGACGATATTTTGATTTACTCTCCCAATCTTGAAACACATCAGAAGCATGTCTGCTCGGTATTAGCCCGACTAAAGACTCACTCCCTTTTTGTAAAGCCTGAAAAATGTATTTTCCATGTTAAACAAGTACCTTTCCTGGGCTACCTAATTTCTGACACAGGCCTCACCATGGACCCAGCCAAAGTTCAAGCCATTCTAGACTGGGCACCACCTTCAGACCTGAAGGCAGTTCAACGCTTCCTGGGCTTTGCAAATTTCTATCGAAAATTCATTAAGAACTTTGCCACCATTGCACAT
The DNA here is from genome assembly GCF_037356315.1 of Lithobates pipiens. Taxonomy (NCBI): domain Eukaryota; kingdom Metazoa; phylum Chordata; class Amphibia; order Anura; family Ranidae; genus Lithobates; species Lithobates pipiens. The sequence continues at coordinate 171,585,503 of NW_027507748.1, forward strand.
CCCATCACCTCTCTCACCAGGAAGACTCCTAGTACATTTAAATGGACTACTGAAGCCCAGGCAGCCTTCACCCAGTTAAAGAAAGCCTTTACCTCTGCACCAATTCTACGCCATCCTGTTCCTGAGCTACCTTTTATTGTAGAGGTAGATGCATCTGAAGTAGGAGTGGGGGCGCTTTTGTCACAAAAAGATCCTGTAAGCGCTGCCATCCACCCTTGTGCCTTCTTGTCCCGTAAATATTCCCCAGCAGAACGCAATTACGATATAGGCAACAGAGAACTTTTAGCCATAAAGCTAGCTTTAGAGGAGTGGAGACATTGGCTGGAGGGAGCTCGCTATCCATTCATAGTTCTGACTGACCACAAAAACCTTGAATATATCCGTTCTGCTAAAAGACTGAACTCGCGTCAAGCCAGGTGGTCATTGTTCTTCTCCAGATTTGACTTTACAATTTCTTATTTACCAGGTCCAAAAAACATTAAGGCCGATGCCTTGTCTCGTAGTTTTTTATCAGAGTCTCCTCCTCCGCTTCCTCCTCAACCCATTATCTCTGAGGATAGGATTTTGGCTTTTACCCAGACTGACATCTCTGAGGCCTTGTTACCAGCACAGGCTGAAGCCCCTCCCTCCACTCCCCCTGGTATGCTCTTTGTGCCCCTGGCTCTTCGTTTGCAGGTATTGCAACAAGTACATGCATCAAAACCCGCAGCACATCCAGGGTTTAGACAAACTTTTGAGATTGTCTCTCGCAACCTCTGGTGGCCATCGCTTAGGCAGGATGTGTTAGCCTTCGTCCAGGCCTGTGAAGTTTGCGCCAGAAGCAAGAGCAGTACCTCTAAGCCCCCCGGTCTCCTTCGTCCTCTACCAATACCTACCTGTCCCTGGACCCATTTATCTATGGACTTTATCACAGACTTGCCTCTGTCCCAGGGATGTTCCACGATCTGGGTGGTGGTAGACAGGTTCAGTAAGATGGCCCACTTTGTTCCGCTTCCGAAGCTTCCATCTGCTAAAGAACTGGCATCTTTATTCATTAAGCACATTTTCAGGCTCCATGGGGCACCAGTTAACATTGTCTCTGACCGTGGCTCTCAGTTCATAGCCCAGTTTTGGAAGGCCCTTTGCTCTCAGCTGGGGATTAAATTATCATATTCTTCAGCATATCATCCTGAGACTAATGGCCAAACAGAAAGGACTAATCAGACTCTAGAGAAGATGGTACGTTGTCTGATGGCCAAAGATGAGATGGAGTGGGTCAACATCCTTCCATGGGCAGAGTTTGCCTTTAATAATTGTGCCAGCACATCTACAGGGACCTCTCCTTTCTTTTGTGTTTACGGGTTGCATCCTCGTGTGTGCTCCTTTGATCTTCCGCCCTCTGATGTTCCAGATGCCAACACCACTATTGAACATTTCTCCAAAATCTGGTCCGATGTAAATCATGCTATTTCCCGCTCTGTGCAGGCTTTTAAGAAAACTGCTGACAAGAAGCGCTTAAAGGCTCCAGAATATAAAGTTGGTGACAAAGTGTGGTTATCATCTCGGAATCTGTCCCTGCATGTTCCATCTAAAAAACTTGGCCCAAAATTCATCGGGCCTTATGAAATCTCGGAGATTGTTAATCCTGTGTCCTACAGATTAAAACTTCCCCCATCCATGCGCATTCCAAATGTCTGTTTGTTCATTGGAAAGGGTTCGGTCCAGAGGATCGATCTTGGGTACCAGCTCGTGATCTTCATGCTGACCGACTTAAGAAGAAGTTCCATCTCCGTTATCCAAGTAAGCCTGGGGGTGCAGGAGCAACCCCTCGAGAAAGGGGGGGTACTGTCAGTACTAGAATCCCTTTAGGACCCAGCACAACTCACCTGACACAGCCTGTGTCTGGGAAACAACAGTGATTGGCCTGCTCACGTTTAAATCACCTGTATCAGCATTCAGTCAGCGCTCGTGTTAGAGTTCACTCGTGTTTGATCCAGCTGATATTTGCTCTGTGACTTTCGTGTTTGACCCGGCTTGTTTGACCCTCCGTACTTGCTTCTGATTCTGTACCGTTTGGATTCTGATCTACCTGTGTATGACCCAGCTTGCCTAGACTACGCTTTGCCTGATTCTACTAGTACCCTCATCTGCAGCAGTGAACCACAAGGTCCAGCAATCATCTATCCTCATCTACAGCAGTGAACTACAAGGTCCAGCAATCATCTATCCTCACCTACAGCAGTGAACTACAAGGTCCAGCAATCATCTACCTTCGTCTGCAGCGGTGTACTACAAGTCTCAGCTGACCTGCTCTGCTTAGACCTGCTCATGGTATGTGCTTTGAACTCTTTGTATAATCAGCACACCTGAACTGTTACTTGTTATCTGCACCTAGCCTGACAATACCATGTTGCCTTCTTAAGTAGGGTTACAGCTGTCAAGAAGATAATCCCCTCCAAATGAATGTACCTCTTCTGGGCCCTCCCCATTCCGATTAATAAAACATCTGTCATCTCATTTCAATGAGATATAAACAAATACATTTGGTCTGATTACCCTCCAAGCTTTTCTAAATCAGTACTATACCACTCATCTCACAGGGGAGGACTGGGAGTCCCAAATCTGTGGCATTACTACTTGGCTTTCAGGCTTTCCCAATTGACCCAGTGGCATAGCTTTAATTCCAAAGTACCCTGGGTAAAGTTTGAAGCAGACTCCATATCCCCATACTTCCTCCCAAGCCTCCTGTGGTCAAGGGTATCAAGTATGCGGATTTGAAGCCCCTAAATATACTTGTCTCCCAATCCTTCCAGCTATGGTTGGATTACAAGGATACATTCTCACTGTCCTCCCAAGCTCCTCCACAAGTGCCTTTTTTGTTGGATTAACTCTTCCTGATAGAAGGTTTCACATTTATCCCATTCAAGTCTCTTGAGAACTTCTGTGGAATCCCAAACAGAGAAATATTCCATTATTGTCAAATTAAATTTTTTTTTCCTCCCATTACAAAGCAGAGGATGTTTCATATCCCTCTTTGTATGAACATATTTGTCCTAAATCCCTTTGAGGTAAAGACCTAATTTCAGAGATATATTCATTCCTCTGTAATCACAATTCTCAGGATACATTTCTTTATAGGACTAAATGGGAATCAGATTGCTCACTAGATTTTACAAATGTTGAATGAATGAATTGTGGATAACCTAAAGAAATGTACCAGATCATTAACTATATGGGAAACAGCCATCAAACTATTTACTTCTGCCAAATGACATTCCTTGTTTCCAACAGTATTTCCCTTGTGTTCTAGAGGCTGTCTGACGACAGGCACGCTTCTCCACTTTTTCTGGGAATGTGACTATATGGCTCCTATGTGGCGTAAATGTAACTCTTTTATATGCTCAATTGCAGGTAGCCAAATTTCTCTTACCTCATCTCAATGTCTATTATTGGCCCCTATTAAGGAGGTGCCCAGGTTAGTACTGAGATTGATCCACTCTTTTTTTGTCGCTATATATTAGGTAGTTTCTTTGCACTGGAAAACCCTTTCAGTCCCCTTCTCACAAGTTAAATTGAGAGTGCAGTATGTTAGCAGAGTTGAGAAAATTTTCCACACTCTTTACCATATAGTACCTTACTATGTAAAAAGGTAGAACCCTTGGTATGATCATTGTAATATTTTTGTTTAAGTCATTCCTGTGCTTTAATATGGACTGTTTTGTTGATCGCTGTATGCGGTCACTTTCCATTAGAGTGCTCATAGGAACTTTATTGTTTTATCAGCAGCTTTTCATGAGATGATTTCACTTTCTTGCTAGTTACATCCATTTGTCTTTGTCATCACTTTAATTTGTACACCTCACTTTGTACTGTGGTCTATGAAGTTGATGTCTGTACCTGACATATGATACACTTTTTCTTTTTGCACCACATGTGATTATTCCCAAATAAAATAAAAAATAAATAAATAAAAAGGTTGTGAAGAAAGAAACATGTGCTTTTCCTGTGGAACTGTAAAAAAAAAAAAAAAAAAAAAATGTTTTAAACCCAAAAACAAATATTTTATATATTACAGCTTGCCGGTTTTTAAAGTATAACTAAACACAAAACTTATTTTTCGTTTTAAATAAATCAGATGTAAAATAGAATAACTGTCAGATTTGTATTTCTGTCTGTGTCTCTATTTGACCTGTTTATCATTATCAGTGAAAGTAAAAGAAAGTCACACATTTTGGGTTGTCCCCAGAACAGGAATAGTGGGGTAATCTTCCTATAAGGACACTAGTTCTGGTGACTCTGGTTATAACCTGGGATTCTCTCACTTCATAGGAGTTTTCTCTTAATCCCTGTTTCGGTTATGGAACATGAAGTGAAGATAAATCACCAAGATTGGACATATATGGCAATGTCAGGAACCATGAATCAGACTGAGACATAAGTACAGTTAAACCACACTTGTTTAATAAAAATAAAAAAAGTAATTAGAGTAAACGTAGTCAAAACATAGCCAGAGTTCAGCAACCTGAACTAATAGTCATACAAGCCAAAACGTCAGGGAGCCAGTAGGAATGTCAGCCAAGCAAGTCTTTAACAGGAGCACAGGAAAGCGTCTCTAGAGATGTGACCAAGGTGAAGGCAAAGATCATCTGGACTGGACAGCTTAAGTAGGTAGAACCAACGAGCAGGTGAGTCAACAGGTGAGTCACTGTAGAGAGATAGGAGATGGCAATTAGCTGAAAGCAGAATGGCCAGCTCAGAGAAGGAAGGGCTGGGCCCAGCCCTGACAGGAAAAAATAAACCTTACAGGGTTTATACTCTTCCCAAAAGGCTAGTTTACACTTGCATCAAAACAAGGCTTCAAACACGCTTTGCTAAAGCTGTCTGAATGCCAGTAAAACGCTCCAGTCACTAAATAAATGGGTTAGCTTACAGTCCTGTTTACACCTTGCTTTTGCTTGATGCTTTGGTGGGGCTTCGATGAGCCTTTGTTGGGGCTTTGATGAGGATTTAATGAGGCTTTGTGGGGCTTCAAGTGAGCTTTTCTATAGACTTCTATGGAGGCTTTAAAAACGCTTTGAAGTACAACTAAAGCGATATAGGGTATAATGCTTTAAGCGACGCAAAAGCAAGGTGTAAACTGTAAGATAACTAGTAAGATAACTATTTTATTCAGTGACAGGAGCTTTGAATAGCGTTCAAAGAGCTTTAACAAAGCGTGTCCGAAGCCTTGTTTTGGAACAAGTGTAACCTAGCCCTTAATGTGTGTTGAAGCTAAAGTAAGTGTAAATGAACCCTTACGCTATTCAAAATGGAAAAAAAAAAAGCTTTGCCTTTAGTTCTACTTTAAATGTGATGGCTGCTTTAATGATTTTCCTTCCTTTATTTTCAACTGTTGATTTAACCAGTAAGTCTGGGATTTTTTAAATTTAAATTAACAGACCAAATTGTCCAGATAAAGTAACAGTGCAACAGTTAGAGGGTTGAGACAAACCATGTAATGCTCTCAAGGGTGCTTCTCAACCTGCCAAAGGGTTATAATGGTCAGGTTTTATTAACGTATGTAAAAATGTTCTTCTAAAAGGTATAACAACTTGAAAGTGCTAGCTTGAGTTCAGCTTGAATTTTTTGGTCAATTATGTAATATCCATGTATATCTGATAGTGTATCTAACACTGTCCTCTCTCCAGATTGACAGTAGTGCCTTCCAAAGGTATCTCCTATCCAGAGTGGAGACACCCTAATGCCGCATACACATGTAGCAGACTATCCGGCAGACTTAGTCTGGCGGACTTTCCACCGGACTGTCCGCCGGACTTTCCGACACGGCACTTTTTCAGCGGACTAATACGGCGTACTAAGTCCGCCGGACTATCCACCGTACTTTTGAAATGAACGGACTCGCCTACACATTTTGAGCGCATCTCCAGGTAGACGGGGCCAGCGAAGGAGGCGTCGCTGGCCCCGTCACCTGGTATGGACTTAAAGGGGAATCCCTACGGCGAAAAATCGCAGTGGGGGTCCCCCCCCAGGTCCATATCAGACCCTTATCCGAGCACGCTACCCGGCTGGCCAGGAAAAGGGGTGGGGACGAGCGAGCACCCCTCCTCCTGAGCCGTACCAGGCCGCGTGCCCTCAACATGGTGGGTGCCTTGGGGAAGGGGGGCCGCGCGGCCCCTCCACCCCAAAACACCTTGTCCCCATGTTGATGAGGACAAGGGCCTCTTCCTGACAACCCTGGCCATTGGTTGTCGGAGGCTGCGGGCGGGGGGCTTATCAGAATCCTTGGAGCCCCCTTTAATAAGGGGGCCCCGGATACCGGCCCCCACCCTATGTGAATGAGTCTGGGGTACAATGTACCCCTACCCATTCACCTGTGAAAAAAAGAAAAAAACACACAAGGGTTAAAATAGTTTATTGCACAGCTCCGGGGGTCTTCTTCCATCTTCGGGGGTCTTCTCGCTGGACTCCTCCGCTATCTTCTGCTAGCTCTTTTACTAGAGGAGGAGCCCGGCTTTCTTCTTCACCGCCGCCCTCTTCTTCCGACTTCGGGGGTCTTGTCCCCCCTCTTCGGTTCTTCTTGCCGGGCCACTGTGCCTTCTTCTAGCTCTTTTACAAGAGGTGGCCCGGTCTTCTGTCGCCGCTGTCTTCTGGCCTTCTGTTCTTTTCGGTTCTTCTCTTCTTCTCTTCTGGAGATGTTGCCTCATCGCTCTCTCCGGTCACAATGACAGAGAAGTGGCGTGCGGCGACTTATATAGGGACATCACAGGATGATGTCCACACCCATTATGATGTCACAGTCCCAGAGGAGCCTCCAGAAGAGAAGAAGAGAAGAAGGCGTGGGGGGCCGGTATCCGGGGGCCCCCTTATTAAAGGGGGCTCCCAGATTCCGATAAGCCCCCCGCCCGCAGACCCCGACAACCAACAGCCAGGGTTGTCGGGAAGAGACCCTTGTCCTCATCAACATGGGGACAAGGTGCTTTGGGGTGGAGGGGCCGCGCTCACTCGTCCCCACCCCCTTTCCTGGCCGGCCGGGTAGCGTGCTCGGATAAGGGTCTGATATGGACCTGGGGGGGACCCCCACGCCGATTTTTCGGCATAAGGATTCCCCTTTAAGTCCCTACCAGATGACAGTCCATGTCAGTGAAGGAGGCATCACTGGCCCCCGCTACCTTGAGACGCACTCAAAATGAGCGGACTTTCCTCCGCGTGTGTGGCCGAGTCCGTTCATTTCAAAAGTACGGCGGATAGTCCGGCGGACTTAGTACGCTGTATTAGTCTGCTGAAAAAGTGCTGTGTGTGGGCGAGTAGCTCGTTCGGAAAGTTCGGCGGACAGTCCGGCGGCAAGTCCATCAGACTAAGTCTGCCGGATAGTCTGCTACGTGTGTACGCAGCATTAGTCCGCCAGACTTTTGGGTAAAAAAAGTCAGCCGGAGCCCACACACGGCGGGATTGTCCGGTGGACTTGAGTCCGCCGGAATTTTCCACCGGATTGTTTGATCGTGTGTATGAGGCATAAGACAAGAAGTGTGCTACTGGCCAGATCACCAGGTTAAAATATAGGAAAAATTTATTTGGGCTTAATACTGCTTTAACTACATGCTGTCTAGGGCAATTTTGACATTTCTCATATACATGTTAAAATTAGCATTTTTTGTTACAAAAATACTTTGAACCCCTAATCATTATATATTTTATGAAAGCAAAGGCCCTATAGAATAAAATAGTGGCTACTGCAATTTTCTATGCCACACAATATTTGTGTAGCTTTTTATCAAATGCAAATTTTCAAGAAAAAGTGCTCTTGAATGAATTTTAGTGCGTGCAAGCACAATATAATACCTAATGTTTTGGTAAACTATAAAACATGAAATTGTGTCAAATACATAACAAACATGTCAAGATTTTAAATTGCACAGGCCTGTGAAATGGTGACAAACTATGGTACATACAATTATCCATGGGTGACCCTTTAAAAGCCTTTACAGTTTACGAGTTTGGAGTTAAATATGAACTCAGGCACTTAAATTTTTGCTCTTACACTGATGTTCACGGCAATATCTCACCTGTGTGATGCAGTCACCATTTACATAAGCATGTAGCAACTAAATGGCATTTGCATTTGCATGTGAGCACACAGGGAAGGGGGTGCTTTATTTATTCTTAGCCTAGCAGGGACATGTGTCCATTCACACTGTATAGCATTGATGGAGGAGTTTCTGCAGGCTGAAAGAAAAATATCTAAATGTGTACTGGCAACTTAAGGGTTCATGTACACTGCACGCTTTACAGCTGCTGTTAAGGGCATTTGACATGTTTTTTTAACTGCCTCTGCATGTCCCTCCATGTATGTACCCATGCACACATAAACTGTCAGAGGCATTTGGGGGCATAAGCATTTAAGAGCAGTAGAAAAAACAACAGCCTGTGCTTCCAGGAGCAGTAAAAATGAAAAATGCCCATCGCACAATGTTTTTAGGCATTTTTCCATTATAGGGAGTGTTTTTAATGAAAAAATGCCCACAAACACTAATGCCAAAAAATGTCTGAAAACGTGCAATAACGCTAATGTAAAAACTAGGCTAACAAGAGTTTTTAGCGCTGCTGTTTCACTGGCATTTTTAAAATGTCCTGTGGGCATTAGTGCTAAGGGGCAATTTATAAAACTAAATATAGAGAAAAGAAAATGGTAACAAAAGCAAAGTTGTTGTTCATATGAACCAATCATTTGTATCTATTCAGTAAGAACAAAAAAAAAAAAAAAACAAGAAACCTGATTGATCATTAGGGGCAGCAATTTTTATTGTTTCCTTGATGTCTTTAGTTTTATTAATTTTAAAGCTCATTATTTTCTGTAATATATTCTGCCCACATGGGTGTACACCTTGGCATGGAAAATCATGTTAGGTATAATAGATGAACACCACTTACTTGAGGGCATGCATTTTAGAGGTTGTGATATTTTTTTATTGTTACCTTGTTATATAATCCAGTTATGGAAAATGTATATATACACAGACAATATAGGAAGGTAGGCATATGTGTTTTGTATGTAAGGTGCAATTACTGAGGGATGTAGAAAAATAAGTAGAAATTGACCTCTAAAACTACAGGCATTGTGAAGCAATTTATCCTCAGTTTCACAGTAGAAGCATTGAAACCTTTTTAGTCAACCTATCAGTAGTTCACCCTGCTTTCCTTTACCAGAGCATCTTCTCCGTGTTCACATTAGAAGACTGGAAGGCTGCTGAGTTACTGTTGGGATGGGAAACAGTGTCAACTGAGCTGCTTGGGAGAACAACATGTTTGATTACATTGTCATAGACTGGTCACTATTTAATACTTTTAAGCTGTGGTTTGAGTTTAATAATGATCATAATAAGAATGGTAGCTTTGGCCCTATACAAGCTTTCAACGGGTTTCAAATGATTTTAGCAAACCTAAAAAAGAAAATGTGCTCTGTTTTAAATGCCTCTTTAGGCATTGACATACCTCCTTAGACTCAGTCTGTCTGGACCTTATGTTTACGGGCATTTTTTAAGGCTTACGAAGTGTAAGAAGACAATGACATTCCTGAACCCTTTCTCTGTGAAGTACTAGCACTGACTGAGGAAGCATGGAAAAAGTGTGGAGGGACTAGCTAGAAAATCAATACATGAAGTTGCAGAACTATATATATATATATATACTACGTCATAAAGGGAGTTACAGTTATTTTCTTTTGGTCCACGGAAGATTTATATGAAGAAGTATATACTCATATGCACCTTCATATATAGATTTTTTTAGAGGTTTTGTGATTGGTACATAGTAGTGCAAGCGAGCACGTGCCATTCTCATTCATTCATTTTGTGGTAACCTACACAAATATAGTATCCAGCTAAGGTTGGAATATATGATGAAAAGCTCCCATCAGACTTTCTCTGTCAGAAATTCTGCTCGTGTGTACGGGGCATTATTAGCACTAAGCAGGAGAGGAAGACAGAAAAAATTACCAAAATCACATAGCAAACCATTTGTAGGCATGTTTTAAGCATATTACAAAACAAAATAACCTGGTGCCGTTCAAAACAATGTATAAAAAATATGAAAGTGGGGCAGAACAACAAGTTAGTACAGAAATATGAAGACAGTCCAGTTATAGTTTATGTTATACTTGTGGCGGGAAACTGTTTTTAGTGTTTACCACAATTAAAATAGGTTAAAGTTAAATTACATACAACCCATGAAAATGGAATGGCATTGTTTATGTCATGCTTTTTAAGACACTTTCATGGGTAAAGTTATACAGATGCTGACTGGACTGCTGGGAAAAAGGTATATGTAGCGGTACCCCATAGGGGCCACTGAGTGTTGTGGTCCGTCTGTCACCCTGCCCAGCCAGGCACACAATTTCAAACATCCACAGACATGAAACAGTCCTTGCACTTGTTTTTGTATTTTTATTAAGGGGAATTAACGTGGATAGGCATAAGAAAATTATGAGATACCTAAATGATTGTAAGTCAACGTTGGGACCAAAACTGTATATACCATGGGTGTATATAATCTCCTCCAGCACTTCACTTGCTTGCAGACTATCACTCCTCACACCTTCAGCACATCACTTGCTTGCACTTCCCCGACCAGCTAGCACTGATTCAGCCAGGCCTAAAGCAGATGCCCTTTGCAGGCATGGACCGTGGGCCCCTAAGGTCTAGCAAAAATATAGAAAGTCCCAGGGCTAGCTGTCTCTGTGGCTACTGCTCCGAGTACCACCTCTTCAGGCACTGCCATCCCTCCTGACTGCAGCTGCCCCGTGCCACCACAATCTTCCAGACTGGCTCTTCACCCATCCCAGACCACTCTCAGGCATGCCTCCTAGTTCTCTCCTGACTGTGTGAGCACTCATCAGCCCTCTTGGCTGCCTCTGTGAAAAACCTAGAGACTTTTACGGCAGTATTCCCCCACTGTCCTCTCTTGCTCCTCCTGTGCCTACTGGTCTGGACACCGCTGTGGGTTGTAAGAGGGTCCGCTTGTACCTGAGCACAGGCCCAAGGTCAACGCCCCCAGACTGGGGAGCTCCCTCAAAGCCCCGGCAGCCTAATAATTCCACCATATCAACTCCTCCCCAGCTGGGATGACCCTGGGTATTTAAGGAGGCCTGTCCCCTGACAGTCCAGATTGGGGATTGGACAGGGCTCCTCAAAACACCCCAGGCAGCTTTACCTCCCCTCTGCACCTTTCTTTCCAGAACACACCAGAACATTCTGGAAAGAAGTGGTAGGTCCTGGTGATGCTACATGTGAGACACCCAGCACTACCCTGAAACACTCCAAATCCACAAAACACACCCAGGCTTGGTTGCCAGCCATGTGGGCAGTTACTTACTCTCACAAACATATACTATCCTTCTAGCACATATATATATATAATTTAAATCTAAAATAAAATAAATGTGCTGTGGGGAGGAAAGTGCATGACAGGGGGAAGGCTAAAAACTGGGGGGTGGAGTGTTGGAGTTGGGCTTTAAAACAGACAGTTCTATGGCTAAGTGAACATGTTTCCATGTGAATGCACAAATGCTTTTTTGCTGCCTGCCTATGCAATTATGCCTACAAACATGCATAATCAGAGTAGCTTAGAAAAGATTAATAAAACACTTTTTTATATTACAGTATTTGTACATTAACTGATTTTCATATATTTACAGCATTTATACCTTTCCCATACCATTCACATCACTAACCTTGAGAATGCTTTATTATAATGCAATATGCCTGTTGGATTTAACATTTTGTTGAATTTAAAGCAGTACTAAAGGTCCATACAATGTACTGTATACAATATTATGCACCCATTTATTATATTTGCTCCATCTGAAAGTGACATACTGTAGATAAAATGGTTTAAAATGATTAAGAAGCTAAAATAATTAAGAAGGTGATTAAGAAACAACCAGAATTGTATGTATGGATCAATTTTTCAAATCATGCTTGTACTGTTGATATCCTGTATATATTGTACAGGATGCCAGAGATAGGTCTTAGAAGGCAGGTATGTGTCCCCATTGTTTGGGTTGTGGTCTTTTTAACCACTTGCTTACTGGGCACTTAAATACCCCTCCTGCCCAGACCAATTTTCAGCTTTCAGCGCTGATGCACTTTGAATGACAATTGCGCGGTCATACAACGCTGTACCCAAATGAAATGTTTATCATTTTTTTCCCACAAATAGAGCTTTCTTTTGGTGGTATTTAATTACAGCTGGGAGTTTTATTTTTTGCTAAACAAAAAAAAAAAAAATCATGTTTAATAGTTTGTTATAAAAAATTGCAAACAGGTAATTTTTCTCCTTCATTGAAATGCGTTGATGAGGCGGCGCTGGTGGGCACTGATAGGCGGCGCTGGTGGGCACTGATAGGCACAGTAAAGGTGGCATGAATAGGCACAGATAAGGTGGCACCGACAAGCACAGATAAGGCGGCACTGATGGGCAAATATGGGCAAAGATGGGCACAGATAAGATGGCACTGATGGGTGGCACGGATGGGCACTGATAGGTACCACTGATAGATGGGACTGATGGGCACTGATAGGTGGCTCTGATAGGTGGCACTGCTGGGCAGTGATGGGCGTCACTCATGGGCACTGATGGGCACTGGTACATGACACTGATGGGCACGGATATGTGGCACTGAGGTGCAGCACTGTGTGTGCGAGGCATATTGTGGACACTGTTAGGTGGCACTGTGGGCACTGATGGGTAAAACTATGGTCACTGATGGGTGGCACTGTGGGCACTGATGGGTGGCACTATGGGCACTGATGGGTGGCACTATGGGCACTAATGGGTGTCACTTTTTGCCATATTTTAGGTGGAACTGGCAAGGGGCAGATGGGCACTGATGAGCTGTCCCCAGCTTGCCGTGATCAGCTTTTTTTTTTCTCCTCGCGGACAGCGCGAGGAGGAAAAATAGCTGATTACCGGCTCTGTTGTGATCACATGATCAGCTGTCATTGGCTGACAGCTGATCACGTGGTAAGGGGTTGGGATCGACCCCTTGCTCCGATCTGTGTTCAGACGAGTCTCATAGACTCGCTGATCACAGAGAGCGCCGCACACACCCCTCTGGGGGCACACAGGCCGCTCGTGCACGGGACGACGTCAATAGATGGCAAAGCAGGTCCACGCTGTAGCCGTCATTCGGCTATAGCATGGATCTCAAGAAGTTAAGGGAGATGCCAAGAAACATTGTGAAGTACTCCAATGTATGCAGGGCAAGGGGTTCCAGGGAAAAAAAAATGGAAAAGCTGATTTCCCAGGATTGTGAAGTCCTGATATGGCTCACGGAGGCTCAGAGGTTCAAAGAGATGTTTGAGTGGGGAAGAGCCTCCATCCTTGACTATGGGAACTATGGTCCTGAAACTGTTAACCCACTTGTGAGAAAACATCAAGCTGTGGTGAGACAAAGCCTGCCTTTTTTTTATGCTGAATTTAAGCTGTTTTTTGTTTAGCATTTGAATACAAAGTCTGTTTGCTTTTACCAATATGACTGTTTAGTGATCCAGACTCCCAACATATCATTATATACAGTGCCCTAGTGGTTTTTTACAAGCTGTGTAGCAGTGGAGGTTGGGGATTTTGTTGTGCCATCTGCCATGAATCTCAAGACCACGGGACCGAAGTGTGAGTGCACAGAATTAAAAATCATTTGGTTAAACAGCTTGAACTTCATGCCAACTTAAGGAACTTCCTAGCTTAATGTGGCAGGGTACAAAATATAAGTATTCAGATTTTGAACAATAGCATTATATAGGACCCAAATCTGTGTCTCAGCATTATGGAAATCAGTGACCCATTCCACAACTTGCATGTGATTTTTCAGAATTAATGACATTAGTAAGCTGGAGGAGCTGACAGCTAATAGAAAAGATAAATATCTCAACACATGGGTTAGATTCCCATGTTCTTCCCACTACCAAACACTAATGACACCTGATACCCTAACCCCCTCTGCTTGACAAGACCAGCTCACCTTGCGGACATCCCAGATGGAGCTCCTATAACATACACCCAGGCCTGATTTCCATGGGAACTTTACATACAGACTAGGGCTGTCCCGATACCACTTTTTTAAGACCGAGTACAAGCACCGATACTTTTTTTCAAGTACTCGCCGATTTCGATTACCAATACTTTTTTTTGTGTCAGTAGCTTTTTATTTTTTACAATGTATTTTTTATTATTTCTTACTCTAATATATATATATATATATATATATATATATATATATATATATATATATATATTATTATTATTATTATTATACAGGTTTTATATCGCGCCAACAGTTAAAGGTTTCTTTGCTCTCTTTGCCTGGCCTGTCAGTTTAGGTGGACGGCCATATGCAGTTGTGTCATTTCCTTTTTTGGGTGACAGATTGAACAGTGCTCCATGCGATGTTCAAAGCTTGGGACATTTTTTGTTTATAAACTAACGCTGCTTTAAACTTCTCCACCACTTCAACTCTCAATTGTCTCTGGTGTGTTCCTTGGCCTTCATGATGCTGTTTGCTCAATAAGGTTCTCTAACAAACCTCTGAGGTCTTTACAGAACAGCTGTATGTATACTGAGATTAAATTACACAAAGGTGGATTCTATTTACTAACTAGGTGACATATGAAGGAAATTGGTTCAACTAGATTTTAGTTAGGGGTATCAGAGTAAAAGGTGCTGAATACAAATGCACACCACACTTTTCAGATATTTATTTGTAAAAAATTGGAAAACCATTTATAATTTTTCTTCCACTATCACAAAAAAAATCCCAAGAAAATACATTTACAGGGTTGGTTGTAATATGACAAAATGTGGAATTTTTTAAGAGGCATGAGTACTTTTTCAAGGCACTGTATTACTTCTGATATATTTAAATTTCAAAGTAACATTGTTAACTAGTGATGGACGAACTTCCGACGGGACATTTTGCGAACACAGAACACGAACGCGGCCGATAGTTCGCGAACCGTAACGTTCGCGGTGGGCCCCATTGACTTCAATGGGAGGCAAACTTTACAAACCTACAGGTCAAATCTGCAGCCACAAAATAATTACTAGCTGTGCACACATAGTCCCACCACATGGCCAATGACATAACACATGTATGCGGTGAATCTGGGATCGACAACTACAAGCATTCTTTTTTTATATGTGAAATTGTGACAATTCAGGACTGTGGAGCTCATGAAGGCAATGGAGGAGAGGGAAGGTCCGGGTAGGCAAAGAAGAGGGTGCAGGAGATGATCACTAGCAGCGTGACATACAGCAATGACACCTGCACCGTGATAGAGTGATCTGACACCAGCATCGTGAAAGAGAGCACTGACATCAGCAGCGTGACATACAGCAATGATACCTGCACCATGATAGAGTGATCTGACACCAGCACCGTGATAGAGAGCACTGACATCAGCAGCGTGACATACAGCAATGACACCTGCACCATGATAGAGTGATCTGACACCAGCACCGTGATAGAGAGCACTGACATCAGCAGCGTGACATACAGCAATGACACTTGCACTGTGATAGAGTGATCTGACACCAGCACCGTGATAGAGAGCACTGACATCAGCAGCGTGACATACAGCAATGACACCTGCACCGTGATAGAGTGATCTGACACCAGCACCGTGATAGAGAGCACTGACATCAGCAGCGTGACATAAAGCACTGACACCAGCACCGTGATATACAGCACTGACACCTGCACCGTAAGCAGCCCCAGGAGTAAGTCAGCATAGCACATGGATGGTGGGAGCCCCTCATAATGAGCATAACACAGGGATGGTGGGAGCCCCTCATAATATGCACAGCAGAGGTACAGCCCCAGGAGTAAGTCAGCATAGCACAGGGATGGTGGGAGCCCCTCATAATAAGCATCCCCAGGAGTAAGTCAGCATAGCACAGGGATTGTGGGAGCCCCTCATAATGAGCATAGCAAAGGGATGGTGGGAGCCCCTCATAATATGCACAGCAGAGGTACAGCCCCAGGAGTAAGTCAGCACAGCACAGGGATGGTGTGAGCCCCTCATAATAAGCAGCCCCAGGAGGAAGTCAGCACAGCACAGGGATGGTGGGAGCCCCTCATAATGAGCATAGCACAGGGATGGTGTGAGCCCCTCATAATAAGCACAGCAGAGGTACAGCCCCAGGAGGAAGTCAGCACAGCACAGGGATGGTGTGAGCCCCTCATAATGAGCAGCCCCAGGAGGAAGTCAGCACAGCACAGGGATGGTGGGAGCCCCTCATAATAAGCAGCCCCAGTAGAAATATGACACCGCTCAACCTCTTCAAACAGGAGGGTACGGGCATATAGTACGGTGTGCTTTTTTTGTACAAGGAAGTGAGCCAAATGAAGAAAGAAGGTCTGTGTGCTCGATTAAAAAAATTGTTTCTAGACATATATATGGTCTACTGGTCACATGTGTTGAATTCCTCCGAGATCCATGCCTCATTCATTTTTAGAAATGTGAGGTAGTTAACACTGTTGTGAGCTAGGCGAGTACGCTTATCGGTCACGATCCCCCCTGCTGCGCTGAACGTCCTTTCGGACAGGACACTGGACAAGGGGCAAGCCAACAGTTCGATTGCAAATTGGGCAAGCTCTGGCCAGAGGTCAAGCCTGCCCACCCAGTAGTCCAGGGGTTCCTCACTCCTCAGAGCGTCCACATCGGCCGTTAACCCAATGTAGTCGGACACCTGTCGGTCTAGGCGTTCCCTGATGCTGGATCCAGATGACACCTGTCGATGGGTCAGCTGAAAGAATGACCTCATATCAGAAGTCACCAACACATCTTCAAACCGGCCTCTTCTTGCAGGCGCTGTTGGATTGGTACCCGCAACTCCTTCTCTGGGAGTGGGAATTGCTCCTCTGCAAGCTCACGCAAAAGCAGAATGCAGCATTTCTCAAACCAAGGCCTGGAAGTGCTCCATTCTGACAGCCCTCTGTGACGGCTATAACATTTCCGCCATTTTGTGTTTGTACCGGAGGTCTAAGTACATTGCCACCCAGTACTGGTCCTTGACCCTTATGCTTTTTATACGGGGGTCCCTGTTAAAACACTGGAGCATGAAGGCCCCCATTTGCACTAAACTGGAAGCGGTGTGGTGGACTGGCTCCTGCTCATCATCCAGGATAATGTCGTCCTCTTCATTCTCCTCTCCCCATCCAAGCACAACAGGGATCCCAGAAAGGTAAAACGGTAAAACCAAATCTACACGGGTGCCACGGGTTACATGCTTGACGGCCGTTAGAAGGTTCACCCAGTGGGCAGTAAAAGTGATATATCTTCCCTGCCCGTGTTTGCTAGACTACGTGTCTGTGGTCAGATGTATCTTGGCACCGACACTGTGTGCCTGAGATACATTCACTTGCCGCTGAACATGGCCATATAGCTCTTGGATGCCCTTCTGTGAGAAATACTTCCTTCCTGGGACCTTCCATTGTGGTGTTCCAATGGCCACAAATTTTCGAAAGGCCTCCGAGTCCACCAGTTTATATGGCAGTAGTTGGCGGGCTATCAGTTCTGAGAAGCCAGCCGTCAACCGTTGGGCAAGAGGGTTATCCGGCGTCATCATTTTTTTTTACGCTAGAACATTAGGCCCACGGAAGCCTGCCTTTTTACAGAAAAACGTGAGCTTGGCGTGATAGAAGGTGGAGTGGAGGACAATTGTGAGGAGAGAGGAGAAGGAGAAGTAGAAGACGAGGCTGGATGGTGAGAGCCTGGAGTGTGGCTTTGTGTGTTCCGTTGCTCCCACTGGGCTCGGTGATGGCAGCTCATGTGCCTTCTTAAGGCGGTCGTCCCTAGGTGAGTGTTGGGTTTACCACGACTAATGCGTTGACTGCAAAGATTGCAGATGGCAACACTATTGTCAGCAGCGGACACGTTAAAAAAATCCCACACTGCGGAGCCATGTGCCGGTGTCCTGGGAGCGCCAGATGTGACCGTACATGGTCGATGACTCGCTCCTAATACATTAGCAGTCTGCTTTGTCCCTCCTGTGCAATGTAAGTTATTCCTGCTTCTCCTCCCTATCTGCTGGTCCATATCTCCCTCTGAACTCCCCTCCTCCTCCTCTCTTGTGGGAACCCACGTGACATCACTAGACACGTCATCATCGACGTCACCTTTCCCACCGCTATAAGTAGAGATCTCGGAGTAGGCAGCAACACTCCTCCTTGGGCTGATCTGGGTACTGTCGTCAGACTGCTGAGTGGCGGTTGTTGCTACCTCCTCTTCCTGATCCAATGCCAAGAGTGGATGCGCATCAGAAATGTCTTGATATGTATCGGAAAATAATTCCTGTGACTCAAGCGGAAGGTATGTGGTAGTGGTGGTGTTGTTGGTGGTAGTGTCTTTGGGGGTGCACATAGCAGAGAGTGAAGAAGAGGGTGCAGATCGAGAGGATGAGGAGGGTGCAGAAGAGTAAGGCTGAGTGAGCCACTCAGCCAATTCTGGTGCTTCCTTTGACGTAATCGCACGCACCTTCTTCAATTTCCCACTTTGGCTCAAGCCTGTTGCTCCTGCCCTACCCCTACCACCCCTGCGGAAGGGCCTGCCTCTTCCTCTGCCTGTCATTTTTTAAATGACCCTGTGACAAAACTCTCTAGAGACGTGCAGTATGTATGTGGAAGAAGGTATATAACCCCCCGCTTCAATCTGTTGTTTTTGGGGGCAACTGGTCTATCACACCAGTTGCAATACTTTTTTTTTGGATTGCGTTTGTCACTCTTTGTAGTATCGCTGCAGAACCGCTCAGCAGTCACAATGATGCACAGTGGAAACGCACTATACTATGCTTTCTATATATGCGAGTATTTTATACGTGTATTACACAACTATATACTGCACACCAAATAGTACACCCTTACCAGTCCTTAGAAGGACCTTTGTGAAACTAGTAGGTTGTGATTAGCAGACTGTACCTCATCCAACCCTATATACTGTAGTACGCTATACCTTACCAGTCCTTAGAAGGACCTTTGTGGAACTAGTAGGTTGTGATTAGCAGACTGTACCTCAGTCCCTATACTGATAAAGGAATGCTGCAGAATAGGGCAGCAGTCAGCAATAGTGCACCTCAACCCTATATATTGTGGACCTATACCAGTCCTTAAGGATTAGCAGACTGTACCTCACTCAACCCTATATACTCTAGTATGCTATACCTTACCAGTCCTTAGAAGGACCTTTGTGGAACTAGTAGGTTGTGATTAGCAGACTGTACCTCCGTCCCTATACTGATAAAGGACTGCTGCAGAATAGGGCAGCAGTCAGCAGTAGTGCACCTCAACCCCATATATTGTGGACCTATACCAGTCCTTAAGGATTAGCAGATTGTACCTCACTCAACCCTATATACTCTAGTAAGCTATACCTTACCAGTCCTTATAAGGACCTTTGTGGAACTAGTAGGTTGTGATTAGCAGACTGTACCTCACTCAACCCTATATACTGTAGTACACTATACCTTACCAGTCTTTATAAGGACCTTTGTGGAACTAGTAGGTTGTGATTAGCAGACTGTACCTCAGTCCCTATACTGATAAAGGACTGCTGCAGAATAGGGCAGCAGTCAGCAGTAGTGCACCTCAACCCCATATATTGTGGACCTATACCAGTCCTTAAGGATTAGCAGACTGTACCTCACTCAACCCTATATACTCTAGTACGCAATACCTTACCAGTCCTTATAAGGACCTTTATGGAACTAGTAGGTTGTGATTAGCAGACTGTACCTCACTCAACCCTATATACTGTAGTACACTATGCCTTACCAGTCCTTATAAGGACCTTTGTGGAACTAGTAGGTTGTGATTAGCAGACTGTACCTCAGTCCCTATACTGATAAAGGACTGCTGCAGAATAGGGCAGCAGTCAGCAGTAGTGCACCTCAACCCTATATATTGTGGACCTATACCAGTCCTTAAGGATTAGCAGACTGTACCTCACTCAACCCTATATACTGTAGTATGCTATACCTTACCAGTCCTTAGAAGGACCTTTGTGCAACTAGTAGGTTGTGATTAGCAGACTGTACCTCAGTCCCTATACTCATAAAGCACTACTGCAGCAGAAGGGCAGCAGTCAAGTATAATATTCTTTCTATATTTGGAAGAAATAATATTATACGTGTACAAGCCTATTACCATAACAGTCCTGAAAAGGACCTTTGTGGACCTAATAGTAACAGCTACTGATTAAACTGACTGTCCCTTACTGCCACACACAGCTTCCTGCCTGTCCCTATTTAAACTGACAAAACACAGGCTGCTGCAACAATAACTTGAATAGCACTCAAAACTATATCCTGTACTACTACACCATACCAGTCCTGAAAAGGACTTTTGTGGACCTAATAGTAACAGCTAAGGATTAAACTGACTGTCCCTCTCTGCAACACACAGTGTCCTATCTGTCCCTCTCTCAGTACTGACAAAAGACAATCTGCTGCAACAATGACTTGAATAGCAGTGCCTCAAACCTATATCCTGAATTACACCTATACCATAACAGTCCTTAAAAGAACTTTTGTGGACCTAATAGCTAGCGATTTGGGCCACTGCAGTCTCTCCCTGCTCCACACAGCAACCTCTCCATATAGTGACAGTAGAAAGAATGTAAAATGGCCGCCGGATCGGGTCTATTTATAAGTTAGGGGGAATGTCCAAGTGTCCATGTGCTGTAATGTCTCAATTGGCTGTCCTGTACCCCATGATGGATGTGTCATCATAGGTCAAAGTTCTTTTACACAGTAAACACGTAAGTCCGCCGGGCGAACAGCGGCAATAGTCCACCGAACGGGCGGACCGCGAACAGCCGAAATTCGCCACGAACCGACCGCCGGGCCATCCCTATTGTTAACTACCCATTAGACTTTTTTCGTTAAATGGCTTTTAGTCAATTCTAATCTTTAATATATGTTCAATTGTTATTTTATAATACAATTTTAAAACCGCTTGCTTATTTTTATTTTTGTCATCCTCTGCATATCTGAAAATACATAAAGTCTGTTGAGCTGGCAAAAGGGAAGAGAGTGTGTTCATCGTCTCACTCATCCACTTTTGTTTGTGTTGTAAATAGACCAGAATGGAAGGAAATCAGATTACCCAGGCTGTTCACAGCATAGCAGCATTTCATATTTACATAACCACAGAGGAAAACATTTTATTTTTTATTTTTGTGAAGACAAAAACATGATACATATCATAAGTATATTTGAATGTTTCTTAACAATGCCATTAATTTAACCGCAAAGGACTGCCCCATGTACATTTGCATTTATTGTGGCAGGGCAGCGCAAAATCACGTACCTGTACGTGATTCCTTCTTCTGGGTCTGGGGCACAGGCTCCTACTGTGATTGGACACAGCAGGAGCCAATTAGTGGGTCAGGTGGACGTGATGTCCACTGGGAACCCTGCGATCATTCATACAGAGGCTGAACGGCCGTCTGCCTATGTAAACAAGGCAGATCCCTGTTCTGCTAGTAAGAAAGACAGAGATCTTGTGTTTCTGCTAAGCAGGATAATGGATCTCTGTCTTCTTACTGTTAAGCATCCCCCACACAGTTAGTAAGCACTCCCAGGGAACACATTTAACCCTTTAAACACCCCTGATGTTAACCCCTTCCCTGCCAGTGTCATTAGTACAGTGACTGCATTTTTTTTAGCACTGATCACTGTATGTGATTAAATATCAGGAAAAGAAAGCTCTATTTGTGGGAAAAAAGGGCATACATTTTACTTGGGTACATTGACGCATGACCGCGCAATTTTCTGTTAAAGCAACGCAGTGTAGTATCTCAAAAAATGGCCTGGTCAGGAAGGTGGTAAAACCTTCCGGATATTTAATTCAAATATGTGTAGAAATGTGAGAGATGAGTGTAATGGGGTTCATTTACTAACAGAGTTGTTGGTATGAAAAAAAAGTCCTCTTTGACAACCTTTCTGTCATGTAGAAAGGGATTTGAGAAGTGTAGGATGGGGCTGATTTGCATGCAATTAACCACTTCAGCCCCAGAAGAATTTACCCCTTTAATGACCGGGCCTTTTTTTACGTTACGGCACTACGTCGCTTTCACTGACAATTGCACAGTCATGCAACGCTGTACCCAAACAAAATTGACGTCCTTTTTTTCCCACAAATAGAGCTTTTTTTGGTGGCATTTTTATCACCTCTGCCTTTTTTTTGCACCATAACCAAAAAAAGACTCGCATGCAATTAACCACTTCAGCTCCAGAAGAATTTACCCCTTTAAGGACCCGGCCTTTTTTTACGTTACGGCACTGCGTCACTTTCACTGACAATTGCACAGTCATGCGACGCTGTACCCAAATAAAATTGACGTCCTTTTTTTCCCACAAATGGAGCTTTCTTTTGGTGGCATTTTTATCACCGTTTTTTTTTTTGCGCCATAACCAAAAAAAGACAGACTATATTGAAAAAAAAAACATTTTTTTTTATTTTTTGCTATTGTAAATATCCCCAAAAAATATAGAAAAAACACATTTCTTCATCAGTTTAGTCCAATATTTATTCTTCTACATTATTTTGGTAAAAACAATAAGCGTATATTGATTGGTTTGCACAAAAGTTATAGCGTCTACAAAATAGGGGACAGATTTATGGCATTTTTGTTATTATTATTTTTTTTTACTAGTAATCGCGGCGATCTGAAATTGTTATGGGGACTGCAATATTGCAGTGGACAGATTGGACAATTTTCACACTATTTTGGGACCATTGACATTTATACAGCGATCAGAGCTATAAATAGCCATTGCTTACCATTTAAATGTCACTGGCAGGGAAAGGGTTAAAACTAGGAGGCAATCAATGGGGTTAAATGTGTATCCTAGGGAGTGATTCTAACTGTGGGGGGGTGGGAATGCCTGGGGGAGGAGACCGATTGTTGCTCCAAAGCAGTAGGAACAAAAGATCGCTCTCCTTACCCCTGACAGATGGAGATTTGTCTGTTTACATTGACAGATCTCCATTCTCTCCTTCTCAGGAGCAATCGCGGGTAGCCGATGGCCATTGTGGCTGCTGGCCACGCGCATGGGCTCCTACGTAATGCAGCGGGCATGATGTACAGCTATGGCTATTCGTGCAGGAGTGCTACCTTGAAATTAACTACAGTAATGGCTTTGTAGTAATGGCTTTGTAGCCAGTACTTCAGGTAATTTGACTGGCTTGTGACTGTCCAGGGGTGCTCCCCATATCTGGGGGACAGGTTTAGTAGAAGAGGTGTAGCTTTTATATGATTTGATAGTGAAAATGAGCTATGGCATTGCTAATGGGCTGGTGGGGAGGTGAAATATTTGTGGCTAGAGTTTCAAAGGGACAAAACAAACAGTAAATTAAATGCAGGTGTATTCTAAAAGCCCCTTTACATCAAGAAGGAGAAGAAGTCCCATCTACTTTCAGAGTTGGTGGGGAGGCAGGGCAATGTTTTAATCATGGGGAATAGGGATGAGCCGAACACCCCCCCTCAATTAGAGAAGAACTATATAGGTGGATATAACGGTGTATAGTGCGGTCAAGGCACGCAGACAACACGCATAATCTCCTACAACTGACTGCAAGCTCTATTACAAAAGAGCAATATAGCTAGCTAAATAGGTGGATATAACAGTGTATAGTGCGGTCAGGGCACGCAGACAACACGCACAATCTCCTACAACTGACTGCAAGCTCTATTACAAAAGAGTAACATAGCTAGCTACATAGGTGGATATAACGGTGTATAGTGCGGTCAGGGCATGCAGACAACACGCACAATCTCCTACAACTGACTGCAAGCTCTATTACAAAAGAGCAATATAGCTAGCTATATAGGTGGATATAACGGTGTATAGTGCGGTCAAGGCACGCAGACAACACGCACAATCTCCTACAACTGACTGGAAGCTCTATTACAAAAGAGCAATATAGCTAGCTATATAGGTGGATATAACGGTGTATAGTGCGGTCAGGGCACGCAGACAACACGCACAATCTCCTACAACTGACTGGAAGCTCTATTACAAAAGAGCAATATAGCTAGCTATATAGGTGGATATAACGGTTTATAGTGCGGTCAGGGCATGCAGACAACACGCACAATCTCCTACAACTGACTGTAAGCTCTATTACAAAAGAGCAATATAGCTAGCTATATAGGTGGTAGGGATGAGCTTCGTGTTCGAGTCGAACATACGTTCGACTCGAGCATCGGCTGTTCGCCCGTTCGGCGAATTACGAACGTGATGGGTGTTTGCACCAAATTCGTGTGGCGCTCACGGCCCACAATGCACTGCGATGGCGCAGTGCATTGCTGGCTCATGATTGGCCAAGCATGCACTGTGACCCCGCATGCTTGGCCAATCACAGCGCCAGCAGCGAGGAGAGCCATGATTGGCCACAGACAGGATGCCTGTGGCCAATCATAGCTCAGGCTGTGTAGTACACGGCCCACACTATATAAGGCCGCCAGCGCGGCGGCCTTGTGTAGTGTGTTGGCATCTGTAGCAGTTAATGGGTGTTCTGTGTACCTTCAACACAGTATACACCGATCGTTATCGGCCGATTTTTCGTTTTTGCTCTTCTGTAGTGGTTGTTGTCTGCGTGCCCTGACCGCAGTATACACCGCTATATTCACCTATCTTTTATAATAGAGCTGTCAGTCAGTGTTAGGAGATTGTGCATGCTGTCTGCGTGCTCTGAACGCAGTATACACCGCTATATTCACCTATCTTTTATAATAGAGCTGTCAGTCAGTGTTAGGAGATTGTGCTTGCTGGCTGCGTGCTCTGATCTCTGAGGACTTCCAGAGAGGTGGAGAAAGAGAGGGAGCTGATGACTTCAGTCAGCCCAGGCCAGGTGCCTGTTTCTCAGCCTAATGAAGGACGTGGAGCCCCTAAGCTCCTGGAGCTCGTCAAGGAGGAGAGGTTGTTTTTGGAGAACCAGCTGGATCTTGCAGATTGGTCTCTGAGACAGCCAGGAGAGGATGTGGAGAAATCTGCAGACAGAAGAAAGAAAGCTAAAAGCTTAATTGTAAAGGCTTCCCGCAGCTACTGCGAGAAAATGAAGGTCCTGGCGGAGCTAAGGAACCGGAGAGACAGATCAGGCGTTGTAAAGAGACAGGAGTATAAGACGGTGATAGACGGATTGAAGAAGCAGTGCAACATATTGGGTGAGCTGTTATCCAACCTGATTGACAGTGCTTCTGGTGAGAAAGACTTTCTATCTAACGTGGACAAAGCGATGAGAATTGCGTGTGACGAGGGGACCCAGGCAGGGAGACGCCGTAGACTGTATCCAGCCCCGAACACAACGCAGGAGGAGGAAATGGCGGGTCCCTCTGTGGAAGCCAGCCATGAAGAAAAGGAAAGTGCGGTGGAAAGAAAGGTGGCCAGTGACAAACCAGAGGGAAAGACTGTGGTGGAAAGAAAGCCAGCGGTGTGTAAAGAAACAGTTTTGGAGAGAGAGAGTGCTGTGAAGGCTGAAAATGTGAAGAGCATTCCTGGTGAAAAGACTGCTAGCCCTGCTAACTCCACTAATCCTGCAGAGGGGTCAGGTAAGCCTAAGGGTTGCCAGCCTATGAATGAGGCTGTGTCCCCAGAGGGCAGGTTAGACCCCGGTGAAGTGGGAAGGAGGCAGCAAAAGGACATTAAAGACAGGAGTGTTGTTAAGAAGATACCAGTGGTGCAGCTTGCTAGGATAGTAAGCAAAGGAAAAATGGACTTACCTGTACAGTCCCCAGTGATCCCAGCCGGTGGTTGCAAGCAGGGCACGCCGTCAGTTGCGTTGTCGGCTGCCACTGCTGCAAGCCGGTCTCAGGGTAAGGGGACTAGGGTATATGAGAGTCAAGCCAGCTTGGCTGCCGCTGTGGGCAGCGGTGCAGTGTCGGCCGGCGGCATGGCATCTGACAGTTCGGGAATGGCGGCCGTGAATAAGAGAACGCCGTCTTCCCGCGGGAGGAGGGGTGGTGCTACTGACCGCAAGGCCAATAGTAGCGCGGGAAGGGGTGATGACGCACTTCCGGTGCGCGAGCTGGTTCATGGCGAGAATAGCCCGCGGCCTGAAGTGACGGTGGCGGGTCCGGAAGTTGACCCCGAGGGTCGTTTTCAAAGGACTTCCGGTCTGCTTTCTGGTCAAGAGAGTGTAAACAGTAACAGTAACAGTAATGTTGAAATGTCTAATTGTATAGTGCCAGAACAAGCTACGGCCTGGGGTGACTGCCCAATGGGCGAGCTTGATGGTGAGAACCCTGCAATGACGTTCATTCGCGGCTTGGAAGGTTCTCAATCAGGGCCGAGCCAAGTGTCAGTGGATTCCTGCGGGGCCCATATGGAGGTGGAGTGGCAGGAAGCCTGGGAGGCTTTGCTTTATAGCTCTGAGGATGAGACCTATCCTAAAGTTCAGGCTGGGGTAAACGATGTGGGGAGTGTGACTTCCCATGCCGTGAGTGGGGGGGCTGCTTCTCATGTTGTACCCCCAGTGTCTGTGGCAGAGGCTCCTCCTCCGGGACCCGTACTAAGGGGGACACCGGAGGTAAAGTTGCTGACGGCACTTGGTGAAAGGCGTTCCTACGCCAATGTGGCTGGGTCCAGTGTGCCTCTGGACCACCTGTACCACCAGTTTGGGGCCAGTAACTTTCGGGTACCCCCGGCTGGTCAGACCCCTGGGGCCAGTACTTGGTCTAGGGGGACAGGTGGTCCGGAGCGCAAGCGTAGGAATGTGGTCCAGCTGAGATGGGAGGGTGAAGGTCAGTGCCCCACGAGGGGCCAAGTTGTTGACATGGTCCTGGCGTTGGGGTTCAGGGTGGCTGAGCTATTTGCTGTGATCCACCCAGCTGGCACCCCTGACTTTGATGTCAGTTTCACCAACGCTGTGACTATGGAGCGTTTTATAACCGCTTTTGGGTTGGTTAAAGGGGCTGATCCCTGGAAAGGGTTCCGCCTGATTCCTTTGAGTAGGCAGGAGGAGATTAAAAACCTGACGGTGTTAGTAAGGAACGAGAGCCTGCCCCCGGAGGACATAGCAACTTGGCTGGGGAGACACGGCCAGTTGCAGTGTCCTCTAAATAAATGCTTAGACGAGCGTGGGGTATGGACTGGAGCATGGAACACCAGGATTCGTTTGAGAAGATCTGGCAACACGGTTGCACATGTCCCAGGAAGTGCTTTCCTGGGACGAGATAGAATCCTGGTGTTCTACCCAGGCCAGCCCCGTAGGTGTTTCAGGTGTGGGTGTCCAACCCACATGAGTGCAGATTGCACAGTTGTGCGCTGCACTAAGTGCAATAAGTTTGGACACTCAGGTGACACGTGTGGGTTGATCTGCTGCAACCTTTGCGGTCAAATGGGGCATCCCTTTAGCAGATGCCCCAGAGCCTACAGGGGTGAAGCTGCAGCAGGTGGTGGGCCAGGAGGGGATAGTGCACCTCCTCCTGCTGGGCAGAGTTCTGGAGGGGAAAGGCAGGGAAGCGCTCCTACGGCGGAGCCACAGGGTGCACCTCGAACCCAAAAGGCAAGTAGGGTCCCTCAAAGAGAAAAGGGGGTACGGCATGCAGATGTTGCCCAGGCCCCTGTCACTGAAGTTCAGGTGCCCGGTCCAGATATTGGTCAGGTGGAGGTAGTTGGGCCTCCCTTTTTGGATAAGGGGGGGGCACAGGGTTCTGTTTCCCAGGTTACTGCTCCCACTCCCCTTCCTCGGAGATGTAGGCCGGGCAGACGTCTGGTCACTGTCTCCTCATCCGATTCTTCGGCTGGGGATGACAGGTCTGGGGAGGAGGAGATGGAAGTCTCGGTTAAGGGGGCTCAGAAACGCCCAAAAGAAGTATCGGATGAGGAAGGTGAAGTGGCTTGGGTCACGATTAGGAAAAAGCAGGGGAAGAAGAAGAAAAAAAGGGCCCCGTTACCTGAGGTGGATCCTGGGCCACCAGAAGGGCCTAGCAGTAGGGGTGATGCTCTACTTATAAATTTTTCTTCTGGGGAGGAGGAGGGGGAAGATGACATGTAAGTTGTTTTTTCCCTTTTGTTTGTATAGTTTATTATCTGTTAAATTGCAAAGTGTATGTTAACTGATATTTGATTTGTAATGAAAAATTTGTATGTTCGGTAGCAGATAACCATTAAAAAAATATCCACCTATATAGCTAAATATCTTGCTCGTTTTAAATAGAGCTTTCAGTCAGTGTCAGGAGATTGTGCATGCTGTCTGCGTGCTCTGAACGCAGTATACACCGCTATATCCACCTATATAGCTAAATATCTTGCTCGTTTTAAATAGAGCTTTCAGTCAGTGTTAGGAGATTGTGCGTGCTGTCTGCGTGCTCTGAATGCAGTATACACCGCTATATCCACCTATATAGCTAAATATCTTGCTCGTTTTAAATAGAGCTTTCAGTCAGTGTTAGGAGATTGTGCGTGCTGTCTGCGTGCTCTGAAAAAGACGGACGGCAAAACTAATTATACAGGGGTGATAACCCTTCCCTATGTTTTCCAAAAAGCTTAAAAATAGTTTTTTTGAGTGGAGCTACACTTTAAAAATTTACCAGTTGAAAATTACAAACCGATTCAACTTAACACAACAAACCTACACAGTCCCTGTCTTGTTTGCACCGCCTGTATACTGCTGTTCTGAGTATATAGGGCCTGGGGGCCACACGTATTTCCCTTTTTTAATATGGTTACAGGGTTCCCCTTAATATGCGTACAAGACCCAAAGGGGCTGGTAATGGGCAGGGAGGGCTACCCATGCCATTTTTCTCAATGATTTTCAACCATATTGCAGGAACCAGATATAACATTAAAACCGCAAGCAGCTTTAAATGACGTTATTTCCGTTAAATGTCATTTTGTGCAGGGACTGTTCTAAACACAGGAAACACGTGGCACTTCACAGGCATACTACAGACACCCACCAGGCACCATATTTAAAGGAATATTTCACTTTTTTTTTTCATTTTAATCGTCATTAAAATCAGTGCTCCCGCCAAAACGGCCGTTTTTAAAAGTTTTTTTTGCATTGACCCATGTCCCTGGGGCAGGAGCCAGGTCCCCAAACCCTTTTTAGGACAGTATCTTGCATATTAGCCGTTAAAATTAACACTTTTAATTTCGAACGTTCGAGTCCCATAGACTTCAATGGGGTTCTAACGTTCGTACGAATTTGGGGTCCGTTCGAAAGTTCTGGTGCGAACCGAACCGGGGGGTGTTCGGCTCATCCCTAATAGGTCGATATAACTCTGTTTAGAGCGATCAAGGGATGCAAACAAAAAACATGCACAATCTCCTACAAATGACTGCAAGCTCTAATACAAAAGAGCAATATAGCTAGCTATATAGGTGGATATAACGGTGTATACTGCGAT
The DNA here is from genome assembly GCF_037356315.1 of Lithobates pipiens. Lineage (NCBI taxonomy): Eukaryota > Metazoa > Chordata > Amphibia > Anura > Ranidae > Lithobates > Lithobates pipiens. The sequence continues at coordinate 171,614,884 of NW_027507748.1, forward strand.
CAGGGCACGCAGACAACAGGCACAATCTCCTACAACTGACTGCAAGCTCTATTACAAAAGAGCAATATAGCTAGCTATATAGGTGCATATAATGGTGTATACTGCGGTCAGGGCACGCAGACAACAGGCACAAACTCCTGCAGATTGCTAACAGCTCAATTACAGAAGAGCAAGAATGCAAAATCGGCTGATAATGAACGGTGTATACTGTGTTGAAGGTACACAGAGAACACCCACTAACTCTTACAGACGCCAACACACTACACAAGGCCACCGCGCTGGTGGCCTTATATAGTGTGGGGCGTGTACTACACAGCCTGAGCTATGATTGGCCACAGGCATCCTGCGGCCCGTAACGGCCCGTAACATTCGGTATTCGCCGAACGGGCGAACAGCCGATGTTCGAGTTTGTTTTGTTCAACTTGAACACGAAGCTCATACCTAATGGGGAACTTCAACTACCCTGATACTGACTAGGCAGAGAGAACTGCTCAATTAATTAATGATTATCATTTTTTTTAAATGCAATACAGAACAATTTCCTGATTTAGAAATCACCAGCTAGAAATAAGCTAGAAATAATGCTTTGCTGGACTTACTAATTAATTACAAATAACACAGAACTGATTGTAAATGGAGAAGTAAGGGATAACTTAGATAATAGTGATCACAGAGTAATTACATTTGCCATAAATTATGACAAAATCACAAGACAAGAACACTACATTTAAAAAGAGCCAACTTTAACCACTTAAGGACCGCCGCATGGCAATGTACGTCGGCACAATGGCACCGACAGGCACAAGCACGTACATGTACGTGCTTGCCTTCCAGCGGGTGGGGGTCCGATCGGACCACCTTCCGCTGGATGCGGCAGTCCATTTCGCTTCAGGAGCGATCCGGGATGAGGGGATGGCCGTTGGTTTCTGGCCATCCCCTCTCGATCGCTCCTGGCGAATGAGAAGCTTCCCCGCCTGTGTATTGTAAACACAGGCAGGGAGGAAGTGATGTCATTCTCCTCCGGGCGGTCTTTTTGACCGGACTGCGAGGAGGACAGAGAAAGTAAGTGCACCAACACTACACTGACATGTAGGTACACTTAGGCACACAAATCCCCCCCCCATCAGCCCCCCGATCGCCCCCTGACTCCCAGTCACAGTGTCACTGATTGCAGTGATCATTTATTTACTGCACTTAGTGTCAGTTGTGACAGTAAAAACTGTCAGGGCAGTTAGTGTTAGGTCCAGGGTAGCCCCCTACCCCCCCAATAAAGGTTTAACCCCCTGATTGCCCCTAGAGTTAACCCTTTCACCCCCTTTTGCCAGTGTCACTAATGTCGCGTACACATGATCGAATTGTATGACGGACTAAGTCCGTCATACAATCCGGCGGACAATCCGGCGGACTTTCTACCGAACGGACTTGGCCACACACGGATACACAAACAGTCCGACGAAAGCTTGCGCGATGACGTACAGCACGTACGACGGGACTAGAAATAGGAAGTCCAAGACACAGCAAAGCACCCTTTGGGCTCCTTCTGCTGACTTTGCGTTAGTGGAAGTTTGGTTAGAGACGATTCGCGCTTTTCAGACTTCAGCTTAATTCGTCCGTTATTTTTTTTTTAATTTATTCTCGAATTGGAATATTAATCATAGGATGAGGATGAATAAAGACATTTGTGATAACTCTGTGTGAATATAAGCAGCAAAGCAACTTCACTTTTCTCGCATTATGAAGAAGAAAAGAATGTGCTATATTAAAAGATCACAAAATTAGCAGCATGACGAATATGCTAGCTTCAATACGAACACTAGTTTTACAAGACAGAACGCTTCCGCCCTGCAAATCCTTTCTGGGCATGCGCCATTCTTAGTCCGTCGGACTAGCATACTGACGAACGTATTGTCCGCTGAAACCAAAGTACGACGGGAAGATTGGTGTGCAAACCGACCTTCTTAGTACTCCGGACTTCACGCTGAAAAAGTCCGCTGAAGCCCACACACGAGCGGATTGTCCGTTGAAATGCATTTCAATGGACTAAGTACGTCATACAATTCGATCGTGTGTACGCGGCATAAGCAATCGTTTTTCTGATCGCTGCATTAGTGTCACTGGTGCCGCTAGGTAGCTAGTTATTATTTTAGGTTCGCCGCCAGGTTTTTATAGCACTAGGTACCCCCATATACTACCCAGTAATGGTTTTAACCCCCTGATTGCCCCTAGTTAACCCTTTCACCAGCGATCACCGTATAAGTGCCACTGGTGACGCTGGTTAGCCAGTTATTTTTTTAAGTTCACCGCCAGGTTTTTATAGTGCTAGGTACCCCCATATACTACCCAATAATGGTTTTAACCCCCTGATTGCCCCTAGTTAACCCTTTCACCCCCTTTTGCCAGTGTCACTTAGCGATCGTTTTTCTGATCGCTGCATTCATGTCACTGGTGCCGCTAGGTAGCTAGTTATTTTTTTATGTTCGCCGCCAGGTTTTTATAGCACTTGTTACCCCCATATACTACCCAGTAATGGTTTTAACCCCCTGATTGCCCCTAGTTAACCCTTTCACCAGCGATCACCGTATAAGTGCCACTGGTGACGCTGGTTAGCCAGTTAGTTATTTAGGTTCCCCGTCAGGTTTTTATATAGCGTCAGGGACCCCCATATACTACCTAATAACGATTTTAACCCCCTGATTGCCCCTAGTTAACCCTTTCACCAGTGATCACCGTATAAGTGTTACGGGTGACTCTGGTTAGTTAGTTTGCTTTTTATAGCATCAGGGCACCCACCATTTATTACCCAATAAAGGTTTAACCCCCTGATCACCCGGGAGGTGATATCAATTAGGTTTTAGGGTCAAGGTCTGCGTCGCCCCAGGCAGCTCTAGGTTAGTGCCAGTACCGCTAACACCCACGCGCAAAGCATAAACCTCCCGTAGTGGTATAGAATCTGAACAGATCAATATCTGATCTGATCAGATCTATACTAGCGTTCCCAGCAGTTTAGGGTTCCAAAAAAACGCCTTGTTAGTGGGATCAGCCCAGATACCTGCTAGCACCTGCGTTTTGCCCTTCCGCCCAGCCCACCCAAGTGCAGTATCGATCAATCACTGTCACTTACAAAACACTAAACACATAACTGCAGCGTTCGCAGAGTCAGGACTGATCCCTGCGATCGCTAACAGTTTTTTTGGTAGCATTTTATATTTAAATCCTGAAGGCAGTGCTTGATTTTCGGGGTCCCGTACGTGGCTAGGCTCCCAAAAAGTCCCCCACATGTGGTATCCCCGTACTCGGGAGAAGCAGCAGAATTTATTTTGGGGTGTAATTTCACTTATGCCCATAGCATGTGTGAGCAATATATAATTTAGTGACAACTGTGTGCAAAAAAAAAAATTGTAATATTCCTGCAACTTGTGGCAAAATATAAAATATTTCATAGACTCAACATGCCTCTCAGTAAATAGCTCGGGGTGTCTACTTTCCAAAATTGGGTCATTTGGGGGAGGGGGGTTGTGCTATTTTGGCATTTTATGGCCTTCGAAACTGTGATAGGTAGTGAGGAGTGAAATCAAAAATTTGCACCCTTAGAAATCCTGAAGGCGGTGATTGGCTTTCCGGGTCCCGTACGCGGATAGACTCCCAAAAAGTCCCATATATGTGGTATTCCCGTACTCAGGAGAAGCAGCATAATATATTTTGGGGTGCAATTCCACATATAACTATGGCATGTGTGAGCAATATATCATTTAGTGACAACTTTTTGTAAACTTTTTTTTTGTGTCATTATTCAATCACTTGGGACAAAAAAAAAATATTCAATGGGCTCAACATGCCCCTCAGCAATTTCCTTGGGGTGTCTACTTTCCAAAATGGGGTCATTTGGGGGGGGGGGGTTGTGTTATTTTGGCATTTTATGGCCTTCGAAACTGTGATAGGTAGTGAGGAGTGAAATCAAAAATTTGCACCCTAATGCCGCGTACACACGAGCGGACTGTATGGCGTACTTAGTCTGGCGTACTTTCCGCCAGACTGTCCGTCGGACTTTCCGAATGGGCTACTTGTCCACACACGGCACTTTTTGAGCGGACTAATACGGCGTACTAAGTCCGCCGTACTATCCGCCCTACTTTTGAAATGAACGGACTCGCCCACACACGCGGAGGAAAGTCCGCTCATTTTGAGCGCGTCTCCAGGTAGGCGGGGCCCGCGAAGGAGACGTCGCTGGCCCCGCCGCCTGGTATGGACTTAAAGGGGAACCCCAACGCCGAAAAAAATCGGCGTGGGGGTCCCCCCCAAGTCCACAGCAGACCCTTGTCCGAGCACGCTACCCGGCCGGCCAGGAAAGGGGGGCGAGCGAGCGCCCCCCCTCCTGAGCCGTACCAGGCCACGTGCCCTCAACATGGGGGGGTGCCCCAAAGCACCTTGTCCCCATGTTGATGAGGACAAGGGCCTCTTCCTGACAACCCTGGCCATTGGTTGTCGGGGTCTGCGGGCGGGGGGCTTATCGTAATCCGGGAGCCCCCTTTAATAAGGGGGCCCCCGGATACCGGCCCCCCACCCTATGTGAATGAGTATGGGGTACAATGTACCCCTACCCATTCACCTGTAAAAAAAAGTACAAAAAAAAACACAACACACAAGATAAAATACTTTATTGCACAGCTCCGGGGGTCTTCCGTCTTCGGGGGTCTTCTCGCCGGACTCCTCCGCTATCTTCTTGTAGCTCTTTTGCTAGCGGAGGAGTCCGGCTTTCTTCTTCGCCGCCGGCCTCTTCTCCCGACTTCGGGGGTCTTGTCCCCCTCTTCGGTTCTTCTGCCGCCGCCGCCGCCGCCGTCGCCTTCTGTTCTTCTTCTTCTTCTTCTTCTCCTTCTTCTCCAGGAGATGTTGACTCGACGTTCTCTCCGGCCACAATGCCAGGGACGCGCTGCGCGGCCACTTATATAGGGACAAGGGGCGGTGTCACATGGCTTTATGTCACATGGGTTGGTCACATGGGTTGATGTCACATGGGGACTGTGACATCGTAAGGGGGCGGGGTCACCATGTGACACCAACCCATGTGACATAAAGCCATGTGACACCGCCCCTTGTCCCTATATAAGTGGCCGCGCAGTGCGTCCCTGGCATTGTGGCCGGAGAGAGCGTCGAGTCAACATCTCCTGGAGAAGAAGAAGAAGAAGAAGAAGAAGAACGGAAGGCGGCGGTGGCGGCGACAGAAGACCGGGCCACCTCCTGTAAAAGAGCTATAAGAAGGCGCTGTGGCCCGGCAGAAGAACCGAAGAGGGGGACAAGACCCCCGAAGTCGGGAGAAGAGGCCTGCGGCGAGGAAGAAAGCCGGACTCCTCCGCTAGCAAAAGAGCTACAAGAAGATAGCGGAGGAGTCCGGCGAGAAGACCCCCGAAGTCGGGAGAAGAGGCCGGCGGCGAGGAAGAAAGCCGGACTCCTCCGCTAGCAAAAGAGCTACAATAAGATAGCGGAGGAGTCAGGCGAGAAGACCCCCGAAGACGGAAGACCCCCGGAGCTGTGCAATAAAGTATTTTATCTCGTGTGTTGTGGTTTTTTTTGTACTTTTTTTTTTACAAGTGAATGGGTAGGGGTACATTATACCCCATACTCATTCACATAGGGTGGGGGGCCGGTATCCGGGGGCCCCCTTATTAAAGGGGGCTCCCGGATTCCGATAAGCCCCCCGCCCGCAGACCCCGACAACCAATGGCCAGGGTTGTCGGGAAGAGGCCCTTGTCCTCATCAACATGGGGACAAGGTGCTTTGGGGTGGGGGGGCCGCGCGGCCCCCCCTTCCCCAAGGCACCCCCCCATGTTGAGGGCACACGGCCTGGTACGGCTCAGGAGGGGGGGCGCTCGCTCGCCCCCCTTTCCTGGCCAGCCGGGTAGCGTGCTCGGACAAGGGTCTGTTGTGGACTTGGGGGGGACCCCCACGCTGATTTTTTTCGGCGTTGGGGTTCCCCTTTAATTCCATACCAGGCGGCGGAGCCAGCGACGTCTCCTTCGCGGGCCCCGCTTACCTGGAGACCCGCTCGAAATGAGCAGACTTTTCTCAGAGCGGGAAAAGTCCGCACATTTCAAAAGTACGGCGGACTGGCATACACACGGCCGGATTGTCCGCCGAAATGCGAGTACGACGGACAGAATTTCGAAAAAAAACGAAATTCTTAGTACGCCGGACTGCATGCTGAAAAAGTCAGCTGAAGCCCACACACGAGCGGATTGTCCTCTGAAATGTGTTTCAACGGACTAAGTACGCCATACAGTCCGCTCGTGTGTACGCGGCATCAGAAATCCTGAAGGCGGTGATTGGCTTTCGGGGTGCCGTACACGGCTAGACTCCCAAAAAGTCCCACATATGTGGTATCCCCGTACTCAGGAGAAGCAGCAGAATATATTTTGGGGTGCAATTCCACATATAACTATGGCATGTGTGAGCAATATATCATTTAGTGACAACTTTTTGTAAACTTTTTTTTTGTGTCATTATTCAATCACTTGGGACAAAAAAAAATATTCAATGGGCTCAACATGCCCCTCAGCAATTTCCTTGGGGTGTCTACTTTCCAAAATGGGGTCATTTGGGGGGGGGGGTTTGTGTTATTTTGGCATTTTATGGCCTTCGAAACTGTGATAGGTAGTGAGGAGTGAAATCAAAAATTTGCACCCTAATGCCGCGTACACACGAGCGGACTGTATGGCGTACTTAGTCTGGCGTACTTTCCGCCAGACTGTCCGTCGGACTTTCCGAATGGGCTACTTGTCCACACACGGCACTTTTTGAGCGGACTAATACGGCGTACTAAGTCCGCCGTACTATCCGCCCTACTTTTGAAATGAACGGACTCGCCCACACACGCGGAGGAAAGTCCGCTCATTTTGAGCGCGTCTCCAGGTAGGCGGGGCCCGCGAAGGAGACGTCGCTGGCCCCGCCGCCTGGTATGGACTTAAAGGGGAACCCCAACGCCGAAAAAAATCGGCGTGGGGGTCCCCCCCAAGTCCACAGCAGACCCTTGTCCGAGCACGCTACCCGGCCGGCCAGGAAAGGGGGGCAAGCGAGCGCCCCCCCTCCTGAGCCGTACCAGGCCGCGTGCCCTCAACATGGGGGGTGCCCCAAAGCACCTTGTCCCCATGTTGATGAGGACAAGGGCCTCTTCCTGACAATCCTGGCCATTGGTTGTCGGGGTCTGCGGGCGGGGGGCTTATCGTAATCCGGGAGCCCCCTTTAATAAGGGGGCCCCCGGATACCGGCCCCCCACCCTATGTGAATGAGTATGGGGTACAATGTACCCCTACCCATTCACCTGTAAAAAAAAGTACAAAAAAAAACACAACACACAAGATAAAATACTTTATTGCACAGCTCCGGGGGTCTTCCGTCTTCGGGGGTCTTCTCGCCGGACTCCTCCGCTATCTTCTTGTAGCTCTTTTGCTAGCGGAGGAGTCCGGCTTTCTTCTTCGCCGCCGGCCTCTTCTCCCGACTTCGGGGGTCTTGTCCCCCTCTTCAGTTCTTCTGCCGCTGCCGCCGCCTTCTGTTCTTCTTCTTCTTCTTCTTCTCCTTCTTCTCCAGGAGATGTTGACTCGACGTTCTCTCCGGCCACAATGCCAGGGACGCGCTGCGCGGTCACTTATATAGGGACAAGGGGCGGTGTCACATGGCTTTATGTCACATGGGTTGGTCACATGGGTTGATGTCACATGGGGACTGTGACATCGTAAGGGGGCGGGGTCACCATGTGACACCAACCCATGTGACATAAAGCCATGTGACACCGCCCCTTGTCCCTATATAAGTGGCCGCGCAGTGCGTCCCTGGCATTGTGGCCGGAGAGAGCGTCGAGTCAACATCTCCTGGAGAAGAAGAAGAAGAAGAAGAAGAAGAACGGAAGGCGGCGGTGGCGGCGACAGAAGACCGGGCCACCTCCTGTAAAAGAGCTATAAGAAGGCGCTGTGGCCCGGCAGAAGAACCGAAGAGGGGGACAAGACCCCCGAAGTCGGGAGAAGAGGCCTGCGGCGAGGAAGAAAGCCGGACTCCTCCGCTAGCAAAAGAGCTACAAGAAGATAGCGGAGGAGTCCGGCGAGAAGACCCCCGAAGTCGGGAGAAGAGGCCGGCGGCGAGGAAGAAAGCCGGACTGCTCCGCTAGCAAAAGAACTACAACAAGATAGCGGAGTAGTCAGGCGAGAAGACCCCCGAAGACGGAAGACCCCCGGAGCTGTGCAATAAAGTATTTTATCTCGTGTGTTGTGGTTTTTTTTGTACTTTTTTTTTACAAGTGAATGGGTAGGGGTACGTTATACCCCATACTCATTCACATAGGGTGGGGGGCCGGTATCCGGGGGCCCCCTTATTAAAGGGGGCTCCCGGATTCCGATAAGCCCCCCGCCCGCAGACCCCGACAACCAATGGCCAGGGTTGTCGGGAAGAGGCCCTTGTCCTCATCAACATGGGGACAAGGTGCTTTGGGGTGGGGGGGCCGCGCGGCCCCCCCTTCCCCAAGGCACCCCCCCATGTTGAGGGCACGCGGCCTGGTACGGCTCAGGAGGGGGGGGTGCTCGCTCGCCCCCCTTTCCTGGCCAGCCGGGTAGCGTGCTCGGACAAGGGTCTGTTGTGGACTTGGGGGGGACCCCCACGCCGATTTTTTTCGGCGTTGGGGTTCCCCTTTAAGTCCATACCAGGCGGCGGGGCCAGCGACGTCTCCTTCGCGGGCCCCGCTTACCTGGAGACCCGCTCGAAATGAGCAGACTTTTCTCCGAGCGGGAAAAGTCTGCACATTTCAAAAGTACGGCGGACTGGCATACACACGGCCGGATTGTCCGCCGAAATGCGAGTACGACGGACAGAATTTCGAAAAAAAACGAAATTCTTAGTACGCCGGACTGCATGCTGAAAAAGTCCGCTGAAGCCCACACACGAGCGGATTGTCCTCTGAAATGTGTTTCAACGGACTAAGTATGCCATACAGTCCGCTCGTGTGTACGCGGCATCAGAAATCCTGAAGGCGGTGATTGGCTTTCGGGGTGCCGTACACGGCTAGACTCCCAAAAAGTCCCACATATGTGGTATCCCCGTACTCAGGAGAAGCAGCAGAATATATTTTGGGGTGCAATTCCACATATAACTATGGCATGTGTGAGCAATATATCATTTAGTGACAACTTTTTGTAAACTTTTTTTTTTTTGTGTCATTATTCAATCACTTGGGACAAAAAAAAATATTCAATGGGCTCAACATGCCCCTCAGCAATTTCCTTGGGGTGTCTACTTTCCAAAATGCAAAGCATACAATTAGAAATACAAGTGTGGGATCAGGGCAGCTAAAATCGTTTATGAAAGACACATTCCTGAGGAGAGTAAAAAAAAAAAAAAAGTCATAGTATAAAAAAATTATTTTTCAAGTATTTTAAAGTGCATGATTTTATGGTGGATGTAAACCCTCACATATACCCAGTGAAGTGAACAGCCTTAGATGATACACAGAGATGAAACAAATTATTATTATTATTAATAACGATTTATATAGTGCCAACAGTTTACGCAGCACTTTACAATGTATGGGGGGGGGGGGGGGCAACACAATTACAGTACAATACAAAAGGTACAGGAGGGCCCTGCTTGTAGAGCATACATTCTAAAGGGAGGGGGTGGTGGTACAAAAGGTAATAGCTGCAGAGAATTATTTGATTTGAAATTGATTTGAAATCTCCCTACATACGTTTTACATGTATATCTGCTGTCTTCTATTGTTTATAGTGCTTTTTGTGTTAGGAGATTTTCTCTTCCTGTTTAACACAGAGTGTGGAGAGAGTGAGAAGACAACTATATTACATATGCTCTTCTCCTCAGTTTATGCAAATGAATGGTATAATAAACAAGGCAGTATATTGAATGCACCCTTGTAATTAACAGTTCAAAAAAATCTGGACAAATTAATATAAGCAGATCACCAAAACCAGATGGCTTATACCACAGTGTTCTCAAAAAACGTAGCCATGTTAAAGCCGGGCTATTATTTCAAATTTTTAAGGACTGCTTACTGATTGGAATGGTACTAGCTGATTGGCAAAAAGCAAATGCGGTATCAATATTCAAGAATGGGCCAAGACATATACTTGGAAACTACAGACTAGTGTTGGGCAAACAATTAGGCCGACCATGAGTTTGGCCTGAAAATTGGCTGTTTGCCCCATTTGGGGAACACTCTAATTTGCAGTGTGTTCAACAGGCATTCACCCTGCCAAATACCCTGCAATGTTCTGCACAACTGCACAGTGCATTCTGCGCCCTGATTAGGCAAATCTTTGCCCAACCAGGGAGCAGTAAAAGCTGTTTGTTAAGGAGCGGTGCAAGGAAACCGGCCGTGGCATCCTTAGCAACTGATGAGTCATCAGCTGTCAATGGGCTTCCCCGCCGATAGCTGAATAAAAAAACATTTCTGGTAAAAAAAAAAATGGCATGGGGTCCCCCCAGTCCACACTGATTTTAAGGTGAACCCTAAACCAAAATTAAAAAAAAAAACACATGGAATCCTCCCTCCCCAAAATCCATACCAGATCCTTATCCAAGCATGCAGCCTGGCTGGTCAGCAAAGGGGGGGGGGCAAGCAAGCACCCCCCTCCTGAACCATACCAGGCCACGTGCCCTCAGCATAGGGTGGTGGGTGCTTTGGGGCAGGGGGGAGCTCTGCCCTGCCACTCTAAGACACCTTTGGGGATATTTACGAAAGGCATATCCTCTTTGCACTGAAAGTGCACTTGGAAGTGCAGTCACTCTAAATCTAAGAGGAAGATCTGAAATTAGTGGAAGCTCTGCTGATTTTATCAAGCTAAAATGTTGTTTTTTATGTTCCTTGCATGCCCCCCTCAGATCTACAGTGACTTTACTTCCAAGTGCACTTTAAGTGCTCTTACAAGTGCACTTGCAATGCAAAGTGGATTTTCCTTTAGTAAATAACCCCCTTGTCCCCATGTTGATGGGGATAAGGGTTTCTTCCTCACAAACCTGGGTTGTGGTTGTGGCGGTATGCAGGCAGGGGGCTTATCAGAAACTGGAAGATCCCTTTAAGAAGGGAGCCCTCAAATCCCACCCCCCCCAAGTGAATGAGTATGGGGTACATAGTACCCCTACCCATTCACCAAAAAATTGTCAAAAACAATTAAAAAACACACAGAGACAGTTTTTTAAAATTTCTTTATTAAAAAAACCCCCCAAAAAACAGTGTCCCCTACTGTAAATCCATCATCGAGAAAAAACAAATAAAAAAAACCCCTGCTTATGCCATCCATGAATGCTGACTGAAGGCTCGGCCGTATGACAGTTCTTATATAGGTAAAGACAGGCCACCTATTGACATCACCTGGTGTCACCACCCCCTTGTGACATCACTGACCCAGCATACAACAGATGTAACACAATGCCACCATCCCCGTCCCAAAGCACTACCCCCCATGTTGAGGGCAAGTGGCCTGGTAAGGTTCAGAAAGGAGGGGTGCTCACACATTTAAAAAAAAGATTGGCATGAGGTTCCCCTTAAACTTGGTATGGACTGGGGGGACCCCACACCATTTTTTTCTTTATTTTTTGTGATGTGACTTTTTTTTTTTTTTTGAAATGTCAGTTTTTCTGCAGCATGTGCTCTTGTGTTTAATACTTTTTGACACTTTTTTATGTTTCATTTATTAATAGAAATATAAGTATAACATTACATGGTACAACAAGTACTTGAGTATGTAGTACCCCAAGGGGAGTCATGGGAAAGCAAAAGAATTATCAAAGGATCTGTGGGAAAAGGTAGTTGAACTATATAAAACAGGAAAGGGATATAAAACGATACCCAAGGAATTGAGAATGCCAATCAGCAGTGTTCAAGCTCTAATAAAGAAGTAGAAAATGAAGGGTTCTGTTGAAATCAAACCACGGTCAGGTAGAACAACTAAAATTTCAGCCACAACTGCCAGGAAAATAGTTTGGAAATGCAAAGAAAAAGCCACAAATAACTTCAGGTGAAATACAGGACTCTCTGAAAACATGTGGTGTGGCTGTTTCAAGATACACAATAAGGAGGCACTTGAAGAAAGATTGTCTGCATGGTCGAGTCACCAGAAGATGTTTTGGGGATGTGTGAGCTACAAAGGCAAAGGAAATTTGGTTAACATTGATGGCAAGAAGAATGCAGTATATTATGAAAAAATACTGGAGGAACATTTGCATTCATCAGCCAGGAAGCTGCTCATGAGACCTACTTGGATATTCCAACATGACAATGATTCAAAACACAAGGCCAAGTCATTGCCTACAGCAGAATAAAGTGAAGGTTCTGGAGTGGCCATCTCAGTCTCCTGACCTCAATATCATTGAGCCACTCTGGGGAGATTTCCAATGTGTAGTTCATGTAACACAGTCCAAGAATTTATAGTAACTGGAGGCTTTTTGCAAAGAGGAATTGGCAGCTTTACCATCTGTGAGACCCTCATCCACGAATACCACAAAAGACTTCAAGCTGTCATTGATGTTAAAGGGGGCAATACATGGTATTAAGAACTGGAGCATGTAAACTTTTGATCAGGGTCATTTGGGTAGTTGCTGTTGCCATTATGATCCAAAAAAGAGTAAACACAGTTGATTGATAATAAATGGCATCAGCCAAACACTAACCATGAGTGAAAGGAAAGTTTTTGTGTTATCATTCATATTCTCTGAAAAATGGCCAAGAAATCATAAATTCTGACAGGGTATGTAAACTTATGATCACAACTGTATATAACATGCTCCAGCAAAAAATACATTTCTAATGAAACAAAAAAACAAAACAAAAACGTGTCCAATCCCATTTTTGTATTTAATTGTATTGTTTTTATTCAATGTTTTTTTCAAAAAGAAAACACAAAGTTTGCATTTTTGGAAAATAAACATTGCAAAAGAAACATTAGTTCACATTAGTTCACAAAGCAGAACATTAAATCCAATGAATGGAATAACACATATATGAAAACTGAATAGAATAATCACATATATGGCACATATACATATCAACTCTTAAAACGAGAAACTTAGAAAACGAAAAAAAGAATTAGAAATATATACCAGGGGTCCCGGGTCAGTGAAAAGGAGATATGGAAAGGTGAGGGTTTGTTATCAGACAATGCTGACAAAGACCAGGCATGATCAAGACAGGGGGGGGGGGGTCCATACTCAGATTGGTCCCAAGGATCCCATATCTTGTTGAACTGGGTCATGGCATCACCTGTCCAATCCCATTTAAAATGACCCATGGTTGCAATTGCCGACATTGGGTTATTAAAAAAATAAAGAAGAAAATGGTGTCTGGAAATCCATACCAGACCCTTATCTGGGCATACAGCCTGGCAGGTCACGAAAGCGTGGGAGGGTGAGTGACCCCCCCCCCCCCCCAACCATACCAGGTCACATGCCCCTACCCATTCACCAAAAAAGTGTCAAAAAGTAATAAACATAAGAGACAAGTTTTTGAAGTTTCAAGACAAGTTTGCAATCCCTTTATTAAAAAAATAAAAGATAAATAAATAGTGTCCCTTGATGTAAATCCATCATCAATCATGCTTCCCACTGCCCCGAAAAAGAAAATAAATCTACCATGCTCCCACCTCCTGGGAGGCCTCCCACAAAAGTCTGCTCTGCGCCTCAACATTTTTCATATAGGTAAGGGGTAGGGCAACCTGATTACGTCACCTGGTGGCACCACCCCCTTCTGACATCATGAACCTGGTGATGTGGCCCCGCCCCTTACCTATATAAGAAGTGCAGAGCAGGCATTCGATGGGAGACCTCCCAGGAGGAGGGAGCATTTTTGATTGCTTTGATTTTTGGGGTCGGGGCGGCGTGAATGACAATGAATTTACATCGAGGGACACTATTGTTTTATATTTTATTAAAGGAATTGTCAAAAACTAGTCTCTTGTGTTTATTATTTTTTGGAACTTTTTTAGTTTCATTATTTATATCTTTATTGAAATATATGTTTAACATTATATGGTACAACAAGTACTTGAGTATGTAGTACCCCAAGGAGTTGATCACAATATGAAATTTCATAAAAAAAACAAGCATTGGTTCCATTAAGCTCAGGCACGTGACACAGGGCATATGAATAAACAAAAAGAAAACCCAGGCAAAAGGCGCCATGGGGATGAAACAGACATTACAAAGACTATAGCAAAAAAACAATAAAACAATAAGATAATAGAATATTGAAGCACTGAAACGGTATGTTGGTAGCTACGTTGTCTGACCAGGTACACTAGGCAAAAAAACAGGGCACATTTAGCATTTCATACTATGCACACTGAACAGTTAACAATTTTTAACAGTTTTAACAACGCATTAATGGGATTTTGCCCATAAAACCCATAGAATCCATTTATGATAAAAGAGTCGTTTGTTTCCATGTTTATATGTCAGTAGACTTTATAAAGCAAAATTTTGTTTCACCATATCAACCACTTCTGATGCATTAGGTGATAGATTGGATTTCCCTCTTCTGGTAATAAGCATTCTAGCAGCTAGGAAAATGTGAGTAACAATTCTAGGACAGTTGGGGGGAATAGATCTATATCTATGCTGAGAATAGGGCGAGGTGATGATCCCAGTGACCTCAGATCCTTTTTGACACTTTTTTGGTGAATGGGTAGGGGATACTACAGTGGTGTGAAAAAGTGTTTGCCCCCTTCCTCATTTCCTGTTCCTTTGCATGTTTGTCACACTTAAGTGTTTCGGAACATCAAACCAATTTAAACAATAGTCAAGGACAACACAAGTAAACACAAAATGCAATTTGTAAATGAAGGTGTTTATTATTAAAGGTGAAAAAAAATCCAAACCATCATGGCCCTGTGTGAAAAAGTGATTGCCCCCTAAACCTAATAACTGGTTGGGCCACCCTTAGCAGCAACAACTGCAACCAAGCGTTTGCGATAACGTGCAATGAGGCTTTTACAGCGTCCTGGAGGAATTTTGGCCCACTCATCTTTGCAGAATTGTCCTAATTCAGTTACATTAGAGGGTTTTCGAGCATGAACGGCCTTTTTAAGGTCATACCACAACATCTCAATAGGATTCAGGTCAGGACTTTGGCTAGGCCACTCCAAAGTCTTCATTTTGTTTTTCTTCAGCCATTCGGTGGTGGACTTGCTGGTGTGTTTAGGATCATTGTCCTGCTGCAGAACCCAAGTTCGTTTCAGCTTGAGTACACGAACAGATGGTCGGACATTCTCCTTCAGGATCTCTTGGTAGACAGCAGAATTCATAGTTCCTTTTATCACAGCAAGTCTTCCAGGTCCTGAAGCAGCAAAACAGCCCCAGACCATCACACTACCACCACCATATTTTACTGTTGGTATAATGTTCTTTTTATGAAATGCAGTGTTCCTTCTACGCCAGATATACTTGGACACACACCTTCCAAAGAGTTCCACTTTTGTCTCATCGGTCCACAGAATGTTGTCCCAAAAGTCTTGGGGATCATCAAGATGTGTTGTGGAGAAATTGAGACGAGCTTTGATGTTCTTTTTGCTCAGCAGTGGTTTTCTCCTTGGAACTCTGCCATGCAGGCCATTTTTGCCCAGTCTTTTCCTGATGGTGGAGGCATGAACGCTGACCTTAACTGAGGCAAGTGAGGCCTGCAGTTCCTTGGACGTTGTTGTGGGGTCTTTTGTGACCTCTTGGATGAGTCGTCGCTGCGCTCTTGGGGTAATTTTGGGCGGCCGGCCACTCCTGGGAAGGTTCACCACTGTTCCATGTCTTCGCCATTTGTGGATAATGGCTCTCACTGTGGTTCGCTGGATTCCCAAAGCTTTGGAAATGGCTTTATAACCCTTTCCAGACTGATAGATCTCAATTACTTTCTTTCTCAATTGTTCCTGAATTTCTTTGGGTCTCGGCATGATGTGTAGCTTTTAAGGATCTTCTGGTGGACCTTACTGTGTCAAGCAGCTCCTATTTAAGTGATGCCTTGATTGTGAACAGGTGTGGCAATAATCAGGCCTGGGTGTGGCTAGAGAAATTGAACTCAGGTGTGGACAACCACAGTTATAGTATGTTTTAACAAGGGGGGGCAATCACTTTTTCACACAGGGCCATGATGGTTTGGATTTTTTTTCACCTTTAATAATAAACACCTTCATTTACAAATTGCGTTTTGTGTTTACTTGTGTTGTCCTTGACTATTGTTTAAATTGGTTTGATGTTCCGAAACACTTAAGTGTGACAAACATGCAAAGGAACAGGAAATGAGGAAGGGGGCAAACACTTTTTCACACCACTGTATGTATATTCACGTGGTGCGGGATCTGGGGGCCCCCTTGTTAAAGGGGGCTTCCATATTCTGATAAGCCCCCTGCTCACAAACCCCCACAACCACCAGCCATAGTTGTGGGGATGAAGACATGTGGCCTGGTATGGTTGAGGAGGGGGGGGGGGGGGCGCCACACGCTCGTTCCCCTCCTTTCCTGACCTGCCAGGCTGCAAGCCCCATTAAGGGTCTTGTACAATTTTTTTTTTAAACTTTGGCATGGGGTTCTCCTCCAAATCCATAGCAGATCCGAAGGGCCTTATTTTTTTACAGACGCTTCTTTTTTGCTATTGTTCAGCTGTCAGCAGGAAAACCCTTTTGACAGCTCATGACTTATAGGTTGTTAAGGACTCCATGGCCAGCTTCTTGACCCCACTCCGGCTCCAGCTTCCACTGTACCCTGATTGGGCACAGCTTTGCCCAATCAGGGCCCAGAATGCATTGTGCAGTGCTCAGTGCATTGTAGGGTGTTCTTCCTGCAAATCCAGGTGCTTTGGCCGAACAGTTCTCCCATCCCTACTGACTACATGTCCACTGGGAACATTATGGCTTCTTTTTTTTTGGAGTCTGTGAAAAACAATTTTATTAATTGTACATCATGGGACAAAGAGCCATAGTAATTACTATGTGGGTGATAGGCCACCTTCAGGTGATGGACACTGGCCCACACTAAACAGGAAGTTGCCTCCCTATATAACCCCTCCCATTACTGGGAGTACCTCAGTTTTTCGCTAGTGTCTAAGGTGTTATTGATGAGTAAAGATGTGCTGTGTTAAGCTCAAATGTAGCAATCCTTGCTGGGGCTAGCTATGCAGCCGGATCCATTCAAAGTGTCTTTTCAGGCTGAATTGAATGGTACCTGGGCCTCGTCGTGGAAGAAACGAGGTTTAGCCCGTAAAGCTTCTCTTTTTAGAAAACTGGACCTCGGGATCCAGTGCTTTGGTGTTTTCAGCCTTAAAGTTTTTACTGGCAGGGTGCGTTATGGGTCCAGGAGTGTGGGTTCCTGAGGGTCCCTGTTTCCTGAAGGTCTTGTAACCGAGCCCACCATCAGGGGTAAAGATTGGGTCTGTTGGATTTACCATAGAAATCCCTTTTTCAATTTTCTTATGAAATGTCCCACTGGGGGCTGTATAGAGCCCGTACCTTGTCATTCTTTCCTCAAAGATCACGCTGTGTCAGAAGCAGCAGGCTTCCCTCTGGTGAGCATCTCAAACCTCCGGTAAGATTGGGGGGGGATTTTTTCCACTAAACACCCCCCACCTGGACAAAGCTCTCCCCCTCTCCCTGGATAGGGGTAAGTCAAAACGGGTGGCAATGCTGCTCCATTTTTTTCTCTGCCCCTGCACGGCGGCTTGTCACAGGTCTCCTCCTCACCACCCCCCCACACACACATACGCCGATACTGGCGGATTGGAGGCCCGCACTTACGTGGGAAAACCCTCTTTTGAAAAGAGAGGGTGGGGTGTGATGTGACAGAAGGGGTGAGGTTTAGTGCGGCGTTGGCCTGCAGCAATGTCCACTGTGGGAGTATATTTAAAAGCTCAATTTTTGCTGGCTGCAGATGTTGGATGGACACAAGAGCAAAAAGGGGCATGTAAGAGGTTGGTGACACAGGCATTCCCTTGGCACATTTACTAAAAGCATCAGGCTGAGTGGTAATAGCAGCAGCAGTTGCTGGACTATTGCTCAAGCAGTGGATGCGATTTCTTCTGGTGGTACCTCTGCATTTGTGCATCAGGCTATGGTGAAAAAAGGGCACCTCTGCATTTGTGAATCAGGCTATGGTCAAAACAAGGCTAAAAGGGTCTCCCTCAAGCTCTGGAAAGCCTACTCATCTCTATAATAGAATCCTCCCCAGAGAGGGGGTGGCTGGTCAGATTGAGCATCGGGCCATAAAATGTTTGCAACTGTTTTCAATACTGCAGCTCCTGTCTATATTACTAAAGAGGTATTTTTCCTCAGCCATGATAGGATATAAAAAAAGGTAATCAGCTATAATCACATCCCAGTGTGGGACAAAATTCAACAGGTTCCCTTCCATTACCCAGGCCCCTCAAACTGAGGAACTGGTGGCGGGAGAAGATGAATTCCCCCAGGGGACCGTGGTGAGGCTGATGACTCCTCTTCTGAGGGGTCCAATGCAGGGGGATCAGCTTCACAATCTGTAAGATTGATGGTGCAATTTCTTACTGAATGGTCAGTGCTAGGGATGAGCCGAACACCCCCCGGTTAAGTTCGCACCAGAACTTTTGAATGGACCCCAAAATCGTACGAACGTTAGAACCCCATTGAAGTCTATGGGACTCGAACGTTCGAAATTAAAAGTGCTAATTTTAACGGCTAATATGCAAGATACTGTCCTAAAAAGGGTTTGGGGACCTGGCTCCTGCCCCAGGGGACATGGGTCAATGCCTAAAATGTTTTTAAAAATGTCCGTTTTGGCGGGAGCACTGATTTTAATGACGATTAAAGTGGAAAAAAAAGTGAAATATTCCTTAAAATATGGTGCCTGGGGGGTGTCTGTAGTATGCCTGTGAAGTGACACGTGTTTCCCGTGTTTAGAACAGTCCCTGCACAAAATGACATTTAACGTAAATAACGTCATTTAAAGCTGTTTGCGGTTTTAATGTTATATCTGGTTCCTGCAATATGGTTGAAAATCATTGAGAAAAATGGCATGGGTAGCCCTCCCTGCCCATTACCAGCCCCTTTGGGTCTTGTACGCATATTAAGGGGAACCCCGTACCCATATTAAAAAAAGGAAATGCGTGTGGCCCCCAGGCCCTATATACTCAGAACAGCAGGAAACAGGCGGTGCAAACAAGACAGGGACTGTGTAGGTTTGTTGTGTTAAGTTGAATCTGTTTGTAATTTTCAACTGGTACATTTTTAAAGTGTAGCTCCAGTCAAAAAAAATATTTTTAAGCTTTTTGGATAACATAGGGAAGGGTTATCACCAATGTATAATTTATTTTGTCGTACATCTTTTTTCATCTCACTTGCTGTTGTCTCCTTCCGTTTGCAAGTAGGAGATGTTTGTAAGTTGGATGTTTGAAAGTAGGGGCCTGCCTTATATGCTCTGCAGAAATGGCGGAACAAGGTGTTGGTTTTGCCACAACATTGTAAGCCCTCAAAGTGACTCTTTGTGGGTCGCTGGAGCGCCCTGCTGTGAACGATTATATCAAGAATTGTAATTACATGCCATTGTTGAACAGTGGTAGAAAATTGACCTTTGGTGGTTGTGGTGCTGGTGCCACAAAACTATAAGTCCTCACAGTTACTCTGGGTGGGCACAGGAACGGGCCCTCCTGTGAAATATTATATCAAGAATTGTAATTACATGTCCCTGTTAAACAGGGGCAGAAAAATTGGGCCTTAGGCACTGGTGCTGGTGCCACCACACTGCAACCTCTCCCATATACTCTAGTTTTATTGCAGGAATTAGCCCTGCAGCAAAGCATTGCATCAAAAATTGCAATTAAACGCCCCCGTTAAACAGGGGCAGAAAAATTGGGCCTTAGGCACTGGTGCTGGTGCCACGACACTGCAACCTCTCCCATATACTCTAGTTTTATTGCAGGAATTAGCCCTGCTGCAAAGCATTGCATCAAAAATTGTACTTAAATGCCCCTGTTAAACAGGGGCAGAAAAATTGGGCCTTAGGCACTGGTGCTGGTGCCACCACACTGCAACCTCTCCCATATACTCTAGTTTTATTGCAGGAATTAGCCCTGCTGCAAAGCATTGCATCAAAAATTGTAATTAAACGCCCCTGTTAAACAGGGGCAGAAAAATTGGGCCTTAGGCACTGGTGCTGGTTCCACCACACTGCAACATCTCCCATATACTCTATTTTTATTGCAGGAATTAGCCCTGCTGCAAAGCATTGCATCAAAAATTTTAATTAAGCGCCCCTGTTAAACAGGGGCAGAAAAATTGGGCTGATGGCATCACCCAGAACCAGAAATGTTCTTCCAAGATATCAGCGGAGGAGGAAGAGGATAGACAATCAACATAACAGGACAGTCACTCAGCATCAGCATAGGCAGTCTTGAAGGGATGTGATATTTCAAAAAAAATTATTCGGTTACATCAGCTTCAGGTGCTTGGTAGCTGTGGGTGATCCAAGACTGATTCATCTTGATGAAGGTCAGTCGATCAACTGATTCCGTGGACAGGCGCACCATGTGATCGGTAACAAAGCCACCAGCAGCACTGAAGGTGCGTTCCGAAAGAACGCTGGATGCAGGACAGGCCAGTAGCTCAATTGCATACTGTGCAAGCTCTGGCCAGTGAGCCATCATCAAGACCCAGTAAGCCAGAGGATTTTCGGTGGGAAAGGTGTCCAAGTCTGACCTTGCCCCTAGGTATTCCTGCACCATGTAAATCAGACACTGGCGATGGTTGCTGGAACCGATCATACCTTGGGGCTGCGGACTAAAAAATTGTCTGAAAGCATCAGTCAGACGGCCACCTTCTCCACCGCTCCTTCTGACCGATGCCTCAGCAACACGTTGTCCAGGACCAGGAGTTTGTAACCTCCCAGTCTCTGGGAACGCGTTGCACAGACCTTTCTGCAAGGCCTCCCGGAGATGTATCATCCTCTGCTCCCTCTGCGATGGCAAGATAAGGTCGGCAACCTTACCCTTGTACCGTGGATCAAGGAGAGTGGCCAGCCAGTAATGGTCCCTCTCCTTGATCTGAAGAATACGAGGATCCTTCCGCAGGCTTTGCAGGATCAGGGAGGCCATGCAGCGTAGGTTAGCTGAGGCATTCGGTCCGGAGTCCTCTGGGTCACTAAGGACAACATGATCCGCAGCTACCTCCTCCCAGCCACATACAAGTCCACTTGTTTCTTGGGACTGTAAATCATCCCTACAATACTGCTGCTGCTGCTGATGCTGAGTGCCAGCCTCCACCTCCATGCTGACACAATCATCCTCCTCCTCCTCTTCCTCCTCCTCCTCTTCCTCCTCCTCATCCTCTTCCTCCTCCTCATCCTCTTCCTGTGTGATGGGTGGCACAGCAGGAACACTGTCTGGATAAAGGGGGCCTTGAGAGGCAAGGAAGTCCTCCTCTTCCTGCCTCTGTTCTGCCTCAAGTGCCCTGTCCATTATTCCACGCAGTGTATGCTCCAAGAGGTGGACAAGAGGTACAGTGTCACTGATGCATGCACTGTCACTGCTCACCATCCTTGTGGCCTCCTCAAACGGTGACAGGACAGTGCATGCATCCCTGATCATGCCCCACTGGCGTGGTGAGAAAAAACCGAGCTCCCCTGACCCTGTCCTGGTGCCATAGTCGCACAGGTACTCATTAATGGCCCTCTGCTGTGTGTGCAGCCGCTGCAGCATGGCCAACGTTGAGTTCCACCTGGTGGGCATGTCACATATAAGGCGGTTCTTGGGCAGGTTCAACTCCTTTTGGAGCTCAGCCAGCCGAGCACAGGTATTAAATAATCGGCGGAAATGCACACAGACTTTCCTGGCCTGCTTCAGGACATCCTGTAAGCCCGGGTACCTGCCCAAGAACCGCTGCACCACCAGGTTAAGGACGTGAGCTACACAGGGCACATGGGTCAGTTGTCCCTGTCGGAGGGCGGAGACGAGGTTGGTGCCATTGTCGCAAACCACCATTCCTGGCTTAAGCTGGCGTGGCGTCAACCACCTCTCGGCCTGCCCCTGCAGAGCTGACAAAACATCCGCCCCAGTGTGGCTCCTGTCCCCCAAACAAACCAGCGCAAGCACAGCATGACATCGTTTTGCCTGCGTACTTGCTAGCCCCTGGAACGCCTATGGAGCACCGCTGGTTCTGAGGACAGAGCACTGGAAGAGGCCATGGAGGAAGAAGAAGAGGAGGGGGTGGAGGAGAGAGGTGTGTCACAACCAATAGTAGCATTTTGGAGGCATGGTGGCGGAACAACCTCCAACACTACTGCACCTTGTCCTGCATCCTTCCCAGCTGCCAGAAGAGTGACCCAATGGGCCGTGAAAGACAGGTAACGTCCCTGTCCATGCCTGCTGGACCATGAGTCAGCAGTAATATGCACCTTACCGCTGACCGCTCTGTCCAGCGAGGCAAGGACATTGCCTTCCGTGAGAAAAAGTGGCGTTTGGGGACCTGCCACTGAGGAACCGCACATTGTACAAACTCACGGAAGGGGGCAGAGTCTACCAACTGAAAAGGCAGCAGTTGAAGTGCTAGCAATTTAGCCAAGCTAGCATTCAACCGCTGGGCATGTGGATGGCTGGGAGTGAACTTCTTTCGCCGGTCCAGCAGCTGGGGCAGGGACATTTGCCTGCTATAATCGGACGTGGGTGTACTGCTAGCAGAGTGCCCGGAAGCACTTGGCTGTGACACACCTAATTCTACACCTTCATTCCTCTCAGAGCAGGTTTCAGAGAGGACTGAAGGTCTAGTGGGGTTGGAGATGCCAGCTGATGAGGAGCAAGGAGAGGTCCGCTTTGTTCTTTGGTGTGGGTCTTTGAGGTACGCTTGCCAACGAGCTGCATGGCAGGTCAACATATGTCTGGTCAAGCATGTGGTGCCCAAGCGGCTGATGTTTTGGCCACGCGAGATACGCTTGAGACATATGTTGCAAATGGCAGCGGTGCGATCTGATGCACTCGTCTCAAAAAAGGCCCACACCAAAGAACTTTTAGAATAACGTGCAGCGGCAGAGCCCTGCACAGGCGGAGCTCTGCGGTGTGATTCAGTCGGTGTGCTGCCCCTAAGCTGGCCCCCGGAGGGCATCCTGCCTCATTGGACATGTGCCTCCTCCTCCTCCTCTCTCCTACCAGGCACCCACGTGGAGTCAGTGCCCTCATCATCCCCTCCCTCTTCATCGCTGTAGCAAACCTGGCAATATGCTGCAGCTTGTGGAACATGACTGCCAGATTGCTGTCCTTCTTGAGCATCCCCTCTCTCTGCATTCACGCTACTGCCTTCCTCTAGCTGAGTGTCAACATCAGAGGCTACAAAACACTGGGCATCCTCCTGGAGCATGTACCCAACACTGTGCTCAAAGAGTTCAGGAGACTCCTCAGGAGGACGTGGTGGGTCTAGGGAAGGAGTCACTGATGATGACATTGAGACGAGGGAAGACGATGCGTTGGCAGCTGCTTTGCTAGTACCCTGAGACTGGGTGAGAGAGGATGAGGAGGATGAAGAGGGCTTGGTCATCCACTCTACCAAGTCATTGGCATGTTGTGGTTCAACATGTCCAGCTGCCGAAAAGAAGGACAAGCGTGTCCCATGGCCACGTGCTGATGACAATGCACCGCGTCCACGACCAGCACTGTTGTCTCTAGACACATAGCCTGCTTGCCCTCTTTTATCGGCTCGTGCCTGTCTGCCTCTCCTTGCTGGCCTTCCAGACATGGTAATGGCCTGAAGGGAGTTGGGTAAAACAGCAGTTGGGTAGTGTATATTGTGCTGGAGGCACACAACACCCACTAACTCCTGCAAATGCCTTTATTATAGAACACCAGAGATAAAGGGGTATACTGTAATGGAGTCACACAACACGCACTAAGCCCTGCAGATGGCTCTATTAGAGAACAGCAATAAAGGGTAGATACAGGTGTATATTGTGCTGGAGGCACAAAACACCCACTAACTCCTGCAGATGCCTTTATTATAGAACACCAGAGATAAAGGGGTATATACAGATGTATACTGTGCTGTGCTGGAGGCACACACAACTTCCAATAACTCCTGCTGATGGCAAGTGGGCTCAAATAGAGAAGAGCTATGTAGGTGGATATAGCGGTACTGGGTACAGTGCACGCAGACAGCACGCACAAGCTCCTAACACTACTGACTGCAAGCTCTATTATAAAAGATAGATCACTAGCTATATAGGTGAGGTGAATACAGCGGTGTATACTGCGGTCAGGGCACGCAGACAACAACCACTACAGAAGAGCAAGATCGAAAATCGGCCGATAGCGATCGGTGTGTACTGTGTTGAAGGTACATAGAACACCCACTAACTGCTTCAGACGCCAACACACTACACAAGGCCGCCGCGCTGGCGGCCTTTTATAGTGTGGGACGTGTACTACACAGCCTGAGCTATGATTGGCCACAGGCATCCTGCCTGTGGCCAATCATGGCTCTCCTCGCTGCTGGCGCTGTGATTGGCCAAGCATGCGGGGTCACAGTGCATGTTTGGCCAATCATGAGCCAGCAATGCACTGCGATGACGCAGTGCATTGTGGGCCGTGAGCGCCACACGAATTTGGCGCGAATGGCCCATAACGTTCGGAATTCGCCGAACAGGCGAACAGCCGATGTTCGAGTCGAACGTATGTTCGACTCGAACACGAAGCTCATCCCTAGTCAGTGCCATATTTATGCTACCCTTACATGAGTGTTTGGGTTCGCTAAAGCCTCTTTAAGCTGTGTATGCCTTTCCAGTCCATTCATTGCTGGAAAACCTTTTTGTATCTGAGTGGGATCACCCAGATAAGAATTTTTTACATCCTAAAAAGTTTTTAACACTTTATCCTATGGGGGAAAAAATTCACTAGGTCGGATACCAGCAATTGACACTGCTATAGCCTCTGTGAATAAAAGTTTGACTTGTCCGGCAGAGAATGCTCAAATACTTACGTATCCAATGGATAAAAAGTTGGAATTTCTATTAAAAACACTTTTTTCTCTGCCAGGTGGAGTGTTTCAGCCTGCGGTGACAGTAATTGGTGAGAGAGACCAGTTAAACGGGTGCTCAAGGTTATCCTGTTCAGCAGGCCCAGGAACTGGCAAGCTACCAGCAGCTTTATCTTTGCAATAGTCGCTATGAGAGATTCTATCCTTCAGGCCTCACACCTTTTGCTAAGCGCCATGCAAGAAGCTCCTGGCTAGTCTTCCTTTTTGCAGTGAAACGGCTGTTTGGGGATTATTTGGGTAATACATCCAAAGAATTTCTAATGAAAAAAGTACTCTTTTGCCATTTAAGAAAAGGAGTAAGTGTATTCTCCAGTGCCCGAGGCATCAGCCTCCAGGCATTAACGACAGCCTCTGCCGTCAAGTTCAAGAGATAATCCTCAGGGACAACCCCAGGGACAAAAGAAATCTTGGGGGAGGAAACCTACAAAATACTAAAGCCTTCTTATGAGGAGGCACCCCCACTCGCTTGAGTAAGGGGAATACTTTTGCAGTTCTCTAGGGGCTGGCAGCAAGAGTGTCGAGACAGATGGGGGACTTCCTCAATAACTCCAGGGTACAAACTGGAGTTCCAAGAGTTCTCACCTCCTCCTTTTCTCATATCAAATGTTCCTAAGGATCCAGAGAAAAGGGAAGTCTTTCTTTCAAGCATTGGGCCATTTTTGGCAAAAAAGTGATCATGGTGGTCCCCATGAAAGAGTAGGGGGTTAGAGTTTTGTTCAAACCTTTACATGGTGCCAAAACTGAATAGAGATGTCAAACTCATTCCTGATCTCAAAGATCTAAACCAATTCCTGAATATCTGCTCTTTTGTCTCAGTCTCAGTCTCAGTGGTCTCCATCCTACAAGGAGGAGAACTTCTGGCATCGATCGACATCAAGGATGCATACCTCCATGTGCCTATTTCCCCACTCAACAGTAATATCTACTTTTCAAGGTAGAAAATCTTCATTTTCAGTTTGTAGCTCTGCTTTTCGGTCTAGCTACTGCACCTTGAGTGTTTACAAAGCTTCTGGCCCCTCCTCTAGCCAGATTAAGGGCCCAAGGTATAAAGATTATAGTTTACCTAGATGATCTGCTCTTGATAGACCAGTCAGTAGCCCGCTTAGACCAAAGTATGGTCACCACAGTCAGCTACTTGAAATACCTAGGTTGGACTCTCAACCTAGAGAAATCTTTCTTAAAACCATGAAGGAGGCTAGAATACTTGCGTCTGATAATATATACACCCAGAAAAGGGTATTCTTGCACCAAAAAGGAACTGATTCAGGTGGTTGAAGCAAAGAAGAATTCTTCTATTCAGCTTTGCATGAGGTTGTTGGGAAAGATAGTGGCTTCATTCAAGGCTGTCTCTTATGCTCAGTTTAGTTTGAGGCTGCTGTAAAATAGTATCCTATTGGCTTGAAACAAGAAGGTCCAAACTTTAGATTTCCCAATGTGTCTGACTCCAAAGGTGCACCGGAGCCTCAGTTTATGGTTAATAACCAAAAGTCTGAAAAGGGGAAAATCCTTCCTACAGTTACCTGGGAAGTGGTAACAACATATGCCAAACTTTTTTAGGTTGGGAAGCAGTCCTGGAAGAGGCAACTGTCCAAGAGAAGGGTCCAGATCATGACCTTGCTCATTAACATTCTAGAGATTCAGGCAGAACACTTGGCTCCGAGGGCCTGAACGTTCACTTTACAGAATTGTCCTGTCAGGATCTAATCCGACAATGCCACAGCAATGGTCTATATCAATCACCAAGGGGGCACAAGAAGTTGTGCGGCCCAGAGAGAGGTGAATCATATCCTATCTTGGGCAGAAAACAATTGGCTTTGCCTATCGGCAGTCTTAATTCTAGGAATAAAAAATAGGCACTACTTGAGTCGCTCAACGGTTGTTCCCGGGAGAATAGTTTCTTCACCCCGATATCTTCCTGTCAAAGACGGGGGATTCCAGACATAGATCTGTTTGCATCCAGGTTCAACAAAGAAATCAACAACTTTGTGGCAAGAGCAAAGGATCCGCTAGCATGTGGAACAGATGCCTTGGTGTTCCCATGGAATCAATTTTCACTGATTGATGCATTCCTTCCTATTCTGCCTGCATCCACGACTTCTATGCAGGATCAAGCAGAAAGGAAAGTCAGTGATTCTTGTGGCCCCACACGCACATGTGTGTTTGTGTTTTGAGGTGCACATCCTAATACAATAGGCTGCACATGCCTATGGTCTGATCTATATAGTTCTATATAAAAAGCAATATTTATCTTCCAAAAAGTGTTTCCCAGTTCTAAACCTTTCATCTATTTTCCAAATTGCTGCATCTGTAAGTTTCAAAAGCCAATATAAAGAGAGGCCACGGAGCAGCAGCCGTAGGCTGCTAAGCGGAGGGACAGCATGACAATTGTTTGCATGCACTGTCGCCGCTTTTAGTTGTATTACACGGGCCGCTTTAAGAAGCCGGGAGGCGGGGCCATCAGGGGGCGGAGCCAACATGTCCAGCGGGAAGCCGAGCGGAAGCCAGGTCACTCGTGGAGCGGAGGAGGAAGCGATTGGACGTACCCTCGCCGCTCCTCAGTTGTTCCAAGATGGCGTCCGCGGAGTTGATGGCCCAGCTCAGGGCTGTGATAGCACAGGAGGGCGCCGCATGGCTACAGGGGCAAGTGGCGGCCTTGGCGGCAGAACGGGAGTCGGCGACGGACGGGGGGACGCCGGTGACACCTCGGGCGCGGCGTTCCAGGCCGCCCGAGCGGTACAGTCCCGGAGCGGGCCGCGTGGGGCCCCCGCAGGGGGCGCCCACGCCTGCAGCGAACGAGGGCGGCAGCGAGCGGGATCCACAGCGGAGGACTGGGCCACCGACCTCCACCCCATCGGGGGAAGGGAGTAGCAGGTACTCGGCCAGGAGCAGGGCCAGGAGGAGGGGACTGGGGAGCGTGGCTGGGAGGCAAGGGGGATCGCCCCTGGATTCAGCGCCCCCTGCTCGGCGTAGATGCATGGGCCAGGCCGGGGGGGAGAGAGAGGTCGGTCTACAGCGTTCGGCTGGACAGCGGGTGGGGGCACGGCCCGGCGTGGCGGCCCCCAGTCCCAGGGGAGATGGCGGGCTTTCCGGTGGCAGCCTGGACGATGGACGCAGCCTGGCCGTGGGGCGGGGGACGAGGAGCCGGCGAGCTGTGAGGTGCAGGAGCCCTTCAACTAGCAACGTGGGAGGAGCGGGCGGTCGGGCGGGCCGGGCCCCTAGAGATGTGCATCGCAGAACCCCGGATGGCGGAGCGGGCCCATCTGGGTGTCCTTCTTCCAGACCGGAGACGGCAGTGGCCAGTGACCGATCGGAAGGTGAGCTGTCGGAGTCCGATGGCGGTGAGGTCCGAGACGCGGAGTCGGCGATGGGTCCCGGTGCGGCGGCTGCAAGGCCCAGTCCTGGGCAGCCCGGTGAGTGTGACACTTCTTTTTCCATATCTACACTGTTGCTTGACTTGTTGGGGCAGGGTAGCGGACGGGGTGCGCCGGCGGCCGGCGGTGGGTCTGCGGGATTGGCGGGTGCGTCAAAACCCGGGGAGCCGGCAGCGGGTGGGAAGCAAGAGGGCCTAGGGGGGTTGTTGGCGGGCCTGAAGGAACTGGTTCAGAAATTTGAGGGGGGCTTGGCGGGCGGGCCGGCCCAGGCGTGGGCGCCGGCGGCCGCCTCGGCGACCGCCGGAGCGGTCTCTTCTGGCGCGGAATCCGCTCCGGCCGTGGCTCTGGGGGTCCCAGCAGCAGGGGGGGCAGCGCCGGCGGGCTTGGCGGCCCCCGCAGCTGACGGGGTTTCGCCGAAGGCGGGGGAACAGAGCGCGGACCGGGTCAGGCTGGCGGACGCGGCTAAGAGTGAGGTGTACGTTTGCTTCGAGGGACCCTTGGGGGCGCACTTGAAGCAGGAGGTGAAGGAGAAGATCTGGAAGGGTGAGTACATCGAGATCTTTACCCTGCTTCCGCTGGAAAAGTTCAACCTTGACCGGTTGAAGCCGGAGGAGCGGAAGAAGGAGGACGAGGAGAAGCGGAGGTATCGGTTGATTCCGCGGACATTTTCTAATTGGCTCCAGGCGTTTGCCATTCTGGCGAGCGTCGTGGGGGAGAAGGCACCAGAACATTGCTCTGCGTTGTTCGTGTATCTGGAGGCCATCAGTGAGGCGCATAGGACGTACGGTGGGGTAGCATGGCTCAGGTATGACGAACAGTTCCGACAACGGATGGCGGTTAGACCCTCGCTTCGCTGGGACCACAAGGACATCAGCCTGTGGATGAAGTTGATGACGGCTGCGAGGGCTCCCAACCCGTTTTTTCAGCACGGGGTCGGAGGTTCAGCTACCCCCGGACAGCCGACCGAGAAGCGCTGGGGTTATTGCTGGCAGTTCAACAAGGGCACCTGTAAATTCGGACCCACCTGCCGCTTCAAGCATTCGTGCTCGGGTTGCGGTGGGTCCCACCCCCTCACCAGATGTTTTAAAAAAGGGAAGGGACGCGCGGGAGATGCTGTCCCGAAGAGGGACGACCCCGGTGCGGGTGGAAAGGATGCGGCCTTTCCTCAATAGATATCCGGATCGGGAGGGGGCGCGGGTGCTAGAGGAGGGTTTTACGGTTGGTTTTAGGATCCCCAGTTCGTTGGCTGCCCCTCCTCCAGTGGCCAATAATTTGAAGTCCGCGATGCAACACCCGGAGGTGGTGACGGACAAGTTGAGCAAAGAGGTGGCATTGGGCCGCATGGCCGGCCCGTTTACGGATTTGCCCCTCCCCCAGTTAGTGGTATCGCCGCTGGGGGTAGTCCCCAAGAAGGAGCCCAACAAGTTTCGTTTGATTCATCACCTGTCCTTTCCGAAAGGAGGCTCGGTTAACGACGCCATCTCGCCGGAGGACTGTGCGGTGACGTACACATCCTTCGACGTGGCGGTGTCCTGGGTGAGGAGGTACGGACGGGGGGCCTTAATGGCTAAGTCGGATGTCGAATCGGCTTTCCGGCTCTTGCCAGTGCATCCTGATAGCTTTTGGCTTCTCGGGTGCTGTTGGAAGGGGGGGTTCTACGTCGACCGTTGCCTGCCCATGGGTTGCTCCATTTCATGCGCCTTGTTCGAACAGTTCAGTTCTTTCTTAGAGTGGGCCGTGCGGGACGTGTCAGGGATCAACTCGGTCATTCATTATTTGGATGATTTCTTGTGTATAGGCCCGGCCGGCTCGAATGTTTGCGCCGTCCTCTTGGGGACGTTACAACACTTGGCAGGCCGCTTTGGGGTCCCGCTAGCGCCGGGGAAGACGGAAGGGCCCACGGTCTGCATTACGTTTTTAGGGATCGTGATCGACTCTGAAAAGATGGAATGCAGGTTGCCCCAGGACAAATTGGAGGCTTTGCAGGAGGAAGTGCGGGCGACAATTGGGGTTCGCAAGCTGCAATTGCGGCAGTTGCAATCTTTATTGGGCAAGCTCAACTTCGCGTGTCGGATTATTCCGATGGGGCGGGTTTTTAGCCGCCGGTTGGCCTCGGCCACGGCGGGGGTCCGGTCACCGACTCATTTCGTGACTCTAAAACAGGAGCACAAGGACGATCTTGTGGTGTGGCAGGCCTTTTTGGCCTCCTTCAATGGGCGTGCACTGTGGATGTCGGGTCCCATTAGCAATTGGGATCTGGAGTTGTTCACTGACGCGGCTGGGTCGTCGGGTTTTGGCGCTTACTTTAAGGGCCAGTGGTGCGCAGCACCGTGGCCTGCGGAGTGGGCAGATGCCGGGCTCCTGAAGAACCTGGTGTTGCTTGAACTGTTTCCCATTGTGGTGGCCTTGGAGATTTGGGGGGAGTCTTTTAGGAATTTGAAGGTACGCTTCAATTGCGACAACTTGGGGGTGGTGCATGTGGTTAATCGGCTGACGGCGGCCTCTGGGCGGGTGGTCAGGCTAGTACGCCACTTGGTGTTGCGTTGTTTGCAGGTTAATGCGTTCATCTATGCTGTGCATCTGCCGGGGGTGGAGAACAATTTGGCTGACGCTCTGTCTCGTTTTCAGTGGGACAGGTTTCGGGGGCTGGCACCGGAGGCAGAGCGTCACGGGGTCGCATGTCCGGCTTGGATGTGGAACATAGCGGTGGAGTTGCAGCGCGGTTGATTGAGAGGTCGGTGTGTAAGGCAACATGGAGGGCATATTCAAAGGTTTGGCAGGAGTGGTCGGAATGTCTTGCGGCGATCGGCATGGCCCCGGGTGAGGCGGGCATGGCTCAAGCTGTATTTTACTTTCTTTGCAGGGATATGGACAGGGGGGTTTCGGCGGCCTCCATAGACAGGAAGCTGGCTGGGTTGGCCTTCTTGTTTAAATGGGAAGGGAGTCCCGATTTTACCAAGGAGTTTTGGCTGCGACAAGCGGTAAAAGGGTATCGGAGGGCGCATAGACAGAGGGACGGGCGGTGCCCGGTTTCCTTTCAGATGCTTCGGGGTCTGTGCAAGGCGGTGGAGGCGGTGTGCGGGTCCTATTACGAACAGTGCCTCTTTAGGGTGGCTTTTTCTTTGATGTTTTTTGGGGCTTTCCGGATAGGGGAGCTGTTCTGCCCGGCCAAGTATCGGGTCGGGGGGTTGGAGGCGTGCGATGTGGAATGGGGTCAGGATGGGGTTAGAATTTGGTTGCGCAAGTCGAAGACGGATCAGGAGGGGAGTGGGGTATTGGTAGAAGTGGCCCCCATTGCGGAGAGGGACATATGTCCGGTGGGGACGGTGGCGGCTTTCCTGGGCGTCCGGCCACGGGTGGCGGGCCCCTTTTTTATACATGAGGATGGTACCTTTTTGTCCAAGTTTCAGTTTAATGCCATATTGCAGAAGTGCGTCACGGCAGCGGGGTTTGACTGGGGCCGTTTTTCCTCGCACTCTTTTCGAATAGGGGCGGCTACGGAGGCGTCCAGGGCTGGGCTAAGTGCGGAGGCGGTGAAGAGAATCGGACGGTGGGAATCGGGGAGGTTTAGACTGTATGTTCGGCCCCATTTGTTGGGTTAGGCCCGATTAGGTGGGGGGGGGGAAAGGGGGGGACATACATTGGCATAGGACATCTGTTGTTGGTTGTTATGTATTTACTGGGTTTTATTTACAGGTTCGGAAGTGGCTTTGGTCTGGATTCTGGGCCATTCATATGTGTTCTGGGGAGCGAAGAGAGCTGATGTTCGTCCTAACGGGAGACAGCTTGGGATTCCCAGACAAGAAGCCCAGGTTCGATGGATTGGGGTCCCTGGTATGCGATGGAACAGGGTGCTGGGGGAAGTCCACAGGTTTGCCCGCTTGGACCGGCCGCCTGACGTATTGATCCTACATGTGGGGGGCAATGACATGGGGGTCAGGTCCATGAGGGACCTCATACGGGATATTAAGTGCGACAGCCTTCGGTTGAAGGCTGCCTACCCGGGCATGGTTTTGATATGGTCGGATATGGTGGGCAGGATGTCATGGAGGTGGGCGCAGTCAGACAAGAAGGTGGACAGGGCCCGGGTCAAGGTCAACAAGGAGGTCAGCAGGTTTTTCGGCAGGAACGGGGGATTGGCCATCAGGCATCGGGAGTTGGAGTTTGAGACCTGGCGATACTTGAGAAGTGACGGGGTTCATTTAAATGAGGTGGGGACGGACTTGTGGGCGTTAGGCCTGCAGGAGGGGATCCAGAGGGGACTGTGCGTGTGGCGGTGCTCGAAAGGGTAAGGCTTTACCACCTTTCGAGCTGTGGCTGGTTGTTTGGGGGGTCAGTTTAGTGGTAATTAGGTTGTACCCATCCATGGGGATGGGGATGGTTGTTGATGTACTTCCTGGTTACAAGGGGGTAACCGGAGGAGAAAAGGGGTAGGTCACTGCATTGGTTTGGGTTTAGCCTCCGAGACAGGGGATACCGTCTGGAGGTCAAGAGGTAAAATAGATGGTGCAGTGACCAGTAGGGTCTTTGATATGCTAAGGACCCATGTTCCAGTGTTAAAGGGAAAGTTTACAAGGTATTATTATTAAAAGTTATTTATAAAAGTTTATATTTGTTATTTATACATTTTGGTTAATAAATCAAGGCCTTTGGCCATTTACTCCAAACTCAGTCTGGTCTGGTTTAATGGGGGGGAAGGGTTTGGAGGAAAAGAAGGGTAGAAGTGTCAGACAATACAAATGTCAAGAGAGGTCACGGAGCAGCAGCCGTAGGCTGCTAAGCGGAGGGACAGCATGACAATTGTTTGCATGCACTGTCGCCGCTTTTAGTTGTATTACACGGGCCGCTTTAAGAAGCCGGGAGGCGGGGCCATCAGGGGGCGGAGCCAACATGTCCAGCGGGAAGCCGAGCGGAAGCCAGGTCACTCGTGGAGTGGAGGAGGAAGCGATTCCCACCCACCCTCCCCTGGGGTTGGTAGGATGTTAGGTAGGGGTGTGCTGGTTGTTTGGGGGGTCAGTTTAGTGGTAATTAGGTTGTACCCATCCATGGGGATGGGGATGGTTGTTGATGTACTTCCTGGTTACAAGGGGGTAACCGGAGGAGAAAAGGGGTAGGTCACTGCATTGGTTTGGGTTTAGCCTCCGAGACAGGGGATACCGTCTGGAGGTCAAGAGGTAAAATAGATGGTGCAGTGACCAGTAGGGTCTTTGATATGCTAAGTACCCATGTTCCAGTGTTAAAGGGAAAGTTTACAAGGTATTATTATTAAAAGTTATTTATAAAAGTTTATATTTGTTATTTATACATTTTGGTTAATAAATCAAGGCCTTTGGCCATTTACTCCAAACTCAGTCTGGTCTGGTTTAATGGGGGGGAAGGGTTTGGAGGAAAAGAAGGGTAGAAGTGTCAGACAATACAAATGTCAAGGAATAGTAGTAGTAAAAATAAAAGAGCACTTGTGGATTTAACTAATATTTTTTTGTATAATTCTCCTTTAAGGGGGTGTGGCGGGGGTCTGTCCTTTGCCTAGATATTTTTTGCTAAGAGGTGCCCCTCGTTCCCATCTTAAAAGGTTGAGAGGTATGCCAAAGCCAGAGCACAACTGCAGGCAGTCTGGGATGATGAACTGCTTCTGGCTCAATGCAGGCTCAGAGTGAGGTGGACAGTAGGTGAAGTGGGTGGACAGAAACAGATGCCGGTGGGAACCATTGGCACTGATTTCCATGCAGATAGACAGGACCATCTGTGCTGCTTTCTATGTAAGTGGGCAGGAGTTAAAGCGGGTGGGAACGTCCACACTGCCTTCTATGAAAAAGAGTTGCAGCTTCTGGCCAGCTTTGTTGTGTGAGAGATGGGGGGTCCCCCTAGATTCTCTTGAAGTGCCATCATGAATGCAGCTGTGTGCCACCTCTGGCACACAATCTGGGGGTTCCCGACCCCTGGTCTGGAGAATTGACTGATACATTTTATAAAAGTGAGAACGACTTTGATACATGAAAAAAGTATCTGCCCTGTCAAATACAGTATTATAACTTATACACTTATAACTTGCTCATCTAAAGTATTGTGTATTATGATCGTGGGTTTAGCAGGGATGTGCTGTGAGGTCAGTGGCTGGTATCAGTGTCAGGTTACATACGCCACAATCTTTAGAGCGAGAGCAATATTTCTAGTACTAGACCTCCTCTGTAACTCTAAAAAAATTAAAGCATCACCTATGGAGATTTATAAGTACTGAAGTTTGGCGCCATTCCACGAGTGTGCGCAATTTTAAAGTGTGACATGTTAGGTATCTATTTACTTGCTGTAACATCTTTCACATTATGCAATTTATATATATATATTCATTCATGAAACAGTTTTTTTCCCAAAAAGTGTTTGAAAAATTGCTGCGCAAATACCACGTAGCATGAAAATGACCACCATTTTATTCCCCAGGGTGTCTGCTAAAACAATATATATAATGTTTGTGGGTTCTGAGTAATTTTCTAGCAACTAAATTATGATTATTACATGTATAAGAGAAGTGTCACAATTGGCCTGGGTTGCAAGGGGTTAACTACCATAAGTAAGTAATATAAAAATAATTATTATATATGGTTTTTAAAGGTAATTTACTATATTTTCAAAAACTGTACTCAAGCAGGTGGCTTAGCAGGCAAATTACTGAAGTTTGAAGTTATAACTTCAAACCAGTAATTTCACAGTAAATAGATAATAATAAATTATTATGTATAACATATAGCATAATAATATATAATTTAGCTTGAGTATAATAGTACCTTTTCAACAGCAGCAGATTCTCATTCTCCCTCTTAACTACGTGAGAAAAACATGGGATTGTGGGTAATACCCATAAACCCACGTTTTTTTCCTTGTAGTTAGGAAAGTAGGAATGGAATGGAGCATGTGTCTTTTAGACACATGCCCCTTCTATGACACTGCAGCAAGAGGCGTGCCTCCACTGCAGCATTTTTATTGGGCAGCTGGGGATAATGGTACTTTTCCATTGGTCCAAGACTCCAAACTGTCCATTGATCTCAGTGCCTCTGACAAGAAGTGAGGAGAGGCGCTGTGAGCTCATCCTCTGTCTGCTGTAAACCAAGTGTGCCAGCGTGTATTTAAACTGTCCACTCTGTATGTAGCTTTTAACAGGCTGCTCAAGGAGCCCGTATCTTCGGAACCATAGGTTGTAGTAGTGGTGGGGTCGGACTTAGGGCTACCTACCCCCTAAATTTTGGGTCTCTGTAACCTCAGGTCACCGAGCTCCAACCCTCAAAGCTCTCTTTTTTTATGTTCATGGCTCTGCCTCACCTGCCTCCCCTGACTGCACATCCCTGTGGTTTGGATGTCACTTTTTTTGATTTAAAAGTGCTTCTTGTATTAGTATATTGAAATGATTTTTAAACTTATAGATTAAGTATTTTTTTATATTAAAAATAAAGAAACAATAAAGGGGATACTTTAAATTTATGGGTAACTTAAAGTGGATGTAAACCCAATTTTTTTTTTTTTTATGTCATAATGTAGAGTATAAGATTTCCTATCATTTGAGCCCAGTTTTGCCACAAAGAGTTAATCCAGCTCTGAGCAATCCTCTTTTATTGTTCAGTGAGATAAATCTTGACAAACAGAGAAAAACTTTGTCAAATCCTCCCCCTTGCTGTGAGGTTCAGGTGATTTACATATCTTGTGCACTAGCCTAAGAGACATGCATTACTTTTTAATTCCCTCCCACTCCTTTCTTCTGCTGCTCTGCAAGCATTGGCTGTTCCACACTTGTGGAGTCCCCAAAGTCATGTGGGGACTTTTCTGGGTTTTGACTGGATGTTATTGATCATAGAAGAAGTTCAGTGTGAGAAATACACAGGAGAAAATGCATGTTGATAAGGGGAGTGTAGAGGTGCGCGGGGAGTCCACTGACATCACGACTCCCCCCACTGAGTCCTGGAAAACAGACCCACCCACAAAATCTGCCTTTTTTGGGCCTCATAGCAGACAGAGGGGAGACATTTAACAGATAAGTATACATGCAGGAGGAATGTATATCCTTCTAGATAACCAATATTGCAGTCATTTAGAAAGGATGAGAGTGGGTTTACATCCACTTTAAGATACCCTCAGGACCCCTTCCCACTCACTAAAAATGTTATTGATTAACCACTTCCCACCCAGCCAATGTATATAAACGGTGTGCGATCCCGATGCGCTCATGTCACCCGGACATGGCGCATCTCCGATCGACAGGAGGGCTCTGTGATCGACCCTCCTGATCAAATGATGGCCATGTCCAATCACAGCTGTCATGTGATGTAAACACAGAGCCGCTTCGGTTGCTAGGCAATCAGCTCTTCTCTCCTCACACAGTAGTTGTCGTGAGAAGAGGAGAGGGGATCACTGCAGCCAGCTGGTGATCAGTAAGTATGAGCTGTTTTTTACAGCTTTTTACTCAGTGATCACCAGTCTAGTGTCACCACACAACATGTCACAACACAGTGTAAACACAATGTCCCCAAAACACAATGTCCCCAAATAATAAAAACACCTGTTCCACTAAAATCACATGTCCCAATGATTATCTGCACACATATGTCCGTGATCACCTGCGCACATATGTACATGATCATTTGTGTACATATGTCCGTGATCACATGGACCAATTATTAATTATACACTTTTTACCAAAAACATGTAGCAGAATACATTTTGGCTTAAAGTTATGACAAAATTGGATTTTATTAGATTTCTTTTAAAATAGAAAGACAAAAATATTGTTTTTTTTCCAAATTTCCGCTCTTTTTTCTCAAAAAATTAAAAGCCATGTCATGAATAAATACCCCCAAAAGAAATCTCTATTTGTGCGAACAAAATTATAAAAATTGCATTTGGGTACAATGTAGCATGACCGTGCAATTATCATTGAAAGTGCGAGAGCGCTGAAAGCTGAAAATTGGTCTGAGATGGAAGGGGGCGAAAGTGTCCAGTATTGTAGTGGTTAAAGTATGACTTTATGGTCAATATGAAGCACAGACAAAGGATAGTGTCAGAAAAGTGTACTGTCTACAAGGACCATAATAATTAGCCTTTAGGGGTATAGTAGGCCAAATACAGAAAATCAAGGAAACAAACTAAATAGGAAAGCACAAAAATCATGCAAAAAATATTAAAAAGCCAACTTCCATCTCCGTAAACAAAAGACATTGTTGTCTAATAAACCAAAAATGTGTTTAGATGTCACATACACATATAAACACTCCAAAAGTTAAACACATAGAAACAGTACTGATTGTACAATATAACAAACTGTATATTACTTCCACCAATAAATGTCCTAGGAGAGATACTGTACTGCGTACATCATTGAAGAAATGCAAGCTGACCAAGCACAGTGTAAGGAGCTCAGACATGAAGCTACACACAAACAAAAGCTCACAGCTAGTAAGCCATAATAAATTACTCCAAAATGGCACTTCAGGGTGAAACAAATATTGTACATGCCACAATGGAAAGTAGTTATCCGAGTACCGGCCCCTCAACCTCCGCAGACAGATTGAGTAGCCACAACTTGTGCATAACTACCATACATCAGTTGGTCCTCCTCACTGTCCGTCCGCTGTATAGAGGATCAATTTATGTTGCTCACTTGATACCGCTGCTGGCCTTATCCATTCCATCTCCTATGTAGCAGAAGGGACACATATGCAGAGCGCCACATTGCTCCAATGCTAACACACCCCAAGCCTGGTGGTCCAAGTGGAAGACGTGATGGTAGACATCAGATGCACAAGTGCATAACATCAACGCATTTCACCAGAAGCACCAGCTTCATCCTGACCTGTGTCTGACATCTGTCATCACACCTTCCACTTGGTCTATTGGGCTTGGGGTGTATTAGTGCTGGAGTGCTGGAGGCTGCCCTGTGGAGCTCTGCATATGCTTCACTACATGGGAGATGGTATGGATAAGGCCATTGGTGGTATGAACTGAGCAACATAAATTGATCCTTTATACAGTGGATGGATCTGATGTGAGGAGGACCAATTGATGTAGGTTGTTGCTGGGGACAAGGGCTTCTTCCTGACAACCTGGGTTGTGGTTGTGGGTGTCTGCGGGCAGGGGGCTAATCGGAATCTTATCGGAATCCTACCCCCCCTTGTTTATGATTATAGGGTACAGAGTACCCCTATCCCTTCACAAAAAATGTGTCAAAAAGTAATAAAAACACACAGTTTTTGACAATTCCTTTATTAAAAATATAATAAATGTCCCCCCAATGCAGATCCACCATCAAACACAATGCTTGCCACTGCTTTTTTTACCCCAAAAAATAATACTAAATACAATCTCCACCCGTGACGAAGGCTAACCGCTGCCTGCATGCTCCACCATTTGATAGTTCTTAAATAGGAAAGGGCAGAGCCACCTGGCGGCATCACCTGGTGGCACCATCCCAGTGGGAAGTCACCAAACAGTGCATGCTGATGACATAAGGAGGTGCCACCAGGGGACATCTTTTAACTTTTGGATTGCATGGATGTGTGAGTTTGGTTTACTAGACCACATTGTCTTTTATTTATGGTGATGAAAGGTGGTTATTAAAACTTTTTTGCCCAATATTTGTGCCTAATAAAGGATTTCGTATTTTCCTGTTTGGTTTTGTTTCCTTAACCAGTTCCCTACCGCCGTATTGTAAAATGATGGCGGCAGGAACCGTTCCTCCCTCCGGGTGGGTGTCCTATGATGTCCTCTGCTTTATGGCATTGTGGAAAGCGTGCGTGCGCTGCATCACTGGGGCCCCCAACGTGCGTGCACCGCATCACTAGGGACCCAATGCATGTGCCCGGCTGGTGACATCTTTTAACTTTTGGATTGCATGGATGTGTGAGTTTGGTTTACTAGACCACATTGTCTTTTATTTATGGTGATGAAAGGTGCTTTTTAAAACTTTTTTGCCAAATTTTTGTGCCTAATAAAGGATGGCAGCAGGAACCGTGTGGGTGGGTGTCATATGACGTCCTCTGCTTTGCGGTATTGTGGAAAGCGTGCGTGCGCCGCATCACTGGGGACCCAATGCGCGTGCCCGGCAGCCGCGATGTCTGCCGGGCACCCGTGATTGCCCAGTAACAGAGCCGGGATGCGGATCTGTGTGTGTAAACACACAGAGCCGGGACGTAGATCTGTGTGTGTAAACATACAGATCCACGTCCTCTCGGGGGAGAGGAGAACTGATAGTATGTTCCTCATACAGAGGAACACTGATCGGTTTCCTCCCCTTATCAGTCCCCTCACTCCACAGTTAGAATCACTCCCTAGGACACATATTTAACCCCTTCAGCACCCCCTAGTGTTAACCCCTTCCCTGGCAGTCACATTTATACAGTAATCGGTGCATTTTTTATAGCACCGATCACTTTATAAATGTGAATGGTCCCAAAATAGCGTCAAAAGTGTCCGATCACAATGACACAGTCACAATAAAAATCATAGATCACCACCATTAGTAGTAAAGAATAAATAAATAAGTAATAAAAATGACAAATCCATCCCCTTTTTTGTAGACACTATAACTTTTGCGCAAACCAATCAATATTCGCTTATTGGATTTTTTTTTACCAAAAATATGTAGAAGAATACATATCAGCCTAAACTGAGGATTTTTTTTTTTAAATGGGATATTTATTATAGCACAAAGTAATAAATATTGTGTTTTTTTTTTTCAAAATTGTCACTTTTTTTGTGATAAAATAGCACCAAAAGAAAGCTCTATTTATGGGGAAAATAAATCAAAATTTCATTTGGGTACAACGTCGAATGACTGCGCGATTGTCATTCAAAATGTGACAGCGCTGAAAGCTGAAAATTGGCCTGGGCTGGAAGGGGGTAAAAATGCCCAGTATTAAAGTGGTTAATATTCTGTATAAGGATTTTTTATGTCATTTTTTTTTTTTTTTTTTTTAAGGACAAGGAAGTAGAGCCTTTTCACTTTGAACATTTGTAAAGTGAATTATATTAGTGAATAAAGTAAAGTTAAGTGAAAATTCACTTTGCAAAAAATACCCAATCTTATGCAAAGAAAAAAACTCTAAATTTGTCTTTGCTCATGATTGGATAATCAAAGTCAGTACAGTGTCACCTTATTCATTAGCTAAGTAAAATATTACTTTGGAAACTGAAAATTATTTTTGTAAAGTCAATATGCGGTATTACTTTAGTAAATAAGCACCTCTATGCTTATTACAACCATGTCTATTGTGTTGTTGATTAGCTCAACTACTTATCATGTTTACTCATTGTGTCCTTGCTGCTCGCATGCTTCTGGTCCCCGCACCCTGCCCCACGGCTTCAGTAACTAGGAAACCTTTATACATTTTCTATGGTTCTGACTACCAAAAATAACTCAAGGCCGGATTCACTGTAAACCTTATGTTATTTACTATAACGATCAATATTTTTAGTCAGTAGACTGATAGTTGCAACACCCTTTGGCTGTTATTGCTAAAAAGAATAAAGGTGTTATAAACAAACAACAATCTTGGTAGTTTAGATAATGAGGCCCATTTATTTTACTATTGCAAAATAATTTATATATATATATATATATATATATATATATATATATATATATATATATATATATATATATATATTTGCATTTTTTATATGTGCTTTAATAAAAATATCCAACATTTTGAAGAAATTTATTTTTTTAAGCAAGGTCCTTAATTTATATTATTAAGAAAACCTTATAATACAGATCGAATGATGCTTTCTAATAATACTGTATTTATCAATACTTCTATAGTATCTATTTAAATAAGCTGAATTCTTGTTGCTCTGCATCTTCTTGTGTTTCTTTACTAAATGGGCGAACAGATGAATAGATTGAATAGATGGCTTCTCAATAAACACAATCTATTGTTAGGTTTCAAAATACCAATGCTCCTTCATCGTGTGCTTGGTGAAGCTGAATAAGCAATTCTCTGCTTTCATTTGAAAATCCAGGCTTGCTTAGCAATTGCTATGACAACGTCTACTGTTACTACTTGTAACTGTTAATCTGCCTGTGCATTGAAATCATTTATTTGTACACCTAAATAAATACACGCACATAACAGACCATGAAGGACCAGGAATTCAAGAAAGTGGACTAAAAATACACTGTTTTGCTTTCTTGTTATAAAAGTGCTAAATACATATATAAAAAAACAGCAAAAAAATACAATCTATAGCCAGGAAAGGGTGCACAATTACTGTATTAATATATATATCCACTGAAACATTGTAAACTGCATAGTCTATCTTGCCCCAGGGAGTGTTGGATGAACTCTTATTCTCTGGTTCCTTGTTTTTTGTTTTCTTTAAGATAATCCTCTTTCTTTATTATTGAAAGTGTTTAATTTACTATGTGTATTTGACTTATTTGCAATCCACCTTTATTCTGCAATTTGGAGTTGAGACGACATAGCAGTGTAAGTGGCAGGAGATGTAGCCATGATCACTGGGCTTGTTGCAGTTGGGTGCTCATCTCTCCCCCTGGGTTTGCGAATGTTTTTGCATAGAAAAAAAGGTGCTTACCTAGAATAGACATGTTCATAAGTTGATTCCTGTTCATAAGTTGATTACATTATGTGATACATTTGATACATTTGTGTACAGGTATTATTGATAACAAGGAAAATACTGGGGGCCTTTGCTGACATTTTGCATCAGGACTTGACTGTAACTGTGCCATTAATGTGATAAAATAGTAGTCATTATATGTATATATTTATGCACTGGTGTGCAGTCATGTTGGAACAGGAAGGGGCCATCCCCAAACTGTTCCCACAAAGTTGAGAGCATAAAATTGTCCAAAATGTCTTGGTATGCTGAAGCCTTGAGGATTCCCTTCTCTTATGCTGCGTACACACGGTCGGAGAATCCGTCGAAATGCATCTTATCGGACCGTGTCGTCAGATAATCCGACTGTGTGTGGTATGCATCAGACTGATTCCGTCCGAATCTCCGTCGGAACCCAATTTTCCAACATGTTGGAAATATTTCCCGACCAACTGGGCCGGTCAGACGTAATCCGATCATGTGTGGATAATTTGATCGGACCAAGTGCCACGCATGCTCAGATCAAATTCCTACATCAAAGCTATTGGCTACTAGCCTGAATGTAGTCCCATCGTTACGAAATTACGTCATCACTTTCTGAAAGATCGGATTTTTCGACAACTTAGTCCGACCGTGTGTATGCAACAGTTTCGGAAACAATCCGTCAGACTAAATCTGACGGACAAAATCCGACGGATTTGGTTGGCAGAATCTCCGACCGTGTGTACAGGGGCTAAGACTAAGCCCAAATGCTGAAAAACAACTCCACATCATAAGCCCCCTCCATCAAATGATTTGGACCAGTGCACAAAGTAAGGTCCATAAAGACAAGGATGAGAGAGTTTGGGGTGCACAGAGTCCTGAACTCAACACGAAATAACTCCTTTGGAATGAATTTGAGTGGAGACTGAGAGTGAGGTCTTCCAGTTCACATCAGTGCCTGATCTCACTAATGCACTTCTGGAAGAATGGTCAAACATTCTTATAGACACACTCCTAAACCTTGTGGACAGCCTTCCCAGAAGGGTTAAAACTGTTATAGCTGCACAGGATAGGCTAACTCAATATTGAACCTTACGGACGAAGACTGGGATGCCATTAAAGTTCATGTGCGTGTAAAGGCAGATGTCTCAATACTTTTGACAATATTGTGTATATAAAATGCCAGGTTTTTAAGATGTAAAGAAAAGCAGAATGTATTTCACCTTATAATGTGAAATATAATTCAATTAAAAACAAACTGATATTTTAATGTATAATCTCTTTTTTTATTGAAAATTGGCGTTCAGAATTGTTAGAAGTCCTCAGGTCCAGCCCAATGATTTATGGCCTGGACCTGCTGATCGGTCTTGACGAATGAAATCCTTCCCCTGTCTGTGTAAGTGTAAACACAGACAGGGGAAGTAATGTCATCTCTCCTCGTGGAGTCTGTTCAATTCCAGTGAGGGGAGAGAGGACATGTAAATGTGAGTTGCACAACACTACACTAACACCAGTACACATGGGTACACTTTTCTCCCCCTGATCACTCCCTGATTGCCTCCTCAGTAAATCCCTTCACTCCCTTTCACTGTGTCAACAATTGCAGTTTTCAGATTTTTCACACTGATCACTGCATTGGTGTCATTTGTGACTATAATAAGTGTTAGGGCAGTTAGTAGTAGGCCCAGGTAGGTTTAGGGTACCCCCTAAACCCCCCTAATAAAGGTTTAACCCCTTGTTCATCCCCCAGTCCTTTCACCCACTGTCGCCAGTGTCAGAATAGTACCAGTAGCACTAACACCCATGAACGGATCAATAACTTTGATCTGATCAGAACTATATTAGCATCCCCAATAGCTTAGGGTTCCCAAAAACACAGTGTTAGCGGAATTAGCCCAGATACCTGCTAGCACCTGTGTTTAGCCCCTCCGCCCAGCCGACCCAAGTGCAGTATCAATCGATCACTGTCACTTACAAAAACACAACACACATAACTGCTGCATTTGCAGAGTCAAGCCTGATCCCTGCAAATGCTAACAGTTTTTTTGATAGCGTTTGAAGCAGTCATTGAAAGTCAGAGCTCTTTTTCCTGTGAGTCTCACTACTGTACTAGTAAATCTAGAGACCAAAATGTCAAATTGAAGGTACAGTAGTGAAGACGCCTACAAATTTCTGAGCATGACAGATAGTGAAGAAGAAGTCACCAATCTGTCAAAATCAGGCTCAGAATACGATACTGTAGACAGCAGTGGCACCCTGACAGATAGGTCTGACGATGCAATAGTGGTCTCTGCCAAGGTCAGGCATACCCGACCCCATTCTTCTTCTGTCATTGAGGTGAAAGAACCACATGGCCCTTGAATGGAGCAGAGAGCCAGTACTAGTACCGCTCATCCTTCTGGTGAACTGGCAAGCACCAGTGGCCTAGTAAACCCTGGTCATAGTCAAACCAGCACTGCAGTATCACGTGGGGACATGGCGAGCCCCATAAGTGCAGATCAAGCTGGTGAGGTGGCTAGCACAACTAGTGTCCCACAACCACCAAGAAGACAAAGAGAGGCTCATCGAGCCCATAGTGCCCTTCCTGCTGCATTTGCCAATCCGAATGGGGAGCCCACCACTTTTGCAGCACCCGTACTTCCCTCATTCACTGGCCAACCCAGAATTCAGGTGGAAACAGTTGATTTTACATCACATGATTTTTATTCGCTGTTTTTCACAGAAGATCTCTAAAAATCTATTGTGGACCAAAGCAATTTATATGCTGGTCGATTAATCGCCGCTAATCACCATT
The DNA here is from genome assembly GCF_037356315.1 of Lithobates pipiens. Lineage (NCBI taxonomy): Eukaryota > Metazoa > Chordata > Amphibia > Anura > Ranidae > Lithobates > Lithobates pipiens. Next base: position 171,659,633 of record NW_027507748.1, read on the forward strand.
TGACCCTTGCCAGAGAATGGAGACCTATTACGGTTTCCGAATTTAAGACCTTTCTGAGCCTTTCCCTCCTCATGGGCATAATTAAAAAGTGAGTTGCAGTCATATTAGTCCACTGACCCAATTCACCATCACCACCCTTAACAGTCCCTCGTAAACCACTTCAACCAATAGTTTGCAGCAGCCTTGTTTACTCCCAATCAAGTTGTCTGTGTTGATGAGTCCCTGATTACTTTTTCTGTCTGCTTGTCTTTCAAACAGTATCTTCCTAGCAAGCATGCAAGATATGGGGTCAAGATGTATAAGCTCTGTGACAGGACAACAGGCTATACATATAGTTTTATGGTTTAAGAGGGAAGAGATAGTTATGTGGAGCCGGAGAACTTCCAAGACTACATAGGGAGCACTGGTAAGATTGTGTGGGACTTGGTGTCACCCTTATTCGGAAAGAGGTACCACTTGTATGTGTACATTTATTTTTAGTCACTTGTTTGATCATGGAATTGCTACAGGTGGCATTGTGCGATCTAATCACCAGAATTTACCCCAGTGGCTTGTAGATTCCTGTTTTAGGCTGGGGGAGAGATCCTGCTTGAAGTGTAATAATATGCTTGCTGAGAAGTGGTGGGATACTAAGAATGTTTTCATTCTGTCCTGCCTTCACGCAGACACGGCGGTCCAAATTCCTACAGCAACTGGTGTTGTGGAGAAATCCCTGTATGTCCATGAATATAACCTTAATATGGGAGGGGTGGACCCCAATGACCAGTTGTTGGCGCCGTACTTAGTTGCCTGTAAGGCCAGACACTGGTACAAAAAAGTGTCTGTATACCTATTCCAATTGGCTCTGCTGAACGCTTATGTGCTATACAAAGTGTCAGGATGAACTGGATACTTTCTTAAATTCTAGGAAGAGATCATCACAACTAGGGATGAGCCGAACACCCCCGTTTCGGTTTGCACCAGAACTTTCTAACGGACCGAAAATTTGTGCAAACTTTAGAACCCCATTGAAGTCTATGGGACTCGAATGTTCAAACTAAAAAGTGCTCATTTTAATGGCTAATAAACAAGATATTGTCCTAAAAAGGGTTTGGGCACCTGGCTCCTGCCCCAGGGGACATGGGTCAATGCCTAAAATGTTTTGTTCGGGAGCACAGATTAAAGTGAAAAAAAAGTGAAATATTCCTTTAAATATCATGCCTGGGGGGCATCTATAGTATGCCTGTGTAGTGGCGCGTGTTTCCCTTGTTTAGAACAGTCCCTGCACAAAATGACATTTAACGGAAAAAAAGTCATTTAAAAATGCTTGCGGTTTTAATGTCATGTCTGGTTCCGGCAATACGGATGAAAATCATTGAGAATAAAAATGCCATGGGTAGCCCCCCTGCCCATTACCAGCCCATTTGGGTCTTGTACGGATATTAAGGGGAACCCCATACCTAAATAAAAAAAAGGAAAGGCGTGGGGCCCCCAGACCCTATATACTCAGAACAGCAGTATACAGGTGGTGCAAACAAGACAAGGTGTTAAGTAGAATCTGTTTGTAATTTTGAACTGGTACATTTTTAAAGTGTAGCTCCAGTCAAAAAATCTTTTTAATTTTTAAATTTTTAAGCTTTTTGGAAAACATAGGGAGGGTTATCACCCCTGTATAATTTTTTTGCCCGTCCGTCTTTTTTCATCTCACTTTCTGTTGTCTTCTTCCATTTGCTAGTAGGAGACGTTTGTAAGTTGGATGTTTGAAAGTAGGGGCCTGCCCTATATGCTCTGCAGAAATGGGGTCCTAAGGTGTTGGTGTTGCCACAACACTGTAAGCCCTCAAAGTGACTCTTGGTGGGCGCTGGAGTGCCCTGCTGTGAACGATTATATCAAGACCTGTAATTACATGCCATTGTTGAACAGTGGTAGAAAAATTGGGCCTTTGGTGGTTGTGGTGGTGGTGACGGTGCCATAACACTATTAGTCCTCACAGTAACTCTCGGTGGGTGCAGGAACGGGCCCTGCTGTGAAATATTATATCAAGAATTGTAATTACATGTCCCTGTTAAACAGGGGCTGAAAAATTGGGCCTTAGGCGCCACGACACTGCAACCTCTCCCAGATACTCTAGTTGGAGTGCAGGAAGGAGCCCTGCTTCTAAGCATTACATCCAAAATTGTAATTACACGCCCCTGTTAAAAAGAGGCTGAAAAATTGGGCTGGTGGCATCACCCAGAACAAAAAATGATCAGCAAGATCATTGAGGAGGAAGAGGATAGTCAGTCAACATAACAGGACAGTCACTCAGCATCAGCATAGGCAGTCTTGAAGGGATGTGAAATTAAAAAAAAAATAATAATATTCGGTTACATCAGCTTCAGGTGCTTGGTAGCTGGTGGTGATCCAAGACTGATTCATCTTTATGAAGGTCAGTCGATCAACCGAGTCGGTGGACAGGCACACCCTGTGATTGGTTACAAAGCCTCCAGCAGCACTGAAGGTGTGTTCTGAAAGACCACTGGATGCAGGAGAGGCCAGTAGCTCAATTGCATACTGTGCAAGCTCTAGCCAGTGATCCATCCTCAAGACCAAGCAAGCCAGAGGATTTTCGGTGGGAAAGGTGTCCAGGTCTGACCTTGCCCCTAGGTATTCCTGCACCATGTAAATCAGACGCTGGCGATGGTTGCTGGAACAGATCATACCTTGGGGCTGCAGACTAAAAATTGTCTGAACGCATCGGTCAGACAGCCACCTTCTCCACCGCTCCTTCTGTGACTGACCGAAGCCTCAGCAACACGCTGTCCAGGACCAGGAGTTTGGAACCTTCCAGTCTCTGGGAACGCGCTGCACAGACCTTTCTGCAAGGCCTCCCGGAGATGTCTCATCCTCTGCTCCCTCTGCGATGGCAATATTATTAAGTCTGCAACCTTACCCTTGTACCGTGGATCAAGGGGAATGGCCAGCCAGTAATGGTCCCTCTCCTTGATCCGAAGAATACGAGGATCCTTCTGCAGGCTTTGCAGGATCAGGGAGGCCATGCAGTGTAGGCTAGCTGAGGCATTTGGTCCAGAGTCCTCTGGGTCACTAAGGACAACATGATCAGCAGGCCCCTCCTCCTAGCCACGTACAAGTCCACGGGTTTCTTGGGACTGTAAATCATCCCTAAAAGACTGCTGATGCTGAGTGCCAGGCTCCCCCTCCATGCTGACCCCAGCCTCCTCCTTGTCCCCTTCCTGTGTGATGGGTGGGACAGCAGGAACACTGTATGGATAAAGGGGGCCTTGAGAGGCAAGGAAGTCCTCTTCTTCCTACCTCTGTTCTGCCTCAAGTGCCCTGTCCGTTATTCCATGCAGCGTGTGCTCCAACAGGTGGACAAGAGGTACAGTGTCACTGATGAATGCACTGTCACTGCTCACCATCCTCGTGGCCTTTTCAAATGGTGACAGGACAGTGCATGCATCCCTGATCATGCCCCACTGGCATGGTGAAAAAAAGGAGCTCCCCTGACCCTGTCCTGGTGCCGTAGTCACACAGGTACTCATTGATGGCCCTCTGCTGCGTGTGCAGCTGCTGCAGCATGGCCAACGTTGAGTTCCACCTGGTGGGCATGTCACATATAAGGCGGTTCTTGGGCAGGTTCAACTCCTTTTGGAGCTCAGCCAGACGAGCTCTGGCATTAAATGATCGATGGAAAGGCACACAGACTTTTCTGGCCTGCCTCAGGACATCCTGTAAGCCCGGGTACCTGCCCAAGAACCGCTGCACCACCAGGTTAAGGATGTGAGCCACACAGGGTACATGGGTCAGTTGTCCCTGTTGGAGGGTGGAGAGGAGATGGTGCCATTGTCACAAACCACCATTCCTGGCTTTAGCTGGCGTGGCATCGACCACCTCTCGGGCCTGCCCCTGCAAAGCTAACAAAATATCTGCCCCAGTGTGGCTCCTTTCCCCAAACAAACCAGTGCAAGCACGGCCTGGCATTGTTTTGCCTGCGTACTTGCGTAGCCCCTTCAATGCCTACGGAGCACTGCTGGTTCCGAGGACAAAACACTGGAAGAGGCCATGGAGGCAGAAGAAGAGGAGGGGGTGGAGGAGAGAGGTGTGTCACAACCAGTAGTAGCATTTTGGAAGCGTGGTGGAGGAACAACCTCCAACACTACTGCACCTTGTCCTGCATCTTTCCCAGCTGCCAGAAGAGTGACCCAATGGGCCGTGAAGGATAGGTATCGTCCCTGTCCATGCCTGCTGGACCATGAGTCAGCAATAATATGCACCTTACCACTGACCGCCCTGTCCAGCGAGGCATGTACATTGCCTTCTACATGCCGGTAGAGAGCTGGAATCGCCTTCCGTGAGAAAAAGTGGTGTTTCGGGACCTGCCACTGAGGAACCGCACATCGCAAAACTCATGGAAGGGGGCCGAGTCTACCAACTGAAAAGGCAGAATTTGAAGTGCTAGCAATTTAACCAAGCTAGCATTCAACCGCTGGGCATGTGGATGGCTGGGAGTAAACTTCTTTTGATGGTCCAGCAGCTGTGGCAGGGAAATTTGCCTGCTACAATCGGACGTGGGTGTAGTGTTAGCAGAGTGCCCGCAAGTACTTGGCTGTGACACACCTAATTCTACACCTTCATCCCTCTCAGTGCAGTTTTCAGAGAGGACTGAAGGTCTAGTGGGGTTGGAGATCCCAGCTGATGAGGAGCAAGGAGAGGTCCGCTTTGTTCTTTGGAATGGGTCTTTAAGGTATGCTTGCCAATGAGCTGCCTGGCAGGTCAACATATGTCTGGTCAAGCGTGTGGTGCCAAGCAGCTGATGTTTTGGCCACGCGAGATACACTTGAGACATATGTTGCAAATAGCAGCAGTGCAATCTGATGCACTCGTCTCAAAAAGGCCCACACCAAAAAACTTTTAGAATAACGCGCAGAGGCAGCTCCCTGCACAGGCGGATCTCTGCAGTGTAATTCAGTCGGTGTGCTGCCCATAAGCTGTCCCCCGGAGGGCATCCTGCCTCATTGGAGATGTGCCTCCTCCTCCTCCTCCTCCTCATCCTGTCTCCTATCAGGCACCCACGTGGAGTCAGTGACCTCATCATCCCCTCCCTCTTCATCATTGGAGCAAACCTGGCAGTATGCTGCAGCTTGTGGAACATGACTGCCAGATTGCTGTCCTTCTTGAGCATCCCCTCTCTTTGCGCTCATGCTACTGCCTTCATCTAGCTGGGTATCATCATCAGAGCCTTCAAAACGCTGGGTATCCTCCTGGAGCATCTACCCAACACTCTGCTCAAACAGTTCGGGGGACTTCTCAGGAGGACATGGTGGGTCTAGGGAAGGAGTGACTGATGACATTGAGACGAAGGAAGAGGAGGTGTTGGCAGCTGCTTTGCTAGTACCTTGAGCCTGGGGGAGAGAGGATGAGGAGGATGAGGAGGGCTTGGTCATTCATTCTACCAAGTCTTCAGCATGATGCGGCTCAACACATCAAGCTTCCAAAAATAAGGACAAGCGTGCACCGCATCCACAACCAGCACTGTTGTCTCTAGACACAGAGCCTGCTTGCCCTCTTTTATTGGCTTGTGACTGTCTGCCTCTCCTTGTTGGCCTTCCAGACATAGTAATGGCCTGCAGGGAGATGGAAAAAAATTGGGTAGTGTATGCTGTGCAAGAGGCAAACAACACCCACTGTAAATGCTGCATATGCCTGTATTACAGAACACCAGTAATAAAGGGTAGCTTCAGTTGTATATTGTGCTCGAGGTACACAACACACAATTTAACTCCTGCAGATGCCTGTATTACAGAACACCAGCAATAAGGGGTATATTCAGGTGTATACTGTGCTGGAGGCACACAACACCCACATTAACTCCTGCAGATGCCTATATTACAGAACACCAGCAATAAAGGGTAGCTACGGGTGTATACTGTGCTTGAGGCACACAACACCCACTTTAACTGCTGCAGATGCCTATATTACAGAACACCAGCAATAAGGGGTATCTTCAGGTGTATACTATGCTGGAGGCACACAACACCCACTTTAACTCTTGCAGGTGCCTGTATTACAGAGCACCAGAAATAAAGGGTAGCTACAGGTGTATACTGTGCTGGAGGCACACAACACCCACTTTAATTACTGCAGATGCCTGTATTACAGAACACCAGAAATAAAGGGTAGCTACAGGTGTATACTGTGCTGGAGGCACACAACACCCACTTTAATTACTGCAGATGCCTGTATTACAGAACACCAGAAATAAAGGGTAGCTACAGGTGTATACTGTGCTGGAGGCACACAACACCCACTTTAACTCCTGCAGATTCCTGTATTACAGAACAACAGCAATAAAGGGTAGCTACAGGTGTATACTGTGCTGGAGGCACACAACACCCACTTTAACTCCTGCAGATGCCTATATTACAGAACACCAGCAATAAAGGGTAGCTACAGGTGTATACTGTGCTTGAGGCACAAAACACCCACTTTAACTGCTGCAGATACCTATATTACAGAACACCAGCAATAAGGGGTATCTTCAGGTGTATACTATGCTGGAGGCACACAACACCCACTTTAACTCCTGCAGGTGCCTGTATTACAGAGCACCAGAAATAAAGGGTAACTACAGGTGTACAGTATACTGTGCTGGAGGCACACAACACCCGCTTTAACTCCTGCAGATGTCTGTATTACAGAACACCAGCAATAAAGGATAGCTACAGGTGTATACTGTGCTGGAGGCACACAACACCCACTTTAATTACTGCAGATGCCTGTATTACAGAACACCAGAAATAAAGGGTAGCTACAGGTGTATACTGTGCTGGAGGCACACAACACCCACTTTAACTCCTGCAGATGCCTGTATTAGAGGACACCATCAATAAAGGGTAGCTACGGGTGTATATTGTGCTCGAGGCACACAACACCCACTTTAACTGCTGCAGATGCCTATAATACAGAGCACCAGCAGTAATGGATATCTTCAGGTGTATACTGTGCTGGAGGCACACAACACTCACTTTAACTCCTGCAGATGTCTGTATTACAGAACACCAGAAATAAAGGGTAGCTACAGGTGTATACTGTGCTGGAGGCACACAATACCCACTTTAACTCCTGCAGATGTCCGTATTACAGAACACCAGCAATAAAGGGTAGCTACAGGTGTATACTGTGCTGGAGGCACACAACACCCACTTTAACTCCTGCAGATGCCTGTATTACAGAACACCAGCAATAAAGGGTAGCTACAGGTGTATACTGTGCTGGAGGCACATAACACCCACTTTAACTCCTGCAGATGCCTGTATTAGAGGACACCATCAATAAATGGTAGCTACAGGTGTATAGTGTGCTGGAGGCACACAACACCCACTTTAACTCCTGCAGATGCCTGTATTACAGAACACCAGCAATAAAGGGTAGATACAGGTGTATACTGTGCTGGAGGCACACAACACCCACTTTAACTCCTGCAGATGCCTGTATTACAGAACACCAGCAATAAAGGGCAGCTACAGGTGTATACTGTGCTGGAGGCACACAACACTCACTTTAACTCCTGCAGATGCCTGTATTACAGAACACCAGAAATAAAGGGTAACTACAGGTGTATACTGTGCTGGAGGCACACAACACCCACTTTAACTCCTGCAGATGCCTGTATTACAGAACACCAGCAATAAAGGTTAGCTACAGGTGTATACTGTGCTGGAGGCACACAACTCCCACTTTAACTCCTGTAGATAGCTGTGTTAGAGAACACCATTAATAAAGGGTAGCTACAGGTGTATATTGTGCTGGAGGCACACAACGCCCACTTTAACTCCTGCAGATGCCTGTATTAGAGGACACCATCAATAAAGGGTAGCTTTGGGTGTATACTGTGCTGGAGGCACAGAGCACCCACTTTAACTTCTGCAGATGCCTGTATTAGAGAACACCAGCAATAAAGGGTAGATACAGGTATATACTGTGCTGAAGGCACACAGCACCCACTTTAACTCCTGTAGATGCCTGAGAAAAGAACACACTGTCCCTGCCTATCCTTGTCTCCATGCACACCAGAACACACGACACAAGGCAGCCGTGCTGGCGGACTTATATAGTGTGGGGCGTGTACTAAACCCCCTGAGCTATAATTATGACTCTCTTCGCTGCTGGCGCTGTGATTGGCCAAGCATGCAGGGTCACAGTACATGCTTGGCCAATGCGATGGCGCCGTTCACGCCAAATTCGTGTGGTGCTCACAGCCCACAACATTCTGTATTCGCCGAACGGGCGAACAGCCGGTGTTCGACTCAAACATGCGTTCGACTTGAAAACCAAGCTCATCCGTAATCACAACCCTTCTGTTTCTGTACGGTGCTGTGCCCCACCTTCCCAACGCAAATGCAGTAAGCCAGCTGCATGAGAGGCATTTTCTGTATTTCCTCCCTGTTACCCCTACCCAACGAGCCTCCCAAAGAAAATGTTGTGACACCCGTTATTATTGTCCCTCCTGTCCTGACCATCCTTGTGTTTGCATCGGTGAATGTTTTGAATGCTACCACACATTAGTGGAGTATTAGTGTAGGGTGCAGCACTGCACAGACTAGGACACACTTCTACAGGGTCTCCAAAGATGCCATCACATTTTGAGAGACCCAAACCTGGAACTGAACCTTTAAAACCACTACAACCGTTACAGTTACAAATAAAAGTGTAAAAAAAAAGAAAAGAGGTAAAATAATATATATATATATATATATATATATATATATATATATATATATATATATGTATAGTTGTTGTTTTATTGTTTGTTCTCTCTCTTTCTCTCTCTCTCTCTCTCTCTCTTTCTCTCTCTTTCTCTCTCTATTCTCTCTCTCTATTGTTCTGCTCTTTTTTTTACTGTATTCTATGCTTAACTGCAATATTTTATTGCTACTATGTTTTATCATGTTTGCTTTTTTAGGTATGTAATTATTTTCTACTTTACTGTTTACTGTGTTTTATTTTTAACCATCTTTTTAGTTTCAGGTATTCCATTCAGCTGCATTACTGATTTATTTATCTTCACAACAACAGCGTTTGCTGCCACGATACTTAAATCAGCGACTCCATTGCTGTAGAAGGTGATTTCACCATTACAATAAAAAAAAAAGAGCATATATGCCGAAGCATGGGGGCAGGAGTAGAGGGGACATTTACCCCTAATGCCCCCATGCTTCGGCATATATTTTTTAGGCACAGATTGAGTTAAAAAATGTTTTATTTTGACTATGTTTTATTGTATTTACTTTGCAGGTATGGTATGTCTTACTGTTATAATGTAATGTTATTTTGTTTTATTGTTAACCATTAGACTGCTTTTACAAGCAGTGGGAGGGAACACCCTCCCCCTCACTGTCTTCCATGGTTTTCTCTGGCTTTCTTGTCCCAACAGGGAACCCCGAGAATGCAGCCGGTGGTTCTGCCCACTGACCATAGAGCTGATCGGAGACCCGAATGGCTCCAATCATCTCTATGGAGTAAGAAACTGAAAGCTTCAAGCATTTCATTACTTAGTTAGCCAAATATAAACAGCGTCATTGGGAAATTGGGAAAACATTGTATCACACTGATCTTGATGTGGTCAGATGCTTTGAGGGCAGAGGAGAGATCTAGGGTCTAACAGACCCCATTTTTTTCAAAAAAGAATACATGTACTATTGCGGGATGTAGGGGATGTAAATATGTAATATGTATATATAGGGGATATTTACATTCCCTGAGATAACAATAAAAATAATAATAAAAAAGTGATAGGAACACTTTAAAAAATAAAATAAATAAATAATAATAATAATAAAAAATAAAAAAAAGCACCCCTGCCCCCCCGTGCTCACGTGTAAAAAAGGTGAACGCAAATGTTGGTCTGGTGTCATATGTAAGCAGCAATTGTACCATGCATGTGAGGTATAACCACAAAGGTGAGATTGAAGGCAGTAATTTTAGCAGCAGTCCTTCAATCTCACCTTTGTGGTTATACCTCACATGCATGGTACAATTGCTGCTTACATAGGACACCAGACCAACATTTGCGTTCACCTTTTTTACACGTGAGCACAGGGGGACAGGGGTGCTTTTTTTTTTTTTTTAGTACATCTAAAGTGGTAACCTGTAAAGACTTTTAAAGGCTTTTAAAAATGTATGTAGTTTGTCGCCGCTGCCCGTTGGTGCGCAGTTTTCAAGCATGTCATGTTTGGTGTCCATGTACTCGGCCTAAGATCATCTTTTTTATTTCATCAAACATTTAGGCAATATTGTGTGTTGAAAAATCGCTGCTCAAATACTGTGTGAAAAAATAAATTGCAACACCCACCATTTTAATCTGCAGGGCCTTTGCTTAAAAAAAATAAAATTTTTGGGGGTTCAAAGTAATTTTATTGCCAAAAAAAAGTATGTTTTCATGTGAACTTGTCTTCAAGTGGTTAGAAGAGTGGGTGATGTGTGAAATAAGCTTCTAAATGTTGTGCATAAGATTCCAGGACAGTTCAACCACCCCCCCCCCCCCCCCCCATGCCCCATGCCCCCTTTTTGGAAAGTAGACACTCCAAGCTATTTGTTAATAGTCATGTTGAGTCCATGGAATATTTTATAATTTGCCACAAGTTTTGGGAAAATTACACTTTTTTTTTGCCCAAAGTTGTCACTAAATGATAATGTTTAAACATGGTATGGTTATTTGTGAAATTACACCCCAAATACATTATGCTGCTTCTCCCACTTATGGGTATATCACATATGTGAGACTTTTTGGGAGCCTAGCCGTGTACAGGACCCAGAAAAGCAATCACCGCCTTCAGGCTTTCTAAGGGCGTAAAATGGTGATTTTACTTCCTCACTACCTATCACAGTTTCGGAGACTCTGAAATGTCAAGATAGCACAACCCCCCCCACAAATGACCCCATTTTGCAAAGAATACACTTCAAGCTTTTTCCTGCGAGGCCTGTTGTGTCCATGGAATATTTTATATTTTTTATTTTGGGGTGTAATTGCACATATGCAATGTTTGAGCAATATATCATTTAATGACACATTTGTGCAAAGAAAAAAATTATTTTCACGCAACTTGTGGCAAAATATAAATAAATTCCAAGTACGCAACATGCCTCTCATCAAATAGCTTGTAGTGTCTACTTTCCAAAATCGGATCATTTTGGGGGTGGGGGGTAGGGGGCTGTGCTATCTTGGCAGTTTATGGCCTTCGAAACTGTGATAGGTAGTGAGGAGTGCAATCTAAAATGTACACCCTTAGAAATCCTGAAGGCGGTGCTTGGTTTTTGGGGTCCTGTACGCGGCTAGGATCCCAAAAAGTCTCACACATGAGGTATCCCTATACTCAGGAGAAGCAGCAGAATGTATTTTGGGGTGTAATTCCACATATAACCATGGCTCGTGTGAACAATATATAATTTAGTGACAGCTATGTGTAATGCTTTTTTTTTGTAATTTTTCAATCGATTGTGACAAAAAAATAAAATATTCAATGGACTCAACATTTTAGCACCTCAAGAAATGAAATAGGCAGTCATAATCTAAAAGCTGTGTAAATTGCAGAAAATGTACCCTAGTTTGTAGACGCTATAACTTTTGCACAAACCAATAAATATATGCATATTGCCCCCCTTTTTTTTTTTTACCAAAGACATGTGGCTGAATACATTTTGGCCTAAATGTATGACTAAAACTAAAATTTAGTTTATTGGATTTTCTTTATAACAAAAATTAGAAAATATCATTTTATTTAAATTTATTTGGATTTTTCCATTTATATTGTAAAAAATAAAAATCACAGAGGCAATCAAATACCATCAAAAGGAAGTTCCATTTGTGGAAAAAAAAGGTTGCAAATTTTGTTTGGGTACAGCATTGCATGACTATGCAATTACCATTAAAGCAGCGCAGTGCCAAATTGTAAAAAGTGCTCTGGTCATTGAGCAGCCAAATTCTCCAGGGCTGAAGTGCTTAAAAAGAAATAAAAAAAATGCAACAAAAAACAAACAAACAATGTCAACAGTACACAGGCATACAGAGCCTGAAGACAATGTACAGTGGATATAAAGTAAAAATTCACCTTATCACCCAGATATATAAAGTACAATAGACACATCGATATAAAAGAGTCTGTAGCGTAGAATAACAGACACCCAAAGGTCACACAATAGCTAAGGTAAAGGCAAATCAGTCAGGTCATAATACTACAACCTAGTAGGGTGAGTGAGCCCTAAAGACATATGTCTGCAATACTGGATATTATTAAAGCAAGGATAAATCATTGAAAAAAAAAAAAGTAATACTCAAAGCCATTTCCCACATAGACCAAACAACAGTCATATAGGTTGCTGTATAGATTTATAGAGTCATGCAATAAAATAAAGATTAAAAAAAAGGGGGGGAGGAAGATGGGGAAAGGCTGGGTAAAGAAGAAAGTAAGAGAAATTATATGGAGGCAAAGCACCAGAATTTGCACCCAAGAATCAGCGCGTTGATAAAAGAAGCCAAAGAAGTGGAGGAGAGGAGAAAGAGGAGGTCCAACCCCTAACTTTCTAGGTATTGAGAGAAGTTGGCTGAGGTGCCGAAGTATTTCCATTGCATCCACACCATTAAAGGTTGTTCTAGTGGTTTATCCTCGCCATGGATCATCCTTTCTATGGATTGGATTTCATTCAGCTCATACAACACTCCACCACAGAGGGACAAAACAGTTTACGCCAATTATGAGTAATAGTAGTTCTTGCAGCTGTGAGCATATAGTGTAAAATTACATTTCTAATAGATTTTAAAGATCCTGGGATGATTGACAGCAACGGGATATGTATGTCAGGTTGAAGAGGAGAAGCTTTGATTGCATTAAATATATGGGAAATATTTTCGACCAGAAGAGGGCAACAGGGAGGTAATGAGTCAAATATGAGTCATGGTCCCTTTATCCACCAGGAATCTCCAGCAGACCTCAGAGTTAGCGGGGGCCAATACCATGGAGGTTGACGGAACAGCAGTACCATCGAGCAAGGATTTTATAATCTATCTCCTGGTGTTTAGCGGAAATGGATAGCTTGTGAATAGGGGAGAGATATTTATTCTATTCAGTTTGGGAAAGGGATAAATCTACCTCTGATTCTCACCTAGTCAAAAGGTTGCCAGAAGAGGTTGCTGCAATTAACATGTTGTAAACAGTGGAGAGGATGTAATAGGTCTCTGCTTCTGCAACAATAAGTGCTTGAAATCCAGGTCTGAAATCCAGGGTGCCTTTGGCCAATCATGGCATAGGGGGGCGAAGTCCACGCCCCACACTATATAAGGCTGCTTACATAACAGACACATGTAGTGTTGTTGCCGTGGAAAGAGAGATAGATTGAGTTAGATTAAGTAGGCTGGTTATTCAGTTAGTGGCAGTGTATTTGATATATATATATATATACACAATCAGTCTAATATATATATATATATATATATATATATATATATATATATATATATATATATATATATATATATATATATATTATATATATAGGGGCTACGCAAGCAGTCAGGCTAAAAGATGCCATGTGGTGCTTGAGTTGGTTTGCCTAGGGGACAGGAGCCACACTGAGTCAGAGAATCTGGTCAGCTCTGCAGGGCCAGGCTCAGAGGTGGTTGACACCATGCCAGCTTCAGCCAGGAATGGTTGTATGCAACAATGGCACCAACCTTCTCTCCACCCTCCAACAGGGACACTTGACCCAGTTTCCTTGTTTGGTACATGTTTGGAATTTGTTGGTGCAGTGGTTCTTGATCAGGCACCCAGGTTTATAAGATCTCCTGAGGCAGGCCAGAAAAGTCTGTGGCAATTTCCACTGGTCATACAATGCCAGTACTCGGCTGGCTGACATTCAAAGGAAATGCAACCTGCCCACCAACTGCCTCATTTGTGACATGCCCACCAGGTTGAACTCAACACTGGCAATGCTGTAGTGGCTGCACACACAACAGTGGGTCATCAATGATTACCTGTGCGATTATGGCACCACAGGGTGAGGGGAGCTTGGCTTCTTTTGGCCAACCCCAGTGGCTACTGATCAAGGATGCATGCACTGTCCTGTCACCACTTGATGAGGCCACAAGGATGGTGAGCAGACACAATGCATGCATGAGTGACGCTGTCCCTCTGACTTTAATGGTGTTCGCTTGTTCCCACAAATATTTTGGCTGTTCGCATGTTCTGCTGCGAACCAAACTGGGGGGGGGGGGTGTTCGGGTCACCCCTACACCCCTGAAAGTCTGAATGCGGGCTTTCGCAGTAACACAGGTTTCCGTTACATCAGAGGGGGCGGAGTCACTCACACGTCACTGGGGAAGCCCGGGTTTCCCCTTGCGTCAGAGGAGGATGGGGTCACGTGACGGGTGGCCCTGTCCTCAGCTAAGAGACGTGTCAGGCTGCCAGTATTCCAGCTGTGCCTCCGGTGGAGACCGGAAGCACTGCACTGGACGTCATCATTGGACCCTGCCTGGAGAGGAGAGATCATCCATCCCTGGACCCAGGAGAGGAGATCACCCATCACAGGATACTGAGAGTGGATTACCACCGCTGGAATAATTTTTTTATTTTTTATTTTTAATAAAGGACTTATCCCAACGGTATCTGTGTGTTTTTGACCATTTTTTACACTTTCTTTGTGAAATGGTAGGAGTATAATGTACACGTTACAATTTCAAATGGGGAGGGCGGGATCTGGTGGTCCCCTTGTTAAAAGGGGCTTACAGATTCCGATAAGCCCCCCGTCCGCAGACCCCTACAACCAGCGGGCAAGGGTTGTGGGTATGAGGCCCTTGTCCCCATCAACATGGGAACATGGGGCTTTGAGGGGTCACAGACCTCCAAAGGATCCTCCCCATGTTGAGGGCATGTGGCCTGGTACGGTTGAGGGGGGGGGCGCTCTCTCCCCCCTCCTTTTCCTTTTCTTTTTTTAATCAATGAATTTCAATGACTATAAGCCCTTGTACACATGGTCGGACATTCCGAGGGAAAATGTCCGATCGGACCGTGTTGTCGGATAATTTGACTGTGTGTGGGCTCAATCGGACTGTTTCCGTCGGAATATCCGACGGACCGCTTTCCAGCTTGGCTATAAAAATTTTCGACAACATGATCCAATCGGACCTTGTCTGATCATGTGTAGAGAATTCCGATCGGACAAAATGCCACGCATGCTCAGATCAAATTCCTACACCAAAGCTATTGGCTACTAGACTGAACGTAGTCCCGTCATAACGAAATAACGTCACCACATTCTGAACAATTCAACAGTTTCTGAAACTGAACAGTTTCGGACAAAATACGTCTGACAAAATCCGACGGATTTGATTGTCAGAATGTCCGACCGTGTGTACAAGGGCTTATGCCCCGTACACACGAGAGGACTTATGTCCGACAGACCTCCAAAGGAGTTCCGCCGGAGTTCCGACGGAGTTCCGACGGAGTTCCGACGGAGTTCTGGCGGACTTTTCGACCGAACGGACTTGGACACACACCATCACACCAAACTCCGATGGAGTCGAACGTGATGACGTACGACTGGATTTGAATAAGGAAGTTCATAGCCAGTAGCCAATAGCTGCCCTAGCGTCGGTTTTAGTCCGTCGGAGTAGCATACACACGAGCGGATTTTTCGAAGGGTGACCGGGTCCGGCGGAGTTCCGTCGGGAAAATTTGAAGCATGCTTCATTTCTAAAGTCCGTCAGACTTTAGCGAAGCTAAAGTCCGTTGCAGCCCACACACGATCGAATAGTCTGACGGACTCAGTCCGTCGGACTTTGGATGTCGAAAAGTCCGCTCGTGTGTACGCGGCCTTACCGGGAGCCGACAATTCATTATAGCCACAAGTGCTTTTAAATTACTTTTTTTCCTTCAGAAATTACACTTTGTGTAGGGACAGTTCTAAGCAGGGGAAACAAGCGCTACTTTACAGGCATACTATACATACCCCCCTAGGTACAACATTTAAAGGGATTTTTCACTTTTATTGTTTCACTATAAGCATTATTAAAATCACTGCTCCTGAAAAAATGGTCATTTTTAAAACTTTTTTTGCATTGATACATGTCACCTGGGGCAGGACCCGGGTCCCCAAACACTTTTTATGACAATAACTTGCATACAAGCCTTTAAAGTGAGCACTTTAGATTTTTCATGTTTGAGTCACATAGACTTTAACAGTGTTTGGATGTTTGAACAAATGTATTGCCAGTTCGCATTTTCTGATGCGAACGGAACTGGGGGGTGTTCAGCTCATCCCTAGACACAAGGATAGGGACATGGTCCGTCCACAAAAAATCCCAATGGAGGCATGGGGGGACAGGGTGAGGTCCAATTGGCTCAGCAGAAAAAAAGGTAAATTGATGGTAAGTATTGTGTACTGATTAAAAAAAGGTTTAATTGTATCAATTTTTCCATAAATAGAACATTTTAGGGAGAATGACTGTCCTGTTCAAGCTGAATGCCATTTGATGTGGCAAGGATTTATGGATTGCTATAGACGCACCCCGGGTTTTGGAAAGTAGATACAATTTGTGAAACCATGTGGGGTAGTATTTGTTGCATCAAGTGTGTATGTGATCTGAACTAAAGTAAGTTTCCTGAAAAATAATAACAGTCAGTAACCTTTTGTTTATGGAGAGAGAACAAAATCTGGGAGTGTTTGGTGGGACAATTAAGATGCCTGTTTTTTGAAGGAACAAAGTTGAAATGATCTCATAGTAATGAGTCTCAAGCACAGGTCTGGAGCACAGGGTTCAAAAAAAAGAGAAAAGGGTGGTGAAAAGAAGGGGGTGGGGGGGAGAGGTAGCGAAGTGAGGGAAGAAAGAAAAAAAAAGAAAGCCAAGAATAGAGAGAAAAAAAGCCTTTCAAAGGCTATAACAACTTGCTAATAATAGCTGACAGGAAGGGAAGAAGATTCTCTGTCATCTAAGTGGGGAGAGAAACCATGCAATTATGAGCATAGAGCAACCACCACATTGGAAGGTGAATCATTACAAATAACACAGAGCTGATCCACAGTGGTGTGAGGCTGAAGTATGAACACTCACAAATGGCAATTAAACATACAGCAAAAAGTACAAAAAAGTGAAATAAAAAACAAAAGAATGCTGCTTTGAAGACAAGAGGAAGGTCCATGCTGGAGATATCGCTAATACATAGCAGCTTTCTAACAGACTGTACAGTAAACACTTGCCATGACTCTCAACCCTGCCCCAACCTCTCACAAAGTCGAAATAAAATTGGCACTGAGTAGCGCTCCTCATTCTTTAACTATGGGTACTGTAGTTGTGGATGATCTAATGATAGAGCCTTGTGCCCCACCCCACCCTGCCCCTTCTTTGTTGAATATGCAGGGAAAGCAGGGATGGTTTTGAGTGTGGCACTGGAAGTGCTGTCACTTATAAAACACGGAAGCTGGATTTATATGTTTTATAAGTGATTGTAGTGAGTGGCAATGCAAGGGGCCAGCACCGAAGATTCTGGCCGCTCCTCTCACCGGCAGTCCCCCACTCTCTATGACACATGTGTGACCTCTCATGGGGCCCCCTACTGACCCCGGTCCCTCGGACCATGGCTGAACTGCCTGACCAGTCAGTCTGCCCCTGCATATATCACTACAAGAACCATTTTCAAATCATATAATTCTTTGTAAATGGAAAAATATTCCTCTAATGTTCCACTCAATTATCCCCTCGTGTAGTTAGCCCAGATGAAGGGGGAGGCTTTACCCCTGAAACGCGTTGGTTCTTTGTGTATCCTGTGGACTATGAACCTTAATAAACATGTATAAAAAATGGAAGTGTGACATCCCTGCCTAACAAGCGCATTTCATATCTTGTTTAAACATACTTTTTGGAATTATGGCCAAAAAGTTTAATCTTGGTATGATGGGTGCATACTTTTCCACATGCTTTTGCAGACTGGATATAGGTTTTTGCAAAATGAGCGTTGGGTGTTTTTCTAAGAAAAGTCATGCCACCCTACTCCACAGCCCAGACATATGAAGAATACAGGAGATTATTTTCACATGTAGTACACAACCAGTACTTGCCAGAATTCCTGCAGCTCCTTTAATGTTGCTGTAGGCCCCTTGACAGCTTCCTGCACCTGTTTTTCTCTTGTTTTATCTCGCTGCATTTGGGGTGCCATTAGTGTGTTCCTTGGCCTTTATGATGCTGTTTATTCACTAAGGTTCTCTAACAAACCTCTAAGGGCTTCACAGAACAATCATATTCATACTGAGCTTACATTACATACAGGAGGACATTATGTATTAATTATGTGACTTCTGAAGGCAATTGGATTCACTAGATTTTAGTTAGGGGTATCAGCGTAAAGTAGGCTGAATACAAATGCACACCACACTTTTCAGATATTTATTTGTAAAAAAAAAAAAAAACTTTGAAAACCATAGGGGTTATTTACAAAAGGCAAATCCACTTTGCAATGCAAGTGCACTTAAAAGTGAACTGAAAGTACACTTGGAAGTGCAGTTGCTCTAAATCTAAGGACTAGATCTGGAATGAGTGGAAGCCCTTCTGATTTTATCATCCAATCATTTGCAAGCTAAAATGCTAGACGTCCCGCAAAAGTTCACCATAAAGGAAATAAAGCATAAAATACGCTTCGCATGGTGAAATACAACCAATGATGGTTTATTGAAAAAAATTTGCGATGAACAAAATTAAAATCATAAAATCACGTGATACATAAAAAATAGCAATGTGGGGAGCAGATAACTGCTGGCCCTATGCGTTTCGACCTCAAAGTCTTCAACAGGGGCATAACCTGACTCCCCCACATTGCTGCAATATATAGACTGAATACTCAATTAGAAAACAAAGGCCCATGGGAAAACTACACCCCCAAAGTTAACCCCATGTATGCTCAATATGGAAATGTGGAAATGGTGTCGCCGACGAATCAGCGACGCCATATCACCCCGTGCCCCAAGCCTCGTCCTGATATCTAAGGGAAAGAGGAAGTGACGTCTGATAGTAAACAATAGACGTTCACTCACCCTGGAGGACCATTGCAGTATATAATCTAATAAATAAATGAATGGAAAAATTAAACATGAAATGAGAATGGAGTAATAAAGAACGAGAGAAGAAGAAAATAGAAATAAAAATCAAAAATAAATAAATAAATAAATAAATGAAAACATTTTCATTCATGTTTTTGACCAATTATTCACTGCCGCTTTTTCTTTATTTACACTCATGGATATTTTTGAGTATAGGACCAGCAGGTCTTTGAACACTGAAGGTGTATTTACTGTGAGACCCCTTTCACACTGGGGCGTTTTTCAGGCGTTTTTCATGCGCTTTAGCGTTAAAAAATACGCCTGAAAGAGGCCGCAACTGCAATCCCAATGTAAAAGCCCGAGTGCTTTCACACCGAGATCCCTTTCATACTGGGGCGTTTTTCAGGCGCTTCAGCGTTAAAAAAAGCGCCTGAAAGAAGCTGCAACTGCAATCCCAATGTAAAAGCCTGAGTGCTTTCACACCAAGGCGCTGCGCTGGCAGGGCGTCAAAAAATGTCCTGCAAGCAGCTTCTTTGCAGTGCTTTTGGAGCGGTGAATACAACGCTCCTAAAGCGCCCCTTCCCATTGAAATCAATGGGAAGCGCCTGTAAAACGCCAGAAAAACGCCTGAAAAACGCTATTGGCAGCAGCGTTTTGTGGGCGCTTTTAACCCTTTATTTGGCCACTAGCAGGGGTTAAAAGCACCCCAATAACGCTCGAAAAACGCTGGTAAAGCGCTGCTAGTTTAAGCAGCGCTTTACGAGCGTTTTTCGGGCGCTGACATTGTGAAAGGGTTCTTAAAGCACTTGGGCTTTCACATTGGGACTGCAGATGAGGCTTCTTTCAAGCGCTTTACAGGCACTTTTTTTAACGCTAAAGCGCCTGAAAAACGCCTGAAAAACGCCCCAGTGTGAAAGGGGTCTAAATGATAATAATGGTTCTGAATTAAGTGGCCTGTTTTTGAGACTCTGTAATGTAATGGTTGCAGAGTTACACCTACAGTGGGATACGGCCTTTTTGGAACATTATTTGAAAGAAAAAATGGTCCCAAGAGGGCTACGGTGGGAGGTCAACCCACAACAGGGGGAAGATGATTTAGAACCCTGGTTTGTCTATTTTAATAATGCAGGTCTGGGATTGATTGAATTTTTAGTTAAACGTAAACATGTTAGGTTAGCCTTGATTGATCAGGAGATTAAGGAACTGAGGGAGAAAATATCTGTATTTGATAAGACATCAGAATACATTACTCTCTCATCTAACCTTAGAGTTCTATTAGAGAAAGAATAAAAAGATCAAAGAATAAAAAAACAGAAAAAGTACAATCGGGATGTCACTGATTATCAGACCCGTTTGGTTTTCAATTGGCAAAAAAAACTAGTTCAGACTACTGAACAGATGAACTTAAATGTTCCAACGGATGTTATGACTTCCACATTTTTATTGCCTGAGCAGATATCTGAGCAGGCAATACCCCCTTCCATCCCTTCGGGTTATTATACACCCAATCCAAATATGCGTTTGGTACAACCTTTTTCTCCTAGGAATTCCAATTCTGGGAATCATAATCAGCCAAAGAATTCATTCCCTAACGAACATCCAGGCCAAACATATAATACATATTTACCCCCTAAAAAGGGTTGGGGCCAACACGAGAGGAGGAATAATTCTAGTAATCGCCAATACAAAGGGCCGCCACATAGAAATGGACCTTATAACCAGAGGATGCCCAGCTATAATACCGGATCTCATAATAGAGACACCAATTACCAACACACCACCCCAATACACACCTCTAACCGGTATGCAGCGTTGCAAGATGGGGACTTCCGAAATGTACAATATGAACAAGCCTATTGGAACAGGGAGGAAGAATACTTGCAGACCCCATATAATCATGGTTTTGGGGGTCCCTCTTATCCTTCGGATTTTCATGACCCAAGGCAAAATTACATTCGAAGTCCAAAACCAAAAGAGGGTGCAGAGGCGGGTGGCGCCTCCAATGGAGGAAAACGCAAAAGAGTTCAGTAGGCAAAGGCATTTTTAATTTGAGTCAAGTTGTCCTATCAGAGAACAAAAAACGTGTTCTGGACAAGGGACTCAAATTTGTACCCCCCCCCCCCCGACAATTGAACAAATTACACACATTTGTTGATTTACACAAATATGTTCGGAAACTTAACATACAAAGACACTTTTTATCAAATCCTTTTAATGGTCCGTATAGAGACCAACCATCTGATGTTCTACATTCCGGGCTTTCTAACCCGTCCCTCTTTAACCCCCCCAATGTTTCCGCACATTCTATTAATGTCTTTAAGAATCTTGTCTTTCAGGATTTAGATGCATTGCCCAAAAAACAGATTCATCAGGATCTAGCTATTCAATCAGGCCTTCGGTCTCTTTGTGATAAGAAGGACCTCATTATTCGCCCCGCAGATAAGGGTGGGGGGATAGTAGTCTTAGATAAAAAAGATTACATCACTGAGATCAAATCCTTATTAAGTGATCGTGCTACATATAGGGTTCTGTCTAAAGATCCCACATCAGAATATAAATCAGCTCTAGTTGAATTGGTCAATGAGGTCTTTTCTTTGAAGATCCTTAATAAGAAAGAACAAGAACATCTAGTCCCACTAGTCCCTAGGATCCCAGTCATATATTACCTTCCTAAGGTACACAAGGACCCTGTTCACCCGCCAGGTAGACCACTTGTGAGTGGGATCGATTCTGTTACTTCTAGGATTGGTAAATATATTGACTTTTATTTACAGCCCCTAGTTAGAGACATACCATCCTATTTGAAGGACACTCGAGATACCATTAATAGGTTAGAACAAGTCGAGTACCATGATGATCTTCTTCTAGTAACAGCGGATGTATCATCTTTATACACATCTATACCGCTTGATTTAGTTTTAGCTGCAGTAGAATCCTTTCTTCGTAGAAAATCCACCTTGTCATTGATCCATAACAATTACATTATGGAACTGTTAAAATTCGCAACAGACCACAATTATTTTTGGTTTCAGGGTGAGTTTTACTCTCAAATCAAGGGCGTGGCTATGGGGGCGAAATATGCCCCCAGCTTAGCCAATTTATTCATGGCCCAGTGGGAGGAGGATGTCATCTATGCCCACGAGAGACTGGAATTGGTCCTGTGGGCGAGGTATATAGATGACATCCTCCTCCTATGGAGGGGTGACAATTTGTCGCTTTCCAATTTTATAGCAGAATTGAATACTAATGACCGAGGGATCTCACTTTCTTTTGAGATCAGTACTAATAAGATACATTTCTTAGATTTAGAGATTTCCATCTCCAATAGACAACTGGTGTTGCGTACCCATTTCAAACCTACCGACCGGAATGGATTTATTCCGGTAGATAGCTGCCATCACCAGCAATGGCTGAAGTCCATCCCTAAAGGTCAATTTTTACGCCTACGGCGCAATTGCTCAAATATGGAGGACTATCGGTCACAAGCAATGGTTCTGAGACAGAAGTTCCTAGAAAAAGGTTATAAACCAGAAACTCTTGATAGGGATATTGTAGCCATACAAGTGGACAGAAAATCATTGTTGGTTCCTAAACAAAAAACTAGAGAAGCAGACCATTGGAAATGGTCCTTTTTCACTTCTTTTTCTGTTCAGTATCGAGAAATTACCAAAATATTGAATAGGCATTGGAAGGTCTTACGTAACGATAAAATATTAGGACCATCTTTACCAGAACGAGCTGCAGTTATTTTTAGGGGAGCACGTTCAGTGAGGGGGGAATTAGCTCCTAATGTCATTGACCCTCCTAAAAAGCCTGTTTTCTTTCCGGAGTGTAAGGGATATTTTCCTTGTAGAAGGTGCAATGTGTGCTCACACAATGTTTTGAAGCGGAAATCTGATTCTTTTATGTCCAGCACCACATCACGTGTGTATAATATGAGACATTTTGCTACCTGTGCCACGAAATATGTGGTCTATTTAATTACTTGCCCGTGTAAAATGCAGTATGTCGGTCGCACCAAGAAAGAGTTTTCGGTTCGCATTAATGAACACATTGCGAAGATCAAGAAAGGATGCGACAAACACACTGTACCCCGTCACTATCTGGAGCATCATCAGAAAGACCCTAAAGGGACTACATTCCAGATAATTGACAAGTTCATCCCTCATTGGAGAGGAGAACCACGGGTCAGAGGTATATCCCGGCTTGAGACCTACTGGATACATGAGTTGAGGTGCTACTCACCCCATGGTATGAACGTCGAATGGGACATTATTTGTTTCATCGACCGGGGTTGAGTGGCACCTCACTAGCCTCTATTTAGGTATTGGTGTACTTTCGTCTTCATCTCTATTTCCATTTTGTTTATAATTTCATTTTGTTTTCACCATTTATTTTTTGATTTCTATCGATCCTTTTCATTTTTCATTTTTTCATTATTTGATTTTATTTTTATTTATTTTCGTTTCCATTTTTATTTTAATTTTATTTTTATAAATAATATTTCTTCATTTTATTTTATTTTATATTTATTTTGCTTTGGAGTTTTATTTTATTTTATTATTTTTTTTTTTTTATTTTTATATTTATTTTTATTTTTTTTTTTATTTTCACTTTATCTTTATTTTATTTTATTTTATTTTATTTCAATTTATTTTATCTTTTTATTATGTATTATTTTTTACTTTTATTTTCATTTTCATTTTTATTTATTATTCATTATATTTTTTACTTTATTTTTTATTTAAATTTTTTTTCATTTTATTTTATTATTTTATTATTTTTTCATTCATTTATTTTTGATTTTTATTTCTATTTTCTTCTTCTCTCTTTATTACTCCATTCTCATTTCATGTTTAATTTTTCCATTCATTTATTTATTTTTGAAAACCAAACGGGTCTGATAATCAGTGACATCCCGATTGTACTTTTTCAGTTTTTTTATTCTTTGATCTTTTTCTTCTTTCTCTAATAGAACTCTAAGGTTAGATGAGAGAGTAATGTATTCTGATGTCTTATCAAATACAGATATTTTCTCCCTCAGTTCCTTAATCTCCTGATCAATCAACGCTAACCTAACATGTTTACGTTTAACTAAAAATTCAATCAATCCCAGACCTGCATTATTAAAATAGACAAACCAGGGTTCTAAATCATATTCCCCCTGTTGTGGGTTGACCTCCCACCGTAGCCCTCTTGGGACCATTTTTTCTTTCAAATAATGTTCCAAAAAGGCTGTATCCCACTGTAGGTGTAACTCTGCAACCATTACATTATGGAGTCTCAAAAACAGGCCACTTAATTCAGAACCATTATTATCATTCACCGTAAATACACCTTCAGTGTTCAAAGACCTGCTGGTCCTATACTCAAAAATATCCATGAGTGTAAATAAAGAAAAAGCGGCAGTGAATAATTGGTCAAAAACATGAATGAAATTTTTTTCATTCATTTATTTATTTATTTATTTTTGATTTTTATTTCTATTTTCTTCTTCTCTCGTTCTTTATTACTCCATTCTCATTTCATGTTTAATTTTTCCATTCATTTATTTATTAGATTATATACTGCAATGGTCCTCCACGGTGAGTGAACGTCTATTGTTTACTATCAGACGTCACTTCCTCTTTCCCTTAGATATCAGGACGAGGCTTGGGGCACGGGGTGATATGGGGTCGCTGATTCGTCGGCGACGCCATTTCCGCCAATGTGATTTACACTGGAAGTCCATGCAGATGTGACGTCGCTGGTTTTGTTTACCAGCGACGCCATTTCCGTTTTGGAGATAGTACTATTTAGTCCCAGAGCCGGACGCGAGGCTTGGAGCGCAGGCCGGCGTTCTCGCTCTAGGGATGGGCAGACGTAATTTCCGGAGCCGGAAGTGAGGCTTGGAACGCAAGCCAGCGTTCCGGCCTCGCTAATAAGGTTGCCCCCGGGATACAGGGATTATTGTATGCCAATACAAACGGTTGTTTAAAGCGAGACGGGTATAGATGTTCGCCCAGAGCCATCAGGGTGATCCGATGGCGCCGGTTAACTGATACACCGGCGTCATTACATAAATACACTAACACACTCCCTGCTTCCGGTTTCAGTTGGAACGCAGGAAGTGTGATAATTTGAATGCATCTGAGCCTGTAGCTGGTCATGTAGGAGTGTTATACCAACGACAGGTACTGTGTGTTGTGCTGTGACTGGGGGCACGGAATTTGAGTATGCTGAGAAGCGTTTAGAGCCCTGTGTGTTCGCGTTCTTAACAAGGTGTGAGCATAAATTGGGTTAACTTTGGGGGTGTAGTTTTCCCATGAGCCTTTGTTTTCTAATTGAGTATTCAGTCTATATATTGCAGCA
Source organism: Lithobates pipiens (assembly GCF_037356315.1). Classification (NCBI taxonomy): domain Eukaryota; kingdom Metazoa; phylum Chordata; class Amphibia; order Anura; family Ranidae; genus Lithobates; species Lithobates pipiens. The sequence continues at coordinate 171,685,043 of NW_027507748.1, forward strand.
ATGTGGGGGAGTCAGGTTATGCCCCTGTTGAAGACTTTGAGGTCGAAACACGTAGGGCCAGCAGTTATCTGCTCCCCACATTGCTATTATTTATGTATCACGTGATTTTATGATTTTAATTTTGTTCATCGCAAAAATTTTTCAATAAACCATCATTGGTTGTATTTCACCATGCGAAGCATATTTTATGCTCTATTTCCTTTATGGTGAACTTTTGCGGGACGTCTGGCATCAAGTTCGATCGCATCGTTTGGCACGGAAATCCCACTCACCTTTCCTATCTGCAGACCACGAGGAACCCTGAGAGGACAATATATCGGGTCGGTGTACTGGGGTGAGTGGCTGGAGCCCCCCCCCCCCCCCCATAAGCTCGCAAGACACACTACTATAAGGTGAATGTGTCCAACTCATCTGGTAAGGGTACCTCATTTTTCCTACTTGCTTATAATTGAGTTCCAAGAGTCGCCAAGGGGCGGAGAACTTGGTAGGATAATTCACCCTGAATGTCATCTGCGGACTTGTAATTCAGCTTGAGACGCACCAGAGTGAATAATTTTTTGGGACTGTTCTCAAACACTTCATGAACTTTTGTATTCACTCATTTATATTGTTATTCATACTCATTATTTATTTCTTTCACCTATTCAAATAGGTGCCTTTTAGCGCAGCATTTATTGTATTTATGTTATATGAACTTGGTTTGTTTGTGTGCTAGCAGCTGGGCTGTGTTCTTCACAGAATATTTTATAGTTTTTTTCACTTTTCTTTTCACTAGTTTCGGTTTGAATTAGCGCGGTGTTTTTTCTTTTGTTAAGCTAAAATGCTGTTTTTTATTTTCCTTGCATGCCCCCTTTGGATCTACAGCGACTTTATTTCCAAGTGCACTTGCAGTGCAAAGTGGATTTTCCTTTAGTAAATAACCCCACATGTATCATTGTCCTTCCACTTCACAATTATGTTCTACTTAGTGTTGGTCTATCACTTAAAATTCAAAATATAAAATAAAATACATTTATGTTTTTGGTTGTAACATGACAAAATGTAGAAAGTTACAAGGAGTATGAATACTTTTTCAAGGCACTGTATATACACCAAATTCTCAACATTGTAAACACTAAATAAAAAAACCTTTTGAAAGCAACCTCCCGTTCAACCAATTTAAATTAACAATCCACAAATCTCTGATCCATCTGAACCTGTCTTGTACATTTTTGAAATCACATTATCCCTGTGTGTATAAAAGTGTATCAAGTAAGAATAATCTGTGTTTCCATAGCAACCAATCTGTTTCTCCTTTACATGTTTGTAGAAAAGGTTAGTAAATGTAGGAAAATTCGTATTTCTTGGATATCATGGACAAATAAGTTATCATTTCAGATTTGATCAGAAGCCCTCTTTCACATCAGATTTGTCTCCATAACATCACAGCCCCCCCCTTCACATCAGAGTTGCCCTTAATAATAAATGCCCCTCCCATCAGAGGTCCTCCATCATGTCAGAGCCCCCCCTTTCATAACAGAGTCATCCGTTCAAGTCAGGGGCCCCATCACATCAAAGTCCCCCCTACATATAATATCAGAACCCCAATATACATGAGAACCCTCATTACATCAGAGTCACTCCATCACATCATAGCCTCCCCACCACCAATCAACCCCTATCAACACAGAGTTCCCATCACAAAATCCACAGTCACACAGATCCCCCATCGTGGTGCCCCCAAATCACACAGCCCCTCCATTAGAGTCCCCCAATCACACAGTCCCCTCTTCAAATCAGAGTCCTAACTTTTGACTTCAGCAGCATGCAGAGGACAGGAAGTGGAGAAGGTCATAAGGAGGCTGATTTTCATTTTCTCCTGAATGCTGGTGATGGCCCTGCATGTCACCTGCCCTGCATAAGACTCGTGCATTGCCATGGTGTAGGGGAGCCCACACCATGACAACTCATTATGCTGATCCTGGGTAGTGTTGGGTGAACAGTTTTGCCTGAGCTTGAGTTCGAGCTGAACATTGGCTGTTCACCCATCCGACGAACACCCAAATTAGCAGGGCATTTGATTGGTTGTTTGGCTTGCTGAATGACCACAATGCACTGAACATCTGCAATGTCCATTGGAAGTCCTGATTGGCTTAAACAATTAAAGCTTTGCCCAATCAGGGCACATTGCACTGTCGGAGACATTATTGGACACTGCCATCATGACTCCAATCATGGTTCATTGCTCTTAGTCCCGCCTCATACTATTAAAAATTTTCTTCCCAAAGCAGCTATTTGCATTGTGATATTGGAGTGGAGAGAGATAGAACAGGGCTACCAGTGAGCTAGTGTGCTATAGTGGGCTATTGTCATTCTTTTATGTGTGTAATGTAGCAGTTTAGTGTGAAATTAATCAAGTGTAGTGTGACCATTCATTTTTACTTTTTTTTTTTTTTTTTTTAAACATATTTTTATTTCGAAAAAAAGTTCAAAAATACAGACGAACAAGTATTTCCAACAACAGGTAGAATACAAAATCGGCATAGTTACATAGTGAGAGAATATTCATAACACGGGAACATCACAAAATGTACAGGACCAGATCTGCGTGTAAAAAGAAGCCAGTTAGGTGCATGTCCGGTGTACAGGCGGATTGCAAACCATCAGGCGTGGCCCAAATCGTATTACTCTATGATGAATTGCCCCAATGTTTACAGGAGGGCCAATGAGAGGGAGGGTCAAGGGGCCAATAGTAATGTGTGGTGGGTCAATCTTCGCGGGGACAAGGGGCCAGCGCGTGTTATGGGACATCGCTAGGGAGACCCCTAGAGGGGTCTACCTAGAATGGGGAAGGTTACATGTAGTTGGAGGCGTGTGGTATTCACGAGAGATCGCATGCATGAACGTCTGCTTTGGGGTGGTCTGGTAGCGGACTGGGATGGGGGGATGGAGCAGGGGGGAAGGAGAGAAGAGGGTGGGGGAAAGTGAGATATAGAGACAGAGAGAGAGAGAGACAAAAAAAATAAAAAAATAAAAATAAAAAGGGGGGGGGGGGGTGGGAGGAGGAAGGCAAAAAGGGAATCAAGTGAAGGGGGGGATCCCCCTTCCCTATGACCCCCCCCCCCCCGAAGTAGAGTAATGGATATGTAGCTTAGATTTTTATCCTTCTCTCAGAGTCTGTATCAAAAAGCTCAATGATAGAAAGGTAGATTAGGCCCTGTAAGGTCAAGGTCGTAAAACTATGGACCTGATGTCTTTATTTGTATACTTCTGCGTAGGTTGTGGTGGTCTGAAAGTGTTTCCAACAGGCCCATTTCGTGCTAAATTTCGAGGGGGTGTCCTTGGAAATATGGATCAACTCTTCCATTTCGGCTGTTTTGTTGATTCTGGTAAACCATTCTTTAATGGAGGGGACTCTGGGCGACCCCCAGTGGATCGGGATACACTGTTTGGCCGCATTGAGCATATGCATCACCAGGGAGCCATGGTAGGCTCGTTTAGATAAAGGTGAAAGGTGGAGAAGGCATTGGGACGGGGAGGGTTCAATGTTGTAGGTGGTAATTTGGGAAGTGATTCTACATACTTCTCTCCAGTAGTCCTGAAGGAGAGTACAGGACCACCAAATATGCAGTGGTGTACCCTTTTCCAGGAGGCATCTCCAGCAGATGTCGGTGGTGTTAGGGGTGAATTCATGTAAAAGAGAGGGGGTGCGGTACCACCTCGATTGGATCTTGTAATTATTTTCTTGAGTGCCAACATTGGAGGAGCCTCTGTGGATAATCTGGAAAATGGTGCTCCATTGTTCGTCAGTTATGGACAGGGAAAGATCTTCCTCCCAGCGTTTGCAAGCCAAGGTGGATCCGGGTTGTTCCCCATCCCATAGCATGTTGTGGGTGAGGGCTATGACATGTCTTTGGGGGGTTGTTTGGGTACAAAGCTTTTCAAAAGGAGATAGAGGTCTGGAGCACTGGGAGTCCCTGTTTAAGGATTGCAGAAAAAATGCAATTAAAAGGTAAGTCCAAGGTGGAATGGGTGGTCTATCTACGGTGCTGGCAAGGATAGGGGTGGAGATGAGTTTACCTCTGTTGTACAGATGGTAGGCGCGTAAACTGTCTTGTGGCCAGTGTTCCGACAGATAGTCGGGAGACAGGCCGGGAGGGAAGTCTGGATTACACTTGATCGGAGATAGGGGCCCGGGGATCGAGGAGATTTTCGTACGAGAGCAAATTTGCTGAAAGCATTTCAGAGTGGGGTGTAACAGGGGGTGGAGGGTGACAGAGGCAGGGATGTGGGCAGGTCGTATCCAGGGTAGAGAGGCGAGTGGTATAGATGAAAAAGATGCTTCCAACGGAACCCATTCTTTATAGGGGTCCTGGACATTCCAGTCTACAATCCTGGTCAGGTGGACCGCTCTGTAGTAGTTAAGTATATCTGGGAAGCCCAAGCCTCCCAGGTGTTTCGGGCGAGAAAGAGTCTTAATTGAGATTCTGGGTTTCCGGTGTCCCCATACAAATCTAGAGCAAATGTTATTATAGGATGTGAAGAAAGATTGGGGGACCTGTATGGGTAAGGTTTGGAGGATATATAATAAGCGGGGTAAAACGTTCATCTTGAGAACTGCGATCCTGCCAAACCAAGATAGAATCTGTTTGTTCCATCTCTCGAGATCCGTCGTCAATTTATGTAGGATGGGGAGGTGATTTGTCACATATAGGTCTGATAACTTCCGTGGGATTTGGGTGCCTAAGTAAGTGATAGAATCGGGTTTCCAGCGTATCTGGAAATTCGATTCGCATTGTGTCTGGAGTGTTTCTGGAAGGGAGATATTAAGAGCATACGACTTAGAGAAGTTTATCTTAAGATTAGATACCGCCTTAAACTTACTAAACTCTGAGAGGACGATTGGAATGGTGGTGATGGGTTCCGTGAGATACATTAAAATGTCATCGGCGAAGGCCGCGTATTTAAACTCTTTCAGTGGAGTGTGGACGCCTTTGATGTCACTATTCAAGGTGAGGGTCTGGAGGAGAGGTTCTAGCGTAAGAATAAATAGGATCGGGGAAAGGGGGCATCCCTGCCTCGTTCCATTTCGAATGGAGAAGGCGTTTGACAGAGTGCCGTTGACCCTGACCCGTGCTGTCGGTGTGGAGTAGAGGGACATAATCATATTGGTTATGTGAGGGCCGAGTCCCAGGGAGGTGAGAACTGCTTCCATATAGTCCCAGGCCACTCTGTCAAACGCCCTCTCCGCGTCCAGGGATAGGAAGAAAGCTTTCTGTTTAGTTTGCGTGATCAAATGGTGGATATTGATGGATTTCAGGGTGTTATCCCTTGCCTCTCGTCCGGGGACGAAACCTACCTGATCGGGGGATATAAGGGCCGGGAGAAAAGGGAGAAATCTATTGGCGAGGATTTTTGCAAATATTTTCACGTCTACATTGAGAAGGGAGATCGGCCTATAGCTACTAGTGAGTGTGAGGTCCTTATCTGGTTTGGGTATAACTGTAATGTGGGCTTCTAGAATGCCGCCGGGGAGAGATTTCGAGGTGTGAGTGGAATTGAAGGCCTTCAGGAAGGGCGTTTGAAGTGTCTCTACAAATAATTTATAATATGCTGAGGTCAGCCCATCAGGGCCAGGGCTCTTACCAGGTTTCAGTTGCTTTACGGCTTGTGACCATTCTGCCGAAGAGATAGGGGCTTCCAGAGCTTGGAGGGTGTCCAGGGGGATAGTCTTAAGAGGGAGTTTAGAGAGATACGTCTGGATATCGCCAAGTCGTTTGTGAGGGTCTGGAGTTTGTGGGTTGGAGAGGTTGAGGTTGTAGAGGGAGGTATAATACCGTTCGAATTCCAAAGCTATATCTGTGTTGGTTTCAAGGATCGAACCCGAGGGGGAGTGTATACGATGGATCGTTCGCTTAGCTGTTTTAGTTTTCAGGGCTTGGGCCAGAAGATGGCCTGACTTGTTCCCATGCTCGTAGAAGAGCTTCTGGGATAGGGCGAATTTCTTTTTCGTCTGGTATCCCAAGATATCTTGGATCTGGGTGCGGACGTTCGTTAATTCAGTATGCGTGTCCAACGCAAGAGTTCTCTTGTGCTGGGTTTCAAGGGACCTAAGCTTCGAAAACAGTCCCGTTAGGGTGGCAGCTCTTTCTTTCTTGAGGGCAGCAGCTAGGGAGATAAATTTCCCTCTTATGACACATTTATGTGCCTCCCATTGGGTAAGGGGGGAGATCCCAGGTGTATCATTTTCTATGAAATAATTGGTTAAACAGTCACGAATTTCGTTTGCTCTGAGTTCGTCTGTGAGAATGCTAGCATCTAACCTCCAGATGCAGGACCGGTCAAGCTTATCAGGGAAAGTGAAAAGGGCTGTGATGGGGTGATGATCCGAGATCGTCATAGGTTCAATTGAGGCTTTGGTCAAATGGTGTAAGTTCTGTTGGGAAGCCATGAGGTAGTCAATGCGGGAATACCTATTATGCGGGATAGAGAAAAAGGTGAAATCCTTGTCTTTGGGATACAGTGATCGCCACGTGTCGTGGAGTAATAGTTCCTGGAGACTTTTCTTGATTTGCTTGAGGGCACGGAATGTCAGGCTGGAGGACCCTGAGGAGGTGTCCATTAAAGGATCCAAGGGGGCGTTAAAATCGCCACCGAGGATCAGCATTCCTTCCGTGAAAGATTGTAGTTTGTGCACTACTTTCCGAAAGAAAGGTACTTGAGAGGAGTTGGGGCTATATATATTAGCGAAGGTGAACATCCTATTTTTAAAAGTGCCTTTGACGAAGAGGAACCTCCCATCGTCATCTGCTAGGGTACCCGAAAGTTGAAGGTCAAAGTTCTTGGAGAGAAGTATGGAAACACCTTTACACTTCGCAGAGGGGCATGTCGCGTGAAATTCTACAGGGAAGGCACGGTTGGATAGTCTGGGGGTAGATTTAGCACTGAAATGGGTCTCTTGAAGGAGGACCACATCTGCCTTTAGTTTTTGCATTAACGATAGCGTCTGGTGGCGCTTCTCTGGAATGTTTAGGCCTTTGGCATTAAAGGAGACAAGCTTCAGAGACATATTTTTAGTCTTGTTCTGTAGTGGTGGTACCATTGTGAGCGAGGTAAGTTTAGCTAGAGAGCTTCCGGGAGGGGAGTCCTAGGGGAGGGGGAAAGAGAGAGAGAAAGAAGAGAGAAAGACAGAAAAGAGAAAAAAAAAAGAGGGGGGGAAAGAAAGGAGGAGGGGAGGGGAGAGAGGGGGGATCAGAAGATGGAAGGGGGGTGGCAGGGAGAGAGTGAACTTGGGTGGGGTACGGGGGGTCTGGGGCCGGTGGAAGGGTTGAACCTGTCAACCCCTCGGAACTCCGAGAGCAGCACCGGCTGGGTCAACTCTGACTACCAGCGTCCGTTGCTTGGGGGTGGCGGACGAGGTCACACGAGAGGTGGGAGATCTCCGTCACGGAGAGACCTGGGGGAGCAGAAGGTCGGCAATTGGTTAAGGTGAAGATGAGTTAGGGACTAGAGATCACCAATAGAGTGACCCCACAGGGGGATCTTATGAGGAAGAGATAGGACTATTGAGTGTGAATATGCCATATCTGGTCAGCGAAACCCGAGGGTCAGGGGCAAGTGATAAGGCCTGGGGTCAGTGAGAAGTTAGGAGGTGGTGGTAGATGGGAGCAATAGTTCAAGAAAATCCGATGAGGTAGGGTTAGGGGCTCGTGTGGGATGTGCTGGGGAATTGGCCATTAATTAACAGTTAAAAGGGGAGAAATGGGTTAGACTTGCTGAGTTGTGTTTCGGGGGGGAGTACTAGAGCGGGGAACAAAAAAGGTGCGCAGACCTAGCTTCTAGTAGATAATCGATAACATAACAACTATCATAAACAGAGGATCAGAACAACATAACATAACATAATGCATGGACAAGTAGGACAGACACCAGGCAAATATGGAGGGTCATGTAAAGACAACTGCAGTAACAACTACACCCGTGCCATATGTAATAAACATCCGAGACCTTTAAGAGGGAGGGCTGAGTGTAAAGAGTCGGGAGTGAGGGCTTGGCTAAATCTTATGGATGGTGAACAACTCTTCGGGGGGTGTATATCATATTAGGTAATGTCCAACAATTGCCGAAGGTCACTACCAGTTTTTGCACATGGACCCCATACTGGTGGACCTGGGCACTGCGTAAGATCCCCAGGCACAGAGGAGAAGCCTCATGAAGCCGGTCATATTGTTGGAAGGATAACGATCAGGAGACTGAGCGACAATGTAATAGTTACAGGACAATGGGGTTAAAGATCTAAATCTGCACAGTACCTCACTCCCGACTCGGTGGGAGTTCCCACTTAGTACGATTCATATCATCATCATGCAGACAAATCCCAGTTTAGGGACTAATAAAGAAGAGAAGTATTAAAAGAGGGAAATAGGGAGAGGAAGAAAAAGAGAGGAAGAAGAAAGAAGTAAGAAAATGATTGTTAGCTATACCATAAAAGGAGAAGAGAGTTCCACGGCTACGACCGTCTGAGGTGAGCAGAGGTGGGCACAACATGGTGGTAAGCCAAAGCCTGATGAGGGAAAGGCTTACGATAGTCTCGTGAGGCACTTCGAGGCTGTTGTGAGCAGGAGGCATCGCAGTAGTATAGCGGAAGTCTTAACGGCCGTGAAGCAGAAACATCAGGGAGAAAAGACAGGGACGGTGCAAGGTATACCAGGTAGCACCACATAAGCTGAAGAACAAATCGGGGGCATCCAGGCTCAAATCGGGGACTGCCCAATGAAGGGAACAAGTTTTGCCTCTGCATGGATGGGTGGAGTGGGTAGTTCTTGGGCTGGAAGTGGGGATCCGTGGACAGGTGGAAGCATCCAGAAAGTGGTCGCCAAGTGAAAGTTCTCGGTAGGGGGGCAAAGTACTCCATGGGTGTAGAAGTCAAATGGGTTATGATTGCAGGCTTGAATGACGGCTGAGTCCAGCATTACGAACCAAAGGTAACGTTCAACAAACGGAGGAGGGTGTCAGAGCTCCCTCAACTGCGGCGGGGTCTGCGGTGGGCAGGTGAAGCTGTGGGGCTGCCGTTTCTTGGCGGTGAGGCATCCCTCTGGGGTGAGTGAGGGGGAGGAGGTCGGTGTTCAGGTCTGCGGCGTCTCCCTATGGCATAGTTGCCAGCTTCGTCCACCCCCTCCATAAAGGTCACCCTGCGGAGAGTAGGCAGTCTGAAGTCGCTGTACCAGTCGGGGAGGTCAACGGAGGGAAGGTCAAGTGCGGTACAGAAGTGGTCCAGATCCTCTGGGACTCTCAGATTTTCTACACGGCCCTGGTGAGAGACAGAGAGGCAAAAAGGGTATTTCCAACGGTACGGAATGGCTCTGTTTCTCAGTACTTCCAGCAGTGGTCGGAGTTCCCGTCTGCGCTGCAGGGTTATGTTAGAGAGATCCTGGAAAATTTTGATGCTAACTCCTCTGTGGTTAATCTGGTTCCTTTCTCTTGCTTTACGTAAAATGTCCTCCTTTAAAGGAAAGTCAACCATGCAGCATACCACATCTCTCGGGGGATCAGTATCACGACCTCTGGGGCGCAGGGCTCTGTGAATACGCTCAAATGCCACTGGGGTATCTGGAGGCCTTTCCAAGAGGTCATTAAAAATATGGGTGACTCTTTGGGACAGCAGATTGGGGTCTAAGGACTCAGGTATGCCTCTCACCCTCAGGTTTCGGCGTCTCCCTCTGTTGTCGAGGTCTTCCAAGTGCCTATTGATGTCCCTCAAGTGTATAGCGTGGGATTCAGTAAGCTGTCGCACCTGGCAGAGGGAGGCATCATGGCGGGTCTGCACGGCTTCCATTTCGTCCACCCTTAGAGACATGGAGTGGATGTCAGCCCTCAAGTCAGATATCGCTGCGGATAGGGTATGTTTGATGTCGGCTGCTACACTGCGCAGGTCTTCTATGCTTATCGCAGGCTGATCTCGGGAGCTTGCATCGGGCCTGGTGCGCAGCGGGCTCCTGCTGTGCGAACGTGACTCACTCGAGACCGCGGCTCGGGAGCTGCTCGTAGGCCGCGACCGGAAGATCTCCGGGATTTGTCTGTGCGGAGGAGCTTCATGCTCCGAAGGAGAGCGGGGTCTAGCCGCCGACATGCTGGGGTGACAGGAGGCTCAGTTTGGGGGTAAAGGGTCGATTGTCACTTGCCTTTGCTAACGTAGCAGGGTCTCGTGGACGGGAGCTCAGGGATCAAGCGGCCATCTCGGATCAGCGTCAAGCCACGCCCCCACCATTCATTTTTACATTAGTGTCATTTTATTTTGTCAGGGCAGGTTTCCAGCAGTATATTTCAGTGTGTTAATGCATGTTTGCTGCAGTATATTGCAGTACATTATTGCAGGTTTACCACAGTATATTGCAGTGTGTTAGTGCATGGTTAATGCAGCATATTTCTGTGCATTGGTCCACGTTTAACACAGTATATTGCGGTATGTTAGTGCATGTTTAACCCAGAACATTTCAGTGCGTTGCTACACATTTAATGCAGTATATTTCTGTGTTTTTGCAGATTTACTGCAGTATATTGAAGTGTGTTAGTGCATGTTTAACGCAGTATATTTCAGTGTGTTACTGCACACAGTATATTTCAGTGCATCAGTGCATGTTTACCGCAGTTTATTGCAGTGCATTACTGCACATTTAACGCAGCATATTTCAGTGCCCTAGATCACGTTTATCACAGTATATTTCAACGAGTTAGTGCATGTTTAATGCTGTATATTGTAGCGTGTCAGTGGATTGGGTCTGTGTATTGAGTATTCAAGTTAAAGTGCACCAAACAGAACTTTCCATTGATTAACCACTTGCCAACTGCTGCATGCCGATATGCATCGGCACAATGGCAGTGGTGGGCAAACGGGCGTACCTGTATGTCCCCTTTAAGAGGCAGGTATAGCAGACACATGCCCACCATGTACAGAGTGCCGGGGCCGCAGGGTCTCCCGGGGATCGTGTCACAGAGCCGAAGAACGGGGAAATGTAAACAAGGCATTTCCCCGTTTTAGCTCGGGTCATAACAGAGATCACTACTGTCTGTCATCGAAAGCAGAGATAGCTGTCATGTGAGTTGAAGCCCATCCTCCTCCACAGTTAGAATCACTCCAGAGGACACACTTAACCCCTTCATTGCCCCCTAGTGGTTAGCCCCTTCCCTGTCTGTGTCATTTACACAGTAATCAGTGCATTTTTATAGCACTGATCACTGTATAAATGACAATGGTCCTAAAATAGTGTCAAAAGTGTCCGATGTGTCCGCCATAATGTTCGCAGCGCTGATAAAAATTGCAGATTGCCGCCATTACTAATAAAAAAATAATAATAATAAAAATGCCATAAAACTATCCCTATTTTGTAGACACTATAACTTTTGCGCAAACCAATCAACATATGTTTTTTTCAAAATTGTCTCTTTTTGTTTATAGCGCAACAAAAAAAAAACGCAGAGGGGATCAAATATCACCAAAAGAAAGCTCTATATGTAGGAAAAAAAGGACACAAATTTTGATTGGTTGCAATGTTGCGTGACTGCACAATTGTCAGTTAAACGGCGCCGAATCGCAAAAAGTGCTCTGGTCAGGAAGGGGCTAAAATCTTCCAGGGCTGAAGCGGTTAAAGTGCATCCAGGTACACATTTCCCCATCTTTATAACATTTTGTTAATACCTCTTCCCCCCTGCATTTTTTAGCACATGTGCTGCAATTTGCAAACTTTGCCTCAAGCAGATCAAGCATGGCAAAAACACCAGCCATTTTGGATACCACATGCTTGACAAGGCATTTATCCTGCCACCACTCAACCCATTGGCAAGAACACCTGAAAGCTACTCAATTCTTCTCCCCCTCACTCCTCACCTTTCTGTCTACCCCTGCTATACCTCATGATATCTCAACAACCTCCACTGATAGGGATGATGGTAAAGCGAAGGATGTCACAGGTCCTTGCAGCACGTCTGCCAGTAGCACACCACCAGCTGTACACTATAGCAGGCAAATTTCTCTGCCCCATCTGCTGCAGTGGAAAAAAAATACAATCACTGCCCCCCACATGCCCAGTGTCTATATTTAAGCTTGTCAAAGCTGCTGGCTTTACTTTACTTTAACTACTGCCTTTCTGACTGCTGCAGAAAGGCAGTAGTTACTGGCTTTACTTTAACTACTACCTTTCTGCCTGGTGGATTCTGCCCCCTGATTTTGCAGAATGTGCTGTACCACAATGGCAGGTTCCCAGTCACTATTTCTTTTCATGTAAGGCCATTCCAGCTCTGTACCATCACATGGAAGGCAATGCTGTGGCAATGTTGGGTAAGGAAATCAGCTGCAAGGGCCATGTTACTGCTGACATGTGGTCCAGCAAGCATGACTGGGAATGCTATATTTTGTTAACAGCACACTGGGTAACGTGGAATGATTCAGGACAGGGCTAAGTGCTGCAGCTTGTTATGCCATCACATACCCATACAGTTGTTGGTGATGATGCAAGATTTGCCAGAACCACCCCTTTCTCCTCCTCTACCTCCATGCCTTCCTCTGCTGAGTTGTCCTATGAACCACCAGTACCCCCTAGGCATTCAAGCGGCTATTTCATGAATCAGGCTAACATGTGCCATACAGTGCTCTAGCTGGTCTGTGTAGGGGACAGGAGCCACATCGAAGCAAGGCTTCTTGCAGTTCTGCAGGGGCAAGCCCAGAGTTGGTTCATGCCACGCCAACTTGAGCCAGTAATTTTGGTGTGCGATAAAGGCACTAACTTCCTGTACCGACCTTAGACAAGGAAAGTTTCCACATCCCATCAGCAGTATAGGGGTGAAAAAAGACATGGAGAGCTTTCCAGTTGATGCTCCACTGGATTGCTGGGTCATGAGAAGAGGCCACTGGCCAGAACTTGCCCAGGATGCAATTGAGCTGCTGGGCTGCCCTGCATTCAGTGTGCTTTCTGAGTGGACATTCAGTGCTGTCAGATGTTTTTTGATAGACAAGAGAGCATGTCTGTCCACAGACTCTGTGGACCAGCTGACATTTATCAAAGTGAGTCAGTCCTGGATTAGCAGCAGCTACTAAGCGCCTGACACTGATGTCGCTGATTAAGTGCTTTCCGGATCTTGAATCTCTGAAAGAATATCTAGCTTGGTGGGTGTTGATTTCATCTGGAAGAACTTTTCTGGTGTAGGTTTCATGGGCACAATTTACACCCAAGGACCAATTTTTCAACACTTGTTTAACAGGTTGCTTACATCAAGAGTATATCTGTGGGGTTACAGTGTGAAGGCACCACCAATACCCAAAGTTGTTTCAAGTGCACTAAATTGTGGCCTCGTCATACAGACTGGCTCCCCCAGCTGTTGTTTCCAAAATAAAGAAAGCTTTCAAGAAAAATGTAATTTTGGTTTGGCTTTATAAATGTCATTATTGCTGCAGTAGGCTCCATACATGGTGCAGATGTGTCACTTTACAGGCAGACTAAGATGTCCCCCCAGGCGTGATATTTAAAGGAATTTTTCATTTTTAATGTTATTTCTCATATTGATGGTTTTATTTTAAGCATCAGTAAATCACTGTTTATTTAAAAAGGATGTTTTTTTTTTAATCTTTTTTTTTCACGATATTGATACATGTCCCCAAGGGCAGTACACAGACCCCCATAACCATTGTATGCCCAATTACTTGCATATAAGCCTTCAACATGAGCACTGTTGTTTTTTTTTCCAGTTCTGGACCCATAGATTTCAATTGGGTTCATTATTTGGTTCCGAACTTTTGCGATGTTCGAAAGTTCTGCTGCAAACCGAACCTAGGGTCGTTCCGCCCATGTCTTATCCTGGGAAAAGTGGATCCCATGTTTTCAGTCCCCTGGGGGGGAACCCAGTTGGTATCCCAGGTTGCTACGGCATCCTGATTGTGAAAAACTAATCTGACTGACTACCCTGGCTTTGTGCATAGAGAAAGCAGGAGTGCAGCACATGAGGTTGTGTCTGTTACACTGAGTGGTATACATACACTGTGTCTAAAGCTGAATTTACACTTATGCGAATTTGATGCAGTTTAACTCACGTCCAATTAGCATGACAGGAGAGTGTGAATGGCTCTCAATGGAGCTGGTTTGAACCTGAATAGGTGAACAGGGACGCACTGAACCCCAAGTTGTGAGCCGCGGCCACAACAAGTGTGAACCCAGCCTAAAGGTGGGTTGTGCAGTGTGATCTGCCAGCATCCCAAAAATGGACATTAACAGTTATATTGAACATAGTGCATCCAGAAACCCCTCACAGACTTTAAAGGCAGACTCCAATATACACATGTAAAAAAAATACATACCTTTTATTTAGAGACTTTTTGGGGACATATGCCCTATTAAAATAACATAGTAACAAAGAAACATACATGTATAAACATTTCATAACACTGTGTTCAAAAATACCCTTGTAAACCATCTAATTCATCCATAGAGCTGCCTATGGTCAACTTGAATTGTAGTGGTAAATACCAACATGTTTCGGACATATAGTCCTTCCTCAGGGGTTGGGGTATATTTGCTTCTAGAAATAGAAATGTGACTTTTAATTAGTTACATAAGAAATTACATTCATAGGCACATATACATGAGCATAAATCTGATAATACTTACAATAAACAGAGATGTGGAAACACACAATCAATGGAAACACATGCATTCCTGGAGGAGCAAATGCATGATGAGACCCACAGGGGTCCAAGTGGATTCATCCCAAGACCACTGCTACATACACAAAGACCCCAAAAGGGGGGCTAAAAAAGGGCCGTCAACACCAGACAGTATATATCAAGATCTATGAGCGAGAGAGCATAATAAATCCACAAAAAATAAATAAATAAAAAAGAAAAAGAAAAAGGTTTTATAGACAGAAGAAAGGGGTATGCAGAGAGTGGGTGCTACTGGGTTGGCTGCATTAGTAGACAGCTTCAGTAATGCCCACCTCCAACTTTGTTCATGCAAAATGGCAGGAATCCTGAACGAGGATCATCTTCCAGTGAAAGACAAGGTAACATACATGAACAAAGCAATGAGGGAAGAGGGTTTTGTAAGAGGACATTGGTTCTAATAAGCCTCATGACACTCAAACTTTATACAGTATAAAATCTGAGAGTGAAGTTGGACACCTAAATAAGTTTTCAAATTAGGAGGAAGCCTGGCATAGTCCGCTAACAGACTGTAAAGAAAACAGCTAATGGAAGCCTGTTATTTAAGTTGTACTTTAAAGTTGCTGTAAAGTTATTTTTCTTCCTTAAAATAAAACAAGATGATATTCTTACCTGTCCTGTGCAAGAAAATTGCACAGAGCAGCCCCAAATCTTCTCTTCTGGGGTCCTTCACCAGTGCTCTTTGCTCTGTCTCTTCTCTTTATGCCCCCCCATAGGAAGCTGTTTCCTATGTTGGCATACATGTGGGCACTCCCGGGCAGGTCTGTGTGTGTCCATAGACGCACACAGCATGGGTTGGCTCCACACACCTTTTCCTTAGCTTCTCCCTTCAGGATTTCACAAACAGCACCAGGAGCCAATTGCTTCTGCTGTTCTTAGCCAAGCTTGTGAGTGCAGAGAGATGGTAGAGAAGAATTGCAAATGGGCACAGCACTGGATTGATGTAGGAATCAGATACGTTTTGTGGGGGGGGGGGGGGGGCACAAAATGGGCACTTAACATGCCAGAGCAGACAGGTTCTGCTGTCTTTAGTTTTCTTTGCCATTCCTCTGAAATGCCTACAGAACCCCAACCTTGGTATTCGCTATAGTAAAAAAAAAAAAAGCATTTGGCTTCACTGATATCTTAAATTGTCACAACATTGTACCATCAGACAGACTAAGGAAGAGTGTGGATATGAGTTCAAGTGTTTTCTTCCTAGATTAATCTCCATGAACTCTGTTTTTTTTTTGTTTTTTTGTTTTTTTTTGTAAGCTGAAGCAAAAGAGACAGACATATAATTTCTGTGGTGCAATTTAATCACCCTTTTTTCTATTTTTTGCTATATAAAGAAAAAAAGACTGAACATTTTGAAAAAAAAACAACACTATTTTCCTTAGGTAATGCATGTCAAGCAGACTGCCCCTTCTCAATCAACTGCCCCCTGTTTCTCCATGTGCATTCCCTATGAGATCAGAGTCTCTTCTCCTGAGCATGTTAACAACAGCTTTTTGCATTCTCTATCAGCCAGCATTAAGACTTAGGCTGCGTACACACGGGCGGACTGTCTGACGGACTTGGTCCGCTGAAACGTGTTTCAGCGGACAGTCCGCTCGTGTGTGGGCTTCAGCGGACTTTTTCAGCGGACAGTCTGGCGGACTAAGTCTTTCGGAATTTCCGTAATATTGTCCGTCCAACTTTGGTTTCAGCGGACAGTCCGCTCGTGAGTAGGCAAGTTGGACGGACTAAGTATGGCGCATGCTCAGAAAGGATTTACACGGCCGAAGGTTGCATTGCAGTGTATTGGACGTCGTATTTCTAGTCCCGTCGTACGTGCTGTACACGTCATCGCGCAAGCTTTCAGCGGACTGTCTGTTCATCGTGTGTGGTCAAGTCCATTCATTCAAAAGTAGGACGGACTGGCCAGACAGTCCGCCCGTGTGTACGCGGCCTTAGATTGACCAGCACTGGTTAATTCCCTGGGACTCTCTTGGATTTGTGTACCTATATATGACTGCCAAATCCCTAATGTATGTGGATATTGCTTATTTTCTACTAAAGTTTTCTTCACCAGTCCTGCTGGTTTTCACCCTTTGTACTGTGTTTCTACTTACCTGTCCTACTTACCTGTCCTTTGGATATATATATATATATATATATATATATATATATGTATGTGTGTATATATATATATCTATATATATATAGATATATATTATACAGTTTCTTTGTTTGCTGTTCTAGAATATTGTTCTAGAACCTGGAGTTCTACTTTAAAGTTTATTAACCACTTCACCCCCGGAAGAATTGGCTGCTCAATAACCAGACCATTTTTTGCGATACAGCACGGCGCCACTTTTTACACACACAGATTCAGGTCCTCGCTCTGTCACAAGCAATCGTGGGAGCCTGGCTGTCATCACACCCGCCAGGCACTCGCATCTGCTTCAGGCACACTCTGCGGGCATGCGCAGTGGCCAAAAGGCGAAGTGACATGAGGTAACGTTGTTTCACCCAGCCGTGCCATTCAGTTGCAGTAAAACTGCGGCGGTTGGTCAGCAAGCGGTTAAACAATACCTTATTGAAAAACATAAAATTAACTATAGTCATTTTAAACCACAGAAAACATATCTGTAATAAAATAAATTAGGTATATGCACTAGCATGTTGCATAGCAGTAGATTGTGTGATGATATTTTTATATAATTTGATATATTTCCAAGAAGAATTATTCAGTCTGCTTACAGTATCATTGGAAAAGTCTGCAATGCTGAGTTATAGCTGTTTGATCCTTTCAGGACAGAAAGTGTTTGCTCTCCAGCTAGTCTAATAATCAATTCTCTCTACTGAATTTGACAGATTCATTTACTTTAATCCAACTCTGCTTTAATCCCTGTTTCTTGGAAAGCATTTGTTGATCTCTTGCTTTATAGAAGCCATTTTACTTCACTGAATCAGAGCTATATTAGGAATAAGGCACATACGCTTTTTATACAAGGCTACATTGTGCTTTTTACTTTCCTACACAAAAATTGCATTGTGTGTATGTAGTCTCTTTGCTGTCTCATGTGCATTCCCTTTTATTCCCTTTTATTTTGAGTCTCTGTGTATGTAAAGATTGCATAAAGAGGAGAAAGAACAGCAATGCCCGTAAGTGCTTACAAGCTAAATAGATAATTGGAGACATAACAAGACACACAGGATAGAAAGAACACTGCAGTGAGCACAGTAGATTCCATTGGTAAGAATCTGCTGCAAACGCTGAATGAGGGCTTACGTGCTGAAGTTAATACTTGACATATAACACAATGCAAAAAATTCCAAAGATTTAAATGCAAAGAAAATGTTAAAAAAGAGACTAGTCCTTGGGGCTCTTTGAATCAGAGAAATAGTACAACAGATGGGAACATACAGAAAGAACGAAGTTCATTATTTTCCTTTCTGTCTTATGCATAATGAACTTGTTTAAGGTGTCTATAAGACATTGTATTAGAATATATTTATTATACATATTAAAGACTGCACTACAATAGCCATTCAAAGTGCCCCTTTTTACATACCGCTATAGCTCACTGAACTAAATTTAGACTGTCAATACTCACATTATTATTATATTCAATTAAATGCCTCTTTCAAACAACAAAGCTGAAAATTCAGAGATCAGAGGTTTTCTCAGAAGATTTTTTTATAGATAGAAGAGCTCAGTAAAGGCAGCCATAGACAATCAATGCAGGTCAGGCTTGCATCTGCAATCAGCAGCATTTGCCTAATTACAAATGCTCATTTGTTTTTTGGTTATGGAGAGGGGTGAGGAAGGAGCGCTATAGACACCTCCAGTGTTAGTTATCAGAGGGTAAGAAAAGAGGCATGCAACGAGTGCAATAAGGGTACCTCCCTTTGACTTTTTAGGCAGAAAATTGGAGTGGAGAAGTAGATAAAAGACAACACAGTGCCACTTTTATTGGGTACACAACATAGTAAAAAATATGAACATGGCCATAGGCAATATTACTAAAATATACAAAGTATACAGATCAACCAACTTATACATATATGTCAAACCCAACGCAAATATATCCAGACACTGCCAGAGTGAGACTCTGGTTAGTCCAAGAACATTTCTGGCATGTATCTCAACATGTTTCAGAATTTATTCATATATATTCCTTCATCAGGGTGATTTACATTTTGGGTGACTTTGTTCTTATCTAAAATGTAAATATAGTTACATTTACAGTAGTCACACTGCAGTGCATAAATACAAACTGAACAGTTCATTTTACCTAATAGATTGTATTGTGTTTGGCTATGTAGATACTTACATAGAAAGGTTAGCTATATGGAGACAAGGGAAGACTATTGGTAAAAACAATGGGAAAAATCCATGTTGACTGGAGAAATACACATGGAGAAAGCAGGTGGACAAACGTGCATCCCTGAATAAGTGGTCAGCCAACATCCACAAGAAGCACCATGATGGCTGCACCAGCAGAGGTAATAGTGTCTAAAGCCAGAAAGGTAGAGTAAAATGAAGTAAATATATGTCTGAAGGCAATGCACAGACACATATTGGGTTATTTACGAAAGGCAAATCCACTTTGCATTACAAGTGCACTAAAAGTGCACATGGAAGTGTAGTCGCTCTAAATCTAAGGGGTAGATCTGAAATGAGCGGAACCTCTGCTGATTTTATCATCCAATAATGTGCAAGCTAAAATGCTGTTTTTTTATTTTCCTTGCATGTGAATGGATGAATGTCAAGCAAGTAATGTTTTAAAGGAGAACTATGGCCATTGGCCAATGTTCTTTTGGCCATACTTCTCCTGTGGGTCACGGGAGTGCACTTAGTTCTGCACTTCTGTGACCCAGATTCAGCCAACAGCAGTCTAAAGTCTGCTGTCTGCTGATGTCACAGAGCTGGTCCTGGCTCTGTGGGGACACAATACTGTCAGGATCTACCAAGATGCCTTACTGGCAGATAGCTCAGCCTCTATGCACACTGTCTTAGCCAGCTGCTCCTGCGCCCTTCACTGTCTGGCACTCCAGTGAGCTCAGACAGAGCAGAGAGCAAATGATTGACAATCATTGCTTCATGTTCAAAGTGGATCTGGGAACTGAATGATCCATGGTCTTTGATCGCTCAGTTCCTGGTATAAAACCAGCAAGGGAAAGCTGCAGCATCGGACTGATGCGTATGTGTGTTTGTTTGTTTGTTTTTTAAACTCACGGTTCTCTTTTATGAGACCTTTTTAGTTGTTGAATAAAATCATGGATGGGATCATAATGTATTTTTTTTCTTTATAGCAAATATCACCTTAACAATGCCTCTTGCATATTTTTGTTTATGTTCATTACAATTGCTGCATGATTTCTTTCTGATGTATTCCAACAAATCACCCACTGGGATTCTCTTCCCACACCCTCTGTAATAATTAAAAAACTGCCATGTTATTCATTCACAGAGTTATGTAAATGAATGAACAACAAGCCCACCTGATGTGGCAGACAGATTATCGATTTTTCCTGCACTTCAGTAACTTTCTGTAAATGTGGATGTGTACTGAGTGTCTACAGGAGCCTGACACTGTGCCTGAAATCATGTGATCAGAAGATTTCAGGCACAGTGTCAGGATTCTGCAATGCTTTGTAGGCTCAATTGTAAAAAAAAAAATAATAATAATAATAATAATAAATGCACTATTTTAACTTGCAAAGTTATGTGCATTATATATTTTTTTTTACAAAAGGAAAACTCAGCCTATAAGTAGTAAAAGAAATATAGAGCATCTCTCTGCTAATTTTATCACAAGATGGTTAGACAGGGACTGATACGGGTGTCTGTGTTCCAAAGAAAATTTTTGAGTATTAGTACGAATCAAGCACCATCTCATATCTACAAATAATTTATGGCTGAGGGCCACCCTAAAAAGAAAAAAAATTGCATTAAAATGCTCCTAAAAATGTAAAAACAAAATAAGAAAAAAAAAGAAACGGCTGTTGCTAGGCAGATCGTCCTAATCTGCCACTTCCTACACCACATTGATCTTCAGTCTTCTCCTCCCCACATTGCTGAACTGCTTGCCCAACACTGTACTCTGCTTGTTATGGCCTGTGGGATTATTTTGGATCGATTTGCAATCTGTGATTACTATGCACAGCTGCAACAGGTTCTGTGTCCACCAGTTTTAGCAAATCTCCCCCAATATATGTATACATTGACAGATGTGTTCTGTGCAGTTTATCATTTGATACATTTGTGTGGAAAGCTGTTTCACAACATGTAATACATTGTGTATCATACAAATGTGGTGATCCTGCAAGTTTGCACTATATACAGTATCTGAACCAATCAGTGGCAGTTCAATTGTGGCTGGAGTCTGTTGTGCGCCAAATCTTCCTGCTCATACTGTGGGAGAATATAGTTTAAATAAGCAGCCGACTGGTATACTTTTACGGTTACCAATTAAAGTTTGGACTGTAGAAGATCTCCTGCTTTCTAGCTCCCTTGTTACCTCCTCTCATGCTCGCCTTCAAGACTTCTCCAGAGCCTCTCCCATCCTCTGGAACTCCCTGCCCCAGCCTGTCCGATCAGCCCCTACCCTGTCCACCTTTAGGAATTCCCTGAAAACTCATTTATTCAGGGGAGCCTATCCCACACCCACCTAACTGTCCCCAAGCCACCCCCATCAACTTATTCTCTGCAGCTATTACCTTTTGTACCACCACCCCCTCCCTTTAGAATGTAAACTCTACGAGCAGGGCCCTCCTGTACCTTTTGTATTGTACTGTAATTGTGTTGCCCCCCTATACATTGTAAAGCACTGCGTAAACTGTTGGCACTATATAAATCGTGAATAATAATAATAATAATAATAATAGAGCAGACTCATTTATTGTAAGTTCAGTCGGGGCTGAAGTCTGCATTGGGTCAGCATCCCCAACATTACTCTGGAAAAATATATTTTATATAAGCAGCCAAGTGCTAAAAACATACTGCATGTTCAGGCCTGAAGAATGAACTATGTATTACACCCACTTATTCGTATTTCTGTTGTAAGTGGCGTTTTCAAGTCAAGTCTCATCATTTTTACTGTAGATAGCACATTTTGTACAAGTACTGTCAATTACTATTTAACTTTGCTTCTGCTGGCCTGCATAAGGGCTCCATAATTGATTATGTAATCACTGACAGCGATCATGAGTCAGGTGGTTGCCCTAAACTAAGTTATGTGCATTGGGAACTCAAGGTATAGTCAAGGTAGTCAAACATCATGTACAAAAGCGTTATTACAACTTCTACTATACATGACAGCTTCCTGCTGTCAATGATTGTTAAGGATGCCGGTAGCTTCATGGGCATTGGAACTCCCTGTCTGTGTAAGCAAAGGGGCAGGATCCCAAGAACGTCATTGACCATATATGGTCACATCCAAATATAGTCAATGACTTCACCAGGAGACCTTGACCCTTTGAATATAATAGTTTTCATCTACCAGACTTTCCATTTAGTAAGTGACAAGCAGAGTGGGACAAGTCTCGGCAGTGGCATTTGTTTTCTTTCAGCAGGTTGTCAGCCATCGGGCATCATGATTAATGTGGATCTGCATTGCTGGATGATGTGATTGATGATGGGTTTACAGCGAGGGATATTTTTTTAAAGATTTAAATTTTTTAAAATAATTAACTAGTCAAACATTTTGGTGCCTATTTCTAGGGTTCCACATTTTTTTTTCTGTGAATGATTACCATACTCATTCACATGAGGGGCTGATATCTGGGTGGCCCCTTATTGTTTAAAGGGGCTTCTGCTCACAGACCCCTGCAACCACTGAGTATGGAAATTGGGCCCTTCTTGAAAGCATCTTCCCATTTTGAGGGCATGTGGCCTGGTATGGTTTAAAGGGGGGTGCTCCTTCGTCACCCCCCTCTCCTAGCCAACCAGTCTGCATGCTGATATTAAGGGTCCAGTATAGATTTTTGGAGACCTCACGCATTATATTTTTGCTTTCTTTGTATGAAGTCCCCGTTAAATCCGTAGCAGACCCAGAGGGTCAGGTTTAGATTTCATGGGGGACTTACACATTTTATTTGTTTGAGGTACCCCTCAGAGGGTCTAATATGCAGTTTGGAGGGGGGAACTCTACACAAAGTTTTCTCATTCTTGCTGTAGGATGCACTACAGTAAAAATAACATTCATAAAGAAAAATAATTGTACAGTTTTGATTGCTGGCAGATGACATTCTTTGCCAGCTTTTTTTTTTATTTTTTTGGTTTTTAAACAGCATACAAAATGTCCCACAAATTACATAGAAGACCCTTGGACGGGTCTGTGTGTTGTTTTAGAAAGCAAAGACACCAGCAATAACAGCTATCAATCATTTGCTGGCAGTTTTGTCAGCATTTGTGTAAATCACAAAGATGCACCCCTGCACAGACAATAGACATATTCCTATGTTTCACTTTAACCATTTAAAAAAAAACACTGCTCCTGGTCGAATGGATTTTGCAAAAATATATTTTTGCATTGATTTACACTATATTACCTAAAGTATTGGGGCATTTTTATTGGGGGAACTTTAATGACATCCCCATCTTAGTCCATAGAATTCAATATTGAGTTGGCACTCCCTTTGCTGCTATAACAGCTTCAACTCATCTGGGAACAATGTGTACAAGGTTTAGGAGTGTGTCTATGGAAAGGTCTGCACTCTAATTCATCCCAAAGGTGTTCTATGGGGTTGAAGTTTAGTGCAGATAAGTCAAGTTCCTCCAACCCAAACTCGTTCATCCATATCTTTATGGACCGTGAGATGTTGAAAGCATGGGATATTTTTCATATAATGTAACCCTGCTTTAAACATCTCCACAACTCTATCCCTGACCTGTCTGGTGTATTCCTTGGTGTTCATGATGCTGTTTGTTCCTTAATGTTCTCTAACAAAACCCCTGTTCACAGAACAGCTGTATTTATACTGAGATTAAATTACATACAGGTAGACTCTATTTACTAAGTAGGTGACTTCTAAAGGCATTTGGCTCCAATGGATTTTAGTTAGGGGTATCAGAGTAAAGGGGGCTGAATACAAATGCATGCCTGACTTTTTAGATATTTATTTGGAAAGAATTTTGAAAACTATTTCATAATTTTCCTTTCACTTCACAATTATGTGCCACTTTGTGTTGGTCTATCATATAAAATCCCAATAAAATATATTTACGCTTTTGGTTGTAACATGACAAAATGAGAAAAATGTCAAGGGGTATGAATACTTTTTCAAGGTACTGTATTTCCAAAGGTGAACTTATCCTGTAAATAAAGTCTCCCCCTGCTATGATTTACATGTGTTGTCTTTGGACATACAATATCTATCAACTAAAGCTGGCCATACATTATACAATTGTCTTCTACAATTTACCTTTAGATTTATTAAAACCATATAATATGAGGTCAAACTTAAACATTTTCAATTTGTTTTGCAATCAGACAGGCTCTTGTACTACACAGTTGAAGGAAAATCTAAAGCAAAATTAACAAGAAAGTTGTATAATGTATGGCCAGTTTAAGGATTATAGTTCAACTACAGTATATAAATGATATCTTCATTTGGTGAAACATTTTATATTATTAGGAGAATTTTATGGTTGACAGATGGCTATCTCATATGTATGAGCATCTGGAAACAATGATTATTTTTGTATCATCCATTCAGTGGTACCAGGAAATATTGCAGATATTCTAACTATAAATATATGTAAAAACCTTTGCACTTAGTGTAAACTAAACAAATCCACACAATGTAAAGTTTGGCGAAAGAAGCACTCTGAACAGTTCTTGAATACACTAACACTCAAAATAACTTGCAGGCCTAATTGCGTGCGCTGTCTTTAAATTAACATGTTTGTATTATCAAATTATGAAAATATAAAATCCAATATCAATAAATAAAATAAAATACTATAATCTATATGTGAATTTCATATAAACATATGATGCAAGAACTAAGAAAAATTCAGACACAAGATATGTGTGCATATATATATATATATATATATATATACATACATATTTCTGCTGCTTGCCACTTAGTATAATAAAATTATGTAAAATTCACATGTATTAAAAAAAGTAAAACTACTACATAAAGCTTTAATTTATTCAAATATGTTGCATTTGCAAAGTAGTATAATAATCAGGCACAAACATCACACCATCACTGCCAATGGCTCTGCCACAATCCACTTAATAGTTCAACAGTGTCCTCAGGGAATAGTGGATGATCAGCCAAAACATCTTCAGCATCTGATACTTATGGGTTTGTTGGATGTCTGGTCCTCCACTGAACACTGTGGTTCCATCTGTTGTCCACAACATTACTAAAGAATACAGCACATAGTGACCTAACAATGAGTGGGTGAAACAACAGCATGCAGTGGGGTATTGGGCATTTGTATTAAAAGCTGAAGAGAACAAAGATTAGAAGCAAGGGCAACAAGACAGGTATGTCTTCTTTTGCAGAGAGATCTTTTTTTTTATTTACAATTTATTTAGTATACATTGCTGTATGGGCATTTGATCAGTAAAGACACTTTGCTTGTATAGCTTATTTATTAAATCCCTACATGTACATAAAAACATATAATAATGATAATATGATGATGAGTGGAAAGATCATGATAATTATTACTCTTATTAATATTTTTGTAGTAATAGAAGTAGTGATATGACATTAATTCCAGAAGAAAAGCCTTTCAATTTGTCTATGTTCAAGAACATAGACAATTGTAACATAGAAGGCTAATGGAAAATACAATTTTTTCCCTTTGTTTAATAAATAAATTATGAGCCAATGGTTCACATCTGCTTCTTAAAGTGCTCAGTATAAAGGAAAATAGCTTTTGCCCTTTTCTGTGTCTGGTGCAGCAACATACAAAGTCTAGTAGTAAATTAATATATCATGTCCTTCAAACTGGTTATCTCAATGTAATTATCTTGTTTAAAAGAATTGTACAATAAAAAAAATCAAGAAAATGTATTTACAAAGTGATGCTTGTAATCCATGTTATATCCTTAACCAAATAAACACATGCAGTAGGACAGCAAGTGACCACTGTAAAACACATGATGAATATTAATTATAAACTATTGGAATGTACATCTTCTATTGTGGGATATATGAGGAATAAAAGGCTAAAGCTGGCTATAGCTTAGTAAATTTAAAAAAAAACATTGATACACAAAAAGGAAATATGGGGGGGCGTGGCTTGGACATGGCGGAGTGAAGATGCTCTTTACTAGAGCTCCCGATTCCAGGGGATCTTCCAAAATGGTGCCCCTCAGACCCGTTAAGGAGGCTCAGACTGAGGAGACGCATGGCAACCCTGAGCCTGCATCCTCTCTCCCCCAGCTAATGGCGTCTTCACAGTACCCAGTTCTTTGACGGGATTTCCGGCTCTCCTGGATCCCTCATCGAGCTCCCCTCTGAGCCCTGGGCTCTCTATTCAGCTTTCACTGGACGATGTGGATATCAGAGTCCTTCTGCAGGCTCTCCCCACTAAACCGAACATTGAAGTTTTGGTGCAGAGGGTAGAGGAGAAACAGCACAGAGATTTCCAGCAGATTAGAATAGAGGCGAGCGGCTTGAATGGCAGACTGACCAGGGGAAGTCTTCGGTGAGTGCCCTAGAGGTACAAGTTACTCAGCTGGAGTGGGCACAATCAATCCACAAAGACCAGCTGGCAGAGGTGCAGCTCCTCGTGGAGGACCTCGAGAACCGGAGCTGCCAGAATAACCCTTGGATCCGGGGGCTCCCGGAGGTGACTGGCCCTGAGAACCTGCTAGAGACTGTCCGAGCGATTCTACACAGAATCCTGGAGTCAGACCCTGTGGAAGAGAGTAGATCATGAGAGCTGCATGGCAGAAGGGCTCTATAGATCCCAAGCCATGAGCCCTGGGGTTACTGCACATGAGTATAATACCAGTTTTGCGGCCTACAGCAGGAACAAGTTTCACAATTTTTTTGTTTGCCTGGAGTGACCTGGGTCAATAGAGGACACCCTCCCTCTCTTGCAGTCACATCACAGGACTCGATCGGTCCCCTGTTTTGTACCCCCCAACACAACCACCACCGTGTAGCTGCCCTGCCAGCCCAAAGGGATCTAATTCAGAATCGCTCACTGGACCGCAAGTAGTGGACCTGCTCCCTGAATGCGATCCCTGAACAGGCAACCTGAGACTGTTGTTTTGTTTCCACAAGAGAAGCCCAGAACTGCACGTGGGTGGAGCATTTCTCAAGCTATCTATACAGCAGGTGCACTGGATTGACTGACCCCCCTTTAGTGGGTCCCTCGCGGAGTGGGCTTGTGGTGGGTGGGGGGTTGCGGGGGTTGTTGGGTAATTATGTGGGACTGGAAGGGGCACATTTTGGGAAGATTTAAGGCAGTTCTCCACCCAACGACCAATCCAGCTCTCTCTTCTTTATGTCCTGCCATAGGGGTAAAAAAAGGTGGGAGGGAGAGAGAGCTAGGGAAAATGGGACTTTGAGTGAGGCACGTGGTTACAAATGAGTAAGTTAGTGGACAGTTTAGGATTTTATTGATTGTCATAGGGTATAAACAAGCATGTCAAGTAAAACACATTAC
This sequence comes from Lithobates pipiens, assembly GCF_037356315.1. NCBI lineage: Eukaryota > Metazoa > Chordata > Amphibia > Anura > Ranidae > Lithobates > Lithobates pipiens. Next base: position 171,712,348 of record NW_027507748.1, read on the forward strand.
AATGGTAAAGTGGTAATACAGTACAAATAGTCATGGCCTAAATATCACAAGATATAGCAAGCAATAACTTTCCAAAGTTCACTGAAAACTAAATTTGGGTAAAACCATAGTTCATAATAAAGCCTGCACGGCCTATGGGCTTTTTGATTCTGAGAAGTTTTCCGGCGTTTAAGACGACTTTTTAACCCATTAAAATCTTCTCAAAAGTCGGGGGTCGTCTTATACGCCGGGGGTCGTCTTATAGGAAACTTCTGCGATCGCCGTGGAGGGAGCTCCAAAATACCGCAGCCGCCGTGACATCCGCCCTGTATGCAAGCTACAAGCTGCAGGCGTCTGGGATGCCGAAAAAAAAAAAAAGACATACAGCGGCAAAACACGCCTCTTTCACCCGTCTGGCCCACCCTTCTATCCTATTACCATACCTCTTCTCTGACGAGCTTTTGCTCCTGAGGACTGGAGCGAAGAGGAGCAGGCGCGCATGTGCTAGTTCTGAGAGGCAGATGTACGGTAATAGGATACAAGGGCGGGCCAGACAAGTGAAAGGGGCGTGTTTTGCATTAGTCTTGGAGACAGGGAGGGCTGGGCAGGCAGAGAGAGCTTACCGGACTATGATTTGTTTAAAGCAACCAGCAAATCGCTGGTAAGGTGGCTGTTATACCACATACAGTACCAGTAAAATATCTACCGGTATACCAGTACAGCAGTATCTACAGTACAGTACCAGAGGGGTAGTCTTATACGGAGAGTATATCCCAAACACTACATTTTAACTGGAAATGTTGGGGGTGGTCTTATACGCCCAGTCGTCTTATACGCCGGCAAATACGGTAAATTGTAAACTTCAGGTTGGTGTGATATTAAATCAGGCCATGACATGGCAGCTCTACGTGTTTTGTGACGGGCAGGCCACTCATCAGGAGCCAGCACAATATGGATCTATAAATAAAAAAATGGCTTAAGTAGTATAGTATAAGTAATATTGTCAGTTGTAGGGTAACCCCCCCCCAAACCAAAGCCAGATGGACTCACTGTGATTTGTTTGATGATGGTGTACTGCCAGGCACCGCAAACCATCCAAAAATGCTCCACACCGGGAGCCGCGGTGGGAATCTCTTCCAATGCACTCCACAGGTACCAACCAGGGCAGGCATGGAACCACAAGATAACCTAAGCGTGCAGTGAAAGTGAACCAAAGTGTTTATTGCAAGGAGGGGGAGTAAAACAGGGAAGAAAGGGATAAGTGAGTAAAAAACCTTGTTGAAGGGAAGGAGTGAATGGTGAGAACTGACAGCCAGGGGCTGACCAAGGATTGATGGAGGAAGGGTGTGAATAAAATAAGCAAAGGGGGACTTCTGGTTCCAGCGCCACATGTAGAGGAGGTAAGCAGAAACAGCTCTCGCTGCACCCCTCTCAAAAACCGGCTACACAGTGGCTAACAACCTCAGGGGCACCTCTCCTTAATCCCAGGACCGGCTGCACTACCTATGGATCGGTTTGTGGAACGATCTCACAGCCTCTGAAGCCATGCAGCCCTCCGCAGAAACAGCGGCGGCCGCGTCTAAGATGGTGCCAGCCCCCAGTCCCGGAGAAACGCTGCAGAATCTAACAGGGACCACACAGGGAGATCACACATCCCCCTGCAGGCATAGCCCAGGCAGTAGTGGCTCTCCTCACACCAACGCTGTCAGCTATTATTGATGCTGCAGTGAAGAGGGCATTTGAACAGTTTCATATTGAACTCCAAAGCCAGGCACAGCGCTTAACACAAACAGAGGAGATGATCTCTCTGTTAGAAGATGACACCACAGCACAGGCTACGACTCTTGCACGCCTCACCCACGCAAACAGAGAAATCTGGAACAAATTAGACGATTTAGAAAATCGTTTGAGAAGAAACAATCTTATGGTTATTGGATTACCAGAATCAATCTCAGCTACTCAACTCATGGAAATCTGTGCTAAAACCATCCCTGAACAACTGGGCCTTCGCACGCCATGCATCGTGGAACGTGCTCACAGAATAGGCCAACACACGGAGCAAAGAGCCAAACCCAGAGCAGTTATCATGAGGTATCTTAATTATGCTGACAAGAATGCCATCCTACAGAAACTCCATAGTTAACGTACTCTATCTATTGATGGTGCAGGCATATTACTATTTGCTGATTATTCTGTGGAGGTAATGAAACAAAGCAAAGCCTTCTCATCTGTATGCTCCATCCTAATCAGTAATCACGTCAAATTTACCTTGGGATATCCAGCAATTCTACACGTTAAATTCCCCTCAGTAAGGATGAGCCAAACACCCCCCGGTTCGGTTCACACCAGAACCTGCAAACAGACCTAAACTTCGTGTGAACTTTAGAACCCTATTAAAGTCTATGGGACTCAAACGTTCAAAATCTAAAGTGCTAATTTTAAAGGCTAATATGCAAGTTGTTGTTCTAAAAAGTGTTTGGGGACCTGGGTCCTGCCCCAGGGGACATGTATCAATGCAAAAAAAAGTTTTAAAAACGGCAAAGGGGTGCATGTTTCCCCTGCATTTCTGCAGGAAAAAAAAGTAATTTAAATGCACTCGCGGCTATAATGAATTGTCGAATGTGAAAAATGGACCCTCGCGCCACCAAGTGCTAAACGTGAAATAAATCTAAGTACATAAAAAATAGAAAATAGAAAATGTATCAATATATAATAAAACAACCAGTGGGGTGAAGAAAGTGCAAGTGCTGCTAAATAATACAAAAATGCAGTGGGACAAAAATAGTAAACACAAACTATCGCATCAAATGGATAAAATAAAGAGTCCTGCGCAAATCGTGCCACTGAAAAAATAGATGATAATAATAAATTATATGAAAAACAAGAGTCAATAAAAAATCATATAAGTGGACACACCGATGAGTGAAGGTATATGGTGAAAAACAAGAGAAAGAACGGGACCCAATGTTCCAAAATATATAAATCCAGGCTCTCAGAACTCTCACCTCAAGATGGAATAATCAGGCAAAATGAAGATAACCCCAAAAAACTTCTCCTTTACTTCTCTGTGTACAATAACCAAGGAATTGTAGATTAAGCATGTAGTATACACTTCTGCCACTAGAGGGCCATTTCCACCTCTTGTATGTAATACTGCAGCTGTAGACTTGTATTTCCGTGGTATAAAACTTAAAAAGAACACAGAGGGGAGGAGAGAAGGGAGAGAGAGAGGGGACTCCAATCGTGTAGTGGTTTCAATAACTAAACAAGTTTATTAAGAGAAAGCAATAGACTCTCTTACGCTACTTCCGGTTTGTCCTACGGCTACCCCCGGAGCTGTGCAATAAAGTATTTTATCTCGTGTGTTGTGTTTTTTTTTTGTACTTTTATTTTACAGGTGAATGGGTAGGGGTACATTGTACCCCATACTCATTCACATAGGGTGGGGCGCCGGTATCCGGGGGCCCCCTTATTAAAGGGGGCTCCCGGATTCCGATAAGCCCCCCGCCCGCAGACCCCGACAACCAATGGCCAGGGTTGTCGGGATGAGGCCCTTTTCCTCATCAACATGGGGACAAGGTGCTTTGAGGTGGGGGGGCCGCGCGGCCCCCCCTTCCCCAAGGCACCCCCCCATGTTGAGGGCACGCGGCCTGGTACGGCTCAGGAGGGGGGGGGGGGCGCTCGCTCGCCCCCCTTTCCTGGCCAGCCGGGTAGCGTGCTCGGACAAGGGTCTGTTGTGGACTTGGGGGGGACCCCCACGCCGATTTTTTTCGACGTTGGGTTCCCCTTTAAGTCCATACCAGGCGGCGGGGCCAGCGACGTCTCCTTCGCGGGCCCCGCCTACCTGGAGACGCGCTCGAAATGAGCGGACTTTTCTCCGGGCGGGAAAAGTCCGCTCATTTCAAAAGTACGGCGGACTGGCATACACACGGCCGGATTGTCTGCTGAAATGCGAGTACGACGGACAGAATTTCGATAAAAACAAAATTCTTAGTACGCCGGACTGCACGCTGAAAAAGTCCTCTGAAGCCCACACACGAGCGGACTGTCCGCTGAAATGTGTTTAGACGGACTAAGTAGGCCATACAGTCCGCCCGTGTGTACGCAGCATTAGACAACATCAAAGCCTGGCAACTCACCAAACAAAATTTTGACTTCTGGCCCGACAACAAGAATCAATCAAATCCTTGTTTTTTTGCTTCAGCTACATAAATATGGCAATAAGGCGGGTAAGCTTATGTCACGATTAATTCCGGGCTTTAGAAAACCTACATACATATCAGATTTAAAAAACACAGATGGCTCTATAGCTACCTCCCCTGCAGAACACATTGAAACATGTATTCACTGCCATGTGGGAAGGAGGTACCTACCTCCCCTCGGGATCCCAAACGGACATTAAATTACTGCCCAAAAAAGGAAAAGATCCACTGCATCCAGGCTCCTATAGACCAATATCGCTGATAAATGTGGATGTAAAGATCCTCTCTAAAATAGTCGCTTCTCGGCTTGCTACACTACTCTCAGCCCTACTCCACCCTGCCCAATCTGATTTCGTTCCAGGACGGTCAGCAACCTTGAACATACGTAAGGTACTGATAGCTCTGGAATATGCCAAATCACACCCGGACCAAGACATTGCAATTATGTCACTCGATGCCGAGAAGGCTTTTGACAACATTAGCTTCTCATAGCTGTTCAGGGTAATGACTGAATTTGGCTTCTCGGGTCCATTTATTCGATTCCTACACCAAATGTACGCCTCACCAATGGCTCGATTAAAGACTCCAGACTTTACCTCCGAAACAATACCTCTTACCAAGGGAACCAGGCAGGGGTGCCCTCTTTCTCCCCTACTCTTTAACATAGTGATTGAGCCATTATCCAGAATTCTAAATTCACCTGCAGGCATCAGCGGTATCAACATAGGTGATCAAGTCCTCTGCTCCGCAATATTCGCAGATGATATTCTGCTTTTTTCATCAAACCCCTTGTCAGACTTCAACACTTTACATGATCTATTTGCGGCCTTTCGACTCAGCTTCAGATTTAGGATTAATTATGAAAAAGTGAGGTCCTTGCCCTAAATTCCTGATTAGCCATTACCTTAGAAACATCCTCACCATTTACCTTAGCCACCCGGCATATTACATACTTGGGGATTCACATAGGTCGGGACCCATCTTCCCTGTATGCTTTAAATTTTCCACCATTAATTACAAAAATTTTAAAGGAGCTGGAAGCATGGGCGACCTTCCCCCTCTTGCTCTTTGGGAGATGCCACCTATTTAAAATGGTGTCATTCGCAAGATTGGTGTATCCGATGCAGACTATACCACTCCAATTGAAACATTTAGATATACAAAAGCTGCATAAATCGATAAACACCTTCTTGTGGGCCAGCAAAAAGCCTTCCATAGCTCTTCAGAAGCTTTGCCTTCCCAAGTCCGAAGGCGGGGCAGGGTTACCCAATATACATTTTTACAATATATAATGTCTACTTCGACAGGGTTTGGATTGGTTGTCAGGAAAATCCGGCTGCTCAAATCATAGACTTGAGGAAGCCTTGGTATATCCATATACCCTCTCAGCGGTTCTCCATTCCACCTTAAGGAAACTTCTTGCACATCTCAAATCAAATGTTCTTATTAGAGACACAGTTATTGCCTGGTGGGAGACGAGGAGATTGCTAGGGCTACCCTCAAGTATTTTGAATCATTTATCTATCCAAGTAAACCCCATGTTTATTCCCTCTACTACATATTCAGCTTTCAAAATCTGGGGGTCACGAGGACTCACAACTGTTGGCCCATTATTTGAAAACAAACCGGGACAATTCAAGTCATATCAGGATCTCTCACAAGAATTTTCCCTGCCACCAACCCATACGTTTGATCACCATAAACTACTCAGTTATCTACGAGCCTACCACGGACCCCACATGGACCCCCTTCAAAAATCCTATCTGGATGTGGTACTCCAAAATGATGACTATTCTATTTCCAAGCTCTAACCCGCACCTTGTTGCCCATAAAATGAGCAAATGCCATCTTGCTCCTTTTCAGAAGTGGCCCTCCATATTTAAAGACAATGACTTGCCAGAAAAGATTGTACAAAGCCATAAACATATACTAAGTCTCATCACATCAGATGCGTGGAGGGAAACCCACTTCAAAATTATCCATAGGGCCTACTATCCTTATCACACTAGCATCTCTGACCCTACCCAAGCTCTATGCCCTTGGTGCTCTTCCCCTAGCCCTACACTGTTGCATCACTTATGGGAGTGCTCCTCAATAGCCAAGTTCTGGGACTCAGTACTCAACTACATTGCCAAGGTCAACAATGATGCTCGACTAATCAAAGACCTACTCCTGTGCCTATTTGGATGTGATCCACAACCCGCTACATCAATACCAAGGAAGGCAATGACTCTTACACTTTGGACCCATCTATGCCTTCTGGCAGCCTGCAGAATGGTCATATCCCACTGGATTAACAAAAATCCACCCTTTCTACGATCCGTTAAGCAAAAACTACAATCGCTATTCCACATCGAAAGGTCGGATACAACATTAGCAAACTTCTGCTCCAATGTCCGTTTCTTTGCTAGATGGAGAAAATATATCGAATACACGTTCACTACCGAGGAGATTGTTATTTGAAACATAATATCACAAACTCATTGGGAAAACTCAAAATAAGAAATTCAACTGACTTTCCCAATCCAAACCCACCCAGGATCCCTGTTATGTAACCCCAATTATTTGGAGAGACTCTGCAACCATAACCCCTTGACATAAGAAAGTCACCCCCTATCTACCAATACGGTACAACTAGATTAACACACTAAACTAGATATGTCAGTTTTCGCTAATAGTTTAAGCTAGGAAGCTTCCACTCCTATAGAATGCATGATATATAACATGTGAAATGCTAATATACTTTTCAAGACTGAAATATTAAGCCGCGTACACACGGGCGGACTGTCTGACGGACTTGGTCCGCTGAAACGTGTTTCAGCGGACAGTCCGCTCGTGTGTGGGCTTCAGCGGACTTTTTCAGCGGACAGTCTGGCGGACTAAGTCTCTCGGAATTTCCGTAATATTGTCCGTCCAACTTTGGTTTCAGCGGACAGTCCGCTCGTGTGTAGGCAAGTTGGACGGACTAAGTATGGCGCATGCTCAGAAAGGATTTACACGGCCGAAGGTTGCATTGCAGTGTATTGGACGTCGTATTTCTAGTCCCGTCGTACGTGCTGTACACGTCATCGCACAAGCTTTCAGCGGACTGTCTGTTCATCGTGTGTGGTCAAGTCCGTTCATTCAAAAGTAGGAAGGACTGTCTGTCGGATTGTCTGACGGACTTAGTTGGCCAGACAGTCCGCCCGTGTGTACGCGGCCTTACAGTATGATTTTGAGAACAGGCAACTACATTTAATTTTTCCTTTTTCCCAGTCCCTCCCCCCATCCCCTTACCCAACTACCCCCCCTACATATATATTTACCCTCTTCGTTGAATTGTTAATGTATCTGGTAATTATACGAGTATACTCCCCCCCCCCCCTTTTTATGTATGTTCTCCTTTCAATGACACCTGTTTTTTACTTTTTTCTGTAATAATTCAATAAAAATTATTATAAAAAAGAAAAAAAAAAAAGAAGCAGAGGAGTGCTGATGATAGCACAAAGCTGAAAGGGAAAAACAAAGCGCTATAGTAAAGAATGATGATTTACCAACAGTAAGGACAATTTAAAAACCAAGAGGGGAAGGATTCCAAACTGATATGTGACCAGTGTATGAGGGAGCCTCGAGTGCCAGAACCTGCCCAGAGGATGCCCATAAAGGCACCAACACGATGATGCCCGCCGACGTCACACCCTGCAGAAGGATGGAGGGAGGAGGGGCAAGGTGGGTCAGACAGCCAAAGCCTAGCGCGCAGCCACCGGAGTCCCCTAATCTGCTCACGAGCGTGGCTACCATACTGCTGGGCGCGACAGCACCAAAGAACATCACACATCCAGCATGGGATGCATGACGCTGATTTGCAGTACCGGAGCCCATGAGGCAGGGGGTGGGAGGAGGCCCGCCAGGCACATCACAGCTCCCGGAATAGGAGAAAAACCAGACAGTGAGCAAGACCAGCCAAAGTTATCACCACCTCTATCAATGAACCAGGGTATGAACCATTAAACTGTAAACAAGTTAATAAAAAATAAACGAGTAAAAGGAATTGCATAATAAGGTTACTGACAGTGTAAAGGTTAATGGATCAAAAAGAACTATCATAGGATCAAAAATTACAGGGAAGATAATATAATTACTGTAATAGAGCATAACCATGTGCTTCCATCCCTGTTACTGGTTTTAAAGTGGAACTTTAAGTGAAGACATTGCCTGGTAAGGTCAATTATGCATCCCTTGGGACTTTATGTGAAAATATGGCCCAGTAAGGTCATACATTTCCATCCCTGTCATGAGCAAAACAAGGGAGGAGGGGGAGAGAGCAAGGGAAAATGGGACTTTGAGTGAGGCACATGGTTACAAATGAGTAAGTTAGTGGACAGTTTAGGATTTTATTGATTGTCATAGGGTATGAACAAGCATGGCAAGTAAAACACATTACAATGGTAAAGTGGTAATACCGTAGAAATAGTCATGGCATAAATATCACAAGATATAGCAAGCAATAACTTTCCAAAGTTCACTGAAAACAAAATTTGGGTAAAACCATAGTTCATAATAAAGCCTGCACGGCCTATGGGGTCTTTGATCCTGAGAAGGGATATAAATTGTAAACTTCAGGTTGGTGTGATATTGAATAAGGACATGAGATGGCAGCTCTATGTGTTTTGTGGCTGGCAGGCCACTCATCAGGAGCTAGTACAAGATGGATCTATAAATAAACATATTGGCTTAAGTAGTATAGTATACTGTACTTATACTGTCAGTAACCTTGTTATTCAATTCCTTCTGCTCGTTTATTTTTTATTAACTTGTTTATAGTTTAATCATTCATACCCTGGTTCTTGATAGAGGTGGTGATAACTTTGGTTGGGCTTGCTTACTGGCTGCTTGACCTGCCTTGCCCCTCCTCCCTCCATCTTGCTGCAGGGTGTGATATTGTCGGGCATCATTGTTTTGGTGCCTTTATGGGCGTCTCATACACCAGTCACACGTCAGTTTTGAATCCTCCCCCTCTTGGCTTTTAGTTTTTCCTCACTGTTGATAAATCGGCATTCTTTACTATAGCGCTTTGTTTTTCACTTTCAGCTCTGTGCCATCATCAGCGCTCCTCTGCTTCTTTTAATCACACCCTTCGGCCATCAATCCTTGGTCAGCCCCTGCCTGTCAGTTCTCACCATTCACTCCTTCCCTTCAACAAGGTTTTTTACTCATTTATCCCTTTCTTCCCCTTTTTACTCCCCCTCCTTGCAATAAACACTTTGATTAACCTTCACTTTCACTGCACACTTAGGTTGCCTTGTGGTTCCATGCCTGCCGTGGTTGGCGCCCATGGGGCGCATCAGAGGAGATGCCAACTGCGGGTCCCAGTGGGGAGCATTTTTGGATGGTTTGTAGGGCAGTACGCCATCAACCATCGAATCACAGTGAGTCCATCTGGCTTTGGTTTGGGGGGTTTACTCTACCACTGCCTATATTACTTATACTATATTACTTAAGCCAATATGTTTATTTATAGATTCATCTTGTGCTCGCTCCTGATGAGTGGCCTGCCAGCCAAAAAACGCGTAGAGCTGCCATATCATGCCCTTATTCAATATCACACCAACATGTTACAAATTTACAATTTATATCCCTTCTCAGGATCAAAGAGCTCATAGGTGGCCCAGGCTTTATTATAAACTGCAGTTTTACCCAAATTTTGTTTTCAGTGAACTTTGGAAAGTTATTGCTTGCTCTGGTGATATTTATGATATGGCTCTCTCCCCTTCCCCCCTTTTTTGCTCATGACAGGGATGGAAATGTATGATTTTACCGGGCTATATTTTCACATAAAGTCCCAAGGGATGGATACTTGACCTTACCAGGCCATGTCTTCATTTAAATTCCCTAAAAATATTTTCCACTTTAAAACTGACATAGGAGGTGATGGGATTGTCCGGTTTACCGTTTCAATTGTTGGGGAGTTATAGTTAAAGTATATCTCTCGGCCACCCCCCCCCATCAACTGATGTCACCCAGGATGATCACACACCTTTTCCCTCACCCTTTCCCCCCTTCCTATTCTCTGGGCCCAGAAACCCCCGTGGCTGGCCCAGTCTATTCTGTGACTGCCAAAAGCGGCGGGCGGCATGGCCTTGCCGGATGCAAACATTTACCATATGGCTTGTCATTTGACATGAGTACACTGGCGTCACCATGTTCTTCTGAAACAGTGGGTCCAGGTGTAATGACTCCTGGCAGGGGTCCAGCTGGATGCATTGCATTGGTGGCAGAAAATGTGGCGGATTGCTCAAAATGCCTTTTGCGACTTCTCTATCGTGCCCACTCCCTCGCCGCTCACCTAAGTTGTGGGGAACCCAGCCTTCAATCCGGGACTCAGCGACCCCAGATTCTAGGATCTAAAGGAAGTTCAAAGATACCAGGTCCATCACTTCCTCATAAATGGACAGTGGATGACCAGACAACAACTCATGGTTGACCAATCCTTGTTGGGTCTCTCCTTCTGGCAAAAACTCAATTTAGCCCATTTTGTGGGCTCGCTTTCTTCCCCAGAACCCTTCTTGAGGAGACTCACTTCCTTAGCTATTGTGCCTGGAAAAGTCCCCTATGAGCCATGTGGTCTCCCAGACTTACCAACTGCTATTAACACCCCCCCCCCCCGAACTTCAGACCTACTTAGATATCTAAATGGGAGCAGGAATTGGGACTTCAATTTACGGAGAGGTACGTGGAGAGAGTTCTTCTCTTCTCTAGTAAAAATTCAATCTGTGTCAACCATCAGGAGGCGGTATATAAGGTGCTGACAAGGCGGTACTAAACGCTGGTGAGGCTCCATAGGATGTGCCCTCAGGTGCTGGAGGTGTGGAGGAACCAGGATCTCTCCTCCATATCTTCTGGTCTTGTCGCCTCTTGCTCCCTTACTGGACTGAGGTTCACCGCATTGTTCAGAAATTGACCAATTGAGAGTTGCCTTTGACCCCTGCATTCTTTCTTCTTCACCACCATGAGATTCCAAGCAAGATCTACAGGAGGTCCATCCTCTCCTGCTCACAGCGGCGAAGAGCTGCATCCCTCTGTGCTGGAAGCAGACACAGCCGCCAGCGGTGGCCATCTGGTTTAAAAGAGTAGCCAAAATCAGTACAATGGAGGACTTGGTGGCCACGGAAAGGGGCCATCATGAGAAATATTTCAAAAAGTGGTTTTATTGGCAGAAATTTGTATACTCTGAAGAGTATGCAGAACTGGTGACTTGAGTCCCCAGGGGGTTAGGATGAATTAATGGGCTCCCCGGGGATAATTGAGGATACTGGATGGTAGCTGTCCCCCCCATTTTTTTCTCTCTCTCTACCCCATCTCTCTTTCTCCCTTTCTAGCTTCTACTCCCCTATGTAGCTTGACCTCTAGGGTCATATGTACTCTGTGCACATTCTGAGTTAATATGGTGTTAAGCGTCAAAAATTGATGAGGAGACTCCCTAGAACCTGAAGTCCAATGTCTGGATTTCTATATATATGTCTATAACAATGTTGACAATGGAGGGGGGGCGGAGCTAGCCGGAGTCCAAGATGGACGCGTAGTAGAGGAGCTCCTGACATGCCGGGGAAGAAACGCAGGCCGGGAGGGCCAGCAAGGCTCACGGAATACTTTGCCTATGAAGGGAAGCAAGATGGCTCCGGCCATACCTCCACGCCGTCCATCGCGGCCTCCAGTCGCGGAACGCAGCATGGGAAGCACAAAAGAAGCAGCCCTCCGGGTGATCCGAAGTCCCCGCCAGCCACACCATCCTCCGGGAGCCATGAGAAGGCGCGATTCAAGCCGGATGACGCGGATGGCGTCCATGAGGTGAGCTCCCTCTTAGACTCAGGGGATGACACTAGGGAGCTGCCAGACTCCATAGATACATTCCCCACTATCGGTCAACCGGTTATGGACACTGTGTTACAGGAGATGCTGGTATCCTTGAGGGGTTCACTGAATTCAGACATGGTTGCATGCATGCATAAATTTGGGAAGGATCTACAGTCTGTGACTGCTAAAGTGACCCATATTGAACACAGAATGGGGGAATGGGGGACTATGCTACAACTATTAATGAGCTAGTTGACGCCAATGAGGCGAAGGATGATGAGATAGAAGATATCAGAGCTAAAATGGCGGACATTGAAGACAGGTCTAGGAGGAACAACGTGAAGATTAGAGGGGTCCCCGAGTCGGTGCAACAGCAGGAGCTGAGGGACTATGCAGTACAGCTTTTTATGGCCATTCTGCCGGACCTGAAGGAGCTTGACTTCACAGTGGACAGAATCCACAGACTCCCAAAACCCAGTTACCTATCTGACAACATCCCCAGAGACGTCATTCTCCGCCTGCATTTTTTCCACACGAAGGAAAAACTCATGCTTGCCACTAGGCAGAAGGACCAGATTCCTCACGAATACTCTCATCTGCAATTCTATGCGGATCTTTCTCATTATACGCTGCAAAAACGTAGAAACATGGTTAATTTGACGAAAGCACTCAGAAATCAAAAGATAAGCTACAGATGGGGTTTCCCCACAAAACTGATAGTCACGAAAGATGACAAGGAATATGTGATGGACTCCATCCCCAAGGGCATGGCCCTGTTGAGTTCATGGGGGATCATTGCAGATACTCAGAAGCTTCCCCGACAGGGTAGCCCCTGCGATGAGCAGGATACAGAATGGCGCACAAAAACGCCCGCAAACACACCTGATCGGGAATAGGGATCCTTTACTCCTCACCCGCTCAGGAGGCATTGTTTCACTCCGTAAAGTTGGATACAACTTTTCCCCCAAGTTATTACTACTTGAGTGGCATTATGTCACACTTTTTCACATTTTTGTTATGTTTGACTTTTCTACTACTGATTTTTTTTCTTTTACATGGTTGGTGGCACTTATCCACCCAGTTCATTGTTGACTCTCATCTTATTTTTCTCTTTGAATGGTCAGTCGTCTCTTCCCTCCCAGATGCAAGGCAAGCTTCCATCCTATGTCCTCCGAATCTATTAGAACATCGGCCTGAAAAACTCCTACGAAACCTACGTTGGCGCTATGCAACAGTCATACGGGTGAGTCGCTCCCGCTTGGTAAGCACCTTCTCTACATTCATCTTCCATGGCGGTTACATTTTTATCAATCAACGCCAAGGGCCTTAATCACCCCGCTAAACGCAGGTCTCTATGGAAAGAGGCCCTCCAAAGGAACTGTGACATCTTGTGCGTGCAAGAGACTCACTTTCAGAGAACTGCACCTCCAAAATGCACCCATCCCAAATTCCCCCAGGCCTTTTTTGCTAGTGCGGACCAAAAGAAAAGAGGGGTGATGGTGGCGGTCAGAGACACTGTCGCATTTAAATTACACAGAATTGAGGAGGACTCTCAGGGCAGATTTTTAATTATGATCTGTGAAATTAACTCTTCACTCTATACACTGGCGAACATCTATGCCCCTAACGCAGGTCAATCCAAATTTTTGAACAAACTTATGAAAAAAATCCATCAAGTACTTCAAGGCTCCTTGCTGATCTGCGGGGACTTTAATGTGGCTCCAGATCACAAGCTGGACTCTACCTCACATCCAAAAAGGCCTCAACCTTCTCTTCTCCCATTTTTGCTCAAGCACTCCCTTTTTGATGCGTGGAGATGTTTGAACGCCAACGCCAGGGACTTTTCATTCTTTTCTCATAGCCACAAAGCATATAGCAGGATCGATTTGTTTTTGATTGACAATGTTGACAACGCAATGTCTGTGCATATGGTCTTGTTCGTGGAAGGGATCCATCGGATGTTTACCAATAATATGGTCTCGAAAATTCTCAGCACATATGATGACAAATGTTGTTCAGAATTTTGTTTGCTTTTAAAATTCAATTTTGGAGTGACTAGATTTTTCCTAATGAAAACCACATTCACTTTTAGAATTTCTCAAAGAAAAAATGTCCATCCTACTCCTTTGAATTATTATATTATTGCTGTCAAAAACCACAATCCCAGCAGCAATTATAGATCAGAACAAGGGCCGTTAATATTAAAACTTTCAAATGGAATTCTATTAGTGTATGGCCTGCAGAAATTGACATTAAACTAATAATTTTTGAATTTTGCTTTGGCTAATTATCAGATCCAGATGCAAGAGGTAGATACCATTGTTGCAATTTAGTGGGAGGAGGCTGAGTCACAAATTGCTGTAAGAAATCCCTCAAACCAAGATTCTGAAAGATACAATATATGGACAAAAGTTTGTGGACATCTACTGATCACACCTATATACAGTAAATATGTTATAAATTCTTTAAAAAAAAACAAAAAAAAAACATGGATATGAACGTGGAGTTCCTCCTTGCAGGTTTTACAACATTAACTTGAATATGAAGACATTCCACAAGATCTTGGAGTGTGTCTGTGGAAATTTGTGTCCAATCGGCCAAATGAGCATTTGTAAGGGCAGGTACTGATGTGTTTCCGAACCTAGCTTTGTGCATAGGTGCACATTCATACTTCAAAAGAAAATAGCCTTTTCCAAACTGTTGCCCCAAGATTAAAAGTGGACAATTGTCTAAAATGTCTTCTATACTTAGAGAATTTCCTTTCCTGGAAACCTCTGAATGAAATAATATGGAATTGCTTCCACATACTTTTGTAACTGACCCTTTCCTCTAAACAAAGCAGTTGTGCTTTGTTTAGAGGAACTTCACCAAAAACAATAGTTTTTTTTGGTGGGCACTTGTGCATGTCATGTATACCTCAGTGTATTGTTATACACTATATGGCCAAAAGATAGTAGACACCTCACAATCAGACCTACTATATAACTGATAGCATGTGGATATCCCTTCATATTATTAATTCCAGGTGTTTTCAGTGGGGTGTTCTGTTAATTCTATAGAATAAAAAGACATTGAGTAACTACAACTACAACTACTAGTTATGCTAGGTCCTAGATAGACAAAACACATGCTTGTGTAGCCCTCTTTTGGGGGAGTTATGAAAACAGACCATTGAGCTAAATTTGTACCTCCTAGTACAGGGCCTTTATGAACAAATGGGAAGTTAATTAGTAATCCAAACAAAGTAATTGAGAGCAGAAGAACTACTGCAACCAGCATATAATATTAACTACAAGCATATAGGTGCACACCATTAATACAAGTGTTAAATAAGAAGAGATTGATAACAGTACAAATAGGCATTATCATCAGGGAGCCCTATAGGAGTCCTAGAAGAAGAATTGTGCACATATACCCAGGTATACATAGTTATTATTGCATTAATAATATATATATATATATATATATATATATATATATATATATATATATATATATATATATATATATATATATAAAATTATCATTATCATTATTATTATTATTATTATTATTATTATTAACAGCGGTACCTCCAGATGAATGTTGCAGCAAAGTCCAATTGCAGGGGCCCATGAGGATGATGCAGTGTCTGTGTTAGAGAACTGAAGCCAAGATCTACGGTCATGGGAAGATCCTCCAACTATTGTCCAACCAGAGCTTCTTACCAGCAGGAACTGTGGTGTGGCACTGGAACTCAGAGTTGACCTATCTATTCTGAGTGTTAGTCCTTCCCAGATAGTTTCTAATCTGACTTGCAACAGGACCTCTAAACCTATGATCCTAATGTGACCACTGGAAGCTTTACCTGGCTTTAACCTATGTTGGTTATCAAGCCCTAAGCTACATTGTAGAACTATTTATAGAATCCATCACCAGAAGGGACAGGGTTAACTAGAATACCAGGGGCTGCATATAAACTATATTGCAATAAGCAGTTATACTGTATCGGACCTATTCTGAAGAAATAAATACATTCTCATAATTTAATGGATGTTTTAAACTGAATAAGCCCCAGAATAAAGGTTAGATTTAAGACACGTTACCTGAGTTTTCAAACAAGAGACATCTTGTGTTTTTATCACCCTGTTGGAGGTCTATAAACAGTCTGTTTGCTGAACTGGGTATACAAAAAAAGCCAAGGATAACTATCTAATCTGACTTGCAACAGGACCTCTAAGCCTATGATCCCAATGTGGCCACTGGAAGCTTTACCTGGCTCTAACCTATGCTGGTTATCAAGCCCTAACTATATTGTAGAACTATTTATAGAATCCATGACCAGAAGGGACAGGTTTAACTAGAATACCAGGGGCTGCATATAAACTATATTGCAATACACAGTAATACTGTATTGGAACTATGCTGAAGAAATGAATTCTAATAATTTCATGGATGCTTCAAACTGAATAAGCCCCAGATCAAAGGTTAGATTTAAGACATGTTACCTGAGTTTACAAACAAGAGACATCCTGTGTTTTTATCAGCCTGTTGGAGGTCTGTAAACATGCTGTTTGCTGAACTGGGAATAAAAAAAGCCAAGGATAACTACATTCTATGGTCGCTAAACAGAATTTATTTGAGGATCCTTGGATCCGTGATGAATCCCTAAAAACAGTAAACATCAGCTGGCTTTCCAAGGCCCTATGTACTGTATATTCCGGTAGGCTTATGGACAGAAAAGATAAGCCAGGCTAGTTATCCCATAACCAGCCATTGCCTCAGCTATGAGAAAGATAAGTACAGAGCGAGACCTCACAGAATGAAACTATTTTTCCTGTAATCATTTAACCAGCTAAAGATAATTCATATAATATAAAGTCACTTCACAATTTCTATGTTGCAAATTAGCATAACCCTGTGATTTATACACTATCTCACAAAAGTAAGTACACCACTCATATTTTTGTCAATATTTTATTATATCTTTTTATGTGACAACATTGAAGAAATTACAATTTTCTACAATGTAAAGTAGTGAGTGTAAAGCTTGTATAACAGTGTAAATTTGCTGTCACCTCAAAATAACCTCAAAATAACTCAACACACAGCCATTAATGTCTAAAACGCTGGCAACAAAAGTGAGTACACTCCTAAGCAAAAATGTCCAAATTGGGCCCAAAGTGTCAATATTTTGGGTGGCCACCATTATTTTCTAGCACCGCCTTAACCCTCTTGGGCATGGAGTTCACCAACTTCACAGGTTGCCACTGGATTCCTCTTCCACTCCTCCATGACGACATTACAGAGCTGGTGGATGTTAGAGACCTTGCGCTCTTCCACTTTCCATTGGAGGATGCCCCACGGATGCTCAATAGGATTTAGGTCTGGAGACATGCTTGGTCAGTCCATCAACTTTACCCTCAGTTTCTTTAGCAAGGTAGTGGTTGTCTTGGAGGTGTGTTTGGGGTCGTTATCATGTTGGAATACTGTCCTGCGGCCCAGTCTTAGAAGGGAGGGGCTCATGCTCTGCTTCAATATGTCACAGTACATGTTGCCATTCATGGTTCCCTAAATGAACTGTAGCTCCCCAGTGCCAACAGCACTCAGTCAGCCCCAGACCATGACATTCCCACCACAATGCTGTAGGCAAGACACACTTGTCTTAGTACTCCTCACCTGATTGCTGCCACGCACGCTTGACACCATCTGAACCAAGTAAGTTTATCTTGGTCTCATCAGACCACAGGACATGGTTCCAGTAATCCATGCCTTTAGTCTTCTTGTCTTCAGCAAAATGTTTGCGGACTGTCCTGTGGATCATCTTTAGAAGAGGCTTCCTTCATGCAGACCAATTTGATGCAGTGTTCAGCGTATGGTCTGAGAACTGACAGTACTGACAGGCTGACCCCCACTACAGCAACGTTGGCAGCACTCATACATCTATTTCACAAAGACAACCTCTAGATATGATGCAGAGCATGTGCACTCGACTTCTTTGGTTGACCATGGGAGGCCTTTTTTGAGTGGAACCTGTCCTGTTAAACCGCTGTATGGTCTTGGTACTTGTGTTGCAGCTCAGTTTTAGGGTCTTGGAAATCTTCTTATAGCCCTTTTTATGTAGAGCAACAATTATTTTTTTCAGATCCTCAGAGAGTTCTTTGCCATGAGGTGCCATGTTGAAATTGCAGTGACCAGTATGAGAGAGTGAAAGCGATAACACCAAATTTAACACACCTGTTCCCCATTCACACCTGAGATCTTGTAACACTAACAAGTCACATGACACCGGGGAAGGAAAATGGCTATTTGGTCCCAATTTGGACATTTTCACTTAGGGGTGTACTCATGTTATACAAGCTCAAGTACGCTTACTACTTTACATTGCAGCAAATTATAATTTCTTCAGTGTTATGACATGAAAAGATATAATAAAATATTTACAAACATGTGAGGGGTGTACTCACTTTTGTGAAATACTGTGTGTGTATATATATCTATATATATATATATATAGATATATATACCAATATCCAATGAATTATAAACAATTCTACCTATAGCGCTGGCTCCTGAAGAGCACACACTATATGTTTTGAAATTTAATGTTACCCTCAAATGGGTCTAATTGTTCTAAATTTTGACCTCAGCATCAGTCTGACTGGATTGCAGAGTGTTCTGCCTGGCCAGTGGGAGTGTCCCTCTGGCTGTGCTTTCTGGGAGGGGGTACTTAAGGTGTGGATGTCATGTGTTTCGGGGTTCCAGTCCAGAAGAATGTTCTGATTGCATGGTCCTGGTCCTCCTGACCAGCCCCCAGGACTTCCATGGCCTGGGGTGTAGATCCACCCGACTTTAGGTCTCGGGGCTGGCTGGCCCAAGGCGGGGAAACTGAGGGAAGGATTCAGAGGTGGTCCAGTGCTGTCTCGGTTAGTGGAGAGGCCCAGCAACTGTGAAGTTATCCAGGGGAGGACTCTTCGGGAGAAGGCCACGCAATGGTTGGCTTCTCAACAAGAGCCTGGAAAAGCTTAAGGACCTAAGTGAATCCAATCTCGTGGGGTATCGCCGGACCGGCTGCAAGATACTGGTACCACATGAGTGTTCTACAAGTTTTCAAGTTTCCCTCACGTGTTTTATAGCAAAGTCTGTGGCAGAGACTTATTCCTGACTCAAGCACCCTGTTGGCTGCTAGGCCTGGTGAGAGAAGGACTATCCAATTAGGGTAAGGATACAGTTGTGAATGGCTATTATCTGGATTTATTTAAAGTCAGAGACTGTTTTCTACTGAGTTTAACAATAAGAGTACCTGGACTTTTCACCTAAACCCTCTCATCCTATGTTGAAAGACTGTGTTGTTAACTACTGTTTGCAAATAAAAATCCCTTCAAGTGGATCTGTCGTCAGTCTCTACAGTTCTTGGGCCATCTACCTCAGGAAACCCCTAGATGCATACGAGGGGTGGGAGGTAACGGTGAGCCCAGTCAAATTAGCCACTCTGTCACGTACCTTAAGGCAGAGCCCGGAGTGCAGGGAGCGGCCTCTCATAAACCTCTGACTCGGGAGGCCCTGGTAGAGATGACAGGGGCTCTGGAGCACAAAGGAGAACAAGCGCCTGACTGGGTAGCTGGTGTAGAAGGCAGGAGACCATTGGTAGTAGGGAGGTGTCCTGTAGTCCAGCAGCAGGATGCAGATGACAGCAGGATGCAGCAGGCAGTACCAACTGGAAGCAACAGACAGGATTGATGTGCCTTGTAGCCCAGTGGCGGAATGCAGACTGTGGGCAGAATGCAGCAGACAATGGGGAGGAGTCCTGTAGTCCAGCAGCGGGATTCAGGTGGCAGCAGGATACAGCAGACACTGGGAAGGAGTCCTGTAGTCCAGCAGCAGGATGCAGGTGGTAGCAGAACACAGCAGAAGGCACCGGCCGGATGCAGTGGAGAACAGGGGGGTGTCCTGTAGTCCAGCAGTGGTAGGCAGGTAACTGGCAGGTTGCAGAGTAGCCAAACAGTCCAGGTCAAACACAGGCAAGCAGATCAGGTACCAAAACGAAATCCAAGAGAATAGTCAGGTTCAGAAGCCAAGGTCGGGGGCAGGCAGCAAGCAGAGAAGTCAGGAACAGGCCAAGTTCAATACGGATCAAGTAGATTCGGATACAGGGTAGCAGAGTACACAAGAACACTGTTGATCGGGCAGCAAGACAGCAAGGCATTTAAATAGCGCCATTGGCGCCAATTGACGCCAAGACAGCCACGGGCGCGTTGCCGCATGCACCGCCGATCGCGCTATTGGTTTTCCTGCGCATAGGTATTCTTCCGACCCTCACACAGCTCTGACATTTGCGGAAAAGGTTTTCCTGACACACTCCTTCGGGAGTCAGTACTACATACCTAACAAACATAATGGACATATTCATATGATTGTAAATCAGAAAGAATATAAAAATATGTTATACTGACAAGATATTCCATCACTGGAAAAAGGATGTTATTATGACTTCAGTTGTTTATTGGTAATCTATATTATTCGGAAAATGCGTGGGTGGCATAACTATATTCAAGTAATAGTGTGTTTTAATATCGTCTATGTATTTTGTGCATTCCAATTGATCTATATGGAATTACAACTACAGCTCATCCAAAAAAATATGTACTTTGAAATATTGCTGCATTAGAATGTATACTCATCTAATGGCATTACCAGATCTCCTAACATTACACACACATATATATATATATTCTGGAGACTCATACAGTGACTAGAGGCCATGGATCGAGCCGCAACAAGGCACACCCCCCGATATTCTCAGGAAAGGAAAATAATGAGCTAACGCAGAGGAAATTACAGATTATTTCCCCCAGCCGCACGACACACAAACCAAAATGGCACCAGCGGTCCTGCAGGCAAAGCACAAAGGCCCACTAAAGGGGACAGCTCAACCCCCTAGCATCATCCAGGCCCCAGAAACATATCAGGGCACAGGGAGGGAAACTACTCTCACCCACCTTCATCATCCTCCAGCCCAGTGAAAAGCAAACAAAAATTGAATAACCCACCAGTTGCCATTCTAGAGGTAAGCAGCTTTCATTTTTCTCTAGAGGATTCAAGAGAAATGTAGGGCTCCATTTTAGAATTCCCCACAGCAGACCAGCCAGACCTTGATACCACACTTAAGGACAGGTTTATATCCCTGTGCTCTACTTTACATGCAGACATCATAACACTAGCTCAACCAATTTAAATCAATGTAACCCATATTGAGTCAAAAATGGGGGAATTTGCATCCACATTTAATCATCTAGTAGACAACCATAATGACAGACATGATGAGATCTGGTGGATAAAAACTAAAGTTGCAGACCTGAAGGATAGATCGAGACATAATATCATCAAGATTTGAGGGATCTCAGAGTCGGTCAAACCTTCAGATCTGAACAACTACTTCACAAATATATTAAAAGATGCATTCCCAGAGGCTTCATTAGAAGACCTAGTCATTGATCGTATACTGACCTGGACTTCTCAAGAGACACATGCCATGGGAACTGTAAATTTACACTAGCTAACTTTATTTCCTCATCTGACCTACTTGACATCTGGAGATGTCAGCACTCAACTGAACAGGATTTTACATTATTTTCTAACATTCACCATATGTATTCAGGTATTGACTTATTTTTAGTAGACAAATTCCTGCTACAAAAAATCACCAAATCGTAAATTCATATTACCTGGTCAGACCACACTCCAATTTCCATAACAGTAGGGGAGATTCATATCAAAACAATGGCCAACAGGCACTAAAATATTTTTTTGATATTAATGCCCCATCGGTCGAAGAACCCCAAGCTTTATTGAACTTGCATACAAGGTGTATATTTGGAAACGTTAAATGGCAATGTATAAAGAGGTGTAATGACCTTACAGCTTTCATAAAACACTTGAAAGATATTAACAAAATATCTATTACACAAAACATCCAAGAGCAACTTTTCCAAGCTAGGCAGGACCCTCTTACTATCCCAACATGATAAATCTATTCGCTCATCAAAGCTCAATCCTATAGGTATGGAAATAGAACGGGAAAACTACTAGCCTACCAGCTGAAGGAACAAACTAGTAAACAAAAAATTACCCATATTCAGAATTACAAAATAGGCCACAGAGTATCTAACTCAAAATAAATAGCTTATGCATTCAGGGAATATTATGAATCACTCTACAACTTAAAGAACAACACTAATACTCCCCAACCCTTGGAAGAAAATATTTCTGATTTTTTAGAGTCAATCTCCTTTCCTACACTCCCTCAGATAGATTTAAACCAACTAAGCTAACCATTCACAATCCCAGAAATTGAGAAACTGATCAAAAGTCTACTGAAAAACAAATCTCCAGGACCCAATTGTTACTTATCAGGGTATTACCAACTCTTTGGATCTATGATATCCCCACATATGCGACAGGTTTTTAATACTGCTATGTCCAAGGTAACTTTTCCTCCTGAAATGTTAACAGCTACTATAATTACCCTGCCTAAACCAGGTAAAGAACCAAATATGCCACAGAATTTCAGACCAATCTCTTTGTTGAACATAGTCATAAAGATATACGCCAAATTGATAGCTAATAGATTGGCTAGAATTCGGCCAAACCTGATTAAACAGGACCAGGTAGGATTTGTATCAGGTCGCCAAGCACCTGATGTAACTAGGAAGATGGTTAATCTCTTGCACTTAATGGAAAGGTCCTAAGAGTCTCTCTGCTCCTTGCATTGGTACATTGGGGCTCTCTCGTCCCCATTGGCTTATGTTTATACAGAAGGCATGTTCTCCAAAAAGGTTAAAATATCAAATCGGATGAGACAAGGATGCCCCTTGTCCCCTTTGATCTTTGCTCAAATTATGGAGCCCTTAGCATAACAATTTTGAACAAATCTCAACATATAAGGTATCTCCTCACAAGACTCTCAGCATGTCATTTCACTGTTTGTAGATGATGTAATATTGATACTAGCTGACCCAGCGTTCTCGTTACCAGCATTCCATGATGTATTTTAACTTTTCTGGTAAAGTTGCATACTATAAAGTTAAAACATCAAAGTCCAGTATCTTAAGTACAGTTATCATTGATAATGATCTAAAAACATATTTGCAAAATAATATACCATACCCTTGGTCCAACAAACCCTTGCAATACCTTGGGATTCAGCTAACTTTCTCATCTAGGGAATTGTACAAGATTAATCTCCCCCCACTTATCTCTAATCTAAAATAGATGTCCAGACTCAAAAAATACTTCCTGTCATGGTCTCGCCACTTGGCAGCATATAAAATGCTACTACTCCCAAAATTATTATATTTCTTCAGGGCGCTCCCAATACCTATACCCTCCTCCTTCTTTACAGTCATACAAAGACAAATGTCACAATTTATATGGGCAAGCAGTAAAGCGAGATGCTCCCCTCAAGTTCAATGAAAACAGATTGGTAGGAGGCATGGCAATACCTGTTCTGTTAGACTATTACATGGCATCAACATTAGACCAACTCAAGAACTGGTTTAGCAGCCCACCACTGAAGCCTTGGTGTCAATTGGAATTGGCCTGGATGTGCAATAAATCTCCTTTTACTCATGGCTAATGCCCCACAAGTCAAAGGGAAAATGATCAAACATACTACTATACAAGCCTGGGTACACCTATAGAAAACAGGTAACACTAATTGAACATGGTCTGACATACCCATTCCTTTAGATTCCCTTCTATGGATTATCCCAGACATTTCTCTAAGCCTTTGGCATAGCAAAGGTATTCACAACCTAAAAGACTTATTCTCGGGGCATGTGTGGCCTGACCTCGGGAAGGAATGGACGCTTGAGAGCAGAGCTGTCCGACTCCAACGCTTCAGCGAAGGCCCATCACTGATCGCATGGCCGGCAAAACATGGGCACAGCGTCCAGGCAATCTTCGGCTTCCCACTCACGTTCGCCGAGGTGGCAACAGAGCAGTCTCAGCCAAACTATCCCGGACATCTTCAGATCACAGTGAGGTAACATGGCGGCTTCCCACCAGACTCTGCCACAGGCCGCTCACTCTGTCCCACTGAACGGATCTCCCCACCTCACATTGTCCGACATAGAAGAGCAGGGGAACCCACAACAGCAGCATCCTAGCCTCCTGGATCTGAGAGCAGTAGCTGCAGACATTAAGGAAACCCTGTCTGCAGCCATTGCGGACCTGAGACTGAACATAAGGGCCATTGCAGACAGGGTCCATGAGGTGGAGAAGACAACAGCACAGCAGAGCATGGCAGTCCGCAGAATAGCATCCAAGGTGGATGCCCACACATTACAGATGAGAGACCTCCAGAGTCACCTGGAGGATTTAGACAACAGAGGACAACGCCATAACTTACGGGTGAGAGGTCTGCCCAAAACAGTAGACACGGATCAACTAGAGGTGACAGTGACAGGGCTGTTCAATAATCTATTAGACAAACCAGCACAGTCTCTGGTGGTGATGGAGAGAATTCACCGAGCCCTAAGGCCTAAAGGGAGAGATACTGATCCTCCATGTGATTTAGTATGCTGCCTCCTGGACTATAAGCTGAAGGAGGAAATACTACACAAGGCACGGAACAGGATACAAATAGAGCATGATAGCGCCACGGTACAAATATACCAGGACCTGTCGAGAAAAACGCTTCAGCACAGGCAGGAACTACGACCACTGCTGAATACACTACAAGTGAAAATTCCCTTTTGGATTATCCTCCACTTACTGCGGGTGCATCAAATTATTGCGGGTCCCTGAGGAGCTCCCACTCTTCTGTGAGGCAATGGACATAACGGCCATGGACATTCCCGCGTGGTACGCAGGATTCAGGAGCCATCCACAACCCAGCAGGGAAGGACAACAGGAAGAACCGATGGAAGCCCAAAGCACCAGACATCGCAGACACAGGTCCCCATCTGGTAACAGTGTACGCATCACAGAGAGGATCCCACATAGGTGGCAGCCCCACTGACTCACCGAGATCCAGAAGAGCAAGACGGGACTTCGGCCTCCACCGGGGTCAATCTCCAAGATACTGATCGTCTATTGTAGCTAAGTCCCGGACTATCTCTATTCTTTCCCTTTTCTCCCCTTCTGACCTCAACTTTCCTGCTTACCTATCCTTTTACTTTTACCTATGACCTCCCCATTACTCAACTGTACGGATAGCCATTGTTTAGCGGCCCAACACTAGATGCCCTGGGTCCGCAGTGATGCAGGCAACTACATGACTGCAACCCCCCTTGCTGAGAAACCCCTGAAATGCAGCACATACTGCCTACCCTCATACTGGGCATACTCTAGGAGTCTGCGTAAGGCCTGGTACAATGACTCTAATCAGAAGGACATGACACAGAGTCACCCCATCTTGGAGAGATTAACACAAGACTATAATGATAGCTCAGGGGCGACAGAGGAAGAAATGGACTATCACATGTGAGCCGAAACAGCCGGCGCTCCGGCAGACAGGACCAGAATTCCTATAGGCTCCATGTGATATAGCCTATGGCAACTGGGCTAGACATTTGTGGGCCCACAACCTGGACATGGGCTCATAACCTTGTAGGAAAGGTATACCATCATGAGGGAATGCTGGAAGGATCAGTCCCATAGAAAATAATGTGTTTGAGTACGCTCAACCACATACCAAACAGCACCCCCCAGATGTGTAGGCCCCAAAGGGACCTAATTAGCTAACAGAAGGTGGGACGCCCACACTTGAGGTGAGGCTTCAATCAGCGCTCGAAGTTTAGGAGCTATCACATCCCTGTACTCCTTCCAACACCCCCTCAAAGAACTCTTGAGTAATTTAGAAGCATCAATTTGCTAATGCATGGGGGCCAAACTATGCAGGTACCCCCACACGTATACAGTGATCGTAAGTAACAAAGGGTGTGGGGCGGAAACGCTCGATAGCCTAGAGCACGTTGACAGACGCTCATACTGGGCGTTCAGCGCTATAGTCATGCAGGGGCCCATAACTAAGCCTAGAAACTACACCAACCTCACAGGATCCCTGAAGGGGATGCGGCCTAACAGGTCCCATCTCCGGGGGGCTCTCAGCCGAAGGGCCATGTAGGTTGCTAATGCCAATGAGGCCTCCCTGCAGCTACACATAGGGGCCAAGCAGGCAGCCGCTAGCTCAGTGGCACGCAGGTGAGCTCAGCAAAATGAACCCACACATAGTTGAAGGTGTGAGAAGGAAAATAGGACCCCACTGTGTTTCATTTCAGATTTATTTTGAATGTTTAGTTTTCCATGTTGAGCTGTATAAATGTTATGTTACATGTATTATGGTTCCTCTATGTCTCACCCATGTGAGTCCAGAGATATTCACTCTGATAACACAGGCACATACGAATCCATAGTCCTCAATATATGACTGGGCATGAACAGTATGCGTAGCCTGCGGGCCATCTGCTTAGCAAGATGTAGCAGCAGTTACATAGGTTACATGGCTTAGAACTACCACAACCGAGCCACGTACCATGTATCAATTTACTAGTAGACGCACCACCTCCATACCAATTGACATGCGTTTCCATCCTGGGAGTAGGCAGAGGCGGTGAGATGTTGTCACCTAGTTCTGTCACAGATTAGTTCCTTGTTGGGTGCTCTTGTCCAACCCCCACACAGGGGCCTAGAGGGGACTGCTCCTAACATCGGGGGTATCACCTCATCTAGGCACCGTACCCTACCGAATGTCTACAACTGTAAAGGGGGGGGCAGGACCCTTACCTTTCCGGTATATTATATCACAGTAGACCTCTTTTACTCTGTCCCCGGATCCTCTCCCTGATCCCACTTCCCTCTCCGGCACTTCCCAAGAGCAACACCAACTCCAAGGTATATGTCTAGGGAGATCTCCATTAAGCACCATGATCAATAGAGACAACACAAACATACCCCCTCAGGTCAAGCTATACTCTTTAAACATAAGAGGCCTAAATACCCCAGAAAAAAGATCACAACTTCTCCTCAAAAAAGCTAAAGCAGATGTAGTATTCCTTCAGCAAACTCACTTTAAAACACACAACATACCTAAGTTACACTCAGCCTACTTCCTGATAGCATATCATGCGACCAACGATGATGCCAAATCCAAGGGAGTTTCAATTTTAGTATTCAAACACTGCCCCCTACAAGTCCAGGATACTTTAATTGATACAAATGCCCGCTATATATTTCTGAAAGGCAAATTGTACAAGACTGTCATTCTAGCAAACATATATTCCCCCGAACAAGCTACAGGTTCCATTATTTCGCGATACGCTCCAACAGTTGACCTCCTTCTGCTAGGGCATGCTGGTAGTCAGAGGATACTTCAATATAACTCTTTCACCGGCAGTGGACTCGTCCTCTGGAACATCATCAATTACCTATCCAGCACTGCGTGCAATCAAAACTCAATTGGCCGCATTAGCTCTACACGATACGTGGCACACACTACACCCAAAGGACAAAGAGTACATGTTCTACTCCCCCCCACACAACAAATACACAAGGATAGACTATTTTTTCCTTTCACAGTCAGACTTAGAATCCCTCACTACGGCATCTATAGACCTTATGGTTCTATCGGACTACCATCCAATCTCGATCACCATCTCCTTCCCACCTATGCCAACCAGACCTTTCACTTGGCGATTAGATAACTCCCTGCTAACTGATACAGACAACACCCAAAATATTGACAAATGCCTTAAGCAATACTTCCGGGAGAATGCATCCTCTACTGCGCACCCGCTAATGCTCTGGGCCGCGCACAAATGTGTAGTCCATGGAGAATTCATGGCTCTAGCTGCTAAAAGGCGGAAAGCCAGACAGGCATGTATTAACGAACTGTCACTCCCTTGAGGTCAAACACAAAAAATCACTTGCAGAAGCTACACTTACAGACCTCCAGAAGGTGAGCGAAGAGCTTATGGCAGAATTGGGAAAAAACACTAAACGCGAATTTTCCCTCACGAAACTAATTTTTTACGAATTTGGCAACAAGGTCAGAAAATATCTAGCGAAGGCGCTCCAAAATAAACGAGTTTCATCGACTATTTTAACATATCCTATACCCTACGTGTAAGAAACATGTGACCCCCTCAGGCATTGCAAAACAGTTTAGACAACCTATATAATAGTAGAACCTATATAATCTGCCCACACCCCACATGACGGACACTTCCATGATGGACACTTCCAAAGACAGACAGCAGATGATAATGGACTTCCTAGCACAATACAGTCCACAACCTATCCCCACTAAAACAGCGGCAAACCTAGATTCACCAATCATGGGGGAAGAGGCAATTGTGGCCCTTAAACAATTGAAAACGGGCAAAAGCCCAGGCCCGGATGGATTATCCACTAGTTATTATAAAGCGTTTGCAGAAACCTTAAGCCCTTACATCCTCCAGTTTTTCAATACCATGCCTGCTGAACCCACCAAACACACCGACATCCTTGAAGCTCACATCACAGTTCTTCCTAAACATGGTAGGGATGCGTCCCTGGTCCCCAACTACAGGCCCATTTCCTTAATTAAGCTGTACGCAAAAATCTTGGCAAACCGCATACTCCCTCTACTCCCTTCCTTAGTGTCACTAGACCAAGGTCGTTTTATTCCGAATCGAGAGGCCTGCGAAAATACACAAAAAGCGATCAACATACATCACTGGTTAACCACACACAAGCCCTTGGTTTCTTCCTCTCCCTGGACGGGGAGAAGCGCTCAACAGGCCAGCCTGGGACTACATGCAAGCAGCTCTAAGCAAATTAGGATTCAGAGAGCAATTCCTCCAATATATTATGGCATTATACTCGTCCCCTATGGCTAGGATCAAAACAAATGGTCACCTGTCACATGCCTTCTCCCTGTCCAACGGAACCAGACTGGGTTGCCCACTTTCCCCGCTGAACTTTATCCTCACGCTGGAATCAATGCTTCAAAGAATTAGGGCAAACCCATCCATCAAAGGGGTGCAGATAAAAGATGTCCAACACGGCATATGCCGACGACGTGCTGCTATTCCTCACGGACTCGGTCACCACGATCTCCAACCTCCTACAGGACTTGAACACCCTTCACAGACTTCTGTACCTTTTGCAGACAATCCCAATTAAACTTCCCCAAGCTTTCCTCTCCACATACAGAAGCCTGTGCTTAAAATTCCTGCGGGCAGACAAACATCCCCATACAAAATGGGACACGTTGGTCAGGCAGGGGGGAATAGGGCTCCCGGACGTACAAAAATATCACTGGGCCTGCCTCATGTCCAGGATCATTGACTGGCATACACACGCTGAAATCAAAGCATGGGTACGAATAGAAGGGGCTTTCTCGCCACTACCATTACAACATATCCCGTGGATAAGCGCACGGAACATGCCACAAGAACTCTTACAACACCCCTTAATAGGCCCAACCATAAATACCTTTAGAAACATCTGTCGGAAAACACAGATAGCATCGACCCCTGGCCCAATTACCCCACTGGACGGAAACCCAGACTTTCCTCCGGGTATGACACACCAACCGGCAAATTCCAGCACTACAACAATTGCTAGCAAAGCAGGCACATTCTTCAAAGACGGGGCGTTGATTCCCTACCACTCCCTGCCAACCCAACTTCCAGACAGGGAAACACCATTCTTTCAGTTCCTCCAAATCAGACATGTCCTACTCACGACGTCCACACCTCACCAATGGAGCAGGGATTTCACCCCATTTGAGAATATGTGTACCAGCAGCGAACCACTAAGACATGTCATTTCCGAGCTATATGCCATACTATCCCCCAAGCCCTCTAAATTAGATAAGCCATACATACAAAGATGGGAAAAAGACTTGAATATAGAACTAACTCAGGAGGAATGGGACAATGTATGGCTAAACATACATAAGGAATTCCTAAATGTATCGGTTCAGGAAAACGGCTACAAACTATACTCGCGTTGGTATAAAAACCCCGATCGACTTCACAAGTGCTACCCAAACATCCCTCCAACATGTGGGGAGCCAAGGGAACTCTCTTACACATATGGTGGGAATGTACTCGAATCCAACCATTCTGGACAGAGATCGACCACCTTATTTCGAAAATTACAACCTATACACCAGAGTTTACCCCAGTCCAATTCCTACTTCACCACACATCCTTGCCCCAAATGCAATACAGGAAATCCCTCATGCATCACTTGATTAATGCAGCAAAACTATGCATCCCTACATGCTGGAAATCAATCACACCTCCTAGCATTACAGAATGGTTGCAGAGGGTAACTAGGATCACTGAGATGGAAGCTATAATACACCAATTTAAGGAAACTTCGCACAAATTTCAGAAAACCTGGGCTTATTGGCTACAGTTTCAACAAACTGAGGAATATAAAGCACTCATGCGAAACTCATAGCTTGACCTGGGGGATGATCCCCACATACCTTCCTAAATCGATCTGCCAAACCCGAATCTCTATCCCATACTATATTCTTACACCCTAAAATCTGCTTGAATAATTCCCTTCCCTATCCATTCAGGTTCCACAACTTTTGATCCTGTGGATAATCTCCACATTAACTCCCCAAACCCCACTTGGTCAGAAACACCTTTATAACACAACGCCTCCAAGATAAACGAGGGCATGCATGAAAAACCAACATAGGGACGAGGTAGTCGTACGCAACCCATAAAATATCTGGATCCCCGCCCCTCTCACAGTTAGATCCCCATGGGGGTGAGAGGGATGGGGATGGAATTACCAGTTCCAGAGCCCTAATATAACAGCCCACGGAGGCGCAAGTTTAGTCACCACACCGCTAGCATTACACAACTGAACCTGATGATCGCTGCATATTACCACTTGTTAGAGACTGAAAGGACAAGAGCACATTTAAGACAAGGGTCATATGTTAATTGATTATTGTTAATTGTTCAATGTTAACTGAAACTACAAACATCGTACTTGTATTTGCATGTATTTGAATAAGTTTCAATAAAAAGTTTCAACATAAAAAAAAAGATTTATTCTCGAACAATAAACTGAAATCATTCACTAATTTACACCACAAGTTCCTCTTTACACCAAAGATGGAACTCTTTTCTTATATTAGAATCTCTTCAGTTTGCAACAAATTAAATAGCACACCCTGCCAGAAAAGATTTTGACATTTTTACATTCCCAGGACTCTAAGCAAAAAGGTATTACCTTAATCTACAACATTTTAAATTCTAAAACCACCTTTAGTAAAAAAAAACTCCTTTACACAAATGGGAAAATAAATTGGGGAAAGTATACTCTGATCACCAAAGGATTGCCGCATTCAAATGCAGTTACCAGTATTCCAAATGCTCTAACTTGTGTGAATTAGCCCAAAAGTTCCTCCAGAGATGGCTTCACTCCATATATTACAGCACAATTTCCCAATTTTACCTCAAACCTTTGTTGGAGAGGCTGCGATCAGGTGGGCCTGCGCTTCCGCAACTTTTGGGCGGAGATGTTCAAACTAACTTCCAAAGTGACTGGAATCATCAATGTTTGTACCATTTTATTAAAAGTGTGATTTTTTTCTGCACTTCTATCTCCGTCTGATATATGGTTCCTGACAATATTATACCTTCTGGCTTTGGGATTAGCAGCAATGGACAGGACATGTGTCTCAGATTTTCTCTCTCTCTCCACTTATCCTTCAAGCGGTTCAAAGCCAACAACCCAGGGACAGAAAGTGAATACACAGTATATTTAAAGGCATTTACTGACATTTACAAATTCAGACAGTAGAGAGATTCTTACACTTGCTTTTAGTCAAGTAAACTATCAAAGTCATTGGATCAGGATGGCAGCCAGGTGACCAGAATTTTCAGAAGAAGGTCAGCAATTACTTTCTTTGTTATTTTTTTATTCGAATTTTTCAGATTGGGTTACCTACCTTACAAATAAACAGTTAAATGTAAGGAATGTTTTAAAGCATATGGCTGTGGTATAGAAATAGAAATATTTAACCCAAAAGCCAACCTGTGTTTATGAGAATATGTATACCTAGTGTGGTAAAAGGTGACACAGGCTTGTTTGTATTCTCTGCACCATGAAGCTTACTACTGAAAGCAAAGTAGTAAGCAAAACAACTAAATTAACAGTATTTACAATATGTAAGATGGTGTTAAGTAGTGGACTGAGAAAATGGAGACAGTTGGTAAGCAACTTAAAAATCATTTACCATAACCTGTATCTCAGCAAAGTGTGCCATTAACACTGAAGTTACTGTACAAAAGCATTAGGAGTATCTGGAAATAATGACTATTTTAATCCATTCAGTAGTGTCACCCTTCAGGGGACATTATAGATAGCCAGAGAATAACAGTATATAGTTAGACTTAATTGATTAAGTTATTAAAATACAAGAATGTCTTTATTTCCATATTTTGATATGCTTGGGAATATGTAGTGGTCATTATTATACCTAAAGGGTAACTCAACTTTCATGGGGAACAAAAATAGCATATACAATTGTGACACAAGCTATATTGTAATTTAATGTTATTAAAAATTACCTTATTTTTTTTTTAAACTGTAGCACTGTATTTTTTTGTAAAATTCAATGGCAACCTTGAGGTGTTCCATACACAGTCACTGGTGTCACATATCTTGGATGTGTAATTGATTTTAATTTTGTTTTTTAATTTTTAAGTTTACATACAGCATTAACAGCAGCAGCAGCAGCAGCAGCACCCCAGTCGAATTCATTAGAACTTGAAAAGAAAGTTTTTTTGGGGTAGTTTTGATTTTAATACTTGCTTATGTTTCCAGAGGTAATATATAATTAAACACTAGAACTAACGGCAACAGATCTAAAAGCTCTAAGAAAGTTCACTCTAAAAAAAAATAGGTATAAGACCCCAATTTCACACAAATGTTCCAGTGGCACAACCAGTTCATAATATAGTTTCTGAGCATTTCTGTAGCACCTCACTTTATCGTCTTTAAATTTTAAGATGAATTAAAACTTGAATTTAAATATACAGTATTTCTCAATAATCACAACTTATATAAATCTACTTCACATACAACAAAAACCTTTGAAAATGAACATATAAAAGTAGTTGTAAAATCTTCACTCTGCTGTATATATCCTGCACAGAGGGCAGAGCAGACCAGACCCATCCACTACAGACTGCCTGCGGAAAACTACAGAGAGAGCAGCAGTAATCAGGTCTTATTACAGGAAGGTTCTGCAAAGAGGTAAAGATTTACAATGGATTACTACAAAGACCTTGAAAAAGTACTCGTACCCCTTGACATTTTCCACATTTTGTCATGTTAGAACCAAAAATGTAAATGTATTTTATTGGGAGTTTATGTGATAGACCAACACAAACTGGCACACAATTGTCAAGTGAAAGGAACATGATAAATGTTTTTTTTTTTTTTTTTCTTAAATAAAATTTTATTGAAAAAAGGTATAGAACAAATAATACAAAAACGAAAATTTTTCTCATTGAAATAGAAAGATCGAGTGAAAGCAGTCATACAACCTAGGGTTTGGTAGTAACTAAGCATTGTGTACATTGCTCAAGGGAAGACTTACCATTCTCCCCAAAGAAGGGAGAAGGGGAAGCCTCAACTGGATGGATCTGGAGGTCATAAGGTAACCTGGTATGTTTTATAAAAGCGAGCTACAGGGTAAAATAAAGCATATAATGAATATGAAATAAAATAACCGGGGGGGGGGGGGAGGGGGGTTGGGGGGGTGGTCAGTAGCAGGTGCATAAATGTTTTTCAAGTGTGGTGTACATTTGTATTCAGCCCCTTTACTCTGATACCCCTAACTAAAATTTAGTGGAACCAATTGCCTTGAGAAGTCACCCGCATTAGTAAATAGATGTAAGAAACGTATACCAAAAAAATGGTGCCTTGTGGGGATGAGAACATATAAACAAACAGCTGCCCTCTTTAAAGTGAACGAATCACTGGAACTGTGCGAAATTATAATATATAGAATAAGGCAATATACATGTTCATATAAAAAAAAACTGTCACAAAGAAAAACACTGCATCAAACTCAACTGTGCACATTCATGAGAAAATAAGCAAACATAAAGTCCATAAGTGAATAAATTCCAACACCAAAATGGAATGCTCTGAGATAAAAATTTCTAGATCTTCCACCACGAGTGCTCAGTATGAAGATGGCCACTCACCAGAGCTGTTTGACCCCTTTTTACAGAAAGGTCAAGAAGCACTTTGGAACGCCCAAATTGGTTCCACTAATGGCATGAATCCACTCCAATGGCCACTCAGGAAGGAGCTAAAATGTAAAAAATGACTCCACAGGAGACACAGATGAAAGTCTTATAGTGTAGTAATTTTAGAGTAAAAAGAGTAAAAACAGCAGCGATTATAGTTACACTCACATGGGATATTACCTGGCCTGGCACTAGGCGTAAACAGTGTGTGTGAGTCAATTGATCCATGGGGGTAGCATGCATTCCATTTCTCACTCCGAAGGTGCAAAGCTTGGTGTGGTGTATCAAAAATGAACCCGGAAATGACGGATCCTCCGCTCCCACATATGTTTCGCTGTGAATGGCTCTTCAGGAAGTGGAGTCCACCTGTGTGTAATTTAATCTCAGTATAAATACAGATGTTCTGTGAAGCCCTCAGAGGTTTGTTAGGGAATTTTAGTGAACAAACAGCATCATGAAGGCAAGGAACACATCAGATAAGTCAGGAATAAAGTTGTAGAGAAATTTAAAGCAGGGTTAGGTTATAAAAAAAAAATATCCCAAGCTTTGAACATCTCACGGAGCACTGTTCAATCCATCATCCCAGAATATAAAGAGTATGGCACAACTGCAAACCTACCAAGGCATGGCCGGCCACCTAAATGGATAGGCCAGGCAAGGAGAGCATTTGTCAGTGAAGCAGCCAAGATGCCCATGGTAACTCTGGAGGAGCTGCAGAGATTCACAGCTCAGGTGAGAAAATCTGTCCACAGGACAACTATTAGTCATGCACTTCACAAATGTGGCCTTTATGGAAGAGTGGCAAAAAAAAGCCATTGTTAAAGACAAGCCATAAGAAATCCCATTTGCAGTTTGCAAGAAGCCATGTGGGGGACACAGCAAACATGTGGAAGAAGATGCTCTGGTCAGATGACACCAAAAATTAACTTTTTGGCCTAAAAGCAAAACACTATGTTTGGCAAAAAACAAACACTGCACATCACCCTGAACACACTATCCCCACCATAAAACATGGTGGTGGCAGCATAATTTTGTGGGGATGCTTTTCTTCAGCAGGGGCAGGGAAGCTGGTCAGAGTTGATGGGAAGATGGATGGAGCCATATACAGGGCTCTTAGAAGAAAACCTGTTAGAGTCTGCAAAAGACTTGAGACTGGGCAGAGGTTCACTTTTCAGCAGGATAATGACCCTTAACATACAGCCAGAGCTACAATGGAATGGTTTAGATCAAGACACATTCATGTGTTAGACTGGCCCAGTCAAAGTCCAGACATAAATCCAATTGAGAATCTGTGGCAAGACTTGAAAATTGTTGTTCACAAACGCTCTCCATGCAATCTGACAGAGCTATTTTGGAAAGAAAAATGGGCAAAAATGTCACTCTCTAGATGTGCAAAGTTGGTAGAGACTTGAGACTTCCCCAAAAAGACTTGCAGCTGCAAGTGCAGTGAAAGGCGGTTCTGCAAAGTTTTGACTGAATACAAATGCATGCCACACTTTTCACAGATTTATTTGTAAAACATTTTGAAAACCATTTATAAATGTCCTTCCACTTCACAATTATGGGCCACTTTGTGCTGGTCTATCACATAAAATCCCTATAAAATACATTTATCTTTTTGGTTGTAACATGACAAAATGTGGAAAATTTCAAAGGGTAGGAATACCTTTTCATGGCACTGTATACACTAGAGTTTGGTGAATGGTTCAGGCTGAGCAAAAGTTTGGCCCTAACATAGCCTGTTTACCCAAATTTACAGGGCGTCCAGCGGGTGTTTGCCCAACCAAAAGCCATTCAATGCACTGTATGCTGCAAGGTGCTTTCTAAGCCCTGATTGAGGAAAGCTTTCCCCAATCAGGGCGCAGTGAAAAGTTAGTTAAGCAGCAGGGCTGGCAATTCATCTGCCGTGTCCTTAACTATCGATAAATCATCAACTGTCAATGACAACAAGCAATAAAAAAGTGAAAAGAAATGGTGTGGGGTCCCCCCAGTCCATACCAGGCCCTTCAGCATACCAGGCCCTTCCACATGTTGATGGAGACAGGGATCTCTTCTCCACAATCCTGGGCTTTGGTTATAGGGATCTGTGGGCAGGGAGCTTATCAGAATCTGGAAGCCCCCTTTAATAAGGGATCCGCCCCCCCCCCCCCATTTATATGAGTAGCGCTGAACTTTTTTCTATTTATTTATATTGTAATTGTTGTATCTAGACTCATAGTGCTGGCTAGAGATAGGCTGAACACCCCCCCCCCCCCACATACGGTTTACGCCAGAACTCCCTAACATCACACAAATTTGGACCTGAACCCTATTAAAGTCTATAAGACCCGAACATAAAAAAATCAAAAGTCCCCCTTTTGAAGGCTTATATGCAAGTTATTGGCCATAAAAAGGGTATGGGGCCCCGCTACTGCCCTGGGGGACATGCAAAAAAATATGTTTTAAAAAATATTGTATATAAAGGTACAGTAATTTTAATGATGCTTAATGTGAACACATGAAAATTAAAAATTCCTTTAAATATAATGCCTGGTGGGTCCCCTTAGTCTGCCTGTAAAGTGGTGCGTCTATACCATATATAGAATCTGCTGCAGCAAAACTGACATTTAAATTGATTTTCCCTGCAAGCTTTCTTTATTTGGTAAACAACAGCTTGGGGAGCCAGTCTGTATGATAAGGCCACAATTTAGTGCACTCAGAACAAGATTCAAGATTTTTAGGATAAATGCTAATGTCTCTTTGGCAGACTTTGGATAGAAATAACATGGTTTTGCACTATAGTGAGACAGCCTTATGTGAAAAGGCCAAATTATAGTACATTCAAGCCAAGAGTAACAATTTTTTTAGATAAAGTCTGGTGTCTCTTTCACAGACTTTGGATAGAAGTAACAGGTGTAATGGGCTGTGGAAAAAGTGGGCTTTGGGTTTTGGAGGTGCGTTCTCATCGTTACCCTATAGATGTACTCTTGATGAATGCAAGAATTGTCCTTGTTTTTAAAAAAAAATGAAATTTCACACCCGGTCAAACAGTTGCAGGAAAAATTGGTCTTTGGGTGTTGGAAGTGCCTTCACACCGAAACCCTATAGAGATACTCTTGATCAAAGCAAGAATTGACCTCGCTGTAAAAAATTTCATTTAATTCCCCGGTCAAACAGTTGTGGAACAATTGGTAACATAACTGCCAATCTGTTATTTATCAGTGTTCTCCCCTCTCTGTAGGTTCATGTTACTCCCTTCATTTACCTCAGAACCAACATAAGAATTAAGTAATGGCTGATGCTCTGTTCAAATAATTCAGCTGACTCCTCCATGCATGATGCTGTACCTATGGCAGGAGTAACTGTGGATAAAGAGGCAGAATAAGCTGCGGTAGACTGCACACTAGTGTCAGCTTGGGTCATAGAGGATGTGGAGGATGAGGATGAATTAGTAAGCCAGTCTACCACCTCCTCTGCATGCTGTGGCTGGATAGCATGGGCAACATCACTATAAAGAGACACATGATCCCTGCTGGAGGACAGACCACCTCCACCTTTGCCTGTGGGTACAGGCTGTGCTGACCCCCTCATAGAGGCATGGGGACGTTTGTTTCTCCTTGTTGGTCTCCTGGATTATTACCCCAAATTGAATAGAAACTGTGAAATGTGTGATTGGATGTGCTTTATTCAATGGAAAGTGGTATTTGGTGCACTTTAACCACTTCCCGACCGGCGAACACCGATGTACGTCAGCAGAATGGCATGGGCAGGCAAATGGGCGTACCTGTACATCCCTTTAAATTTGCTGCCCTGCCATCACGAGCACGCCGGCGCGCTCGCGTGTCGGTCAGGACCCCCGTGAGTCCGGTCGCAGGTCCCGTGGACTTGATCGCCACGAGCATACCCGCGATTGTTTCACGGGGCGGCTGAACTAGGAGATGCCGTTGTAAACAGCATCTCCCAGTTCTGCCTAGCAACAAGTGATGCTGATCTCTGCTCCATGTGATTGGAGCAGAGATAAGTGTTCACTAAAAGAAAGCCCAGCCCCCAACAGTTAGTAACACACCCCTAGGAACACTTAACCCCTATACTGCCACCCACTAGTTAACCCCTTCGCTGCCAGTGTCATTTACTCAGGAATCATTGCATTTGTATAGCACTGATTGCTGTATAAATGACAATGGTCCCAAAAATGTGTAAAAAATGTCTGATGTGTCCGCCATAATGTTGCAGTCACAATAAAAATCGCTGATCGCCGCCATTACTAGTAAAAAAAAAAATAATAATAAAAATGCCATAAAACTATCCCCTATTTTGTAAACGCTATAACTTTTGCACAAACCAATCAATAATCATTTATTGCGATTTTTTTATACCAAAAATATGTAGAAGAATATGTATCGGTCTAAACTGAGGGAAAAAAAATGTTTAAATATTTTTTGGGGGATATTTATTATAACAAAAAGTAAAAAAGAATGCATTTTTCTCAAAATTGTCGCTCTATTTTTGTTTATAGCGCAAAAAATAAAAACCGCAGGGGTGATCAAATACCACCAAAGAAAGCTCTATTTGTGGGAAAAAAAGGATGTCAATTTTGTTTGGGAGCCACGTCGCACAACCGCACAATTGTCAGTTAAATCGACGCAGTGCCGAATCTCAAAAAGTGGTCTGGTCATAAGCCAGCAAAATGGTCCGGGGCTTAAGTGGTTAAATTGAGGACTGATGCTGACAGAAATGTAAAAACTTTAAAAAAAAATTAAAAGGGGAACACCAGCTTCACAGTCTTAAAAACCATAGGTGACAATTAAAAAAAGGAGCAAGCAGGGAAAAAAATAAATAAATAAACAAAACCATGCCACAAAAGAAAAGGGGGGGGGGGGTACTGTATACAGTACAAAAAGTACAAAATACAGTACTGTATACAGTACAAAATGTTATGCAATGCTGTGTTTAACACTTCACTACACTAACACACTACACTACACTCACACTATACTGACACATTATGCTCACACTATACTCACACTACACTATACTGACACACTATACTAAGACTACACTAACACTCTACACTCACAATAAGTGTACACACTAACTTGCTAGTAGTAACTGAGCCCTTCTCTAGCTATCTCCACTCTAACAACACAGTCTAAAACCTTCTTGTGGGAAGGAACCTTTTTATAGTGTGGGGTGGGACTATGAGCATTGAGCCATGATTGAACAAAGTCATCATTACTTTGTCCAATCAGGCCTCTGACAGTGCTCTATGCCATAACTGGTAAATCCTTGCGCCTGACCAGGTGCAAGGCTTCATCCAATTAGGGTCCTAGAATGCACTGTGCAGTGCGCAGTGCATTGTGGGGTGTTCGGCAGATGAACATCCCGCTTAATGCCCTGCAAATTCAAATGTTCGCCCAACACTAGTAATAGCCGCTTTGTACAATCACCCATTCTGAGCGCTGTGTTTCTTTTCTTTTTATTAGAAAATAAATGATATTGAGAACACTGTTCACCCTCTCACCATTAACCTTTGTTCAGCTCGGAGAAACCTTTTTAACCATGCTACCAAATTGTAGAGCTGAGAGGATTATCTGGGCAGAAGTAATCTTCACTTTGTGGGATTCCTCAAGAGATTAGAGAGTTGCAATACTGAAGCCATCCTAGAAAATTGGCTGAAAAGTGTTATACGTGCTGATGTGTTCTCTATATAGCTGAATTTGCTATAGAGGGAGCACACATCATTTCTATGCGGCCTCTTCCACCATCCAGGCTGTTTCATGCATTTCAAAGTCGAAGAAGCCATCTTCCATATGGTCATATGGCCAGGACTCTGCTGAGCTCAACATTAATGGCAATAATTGTTACATGTTATGGAACAAACATAGTGGATCTTTCACTTCTTAACAGCATTCTTTATCCTGCCAAGCTGTGGGGAGGCACCTTATGAAGGGGAGGAGCCAGGAGCATCGGCAGGGTACCCCAAAGAGAAGAATAGGGGATGCTCTGTGCAAAACCCTTGCACAGAGCAAGTAAGTATAACTTGTTTTTACAAACACTTTAAGTACCCCGGGAACATCAGCAATTGTGCCATCAAGTATATGACACCTTTTTTTTTTAAAAACATGCAAATTTGACTTGAAAAATACAAAAAAATACAAAATGTAACTCCTATAGACTTCAATGGGGTTCAGATACAATCAGGGATGGGACAAGGGGCGGGCAGGAGGGACAGTTTCCCTGGGTGCAATGGTTTATTGCGGGGATGGGGGTGCCCTGACCCCAGTGTCGAAGCTAGACATTCTTTCACCCAGGGCAAAGAATAAGTTTGGCACCCCCCTGTAATGGGACAAAATTAGGCAAGAAAGTGAGAAACTGCCAGGCTGTAGCTGTTGAGTCAGCTGTCCCCCCCCCCCCGTGCTCCTCTGGTCCCCTGTGCTCCTCTGATACCCCCCTGCTCCTCCAGTACACCCTGCTCCTCTGGTCCCCCCTGCTCCTCTGGTCTCTCCATGCTCCTCTGGCCCCCCATACTCCTCTGGTCCCCCTGTGCTCCTCTGGTCCCGCCTTTTCATCTGGTCCCCCTGCTCCTCTGGTACTCCCTGCTCCGCTGGTACCACACATGCTCCTCTGGTCCCTCTTGCTCCTCTGTTCCCCCATGCTCTTCTGTACCCCTGTGCTCCTCTGGTTCACACATGCTCTTCTGGTCCCCACATGCTCCTCTGGTCTGCCTTGTGCTCCTCTGGTCCTCCATATGCTCCTCTGGTCCCCCACATGCTCCTCTGTTCCCCCACATGCTCCTCTGGTCCCCTACATGCTCCTCTGGTACTCCACATACTCCTCTTCCCCCCTTCTCCTCTGCCCCCATGCTCATCTAGTCCACCACATGCTCCTCTGGTTCCCCCACATGCTCCTCTGGTCCCCCACATGCTCCTCTGCTCCCCCTGTGCTCCTCTGGTTCCCCTGCATGCTCCTCTGGTCTCCCTGTGCTCTTCTGGTCCACCACATACTCCTCTGGTTCCTCTTGCTCCTCTGTTCCCCCCATGCTCATCTGGTGTCCCACATGCTCCTCTGTTCCCTCCACATTCTCCTCTGTTCCCCACATGCTCCTCTGTTCCTCCCTATTCTCATCTTTCCCCCCACATGCCCCTCTGTTCCCCCCATTCTCCTCTGCCCCCCCTTCTCTAGCCCCCCCCGCAGCACTCACCTCCTCTCCCTGGCTAGCTGTACAGTATGCGGACGGGCTGGGCTGAATACAGACATGATCCTCCGCACTAAGAAGATGATCACATAATCGGAAAGACAGGCAGCCACACACATTTATAACATAGCCTTACTCGGCACTCATTCTTCTGGTCCGGGGCAACGATCCGCTAGCAGGAGGTAGAGTTGAAGAAGCAGATGCAAGAGGATTGGTAATATATAAAAGAGGACTCCTGTGCTACTATACAATTACAATAAATCAAAAAGTGTGTGTGGAAATGCTGCCAAATCAAAAGTGATCACCAATCACATAAAGACTGAAAAATAATATACAGTGGTGTGAAAAAGTGTTTGCCCCCTTCCTCATTTCCTGTTCCTTTGCATGTTTGTCACACTTAAGTGTTTCGGAACATCAAACCAACTTAAACAATAGTCAAGGACAACACAAGTAAACACAAAATGCAATTTGTAAATGAAGGTGTTTATTATTAAAGGTGAAAAAAAATCCAAACCATCATGGCCCTGTGTGAAAAAGTGATTGCCCCCCTTGTTAAAACATACTATAACTGTGGTTGTCCACACCTGAGTTCAATTTCTCTAGCCACACCCAGGCCTGATTATTGCCACACCTGTTCACAATCAAGGCATCACTTAAATAGGAGCTGCTTGACACAGTAAGGTCCACCAGAAGATCCTTAAAAGCTACACATCATGCCGAGACCCAAAGAAATTCAGGAACAATTGAGAAAGAAAGTAATTGAGATCTATCAGTCTGGAAAGGGTTATAAAGCCATTTCCAAAGCTTTGGGAATCCAGCGAACCACAGTGAGAGCCATTATCCACAAATGGCGAAGACATGGAACAGTGGTGAACCTTCCCAGGAGTGGCCGGCCGACCAAAATTACCCCAAGAGCGCAGCGACGACTCATCCAAGAGGTCACAAAAGACCCCACAACAACGTCCAAGGAACTGCAGGCCTCACTTGCCTCAGTTAAGGTCAGCGTTCATGCCTCCACCATCAGGAAAAGACTGGGCAAAAATGGCCTGCATGGCAGAGTTCCAAGGAGAAAACCACTGCTGAGCAAAAAGAACATCAAAGCTCGTCTCAATTTCTCCACAACACATCTTGATGATCCCCAAGACTTTTGGGACAACATTCTGTGGACCGATGAGACAAAAGTGGAACTCTTTGGAAGGTGTGTGTCCAAGTATATCTGGCGTAGAAGGAACACTGCATTTCATAAAAAGAACATTATACCAACAGTAAAATATGGTGGTGGTAGTGTGATGGTCTGGGGCTGTTTTGCTGCTTCAGGACCTGGAAGACTTGCCGTGATAAAAGGAACTATGAATTCTGCTGTCTACCAAGAGATCCTGAAGGAGAATGTCCGACCATCTGTTCGTGTACTCAAGCTGAAACGAACTTGGGTTCTGCAGCAGGACAATGATCCTAAACACACCAGCAAGTCCACCACCGAATGGCTGAAGAAAAACAAAATGAAGACTTTGGAGTGGCCTAGCCAAAGTCCTGACCTGAATCCTATTGAGATGTTGTGGTATGACCTTAAAAAGGCCGTTCATGCTCGAAAACCCTCTAATGTAACTGAATTAGGACAATTCTGCAAAGATGAGTGGGCCAAAATTCCTCCAGGACGCTGTAAAAGCCTCATTGCACGTTATCGCAAACACTTGGTTGCAGTTGTTGCTGCTAAGGGTGGCCCAACCAGTTATTAGGTTTAGGGGGCAATCACT
The DNA here is from genome assembly GCF_037356315.1 of Lithobates pipiens. NCBI lineage: Eukaryota > Metazoa > Chordata > Amphibia > Anura > Ranidae > Lithobates > Lithobates pipiens. The sequence goes on from NW_027507748.1 coordinate 171,755,552, forward strand.
TTTTCACACAGGGCCATGATGGTTTGGATTTTTTTTCACCTTTAATAATAAACACCTTCATTTACAAATTGCATTTTGTGTTTACTTGTGTTGTCCTTGACTATTGTTTAAATTGGTTTGATGTTCCGAAACACTTAAGTGTGACAAACATGCAAAGGAACAGGAAATGAGGAAGGGGGCAAACACTTTTTCACACCACTGTACATAAATGTACGTGACTTAGCACATAACCTTCGTGATCTGTTTACTGCACAAAATATAACGATAATAATTTACCATATGTGCATCAAAAGCATCCAATAGTACAATGTATAAAGTGCACTCCTACTGGTAATAATACTGCAATGCATCCAATATAGTCCAGTGGTAAGGTGAATTCATAAAGTGCACTCCGCTGCAGGCAAAGATAAAGTGCTAACAAATAAGTATGTGAAAATGCAAATCTTATAAGGTGCAAACAAATTCTGTGCCAATAAATAATAATAAGAAATCCCAAATCTTGTGTCCATTCCCTCCCAATTGGAGTGATTCTGGGTGCGTTGTGAATCCAATAAAGTGCTCTCAGTGCCCTTACCTCATGGGTTTGGGAAAAGCGCTCTCATAGATTACACTGATCTTGTCCCCACTTCCGTAAATGTAAGCCAATCAATTCAGCAATAAAGGTTAAGTATGGGAGATGAATAACTGCTTAGGCTCCATAGTAGTATCCACATGTAAAATAAATGGGTCCCCAATAGTGAATTACCAAAGTAACATGAATTTTATTTAAAAAAATGGCTGCTTACATGTGAGCAGTTAAAAATAGGCCAAACTCAGAGTATATCGTCGTTCCATGCCACTTCTTACGTTAGTTCCGGTCCACAGCATCCACTTCTGGTCCGTCGTAATGACTTCTGGCTACCAGCTGTGGTGCCCCCCTCAATACCATGCCCAGGGCACATCCCCCTGCCCCCTACTTTTGGCCCTGCCTGACCCTAACCCTAAGAAAAAGGGGGGCACAGTTTGGCATCTTTGCCCTGGGCACTGGATGACCTTGTCCAAGCACTGGATACAATGTTTATCATTTGCAGATTTTTGGCTCCAATAATCCCATGAGCTGAACCCAGACCAATTTGCTCATCACTGGTTGCATGGGGTAGCTTTCCAACACTTTGAAAGATATTTGTCCAATAGAAAACAATTCATTCTCTTTTCTGTTGTGAGGAAGAAATAAGACTACATTCACATACTGTATATTCTTTTTTATGCAATGCAGTTACATAAATTGTCAGCTGAACAGAGAAGAATGCAACAAAGTGATGTGCAAGTCATTTTAGATTGGACAAAGGTCTGACATTCTTGATGATAAATGGCTACTCTTTGCCTCCATGGAAAAGGCAGCACAGCCATTAAATAGAATAGTAAGATTTTACTATCTCAGTGCCTCAAATATATAGGAACTTAGTGGGTAACTGCACTCCAGTAGTGTCAGTTATATTTTGACTGACCCTTTCAATTACTGTAGTACATATTTATGGCTTGCATGAAAAACAGTTTATAAGTAAATAAGCTGTTTACATTATTAAATGGAAGGAAATGGTAATGCAGTATAATCTTTACCTACAGACGACTAATGTTAAACTCGACTCTGGGTAGCAGACACTGAAACTGGCAATTTATATTCATCTGCTGTGAAATAACAATTCCAATATTCATACATTACTAAAGTAAGTTGAGCAAAAGGAATTCTAAGCAAAAACGTGTTCCCAGAGTCATTACCAAGAAAACAGCACTGTTTCAAATAACACATTTAGCTCAATAACTAGTTGGATGCAGTGAAGGCTAAGTGCACACAAAATTTACATATTGGTAATGGTAATGTGCTCATGCCAGTTATAATTAGCAGGCATACTGTAAATCCACTGATACAGCTTACCTGCTCTTAGGATTTTAAAATAATAACTGCTTTCACACAATTTCAGTGTCTTACAGCAACATAACAGAGCGTTAGACTCCAAATTATGTAAGCAAGCAAAAAAAGATTGGTCATATAAGATTGACATGTCTCAATATTGTTGGGCAAACAGTTAGAGCTCAGCAAAAGTTCAGCCTGAACATTGGCTATTCACCTGCTCGTCGAACACATGAATTGGCAGGGTGTTTGACCATTTGTTCAGCCCACTGAACAACCCACGATACACTGTGTGCCACACAGTGCATTCTAAGCCCTGATTGGCTGAAGCATTGACGGCTTTGCCCAATCTGGGCACAGAGCAATGTCAGAGCCATGATTGGAGAAAGTCATGGCTCATTGCCCTTAGACCCACCCCACACTCTAAAAGGTTCCTTCCCAGAGGAGCCATTTGCAGTGTGATGTTGGAGTGGAGATACTGTAGATAGAGTTTCAGCTCTCATGATTGGCTGGAAAACATTCAAGGGTATACCCTTTATCGCAAAGATAGAGAGAGTAAAAAAGGGGGAGGGGTATGCCTATATATCAAGAATAATGTAAATGTACAGGTGAATGTGAGAGATGACATCACTAAGGGAACTAGGGAGGAGGTGGACTCCTTATGGGCAGAGCTCCAAAGGGATGAAGCTAAGGGGAAAATAATACTGGGAGCATGCTATAGGCCCCCTAACCTGAGGGAAGAAGGGGAGACAGATCTCCTATCACAATTTGTATTAGCAGCAAGGATGGGAAGTGTTATCATAATGGAGGATTTTAACTATATCAGACATAGATTGGGCAGAGGGAACTGCGCATTTATCTAAGGCTCCCCAGTTCCTAAACGTCTCGGAGGACAATTTTATGGGTCAGAGGGTAGACGCATCAAAACTAGAAATAAAGTGTTTCTGGATCTACTGATTACCAATTTAGGTAACAGCGATCACAGGTTATTTGGCTTCAGTATAAATCACACAAATAGGAAACATAAGGGGAATACAAAGACATTGAATTTTAAAAGAGCCAACTTCTCTAAACTACGAGCCTTGCTGGAAGCCATAAATTGGGATAAAATCTTAGGAACAAAGAACACGGAGGAGAGCTGGGTTTGCTTTAAGAGCATATTAAATAAGGGCATTAGCCAATGCATCCCATTGGGTAATAAATTTAAAAGAGTGAACAAAAGTCCTGGATGGTTTAACTCCAATGTAAACATGCATATAAAAGCAAAGGAGAAGGCATAAAAAAATGCAAGGTTGAGGGATCAACATCAGCTTTCAGACTTTATAAATAATGCAACAAGAAATGTTATGCTGCGTACGCATGAGCGGAATGTCTGACAGAAAAGGTCAGACGGAAGGTTTTCATCGTATATTCTGATCCTGTGTATGCCTCATCTGACTTTTTTTTTGAAAAATTCTGGTGGACCTAAAAATAGAACATGTTCTAAATATTTCCACGGAACCAATTCCTATCAGGAAAACCGCTCATCTGTATGCTGTTCCGATAAACCAAAAACAACGCATGCTCTGAAGCAAGTACGAGATGGAAGCTATTGGCTACTGGCTATTGAACTTCCTTTTTCTAGTCCTGTCATACGTGTTGACTTTATTCCGACGGGAAAACTGGTCATGTGTATATGGGTGCAATAAGGCATAAGGGTGCAATAGGGACTGCTAAGATAGAACATGAAAGACACATAGCGGAGGAGGAGAGCCAAAAAAATCCCAAGGACGTTTTTTAAGTATGTAAACAATAAAAAAGGAGCACAGACCATATTGGCCCCATAAAGAATGAGGAAGGACATTTGGTTACAAAGGATGGGGAGATGGCGAAGGTATTAAATGTATTCTTCCCCTCAGTCTTCACGAGGGAATCTGCAGTGTTTATCCTCATCATGAAACATCACAGGAAGCACCTCCATGGTTAACAGAGGACAGAATTAAACTTAGACTTGGGAAACTTAACATTAATAAATCACCGGGACCAGATGGCTTGCACCCGAGGGTACTTAGGGAACTCAGTCAAGTAATTGCCAGACCATTGTTCCTAATTTTTACTGACAGTCTACTGACTGGAATTGTACCAGCTGTTTGGAGAAAATCCAATGTAGTAACAATATTTAAAAAGTGCCCAAAATACATCCCTGAGAATTACAGACCAGTTAGCCTAACCTCAATAGTATGTAAACTCTTGGAGGAGATGATAAGGGACTATATACACGATTTTAGTAATGAGAATGGTATCATTAGTAGTAATCAGCATGGATTCATGAATAATTGTTCTTGCCAAATCAATCTATTAACCTTCTATGAGGAGGTGAGTTGCCATCTAGATAAAGGAAGGTCCGTGGAACGTGGCGTATCTGGATTTTCCAAAAGCATTTGACACAGTTCCCCATAAACATTTACTGTACAAAATAAGGTCCATTGGCATAGATCATAGGGTGAGTACATGGTTAGAAAACTGGCTACAGGGGTGAGTTCAGAAGGTGATAAAGGTGGTGATAAATGGGGAGTACTCAGAATTAGTGATGGACGAACTTCCGACGGGACGTTTCGCGAACGCGAAACGCGAACGGACACAAACGTTCGCGAAAACGACCGTTCGCCGCGGGCTCCATTGACTTCAATGGGAGGCGAATTTCGCAAACCTTTAGGTCGAATTTGCGGCCACGGGGTAATTATTAGGGGGTAGCACGTAGTCCCACCACCTGGACAATAGCATAATACATGTATGAGGTGAATTTGGGATCGATAACTACAAGCATTTTTTTTTTATTTGGGAAATTGTTCTGACAATTCAGGACTATGGAGCTAATGAAGGCAATGGAGGAGAGGGAAGGTCAGGGACCAGGGTAGGCAAACAAGAGGGTGCAGGAGATACAGAGCACTGACAGCAGCACCGTAATACAGAGCACTGACATCAGCACCGTGACATACAGCGCTGACAGCAGCTCCGTGACATACAGCGCTGACAGCAGCTCCGTGACATACAGCGCTGACAGCAGCTCCGTGACATACAGCGCTGACAGCAGCTCCGTGACATACAGCGCTGACAGCAGCTCCGTGACATACAGCGCTGACAGCAGCACCGTGACATACAGCGCTGACAGCAGCTCCGTGACATACAGCGCTGACAGCAGCTCCGTGACATACAGCGCTGACAGCAGCTCCGTGACATACAGCACTGACAGCAGCTCCGTGACATACAGCGCTGACAGCAGCTCCGTGACATACAGCGCTGACAGCAGCACCGTGACATACAGCGCTGACAGCAGCTCCGTGACATACAGCGCTGACAGCAGCTCCGTGACATACAGCGCTGACAGCAGCTCCGTGACATACAGCGCTGACAGCAGCTCCGTGACATACAGCGCTGACAGCAGCTCCGTGACATACAGCGCTGACAGCAGCTCCGTGACATACAGCGCTGACAGCAGCTCCGTGACATACAGCGCTGACAGCAGCTCCGTGACATACAGCGCTGACAGCAGCTCCGTGACATACAGCGCTGACAGCAGCTCCGTGACATACAGCGCTGACAGCAGCACCGTAAGCAGCCCCAGGAGGAAGTCAGCACAGCACAGGGATGGTGTGATCCCCTCATAATAAGAACCCCCAGGAGGAAGTCAGCACAGCACAGGGATGGTGGGAGCCCCTCATAATAAGAACACCCAGGAGGAAGTCAGCACAGCACAGGGATGGTGGGAACCCCTCATAATAAGCAGCCCCAGTAGAAATATGACACCGCTCAACCTCTTCAAAGAGGAGGGTAGGGGCATATAGTACGGTGTGCTTTTTTGGGTCAGGGAAGTGAGCCAAATGAATTAAGAAGGTCTGTGTGCTTGATTCCAAAAATTGTTTATAGACATATACATGGTCTACTGATCACATGTGTTGAATTCCTCCGAGATCCATGCCTCATTCATTTTTAGAAATGTGAGGTAGTTAACACTGTGGTGAGCTAGGCGAGTACGCTTATCGGTCACAATCCCCCCTGCTGCGCTGAACGTCCTTTCGGACAGGACACTGGATGAGGGGCAAGCCAACAGTTCGATTGCAAATTGGGCAAGCTCTGGCCAGAGGTCAAGCCTGCCCACCCAGTAGTCTAGGGGTTCATCACTCCTCAGAGCGTCCACATCGGCCGTTAACCCAATGTAGTCGGACACCTGACGGTCTAGGCGTTCCCTGATGCTGGATCCGGATGACACCTGTCGATGGGTCGGCTGAAAGAATGACCTCATATCCGAAGTCACCAACACATCTTCAAACCGGCCTCTTCTTGCAGGCGCTGTTGGATTGGTACCCGCAAATCCTTCTCTGGGAGTGGGAATTGCTCCTCTGCCAGCGCACGCAAAAGCAGAATGCAGCATTTCTCGAAGCAAGGCCTGGAAGTGCTGCATTCTGACAGCCCTCTGCGACGGCGGTAACATTTCCGCCATTTTGTGTTTGTACCGGGGGTCTAAGTACGTTGCCACCCAGTACTGGTCCTTGACCCTCATGCTTTTTATACGGGGGTCCCTATTAAAACACTGGAGCATGAAGGCCCCCATTTGCACTAAAGTGGAAGCGGTGTGGTGGCCTGGCTCCTGCTCATCATCCAGGATAATGTCGTCCTCTTCATTCTCCTCTCCCCATCCTCGCACAACAGGGATCCCAGAAAGGTTTAAAGCATGCTCTTCTTGCTCCTGCTCATCCGCCCCGGCACCATCCTCCTCTGACTCCTCATCAGACTCCTGTTGTTGACTTGTCTCAGATAGAGTAGCCCCCCCTGGGAATTCATCCAGCATTGCGACTTCCTCATCTTCCCGCTCCTGCTCCTCCACAGCCTGATCAATGACACGACGCAATGCACGCTCCAGAAAGAAGGCATAAGGTACCATGTCACTGATGGCGCCATGGCTGCGACTGACCAGTTTGGTGATCTCCTCAAATGGCCGCAGAAGTCTGCATGTGTCGCGCATGAGCAGCCACTGGCGCGGTGAAAAAAAACCCAGCTCCCCAGAACCGTTTCTTTCGCAGAGTTCATACAGGTAGACGTTAACTGCACGTTTCTGCTGGAGCAGCCTATCAAGCATATAGAAGGTTGAGTTCCATCGCGTCGGGCAATCGCAAATAAGACGTCTGACCGGCAGATGGTGTCGCCGCTGAATGTCAGCAAGGCGAGCCATGGCCGTGTAAGATCTTCTGAAATGGGCCGAGATTTTCCTTGCCTGCCGCAAGATGTCCTGGACCCCAGGGTATTTGACAAGGAATCGCTGCACGACCAAGTTTAAGACGTGTGCCATGCACGGCACGTGCGTGATTTTGCCCTGTTTCAATGCGCTAAGCAGATTGGCACCGTTGTCACACACCACTTTACCAACTGTCAAATTGAGCGGTGTTAGCCACTCATCTGCCTGTGAACGCAAAGCTGAAAGGAGTGCCGGGCCAGTGTGGCTCTTTGCTTCCAGGCACAACAGACGCAGCACGGCATGGCAACGTCTCACCTGGCATGTGGAATAGGTTCTGGGGAGCTTGGGCGGTGCAGTGGAAGAGACGCTAGCAGCGGAAAAGGAGGAGGCAGCTGAGGAGGAGAGGGAGGAGGATGGAGTAGGAGGAGGAGAAGAAGAGTCAGGCCTGCATGCAATCCGTGGCGGTAAAACCAAATCTACACGGGTGCCACGGGTTACATGCTTGACGGCCGTCAGAAGGTTCACCCAGTGGGCAGTAAAACTGATATACCTTCCCTGCCCGTGTTTGCTAGACCACGTGTCTGTGGTCAGATGTATCTTGGCACCGACACTGTGTGCCAGAGATACATTCACTTGCCGCTGAACATGGCCATATAGCTCTGGGATGCCCTTCTCTGAGAAATACTTCCTTCCTGGGACCTTCCATTGTGGTGTTCCAATGGCCACAAATTTGCGAAAGGCCTCCGAGTCCACCAGTTTATATGGCAGTAGTTGGCGGGCTATGAGTTCTGACAAGCCAGCCGCCAACCGTTGGGCAAGAGGGTTATCCGGCGTCATCATTTTTTTACGCTCAAACATTAGGCCCACGGAAGCCTGCCTTTTTGCAGAAAAATGTGAGCTTGGCGTGATGGAAGGTGGAGTGGAGGACAATTGTGAGGAGAGAGGAGAAGGAGAAGTAGAAGACGAGGCTGGACGGTGAGAGCCTGCAGTGTGGCTTTGTGTGTTCCGTTGCTCCCACTGGGCTCGGTGATGGCTGCTCATGTGCCTTCTTAAGGCGGTCGTCCCTAGGTGAGTATTGGGCTTACCGCGACTAACGCGTTGACTGCAAAGATTGCAGATGGCAACGCTATTGTCAGCAGCGGACACGTTAAAAAAAGCCCACACTGCGGAGCCATGTGCCGGTGTCCTGGGAGCGCCAGATGTGACCGTACATGGTCGATGACTCGCTCCTGATACATTTGCAGTCTGCTTTGTCCCTGCTGTGCAATGTAAGTCATTGCTGCTTCTCCTCCCTATCTGCTGGTCCATATCTCCCTCTGAACTCCCCTCCTCTTCCTCTCTTGTGGGCACCCACGTGACATCACTAGACACGTCATCATCAACGTCACCTTCCCCACCGCTATAAGTAGAGTAGGCAGCAACACCGGGGACCAACCTCCTCCTTGGGCTGATCTGGGTACTGGCGTCAGACTGCTGAGTAGCGCTTGTTGCTACCTCCTCTTCCTGATCCAATACCAAGAGTGGCTGCGCATCAGAAATGTCCTCTTGATATGGATCGGAAAATAATTCCAGTGACTCAAGCGGAAGGTATGTGGTGGTGGTGGTGGTGGTCGTGTTGTTGGTGGTAGTGTCTTTGGGGGTGCACATAGCAGAGAGTGAAGAAGAGGGTGCAGATCGAGAGGATGAGGAGGGTGCAGAAGAGTAAGGCTGAGCGAGCCACTCAACCAAGTCTGGTGCATCCTTTAAAGTAATTGAACGCACCTTCTGCAACTTCCCACTTTGGCTCAAGCCTGTTGCTCCTGCCCTACCCCTACCACCCCTGCGGAAGGGCCTGCCTCTTCCTCTGCATGTCATTTTTTAAATGACCCTGTGACAAAACTCTTAGTCCCTATACCGCTGAAGGACTGCTGCAGTATAGGTGAGCGGTCAGCAGTGGTGCACGTCAACCCTATCTATTGTGGACCTATAGCGGTCCTTACAGAACAGCAGACTGTACCGCACTCAAGCCTATGTACCGTAGCACCCTATACCAAGTTACCAGTCCTTATAAGAACTTTTGTGGACCAAGCAGGTTGTGTATTAGTGTTTAGCAGACTGTACGTCAGTCCCTATACCGCTGAAGGACTGCTGCAGTATAGGGCAGCGGTCAGCAGTGGTGCACGTCAACCCTATCTATTGTGGACCGATAGCGGTCCTTACAGAACAGCAGACTGTACCGCACTCAAGCCTATGTACCGTAGCACCCTATACCAAGTTACCAGTCCTTATAAGAACTTTTGTGGACCAAGCAGGTTGTGTATTAGTGTTTAGCAGACTGTACGTCAGTCCCTATACCGCTGAAGGACTGCTGCAGTATAGGGCAGCGGTCAGCAGTGGTGCACGTCAACCCTATCTATTGTGGACCGATAGCGGTCCTTACAGAACAGCAGACTGTACCGCACTCAAGCCTATGTACCGTAGCACCCTATACCAAGTTACCAGTCCTTATAAGAACTTTTGTGGAACAAGCAGGTTGTGTGTTAGTGATTAGCAGACTGTACGTCAGTCCCTATACCGCTGAAGGACTGCTGCAGTATAGGTGAGCGGTCAGCAGTGGTGCACGTCAACCCTATCTATTGTGGACCGATAGCGGTCCTTACAGAACAGCAGACTGTACCGCACTCAAGCCTATGTACCGTAGCACCCTATACCAAGTTACCAGTCCTTATAAGAACTTTTGTGGAACAAGCAGGTTGTGTGTTAGTGATTAGCAGACTGTACGTCAGTCCCTATACCGCTGAAGGACTGCTGCAGTATAGGTGAGCGGTCAGCAGTGGTGCACGTCAACCCTATCTATTGTGGACCGATAGCGGTCCTTACAGAACAGCAGACTGTACCGCACTCAAGCCTATGTACCGTAGCACCCTATACCAAGTTACCAGTCCTTATAAGAACTTTTGTGGACCAAGCAGGTTGTGTATTAGTGTTTAGCAGACTGTACGTCAGTCCCTATACCGCTGAAGGACTGCTGCAGTATAGGGCAGCGGTCAGCAGTGGTGCACGTCAACCCTATCTATTGTGGACCGATAGCGGTCCTTACAGAACAGCAGACTGTACCGCACTCAAGCCTATGTACCGTAGCACCCTATACCAAGTTACCAGTCCTTATAAGAACTTTTGTGGAACAAGCAGGTTGTGTGTTAGTGATTAGCAGACTGTACGTCAGTCCCTATACCGCTGAAGGACTGCTGCAGTATAGGGCAGCGGTCAGCAGTGGTGCACGTCAACCCTATCTATTGTGGACCGATAGCGGTCCTTACAGAACAGCAGACTGTACCGCACTCAAGCCTATGTACCGTAGCACCCTATACCAAGTTACCAGTCCTTATAAGAACTTTTGTGGAACAAGCAGGTTGTGTGTTAGTGATTAGCAGACTGTACGTCAGTCCCTATACCGCTGAAGGACTGCTGCAGTATAGGTGAGCGGTCAGCAGTGGTGCACGTCAACCCTATCTATTGTGGACCGATAGCGGTCCTTACAGAACAGCAGACTGTACCGCACTCAAGCCTATGTACCGTAGCACCCTATACCAAGTTACCAGTCCTTATAAGAACTTTTGTGGACCAAGCAGGTTGTGTATTAGTGTTTAGCAGACTGTACGTCAGTCCCTATACCGCTGAAGGACTGCTGCAGTATAGGGCAGCGGTCAGCAGTGGTGCACGTCAACCCTATCTATTGTGGACCGATAGCGGTCCTTACAGAACAGCAGACTGTACCGCACTCAAGCCTATGTACCGTAGCACCCTATACCAAGTTACCAGTCCTTATAAGAACTTTTGTGGACCAAGCAGGTTGTGTATTAGTGTTTAGCAGACTGTACGTCAGTCCCTATACCGCTGAAGGACTGCTGCAGTATAGGGCAGCGGTCAGCAGTGGTGCACGTCAACCCTATCTATTGTGGACCGATAGCGGTCCTTACAGAACAGCAGACTGTACCGCACTCAAGCCTATGTACCGTAGCACCCTATACCAAGTTACCAGTCCTTATAAGAACTTTTGTGGACCAAGCAGGTTGTGTATTAGTGTTTAGCAGACTGTACGTCAGTCCCTATACCGCTGAAGGACTGCTGCAGTATAGGGCAGCGGTCAGCAGTGGTGCACGTCAACCCTATCTATTGTGGACCGATAGCGGTCCTTACAGAACAGCAGACTGTACCGCACTCAAGCCTATGTACCGTAGCACCCTATACCAAGTTACCAGTCCTTATAAGAACTTTTGTGGAACAAGCAGGTTGTGTGTTAGTGATTAGCAGACTGTACGTCAGTCCCTATACCGCTGAAGGACTGCTGCAGTATAGGTGAGCGGTCAGCAGTGGTGCACGTCAACCCTATCTATTGTGGACCGATAGCGGTCCTTACAGAACAGCAGACTGTACCGCACTCAAGCCTATGTACCGTAGCACCCTATACCAAGTTACCAGTCCTTATAAGAACTTTTGTGGACCAAGCAGGTTGTGTATTAGTGTTTAGCAGACTGTACGTCAGTCCCTATACCGCTGAAGGACTGCTGCAGTATAGGGCAGCGGTCAGCAGTGGTGCACGTCAACCCTATCTATTGTGGACCGATAGCGGTCCTTACAGAACAGCAGACTGTACCGCACTCAAGCCTATGTACCGTAGCACCCTATACCAAGTTACCAGTCCTTATAAGAACTTTTGTGGACCAAGCAGGTTGTGTGTTAGTGTTTAGCAGACTGTACGTCAGTCCCTATACCGCTGAAGGACTGCTGCAGTATAGGGCAGCGGTCAGCAGTGGTGCACGTCAACCCTATCTATTGTGGACCGATAGCGGTCCTTACAGAACAGCAGACTGTACCGCACTCAAGCCTATGTACCGTAGCACCCTATACCAAGTTACCAGTCCTTATAAGAACTTTTGTGGAACAAGCAGGTTGTGTGTTAGTGATTAGCAGACTGTACGTCAGTCCCTATACCGCTGAAGGACTGCTGCAGTATAGGTGAGCGGTCAGCAGTGGTGCACGTCAACCCTATCTATTGTGGACCGATAGCGGTCCTTACAGAACAGCAGACTGTACCGCACTCAAGCCTATGTACCGTAGCACCCTATACCAAGTTACCAGTCCTTATAAGAACTTTTGTGGACCAAGCAGGTTGTGTATTAGTGTTTAGCAGACTGTACGTCAGTCCCTATACCGCTGAAGGACTGCTGCAGTATAGGGCAGCGGTCAGCAGTGGTGCACGTCAACCCTATCTATTGTGGACCGATAGCGGTCCTTACAGAACAGCAGACTGTACCGCACTCAAGCCTATGTACCGTAGCACCCTATACCAAGTTACCAGTCCTTATAAGAACTTTTGTGGACCAAGCAGGTTGTGTATTAGTGTTTAGCAGACTGTACGTCAGTCCCTATACCGCTGAAGGACTGCTGCAGTATAGGGCAGCGGTCAGCAGTGGTGCACGTCAACCCTATCTATTGTGGACCGATAGCGGTCCTTACAGAACAGCAGACTGTACCGCACTCAAGCCTATGTACCGTAGCACCCTATACCAAGTTACCAGTCCTTATAAGAACTTTTGTGGAACAAGCAGGTTGTGTGTTAGTGATTAGCAGACTGTACGTCAGTCCCTATACCGCTGAAGGACTGCTGCAGTATAGGGCAGCGGTCAGCAGTGGTGCACGTCAACCCTATCTATTGTGGACCGATAGCGGTCCTTACAGAACAGCAGACTGTACCGCACTCAAGCCTATGTACCGTAGCACCCTATACCAAGTTACCAGTCCTTATAAGAACTTTTGTGGAACAAGTGAGTTGTGAATGTTTAGCAGACTGCAGCAGAAGGGCAGCAGTCAAGTATAATATCCTTTCTATATTTGGAAGAAAGAATATTATACATGTACAAGCCTATTACTGTACCACTGATACCAGTCCTGAAAAGAACCTTTGTGGAACTAATAATAACAGCAAGTCTTTAAAATTACCCTCACTGCCTGACAACACTGCTTCCTTCCTGTCCCTATACAAATTGGCAAAAAAAGAGAACGATTAGTGGTTACTGGAACAGCTCTTTTGTGGACCTTGATAGTAACAGCTAATGATGATGATGATGATGATGATGATGAAAGACTAATCTGGCTGTCCCTGTAGCATACACCGTCCTTTCCCTTTCTCTAAACTAACAAAAGACACTCAGGCTGCTGCAAGAATCAGCAGCACAGCAAACCTATCAACACCTAACACCTATACCAGTCCTGAAAAGAACTTTTGTGTACCAAATAGCTAGTGGTTTATCTCTCCCTACTCCACACAGGAACCTGTCCCTATCTTAACAGAAGAAAGAATGTAAAATGGCCACCGGATCGGGTGTATTTATAGGTTAGGGGGAATGTACAAGTGTCCATGTGCTGTCATGTCTCAATTGGCTGTCCTGTATCACATGATAAACGTGTCACCAAAGGTTAAAGTTCTTGTATACATTAAACACGTAAGTCCGCCGCGGCGAACGACGGAAAAAGGCGTTCGAACGTGCGGACCGCGAATGTCGGAAATTCGCCGCGAAACGACCGCCGGGCGAACCGTTCGGCCATCACTACTCAGAATGGTCAGGGGTGAGTAGTGGGGTCCCCCCGGGTCCTTTGCTGGGACCAATCCTATTTAATTTGTTCATAAATGACCTGGAGGATGGGGTAAACAGTTCAATCTCTGTATTTGTAGATGATACAAAGCTAAGCAGGGCAATAACTTCTCCGCAGGATGTGGAAACCTTGCAAAAAAATCTGAAAAATGAATGGGGTGGGCAACTACATGGCAAATGAAGTTGAATGTAGGAAAATGTAAAATAATACATTTGGTGGCAAAAATATGAAGGCCATCTATACACTGGGGGGGGAGAACCTCTGGGGGAATCTAGGCTGGAAAAGGACCTGGGGGTCCTAGTAAATGATAGGCTCAGCAATGGTGTGCAATGCCAAGCTGCTGCCAACAAAGCACACAGAATGTAGTCTAATCTGGCAGAGGTATGCACTCAAAACAATTGATATGCTCACCTCTACTCCCAGCGCTCAAAGGGTGCAGTCAACTTACTCCCACCTGGGGATGGTTCTTAATACTTAGCATGCATAAAAAACAAAAGAATTGGTTAACCTGAGGATTCAAATATAACCACTAACAGCGCTGATACCACATCTCCATATACAACAAACAATTTGTCTACGTTAAGCATGTAGTACTTTTTTAAAAAACCAGCAAGTCTTTTATCAAAATTGGTGTCCAAACACCAAGTATTAAAGAACCAGCAAGACTTTTGTCAGGAATTAATGTCCATACACCAAGAGATCACACTTTATTCCTCATCAATGAGTGCAGTCCTTCATATTCATATTCATACAATCTTCTCAGATATCTGGGTGTGTATGGGTATGGTCCTACACCTTCACCATGTGCTGTTCCACCTCCGTGAATATGTATATAGATGACTGCTTACCAGATTCCAATCACTTTAGAGCCTGTCTCTACTATGTGGAAATCCTCTGTCTGGTTCTGTGTGTCCCGCTGATTGCTCTCACATTGGTAGTAGACATGCAAAAAATTCAAGGGGTCTCATATAGTGTGATACCTTTTATTTAGGATTGAAAAAATTCCTTTCCCCCCCTTACATAATATGCTTACATTTAAAACAACTTAAAACCAGCGTATAACATATGTGGTGTAAGTGCTGCCGCACGATCGTCTCACCGGTAGGCTGCAGATCTCATCCAACACAGTCTCCGTGTGTGGACCCGGGTCCTTGTCGGCTAACACTCACCCTCTTGCTCGTGTGATCACCGCTCTGACGCGTTTCGTGTTTTCACGTCTTCAGACGTGAAAACAGCACACAGAATATTGGCATGCATTCAAAAGGGGATCAACTCCAGAGATAAAACAATAAATCTCCCACTCTACAAGACTCTGAGGTTTCTGTCAGCGGCAGTCCTCAAATTCACCAACACTACTTTCCATTGATTAAAGTGCATCCAATTACACGTCTCTCCTTCTCTATTACATTTCAGTAATAAGCCCCCGCCATCATCTCTGGGAGGCCAACAAGGAGAGGCAGACATTCCCATGCCACTGTGATGGGGCCAGCAGCGTATGTGTCCACAGGCATAGGTGGATGTGATCTGTCCTCAGGCAGGGCAGCATTTTTTTTCTGCTTTGACATGTTACCCATGCTATCCAGTCACAGCATGCAGAGAAGGTGGAGGACAGACTTACTAAAACATTCTCATCCTCCTCATCCTCTATCACCCAAGCAGAGACTAGTTTGGAGGCCAAAGCCCCAGCAGCATGCATAAAGTGGTCAGCTGAGTTACTTGAACACAGCATCAGCCACTTGCTCCTTGGCGATGCACAGGCTTTACTTGATTCTGATGATGGTTCTGAGGTTGAGGAAGTAGGAACATAAGCCTACAGAGAGGGGAGAACACTGATAAGCAACAAATTGGCAGTCCTTTTCCCCCAGCCACAGTGTATAACCAAGTTGGCTCCAGTGACGATGAGGATGGTGGGGATGTTGATGATGAGGTCACTGATATGACTTGGGTACCGGATAGTGCAGAAAAGAAAGTGAGGATGAGGCACAACCCCAACGAGGCAGGATGCCCTCCAGAGGCAGTCATTATGGAAGCGTAGAGAGCAGTCAGCCTACAGTATTTCATCAGATTGTGGAGCTGTTATCTCCCAGCCCACTTGCCACAGCTCAGCTTTTTGGGGCCTTCTTTAGCACATGTGCAGCCGATTGCAATTTGCAAACTTTGCTCAAGCAGATCAAGTGTGGCAAAAACACCAGTCATTTGGGTATCAAATGCTTGACAAGGCATTTACGCTCCCACCACTCAGCACATTGGCAAGAGCACCTGAAAGCCACACAAAAGGGATGCAATTCTTCTCCTCCTCATTCCTCACCTTTTAGTTCTACCTCCGCTATATCTTATGGCCTCTCAGCAGCTTCCACTGAGGCCGCGTACACACGCGGGGACTGTCTGCCGAAACTAAGTTCGTCAAACAGTCCGCTCAAACTTTTGAATGAACGAACACGCCCACACACGGCACTTTTTGAGCGGACAAATACGGCAAACTTTGTTCGTCGTACTAAGTCCGCGCAACTTTTGAAATGAACGGACTCGCCCACACACGAGGCAACAGTCCGCTCATTTCGAGCGCGTGTGCAGGTAGGCGGGGCCCGCGCTGTGCGGCCACTTATATAGTGACAATGGGGCGGTGTCACATGGTATATGTCACATGGGTTGGTCACATGACCCCTTACGATGTCATAGTCCCCATGTGACATCAACCCATGTGACCAACCCATGTGACATATACCATGTGACACCGCCCCATTGTCACTATATAAGTGGCCGCACGGCGCGGCTCTGGCATTCCGGCCGGAGAGAGCGACGTGTCAACATCTCCTGGAGAAGAAGAAGAAGAAGAACAAGAAGAAGAACGGAAGGCGACCGGAAGGCGACAGCGGCGACAGAAGACCGGGCCACCGCCTCTAAAAGAGCTATAAGAAGGCGCGGTGGCCCGGCAGAAGAACGGAAGGCGGCGGCGACAGAAGACCGGGCCACCGCCTGCAAAAGAGCTATAAGAAGGCGCGGTGGCCCGGCAGAAGAACCGAAGAGGGGGACAAGACCCCCGAAGTCGGGAGAAGAGGCCGGCGGCGGGGAGGAAGAAAGCCGGACTCCTCCGCTAGCAAAAGAGCTACAAGAAGATAGCGGAGGAGTCTGGCGAGAAGACCCCCGAAGACGGAAGACCCCCGGAGCTGTGCAATAAAATATTTTATCTCGTGTGTTGTGTTTTTTTTTGGGTACTTTTATTTTACAGGTGAATGGGTAGGGGTATATTGTACCCCATACTCATTCACATAGGGTGGGGGGCCGGTATCCGGGGGCCCCCTTATTAAAGGGGGCTCCCGGATTCCGATAAGCCCCCCGCCCGCAGACCCCGACAACCAACGGCCAGGGTTGTCGAGAAGAGGCCCTTGTCCTCATCAACATGGGGACAAGGTGCTTTGGGGTGGGGGGGCTGCGCGGCCCCCCCTTCCCCAAGGCACCCCCCATGTTGAGGGCACGCGGCCTGGTACGGCTCGGGAGGGGGGGCGCGCTCGCTCGCCCCCCTTTCCTGGCCGGCCGGGTAGCGTGCTCGGACAAGGGTCTGTTGTGGACTTTGGGGGGACCCCCACGCCGATTTTTTTCGGCGTTGGGGTTCCCCTTTAAGTCCATACCAGGCGGCGGGGCCCGCGACGTCTCCTTCGCGGGCCCCGCCTACCTGGAGACGCGCTCGAAATGAGCAGACTTTCCTCCGAGCGGGAACAGTTTGCTCATTTCGAAAGTGGCCTACACACGGGCGGACTGTCCACTCAAAACCAAGTTTCAGCGGACAGTTTTTCGGAATTTCCGAAAAACTTTGTTCGTCAAACTGTCCGCTGAAACTGTCCGCTGAAGCCCCACACACGAGCGGACTGTCCGCTGAAACACTGTTCAGCGGACAAAGTTGAGCGAACAGTCCGCCCGTGTGTACGCGGCCTGACAGTGATGACGCTATAGCGAAGGGTGTCACAGATCCTTGCAGCACGTCTGCCAGCAGCACACCACCAGCTGTAGACTATAGCAGGTACATTTTTCTGCCCCAGCTGCTGCAGTAAACAAAATATACAGTCCCTGCCACTCACATGCCCATCATCTAAATTCCAGCTTGTCCACGCTGCTGGCTTTACAACTCCTGTCTTTCTATCTGGTGGATTCTGGGCCATTCTGGGATTTTGCAGAATGTGCTGTACCACAATGGCAGCTTCCTAGTTGCTATTTTTTTTCTGTGCAAGGCCATTCCAACTCTGTAGCATTATGCAGAAGGCAACTGTGGCATCATTGGGCAAGGCATTGTTGGGCAATTGTGGTATCGTTGGGCAAGGCAGTCATCCGCAAAGTCAACATTACTGCTGACACGTGGTCCAGCAAGCATGGTCAGGGATGCTATATTTAGTTCACAGCAGGTAACTGTTTGTAACCAGAAAGGATGCAGGACAGGGCTCAGTGCTGGAGCTTATTTTGCCACCACGTCTACATCCAGCTGGTGGTGATGATGTGAGATTTGTAAGCTCTGCCCCCTTCTTCATGCCCTTCTCTGCTGAATTGTCCTATGTACCACCAGTATTCCCTAAGCGTTCAAGGGGCTATTCAACATGTCAGACTGAAAGATGCCATGCAGTTATTCAGATAGTTTGTCTAGGGGACAGGAGCCACACTGGAGCAGAGTTTCTTTCAGCTCTGCAGGGGCAGGCCCAGAGGTGGTTCACCATATTCCAGCTTCAGCCAAGAATGGTGGTGTGTGACAGGGAAATTTGCCTGGCACATGCCCTCAATATAGTTATGCAGCATTTCTTAAATGGGTACCCAGGTTTGCAAGATCTTCTAAAGCAGGCCAGAAGAGTCTGTAGCCATTTCAGGCGGTCATGCACAGGCAGTGTACGGTTGGCTGAAGTTCCACCTGTCCATAAACCACATGATTTGTGACATACCCTGCAGGTGGAACTCAACTTTGGCAATGCTGCACTGGCTGCACATAAAGCAGAGGGCCATCAGCGAGTACCGGTGTGAGTATGGGGCAATGTCAGGCTCAGCACTACTGCACAGCGCAGTACTGTCACCATTTGAGGAGGCAACGAGGATGGGGAGCCATGACAATGCATGCATGAGTGACACAATCCCTCTTGTTTTCCTGCTGGAGCAGACTCTGAGTGGCATTATGGACAGGGCACTCAAGGCAGAGCAGCGGGAGGAAGAGGATGACTTCCTTTCCTCTAAAAGGCCCACTTTATGCAGACACCATTCTTGTGATGCCAAAGAACACACAAGAGGAGAGGGAGGAGGAGGAGGAGAATGATTCTGGCAGTTTTGGAGGCATTGAAGCAGAGGAAAACATACATAAAACCTTAATAGATAATTTTCTGTCCCCAGAACCCTTGGGAGTAGTACGTGGCTGGGAGGAGGCAGCTCCAGATACTGCAATCCTCAATGAATCAGAGGACTTTACTTCTCATGCATCCGTAAACTTCTGGTACATGGGCTCCTCTATTCTTCAAAGCCTGTGAAAGGACCCAAGAATTTGGGGCATCAAGGAGAATGATCATTATTGGTTGGAAACCCTCCCTGACAACTGTTACAAGGAGAAAGTCTCAGAACTCATCCATTCCCACAGAGGGAGCAGAGGATGAAATATCTTGAGGACACTTTAAACAAGAGTTTATGTAATGCCCTTCCAGACTCTGGTAGGTTACAATCTCATGGAAAAGCCAATTCTAAGGTTTATGTTGGTCAAAGGAGGATCAGTGGAGAAGGGGGCAGTCTCAGTGATGCATTTTGCATTTATTTTAGTCAGCTTCCACATCCCATTGGCAGCGTCGGCATCATATGGTTGAAAATTATCTAGGAACAAAAACAGACATGGAGAGCTTTCCAGTCGATGATCCACTGGGTTACTGGTTCATAAGAATAGACCACTGGCCAGAACTTTCCCGTATGCAATTGAGCAGCTGGGCTGCCCTTCATCCAGTGTGCTTTCTGAACAGGCATTTAGTGCTACCGGAGGTTTTGTCTCAGATAAGACTCTATTGACTGGCTGACATTTATCAAAATGAATCATTCCTGAAATAGCAGCAGCTATCAAGCCCCTGATGCCTATGTTGCTGATTAAGTGTTTTTGGGATTTGGAATCTCTTCAAGACTTTCTAGGCTGCCTAACTTTATGGGTGTTGATTTTATATGGAAGAAATCTTTTGGTATGACCACAATTAACATCCAATGACAATTTTTTCCACACCTGTTTGACAGGGCGAACAAGTCAGGCAGAGCATGAGTTCAGGCTGAACTTTGGCTATTCGCCCCATTCAGCGAACACCCAAATTTGCATTGTGTTCAGTGGGTGTTTGCCCTGCAATGTACTGCACGCTATTTATTTTTGCCCAACCAGGGCGCAGTAAAGACTGATTGTTAAGGAGCAGGGCCAGGAACCTGGCTGTGGTGTCCTTAGCTACCGATAAGTTATCAGATGTGAATGGCCTTCCCCACTGAAAGATGAACAAAACAAAAACATTTGCCGGTAAAAATTGTAAAGCAAAATGCCCCCCCCCCCCCCCCCAAATCCATACAAGACCCTTATATGGGAACATAGCCTGGCAGGTCAGGAAAGGGGGTAATGAGGGAGCCTCCCCTCCTAAACCATACCAGGCCACATGCCCTCACATGGGGGGGTGCTTTTGAGAGAGGTGGCATATACCCCATACTCATTTTTATAGGTAGGGATCTAGGGACCCTTTTCTTAAAGGGAGCTTCCTAAATCTGACCCCCACAATCACAGCCCAGAGTTGTGGGGATGAGGCCCTTGCCCCCATCAACATGTGGACAAGGTGCTTTAGGGAGGGGAGGCAGAGCCCCCCTTTACAGGCAGACTAAGGTAACCCCTTTTAGGCACTATATTTAAAGGAATTTTTCATTTGTATTGTTGCAATTTAAAGGATAAGTTCACCTTTGTTCACCTTTTTTTCTATTCTAAATGTCAGCTCACCTATGTACCAATTTGGCATTCATGTACTTTTTTTGCAAAAATATGAAAGCTTTACAAAAAATTTGCAGACACATACCTTACTGTCCTTAATCCATGTTTCCAAACATATCTATTGCTTCTGTCTTATTTCCTTAAAGACTTTAGGTCATGACACAGGAAGGAATTGACCAACTGACCTCATTAGCACCAACCCTGCATCACCGACCCTCCCACCCCTAGCTGCATGTTTTTCAAATGAGATTAAATCAATCAGTGATTACCCTTCTCACTATATACACAATATACAATCAGATTGCATAGCGTATGGACATCTTTATACAAGTACATAGGTGGGAATGGACAAAAACTCACATTTCCACATGGTCTTTTTTTTTAAAGAGGTGGGGAGGCGTTTTGGAGCATTATCACTCATCGCACATAGGGCAGCCCATTCACTTGTAAATTTTATGGAAAGCTTTGATATTTTTGCAAAACAAGTACATGGATGCTATATTGGTAACATAGGAGAGCTGGAATTTAGAAAAAAAAATCACTGTTCTTGTGAAAACAATCTTTTTTAAAAACATTTTTTGCATTAATACATGTCCCTCAGGGCAGTACCTAGACCGCCATGCACTTTTTATGGCCAATTACGTGTATGTAAGACTTCAAAATTAGAACATTTTATTTTTCCAATTCAGCTCCCATAGACTTCAATGGGGTTTTTCTCTGTTTGGGAATTCTGCTGTAAACTGAACAGGGGGTGTCTGGGCCATCTCTATTGACAGGTGCATACAATTATTTTTTTTTTACAGAAAGGCCAATTCTTGCTTTCCTCAAGAGTAGCTCTATAGGGTTATGGTGTGAAGGCACCACCAACACCCAAAACCCAATTTTTTTGCACCTATTACTTCTATACAAAGTCTGCCAAAGAGACACCAGAATGTATCCAAAAAATCTCTAATCTTGTTCTGAGTGCACCAAATTGTGGTCTCTTCATACAGTCTGGTTCTCTAAGCCGTTGTTGTACAAAATAAAGAAAGCATTCAGGAAAAATGTTATCTTATTTTCTGTATAAATTATATTTTTGCTGAAGCATGGTCTATACATGGTACAGATGCACTACTTTACCATCAGAATAGGGGACACCCATGTACTACATTTGAAGGAATTTTTCATTTGTATTGTTTCACTTTAAGCATCATTAACTTCTTTCCACCTGGCCACTGCAAATAAATGGCCAGGTGGGTGCTTCCTCTTTCTGAGTGGACGTTCCTTCAAAAATGTGATAGGTAGTCAGGAAATTAAATGTGTAATTTATGCCTTTAGAACGCCTGATGGTGCTACTTGCATGTTGGGCCTCTGTATGTGGCCAGACTGTGAAAAAGTCTCACACATGTGGTATTGCCATACTCAGGAGGATTAGCAGAATGTATTTTTTTGGTGTAATTTTTGCTATGTACATATTATGTGTTAGAAATATCTTATAAATTGACAGCTTTGTGTAAAAAAAAAGAAATTAATTTTCTTTCCCCATATTCCAAAAACTTGTGGAAAAAAATTGCATGTTCGAAAGAGTCATTATGCCTCATATAATATACATTGGGGTGTTTGCTTTCCAAAATGGGGTCATCTTGAGGTGCTTTTTTTATTATCCTGGTGCTCCAGGGCCTTCAAAAATGTGATAGGTACTCAGGAAATGAAATGTGTAATTTATGCTCCTAGAACACCTGACGGTGCTCCCTGCATGTTGGGCCTCTGTATGTGACCAGGCTGTGGAAAAGTCTCACACATGGGGTATTTCCATACTCAGGAGGAGGAGAAGAATATATTTGGGGGTGTAATTGAAACTGTATCTATGCTATGTGTGGGAAATAACTTGTTAATATGACAATTTTGTGGAGAAGAAAAAAAAATCTTAATTTTTGAAACAATTGCAGGCAAAAAATTGCTACTTAAAAAAAATTGCTTGCACTTTTTTTGCTTATATCGCAAAAAAAACTCAGTGGTGAATAAATATCACTAAAAGAAAACTCTATTTGTGTTAACAAAATGCTAAAAATTTAATTTTGGTACGGTGTAGCATGGCTGAGTAATTGTCATTAAGGAAAGCTGACAATTGGTCTGGGAAGGAAGGGGGTGAAAGTGCTGAGTATTGAGGTCGTTAATGCACTGCTCATTTAAAAAAGATATTTTTTAAAAACTTTTTTGCATTGATACGTGTCTCCCAGGGTAGTGCCTGGATCCCCAATAACCTTTGTATACTCAATAACTTGCATACAATCCTTCAAAATGTGAACTTTTTATTTTTCCAGTTCGGGTCCCATAGAATTTAATGGGGTTCATTGTTTGGCTCCAAACTTTTCAGATGTTCGAAAGTTCTGGTGCAAACTGAACCATTTCTATGCCTCAATATTTGTGCAAAGAGAGACTAATCAAAGGCAAAGACTTAACCGGACACAATTGGAGCATAAATGGTTTCTTTGCAAAAACATGGTTTAGACCCTAACTACTGTATGCCGAAAATCATTGTCTGAAATATACAAAGGGGTATTAAACCCAAAACAAAAAAGTTATGGTTGCAGCTTACCAATTCTTCTAGTGCTGGCTGCATTTGTTTTTTTTCCCCCTTATTTTCACCTGGTGATCTTGTTGGTAGGTCTGTTGTTTTTGTAACTTTCTTTAACAGACAAGCTGTTCAGCAAAAGTGCCAGTTAGAGGGTTGAGAATAAAGGGAGTGCTTACAATGGTAAGCTTTTATTAATTTGTTTAACTGTTTAACTAAAATTTGCCTAAAATGTGTTAAGTAGAGTTTGACTTTAATTTGTCAGTCAAGTCAAATTCGAAATCTGCTAGTGCATCTAAAACTACACTCTCCCCAGACTGATAATGCTGCTGTCCAAAATGGTCTGAGTTGCTTCCTCATCTAGAATAGAGACATTCTAAGACAGAAAGCGTGTTACTGGGTGGATTACCAGGTGAAAATAAAGGGGGAAAAAAGCCTAAAAAAGAAAACGAATGCAGTTACCACATTTAAAGCCTAAGTTTAGTTACCAAAAAAAATCTCAAGGAATAGTACTTACCATCAGTGTGATGTGTTACTTGTGTTTTTGTCTCCAGGTTTAGGAGAACTCTCCCCACCCCTCCTTGTATTCTTTGGGTGCATCTGGGTTAAAAGAAATGAGGGAGCATTGACATGCACTCATCAAGAGTGCCTGACTATACTCATCTTTTCTGCCCAGCTCATCCATTTATAGACAGATATATATATATATATATATATATATATATATATATATATATATATATATATATATATATATATATATATATATATATATATATATATATAATATATATAAAAATAAAATTAATGCATAAGATAAGATTAGCGGCGATAATGGTATCCATGGAAGTTGAACTTCAGTATTTTCAGTAAACAATGTAACTACATTATCATGTTGGTTCTAATAAGCACATCTCCTATGGGGTACCCTAAATGGTATATAGAACTGTAAACAACCATTAATGGATACCTGAGGCTATAGCTAATGAAGTACTTACTATGGTTGAAAGGAAGGTAACCCCTTAAAAAGAAAATGTGTTCTGGACCATAAGGGTCCACTGTAAGAGGGAAAGAAATGGAAATACTGTATGAATCAAGTTTTATCATATACACAAGTAAATTATAATAGAATGTTATAATGAATGACAGCGGGTAAAGAGATTCTGTCTGGGTAAAGATCAGAGGATAGATAATATACCAACATCCCATCACAAATTAAAATAGGCTATGTACTTCAATTTCCTAATTTAAGCCTCCTGGCGTGAGGGTGTTCAAAGAAACAATCCAGTATGTTTGCTGCTAGCACCAATGCTTCAAGCATTCAGCCACATGAAACGACTGGGGGATGGCTAGTAAGACCCAGACTTTGAGGACAGCAGTAGATCGACTATGCTGCTCAAGGAAATGGTGGGGAACACTGTGCTTTTCGCAACCTTTCTCAATAAATCTCATGTGTAACCCAAACCATTTCCTGAGAGTTCTGATGGCTCTACCAACATATAAGAGGCCACAAGTGCAAGTAAGGCACTACACAACATATTCAGTTAAACAATTGTAAAATTCTCTATTGCTATATGTTTTCTTGTTGTGTGAAAACTTTTTTTGACCATGCTCTATGAATTTGCAAGTCAGACAAAGATTTTTTTTGCATTGGTACATGCCAATCAGAGGTATCAGAATTAGGGGGTGACTCATAGGTATTGGCTTAATCTTATTCGGGGCTACTTTACTTTTGATATTCCTCGCCTTTCTATATGAAACTTTAGGTGTTTTTGTTAGGGAGGATTGTGAGTATGGGTCCTTCAACAGTATAGGCCAATGTTTTGATAGGATGGCCTCCATTTTTTTGTGCTGAACATGAAACTGAGTGGTAAAATGGGCGGGTTGTGGTGTGTTAGTTGCCTGGTGTTTAGGGTGGCATTTGGTGGGATCAAGGTATTGGGAGAATGCCTCATCAACAAGGGGAGTGGGGAGCCTTTTATCCTTAAACTTTTTGAGCGAGGAGTTATCCCTGAGTAGTATAGTCTTCATCTTCAGTTTTTGCATAGGCGACAATACTGGCTCTGGGGAATATTGTTCACCCATCTGGGGTGGTGGCAGCTGTGGTAGTGTATTTATGAGTTGCTGGCTGTAGGTTATACAAAATGTTTTGCATCCTCATGACATGACAAAGTTCAAGATCCAAGAAGGCCAGGAACTCTTGGGCTAGAACACGAGTAAAGGATAAGCCCAGTGTCTTATTGTTACAGTGATGTACAAAATTGTCTATTAGCTCAGGAGAGCCATCCCATATAATTATAATGTGATCAATGTAGCAATCATAATATACTACATGGCCAGAAAAGGGATTATTGTGGTTGATGTGGAGAAGTTCCCAATAACTAAATTGTAAGGTTGGCATAACTGGGGGCAAAATTTGCCCCATACCTGTGCCATTGTTCTGCACATTGAATGTCCTATTGAATTAAAAATAATTGTGTTTACGACAGAATAAAGGGGCTTCTAAGAGGAATTGGGTTTGTCTGGGGTTTGCGTGGAACTCTTCTGCCAGAAAATGTTCCACTGCTTGTATTGCCACTTCATGGGGAATAGAGATGTAGAGTGACATGACCTCAAGGGACAGCCACCAGTAAGTAGGTTTCCATGCATGCTTACATTTTCAACAAATGGGTTCCATCCTGAATGTATGAGGGGAGACTCTGGGCTAATGGCTGGAGGAATTGATCCACATATTTGGAGAATCCACTTGTGACGCTATCCATGCCCATAACTATGGGATGGCCAGGTGGGTTTTCAAGAATTTTATGGACTTTAGGTAAGTGATAAAAATAGGGAAAGAAACATATAAGGAAAGAGGAGGTAAAATGGCGCTGCCTAAATCTAATAAGTGGTTGTGTTAAAAAAGTTGGGAAAATAAAATATTATCCTTATTTATCTCTCTTTTTTCTCTTTCAATTCGTATTGTATGAATTTTGCTTTAAAAAAAGGTTTACTGTGTGAGTTTTACCTTGTAGTATCTGGGATGAATTAACCAATTACTGACAAATTGTATTGTTTGTATTGTGCAAGTTGCCTGGCGAGTGCGAGTTGCCTGGCAATACCCCCTTCTGACCACTGGAGGTTCAATCATGTGAAACACATGCCTTGCAATGATGGGCTGCATCTGCTTTCCATGGTTATCAAACTAATATGACACAGTAGGCCCCAGCATGTCCTGTTATTTACACCTGCCAATTCTTTTCTGTTGACCACAGGGGCACAGTAATGTGGAATATATACCCTGTATTGATATGACTCCTGCAGCAACTAAATTAAATATGGCCGTCAGTGCATCCTGTTGGCATAACGAACACATGATATAAAAGACGTGAGGTTCACCAAGATGGCTTCGCTTCTGATGGTGTCTGTATAACGAAACATGTAAGATGGAGATTGGAGCGCCAGCATGGTGCTTCCAGTTACCCCTGCAGGGGTACATCTTTCTGGTGAGTGTGGAACCGAGAGCGTGTGGAATTCACCTCATTTTTCACCAAGAGATAATGTTTATTCAGGCACAAGTCCCTTTAGAAGTTATATTTTTTTGAACTGTATTTTTTTTTGGTTTATACCAGTGGATTCTTACATATATATATTTTTAATCCAGTTTTTATGGACAAATATTTTGTATGGACACTTTTTGCACAGTAAGCGCACTGAGCACTTTATACAGTGCCTTGCGAAAGTATTCGGCCCCCTTGAATTTTTCAAACTTTTGCCACATTTCCGGCTTCAAACATAAAGATATAAAATTTGAATTTTTTGTGAAGAATCACCAACAAGTGGGACACAATTGTGAAGTGGAATGAAATCTATTGGACATTTTAAACTTTTTTAGCAAATAAAAAACTGAAAAGTGGTGCGTGCAAACTCACTCCAGAAGTTCAGCGAGGATCTCTGAATGATCCAATGTTGTCCTAAATGACTGATGGTGATAAATAGAATCCATCTGTGTGTAATCAAGTCTCTGTATAAATGTACCTGCTCTGTGATAGTCTCAGGGTTCTGTTGAAAGCGCAGAGAGCATCATGAAGACCAAGGAACACACCAGGCAGGTCCGTAATACTGTTGTGGAGAAGTTTAAAGCCGGATTTGGATACAAAAAGATTTCCCAAGCTTTAAACATCCCAAGGAGCACTGTGCAAGCGATCATTTTGAAATGGAAGGAGTATCAGACCACTGCAAATCTACCAAGACCTGGTTGTCCCTCTAAACTTTCACCTCAGACAAGGAGAAGACTGATCAGAGATGCAGCCAAGAGGCCCATGATCACTCTGGATGAACTGCAGAGAACTACAGCTGAGGTGGGAGAGTCTGTCCATAGGACAACAGTCGTACACTGCACAAATCTGCCCTTTATGGAAGAGTGGCAAGAAGAAAGCCATTTCTCAAAGATATCCATAAAAAGTCTTGTCTAAAGTTTGCCACAAGCCACCTGGGAGACACACCAAACATGTGGAAGAAGGTGCTCTGGTCAGATGAAACCAAAATCAAATTTTTTGCCCACAATGCAAAACGATATGTTTGGCGTAAAAGCAACACAGCTCATCACCCTCAACACCCCACCCCCACTGTGAAACATGGTGGTGGCAGCATCATGGTTTGGGCCTGCTTTTCTTCAGCAGGGACAGGGAAGATGGTTAAAATTGAGGGGAAGATGGATGCAGCCAAATACAGGACCATTCTGGATGAAAACCTGTTGGAGTCTGCAAAAGACCTGAAACTGGGACGGAGATTTATCTTCCAACAAGACAATGATCCCAAACATACAGCAAAATCTACAAAGGAATGGTTCACAAATAAACATATCCAGGTGTTAGAATGGCCAAGTCAAAGTCCAGACCTGAATCCAATCGAGAATCTGTGGAAAGAGCTGATAACTGCTGTTCACAAACGTTCTCCATCCAACCTCACTGAGCTTGAGCTGTTTTGCAAGGAAGAATGGGCAAGAATTTCAGTCTCTCGATGTGCAAAACTGATAGAGACATACCCCAAGCGGCTATAATCACAGCAAAAGGTGGCTCTACAAAGTATTAACGCAAGGGGGTAGAATAATTTTGCACGCCCCACTTTTCATTTTTTTATTAGTTAAAAAAGTTTCAAAAATCCAATAAATTTCGTTCCACTTCACAATTGTGTCCCACTTGTTGGTGAAAAATAAAAATGTTATATCTTTATGTTTGAAGCCTGAAATGTGGCAAAAGGTTAAAAAGTTCAAGGGGGCCGAATACTTTCGCAAGGCACTGTATGTGTATTTTTTGGTTTGTGGAACTTTTTATTAGCCATTCAGGATTGCAAATGTTATACTGAGCACTCATAAAATTTAACACTAATAATGGTTGTGTGATGTGAAGAGTAAGGCCTCATGCACACGAGACGCAGTTAAACGCGCGTTCAGATGCAGTTGGACAGTTTTTGCAACTGCCCCTGAACTCATTCAATGTTATCCTATGTGTCCATGCACACAGTCTCGTTTTTTTCCGTTTTTATGCAGTTGCGTTTAGTCTCGTTTTTCCAGAAGCAAAAAAATGCGTTCAGAAACAAAAATGTCCACGTTTCAGACGCAAAACGCGGCAAAACGCGGTAAAACGCGGCAAAACGCTGCTACCGCGTTTAGCCGCGTTTGCGTTTATATGCGTTTTTAAAGGTGACCTTTTTTTTACATTAAAAATCTCAAAAATGATTGCAAATGATGAAAAACCATTAGAAAAATATTTTAAACAATTGCAATTGCAAGTGGACAATCCACAACTTGTGGCAAGTGACATGGCAGGTGGCAAGTGACGTGGCAAGTGGACAATCCACAACTTGTGGCAAGTGACATGGCAGGTGGCAAGTGATGTGGCAAGTGGACAATCCACAACTTGTGGCAAGTGACGTGGCAGGTGAAGTGGCAAGTGACGTGGAAAGTGGACAATCCACAACTTGTGGCAGGTGACGTGGCAAGTGACCTGGCAGATGACGCGGCAAGTGACCTGGCAGGTGACGTGGCAAGTGGAAAATCAACAACTTGTGGCAGGTGACTGGCATGTGACGTGGCAAGTGGACAATCCATAACTTGTGGCAGGTGACGTGGCAAGTGACGTGGCAAGTGGACAATCCACTTGTGGCAGGGGACGTGGCAAGTGATGTGGCAAGTGGACAATCCACTTGTGGCAGGGGATGTGGCAAGTGACGTGGCGAGTGGACAATCCACAACTTATGTCAGGTGACGTGGCAAGTGGACAATCCACAACTTGTGGCAGGTGATGTGGCAAGTGATGTGGCAAGTGGACAATCCACTTGTGGCAGGTGACGTGGCAGGGGGATGTGGCAAGGGACGTGGCAAGTGGACAATCCACAACTTGTGGCAGGTGATGTGGCAAGTGATGTGGCAAGTGGACAATCCACTTGTGGCAGGTGACGTGGCAGGGGACGTGGCAAGGGACGTGGCAAGTGGACAATCCACAACTTGTGGCAGGTGACGTGGCAGGTGATGTGGCAAGTGATGTGGCAGGTGATGTGACAAGTGGACAATCCACATCTTGTGGCAAGTGACGTGGCAGCTGACGTGGCAAGTGACGTGGCAAGTGGACAATCCAAAACTTGTGGCAGGTGACGTGGCAAGTGACGTGACAGGTGACGTGGCAAGTGGACAATCCACAGCTTGTGGCAAGTGACATGGCAGGTGGCAAGTGATGTGGAAAGTGGACAATCCACAACTTGTGACAGGTGACGTGGCAAGTGATGTGGCAGGTGATGTGGCAAGTCACGTGGCAAGTGGAAATCCACAACTTGTGGCAGGTGATGTGGCTGGTGACGTGGCAAGTGGACAATCCACAACTTGTGGCAGGTGGCATGGCAGGTGACATGGAAATTGGACAATCCACATCTTGTGGCAAGTGACGTGGCAGGTGATGTGGCAAGTGACGTGGCAAGTGGACAATCCACAACTTGTGGCAGGTGATGTGGCAAGTGACGTGGCAGGTGATGTGGACAATCCCTAACTTGTGGCAGGTGACGTGGCAAGTGACGTGGCAAGTGGACAATCCACTTGTGGCAGGGGATGTGGCAAGTGATGTGGCGAGTGGACAATCCACAACTTATGTCAGGTGACGTGGCAAGTGGACAATCCACAACTTGTGGCAGGTGATGTGGCAAGTGATGTGGCAAGTGGACAATCCACTTGTGGCAGGTGACGTGGCAGGGGGATGTGGCAAGGGACGTGGCAAGTGGACAATCCACAACTTGTGGCAGGTGACGTGGCAAGTGACGTGGCAAGTGGACAATCCACATCTTGTCGCAAGTGACGTGGCAGGTGATGTGGCAAGTGACGTGGCAAGTGGACAATCCACAACTTGTGGCAGGTGACGTGGCAGGTGATGTGGCAAGTGATGTGGCAGGTGATGTGACAAGTGGACAATTCACATCTTGTGGCAAGTGACGTGGCAGCTGACGTAGCAAGTGACGTGGCAAGTGGACAATCCAAAACTTGTGGCAGGTGACGTGGCAAGTGACGTGACAGGTGACGTGGCAAGTGGACAATCCACAGCTTGTTGCAAGTGACATGGCAGGTGGCAAGTGATGTGGAAAGTGGACAATCCACAACTTGTGACAGGTGACGTGGCAAGTGATGTGGCAGGTGATGTGGCAAGTCACGTGGCAAGTGGAAATCCACAACTTGTGGCAGGTGATGTGGCTGGTGACGTGGCAAGTGGACAATCCACAACTTGTGGCAGGTGGCATGGCAGGTGACATGGAAATTGGACAATCCACATCTTGTGGCAAGTGACGTGGCAGGTGATGTGGCAAGTGACGTGGCAAGTGGACAATCCACAACTTGTGGCAGGTGATGTGGCAAGTGACGTGGCAGGTGATGTGGACAATCCCTAACTTGTGGCAGGTGACGTGGCAAGTGACGTGGCAAGTGGACAATCCACAACTTGTGGCAGGTGACGTGGCAGGTGACGTGGCAAGTGGACAATCCACTTGTGGCAGGTAATGTGGCAGGGGACGTGGCAAGGGACGTGGCAAGTGGACAATCCACAACTTGTGCCAGGTGATGTGGCAAGTGATGTGGCAAGTGGACAATCCACTTGTGGCAGGTGACGTGGCAGGGGACGTGGCAAGGGACGTGGCAAGTGGACAATCCACAACTTGTGGCAGGTGACGTGGCAGGTGATGTGGCAAGTGATGTGGCAGGTGATGTGACAAGTGGACAATCCACATCTTGTGGCAAGTGACGTGGCAGCTGACGTGGCAAGTGACGTGGCAAGTGGAAAATCCAAAACTTGTGGCAGGTGACGTCGCAAGTGACGTGGCAGGTGACGTGGCAAGTGACGTGGCAAGTGGACAATCCACATCTCGTGGCAAGTGACGTGGCAGGTGATGTGGCAAGTGACGTGGCAAGTGGACAATTCACAACTTGTGGCAGGTGACGTGGCAGGTGATGTGGCAAGTGATGTGGCAGGTGATGTGACAAGTGGACAATCCACATCTTGTGGCAAGTTACGTGGCAGCTGACGTGGCAAGTGACGTGGCAAGTAGACAATCCAAAACTTGTGGCAGGTGACGTGGCAAGTGACGTGACAGGTGACGTGGCAAGTGACGTGGCAAGTGGACAATTCACAGCTTGTGGCAGGTGACGTGGCAGGTGATGTGGCAAGTGATGTGGCAGGTGATGTGACAAGTGGACAATCCACATCTTGTGGCAAGTGACGTGGCAGCTGACGTAGCAAGTGACGTGGCAAGTGGACAATCCAAAACTTGTGGCAGGTGACGTGGCAAGTGACGTGACAGGTGACGTGGCAAGTGGACAATCCACAGCTTGTGGCAAGTGACATGGCAGGTGGCAAGTGATGTGGAAAGTGGACAATCCACAACTTGTGACAGGTGACGTGGCAAGTGATGTGGCAGGTGATGTGGCAAGTCACGTGGCAAGTGGAAATCCACAACTTGTGGCAGGTGATGTGGCTGGTGACGTGGCAAGTGGACAATCCACAACTTGTGGCAGGTGGCATGGCAGGTGACATGGAAATTGGACAATCCACATCTTGTGGCAAGTGACGTGGCAGGTGATGTGGCAAGTGACGTGGCAAGTGGACAATCCACAACTTGTGGCAGGTGATGTGGCAAGTGACGTGGCAGGTGATGTGGACAATCCCTAACTTGTGGCAGGTGACGTGGCAAGTGACGTGGCAAGTGGACAATCCACAACTTGTGGCAGGTGACGTGGCAGGTGGCGTGGCAAGTGGACAATCCACTTGTGGCAGGTGATGTGGCAGGGGACGTGGCAAGGGACGTGGCAAGTGGACAATCCACAACTTGTGCCAGGTGATGTGGCAAGTGATGTGGCAAGTGGACAATCCACTTGTGGCAGGTGACGTGGCAGGGGACGTGGCAAGGGACGTGGCAAGTGGACAATCCACAACTTGTGGCAGGTGACGTGGCAGGTGATGTGGCAAGTGATGTGGCAGGTGATGTGACAAGTGGACAATCCACATCTTGTGGCAAGTGACGTGGCAGCTGACGTGGCAAGTGACATGGCAAGTGGAAAATCCAAAACTTGTGGCAGGTGACGTGGCAAGTGACGTGGCAGGTGACGTGGCAAGTGACGTGGCAAGTGGACAATCCACATCTCGTGGCAAGTGACGTGGCAGGTGATGTGGCAAGTGACGTGGCAAGTGGACAATTCACAACTTGTGGCAGGTGACGTGGCAGGTGATGTGGCAAGTGATGTGGCAGGTGATGTGACAAGTGGACAATCCACATCTTGTGGCAAGTTACGTGGCAGCTGACGTGGCAAGTGACGTGGCAAGTGGACAATCCAAAACTTGTGGCAGGTGACGTGGCAAGTGACGTGACAGGTGACGTGGCAAGTGACGTGGCAAGTGGACAATCCACAGCTTGTGGCAAGTGACATGGCAGGTGGCAAGTGGTGTGGAAAGTGGACAATCCACAACTTGTGACAGGTGACGTGGCAAGTGATGTGGCAGGTGATGTGGCAAGTCACGTGGCAAGTGGAAATCCACAACTTGTTGCAGGTGATGTGGCTGGTGACGTGGCAAGTGGACAATCCACAACTTGTGGCAGGTGATGTGGCAAGTGACGTGGCAAGTGGACAATCCACAACTTGTGGCAGGTGATGTGGCAAGTGACGTGGCAGGTGATGTGGACAATCCCCAACTTGTGGCAGGTGACGTGGCAAGTGACGTGGCAAGTGGACAATCCACAACTTGTGGCAGGTGACGTGGCAGGTGACGTGGCAAGTGGACAATCCACAACTTGTGGCAGGTGACGTGGCTAGTGACGTGGCAGGTGATGTGGCAAGTGACGTGGCAAGTGGACAATCCACAACTTGTGGCAGGTGACGTGGCTAGTGACGTGGCAGGTGATGTGGCAAGTGACGTGGCAAGTAGACAATCCACAACTTGTGGCAGGTGATGTGGCAAGTGACGTGGCAGGTGATGTGGCAAGTCACGTGGCAAGTGGACAATCCACAACTTGTGGCAGGTGATGTGGCTGGTGACGTGGCAAGTGGACAATCCACAACTTGTGGCAGGTGGCATGGCAGGTGACATGGAAAGTGGACAATCCACATCTTGTGGCAAGTGACGTGGCAGGTGATGTGGCAAGTGACGTGGCAAGTGGACAATCCACAACTTGTGGCAGGTGATGTGGCAAGTGACGTGGCAGGTGATGTGGACAATCCCCAACTTGTGGCAGGTGACGTGGCAAGTGACGTGGCAAGTGGACAATCCACAACTTGTGGCAGGTGATGTGGCAGGTGACGTGGCAAGTGGACAATCCACAACTTGTGGCAGGTGACATGGCAAGTGACGTGGCAGGTGATGTGGCAAGTGACGTGGCAAGTAGACAATCCACAACTTGTGGCAGGTGATGTGGCAAGTGACGTGGCAGGTGATGTGGCAAGTCACGTGGCAAGTGGACAATCCACAACTTGTGGCAGGTGATGTGGCTGGTGACGTGGCAAGTGGACAATCCACAGCTTGTGGCAGGTGGCAAGGCAGATGACGTGGAAAGTGGACAATCCACATCTCGTGGCAAGTGACGTGGAAGGTGATGTGGCAAGTCACGTGGCAAGTGGACAATCCACAACTTGTGGCAGGTGATGTGGCAAGTGGACAATCCCCAACTTGTGGCAAGTGACGTGGCAAGTGACGTGGCAAGTGGACAATCCAAAACTTGTGGCAGGTGACGTGGCAAGTGACGTGGCAGGTGATGTGGCAAGTCACGTGGCAAGTGGACAATCCACAACTTGTGGCAGGTGACGTGGCAAGTGACGTGGCAGGTGATGTGGCAAGTGACGTGGCAAGTAGACAATCCACAACTTGTGGCAGGTGATGTGGCAAGTGACGTGGCAGGTGATGTGGCAAGTCACATGGCAAGTGGACAATCCACAACTTGTGGCAGGTGATGTGGCTGGTGACATGGCAAGTGGACAATCCACAGCTTGTGGCAGGTGGCATGGCAGATGACGTGGAAAGTGGACAATCCACATCTCGTGGCAAGTGACGTGGCAGGTGATGTGGCAAGTGACGTGGCAAGTGGACAATCCACAACTTGTGGAAGGTGATGTGGCAAGTGGACAATCCCCAACTTGTGGCAAGTGACGTGGCAAGTAACGTAGCAAGTGGACAATCCAAAACTTGTGGCAGGTGACGTGGCAAGTGACGTGGCAGGTGATGTGGCAAGTCACGTGGCAAGTGGACAATCCACAACTTGTGGCAGGTGACGTGGCAGTTGGACAATCCACAACTTGTGGCAGATGACATGGCAAGTGACGTGGCAGGTGATGTGGCAAGTCACGTGGCAAGTGGACAATCCACAACTTGTGACAGGTGCCGTGGCAAGTGACACGCTAAATACAAGTACACTGCAGCTCTCACAGCTGCTGCTACTCACTCTGGTCTCACAAAATTGCTGAATAGTTAATTTTTGAGCTGGGGAGGGTCTATGATGTTAGCTTAACTAAACGCTTCTAGACGCAAACGCGGTAAAACGCGGTAAAACGCCGCTAAATCGCGGTAAAAATCGCGGCAAAACGCGCGTTTCTAAACGCCGGTTTCAACATGTGTCCAGCAGCGTTTGCATCTGCGTCTCGTGTGCATGAAGCCTAAGGACACATTATTAGAGAGTTTATTTTATTTTTACAACTTTTTTAACACAACCACTTAAGCCCCATACACACTATCAGATTTTCTGCTGATTTTTTCCTTCAGATTTACCAAACCCATATAATATGAGGTCAAACCTTAAGAGTTTCAATTTGTATGCAATCAGGCAGGTCCTTAAACTACATGGTTTTGGTAAATCTGAAGGAAAAAATCAGCAGAAAATCTGATAGTGTGTATGGGGCTTTATTAGATTTAGGCAGCTCATTTTTACCTCCCCTTTCCTTATATCTTTCTTACCATCACCAGCTTTGGGTGGTAAGCAGCAGTTACACCTGCTTTATCATAGCCCAGAAAATAACAACTTATTTCAAGTAAAAATAGTGTATCTTATAAAAGCCCTACGCTAGAAGGCCTCCGTTTTGGAGAGGATTTGTTTGTTCAATGCTCTATTCTCTATTAGGGTAGCCTCCTGGGGGTCATTAGGTATAGTTTTATATGTATCAGTGTCAGAAAGAAGCCTAAGTGCCTCTTTCATGTAGTCATCTTCATTCTGGGTCACTATACTGCTCCCCTTGTCTGCAGACTTAAAAAATACTGATGGACTAATATATATATATACTACACAAACTATTTACTATTCTTATTATTATGGGACTTCCATTATGCTAATTCAGTAATTGACCTTGCACCAGAAATATTGTCTTTTTAATCACAAAGGAGAACTACAAAGGAGAAAATGAGGGATGTCACAGGAAACAAAACTAGTGAATCGGGACCCCCTGCGCTCAGGTGTGGTGCTTAAAAATAGAAAGGACACTCCTCTATAGTGATGGACGAACTTTTGACGTGACGTTTCGCGAATGCGGACCGCGAACGCGGCCGATAGTTCGCGAACCGTAACATTCGCGGTGGGCCCCATTGACTTCAATGGGAGGCGAACTTCGCAAACCTACAGGTCAAATTTGCAGCCACAAAATAATTAATAGCTGTGCAAACATAGTCCCACCACATGGCCAATGACATAACACATGTATGAGGTGAATCTGGGATCGACAACTACAAGCATTCTTTTTTTATATGGGAAATTGTTGTGACAATTCAGGACTGTGGAGCGCATGAAGGCAATGGAGGAGAGGGAAGGTCAGGGACCAGGGTAGGCAAAGAAGAGGGTGCAGGAGATGATCACCAGCAGCTTGACATACAGCAATGACACCTGCACCGTGATAGAGTCATCTGACAGCAGCACTGTGATAGAGAGCACTGACATCAGCAGCGTGACATACAGCAATGACACCTGCACCGTGATAGAGTGATCTGACAACAGCACCGTGATAGAGAGCACTGACATCAGCAGCGTGACATAAAGCACTCACACCAGCACCGTGATATACAGCACTGACAGCAGCACCGTGATAGAGAGCACTGACATCAGCAGCGTGACATAAAGCACTCACATCAGCACTGTGATATACAGCACTGACAGCAGCACTGTGATAGAGAGCACTGACATCAGCAGCGTGACATAAAGCACTGACACCAGCACCGTGATATACAGCACTGACAGCAGCACCGTGACAGAGAGCACTGACATCAGCACCGTGATATACAGCACTGACACCTGCACCATAAGCAGCCCCAGGAGGAAGTCAGCATAGTACATGGATGGTGGGAGCCCCTCATAATGAGCATAGCACAGGGATGGTGGGAGCCCCTCATAATAAGCAGCCCCAGGAGGATGTCAGCATAGCACAGGGATAGTGGGAGCCCCTCATAATATGCACAGCAGAGGTACAGCCCCAGGAGGAAGTCAGCACAAGGATAGTGGGAGCCCCTCATAATAAGCAGCCCCAGGAGGATGTCAGCATAGCACAGGGATGGTGGGAGACCCTCATAATAAGCAGCCCCAGGAGGATGTCAGCATAGCACAGGGATGGTGGGAGCCTATCATAATATGCACAGCAGAGGTGCAGCCCCAGGAGGAAGTCAGCACAGCACAGGGATGGTGGGAGCCCCTCATAATAAGCAGCCCCAGGAGGATGTCAGCATAGCACAGGGATGGTGGGAGACCCTCATAATAAGCAGCCCCAGGAGGATGTCAGCATAGCACAGGGATGGTCGGAGCCCCTCATAATATGCACAGCAGAGGTACAGCACCAGGAGGAAGTGAGCACAGCACAGGGATGGTGGGAGCCTCTCATAATAGGCAGCCCCAGGAGGATGTCAGCACAGCACAGGGATAGTGGGAGCCCCTCATAATATGCACAGCAGAGGTACAGCCCCAGGAGGAAGTCAGCACAGAACAGGGATGTTGGGAGCCCCTCATAATAAGCAGCCCCAGGAGGATGTCAGCATAGCACAGGGATGGTGGGAGACCCTCATAATAAGCAGCCCCAGGAGGATGTCAGCATAGCACAGGGATGGTGGGAGCCCCTCATAATATGCACAGCAGAGGTACAGCCCCAGGAGGAAGTCAGCACAGCACAGAGATGGTGGGAGCCCCTCATAATAAGCAGCCCCAGGAGGATGTCAGCATAGCACAGGGGTGCTGGGAGCCCCTCATAATATGCACAGCAGAGGTAAAGCCCCAGGAGGAAGTCAGCACAGCACAGGGATGGTGGGAGCCCCTCATAATAAGCAGCCCCAGGAGGATGTCAGCATAGCACAGGGATGGTTGGAGCCCCTCATAATAAGCAGCCCCAGGAGGATGTCAGCATAGCACAGGGATGGTGGGAGCCCCTCATAATATGCACAGCAGAGGTACAGCCCCAGGAGGAAGTCAGCACAGCACAGGGATGGTGGGAGCCCCTCATAATAAGCAGCCACAGGAGGATGTCAGCATAGCACAGGGGTGGTGGGAGCCCCTCATAATATGCACAGCAGAGGTACAGCCCCAGGAGGAAGTCAGCACAGCACAGGGATGGTGGGAGCCCCTCATAATAAGCAGCCCCAGGAGGATGTCAGCATAGCACAGGGATGGTTGGGCCCCTCATAATAAGCAGCCCCAGGAGGATGTCAGCACAGCACAGGGATGGTGGGAGCCCCTCATAATAAGCAGCCCCAGGAGGAAGTCAGCACAGCACAGGGATGGTGGGAGCCCCTCATAATAAGCAGCCCCAGGAGGATGTCAGCATAGCACAGGGATGGTGGGAGACCCTTATAATAAGCAGCCCCAGGAGGATGTCAGCATAGCACAGGGATGGTGGGAGCCCCTCATAATAAGCAGCCCCAGGAGGAAGTCAGCACAGCACAGGGATGGTAGGAGCCCCTCATAATAAGCAGCCCCAGTAGAAATATGACACCGCTCAACCTCTTCAAAGAGGAGGGTACGGGCATATAGTACGGTGTGCTTTTTTTGGACAAGGAAGTGAGCCAAATTAAGAAAGAAGGTCTTTGTGCTCGTTTAAAAAATTGTTTATAGACATACACATGGTCTACTGGTCACATGTGTTGAATTCCTTTGAGATCCATGCCTCATTCTCATTTTTAGAAATGTGAGGTAGTTAACACTGTCATGAGCTAGGCGAGCACGCTTATCGGTCACGATCCCCCCTGCTGCGCTGAACGTCCTTTCGGACAGGACACTGGATGAGGGGCAAGCCAACAGTTTGATTGCAAATTGGGCAAGCTCTGGCCAGAGGTCAAGCCTGCCCACCCAGTAGTCCAGGGGTTCATCACTCCTCAGAGCATCCACATCGGCTGTTAACCCGATGTAGTCGGACAACTGACGGTCTAGGCGTTCCCTGATGCTGGATCCGGATGACACCTGTCGATGGGTCGGCTGAAAGAATGACCTCATATCCGAAGTCTTCAAACCGGCCTCTTCTTGCAGGCGTTGTTGGATTGGTACCGGCAACTCCTTCTCTGGGAGTGGGAATTGCTCCTCTGCCAGCGCACGCAAAGACAGAATGCAGCATTTCTCGAGGCAAGGCCTGGAAGTGCTCCATTCTGCCAGCCCTCTGTGACGGCGGTAACATTTCTGCCATTTTGTGTTTGTGTTTGTGTTTGACGTGGCAGGTGATGTGGCAAGTGACGTGGCAAGTGGACAATCCACAACTTGTGGCAGGTGACGTGGCTAGTGACGTGGCAGGTGATGTGGCAAGTGACGTGGCAAGTAGACAATCCACAACTTGTGGCAGGTGATGTGGCAAGTGACGTGGCAGGTGATGTGGCAAGTCACGTGGCAAGTGGACAATCCACAACTTGTGGCAGGTGATGTGGCTGGTGACGTGGCAAGTGGACAATCCACAACTTGTGGCAGGTGGCATGGCAGGTGACATGGAAAGTGGACAATCCACATCTTGTGGCAAGTGACGTGGCAGGTGATGTGGCAAGTGACGTGGCAAGTGGACAATCCACAACTTGTGGCAGGTGATGTGGCAAGTGACGTGGCAGGTGATGTGGACAATCCCCAACTTGTGGCAGGTGACGTGGCAAGTGACGTGGCAAGTGGACAATCCACAACTTGTGGCAGGTGATGTGGCAGGTGACGTGGCAAGTGGACAATCCACAACTTGTGGCAGGTGACGTGGCAAGTGACGTGGCAGGTGATGTGGCAAGTGACGTGGCAAGTAGACAATCCACAACTTGTGGCAGGTGATGTGGCAGGTGATGTGGCAAGTCACGTGGCAAGTGGACAATCCACAACTTGTGGCAGGTGATGTGGCTGGTGACGTGGCAAGTGGACAATCCACAGCTTGTGGCAGGTGGCAAGGCAGATGACGTGGAAAGTGGACAATCCACATCTCGTGGCAAGTGACGTGGAAGGTGATGTGGCAAGTCACGTGGCAAGTGGACAATCCACAACTTGTGGCAGGTGATGTGGCAAGTGGACAATCCCCAACTTGTGGCAAGTGACGTGGCAAGTGACGTGGCAAGTGGACAATCCAAAACTTGTGGCAGGTGACGTGGCAAGTGACGTGGCAGGTGATGTGGCAAGTCACGTGGCAAGTGGACATTCCACAACTTGTGGCAGGTGACGTGGCAAGTGACGTGGCAGGTGATGTGGCAAGTGACGTGGCAAGTAGACAATCCACAACTTGTGGCAGGTGATGTGGCAAGTGACGTGGCAGGTGATGTGGCAAGTCACATGGCAAGTGGACAATCCACAACTTGTGGCAGGTGATGTGGCTGGTGACATGGCAAGTGGACAATCCACAGCTTGTGGCAGGTGGCATGGCAGATGACGTGGAAAGTGGACAATCCACATCTCGTGGCAAGTGACGTGGCAGGTGATGTGGCAAGTGACGTGGCAAGTGGACAATCCACAACTTGTGGAAGGTGATGTGGCAAGTGGACAATCCCCAACTTGTGGCAAGTGACGTGGCAAGTAACGTAGCAAGTGGACAATCCAAAACTTGTGGCAGGTGACGTGGCAAGTGACGTGGCAGGTGATGTGGCAAGTCACGTGGCAAGTGGACAATCCACAACTTGTGGCAGGTGACGTGGCAGTTGGACAATCCACAACTTGTGGCAGATGACATGGCAAGTGACGTGGCAGGTGATGTGGCAAGTCACGTGGCAAGTGGACAATCCACAACTTGTGGCAGGTGCCGTGGCAAGTGACACGCTAAATACAAGTACACTGCAGCTCTCACAGCTGCTGCTACTCACTCTGGTCTCACAAAATTGCTGAATAGTTAATTT
Organism: Lithobates pipiens; assembly: GCF_037356315.1. Lineage (NCBI taxonomy): Eukaryota > Metazoa > Chordata > Amphibia > Anura > Ranidae > Lithobates > Lithobates pipiens. The sequence goes on from NW_027507748.1 coordinate 171,796,598, forward strand.
TTGAGCTGGGGAGGGTCTATGATGTTAGCTTAACTAAACGCTTCTAGACGCAAACGCGGTAAAACGCGGTAAAACGCGGTAAAACGCCGCTAAATCGCGGTAAAAATCGCGGCAAAACGCGCGTTTCTAAACGCCGGTTTCAACATGTGTCCAGCAGCGTTTGCATCTGCGTCTCGTGTGCATGAAGCCTAAGGACACATTATTAGAGAGTTTATTTTATTTTTACAACTTTTTTAACACAACCACTTAAGCCCCATACACACTATCAGATTTTCTGCTGATTTTTTCCTTCAGATTTACCAAACCCATATAATATGAGGTCAAACCTTAAGAGTTTCAATTTGTATGCAATCAGGCAGGTCCTTAAACTACATGGTTTTGGTAAATCTGAAGGAAAAAATCAGCAGAAAATCTGATAGTGTGTATGGGGCTTTATTAGATTTAGGCAGCTCATTTTTACCTCCCCTTTCCTTATATCTTTCTTACCATCACCAGCTTTGGGTGGTAAGCAGCAGTTACACCTGCTTTATCATAGCCCAGAAAATAACAACTTATTTCAAGTAAAGATAGTGTATCTTATAAAAGCCCTACGCTAGAAGGCCTCCGTTTTGGAGAGGATTTGTTTGTTCAATGCTCTATTCTCTATTAGGGTAGCCTCCTGGGGGTCATTAGGTATAGTTTTATATGTATCAGTGTCAGAAAGAAGCCTAAGTGCCTCTTTCATGTAGTCATCTTCATTCTGGGTCACTATACTGCTCCCCTTGTCTGCAGACTTAAAAAATACTGATGGACTAATATATATATATATATACTACACAAACTATTTACTATTCTTATTATTATGGGACTTCCATTATGCTAATTCAGTAATTGACCTTGCACCAGAAATATTGTCTTTTTAATCACAAAGGAGAACTACAAAGGAGAAAATGAGGGATGTCACAGGAAACAAAACTAGTGAATCGGGACCCCTTGCGCTCAGGTGTGGTGCTTAAAAATAGAAAGGACACTCCTCTATAGTGATGGACGAACTTCTGACGTGACGTTTCGCGAATGCGGACCGCGAACGCGGCCGATAGTTCGCGAACCGTAACATTCGCGGTGGGCCCCATTGACTTCAATGGGAGGCGAACTTCGCAAACCTACAGGTCAAATTTGCAGCCACAAAATAATTAATAGCTGTGCAAACATAGTCCCACCACATGGCCAATGACATAACACATGTATGAGGTGAATCTGGGATCGACAACTACAAGCATTCTTTTTTTATATGGGAAATTGTTGTGACAATTCAGGACTGTGGAGCGCATGAAGGCAATGGAGGAGAGGGAAGGTCAGGGACCAGGGTAGGCAAAGAAGAGGGTGCAGGAGATGATCACCAGCAGCTTGACATACAGCAATAACACCTGCACCGTGATAGAGTCATCTGACAGCAGCACTGTGATAGAGAGCACTGACATCAGCAGCGTGACATACAGCAATGACACCTGCACCGTGATAGAGTGATCTGACAACAGCACCGTGATAGAGAGCACTGACATCAGCAGTGTGACATAAAGCACTCACACCAGCACCGTGATATACAGCACTGACAGCAGCACCGTGATAGAGAGCACTGACATCAGCAGCGTGACATAAAGCACTCACATCAGCACTGTGATATACAGCACTGACAGCAGCACTGTGATAGAGAGCACTGACATCAGCAGCGTGACATAAAGCACTGACACCAGCACCGTGATATACAGCACTGACAGCAGCACCGTGACAGAGAGCACTGACATCAGCACCGTGATATACAGCACTGACACCTGCACCATAAGCAGCCCCAGGAGGAAGTCAGCATAGTACATGTATGGTGGGAGCCCCTCATAATGAGCATAGCACAGGGATGGTGGGAGCCCCTCATAATAAGCAGCCCCAGGAGGATGTCAGCATAGCACAGGGATAGTGGGAGCCCCTCATAATATGCACAGCAGAGGTACAGCCCCAGGAGGAAGTCAGCACAGCACAAGGATAGTGGGAGCCCCTCATAATAAGCAGCCCCAGGAGGATGTCAGCATAGCACAGGGATGGTGGGAGACCCTCATAATAAGCAGCCCCAGGAGGATGTCAGCATAGCACAGGGATGGTGGGAGCCTATCATAATATGCACAGCAGAGGTGCAGCCCCAGGAGGAAGTCAGCACAGCACAGGGATGGTGGGAGCCCCTCATAATAAGCAGCCCCAGGAGGATGTCAGCATAGCACAGGGATGGTGGGAGACCCTCATAATAAGCAGCCCCAGGAGGATGTCAGCATAGCACAGGGATGGTCGGAGCCCCTCATAATATGCACAGCAGAGGTACAGCACCAGGAGGAAGTGAGCACAGCACAGGGATGGTGGGAGCCTCTCATAATAGGCAGCCCCAGGAGGATGTCAGCACAGCACAGGGATAGTGGGAGCCCCTCATAATATGCACAGCAGAGGTACAGCCCCAGGAGGAAGTCAGCACAGAACAGGGATGTTGGGAGCCCCTCATAATAAGCAGCCCCAGGAGGATGTCAGCATAGCACAGGGATGGTGGGAGACCCTCATAATAAGCAGCCCCAGGAGGATGTCAGCATAGCACAGGGATGGTGGGAGCCCCTCATAATAAGCAGCCCCAGGAGGATGTCAGCATAGCACAGGGATGGTGGGAGCCCCTCATAATAAGCAGCCCCAGGAGGATGTCAGCATAGCACAGGGATGGTGGGAGCCCCTCATAATATGCACAGCAGAGGTACAGCCCCAGGAGGAAGTCAGCACAGCACAGAGATGGTGGGAGCCCCTCATAATAAGCAGCCCCAGGAGGATGTCAGCATAGCACAGGGGTGCTGGGAGCCCCTCATAATATGCACAGCAGAGGTAAAGCCCCAGGAGGAAGTCAGCACAGCACAGGGATGGTGGGAGCCCCTCATAATAAGCAGCCCCAGGAGGATGTCAGCATAGCACAGGGATGGTTGGAGCCCCTCATAATAAGCAGCCCCAGGAGGATGTCAGCATAGCACAGCCATGGCCGTGTAAGATCTTCTGAAATGGGTCGAGATTTTCCTTGCCTGCCGCAAGATGTCCTGGACCCCAGGGTATTTGACAAGGAATCGCTGCACGACCAAGTTTAAGACGTGTGCCATGCATGGCACATGCGTGATTTTGCCCTGTTTCAATGTGCTAAGCAGATTGGCACCGTTGTCACACACCACTTTACCAACTGTCAAATTGAGCGGTGTTAGCCACTGATTTGCCTGTGAACGCAAGGCTGAAAGGAGTGCCGGGCCAGTGTGGCGCTTGGCTTCCAGGCACAAAAGACGCAGCACGGCATGGCAACGTCTCACCTGGCATGTCGAATAGGTTCTGGGGAGCTTGGGCGGCGCAGCGGAAGAGACGCTAGCAGCGGAAAAGGAGGAGTCAGCTGAGGAGGAGAGGGAGGAGGATGGAGTAGGAGGAGGAGGAGAAGAAGAGTCAGCGCTGCATGCAATCCGTGGCGGTAAAACCAAATCTACACGGGTGCCACGGGTTACATGCTTGACGGCCGTCAGAAGGTTCACCCAGTGGGCAGTAAAAGTGATATACCTTCCCTGCCCGTGTTTGCTAGACCACGTGTCTGTGGTCAGATGTATCTTGGCACCGACACTGTGTGCCAGAGATACATTCACTTGCCTCTAAACATGGCCATATAGCTCTGGGATGCCCTTCTCTGAGAAATACTTCCTTCCTGGGACCTTCCATTGTGGTGTTCCAATGGCCACAAATTTGCGAAAGGCCTCCGAGTCCACCAGTTTATATGGCAGTAGTTGGCGGGCTATGAGTTCTGACAAGCCAGCAGTCAACCTTTGGGCAAGAGGGTTATCCTGCGTCATCATTTTTTTACGCTCCAACATTAGGCCCACGGAAGCCTGCCTTTTTGCAGAAAAACGTGAGCTTGGCGTGATGGAAGGTGGAGTGGAGGACAATTGTGAGGAGAGAGGAGAAGGAGGAGTAGAAGACGAGGCTGGACAGTGAGAGCCTGGAGTGTGCCTTTGTGTGTTCCGTTGCTCCCACTCGGCTCGGTGATGGCTGCTCATGTGCCTTCTTAAGACGGTCGTCCCTAGGTGAGTGTTGGGCTTACCGCGACTAATGCGTTGACTGCAAAGATTGCAGATGGCAACGCTATTGTCAGCAGCGGATACGTTAAAAAAAAGCCCACACTGCAGAGCCATGTGCCGGTGTCCTGGGAACGCCAGATGTGACCGTACATGGTCGATGACTCGCTCCTGATACATTTGCAGTCTGCTTTGTCCCTCCTGTACAATGTAAGTTATTCCTGCTTCTCCTCCCTATCTGCTGGTCCATATCTCCCTCGGAACTCCCCTCCTCTTCCTCTCTTGTGGGCACCCACGTGACATCACTAGACACGTCATCGTCGACGTCACCTTCTCCACCGCTATAAGTAGAGATCTTGGAGTAGGCAGCAACACCGGGGACCAACCTCCTCCTTGGGCTGATCTGGGTACTGTCGTCAGACTGCTGAGTAGCGGTTGTTGCTACCTCCTCTTCCTGATCCAATACCAAGAGTGGCTGCGCATCAGAAATGTCTTGATATGGATCGGAAAATAATTCCTGTGACTCAAGCGGAAGGTATGTGGTGGTGGTGTTGTTGGTGGTAGTGTCTTTGGGGGTGCAAATAGCAGAGAGTGAAGAAGAGGGTGCAGATCGAGAGGATGAGGAGGGTGCAGAAGAGTAAGGCTGAGCGAGCCACTCAACCAAGTCTGGTGCGTCCTTTAAAGTAATTGAACGCACCTTCTGCAACTTCCCACTTTGGCTCAACCCTGTTGCTCCTGCCCTACCCCTACCACCCCTGCGGAAGGGCCTGCCTCTTCCCCTGCCTGTCATTTTTTAAATGACCCTGTGACAAAACTCTCAGTCCTTATACCGATGAAGGACTGCTGCAGTATAGGGCAGCGGTCAGCAGTAGTGCACCTCAACCCTATTTATTGTGGACCGATACCAGTCCTTATAGAATGGCAGACTGTACCTCACTCAACCCTATGTACTGTAGTACCCTATACCTTACCAGTCCTTATAAGGACTTTTGTGGACCAAGTAGGTTGTGTGTGAGTGATTAGCAGACTGCACGTCAGTCCCTATACTGATGAAGGACTGCTGCAGTATAGGGCAGCGGTCAGCAGTAGTGCACCTCAACCCTATGTATTGTGGACCTATACCAGTCCTTATAGAGTAGCAGACTGTACCTCACTCAACCCTATGTATTGTAGCACCCTATACCTTACCAGTCCTTATAAGGACTTTTGTGGACCAAGTAGGTTGTGTGTGAGTGATTAGCAGACTGTACATCAGTCCCTATACCGATGAAGGACTGCTGCAGTATAGGGCAGCGGTCAGCAGTAGTGCACCTCAACCCTATGTATTGTGGACCTATACCAGTCCTTATAGAGTAGCAGACTGTACCTCACTCAACCCTATGTACTGTAGCACCCTATACCTTACCAGTCCTTATAAGGACTTTTGTGGACCAAGTAGGTTGTGTGTGAGTGATTAGCAGACTGTACATCAGTCCCTATACCGATGAAGGACTGCTGCAGTATAGGGCAGCGGTCAGCAGTAGTGCACCTCAACCCTATGTATTGTGGACCTATACCAGTCCTTATAGAGTAGCAGACTGTACCTCACTCAACCCTATGTACTGTAGCACCCTATACCTTACCAGTCCTTATAAGGACTTTTGTGGACCAAGTAGGTTGTGTGTGAGTGATTAGCAGACTGTACGTCAGTCCCTATACTGATGAAGGACTGCTGCAGTATAGGGCAGCGGTCAGCAGTAGTGCACCTCAACCCTATGTATTGTGGACCTATACCAGTCCTTATAGAGTAGCAGACTGTACCTCACTCAACCCTATGTACTGTAGTACCCTATACCTTACCAGTCCTTATAAGGACTTTTGTGGACCAAGTAGGTTGTGTGTGAGTGATTAGCAGACTGCACGTCAGTCCCTATACTGATGAAGGACTGCTGCAGTATAGGGCAGCGGTCAGCAGTAGTGCACCTCAACCCTATGTATTGTGGACCTATACCAGTCCTTATAGAGTAGCAGACTGTACCTCACTCAACCCTATGTATTGTAGCACCCTATACCTTACCAGTCCTTATAAGGACTTTTGTGGACCAAGTAGGTTGTGTGTGAGTGATTAGCAGACTGTACATCAGTCCCTATACCGATGAAGGACTGCTGCAGTATAGGGCAGCGGTCAGCAGTAGTGCACCTCAACCCTATGTATTGTGGACCTATACCAGTCCTTATAGAGTAGCAGACTGTACCTCACTCAACCCTATGTACTGTAGCACCCTATACCTTACCAGTCCTTATAAGGACTTTTGTGGACCAAGTAGGTTGTGTGTGAGTGATTAGCAGACTGTACATCAGTCCCTATACCGATGAAGGACTGCTGCAGTATAGGGCAGCGGTCAGCAGTAGTGCACCTCAACCCTATGTATTGTGGACCTATACCAGTCCTTATAGAGTAGCAGACTGTACCTCACTCAACCCTATGTACTGTAGCACCCTATACCTTACCAGTCCTTATAAGGACTTTTGTGGACCAAGTAGGTTGTGTGTGAGTGATTAGCAGACTGTACGTCAGTCCCTATACTGATGAAGGACTGCTGCAGTATAGGGCAGCGGTCAGCAGTAGTGCACCTCAACCCTATGTATTGTGGACCTATACCAGTCCTTATAGAGTAGCAGACTGTACCTCACTCAACCCTATGTACTGTAGCACCCTATACCTTACCAGTCCTTATAAGGGCTTTTGTGGACCAAGTTGGTTGTGTGTGAGTGATTAGCAGACTGTACGTCAGTCCCTATACTGATGAAGGACTGCTGCAGTATAGGGCAGCGGTCAGCAGTAGTGCACCTCAACCCTATGTATTGTGGACCTATACCAGTCCTTATATAGTAGTAGACTGTACCTCACTCAACCCTATGTACTGTAGCACCCTATACCTTACCAGTCCTTATAAGGACTTTTGTGGACCAAGTAGGTTGTGTGTGAGTGATTAGCAGACTGTACGTCAGTCCCTATACCGATGAAGGACTGCTGCAGTATAGGGCAGCGGTCAGCAGTAGTGCACCTCAACCCTATGTATTGTGGACCGATACCAGTCCTTATAGAATGGCAGACTGTACCTCACTCAACCCTATGTACTGTAGCACCCTAGACAGACCAAGTTACCACTCCTTATAAGGAGGTTTGTGGAATAAGTGGGTTGTGAATGATTAGCAGACTGCAGCAGAAGGGCAACAGTCAAGTATAATATTCTTTCTATATTTGGAAGAAAGAATATTATACGTGTACAAGCCTATTACCATACCACTGATACCAGTCCTGAAAAGAACCTTTGTGGAACTAATAGTAACAGCTACTGATTAAACTGACCCTCACTGCCTCACACACTGCTTCCTGCCTGTCCCTATATAAACTGACAAAACAGAGGCTACTGGAACAATAACTGGAATAGCACTTTTGTGGACCTGATAGTAACAGCTAATGATGATGACTAAACTGACTGTCCCTACAGCAGACACACCGTCCTGTCCCTTTGTCTAAACTGACAAAAGACACTCAGGCTGCTGCAACAATCAGTAGCACAGCAAACCTATATACACCTAGCACCTATACTATTCCTGAAAATAACTTTTGTGTACCAAATAGCTAGCGATTTGGGTCACTGTAATCTCTCCCTGCTCCACACAGCAACCTCTCCCTGCTCCACACAGCAACCTCTCCCTATAGTGACAGAAGAAAGAATGTAAAATGGCCGCCGGATCGGGTGTATTTATAGGTTAGGGGGAATGTCCAAGTGTCCATGTGCTGTAATGTCTCAATTGGCTGTCCTGTACTCCATGATGGATGTGTCATCATAGGTCAAAGTTCTTTTACACAGTAAACACGGAAGTCCGCTGGGCGAACTGCGCCAATAGTCCGCCAAACTTGCGGACCGCGAACAGCCGAAATTCGCCGCGAAACGACCGCCGGTTGAACTGTTCGGCCATCACTACTCCTCTTAGCTAATCTTGTAGGTATAGTATGCAAATGTTGCTGCCCTCTTAGGACTGTGGGTACCATCAGGCAAACTACTAAAAACAAATGAGAGTGCACACAAAGCTAGTTCATTACCATAACTCAAGTCATGGGCGCTGTGAGGTCCATGCCATCAGCCGAGTATGGTGGATTTGGAAGTGGTCTCATCTGTATTTCCAGATATGCTTTTGCATGACATGCATTTGTGAGTATTTCTGTTCTTCATTTCTTTAATAAAACTGAGTTATAGTAATGCACTGGGTCAGTGAGCCCTCTCCTTTGTTTTGCCATGTCACAGGACCCAGCCATCAAACTGGGGCAGCATTCAGCAGTTCTCCCATCACTCTTTATCTTCCTCTTTGTTTTTTATAATTTTTTTTTAACAATTTCTTTTTATTAGTTTTTATATACAAAATATACAAAAGTACCAAGGTACAAAAATCCAAAACAAAACAATACCATTGGTTAAGCACTTCACAGCCAAGAATAATTAGGTTGGTGCAAGTGTTAGAAGAAACCAGAGATATACAGGCAACCCCAAAATGCAACATGGAACAATTTATGAAGGTTGCCACACTGGGCCAGTCATGTAAGCATATTGCACTACTAGACTATAAGAAAATAGTGCCACACAGGGCCAAAAAGATAAAAGATAAAAACCAATAGAAATCAACAAAACAGAAAATAATAATATGAGAACAAAAACATTACCCTAACCCCCCAACCCTCCAAGCTGTACTGATCAGTGGGGCATACCATAACCAATTTTTGAAGGTCCACATTAACTTCAAAGTATTTACAGTATTTATTCAGCAGTAGAAAACATGCTCAACAAATAACTGCATTAACTTTATTACATTACTGCAAGCAGCAGATAGTCATTAAAATCTGTGTCAACAGGAGCTTACAGTCTAGGCTATGCTCCAACAGTTCTGTTGTTAATGCTATTGTTAGTATAAAAATGATTTCTATGATACACACAGAATTATTAAAAACAGTGTTTACACTTGGTGGAGAAGCAGGGGGGAATAAGTACATAGCTATAATATTGAATCTACCTGACATCTCAAAAGCTGTTCAACGTAGATGTATATTTTTTACTTTTTTTCCTTCAAAGCTTCTGAGTGTCACACTGTCAAATATTGCGCAGTGACAAGGCAAAAATATTTCCTTGCTCCATTGCCTACTTTAAAGGGGTGATTAGCATATGAAATGAAGATCAAATAGGAAATGTAGCATCTGAGATAATTTGAATAATTACATGGTTGAAAGAAGATTTTTATTAGCAAATGTCTATGAAGTCATATTGAGAGACTCTTAGAAATTTTTATTAAGCTGTCAAAAATCTACAAACAACTTTCAAGACAAAAAGATTGCTACACATTTTCCCAGTACTTTGTGTTCATTGCCAGCACACTGTCACTTTTGTGATGTGAATGTGATTTTACTTTTTATACTTTATTTTTTATTGTATAATGTCTCTCTTTCTCTCTCTCTCTCTCTGAAAGCAAAAGTACTTTAATGTTACTGGAAAGTATATACAAGGGATGCATACACAGGGTAATAATTAGAAGTAGTAGATTCCCATCACATCTGAGTAATTATTGTATTTGTTCTTATCTGCATCCTTCAAGGTATTTATTGTGTTAATGTTAATAACCTTCATAGCAATAACCACCATTTCTAATTACACTGATCCAACAGCATGCCTCCTAACTGCCCCTGATTTGAAGAGACTGTTCCTTCATTGAAACTAAATCCTCTGTGCCTCTCAAATATCCAACTTTCTAGTCTGAGGTATAGCCCTCTAGAAAATATACACTATGGGGATGTATTTCTAAAAAATTTAAAATGCAGAGCTATTCATTCTGTTAAAGTACAGAATGTAGTGCAGTTTCACCAGACAAGTAGTGCCGCAAATTTTGGATTAGGGATGGGCCAAACGGACCCCTGTTCCTTTCGCACCAGAACTTTTGAACACCGCAAAAGTTTGGACCTGAATAACCAACCCCATTAAAGTCAATGGGACCCAAACATCAAAAATCAAAAATGGCCATTTTGAAAAGGCATATAAGCAAATAATTGGGAATATAATGGTTATAGGGGTCTGGGTCCTGCCCTGGGGGACATGCATCAATAAAAAAAAAAGTTTGTGAAAAAAGTCATTTTTATATGAGCAGAGATTTTTTGATTTTTAAAGTGAAAGCATAAAATGAAAAATTCCTTCCATTATAGTGCCTGGGGTGTCCCCTTTGTCTACCTGTAAAGTGGCAGATCTGTACCATATCTAGAATCTGCTGCAGCAATAAATGCATTTAAAAAGCCAAAAAAAAATGTTTTCCTGCAAGCTGCCTTTATTTTGCTCAGAAACAGACCGTGTGTATAATGAGTCCATAATGTAGTGCACTGGGAACAAGATTAGAGATTTTTTGTATACATTCTGGTGTCACTTTGACTTTGGATAGAAGTAAAGGGTGCATAAAAACAGGTCTTTGGGTGCCGGGGGGGCTTCCCGCCATAACCCTATAGAGGTACTCTTGATGAAAGCAAGAATTGGCTTTTTTGTAAAAAAAATTGCAAAGATATCCACCTGTCAAACAGACGCAGAAAAATTACTCTTTGGGTGTCGGGGTGCCTTCCCACTGTAACACTAGAGAGGTACTCTTGATGAAAGCAAGAAGTGGCCTTGCTGTAAACAATTGCAATAATATGCACCTGTAAAACAGGTGCTGAAAACTTGGTCTTTCGGTGTCGGCGGTGCCTTCCTACCATAACCCTATAGAGGTACTCTTTATGAAATCAAGAATTGGCCTTGCTGTAAAAAAATGCAATGATGTGCACCTGTCAAACAGGTGCAGAAAATGTACTCTTTGGGTGTCGGGGTGCCCTCCCACCGTAACCTTATAGAGGTACTCTTGATGAAAGCAAGAATTGGCCTTGCTGTAAAAAACTGGTGCTGAAAAATTGGTCTTTTTGTGCCCATGAAACCTATACCAAAAACATTCTTCCAGATGAAATGTTTGAACACCCTAGGCTAGACAGCCTTGAAGTCCTGCAGAGATTCCATATCCCAAAAAGACTTAATCAGTGATATCAGCATCAGGGGCTTCAAAAACTCCTGCAGCACTGAATTCCCGTTCTGAAAGCATGCTGGATTCAGGGCAGCCCAACACCTTAATAGCATAATGGGAAAGTTCTGGCCAGTGGTCTATTCTCATGACCCAATAAGTCAGTGAATTGCTAGCTGGAAGGCTCTCCATCTTTGTTTTGGCCCTGAGTTAATTATTCACCATGTAATGCAAATGCTGCTGATAGGATGTGGAAGTTGACAGCCCTGGACAGCGAGGACTAAAAACATTCCAAAATGCCTCACTTAGGCGGATGCCTTCTCCAACGCTCCTCTCTTGACCAACATAAAACTCAAAATTATGTTTTCAACCACACTGCGACCTAATAAAGTCAGGAAAAACATTCAATAAAATCCTCTTTAATCTTCTGCACTCTCTGTGGGGATGGGATGAGTTCTGAGACCTTCGTCTTATAATAGTGGTCAAGGAGGGTTTCCAACCGGTAATCATCCTTCTCCTTTATGCCAGGTATTCTTGGGTCCTTTCGCAGGTTTTGAAGCATGAGGTTACCCATGCACCTCAAATTTGCTGAGGCTTGAGAAGCAGACTCCTCAGGGTCACTCAGGATGACAGCATCTGGAACTTCCTCCTCCCAGCCACATACTACTCCCAAGGGTCCTGGGGTTGGAAAGCCATCGCTTACAGATTGACACATGTCTTCCTCTTCTTCGAAGCCTATGAAAGTGCCAGAATCTGCCTCCTCATCCTCCTCCCTTCTCTCCTCCTGTGTGTTCTGTGTCTCCTCCTATGTGTTCTGTGACATAGGGATGATGGTGTCTGGATAAAGTGGGCCTTGAGAGGGAGGGAAGTCCTCCTCCTCATCCTGCTGCTCTGCCTCCAGTGCCCTGTCCATAATGCCAAGCAGAGTCTGCTCCAGCAGGAACACAACAGGGATTGTGTCACTAATGCATGCACTGTCACTGCTCACCATCCTTGTGGCCTGCTCAAATGGTGACAATACAGTAAATGCATCCATAATGCTCAGCCATTGGCATAGGGAAAAAAGCCTGAGGCAGCCTGAGCCTGTCATTGGGCTGTACTGGCACAGATACTCGCTGACAGCCCTCTGCTGCATGTATAATCATTCCCAAAGTTGAGTTGCACCTGGTGGGCATGACACAAATCAGGTGGTTAACAGGCAGGTTTCTGCTGAATTTCAGCCAACAGGGCACTGGCTGTGTATGACCACCTGAAATGGCTACAGACTCTTCTGGCCTGTTTTAGTACATTTTGCAACCCTGGGTACGTACTTAGGAAAAGCTGCACTGCTAAATTGAAGACGTGCCAGGCAGGGAACATGTGTCAATTTTCCCTGTCTATGGGCGGACAGGAGGTTTGAGCCATTATCGGACACCACCATTCCTGGCTCCAGCTGTCATGGTGTGAACCACCCCTGGGCCTGTCCCTACAGAGCTGCAAGAATCTCTGCTCCGGTGTGGTTCCTGTTCCCTAAACACACCAGCTGAAGCAATGCATGGCACCTTTTAGCCTGGCTCTGGGAATAGCCCTTTAAACGCTTAGGGGGTACCTGATGTTCATAAGACAATTCTGCAGAAGAGGGCATGGAGGTGGCGGAGGAGGAGGAGGAGGAGGGAGTAGAGCTCACAGGTCTGGTATCATGACCACCAGCTGTATGGAGACGTGGGGGCACAACAAGCTGCAGCACCGGGCCCTGTCCTGCATTCTTTTGAGTTGCAAGCAGCGTTACCCAGTGTGCAGTGAACAAAATATATCGTCCCTGCCATACTTGATGGAACACCTGCCTTGACCAAGGTTTGCAAGAATATTCCCTTCCACGTGATGGTAGAGAGATGGAACAGCCTTACGTGGAAAGTAGTAGGGACTGGGAACCTGCCATTGTGGTAAAGCACATTGTGGGAATTCATGGAAGGGGGCAGAATCCACCAGGCTGAAAGGCAGAAGTTGGAGAGCCAACAGCTTTGACTAGCTTGAATTCAGATGCTGTGCATGTGGGTGGCAGGGACTGTATTTATTTCCGCTGCTGCAGATGGGGCAGTGAAATTTGCCAGCTATAGTCTACAGCCGGTGGTGTGCTACTGGCAGATGTGCTGCTAGGACATGGCACACCCTGTGCTATACCATCATCTCTATCAGTGGATGCTGCTGAAAGGTAATGACTCAATATCGCAGGGACAGACTGAAGTGGGTAAGGAACAGATTTGTGCCCCTTTTGTGCGGCTTTTAGGCACGCTTGCCAATAGGCAGAGTAGTTGGACACTAAATGCCTTGTTAGGCATGTGGTATCCAAATGGTTGGTGTTTTTGCCATGTTTGATATGCCTGAGTAGGGATGAGCTTCGAGTTCGAGTCGAACAGTGAACAATTTGGGGTGTTCGCAGCAAATTTGAAAAGCCGCGGAACACCCTGTACAAGTCTATGGGAAAATCTAAAGTGCTACACACGGGCCTAATGTTGGCCACTTTTTATTGAACCGGTTGATGTCATCCTGGCATTATGCCCGTGTGTACTAAGCTTAAGAGAAATCAGTTTTTCTGCACCAATTAACTACTGTAAATACTTTTAATTGAAATGTTAATTATGCTTTACATAAAACCAACTCCGCTAAGTATATCACATTATTTAATCTCTACAGGCAGGGGCAAAGTCTACATTACAAATAAGAACGGTTTGGAACAGCTATAACCTTTACTATATCTCATGCTTTAAAATAACCAGTAACTATTTTTTTGTACATTTTAAGCAAACGGAATCTAAAACTGCCCATAGAATGCTCAAAATTTGGCCGTTTAAACAGGAACCAGACGCATGTTAATCAATCTATGGATAGTCTGGTTGTACTGAAGTCATGCTAGCAATCAACTTTAGTACAACCAGCATGATGTTTTTTGTTGTTTTTTTGATCACTGCCAGTGGCTATAGCCACAAGCAGTGTTCATTGAGTTTGACTGCTGGCGAACCTCCCACTGTCAGAATACAATAGCTCAGCTGGGGGAATTGACAAATTGTCTTTCCTTCAACCTACGTTTGGAAGAATGAAAATTACATAATGTATGGTCTGCCTTAGCTTAGTACTAGCATGAGATAAGTATTAATATTTTACAGTAGACCCAGGACCACCAAAAATGGGAATTAAATATTGCTTTCCAGCTTTGCTACCTTTGGTGATGTGACTCTAATCCAACCACAATTGTTTACTTTGATGCACCACTGTCGCATACCTCTCAATTTTCTGAGATGGTAAAGATAGACCTTTAAAAAAAACATGTAGGCAACAAGCACATCCTCTGCCATGCCCCTAGAGAACTGAAGAATGAAGAATTGATGTAAATAAATAGTTAAACCCACACATAATTACCTATTAAAACAACAACCATTATTTAGCAGTTGCATAAGAGGTTTAGGACAGTCAAATACCTTTGGTATTTTGCATAAGGATATATTTATCAAAAATAAGGAAGGGTGAACGTTTCGGCCCAAGCATAAGTTCGTTGTGACAAAATCTCAGATCCTTTTGCAGGCTTTTAAGACTAAAGCCGCGTACACACGTAGCCGTCTGTCCGACGTACTTAGTCTGGCGGACGTCCGCCAAACTGTCCGTCGGAATTTTCGAACGGGCTACTTGCCCACACACGGCACTTTTTCAGCGGACTAATACGGCGTACTAAGTCCGCCGTACTAAGTCCGCCGTACTTTCGAAATGAACGGACTCGCCCACACATGCGGAGGAAAGTCCGCTCATTTCGAGCGTGTGTCCAGGTAGGCGGGGCCCGCGAAGGAGACGTCGCTGGCCCCGCCGCCTGGTATGGACTTAAAGGGGAACCCCCAAGGCCGCGTGCCCTCAACATGGGGGGTGTCTTGGGGAAGGGGGGGCGCGCGCCCCCCCCCACCCCAAAGCACCTTGTCCCCATGTTGATGAGGACAAGGACCTCTTCCCGACAACCCTGGCCGTTGGTTGTCGGGGTCTGCGGGCGGGGGGCTTATCGGAATCCGGGAGCCCCCTTTAATAAGGGGGGCCCTGGATACCGGCCCCCCACCCTATGTGAATGAGTATGGGGTACAATGTACCCCTACCCATTCACCTGTAAAATAAAAGTACAAAAAAAACACAACACACAAAATAAAATACTTTATTGTACAGCTCCGGGGGTCTTCCGTCTTCGGGGTCTTCTCGCTGGACTCCTCCGCTATCTTCTTGTAGCTCTTTTGCTAGCGGAGGAGTCCGGCTTTTTTCCTCGCCGCCGGCCTCTTCTCCCGACTTCGGGGGTCTTGTCCCCCTCTCCGGTCTTCTGTCGCCGCTGCCGCCTTCCGTTCTTCTTCTTCTTCTTCTCCTTCTTCTCCTGGAGATGTTGACTCGACGCTCTCTCCGGCCACAATGCCAGGGACGCTCTGCGCGGCCACTTATATAGGGACAAGGGGCGGTGTCACATGGCTTTATGTCACATGGGTTGGTCACATGGGTCGATGTCACATGGGGACTGTGACATCGTAAGGGGGCGGGTCACCATGTGACACCAACCCATGTGACATAAAGCCATGTGACACCGCCTCTTGTCCCTATATAAGTGGCCGCACAGCGCGTCCCTGGCATTGTGGCCGGAGAGAGCGTCGAGTCAACATCTCCAGGAGAAGAAGAAGAAGAAGAAGAAGAAGAACGGAAGGCGCGGTGGCCCGGCAGAAGAACCAAAGAGGGGGACAAGACCCCCGAAGTCGGGAGAAGAGGCCGGCGGCGAGGAAGAAAGCCGGACTCCTCTGCTAGCAAAAGAGCTACAAGAAGATAGCGGAGGAGTCCGGCGAGAAGACCCCCGAAGACGGAAGACGTAAGATGCTGAAAATTGGCCTGGGCAGGGAAAGGGTAAAAGTTCCAGCATTGAAGTGATTAATCAATCCATTTGACAAATGGAAACAATTTTTCACAAATTTTCTTAATTGGGACAATAAATGTGAGTAAGAACCCTTGAACTGAGATTGCCTCTGAACTTGTTTGCTCCTGTCTTCACATGTTTGTGGAATGTTATGCTAAGACAACATAACCATGGGGGAGGGGGGGGGGGTCAAAAGCAGGCCCAGTTATGTATGTATACATGATTAAGCCCCTTCTGAGTTAGGAGCACGCATCATGCAGCTTTCTTCTCCTGTGACTGCTGTATGAATGGTCATAGTGATCACATGATAAAAATTTAAACATCCTGTCATGAATGACTTATTATTAAACAACTTGCT
This sequence comes from Lithobates pipiens, assembly GCF_037356315.1. Taxonomy (NCBI): domain Eukaryota; kingdom Metazoa; phylum Chordata; class Amphibia; order Anura; family Ranidae; genus Lithobates; species Lithobates pipiens. The sequence goes on from NW_027507748.1 coordinate 171,813,024, forward strand.
TACTTTTGTTATCTGTGATTGACCCAAAGTAATCACATGTACCTAACCACCTGCACCATGTGATTGTTGCTTACAAGTAAAAATCCAGTATTTTCTGCTAGAAACTCACTCAGAAGCCCCAAAAATTATATATATATATTTTTTTAGCAGAGACCCTAGGGAATAAAATAGCGGTTGTTGCAATATTTTATGTGACGCGGTATTTGCGCAGAGGTCTTTCAAACGCAAGTTAGCCCTTTATCACGGTACTGGTGTCATTGCTGTATGTCACGCTGCTGATGTCAGTGCTCTCTATCACGGTGCTGGTGTCAGATCACTCTATCACGGTGCAGGTGTCATTGCTGTATGTCACGCTGCTAATGTCACTGCTCCCTAGAGGTCGACCGAAAAAAAAAAGGGCTAACTTGCGTTTGAAAGACCTCTGCGCAAATACTGCGTCACATAAAATATTGCAACAACCGCTATTTTATTCCCTAGGGTCTCTGCTAAAAAAATATATATAATTGTTGGGGCTTCTGAGTGATTTTCTAGCAGAAAATACTGGATTTTTACTTGTAAGCAACAAGTGTCAGAAAAGATTTAGTCTTTAAATGATTAAACTGAGAACTTCTACACACGGAGTTCAGCCCATTGAAGAAGAAACATTGTATCATTTTGTTCTTTTCTTGGCAGCCTGCCCAGAGAGGATGAAAGTCCTTCACTGATGTCTTCAGGCAACTTACATTGACTTCTATCACAGAAGTCTTCTGCGAGTCATAATAGGCATAATGAGCAATGTTTTTGCCTTTAAATTCATCGTAAAGAACGTTCGTACGCGTTAACAACAATTCGTATTTCGTACGAAACAGAACAGAATTTCGGACATGAAATACGAAGTACGAATTAATTTTATTACGAATCGAAACGGAACAGAACGAAACAAATTTATTGACGGCGCCCATGTCTAGCAGGCAGTCCCATTGATGTAATTTGGGATGTAGCAACTGCACAAACAGAACCGTTTCTCACAATTTTACATTCATGTAGGTCCATATGCATGTCCCTAAGCTCTCACTGTCTGTGTTCGGGGTCATGTACCCACACCCACACAGATGTCAGATTGGGAACAGCCGTTATCCCTTTGCAGCCATTGCATCCCAATTGACATAAATGGGACTGCCTGTATGGGGATTCATGGAACACCTATGTATCCCTGTGTCGGTAAACATGGCCCTTCATGGGCGTACACTTTAATATGCCACATGTGAATGATGCTTTAGTAGTAATTTTGTAGGAATTTAGTATGTTATGTTGTGTTTATGTGCACTATTAATGTTTTTAGTGTATTTTTAGTAAAAATAGTGATATGATGAACATTTGCACAATTATTGCGAGGGCCAAAAAATCTGTAGCACTTTTTTTATTCAGTAGGTCATGCTTTCAGAAAATGTCTAGTTTGAGGGGTCTTTTCAAATTATGAAAGCTGTAAGTGAAAAATGGTAACTTCTAGATTTTTTGAGTAAATTGCTTTTATTTACAATTTTGCGTACATTCAGTTTTCATCATTTCATAAAAAGGTGAAATTTAAAATGTAAAAATATTTGTTATTTATTAATTCAATACAGTTCTAACTTTTATATTTAGTAGGAAATTACCAGGAATTTTGTACATTTTGCCATGTATGAATCCACTATAAATGATTTTAGAGTATTTTTAGCGAAAATATTGTTTTGATAACATTTGCATAAATATTGCAGTGCCTTAAAATTCACCTTTTTATTCTACTGGCCATGTGCTTTCAGAAAATGTATGTTTTGTTTTTTATTATTCTGAAAGCTGTAGGTGAAAAAGGAAAATCTCTAGATTTTTAGAAATTTCTGCGTACGTCCGTTTTTCAGTATTTTTAAAAAAGATGCACTTTAAAATGTACAAATATTTGTCATTTATTAACTCAATACAGGTTAATATTTTATATTTAGTAAGAATATAGCAGGAATTTTGTAAACTTTGCTGAGTTTATATCTGCTAAAAATGATTTTAGAACTTTTTTTAGAGAATATTTTGTTTAATAGACATTTGCACAAATATAGTGGGGCCTTAAAAATCAATAGCACCATCTTTTTATTCTACTAATCCTATGCTTTCAGAAAATGTATGGTTTGGTGGGTCATTAACAAACTCTGAAAGCTGTACGGGAACAATAAAAACCTTCAGATTTTTAGAGAAATGTGGTTATTTACATTTTTGCGTATGTTTGGTTATCACCATTTTGCAAAAAAGGAGTAATTAAAAAATTACAAATATTTGTTATTTATTAACTCAATACAGGTTAAGCTTTTATATTTAGTAAGAATTTAGCAGGAATTTTATAAAATGTGCTAGTGTTTATATCTGCTAAAAAAGATTTTAGTGAATTTTTCGTGAATAAATTGTTTGATAAACATTTGCGCAAATATTGTGGGGCTTTAAAAATCAGTAGCACCTTCTTTTTAATCTACCGGTTCTATACTTTCAGAAAATATATGAATTAGGGGGTCTTTAGGGGGTCATTTTTTTTAAATGTCAACAGCTACAAATACTGCAGCTGCTGACTTTTAAAATAAGGACACTTACCTGTCCAGTTGGCACCCAAAGCCGATCTATCCCTTGCCTGTCAGGTGCTGTCGCTGCTATCCTCGGTAAGGGAATCAGGAAGTGAAGCCTTGCGGCCTTTCCCCTTCTGGTTCCCTACTGTGCATGCGCGACTCGCGCTGTGCTATTCCACTGGTCCCTGCTGTCTTATGGGACCCGTGTGTATCACAAGCACACATTTCAAAGGCTAACTATCTCTACATATTATTTAATGCTCCAGTCTCCTATGGAAAAAAAGTATATAGCTTACAGCACTTTGCCCCATCTTTGTAGGAGCTGTAGAAGATGAGATCCAGTATATGACAGTGCGCAGAACACCACGCTCGGCTTACTGATTTCTGATCACAACCTGTCAAGAAGATAGAGGTATCATTCATAACACTTTTGTCATTCTCCTTGTATTTTCCGAACACAAGCACTGCCACTCTGAATACAAGGGAGCGGGCATGCCAGTTTAACACTGAACAACATATGCATGCCATCAGCAGCACTGTTCCTGTGCAGCACATACATGCCCTGTCTTGGGGCATATTGTCACATACTGGATCTCTGCTTCCAAAGCTTCAAAATATGGTGTATATGTTATGTGCCATAGGGAACAGTAGCATTAAATAAAATATGAAGTGATAGTCCTTCTTTACGCAATGGGTAGGCACATTTTATAAAAATTCAATTTGCTGATCATCATAATATTTTGAAATCAATTAAGGACCCTTGTGTGTGATTAAAACTTCATACAGTCCATTAATGACTGTTATTCAAAATAATTTCCTATTTGCAATTTAAAAATATGTTTTATAGCCAAGAATGACAAAGAAAAAAGCATCATTCAGGTTGCCTTCCCATTATGCCTAACCAAATTATTTAATGCAAGAAAATACATCTACATGGTATTTTCCGATCTCCCAAATTGTTTGCACTCTGTTCCTGCCAAACATCTTGTAAAAGCATCCAGTTTCCTGGCAACAAAGACCTTAAGTACTACCAAATCCATTATCTATCCACTGCAATCAATTTTAAATCCAGTGGAGACTAGGGTGCCAGAGCTACAGATTGAGGGAATGTAAGACAAGACAGCAAAACTTCAGCTATAGAAAATATTTTCAAACAAATACTTTTTTCTGTATTATAGTATTATATTACTCTTATAGGTGTATAGCTGTTTCTATGTTTACATATGTGCACAATACAGTGTTTATCCTGTGTTCAGTAAGGCAGCAAGTACAGTTAAGGTAATTAAGGGCTTTTTTCATAACAAAAAACAAACAAAATGGGCCAATAGTTCAACTCCTGACTACCCAACCCAAGTTATATAAAGCCTTTGGGTTCCAGAAATAATGATGAGCTGTGTGTTTGGTCCTGCATAGATTTTTGCGAGGACCTCACACTTTCTTTTTCTTGTTATTTGCATGAGCTTTCTCCTCATAATCCATACCAGACCAAAAGGGCCAGTATAAAATTGGTGGTGGGGGGCACACCAATCATTTTTGTATTTTTTATGAGATATCTTCCTTTTAAAATTCAGACCAGACCTGAAGGACCGGGTACAAATTATCAGTGAACTGTTTTTTTTTTGTGTGTGTGGGTCTTCAATTAATATCTAAAGTATTTCAGACCCTCATCTAGGACAAGGGTCTGGTGTAGATGAAGGGCCGAGGAGAGTAAAGAAAGAAAATGATGTGAGGGTTTCTCCAATAGTGATGGACGAACTTCCGACGGGACGTTTCGCGAACGTGGCCGATAGTTCGCGAACCGTAACGTTCACGGCAGGCCCCATTGACTTCAATCGGAGGCGAACTTTGCAAACCTTCAGGTCAAATTTGCAGCCACAAAATAATTACTTGCTGTGCAAACATAGTCCCACCACATGGCCAATGACATAACACACGTATGAGGTGAATCTGGGATCGACAACTACAAGCATTCTTTTTTTATATGTGAAATTGTGACAATTCAGGACTGTGGAGCGCATGAAGGCAATGTAGGAGAGGGAAGGTCAGGGTAGGCAAAGAAGAGGGTGCAGGAGATGATCACCAGCAGCATGACATACAGCAATGACACCTGCACCGTGATAGAGTGATCTGACACCAGCACCGTGATAGAGAGCACTGACATCAGCAGCGTGACATAAAGCACTGACACCAGCACCGTGATATACAGCACTGACACCAGCACCGTGATAGAGAGCACTGACATCAGCAGCGTGACATACAGCAATGACACCTGTACCGTGATAGAGTGATCTGACACAAGCACCGTGATAGAGAGCACTGACATCAGCAGCGTGACATAAAGCACTGACACCAGCACAGTGATATACAGCATTGACACCAGCACCGTGATAGAGAGCTCTGACATCAGCAGCGTGACATACAGCAATGACACCTGCACCGTGATAGAGTGATCTGACACCAGCACCGTGATAGAGAGCACTGACATCAGCAGCGTGACATAAAGCACTGACACCAGCACCGTTATATACAGCACTGACACCAGCACCGTGATATACAGCACTGACACCTGCACCGTAAGCAGCCCCAGGAGGAAGTCAGCATAGCACAGGGATGGTGGGAGCCCCTCATAATAAGCAGCCCCAGGAGGATGTCAGCATAGCACAGGGATGGTGGGAGCCCCTCATAATAAGCAGCCCCAGGAGGAAGTCAGCACAGCACAGGGATGGTGGGAGCCCCTCATCCCCTCATAATATGCACAGCAGAGGTACAGCCCCAGGAGGAAGTCAGCACAGCACAGGGATGGTGGGAGGCCCTCATAATAAGCAGCCCCAGGAAGATGTCAGCATAGCACAGGGATGGTTGGAGCCCCTCATAATAAGCAGCCCCAGGAGGAAGTCAGCACAGCACAGGGATGGTGGGAGCCCCTCATAATGAGCATAGCACAGGGATGGTGGGAGCCCCTCATAATATGCACAGCAGAGGTACAGCCCCAGGAGGAAGTCAGCACAGCACAGGGATGGTGGAAGCCCCTCATAATAAGCAGCCCCAGGAGGAAGTCAGCACAGCACAGGGATGGTGGGAGCCCCTCATAATAAGCAGCCCCAGGAGGAAGTCAAGTATGTGCAAGTATTTTGTACGTGTATTACACAACTATATACTGCACACCAAATAGTACACCTATACCAGTCCTTAATGACCTTTGTGGAACTAGTAGATTGTGATTAGCAGACTGTACCTCACTCAACCCTATATACTGTAGTACACTATACCTTACCAGTCCTTATAAGGACCTTTGTGGAACTAGTAGGTTGTGATTAGCAGACTGTACCTCAGTCCATATACTGATAAAGGACTGCTGCAGAATAGGGCAGCAGTCAGCAGTAGTGCACCTCAACCCTATATATTGTGGACCTATACCAGTCCTTAACCACTTCCCACCCGGCCAATGCAGATATACGGCCGGGTGGGAGCCGTCTACTCCTGATAGGCCGTTCAGGAACGTCCTTCAGGAGTAGCGGGATTGCGCGCGCGCGCGCTCGCGCAGCGGCGCGATCCCGATGTGCTCGTGTCACCCGGACACGGCACATCTCAGATCGGCAGGAGGGCTCTGTGATTGGCCCTCCTGATCACATGACGGCCGTGTCCAATCACGGCCGTCATGTGATGTAAACAAACAGCCGGTTGCTAGGCAATCGGCTCTCCTCTCCTCACACGGAAGTCACCGCTGAGGAGAGGAGAGCAGAACGCTGCAGCCGGCTGATGATCAGTGAGTATGGGCTGCTTTTTACAGCTTTTTACTCACTGATCATCAGTGTAGTGTAAACACACAACACACCACACAGTACAAACACAGTCCCCACATATGTCCCCAAAACACACATGTCCCCAAAACATACATGTCCCCAAATAATAAAAACACATGTCCCTAATAATAAAAACATGTCCCCCACATATGTCCCACTAAAATCACATGTCCCAATGATTATCTGCACACATATGTACGTGATCACCTGCACACATATGTACATGATCATTTGCGTACATATGTCCGTGATCACACAAACCAATTATTATACACTTAACGGAATTTTTTTTACCAAAAACATGTAGCAGAATACATTTTGGCTTAAATTTATGACAAAATTTGATTTTATTGGATTTCTTTTCAAATAGAAAAAAGAAAATATTGTTTTTTTTCCAAATTTCCGCTATTTTTGCGCTTATATCGCAAAAAAAAAAACCGGAGTCGTGAATAAATAACACCAAAATAAAGCTCTATTTGTGCGAACAAAATGATAACAATTTCATTTGGGTACAGTGTAGCATGACCGCGCAATTGTCACTGAAAGCGCTAGAGCGCTGAAAGCTGAAAATTGGGCTGGGAAGGAAGAGGGTGAAAGTGCCCTGTATTGTAGTGGTTAAGGAATAGCAGACTGTACCTCACTCAACCCTATGTACTGTAGTACGCTATACCTTACCAGTCCTTATAAGGACCTTTGTGGAACTAGTAGGTTGTGATTAGCAGACTGTACCTCAGTCCCTATACTGATAAAGGACTGCTGCAGAATAGGGCAGCAGTCAGCAGTAGTGCACCTCAACCCTATATATTGTGGACCTATACCAGTCCTTAAGGAATAGCAGACTGTACCTCACTCAACCCTATGTACTGTAGTACACTATACCTTACCAGTCCTTATAAGGACCTTTGTGGAACTAGTAGGTTGCGATTAGCAGACTGTACCTCAGTCCCTATACTCATAAGGGACTACTGCAGCAGAAGGGCAGCAGTCAAGTATAATATTCTTTCTATATTTGGAAGAAAAAATATTATATGTGTACAAGCCTATTACCATACCAGTCCTGAAAAGAACCTTTGTGGACCTAATAGTAACAGCTACTGATTAAACTGACTGTCCCTCACTGCCACACACAGCTTCCTGCCTATCCCTATTTTAACTGACAAAACACAGGCTGCTGCAACAATAACTTGAATAGCACTCAAAACTATATCCTGTACTACTTTACCATACCAGTCCTGAAAGGGACTTTTGTGGACCTAATAGTAACAGCTAATGATTAAACTGACTGTCCCTGCTGCACACAACGTCCTGTCCCTCTCTCTACACTGACAAAAGACAGGCTGCTGCAACAATGACTTGAATAGCAGTGCCTCAAACCTATATCCTGAACTATACCTAACACCTATACCATACCAGTCCTTAAAAGAACTTTTGTGGATCTAATAGCTAGCGATTTGGGTCACTGCAGTCTCTCCCTGCTCCACACAGCAACCTCTCCCTATAGTGACAGTAGAAAGAATGTAAAATGGCCGCCGGATCGGGTCTATTTATAAGTTAGGGGGAATGTCCAAGTGTCCATGTGCTGTAATGTCTCAATTGGCTGTCCTGTACCACATGATGGATGTGTCATCATATGTCAAAGTTCTTTTACACAGTAAACACGGAAGTCTGCCGGGCGAACAGCGGCAATAGTCCGCCGATCGGGCGTACCGCGAACAGCCAAAATTTGCCACGATACGGCCGCCGGGCGAACCGTTCGCCCATCCCTATTCCCCATAATTCATAGCAGGCCCTTCAGCTCTGTTTTTTTTTTCCATAAGATTTTTATTACAGAATTAGTACAAAAATGAAAAATCAAAAAAAAAAAACCCTTTCCAAATACCTTCATAGTAGAAGAGTTCTCAAGACTGTCAACAGGCCATCACCGGCCAAATAAGTCCAGGCATTATAGAGGGCTACAAACCATTACATCTATCTAGTAATACAGTACAGAACCAAAATTTCCACCTGAAACTGTACTGTGTTTATACACCACAACAAAGGAACCTAGAATCAAAACAACAGGTCAACCCCAGTAGGGGCTTGGGTTCCAATGGCCACTTATGCCAGTGACATAATATGTTTGTGCGCATCTAAAGTTTTATAGTGAATCCAGCATACCCAAGTCAAAATAAAATATTTAATTCTATCCTGGGCTGTCAATATCAGCTCCTCCATCTCCTCTAGCCTGTTCACACAGATGAAGCATTTCTTCAACCGGGCAGTGTTGATCATGTGGATCAGCAAATATTTATTATAAGTGCGTACAGGAAGGGATGAGTGATGAAGCAGATATTGGCTTGGCAAGAAGTGAACTGTTTTTACTGTCATCCGAGCCTTAATATTATGAACCCTGAATATTATGAACCTTGATAAAGAAAATGACCAAACTAGGACGTGTCCAACAAATGCGGAGGAATGGGCCCTGATCCCAACAGTCTGTGGCTGTTTCAGCTCTCATTTTAAGGGGGACCCTACACAAAAAAAGCTTGCAACACCCCAAAAAATATCCAAAGCAGATCTTTATACAAGCATGCCATCTACAAAAGGAAAGGGGACAAGTATGTGGTCCTCTCCTCCTAATATCCACCAGACCACATGCTCTCAACATGGGGGGTACCTTACCAGGCTGATTAAGACAAGGGCTTCTTCCCCACATCTCTGACCAGTGGTTGTGGGAGTTTATGGGTGTGGGGCTTCTGGAAGCCAACATGACCAATGAGGGGGACCCCAATACCACTCTCCTATGTGAACAAGTAAGGGTTTACTCATTCACAAAAACTGTAAAGTGTAAAAAAAAAAAAAAACTAGCACAGCTTTTTGAAAGTTCTTTAATTAAAAAATGATGTACATCCATCATCAATCACATCATCCAGCCATGCAGATCCAGGTCAATCCCAATGTCCCAAGCCATAGACCCACTGAGAGAGACAAAAAAAACAGCTTCTACCGAAACAGATCTGAACATGACAACTGCTCGCCTGCTACTGACATCTTCAGGAGGTGACAGCTGATGTAAGCAACCTGCCTGGTGACATCATTGACCAAATATGGGCATGACTATATTTGGTCAATGGCGTCACAGGGACTCCTGTTACATCATTAACAAATATGGTCATGTCTACCCTTTTAGTTTTTAACAAAACCAATGATATGCTTTACTGTTCCAATAGATTTCTACCCTGAAAGCATTACACTAAGGTCGTTTTTGGCATCATCATGTATTCCCAAGTATCACCATTCAGTCCATGCAAAGTTTTGCAGGATCTATCAGTCTGAAGGATGGATGGACCATAGTAATAAGGCTTCCAAAGTCTAATATTGTCTCCCACAGATGTCCTTCTATTGCAATAGGGCATGTTTTCAAGCCTCTGTCCCTCTGTGTAGTGTAAGAATAGGCCTGGAAAATAGTGATATATGCCTCCCAAGTCACAAATCAGATGCTCGTGTAATATGGTTCAATTGGCAGCCACATGCCCAATCCTTGACATTGCCAAGACCTAATATGCTCTCTCTCTCTCTTGAAAAAGACCACATAAGACCACAAAATCACATGACACTGGGGAGGGAAAATGCTAATTGGGCCCAATTTGGAAATTTTTGCTTATACTCACTTTTGTTGCCAACGGTTTAGACATTAATGGCTGTGTGTTGAATTATTTTGAGGGAACGGCAATTTTACTGTCATTCAAGCTGTAAGCTCACTACTTTATGAAGGGTTAGAAAGAGTTAATGAACTGTAACATTAAATGGTTGAGAAACAAAGGGGGTTATTTACAAAAGGAAAATTCCCTTTTCACTGTAAGTGCACTTTTAAAGTGCGCTGGAAGTAAAGTCGCTGTAGATCCAAGGGGGACATGCAAGGGAAATAAAAAACAGAATTTTAGTTTGCATATGATTGGATGATAAAATCAGCAGAGCTTCCACTAATTTCAGATCTCTGCCTTATATTTAGAGTGACTGCACTTTCAAGTGCACTTGCAAGTGCACTTGCAGTGCAAAGTGGATTTATATCCATAAATAACCCTCAAATTGTCCTTCTGCTGTACTTTCACATATAGCATAACTGCATTCCAAATGAGCTCCATAAATAACTGATTGTGAGACTATGTCCCCAGACAGGCTGGCCACCAACATTCTGTGACGCATGTTGTTACTTGCTAGTTTAAACTATATGTCTAAAATATCATACTATATACATGTATATGATTCATCTCTTGTTCGTCCCCCTTATGCTACGTGACGCCTTTTTTTCTGAGTTTTTATAAAAACTCAAGCCACACTACCACTAAACTTGAGCATACTTTGAAACCATTTTGTGTCTTCTTCATTGTGTGCTCCCAGAGCTCTGTAGAGGAATCCACTGGTCATTCATAAAAAAAAAAAAACAGGCAGAATTAATCCTTTCACTTTATATTGTAGCAAAGTGTCTTTCTTCGGTGTTGTCCCATGAAAACATATAATAAATTATTTACAAAAATTTGAGGGGTGTACTCACTTTTGTGAGATATTGTATATGTACACACATCTATTAACCGGTATGCAGATGGGAAGTGGCTGTAAAAAGTCTGCAGAAGATCTGAATCATCCATAATGTCACAAAAAAGAAGAAAGATAAAAAACACCCAATGTGATGTACTTGAGGAGCATGGCAGCCATTTTCCTGTAGTCTTGTAGTAATTGGTGCCGGCCCGTCCTACACCTATATAAACAGACAATGTTCATGGATGGGCAGGCTTAACAAAGGGGCCACACCTCAAAATGTGTAACATGGGCATTTTTATTACATGATATCATCAGGCCATCTTATGGGCCTACAACACTTCTTTGTTGTCCACAGTGGTTCTCACCCATGTGACAGACCGTCTGCTGCTTCTGTTTGCTCTTACTGGTGTTTCCCTGGTTAACTTGCTGGTTCCAAGCACCTTCTCATCCCTGGAATGATTGGGTCCAGGTAAGAAAAAAAGGGGGGGGGGCTCTGGGGGCTGCTGCAGCACAGAAGTTTTTTCACCTTAATGCATAAATGCATTAAGGTGAAAAACCTTGAGACTTCAAAACATTAGGGAGTGATCAAAGGGTTAACGTTGTGCCTAGCCCGTGTTTTACTATACTATGTGAGGTGCTTTTACTAGGGGAAGAGATGAAATGTATGTATGAAATTAAATGTATGTTTGAAATGAATGACACAAAGTCCATGCCTTCCCTCCCGTCAGAATGGTGATTTGCCTTGTTTACACAGGCAGATCACAGTTCTGTGTTTGCCTGCCGATCAGCAGGTGCTGGAGAAGATCGGGTACCCTGCACCTGCTGATCGGCTTCCTCTGTGTGTAATTGCAGTGGAAATGAGCTGCCGTATGTGTTATCTGGGGCAGTAAAGCTGCTATGGGGCGGACTTGAAGTGGTTAAAGAATTAATTTTTCTTGACAAGCCCTAGTCTTGATGCCTACTACAGTATTTCAGAAAAAAAAGACCATCAAAATCTACACCTAGTCTTTGCAATACCCATCATGCATTGTACTACTTTTCTTTTTTCTTTTGTATATGTATGTAATATTACTCCTTGTTTTTCTTGTCAAAAGGGTTTATTTATTGCACAATAAAATGAAAGTACATTGGTTACATGTACAAGGATGTATAAACATAAGCTCTTTGCTAAACAATAAAACAAATTATATATATATATATATATATATATATATATATATATATATATATATATATATATATATATATATATATATATATATATATATATGTAACATACTATGTTATATGTATGTATGAAAGTTGTAACTATAAATATCTAACAGAAGATATCTTTATTTTTTTTTTTAAACGTACATATACATACATATATAAGTCTAGTATGTATAAATATAGAGAAGATATGGATGATCAAATATTGAACCATAACATAAAATGAGATAAAAAAGAAGGGTAAGAGAAAAGGAAGGAGAAGAAAGAATAGATAAAGAGTAAGTTCACAAGGTCGGTCCAGGTACCAGAGCATAGTTCTGCGTATTTATTCCATGTATGAATAAAAATGTGGTTACACGATTTTGTTAAGTAATCAGGTAATGAGTTAAATAATCAGTTACCATGGCTGAAGGACTGAATCATTGAAATTTGGGAGTAAAGGAGTCTTTATCCATGGATTCCATATTTTCTTGAATTTTGGAAAATTGGTTGCCTTCAATAGCAGACATTTTAGTGTGAGACATTGCAGAATTCATTCTGTTCTTGGTTTCAGCCTAGACAGTTTTGGTGATTTCCATGCTTTTGCCATTGTTTGTTTAGCAGCAGTTGAAATTTGAACAAAAAGCTTAAATTGGGAGAATGTTAGATGATCTGCTTTTAGATTAAGTAATGCAATGAAATGGTCTGGTGTTAGTAGCGGCGTTTGGAACATTTTGGAGGCTAGTTCAAATATTTTTCCCCAATAAAATTTTGCTATTGGACATATCCACCATATATGTAGGTGTGTACCTGGATCTGTACAACCTCTGAAACAGAGGGCTGAATGGTTGGGAGTGTGTTTAGCCATTCTGGCAGGTAATAGGTACCAGCGGGTTAGAACTTTATAATTTTCTTCCATCGCAGTAACATTGGGTGAGGAAGATTTAGTAGTTAACCATATTTCAAACCATTCTGCATCATCCAGTTTTTGTCCCAAATCTTCCTCCCACTTTTGGACATAGGTTAATTTATCAGATTTTGATTTAGTCAAAAGTTGTGTGTGAAGAGATAATATCATTCCTTTAGCAAGTGGGTTATTTTTGCACATTGATTCAAAAATGGAAAGGCGAGGTAAGGGTGATTCAGCATTTGTGAGGGGTGCAAATTTTTTTTTTTTCATTTGTAGATACCTGAATAGTTCAAACTGCAGTAAACCATAGCTTTCCCTAAGTTCCAGGAATGATCAGAAGGAATTAGGAGTAATGAATTAATGGTGCATTAAGAGGTTGGCATTTGACCAGGCTTTAAATTATTTCAGATATATCCATGCCAGGTAGAAGGCAGGATTTTTGAAAAAGGATAATAGGGGGTATGTTTTGATTGTAGCCTATTTTTAGTTTTCAGGCTGTCCCAGAGAGATGCAAAGGGGGTTATTTACAAAAGGCAAATACACTTTGCACTGCAAGTGCACTTGGAAGTGCAGTCACTCTTAATCTAAGGGGTAGATCTGAAATGAGTGGAAGCTCTGCTGATTTTATCATCCAATCATGTGCAAACTAAAATTCAGTTTTTTTTATTTTCCTTGCATGTCCACCTCGGATCTACAGCGACTTTACTTTCAAAGGCACTTACAGTACAAAGTGGGTTTTCCTTTAGTAAATAACCCCCAAATTATTTAGTTATAGGGTTAGTGAGTGTACGATGGTCTTTAGGTTGGAGCCATAATAAATTAGAGATTGAAAGTGGATCACATTCCGAGGCTTCTGTTAGTACTCATAATGGGCTTTTCTTTATTATATGCTACTTGGTGATACTGGTCGGGTGGGCAGCTTTGTAGTAGGTGGCAAAATTGGGGAGACCAAGCCCTCCATTAGTTCTAGGGGCAAATAATGTACATGCCGGTATGCGAGGTTTCATAGGGCCCCAAACTAATTTTGATACTCTTTGTTGCACCAGTCTTAGATAATAAGATGGATTAGAAATTGGTAGTACTCGAAACAGGTTTAATAACTTGGGCAAGATGGTCATTTTAGTTGCATTTATTCTTCCTATCCAGGATAATGGGAATTGTGACCATTGTTTTAATAATGCTGTTATTTGTTTTAATAAGAGGGAGGGATACATGGCTGTGAATAGATCTGTATAAGAGGCTGTTAGATGGATTCCCAAATATGGGATAGACTTATCTGCCCATATAAAGGGGAGTGCGGTTTTTGCTGGAATCAATTCTGCATCAGTTAGGGAGATATCAAGAGCCAGGCATTTCTTAGTGTTAATGGCCAGGCCTGATATTGACGCAAATTTACTTAGAATGGGCAAAAGATTAGGGCCTGAAATTTGAGGGGATGACAGGAAAAGAAGGATATCATCCACAAATATGCAAAGTTTATGCTGCATACTTCCTACTTCAATGCCAGTAATCATAGGGTTGGTCCTAATAAATTGAGCTAAGGGTTCTAAAATAAAAGTGAATAAGAGAGGGGATAGTGGGCATCCCTGCCTTGTACCTCTTTCGATTTTGAATGATTCAGCAGAGATCCCTTATTTCCCTGGGAATTGTAAGAATTTGACAGAATAGAATGGCATAGGCAAGGCAGTCCTATGCCCCTTAATAGACAGAGCTTGATATCAGACTTTGGAAGCTCCAGTGAGTCCAGTGAGATCAACAGTCACTAGAGCCTGTACAAGTCATGCAGTGCTAAAACAATGCTGTGGAGCCAGCTGGGAGCCAAAGCTTCATCTGATATCAGTCCAGCCTGAAGTTATATTGGTGATAACTCTTTAATTCCTTGTCAGCTAGGAGGACAAAGGGCTTAGGCATGGGGGACGGGGAGGCAGTATTGGGTTGGAGGAGTCTATCACAGATTTAGGGGCAGCAAGGCCCATAGGTCTGCAATATAGTTAGATGGATTAATGGACACTATGCCAGGTGTTTCAACATTTTTTAAAGGTTTTAGAAAATGTTTTGTGCTTTGCAATTTTTTTGCAAGGATGCATTTATCACTATTGCCAACCTGCGGACCAGGACTCTCACAGCAGATAACTGGTGAGTTGTTTATGCCACGTACACACGACCGGACTTTTCTACAGTAAAGGTCTGACGGAACTAATCCAACGGATTTGTGTGTGGGCTCCATCGGACCTTTACTGTCCAAAAATCTGACGGACTTTAGAAATAGAACACGTTTCAAATTTTTTCGCCAGAACTCCACCATACCCAGTTTCTATCGAGAAATCCGCTGTGTATGCTAGTCCGACAGACAAAAACCAACACTAGGGCAGCTATTGGCTACTTTCTATGAACTTCCTTATTCTAGTCCAGTCGTATGTCATCACGTTCGAATCCGTCGGTGTGGCTGTGTGTGGTCAAATCCGTTCATTCGGAAAGTCCAGCGGAGCTTCGCCGAAAGTCCATCAGGAAGACCATTGGACCTAGTCTGACGAAAAGTCTGGTTGTGTGTACGCGGCATAACACATTTTGGGGAGGTTCAGACATCATCTCCAGTGGCACATGGCCCTGTTGCTTCTGGCACTGGGTCAAAATCATTGGCAACTCTAAGTTCAGTTCCAGTTGCTTTTAGGCTTGTGAAGTAACCATCAGGGTGGGGAAATACATTAAGATATTCTCATTTTTAGTTTTGTAAATGTTTATTATGAAGAAGCGTAAGACAAGCAAAAGAAGAAAATATGAAGAGGAGAAGCATAGATGGCTCCTCATTTCTCAGACATTTTCTATTTTAGCCAGTGTGGCTGGTGAAAAAATGCCTAGAAAATGTTGAAACTTTTTTTGCTGCATGGATGCAACTGAGGAAGCCTATCAGATTTAAAAAGGCTCAGCATAGCTGTGTTATGACAAGCAGTGTGTATGAATAAAATAGTGCACCATCGTATCCAGTGGGACCAAAAGGACATTGGTTTGTAGATCAAGCTCATGGCAACCCAGGGTCTTCAGATCAGCCATTTTATGGAACCACTAGTGGTTTCAGAAGTCTGGAATTTGTTGATAGTTCAACAAAGTCACATACCAATGCAGAACTTCAAACTGATTTAAACACAAGTGCTCTGAATGTGGAGGCTTGCATACACAGTCTTTGTATTTTCTGGGGTTCAACGGGGTGATGAAATTGGTGGAGCGGTTATGAAGATATCTGTTGAAATGCTTAGGTTATCCATATGCCTTTACACAAATTTCAATTACCACTTGATATTTATACAAAAAAATGTTATAGTTTACCACCAAGTAATAATGAGCACTTTTGAACATCAGAAAACATTTATTATAGTATCTGGGGTCACTCAGCATAGCAACTATTTTTCTTTACAGAAAAAAGACTAAACTATACATTTATTGTACTGAAATTTTGCTTAAGTTAGGGAAGGAGATGTAGCTGGTACTAGAGCGTCATGATTTGACCAAGAATTGGCATGTATCAATCACCAATCATTCCTGCCGAGACAGTACAAGTAAATGTAACAATATAAATGATACTTCCCAGTTTACATATATATCGTGTGTAGTTTTTTATATACAGTCAGGTCCATAAATATTGGGACATATTGGGGCTCTATACACCACTACAATGGATATGAAATGAAACAAAGGTGTGCTTTAACTGCAGACTTTCAGCTTTAATTTGAAGGTATTTACATCCAAATCAGATGCATGGTGTAGGAATTACAACAGTTTGTATATGTGCCTCCCACTTTCTAAGGGACCAAAAGTAATGAGACAGATTAACCATCGTCCATCAAACTTTAACTTTTTAATACTTGGTTGCAAATCCTTTGCAGTCAATTATAGCCTGAATCCTGAAGCTCAGGTGATTGACTTGGCCATTGCATAACATTCCTTTTCTTTCCCTTAAAAAAAGTCTTTGGTTGCTTTCACAGTATGCTTCAGATCATTGTCCATCTGCACTGTGAAATGCTGTTCAATGAGTTCTGAAGCATTTTGCTGAATATGAGCAGATAATATTGCCCGAAACACTTCAGAATTCATCCTGCTGCTTTTGTCAGCAGTCATATCATCAATAAATACAAGAGAACTGGTTCCACTGGCAGCCATACATTCCCACGCCATGACACTACCACCACCATGCTTCACTAATGAGGTGGTATGCTTTGAATCATGAGCAGTTCCTATCCTTCTCCATACTCTTCTCTTCCCATCACTCTTGTACAAGTTGATCTTGGTCTCATCTGTCCATAAGATGTTGTTCCAGAACTGAGGCTTTTTTAGATATTGTTTGGCAAACTCTAATCTGGCCTTCCTATTTTTGAGGCTCACCAATGGTTTACATCTTGTGGTGAACCCTCTGTATTCACTCTGGTGAAGTCTTCTCTTGATTCTTGACTATGACAGTGTTCTTGAGTGTTCTTGATCTGGCCAACTGTTGTGAAGGGTGTTTTCTTCACCAGGGAAAGAATTATTCACCACAGTTGTTTTCTGTGGTCTTCTGGGTCTTTGAGTGTTGCTGAGGTCACTGGTGCGTTCTTTCTTTTTAAGCATGTTCCAAATAGTTGATTTGGCCACACATAATGTTTTTGCTATCTCTCTGATGGGTTTGTTTTATTTTCTCAGCCTAATGATGGCTTGCTTCACTGATAGTGACAGCTCTTTGGATCTCATATTGAGAGTTGACAGCAACAGATTCAAAATGCAAATAGCACATTTGAAATGAACTCTGGACCTTTTATCTGCTCCTTGTAAATGGGATAATAACACACACATGGCCATGGAACAGCTGAGCAGCCAATTGTCCCATTACTTCTGGTCCCTTAAAAAGTGGAAGGCACATATACAAACTAATTCCTACACCGTTCACATGATTTGGATGTAAATATCCTCAAATTAAAGCTGAAAGTCTGCAGTTAAAGCACATCTTGTTTGTTTCATGTCTAATCCATTGTGGTGGTGTATAGAGCCAAAACGATTAGAATTGTGTCAATGTCCCAATATTTATGAACCTGACTGTAGAATATTATGAAATTACATAATTGAATGTAGCTCTGTAATACATTTAATATATCATTGAATTCATTTTAAACACAAATAATGTAATCTGTATAGCAGGACTGAAGTTTGAGGGAAGGTAGCAGTTCAAGAAGTTGATATTCCTTCTACTCCTGTGCTGACAAGAAGCATGCTTATAGAGGAAAGAGCAGAGTGACAAGGAGCTCATCACTGTGCTGCTATCATTTCACTGTCCATTAACATTATGGGGGGTCTAGAACAATGTTGGCTCAAAGGTAGTGGGCGGAATGATGCTGGCCATTGGACTGCAGACATCTAGCAGGAAGCTGATGCACGTGGCCGGCAGCTCTGCGATTGCTCCATAGAGAAGCAGAACGAGGATCTGTGAATGTAAACAAAGAGATCCCCATTCTGACAGGGAAGAACAGAGTGATTGTCTCTTTTTAGTGATCTCTCGGTACTCCCAGTCAGTCCCCTCTCCCCACAGTTAGACACACCTCCCAGGGAACACATTATAGCACCGACCGCTGCATAAATGTCACTGGTCCCAAAAAAGTGTCAAACATGTCCGATCTGTCCACCGCAATGTTGCAGTCCTGCTAAAAATCGCTTATCACTGCCATTACTAGTAATTAAAAAAATTATAATAAAAATATTTTGTAGATGCTTTAACTTTTGTGCAACCCAATCAATATACACTTATTGTGATTTTTTTTGCCAAAAATATGCGGAAGATTATTGGCCTAAACTGATGGAGACATTTTTTTGGATATTTATTATAGCAAAAAGTAAAAAATATTTATTTTTTTCAAAATTGTTGGTCTTTTTTTGTTTATTGCACAAAAAATAAAAACTGCAGAGGTAATCAAATACCAACAAAAGAAAGCTCTATTTATTGGAAAAAAAAAGAATGTCAATTTTGTTTGGGTACAGCATTGCACGAGCATATTGTGGGACTGTGAAACATTGGTATTTTTCTTTTCTATCACAGATAGCCTAGTATTTAGGTTGGATACGTGGTGTTTCAGACCCTGCAATTCACCCCGCGAGGCAGTTTCAATTCTGGTGGCCAGGGATTCAAAGTCAGCCCTGGTGAGCAGTTGTTGTACAAAGGACCAGAATGTTTGTTCAGTAGGGTGTTTGGTCAGGCTGTCTGCCAGGCAAAAATGTGAAATCCGTACTCACAGTGTCTCTTGTGTGAGAGGAGACTAGTGGGTTGTAGTTTCTAGTCTCATACTGGAAGATGGAGACAGCAGGTGGTACAGGTTCTCCTGAAGTAGCTCTAGTCTTCATCATCTAGGCTGCTGGCAGGGGTCAAAGTTAATGAGCAGAGAAGCCAGTGAGAGAGACCATTTGGAATAGAGATAAAAGACATGTTGTGGTCCTCCACTGGAATATCCTGTTCAATCCAATGCAAGTAATCATCGTTAGTAGTGCATGTGGAGGAGCTGGTGTCAGCTTCCAGAGCTTTGGTGAGGAAGCAGCAAGCTGAGAGGGCTTTAAAAAGCTGGGTGCTGAAACAACGACAGTCTGTAAACCACTGACATTGAATGGAGAAATGTCATCAGAACACCCAGGATTCCTCAGAAGAGACCAACGTTTTATTTACATGGTCACACGGTACACATACAGCAATGTTTCAGAGCCACGCAGGGCCTCTTCATCAGGTAAGTGACAAAGGTCAACACACACCACCAAGTATTTATTTAGACAATCCACCAATCAGTGCAAACTTTTGTGGCCTAACGGCTCCCCTGACGTCAAAATGACGCCATAAGCACACCATTACATTCTGTTTAAATGTATGACATAACAGTCAAAAGTGGGAATACAATCAGTAACATAATAGTCATCAGCCACTGCAGTAATCATTAAACATATGTACAGAGATACTGGCCACTTTTTTTATGTCAGTTATGTTATATATTTAAACTGAGTGTAATGGCATGCGTATGATGTAATTTTGACTTCAGGAGGCAGAGTTATGCCCTGTACACACGGTCAGACTTTCCGACGACAAAATCAGTCGGATTTTTTCTGATGGATTTTGGCCCAAACTTGTCTTGCATACACACGGTCTCAGAAAGTTGTCGGAAAATCTGATTGTGTCGAACGAGGTACAACATGTACGACAGGGCTATAAATGGGGCATTAGCCAATAGCTTTCATCTCGTAATTTATTCTGAGCTTGCATGGCACTTTGTCTGTCGGAATTGTCTACACACGATCAGAATTTAAACGATCAGACTTTGTTGTCGGAAAATTTTAGATCCAGCTCTCAAACTTTGTGTGTCGGAAATTCCGACGGAAAAAGTCTGATGGAGCCCGCACACGATCAGATTTTCCGACAACGTGATCCGATTGCACATTTTCCGTCAGAAAGTCCAAGCGCGTGTACAGGGCATTAGGCTGCAAAGGTTTGTATTGATTGGTGAGTTGTTTACATAAATACTTGATGGTGTGTGTTGCATTTTGTCATCTGCCTGATGAAGGGGCCCTGTGTGGATCCAAAACGTTGCTGTATGTGTATCGTGTGACTATGTAAATAAAGCTTTGGATCCTTCTGAGGAATCCTTGTTGTGCTGATGACATTTCTCCATTCAATACCTGGCCAAAGTATGAATCTCACACCTCTTTTCCCCAGACAACTTTTGAATGCCCCAACTATGGGTGTGGAACTGCATTTGGCAATTAAATTGAGCAAACCTCACAAGGCACCAGGCCCAGACTGCTATAACCCTTTATGTTATTAAACATGTCAACACCTCACACTTTCCCTCCCTTAAGCCTATAATTAAATGTTGTATCAATTCCCCTGGGACCCCTTCAGAGACTACATCTCGGTCATAACAAAGAAAGCTTAAGCCCAATGCCCAGCTATCAGACTATTGTATTCACCCCTCCCCCCCCCCCAGGTCAGACCTACTCTGTTAGCACTCCAGAGGAAGCCAGAGCCAATATGGAATCTACATAGTTGATCCCTCACACAGAACTTAACCACAGCCCAGCAAAATTTCCCACTTTACCCATTTCATGGTCCCTACCAGTTCACCTGAGACCCTTATTGGATAAAGTACCTTTACGAAAACTTACTTTTATATGTATGTCACTGACATCAAGATCCCCATTCTAAGACCAAGGTTGATTCTACAGAGAGGGGAGTTTTATTTTTTATGAGAACCTAACCTAGTCTCCTATTTGGGATCCTTCCCAGCAGACCTAAGATTGTGACGGGAGTTACTTTTGGGCGCAGGGTGACCAAGAAAAGAATGAACACTGAGAATATGATTGGATTACTTCAAATGGGACAGTAATATTCATTAACAATATTGCTCAAGAAATATGAAGATTTTATCCCTTGTACACTGTGAGGTCTATGGCCAGGAAGTATAACTCCTAATATGGAAATTCCAGGAAGTGCAATGTAAGAGACCGACTGTCTATTGCTTAATGATGTTGCTTTTGTCTGGATAAGTAAATTCTGTTAATCTTGTCTGAGGCAATTTTCCCTTCACCTATTATTACGTGTGCCAATGAACTCACCTGTTTTCTGCTAGGAGAGGTATTGACACTCAGAATAATGTGTATTGGGGGCTCATTATGTTACTATTGTGTGATGTTGTGGGTGGATCCGGATCATTTGGCACCTGCAGTATTCCCAAGTATATAAAAAGAACCTGCATTAATTTCAATAAAGAGCCTCGTCTCGTAATTGGGGCAAAGAATTATTCATATGGGTTTCTTGTTCAGCTGATTGGAGTGTCCGATAGCTGCCTTTGTGTTTGGAAATAGAATGTCCTAAACAGCTTTAACCCCTTTCATACTCGGGGAGTCATTACAAGGATCAATAGGCCAGATCTTCTATCCCCATGATTACACAGATAGCCCCCTTTCAATAGCTATTAGAGACCAGGGATAACAGAATCTCCTGCCATTCCCCTTACCACCATCTCTTTTTCCAAGTAAACTTGTTAGCATCCATGCATTCCTCCTTGGGACTGAATGAAATGCATATTGACCTTTTTGTTTATTAATTTGAGCAGTTTGCATCTATTAGGTGCATGTAGCCTTTCCAACACTAAGAGGCTCAGGCCCTTTTATGTAGTGAAGAAGGAGATTCCAGGGTCATTGTGAAGGGTAAGCTCAGGTCTACCTCAGAAATCAACCCATGTTTAAGTGTGCATTTAGCCAATTTTTACCTACTTGATACATCCTGGAGGTCTGGTAGCATTTCTGGATCAGGATGCACTCTCTTGTGATGTGGCCAACCCATGACACTCTGCTTTCCCTGAGCATGACCCTGCTTGCCTTCTGATTTCATGGCACTGTATATTGCTAATTGCCCGACTGGCGCACAACAATGTACGTCGGCAGAATGGCATGGACAGGCAAATGGGCTTGCAGGTACGTCTCTTTGAATTTGCCGCCATGCTATCACTTGCGCCGGTCGGGACTGCCGTGAGTCCGCTCGCGGGTCCCGTGGACTCGATCGCCGTGGGGATACCCGCGATCGTCTCACGGGGAGGAAGAACGGGGAGATGCTGATGTAAACAGCATCTCCCCGTTCGGCCTGGCAAGAAGTGACACTGATCTCTGCTCCCTGTGGCTGCTGCAGAGATCAGTGATCTGAAAAACACAGCCACGCCCCCACAGTTAGAAACACGCCCCTAGGACACACTTAACCCCTACACTGCCATCTCCTGGTTAACCCCTTCGCTGCCCGTGTCATTTACACAGGAATCAGTACATTTGTATAGCACTGATTGCTGTATAAATGACAATGGTCCCAAAAATGTGTCAAAAATGTCCAATGTGTCTGCCATAATGTCGCAGTCACAATAAAAATCACTGATGGTCACCATTACTAGTAAAAAAAAAATGTTAAAAAAAATGCCATAAAACTATCCCCTATTTTTGCAAACCATCAATATTTGCTTATTGCGATTTTTTTTAGCCAAAAATATGTAGAAGAATACATATCGGCCTAAACTGAATAAAAAAATTTTTTTTTAATATATTTTTTGGGGATATTTAACGCAGAGGTGATCAAATACCACCAAAAGAAAGCTTTATTTGTGGGAAAAAAAGGACATCAATTTTCTTTAGGAGCCATGTTGCATGACCGCACAATTGTCAGTTAAATGACGCAGTGCCAATTCGCAAAAAGTGCTCTGGTCTTAAGCCAGCAAAATGGTCCAGTCTGAAAGTGGTTAAAGACATATATACAACTGGGATTGTTACATTTGCATTCCTACTTATGTTCCCTTGGACTGGCCAAGGTGATAATTTACTTTGTTTTTGTTTTTTTCTTAGCTTACTGTACATTTTTTGATATCTAGAGTTTTCTTCCTGTAGATGAGACAACCTCTTCAGAACAACCCTGCTATTGTGTCAGGGAGGCTCTCGTGTCCCTAAACTTTCAGTTTGTATGTATATCAACCCACAAAGCTCAGATGCCCTTTCGCTAATGTTTAAGCCTCCCCATACCTTAACGTCTTTCCCTGAATTCTCTTTCCCCCAGTACCCCCCTCCTTTTTTTTCGACCCCCTTTTTATCTTTATTCTTCTCCTCTCCCCCTCTTTCTTACTCTCTCTTTAAGTTTTAAACTGATATATTCCTAGCTGATGGGGACTGCCTCGTGGAAAAGTCCAGTTCAACCTGGTTTACCAATGCGCTCTGCATATACTGTTGGAATAGTTGTTATCCTCTGTTACTTCCCCCTTTTCTCCAACTTATCTAACCCACAGATCCATATTTGATAATAATAATAGCTAAAATGGTTCCCATTTTTTTTAGCATTTCTCCCTCTCCCTTCATTATGACTGCACAAACTTTAGAGATCTTCTCATAGAATCCTCAGGGTTTACATTTTCTCGTAAAAAGAAGCAATGTTTTCCACTGTTTTCAAATTGTTTGTCTATAGAAGATCAGATTATCAACATTATTTTCTCTGTGCTTTCTTAGTACTAGCACTTAGCACTTACTTCGCACTATCCTTCTTTGTGTACAGCATCTACTCAGGAAATTATTTGAGTGGTCCTGATAACCTTCCCTTTTCCTTTAACCCAGAGATAGTGAACCCCACAGGAATATATTTACACTATTTTTACAGGGTAAGCTGTATAACCATGAAGTGACTCTGGTAACATATTATGTCTCAAATAGATTCCAGACTAGGTTATTTTCCAACCTCTCAAAGGACATTTCTCAAAACAGAAAAGTGGTGTTACTTTTGCCGAGAGACTTAAACATACCCTCTAAGCTCTGCCCTTGATTGGCAATACTCTCCAGAGAGCAATACCCCAGGACCATAAATGTTACCTTCAATTCTCACCCTTACCATAGCATATGTAGAATTTACCACATTTTTGCCACTATAGTAATTACCTCTGATCCACAGGAAAGATATACATACCACAGTCCTATCCTATTACTCTGTCGTTTATCTTGCCCTGACAAATCAACTTTTAGAATAAGATGAATGATGATTGAATTTTAATGATACATGAAACATTGCTCTAACTTCAAACTCACATCTCAACTTTTTTCTCAGAAAACATTGCATGAATATATTACATGACTACATTTTTGGCGCTTCATAAGGTCACTAATCAGGGGTACCTAATTCAAATGGTTCTTCATAGAAATGCTCATCACAACCAGAGGATTTGTGAACCCTGCTATTAGCCCAAGCAGGCATAAGACATGGAAATATCAACCTACATCCTCCAAGAGAAACAAGTATGATACCTATGCCACACAACTGGACTTCTTGCTCATTGAGCAGAAAAGGTCATATATTGGTCCAGACATAAATTTTACTCCTGTGCAAATAAACTAGATACAATGCTGCCTAATGGTTCACAATAGTCGGGAGGCATTTTAACCCCCAACCAATTGTGGAATAAAGTTGTTATTATGCTTATTACCACTCCACAATTGTCTCCCTATTTGTGGACTTTTCCCTCTCCTTAAATAACAAACTCGTTATTTCTTCTAACATCTACCACTCCCTGCTCTCTCTTACATTGTTTGGAAGACACCTAATGAGGATATCTAGGAAGCCAAGGTCTTCATAGCTATCAAATCCTTGGAGCAGTAGAGTTTGCCCTTTATACCCAATCCATTTGTTATGGTCATGGAACCCTTGGCAATGGCAATTGGGGACAGCCCAGACATTATGGGGGCCTCTGGTGCTGGACTCAATTACAAGGTTAACTTTTTAGGTCTATTTAGTTCTCACCAACCCTCTCACCTTCTCCTAAACTTCCATCAAACTGTTATTCAATTTGCTCAACATTTGGGCATTTTAGTAAATCAAAATAGATCCATGACTTTAGCTCCCCACAAGCTGGCTTATTAAATCCAGTCCTATTTCCCCTACCACTGGATGTCCTCTACACTGAACTATTTGAGCACCAATCTGACCCCTCATTATATTTTTTTTTTTTTTTTAAATGATTAACCTCTGCTGAGATCCTTAAACAATCCTCCTGCAATAATGGAAATTTCTGTCCCTGTCATGCATAGTGTCACAGTTTAGCCTGCAGTTTCATGCCTGTGAAATTAATACCTCCTGTTGGTTTTGCTGGACTTGTAATTTTATTCACATGTGTTCATTTTGTGATTTTGTGTTCACCTATGGACATCATCTGCTATACTGTGGATTTATATCTATTTCCCTTCTATAACTTCCTGGCCCCCTCCCAGTTTTCTTCCTTATATAAGACATGCACTGTGCAGCTCACATTGCCTGAGCAACTCCCCAGTTTCTCTGAGCTCCTGGTTTGGCTTGTATTAGTTGAATTCTGTGTTCACTTTCTCGTATACTGACCCCAGCTTTGTGTACTGTTTTATCTCTATTTGTGCTTTTTTGCTCTGACCCTTGCCTCCCTGGCCCCTTCCTCCTATTGAGTGCTTTCCTCTAGTGTATGCATTTCTATTTATATATTTATTTCTATGTCTGCCTGTCTAATATGCCTCTTGACTTTATTATAGCTACCTGTTATCTATATATCTGATCAAAGGTTTATACAGCTGGTATGCCTGCAGGTGCATTCATATTGGGAATTTATAGCCGTACCTGTGACTGATTTCCAAACATTAACATATGTTTCATTAGACCTGAGGAGATGAGAAGGGGGATCCCCTTGTATTATTGAGCTTGGACTTGCACTTATTTGAATTGGTTTTACTTCACAGGTTAACCTTACCTGGTTCACATTATTAGAAGGAAAAAGTGGAATTTAGCCCTATATCTAGAGAATGACAGCTGACTGCCCCTTGTCCTGACAAAGTTCCACCCCTGGAACAAAACATGTAGATGCAGATGCAGGGACCTCCCCCCTTTTTTTTGTCATCTAGCCCAACAACCCCATCTTTTCAGAGAGCACAAGCATTTCATTGTGGCTCATTCAGCTGACTGTGTATTGAAGAGACTAGCCATCTATGACTGGATCAGCTGAATAGCGCATGGCACACAGCAGTGGAATATCTGGAATCTAGTAGGACTAAATTGTACACAGGAGATTGGAGAGACAAGTGATACATGACTGGAACAGTTGACCAGCACACAGCGCACAGCATGGGAATTCTGGCAGGATTTCACTACACAAAGGAGAGCTGTGTTCTTTGAGAACAGCAGAGTGGATTCCATTTGGAGGGGTGCATAAATGGAGGACCGCAAGTATTTCTGATACCCACACTTGGGAGTCAGAATTCCCTGATGGTACTACTAACAGGTTGAGGTAACCTGGTTGCTGTTGGGAATCTCCCTGTTTCATCACTCTCCTCTGTCAGCTCCCCAGCCTCTGCTATCAACATGCTCTTTAGAGGTCGGGGCGTGGCGTCCGAGCTCCAAGATGGACGGGTGATCTAGGAGCTCTGTTCGGCCGCCGGAGAGAACCGACTAACCTCACGACCATCGACAACTTTAAACAGAACGCACTCGTTCGCCAATCTCCGCTGACACCGAATATCCTGTCAGCCATGCCGAAAAACAAGAAACACCCGCAGACTCCGCGGAAACTTCCGAGCTTCTTCGGAACGCGCGGACCGCCACAAAATGGCGCCGGAACACCAGACGATCGCTCCGCTCTCCCGCCTGCGATGATCAGTCAGAAACCGCCGACTCACCTGCATACCGGAGCAGCTTCTTTCAGCGAATCCTCATCGGGGACTGCTAGCCCCTCCACAAGGAGTCCAGTGAAACAAAAGCTGCGGATCTCCTCACCAGAAGGCCGCGACATGGAGGTAAGCGGGCCCTCTGCTATAGGCCTCACTCCTCAGTCACACATCGCTGACCCCATTGCGACCTATCCCACCTCAGACAGGCCGATCTCTGACACACTATTGAAGGAGATGTTGCTATCCCTCAAAATTTCCATACAAACTGATATTACTGCTGAAATTACTAAATGTCATAGAGAAGTTATGGCTCTGGGCAACAGAGTGGATCAAGTGGAAAACTCATTAGGTAACTACACTAATTCCTTCAATGGCTTAGTAGAGGCCCATAAATCACACGGAGAAGAAATTGCTTGGCTAAAAAACAAGGTAGCTGACCTTGAAGACCGCTCCAGAAGGTCAAATATAAAAATCAGAGGTATCCCCGAGGTCATACCTCCCACCCAACTATTACAGTATGTACATACACTGTTCTCCACCATTATTCCTACGCTATCCCCTCAGGACTTGACTATCGATAGGATCCATAGACTACCTAAGCCAGCATTCCTGCCCGACAACTCTCCCAGAGATGTGTTACTAAAGATGCACTACTACCATGTTAAAGAGCAAATCTTAATTGCCTCACGGAAATCCGACAATAAACATCCACAATATGCAGAAATAATTCTTCTCCCTGACCTGTCACGGCACACTCTCCAGCAACGCCGTAATCTAGCCACCATAACGAAGGCGCTGAGGAATCACAGTGTTCCCCATAAATGGAGACACCCGGCGAAACTGGTCATTTCCCATGAAGGAACCACTCACAGCGTTTCTACCCTGGCTGAAGGGATTGCGCTCTTACGACAATGGGGTATAATACCCCCACAAGACACATCTGGTCCGCATATACCGCCACTGACCAACACTCCAGACGAGTGGCAAGTGGTGTCTCGCAAAAGGGCTCCTAAAAAAGTTGCTGATGGTTCTACTTAATCCTCATTACAACGTATAAGGTTCTCTCCTAGGTCACAAGGGTTGTTCACTTTATTGCAACCTTTGTTGTATCCCCCGGATTAATATCCTTCCTATGCAGTTACGTCTGCACATGAATCGTTTCTCAGATTCTATTCTTAATATTTTGCTTATTTTTGTTGGTTATTGTTCTGTTCTTTGTTATGTTCTCAGTTCCTTCCTAATTAGCACAGACTCTGCATGCCCTTACTGGCTACCTCCTGTCCTTGTACATTCCCAGGGATGTTGGATACTTATTCTGACCCGGCTTTGCTCCCACCACTCATCGACTGACACAGTGAGTACGACCCCTCCCAGCGTACTTTACTCCTGCTAAATGACTATTACATGTGTATCTATAAACGCTAGGGGCCTTAACCATCCTGCAAAGCGTCACTCTCTGTGGTCTGAAGCCCTGAGGCAAAAAGCTGATGTTCTGTGTGTGCAGGAGACTCATTTCCAACTCAACAATCATCCCTCATGCACACACAGGAATTACCCGCATATATTTCTAGCGCCTAATCCGAAAAAGAAAAAAGGCGGAGTTCTCCTAGCAATCCGAGATACAGTCTCCTTTAACCTTCGCAACTCCTGGATAGATGAAAATGGCAGATATATTATCATCCAAGGTGACATTAATTCTAAACCATACACCTTCGTGTCAGTGTATTCTCCGAACACACACCAGATCAGATTTCTCAACAGGTTACTCCGAAAGGTAAAGTCTGTCCAATATGGGAACCTTATTTTGGGAGGTGACTTCAACCTGATTGTGGATCCTAAATTGGACACCTCTTCCACTGCTCAACACGGCAAGACTTACCTAC
This sequence comes from Lithobates pipiens, assembly GCF_037356315.1. Lineage (NCBI taxonomy): Eukaryota > Metazoa > Chordata > Amphibia > Anura > Ranidae > Lithobates > Lithobates pipiens. The sequence continues at coordinate 171,842,086 of NW_027507748.1, forward strand.
ACAGAACCCTTCATGTTGCAGACTTATATGATGTGTGGAGATGCACCCACGGTAACGAAAGGTCTTATACCTTTTTCTCCCACAGACACCTCTCTTACTCAAGAATTGACATGTTCTTAACAGATAAATGGACTCTGCAAAATGTCTCCTCCTCATGTATTCATGACATCACGTGGTCAGACCACGCTGTTATTTCATTATCCCTTCATGAGAAGGGTGTCTCCCCCTCTCCACCCATCTGGCGTAGTAATGTTAGACTGCTACAAGACCCCTGCACTAACCAATTGATCTCCCAGCACATTCATGAATTCTTCCAACATAATGAACACTCTGTAGAGAGCCCCTTTACACTATGGAATGCCCACAAAGCTTCAGTAAGAGGTCTTTTAATTCAACTAGGAGCTAGAGCAAAGAAACGATACACAGCAACCTTAGACTCTATTACATCTGACATACATAGGTTAGAAGCGTTGAATATGGCGTCTCCATCACAATCTCTAACTGATCAGCTTTCTGCACTTAGAGAGAAGCTGAGGGAGCATCTCACCCAAAAATATGACTCATACTTTCGCCGTCTACAGCTGTCCTCTTATGCCAATGCGAATAGGGCGGGTAAATACCTAGCCAACAGAATCAAGACAACACGCACTAAAACTAAAATCTCCCACTTACTTCACCCTGTGTCACACCACAAAATTCTTAATCCTCAAGATATTGCTAATCAATTTGCACAGTATTACAGTGCATTATATAACCTTCAATCTGATCCACATACTGTACAGCCCACCTTACCCGCCATACAACGTTTCTTGAAGGATTTGAACCTCCCTCTGCTGTCGGGTACTCACTTAGCTTCCCTGAACTCCCCATTCACCACAGGTGAAATAGAATCTGTTATCACCACGCTTCCGAATGGGAAATCCCCAGGCCCTGATGGGTTTTCTAATGAATATTTCAAAACCTTCCCTAAACTTCTTTCCCCATACTTACAAAAGGTCTTTACCCAAGCGGCGGAACGGGCATCATTTCCCCAGGAAATGCTGACAGCATATGTTGCTACGATCCCCAAACCAGGAAAGGACCACACCACCCCAAGTAACTTTAGGCCAATTTCTTTACTTAACTCAGACATCAAAATCTACGCCAAACTCTTAGCTAAGCGCCTGGAAGAATTCATACCGTCCCTCATAAAAAACGACCAGATGGGTTTCATAAGGGGGAGACAAACTTCTGATGCAACGAGACGTATCATAAATGTTGTTCATCACGCTGCTCTGTCTAAGACGCCTTCTCTGCTGCTCTCCATTGACGCAGAGAAGGCGTTTGATAGAGTAGACTGGAGTTACATGAGAGAGGTACTCTGTAAATTCGGTTTTCAGGGCACTATATTCAATGCAATGTTGGCCCTGTATTCCTGTCCCTCTGCCCAGGTGCTAACGGCTGGTATGCTGTCCCATACTTTTTTGATTACGAATGGTACCCGTCAGGGGTGCCCACTGTCCCCTACTATATTTAACCTGATGATAGAACCCCTGGCGGAGACCATCAGGTCTAATGTCGACATATCTGGCTTCGAAATAGGTTCCCGCAACCATGTTATCAATTTATTTGCAGATGATGTCATCCTTATGCTAACAAATCCATCCAGATCATTACCGTTAGTCCATGACACTCTGTTGAAATTTGGTGATATTTCCTATTACAAAGTCAACTTTGCTAAGTCATTGATATTAAACCTGGGTATGGACAGGCGTATACAGGACCAACTTAAAAGAGACCTACCATACAAATGGCAAGATGATGGTATACCATACTTGGGTATTAAGATAACTAATTCCACTCGCACCATCGTTACCTCAAATTTTAGACCACTGCTTGCCAAAATTGAAGAAACCCTTAAACACATAGCTAAAACTGAACTTGCGTGGTTGGGCAAACTAGCTGCTTGTAAGATGTTGGTGCTCCCTCACATACTCTATTTGTTTAGGACTATTCCATTACACATTCCCATTTATTTTCTTAAAGCTATCTCCAAGCTCATATGGAACTTCTTGTGGAATGGGAAAAAGGCACGGTGTACTCCCCGTAGCCTAATTCCCCATAGACTGGTGGGAGGGGCAGGACTGATAGATGTTTATGACTACCTGTGGTCCACTAGACTAGACCAACTCCGTCAGTGGTTTAGAACCACTAATACTCCTCTTTGGGTTGAATTAGAGCGAGCCATGGCTCCAGTTCCTGATCTCGTAGCTTTCCTTATGGGCGACATTTGGAAGCCTTGGGACTTACGCCAACTCTCCCCCATAATACAAACCTCCATACAAGCATGGAGATTCCTCCTTAATCAAGATCACCGCACCCTCCAAACTATCGATTATCAATTTCCCCTGAGTCTTCTAGCAGCTCGTATCCCGATGTTGTCTTTGAAACAGTTTCCGAGCTACGGTATACACAATATCCAAAATTTCTTTATTGACCACAGGGCCCTTGATAGTGATCAAATAATGGCAAAGTTTGATCTCCCTCGCCATCATTTCTTCACGTGTATCCAAATCTCCCAATTCCTGAAGAAAAATCCTCTTCCTACAATTAAACTACCACCTTCTGTTTGGCACTATCTTTCATGCGAATCTTCAAGAAACAAAGGCATTTCGATCTTTTATGCTCTTCTACAGGATAAAAAATCCTTCACGAAGACAAAACAGATTAATGCTTGGGAAGCTGATTTGGGACTCACTTTTCCAGAGGATCAATGGACCACAGCATTTCGTGAGATCCAAAAAGCCTCTCATTCCATTAGTTATTGGGCAATGTCTATCAGAATCGTCAATAGATGGCAATACACGCCTTGTAGATTGTCGAAAATTTTTCCGCACACTTCCTCACTTTGCTGGAGGAACTGCGGGCAATCAGGCCACTTACTACACATGTTCTGGGAATGCCCCAACCTGATAAGTTTTTGGAATCAAATATTCCAACTCATAACTTCCATTACGGGTATAATTACTCTCCCCAACCCTGCTTTAGCGATCCTACATATTGGTATTGACCAATTCCCCTACAACATGAGGGTAGTTGTTTCTAATATTCTCCTGGCAGCAAGATCCTTGGTTTTATTACATTGGAAATCAGCCACAACCATAAACATTACGGATCTGACCAACACAGTTCATCATCACTACACCCTAGAACGAGCGTTAGCTATCAACACTTTAAAATGCAAGCAATTTGATAATATGTGGAGTATCTGGAGTGCTCGATATCAGAAGTCTTAAGTTTTGTTGACATTCCGTTCTCTGTTTATTTCTATACATCTCTATGTTCATTTTGAGATTGTATTGTATTCTACTGCATGATGACTCTTAATCGATACAGTAGTGTGTGCTAATGTTTTTGTTTTGTTTTTTTTCTTTTCTTCCCCCTATAATTTGTATTATCTCATGTCCTCTTTTTTTTCTGTATCATCAAAACTTCAATAAAAATTGAATGTTTTAAAAAAAAAAAAAAAAAAAAAAAAAAAACATGCTCTTTAGAGATGCTTTATTCTGGTCTCCCACACATACCATCAAGGATCATCTAATCAATTTATAGTCTATTGACTGTCATGTGCAAGGCTCTTTCATACACCTTTTGTTACCAGCGCAGTAGCTGGACACTGTTTTTTTACATCTTGACTCCTACTGTAGCCTTTCTTTCCTGCCATTGACTGACCTTTTTGACTGAATGGTTTTATGGGTATGTTTTACATGTTGTTAGCCTCGCCTTGGGCAGGTATGCATCCCTGTCCCACCTAGTGCAGGTGCCTCATTCACCCACTGTGGCTTTAAGGTAGAGCACCGCACTTGGTGTTAACCTGTGCTACCTCTGATTTCTGGTGGTATGATTTTAGGGTACGCTGCTGTGTGGGTGGAGGTTTTTGTTTAGGGGAGGGTGGGCTCAGCTCCACTCTGAGACTGTATCCATTCCCTTTTTGCAAAGGTGGTACAAGGTTCTAGTCTGGGAGGGGTCCTTTGTGGGACTCAGGTGGTTGTTACAATTTATGGGGATAGTTAGGGTGGTTATGCTTGTACATTCTGAGCCTACTGCTCAATAAATTTGTAGTATACTCATTTTGGTGTGTAGTGTCTATTTGTTTTTTATCATCTTTATGTTTATATATACCGTTTTTTGCTTGCCTCCCGCCTTGACCTCAATTTGTTTCTTGGATCTTCTTCTGTCTCTTTCCATCAGTACTCTGCATATGCAAGTGGTCTCTGTATCATCAGCTGGGCATACTTGGAGACCGCAACTTGGTTTCAGCTTGCTGCATGTCCATCCCTACCATCAGGAGCCCTAGGGAAGAAGATTGGGGCTTAGACTCTCTGGGGTACCTCGGGCTGATGTTCAAGAGGGGCCCACTATCACAGAAACCTGAAAGTTAGGCCGTTGGTAAAATTATCATCCTCCCTTAAGCTTTTTATTATTTCAGATTCCTTTCAGTGTCCTGTTTTTCTAAAAAAATATTACTGCAGAAACAGTTTATCTCATTCATCTGGGCCTACAAACAACATAGGGTCCCGTTCTAACATTTTCACACAGCATTTACAGAGAGGTCAAGAGGTCCTCAAAATGCAAAGACATTACAAAACTGCAAAAATCTCACAACTTTATTTACCACGTGGGAATTCAGAGGTACCCCAGTGCAAAACGGTGACTCCTTCCCTATTTCCCCTTTGCAATGGCTCCCGCCTAAGGCCTATGCAAAGCATTTTCATATTGCACAGTCTGAAACTTTGGGACTCAGTCCTCTTTCTTACCCTATTGCAGATCCTTAACAATCCATTCAACCCTCTGGGAATGGAACAATGAGAGTCCTTTTTATGGTGGACTACTCACAGCTTCTACATAATTTCCTGAACTCACACTATTCCCCTGCTTGTGCAACCTTGCAAGAGCACCACAAAGCAGTAAGAGTGGAATATTGGAACAGAACTTAGAGTTCTCATATACAAAGTCAGCCTTTGAACTTTTCCTGCATTCTCTGGGATCCCCCATCTTAAATTTCTGCTGTACTCCACACTCAGTGCTCAAAGTCTCCTATTTTATGTGTTTGAAATTTGTAGCAGGATCACGCTGATCCCTTGGCACAGAGAACTAGGGAAAAGTCTGTTCCAGAATAGTGCTCTGCTAATACATCCATCCTGGAACCAGGATGTAGACCATAGAATTCCAGGCCTATTTTCATACAGAAATTGGCTACATATTTGTTCCTGTCTGCAAAACTAAGACTAGCCAAAGGCTAGAAGAATTCCCTAGTCCATTTCCAGGATGATTCTACAGTTGGTGGTGTCAGCAGGGATTGTAGATAAATTGAAGTGCAATGTACATGGATATGGAAACTGGTAGTGACATAAACAAACACACACACACAAGTTGAACTGGATAGGCTGGTGTATTTATTCAACCTTACCAACTAGTTAACTATGTATGTATGTAGAGATATTATGAACGTGATGCTGGTTTATGAGAAAATATCCAGTGTTATGGATTTCTGAATGTCTTAAAATATGAGAACCGTAGCTTATTGGGCTTTTCCACTTTTTCTCCCTAACCTTGTACTCCCTGTTTCTCTTTTCTAAAACCTATTTTTTCAACCAGGATATCAGACGACCTGTCTGTGACTATAGGCCCCTGTAGGATCATTAGCATTACTTTCTAGCAGCACTTTTACGTAGGTCCTAAATATTTACCAATGCAAATGTTTTATTACCCTACCCTGATTAATTGTTATTTTTGCAGATGTTTTTGCCCCTGTGTGGGCATGACTTCTCTTATTCCCCTCTAATAACCATAAAAATGTTTATAACAGAAAATTATAGTTAATTTTTTCACATGCAAACAGCTTAAAGAGGAAGTATACCCTGATGGGTTTACTTATATTTTGTCTCCCTACGAAGGTAAAGCATAATGGGCTACCATCGAATAGTAGCCCATTATGTGGAACTTACCTGACACAGGAGCCAGTGATGTCACTGCTGTCCCCTGTAGTATGGAGCATCCATCTTATTCTGGGTATGACATGCACATGGGAGCCGTCACTAACAGTATATCGCTGTTAGCAGCGGCATGCTGCTAACGGCGATAGTGCACCTTCACACCGCTGTCTACGGCATATGTGCCATAGACAGCGGTGCCTGTCTTTTAGTAAATATCTCTTAAACCATGTAGGTTTAGGAGATATTTCTTGGACCTATAGGTAAGCCTTAATCTAGGCTTACCTGTAGGTCAAAGGGGTTTGTAAGGGTTTACAACCACTTTAAAGAGAAGCTCCATTCTTCTGTATAAAAATTAAACATCAACAGCTAAAAGAATTATAGCTACTGACTTTTAATAAACAGTCACTCACCTGTCCCAATATCCTGTGATGGGCTCACCCCAGGTATTCTCCCCTCCTATTATCTGTCCCTGACAACAGCATGTTAGATATTTTAATAGGTTGTCGTTTCAGAAGAAGAACCAGAAAGTTTTATTATGAAACAAAATTAGAGTGTGAAATGTTGGTTAGACTTGATGCACACTTTAAGCTTTACCTTTAGAATTTAATAGGTGGCAGCCTCAGAAGGAAAGACCAGGCAAGTTTTAATCAAATATAAAGAATTATTTAACAGAAAAATCTAGCCAGAATATTTACTGGCTATTCACAATGTAAGCAACTTTTGCAGACCGCAGTTTCAGAAGGAGATGCCTGGCAAGTTTTTATAAAGAATCAATGTCAGAATGTATTATCTCACAGAAAAAGCAGGAAATAGCCAGACACTTCTTGAAAAATCAGCGAGCTATTCCTACCAGCAGAAAATCAGATTTCTGGGGGCGTTCTGTACACTTAAAAGTGTAGATAATTACTCCAGGTTGTCATATTGCATTGGATTTTATAGCAGATACAGATTTAAAAGAATTAATTTTTAATCAAATTAAATTATAAAATCGTTTGTGTAGAAATTGTATATGCTATATTATTTTTTATTATATTTTTTCCCAAGAAAGCAGTGTTACCTTTTAACCAATCCTAAGTGACTGGTTTTACATATACAGTACTTTAAAACTTTTTGAGGAATTTCTTCATTTCTTAAAACCCGTTCATTCAAATGATAAAGGCAATTAGCTGTTCCTATTGATGCATAGAGCACTTTCTAAAAAAATCCCCAGTCAAATATGACAAATATTCCTTTTAAATGGCTCAAAGAATATAACTCAGTAGCTAAATGGCTTAAAAATTTTATGTTGGCAATCATTTGCTTCACATAATCTAATGAACGTTCCTTGCCATAAAGTTGTGAAAACTTAATGACGTGTGCTCCATGGTCCCAAAACAACCCACTGTCACCCCCTTTAAATGCAATGAAATTTGAATTTTACAGGCCCATGTAGAAAGTGGCAGGTGACCCCCCCCCTCAAGAGTGCAATGAAAATCCTGCAAATTTTGGATTCATTGGAGTTTGTTTTGTAATGTCTCCTCTGTTTTATTGGTAGGAGATTGTTTTCTTAACTTTTCTATTTAAATGTGTCCTTTTAATTGAGTTGTCGTGTATTAAAATCTTGCAAATTTAGTAACACTTTTCCAATATGGATATATTATGGAAAAATGTGTTTAATTTAATGAGACTGTTACTAAGATACAGTATTAATAGCAGATATAATATGCTTTCACAATAAATGCAGCACATAGGATTCAGATGACTTATTTAAAAGTACACAGATATCTATTCAAATTGAAAATAAAAAGTAAAAGATGATGAGTCACAACTTTAAAAAGCAGTTCTTCCCACATTTTATATTGTATCTATTTTTATTCTTTGATCATTTAGTTCAATGTAATAATTTTGTTCAGTACTGCATTGTATAGTTATATAATATAGTATAATTTAATACTGACGTCCATATTTTTACATTATGGATAAATTAAAAAAAAAGTTTTCAATTTGTTACAGCTTGTTAAATTTTTTGTTTGTCTGTGTATTTAGTTCATGGGTCTGTTAAATTATGTTTATGACCAAATTCTTAATATTGCAATATATTTTCTTTCACTTTGATACATGTCGGGACTCTCCTTGCTGCCTAAACAACTTTCACATTTTGACCAATGCTGAAATTTCAGGCAGTCATACCAAAACACATATTTGTTGCACATAGGAATTTTCACTAATTCACTACAATGCAGAGCATGTCATGCATGTTCTGTTTGAATATATTTTTTTAAAGCATTTTTGAACATGGTCAAATGGTCATCAGTGAGCAGTTATAATCTTTTGAAGGTAATGTTCAATCCAGTGGGTCCAAACCCATTCAAACTTGTGTATTTTATTATTGGGATGCACATAGATCTTTTCATTCAAGATAATTTCATGTATGTTCTACATTTTAAACAGTTATTTTCTCTTTTACACTAATTTATTGCACTGGCAGATTCATCAAGGTACATATGAATGTATTCATTGGAGATGAACACTTACAGCAGATTCACAGTTCACACAGATTAACATCTGGTAAAACACATTTTATATACATTTTTATACACTCTACTGCAACTCACATTGATGCATATGTACATATGCGTCATGCACCATAAAGAAACCTTTTTAGTGCACTATGTACCCCTTACTTATTCGCATTGAGGGCATTATCTGGGTGCCCCCTTATTGTTAAATGGAACTACTAGATTCCTATAAACTCCCCACCTGCAGACCCCTACAACCACCATATTGTGGGGAAGAGGCTCTTGTCCTCACCATTGTCATGACAAGGCAATTCTCCATGTTGGGGGCATGTAGCCTGGTATGATTCAGGAAGGGATGGACAGACCCTTATTACCTCCTTTCCTTTCCATCCAGTCTGCATGCTCAGACTAATGGTCCGGTATGGATTTTTAGGGAGACCTCACACATCCAAATGTCCCCCAAAATACATATCAAATGGTTGGGGTGCCTATATGATGTTTTTTTTTGCTTCCAAAGAAGCTGCCAATGACTATAGTATTTTATTCACAATTTTTGAATGTTTTTCCTTTGGAAATATCAGTGCTAAAAAAATCACTGTTCCTGGCCTCTTGGATTTTTAGTTTATTTTTTATTTTTTGCATAGCAGGGCAGTGCATACCCCGTTTTTTTTGACACCCCCGTGCCTATTAGTCCAGAAAATGGGCATGTTTAATTTTACATATTTGGCTCCCATTGGTTTCAAAAGGTTTGGGTTCAGCATTTAAAGTATGCCAAATTGAACCTTTCAGCAAATGTGTACTAAAACAGCTACCACATATTTAGTTGTATATTTAGCTCTTTGCCAGGAGTTTAGCTTTTGGGTAAGAGGAAAAAAATAGATGGGATCATAGGTAGAGCTAATTTTTGTATGGTATAGGCATAAATAGGAACACTATTATATAATGCTAATGTTTTTAAAAGTGACAAGCAGCAATGGTAATTCAGGATATATGCTGTCACTGCCCAATATACAATTATTAATTCCCCTCACTGATTAAAAAAAAAAAACAGTACATGTCTGTCAAAGTCAAAACTAGCTTTGTTTTAGGATATTCTGCCAGATTGTTAGCAGTCTCTGGTGGTCATTAGTGTATCAGGGAGAGCAATTAAGTTCACTGAAGTGACATATAGTGAAATAAAGTGAAAACATAAATTCTGATGCTTTATGACTAAATTATGACATGGATATGAATACAATTCATAGTAAGAAAATATTAAATTTGAAAAGTATGGAAAATGCATGCATAAGTCATTTTAATCTGATTTACATCCTGGAATTCAACAGTGTGCAGATTATTTCCCATCTGTATTCAAAGAAAGAATATACCATGGCTATTTTTAATTAAGGCATGTGAGGATAGCAAATGATAATGTATACATTTATATTGAGTACTAACTATTAAATGGGTGCTTAAGGTTTTGTATTATGGTAAATATGTCATCTGCATTGTGATTTCCTTTGTTGTACTGTACAAGGGACCTTAAGGCTACCCATCAGAGTCAGATTTCTGAACAGCCATCATAGACTACGAGGGCTTTGAGTCGTGCATATCCACCCCATATTGCTGACCCCCAGTACACATTTCCTTATTTAACAGAGGGTTTTAAACTGCCAGCTACCCTGTCAGTAGAATCCAGAAACATCTCATCATCCTTTCATTCTGTCTACATTTTTATTTTAATTCAATCCAGCAGGCTCCCTACTAACTATAATATGTTAGTACAGCGATCTCCCCTGCCATGTCCGTTATGTTCTGACAGGGGGACAGCCCCCCCCACTAGAACACACCAATCAGTTCATTGGCTGCAAGCATTTATCAGATGCTGATTGGCTGTTGTTTTTTGAGCATGCCAGTTTGACAGAAGCTGGACATTAGACTGGCATTTATTGGCCAGTTTGTGTTGATATGGCCGTTACACTCCAATATTTGACCCTTGTGTACCAGCCTTTAGGGTAGAAAGCCTCCACTTTCACCAATGTGCTTTTTTAATTAGCTCTTAATTGATTAATTGTCCAAACTTCCCCCATCCCACTTGACTATAAATTCAGTCAGTCTCTTACTCACCACCCACAGTCTCCACTCACTAACTTACTTATTTCTCGGGAGATTGCTAATCTTTTTAAAAACAAGACAAACAATACACTTTGTGATGAGCTCTCCAGTGTCTAGCTTTCTTCTCCAGTGGACATACCAGGTCCATTACCACACTTAATACTTTCACAAGTATCTATCACAGCTGCTAGACTCAGAATTACAGGACTACAATATAAAACGCCAAATTTTCATGCAAAATAATTGTACCGCTTTCAGCACCTAAAATCTGAAATAATCATACCGCCAGGGAGGTTAACTAACGGCCCTACAAAACAACGTATTCACTCCCTGGTCATCTTCTGCCTTGACTACTGCAACTACCTTTTCACTGGCCTACCTTTACACAGGCTATTTCCCCTTCAGTCTATCATGAATGCTTCTGCTAGACATATAAACTGTACTAACCAATCTGTGACTGCTGCTCCTCTCTGCCAATCCCTTCACTGGCCTCTACTAGCCCAAGGTATAATACTCTTAATACTGACCACAACACAAAGCTACCCACAAAATTACACCCAGCTACATCACCAGCCTCATCTGGAGTTATCACCCAATTGACCACTGCACTCTCCCCAAGATATCTTGTTCTCTAGTTCCCCTGATACCTCCCCCATGCTTGCATCAAGGACTTCTCCATAACCTCTCCCATCCTGTGGATCTTCATACTCCAAATAAATGAAGTATATAACTACTAATAAATGGTTAGCTCCTGACATTTATTCAGGGACGTCAACCCCACCTCTACCTAAAACCTGAACTTTTGCCACTTCCATAAGATCATCCCCTACAGCTATTACTTTTTGTGCCACCTTCCCCTACCTTTAAATTGTAAGCTCCATGAGCAAGGCCCTCATATTTCCGTATTGAACTGTATTGTAATTTTACTGTCTTCCTTTATATTGTAAATCACTATGCTAACTATTGGTACTGCATAACGGCTCTATATAAAGCCTGGATAATAATAATAATAATATAATGCAGCTGGATTTGCATTGCTGTTCTGGCACAGTTTGTCTATTTTTATTGGTACAAATATTATACAGTGTGCTGTCACTTTATTCACTACCTTACACCTAGAACTCAACTACTATCAGAGTAGTTTTACAGCTTTCTCTACTAGTTGTTGAGTCTAAAGCCTCATACACACGATACCATTGTTGGCCAACCGAGAGTCAGATCTTTGTCAAAAGGGCGTGTGCCAGGATCTTGTCTTGCATACTAATGGTACGCAAATTGCCAGTCAACAACACGAACGTAGTGACATATTAGACATACTACAAGGCTTTAAAGAAGAAGTTCATTTCTCAAGTGCCCCCCTTGGGCTCCTTCTGCTAATTTATTGTTAGTAGAAGTTTGATGAGTGTTGATTTTTGCTTTTCAGTTTGTTTCTGAATGGCCGTTCATCCACCAGCCTTGTTGCATAATCCGAGGAGAGAACATGTGATTATTGGGCTAGGAGTTATTGCATTGACCCAAGTCCAGTCCAGAAACAGGAGGAGGAGGAGTTCTTGGACCAAAAATTGGTTGCTTAATCGTGACCAATTATGTCATATGCCATTGCTGCAGGAGCTCCAGGAGAATAATCTGGATGATTTTTGGATGATTGGACCCCTGTTTCACCAACTCTTGACATTGATGTCCCCTATATTAAGAAGCAGGATACATGCTTTCCATCACTCCAGAGCAAAGGCTCATAGCCACTGGTACTTGGTGATGGGGAGAAGTCGCCAGGATCTCAGGTTTACAACTGGGATCTCCCCCCAGGCTCTGGGATTATTATTCCAGAGACCTGCTCAGCTATCATTCAAGTCCTGCAGAAAGACTATATTAGGGTAAGTTTTTACCTTTAAGATTACAATCTATGTATTTATGTTTGCTAATGTACTGTATTAATTTGTTGAATACATAATTATCAATATTGTAATATGCTGTGAATGTTCTCTTTGTCCTTATGCATGCTGTAAGCTTTTCCTGCTCCTTTTTTTGGTCTACATGCATATTTTCCTTCACTGACCTCCCCAGCATACTACCCTGGCCCATACACACCTAGCCTAGTAATTTAACAATGTTTTTTGTCAGCTACATTTTGGGGCTTACCCTAAACAACCCTAAAATCTGTACAAATGTTATTTTTGTCCTCAAATTCAGGTGCTGACTTTGCAAAACCCATACACACTAGCCTTCTTTTGTGTTTAAATGTCTGCATAAATTTACCAAACCATATAGTGCAAGGACCTGCCTGATTACCTACAAATTTAAACTTATTACATTTTTTGTCTCCTATTATATTGATTGTTTAAATTATAATGTCAAATGTACTGCAATTTGGACAGTGTGTATCCAGCTTTTTAGATTATGACACTTCTTAACTGTCCACTGTGCTGCCAATAGTGTAAGTAAGGAGGGGCTGACCAAAGTACCACTGATATTTTCTCCAAATAGCTGTCATAGAAGTGGAGAGGGTTACCAGTCCAAAACATCTACCCATTACCCACACTAAAATGCGTCTAATGTGCCATCAGAGGGGAGGAGGGATCACTTTTGTCTTTAAATACTAATTTAAGTGTATCCCTATGTTGGCTAAGCATTTTTGTGTCAAATCTGCTTGCAATGTTATGTGAACTAGTAATTTATTTTTTATTTTTTTAATGCACAGTTTCCTTCCAACCCAGGGCAATGGCAGGACATTGCAGCCCAGTTCTATCATCAGTGTGATTTTTCCCAACTGTGGTGGTGCTATTGAGGGCAAGCATGTCCATATTGTACCACCACCCAACTTTGGCTCCTATTATTTTAATTATAAGGGCTTTTGCAGCATTGTTATTCTAGCTGTAGTGTCTGCCAACTACACATTCTTATATTTGGTTGTTGGGAAGAACAACAACTCTGACGGAAGAGTGATTATGCTGACAGTTCTACAAGTGGCTCCAGAATGGCACCTTAAACTTTCCACCTGCTGAGCAGAATGTTGAGGGCCTCAATTTTGCTTTTGTGGCAGATGAGGCCTTTGCTCTGGGGGAACATCTGATGAAGCCGTTTCCTATGAGGAACTTCACCCCTGATCAGAGAATCTTCAATTACAGGCTCTCTTGTGCCAGAAGGGTGGTCAAAAACGCCTTTGGCATTTTATGGAGTAGTTTCAGGCTGTTTTTGACTCCAATCAACCTGGCACTCTACAAGATAAACCATGTGGTCCTGTGCTGCTGTATTCTATATAATTTTTAAGGTGGAATTCTACCAGTTACCTAGCCTTACTGCCAAGTAATGTGGATCCTGCAGTGGAAGGCCCAGCTGAAGAGGCTAGAGCTCGTCCATCTTTGGGCATGCTCATGGCTATTGAAAATGTCAGTTCTGGATTGCCCGAGATTTACAGCAGAAATACCTGGAATATTTTGTGGGTAGCAGGGCAGTGGCTTGGCAGCAAACTGTAGCTGATCATTTATAATTTATTTTTGTAGATCATAAACTCCTATTTCATTTGAATTACTGTTGTCTGTGTTTCTTATATGTCTAATATGTTCCCAAATGGGCTTTGTTTTGGCCACTTGCTCCAATTGTACAAATATACCTTAATTGATACATGAGGTGACAATATCTTCTTCAGTTATCTATTATGGTGTGCTGTGGGTCTGCTACACACACACAATGTTTTTGTTCTTAATGGATATAATGCATAAAGTTCAAAAAGATTATGCCTTTACAACAAAAATTGTTGTCCACATTTAAGAGCACATGGTCACTGTAACTGCAACAACTTAATAAATACACTGCTATTGAGCAATGAAATAATAAGCCACACATTGTTTAGTAAAAAAACATTTTACTCAACGCACATTCACATGTGCATTTTAAGGTTTTAAAACAAATCAACATCTTGGTGTATAACATGTATGTTTTGCATTATTTCTCCTTTTTTGTGGCTAAACAGGCATGTTCTTAAACAATAGATACACATCCCAAACTCAGTAACTTAAAAAGTTTGAGTTTGGTAAGATAAAGGCCCAATGAGACATTAGTATCCCAAGACTGTGTGGATGTTGCCTTCCTCAGATGGGGTGCCCTCATCCCTCTAAAAGCCAAAATATGAAGCCACGTACACGTAGAGGCATAACGAATAAATATGATCCCATGCCTAAAATGTGTGTAGTTACAAACATCTATTTTTCTAAACCCACAAAACACACAGTGTGTCAACATGTGCTGTCTCCCATAACGGGATATCAATGGACATGTTTCAGGGGTGCAACCCCTTCCTCTGAGCTACTTTAATTATGAGGAAGGGGTTGCACCCCCAAAACGCATCCATTGATATCCTGTGATGGGAGATAGCACATGTTGACACACTGTGTGTTTTGGGGTTTTTGAAAAATAGATGTATGGAACTATGCACATTTTAGGCATGGGATCAGGGGGGAAATAAGAATGTTAAGGACCAATTTGGGGGACCTCAAAATTTGGAGTTTTAGATTCCAAAAAACACATAAACATTACAACTTACATTAGTTAGGGCAGTGTTTCTCAACTCTCCTCCTCAAGTTGCCAATCTAGGTCATGTTTTTGAGATTTCTTGAATTTGGCACAGGTGATGTTGTCATTTTCACTGATAGTAATTTGCACAGTCGTTTTTAGACTGAGGAAAATCTAGAAAACAGGACCTGGTGGTGCACCTAGAGGAGTGGGGTATAGAAACACTGAGGCCGCGTACACACGCGGGGACTGTTCGCCCAACTTTGTCCGCTGAACAGTGTTTCGGCGGACAGTCCGCTCGTGTGTGGGCTTTCAGCGGACAGTTTCAGCGAACAGTCCGCTGAACAAGGTTTTTCGGAAATTCCGAAAAACTGTCCGCTGAAACTTTGTTTCAGCGAACAGTCCCCTCGTGTGTAGGCTTGTTCGTCAAACTAAGTTCCGCGCATGCTCAGAAAGGATTTACACGCCGAAAGTTATAATGCAGTGTATAGGACGTCGTATTTTTCGTCCCGTCGTACTTGCCGTTCACGTCATCGCGCACGGTTTCAGCAAACTGTTCGTTCGTCGTGTGTGGCCATGTCCGTCCATGCTAATTTTGAGCGGACTGTTTGCCGAAACTGTTTGACGGACAAAGTTGGGCGAACAGTCCCCGCGTGTGTACGCGGCCTGAGTTCTGTCCCTAAACTTTTCGCATTTAAAAGTCATAAAAACATGGTAATTATTAAAAGGGAAAACAGGAGCCAACAAGTGGAACAATACACTTCAGACCAGGCAGGCAAGAGGAAATTAAAATTTGGCAAGCATGTCCACAAAATACTGTATTCTTCTCTGTAAAGCAGTGGCAGCCTCCTTGATTTGCTCCAGGTCCTTCAAACAATGGAACATATCTGCACTCATTCTGCCAATAGTACATCATGGAAGATCATCACCTAGTAAGAAAAGTAAAAAGTATTAAGGGAATGATGGTCAAGTGGCTGAGGCCCTACATAGTTAGTTATGGTCAAGTTACTAGTCAAATTCAGGAAATATTTACCTACCCATTCTATTTTTGCTTGCAACCTGCTTGCCCTTCAGACACCTATACTGCTAGGAATGTACACTCTGCAACTACTCTGTAATCTTGGCCCTGGTGCCTGGGTCTCCCAAACGTGGGTACCTAGCAACACTGTCAGCTCCTTCTATCTCTTCCTTCTACATTCTAATGTTAACGCATTATATACTTTGCTAATATGTAGAGTGGGTGTTTGGTTTGGACATCTAAACACTCGACATGTATACACATTTGAATAAAGATTCCAAGATTACTTACTTGTGCAAAGAGGCTCTCAAATACTTTCTTCCTCTTCTGGTTCACTTTGGACCTCACTGTGGCTCATGTTAGGGGATTTCACGTCCACAATGGCAATGTTTGTACTGGGTCCAGGAGTCAGAACCCATGGCTCCAAAGAAACATCCTGGGTGAGTTGACCACATTAACTTACCTCTAAAAAGAAGCATTACACCATTCATTAAGCCACCCCAAGTCACATCTGTTTCTAGCATTCATTTTGCTACATTAGTTTACCAACCCTGCACTTGTTCTGATGTCAATGTTTGCTCCTGACTAGTGGACTGTTTTTTTTCTGTGAAAAATGCATAGAAAAGGGAATGTGATGCCAGTTTCCATAGGGTAAACACTTGAGAAGTGCCAACATTGAAAAAGGCCTGCAGTGGCCCCCCACTCCTCTTGTCTCCTATGGGATATGGGATACAGGCATACCCCACGTTTAAGTACACAATGGGGTTTATTTACTAAAGCTAGAAAGTGCGAAATCAGGCACATTGCTGCATAGAAACCAATGAGCTTCCAGGTTTTATTACCAAAGCTTAATTGAACAAGCTGGGCTTAGAAGCTTATTGGATTTTTGCAGAAGTGAGCCAGCTTTTGCACTTTTCAGCTTTAGTAAATAAACCCCATTGTGTACTTAAAAGTGGGGTATGCCTGTATATGATGACCACCCTAGCAAGCATGACTCTGTGTGACTGGGAGCCCCGGTGCCTCTCATCTACCCATGTCTACACTGGCAAGGCTGCTTTAATGGGCACTGATGAGCAAGGCAGCAACCAGAAAGTGTTTTTTGCCCCTTAAGTTCTGCCCTAAGCCTATGACCTTTGGCCCACCTAGAAACACCCCTGTCGGTGGCTAAATGAGTGTGTTTGAAGTTGGCACTTACATTTTTGGGGGGAAGGTGGCCTTGTTGCCTCCCCTGTTGGGGCCTGAGCGAGGGTAGCCTCCCTTCGTTCCTTGTGGTGGCTTGGCTGAAGCCTTCTTTTTTGATGCCTCCCTGTTGAAAGAAGAAACAATAAGGTCCAAAAAAAAGGAATGTCCAAAAACATGACCAAATAGGAATGTTCATATATGCTTTATATTTACCCTAATCTTTGGAATCCCAAGCCAAACAAAGATTTTAGAAAAACGTTTACCGTATAGAACTGATATAGAACTCCAAGTACCTGTATCTCTAGAGCTACTTGGAGAAAAAACAAATTCAGACTGCTAATTTATACATATACATATAGTTTAGATCCAAATATTGCTTACTTTTTTATGATCTGATGCATGTACTCCATCTTGAGTACATACATCGCCAATGCAAAAAAGGAGGCATAAACAGAAGATACAATTGGAAATTGGGGCATAGATGGATAGTGGCCTATACTGCTTAGATTGAGGCCTATATTGGGACCAGCTTAAGGGTTAAGCAAAAAATAATGGTTTGTCTTGTGTCCTGTCTTGTAGGCATCATGTCGTTTATCAATAAATTTACTTCGTTTGAATTTCTACCCCAATTCATTGACCTGTACCAGGATCTACCCTGTCTCTGGAAGGTGAAGAGTAGAGACTACTCAAATAAAATATTGAGGAAGGCAGCTTTGGAGAAACTGGTCAAACCAGTCTACCCCAGGGCAGACACAAGCTATGTAAAGCAAAGATTTCTAACCTGAGGAGTGCTTTTAATAGGGAGCTGAACAAAGTCCTGGAATTGGAGAGCTCTGGAGCAGCAGTGGATGACCTAAATGTTTCCAGGCTGTGGTATTATCACAGCCTGCAGTTTTTGACAGACCAGACAGAACTCAGGCTATTGCTGTCTATGCTCACTTCATCGTCTGCTGAGGCTACAGTTCCTGAGGTCCGCACAGGTCCTGATGCACAGGATGAGGATGTGGAGGAGCCCAGGTATAACATTGTTGAACATATCTGTATCCAAAAATACAATGATGATAACTAGGCATTATTGGTAAAATATTTCTTTCTTAACAAAGTGGTTTCCATATCAGTAGACAGCAGTGACCAAAAATGATTTCCACAAGAATGAAAAATGCTGGGGTCAGAATGATAGTCTTCTATTTCTCCACATGAAATTTTCAACAGTGAGGAGATCAACATTGTGTAATTGATGACCAAACAATAAAAAAGATTCTAATTATGTCCCATTTTCATACACAGGAAAGTGTCAGTCTGGAGAAGCCAGCAGTCAGCAGCCAGACAGAGTCCTAGATCCCTCCCCTACTCCCTCCTGCTAAAAGGGCCAGGAAGAGTAGGAATATGGAGGTGGCCACAGCTTCCTTTCTCAGCCATGCCACTACTGTGTTCCGTACTGACCCAGATGAGGCTGAGGCATTTGGATGTGTGCCTGAAAAGAAATTAAGGTCCGGTTCACACTGAGGCAGCACGACTTACAGCGCGACTGCCTCAGGTGACCTGGACGCAACCACTGCGGCGACTTGCAAAACGAATTCTGTATAAAAGTCAGGGCAAGTCGCCTCAAGTTGCCCCAAAAGTCATACAGGAACCTTTTTCTAAGTCGGAGTGACTTGATTCGCTCCGATTAGAATGGTTCCATTGCACAGAGCGGGACACGACTTGTCAGGCGGCTAAGTTGCCTGACGAGTCGCCCCTGTGTGAACCGGCTCTAAGGCAGATGGCCGGAGAGCAAAGGAACAGGTGTGAGGAACTCATCCTGCAGCTCCTCAACAAGGGGGTGAGGGGCAAAACTTCAGAAAGCATCCACATTTCTGATTTTGTGGCCCCACCTCCACAGCCAACCCACATTCCACAGCTAAACCCACCCACCTTAGCAGCATGGTGGTCAGTGGTGATACCATCCAAAATACCCCAACAAGGCCACTGGACTAGGGATTTTAACCCCTTACCCACTTACTAATTTCTATTATTTTGTTTTTTTTTTAATTATGATTTTATTTGTTATATTTTCTATATTTCTGTATGCATAGAATGCAATTTTTGGTTAAGTTCTTTGTATTTGGATGGCAGATAGCATGTCTAATTTAATTTGTTTAATTTTTTTTCTGCACAATAAAAAAAAAAATTGCAGAATAATATTTGGCTATGTGTTTTACCCCAAATGACAGTTTGGGAGTAGGCAGTTACATTTAAAAAAAATACAATGTAAAATTAACAAGAGACACCAACATAGCTGTATCTTTGATATTAAAAACTATGAGATAATGGTGTTGTGGTAACTTGCCCCAAAAAAAAAAAAACAAGCATAATAATAATATTCTTAAAGAGAAGTTTCCCCTAAAATTTTTTTTTTAAAGTCAGCAGCTACAAATACTGCAGCTGTGGACTTTTAATAATTGGACACTTACCTCTCCCAGGGTCCAACGATGTGGGGGAATGAAGCCCCACTCGTACCCCCTCCTCTCTGCGGTGCCAGCATTGTAACTGTGAAGTTACAGCCGGGCACCCACTGCGCCGTGATTGGCCACGCAGTCATCTGGGACCTGTCACATGTCCCAGATGACTGACAGGAGGGAGGGGGCAGAGCTGAGCCCTTCCTTCACCAAGGAGAAGTGACGTCAGGAGCCCAGGCACTGAAGGAGGCAGACTACGAGGGACCCCCTAGCAACAGGCATTTAGAGGTGCATTCAAATAAAAAAAATTCCAAATGTTTTTTATTTTATTTTTTTAAGAATTGTAAGCATTTTTTTTTTCTTATTAGTGTCCACCTGTGTTATAAGAGAAGTCCTTTAGTTCTTCCATATAAAAGAGTGTATTTCTCCCATAGTTCAGAGAAGCAGGATCTTCCATTCTATTCATAGCGTAGGACCCACTGGCAATGAGATATTTTGACATAGTAGTGGGCTTAGCACCAATAAAGTATCATCTTTTTCTATTTTTTGAGGGTTGAAACAAACAATTTACTACTGATAGGGGTGCTTACAATGATCAGGCAATCGATTAGGGTAAAAAAAAGATAACTAATGCAGCCACTACAGCTAAGGTTTGATAAGCTGCAATACATGCAATTTTTGGTTTTGGGTTTAATACCCCTTTAAGCTTATTTCTACTTCCCTCTTAATAATGCGAACCTCTAACTCTGTGAGAGGCTTTTTATAATCATACTCGAGAGCCACAGTTAGGTACCTTATATATTGCTTATAGAACTCTCACCGAATGTGCTTTGTTTTGTTCCCTAAATATATGATTCTGAGTGCATTTCCCATGATCTTAAAGCCTAAGGACTTTTATATACAGAGAATGCTTGGCACACATTCTTGATGTGCACTGAGAGCATTTTTGCTCGAAGTACACCAAGTATGTATGGAATCAGGTGCATCAACGGGAGCTCAGCTTGTGTTCTCTTTATTGCTGTAGCCCTTGATTCCCTAAATTTTTCCCACAGATGCTCTGGGACTATAAACATGAACACTAATTGCCTTGGTAGAACACAATAGATGCATGTGGTTAGTAAATACGAGTGCACGTTTTAATACTATTACTACTATCCATATTATTTTAGATTTAATATTGCTATTATTATTCCTTTTAAATGAAAAATGACATGTGCATTGGCATGCTTAGTATGTATTAATATATATTTTATAGAGTTAATTTATTTACTAAAACTAACAGTTGTCAATCAGTGATAACAGAATATAAAAGTCCTGTGATCATAGAGACTTTTAACACTTTCCTTTTGTGATATTTTAACCATAATAACACTACACACAGAGGGTGAAAACTCCTATTGTTAGCTCACTATTGACTGCTAAATTGCAAACAGAAGGCTGAAACCAACCAAGCCATTTTAGGTGCTAGTCAGAAAGAGATTGTTACAAAAGTTCATGACCTCCCAATTGTCAATGGGATTAGAATATCTGATAGAAGCAGCTGTGGCAACGCCGATGTCACATCACTCTGAAAACTACTATAGAGCTCCTTCGTGAGAATAAAAACGAGAATGAAAATGGCAGTACACTATTATTGAAGCTAGCGACCAGAAAGTATGTCTTTAATATAGTTTTGCCAGCAACTGTATATTAGAGCTCATGAAAAATGTAACAACCTTTTCAGTTTACTATGCATATACAGTAGTAGGTTAATCCATACGTATTTACTGTTACTTAAAACGTAAAAAAAAATACAAAAAAACGGCATAACAGCATGTGATTTCTTCTGCAAGCGACAGGTGTGTATAGAAATGTACATTCCTCATGCAGCTGTATGTATATAAATATTTTATAATTAATCTTATTAATAGAGATGAGGAAAACTCAACTCTCACAGTAAATATGGCTGTTTTTTTTTGTTCGATTTTTTTTTTTTTTTAGCAAAAAATAAGATCTATTGTATTGGTAAACCCAATTCACTTTACACTTGGAAAAAAAAATCATTACCTCCACTTCTGAATCAATAATTGGTTTAACTGATGAGGATTTGTAACACTTTCACGTCCCCCTCAACCTCTGCTGTAAAAGGACTGCAAGAGGCTGAGTCCATATATATCTATATATATATAGATATATATGTATATTGCTAACTTTTTTTGGACCCCCCCCAATATAGTAGAACTGCACATTTTAGAGTGGCCTTTTATTGTGGCCAGCCTAAGGCACACCTGTGCAATAATCATGCTGTCTAATCTGCATCTTGATATGCCACACCTGTGAGGTGGATGGATTATCTTGGCAAAGGAGAAGCGCTCACTAACACAGATTTAGACAGATTTGTGAACAATATTTAAGAGAACTAGGCCTTTTTTATACATAGAAAAGGTCGTAGATCCTTGAGTTCAGCTCATGATAAATACGGGCAAACACAAAAGTGTTTCGCTTATAATTTTGCTCAGTGTACATATATATACACTGAGCAAAATTATTATTATTATATTTTTTATATTATTATATTATAATTATTATTATAAAAATATTGAGATATTGATATTGTATCACATCAACAATGTCCAAGAATACATCAAGGAATTTATCACTGTGTTAATGTGATATAATATAGTATAATATAACATTATATCTATCTTACATACTGAGAAGATATTGAAATATTGGAAGGGATTTACTAAAATGGGAGAGTGCAAAATCTGGTGCAGCTCTGCATAGAAACCAATCAGCTTCCATATTTTATTGTCAAAGCTTTATGGAACAAGTTGAAGTTAGAAGCTGATTGGCTACCATGCACAGCTGCACCAGATTGTGTGTGCTCCAGTTTTAGTAAATAACCCCACCCATTATCCCCACATTTTTATGATGTGTGAGATCTCTATAGGATTGTGATATTATTCCTTTGTATACTGTAGTACAGTTTTAGTTAGTACAGGAGACAATATCTTGCCTTCAAGGAGCGTACAATCTAAGGTCTCTGATTCACATATTCTCATTCATACATACACATACTAGGGTCAGTTTCGATAGGAGCCTATTAACCTACCAGCATATCTTTGGAATGTGGGAGGAAACTGCAGTACAAAGAAGAAACCCATGCAGGCAAAGGGAGAACATGCAAACTCCAGGCAGGTCATGCCATGGTTAGTGTACTGCCCAGTGACCAAAAAGCCAATTGTGTATCATATCATCAGATAATTAAAGTGAATATTCACACAATTTTGTTACGTTCAAGTGTTCAGCCACTTTAGTAAATCAACCTCACATAGTTACCCAATGTGAAAAAATCTGGGAATAATTACTAAAACAACACTTTGCCAAAATATAGTGGAGTGTATTTGGATCGAAAAACCCTAAAGATTACAGCACTAATTGGAAAACAAAGTAAAAAAAAGTAAAAAGTAAGTACCCTAAGAAGGTGAAATAATATATACAGTACAGTATACAGTACATAAGAAAATATGTCTTTTTATTGTGTTCTACACAGTTGTGGAAGCTGGGTGCATTATATACTGTATGCATGTTGGATGTACAGTATATTATATGCTTGGCACACAGCACACACTTTTAAGCAGTGCTCATATATATACTGCCTGACAATCTCTTCTTTTTTCTGCATGGCATGTGTAACCAATTGACAGCAGCAGATATAAAGAAGGAAAAATTTACGGCAGTTAACAACAGGTTGTTAAAAAGGTGCTAGAGCCAAATCCTTAAAATGGATGATGGTGTAAAAAATGCAAGTTAGAAGTCAACAACAGGAATCGGTGCCAAGTAATAACTCAAGCCAAGATGAATAAGGTAAAATCCAAGATACACCAGGGTCACAGCAGAAGTCATATTGCTCAAAACTGCTTGAATAGAGTAAACATGTTTATGACTAAAGAAAAATAATCCAGATTTTTCTTAAAGATCACAATAATTTAGGAAGACTTCAAGAAATCACAGGCTGTGCTGCAAATGTCAGGAATCATATGTGAGGCAAAATATAACCTAGCACAAAAACATAAAAGCATAAAAATGTTTGGGTTTTGCAAGGTCAGAAATTAATCTAAAACAAAGGTGTGTCATCCTGACACCATAACATGTTTATAACTGTAGGTCTCTGATGTCCGGTAAACCAGGAACCAAATAGATTTCAATGTGCCAAGTTGAGAAGTAAGTTTTATATTTAGATTTAAAGAGGGAGTCCACCTAAAACAAAATTATTAAAAGCCAACAGCTACAAATACTGCAGCTGCTGACTTTTAATAAATGGACACTTACCTTTCCTTGAGTCCAGCAATGTTGGCAGTCGAAGCCGAGCAATCGCTCAGCTCTCGGCTGCTGCCAGCGCCATTCTCGGTGAGGGAATCAGGAAGTGAAGCATTGCGGCTTCACTTCCCGGTTTCCTACTGCGCATGTGTAAGTCGCGCAGCGCAATGAGAATGGTCCACGCTGTCTCTGGGACCCATGTGTGTCCCAGCAGACAGCACAGCGGGACAGGAAGAGGTGTAGACTCCCGTGGGAGTCTATGCCCGGAAGTGGGTGCAAATACCTGTCTTAGACAGGTATCTGCACCCCCCTCCCCCCTGAAAGGTGTCAAATGTGACACCAAAGGGGTGGAGGATTCCGAAAAGTGGAGGTTCAATTTTTGTGTGAACCTCCATTTTAATATAGTTTAAAAGACATAGGGGTGATTTACTAAAGCTGGGGCTTGTTCAATAAAACCTGGAAGTTCATTGGTTACTATGAAGACAACTCCGATCATGGGTGTGACCAATCACAGTTGATCATCACATGAACCAGGAAGTGCAGGTAAATGGCTTTCCTTGGTTCCCACTGACAGGGAGAGCAACCTCTTGCTAACTGCTGTCATTTTTCCTTCTTTATATCTGTTGCTGTTAATTGGTTACACATGCCATCCAGAAAAAAATAAGAGTTTGTCAAGCAGTACATATATGAGCACTGCTTGAAAGTGTGTGCCAAGCATATAATATACTGTACATCTAACATGCATACAGTATATAATCCATCCAGCTTCCACAACTGTGTAGAACATAAAAAATACTTAGTTTCTTATGTATTGTATTGTATATATTATTTCAACTTCTTAGGGCACTTACAATGTTTGACAGTTGTAAATGTGAAAAAAATGTGGTTATTGTATGTTCAAAGTTTTGGTGGGGCAAAGCCCTTGTTGACTACCCCCACTGAAATGTCAGATATTCAATGAGTTGCATTTTTTCACATTTACCCATGCCAAGTCTTATGTCTGCCCGAAGAAGGTGATTTAGCATTATGTTTTCAGACCACCCAGGTTCTATGCAATTGAACTCATGTGTGCTGGCCCATTATGCTTATACTTATTGCTGTTCTTGTTACATTGCTTAAATCTGTGCAGACTTATAGGGCAAAAAACATTCCTAACTTTTTGGCTTCATTTTTTATCAGTTGCATTTCCCTGTATTCTGTGGTGTACTGTTTCTAATACACTTCAGGTGGTATATATATATATATATATATATATATATATATATATATATATATACTCTGCATCTAGTGTAGCCTATGTCTACAGTCATTCCGTGATGTACAGTTGCTAACACAGTGCAGGCAGTGTACTCAGTATCTATCACATTGTGTACGGTTTCTATTACACTTCTGGTGGTGTACACAGTACACAATACAGTACAGCCGTTGTACAGTTGCTAATACAGTGCAGGCAGTGTACACAGTACCTAATACAGTGTGTACAGTTTATAATACACTTCTGGTGGTGTACACAGTACACAATACAGTGCAGCCATTGTACAGTTGCTAATACAGTGAAGGCGGTGTACACAGTATCTAATACAGTGTGTACAGTTTATAATAGACGTCAGGCAATGTATTAATATATGTGTGTGAATATATATATATATATATATATATATATATATATATATATATATATATATATATATATATATGTGATAAACAAATAATCAAAATATCCCTTATAACCTGCGCACCCTGGATTTCTAAGTATACAGTGCAAACAAATTATTGTCCAAAGAAATACATATATAATACAATTTTAAAGGTCAGTGTATAAATAAAGCAGCTGGTAGTAAGGCTCAAAACCCCAAAATGTGTAAAGAAAAACAACTGTGTTTTTATACCGCACTAGAATAAATACTATAATACATAAAGTAACAAGTGAGTAAATAATGAAAAAAGTCCAATAATCTGCCACCAAATGTTTAATTAAAACCCACACAAAGTGCTGGAAAATCCTGTTAGAATATCAAAAATGAAGTACTAATTCCTCTAGTGCATTTCCTTCCACCAAACAATAGGTAGATGTCCTACTCACCGGACGACGTTGACACCTATTACAAGTAGTCAAAAACGGCAATGCATATGAATATCCAGAGACCAACAGCTCAGAAATTTTCGCAAATCATCAAATGGAAATGGCATATTTATCAGACAGACAAAAACAGAAGCTCCTCATAGTAGCAGTACTATCAATAAAATGTATTAAGAAAATACAGGTTGCACTTACATAGATAGGAGAAAAATTGCGTATTGGAGTATGGCAGAGATGCCATTTGCACTCCACCTGCATTCCAAAGGGTGGCAGAAGTGACGTGATACATATCACCAGACCCGATGCGTTTCATCAGCAACGCTTGACGTCATCAGCGGTCATGTGATAGAACCCGTCACTTTCTCCTATTTATACATTGCCACAGATAAGGATATCAAATCCACTGCAAGCCTCACAGTCAGCTGGAGGATTACAGAATCTAGTTTACAATAGCCATGAACAACCAAAAAGGTGGCACCTATATATATAAAGGAGTAACAACAGTGTAAAAAGAGTTTAAATAAATAACAGATATACAAATCAGTATAGGAATCTACTACATAACAAATTATAGCAAGTTCAAGAATATTGTTAGTAGGGATGAGCCCGATGTTCATCGAATAGCAAATAATTAGGGGTGTTGGTGGCAAATTCAAAAGCCATGGAACACCCTTTAAAATTCTATGGGAGAAATCAAAAGTGCTAATTTTAAAGTCTTATATGCATGGTATTGTCATAAAAAGTTTTGGGGACCTGAGTCTTGCCCCAGGGGACATGTATCAATGCAAAAAAAGTTTTAAAAACTGTTGTTTTTTCGGGAGCAGTGATTTTAATAATGCTTAAAGTTAAACAATAAAAGTGAAATATTCCCTTTAATTTTGTACCTGGGGTGTCTATAGTATGCCTGTAAAGTTGCGCATGTGTCCCGTGTTTAGAACAGTCCGAGAGCAAAATGACATTTCTAAAGGTAAAAAAAGTCATTTAAAAGTACTCGCGGCTATAATGAATTGTCTATGGGAGAAATCAAAAGTGCTAATTTTGTCACTATCATTACTTTCAGTGTTTGATGATGGATTGCCCCCACGAATCACTATCGCTTAATTCTGCAAGTGATTCTAATTTATTATCGCTGTTCTCTAGCTGATCTAAAATCACTTCTGATGTAAAGGAACGCTTTTTTTTTACCCCACACAGATGCTTACCTCCTTAGGTGGCAACCTCTCATGTTATCCACATTCAAGACAACATTTTATGCTGAGCTTCTTGCACCTATGCACTTATATTACATACATTAAATACAACCTTGCACCTGTAGTATAGGTGCACCCTGTTTAAGTCACACAGGTTGATTCACTAAAGATCTAGCACACTTGATCAAAGTAGGTAAAAAGATTCTCCAGTGCTGCAATATTACTTGCATGCAGAGATCCACTGATGGGTGAAAAAACAGTCTTGTAAATTGGGCAATGGCATGCTAGTATGCTAAAAAAAACTGTAAATATTATTAGTATTATTGTTATTAACCTCCCTGGCGGTACCATTATTTCGGATTTTAGGTGCTAAAAGCGGTACCATTATTTTGCATGAAAATTTGGCGTTTTATATTGTAGTCCTGCAATTCTTAGGAATAACTCTCTTAAATCTGTCCAAACCAGAGTCTAGCAGACATCCCGGGTATGATAAAGTTTGAAAAATTAAATCATAAATTATAATATAAGAAATAATTATAAATAATTGTACCAAATAATAATATAACAATAATAAAAATTATTCAATAATGTAATCACATCAAAAACACTGAAATTTGCTCAGTTGCAGAATTGTCACTGTCATTACTTTTCAGTATTTGATGACGAATCTCCCCACAAATCGCTATCGCTCAATTCTGCGAGTGATTCTAATTTATTATCGCTGTTTTCTAGCTGCTCTAAAATCATTTTTGATGTAAAGGGACAGTTTTGGTTGCTATGGACAATCTCCAGTTTCCAGGTATAAAGAACAGCTTTTATTATATAAAACTACATGCAGGACACTGGGCAGACCACTAGGGACAACGGGGATGTGAAATGTTTACATACAGCAATGTAATCTGTAAGATTACATTATACTGTATGTTTACTGTGTGTTTCACTTTTTGAATTTGGCGCCGATCTCCGTGCCCGTGCGTCGCAACGCTCGCAGGGCACGGAGATCGCCGATGTGATAGATCGAGCGAGACACGGCTCGCTCGTACAGCGGGGAGACAACGCTGGATCCGAGGGAGAAGGTGAGTATTCCTCCTCCTGGATCCAGCGATGCAGTCCCGAGTCTGACTCGGGGATACCGCTAATGGTATAAAAAATCCACCCCGAGTCAGACTCGGGAATACCGTCAGGGGGGTTAAACAGGATTTATATAGTGACAACAGTTTGCACATTTACAACATAAGGCTCAGTTCACACAGGGGGCGACACGAGGCGGCACGACTTGCCGTGCCGCGACCTGACAAGTCACCCCCGTTCTGTACTACGGAACCGTTCTAAGAGGAGCGACTCGAGTCGCTCCGACTTAGAAAAAAGGTTCCTGTACTACTTTTGGGCGACCTCGGGCGACTTGCATTGACTTCTATACAGAAGTCATTTGCAAGTCGCCGCTGAGGTCGTGGCGTGGCAAGTCGTGTCGCCTCGTGTCGCCCCCTGTGTGAACCGAGCCTTAGAGAAAACAGTTATATAGTTACAATAAAATTCAAAACAGGAGGAATCAGAGGGCCCGGCACATTATAGCTTAAAATCTAGAAGGAAGAGTCAAGTGATTCAAGAAGTAATAACTGTGGGGAATGAGCTGATAGAGAAAATCAAAGTAGAGTTGGAGATAGTCAGACAGATTGGGGTAGGGAAGTCCAAAGGAAGAGAGAGGCTAGGGAGAAATCCTGGAAGGGAGTATGGGAGGAGTTGATGAGGGAGCAGGAGGTCTTGGGAGGAACAAAGAGGACAATTTGGTTGGTATTTTGAGATTAGGTTAGTGATGTTAGTATTTTGAATTTAATTTGTTGGGTGAGTGACAGCCAATGGAGGGATTGGTAGAGAAGGGTAGCTGATGCTGAGCAGTTTGTAAGGTGGATGAGTCTGGCAGCAGCATTCATGATGGACTGAAGGGGGATAGCCTATGTAAAGGTAAGCAAATGTGGAGGAAGTTGCAGTAGTATCTTAGCCTTTAACTGTCGATCATTTGCATTTTATGGGTTTTGCTACCTTAAATCTACTTATTTTGGTGTCCAAGTATACAAAAAGCTGCTACTAACCTGTGTCAGGTATCCATGTCTGCAAGTGTTGTGTAACAGAAAGTTCCTGTCCGTTCCTACACATGTAAATGAATAAATATAGTTGGCACAAGCTGTAGGTCTTGTGATATGTTATTTACTTAAGGCTGCATTCACACCTGATCATTTCAAAGCCACATGTTTTTACGGCAATTTGGCCGCAATTCTGTTTAGGTCACCAATGTAAAAAGCAGAAAAATGCCTGTAATCTGTTCTTTTTTTAGCTTAGGGCATTTTTCAGGCGTTTTGCTTCAGGTGGCAAAACGCTCAGATGTGAACAGGTGCCATTGAAATGAATGGGATTTTGCTTGTTGGGCGTTTTTCAGGGTTTTTTGGGCGTTTTATGAGTGTTTTAAGAGCTTAAAACACTCAGGTGTGAATGCAGCCTGAGGAAATACAACATACAGCCCTCCAGGGTGGACAGCAGCAGCAGGTGCTGGCTGTATTGACTAATTTACCTAATTTGATGTCTCTTTACCTTTTCTTACATGGATGGATGTTGACATAAACTTTAACTTTTACAGCTTCTCGCTCATTGGTCAAATAAAGCACACTACTGATTGATGTTGTTTGTCAAGTGACTGTTCTTTGAGCAGATTAGCAATTTTGTCTGGCTCACTTGCTCCAATTATTCTAAATAGGAAGGGATAGAGGGGAATTCAACCATGTATGGCTAATGGAATCATATTATTCTGAATTGCACACATGATGTTTATATTTATGCACTACCTGAAATGGCAGCATAACCCAATGATTAATGTGTCTTATTTTTGTCTTTGTTTGGTGTATTTTATTTTAATTAAAGGACTGGCAAGTGCCTGTGAGTGTGCACTGGTCTAGTACACATAATGGAGGAGGGGGTGGGGGGGTCTTGATGCTACATTTTAGGGAAAATGTCTTGTGTTGTTGTAAACATCTAAGGACCCCTATTCAATAAGAAAACTATAAACAAATGAGATCTAATTATTTCTAAATAATTTGTTTGAGGCTCGGTTCACACGCCATGACTTGGGATCTGATCTGTGAGATCCCAAGTTGCGTAACACGTGACATCTCATGTTAGTCAATGATAGTTGCCATTATTAGCACTACTGAAGTCAATCCGACTTTATAAAGCTCCCTGTAATTCTTCAAGGCTACTTCTCTCTGACTTCTATTGTCTTCTATTCTCTACTTGTATAAAAGTAGTACAGTACTCAAGTCACCAGGAAGTCTCCTGGCAAAGTCACACCTCAAGTCGTACAAATTTCATGTTGCGGCAGTGTGAAACCAGCCTGAATTGATTATTTTCATTTTGGCTTTGGGGTCCATGGTTCAATAAAGAAACAGGCCATGTTGGTTTAATTAACATTTTAATTGCAAAATAAGAACCCACAAACACTGTTAGGCTAGGTTCACATCTCAGCGGGTGTAAGAAGACCTGATCTTAGATAGCAAGGATAACATGCCACACATTTGTGGCAGTGTTGACTTGTTAGTCTTGTTAACAGGTTGCACATTTTTATTGGCAAGATGTACACTTGCAGAGCACTTGAAGCACAAGTTCTAGTTGACACTTTTCCAATTTGTAGTAAATTTGCCTGGCAAGTCTCTAGCAAGAGCAAAGTTGCAGTGGTGAGTCTACAGCAAGAGCTCTGCAAGTCACACTGACCCCTGTGGTGGGATGACTATTGTACATAATAACTGAACCAGAACTAGCAGCAGACTTGCAGAATGTTTGCAGAGAAAGTTGATCTGGAGTCATGCAATTCAAACTTGCTGCAATTGTGCAACAAACTTGTGAAGCCTGGCAAGTCTAGCAGTAGCAAGTAATTTTTAAACTTGCAGCTCAATTGCTTGGTATCTGGGATAATGCAAGCCTTCTTGTACCCACAGTAAAAAATGCACTGCTGTTTATCAGATGTGGGATGCCGATACATCTAAATATGTATGGTGTGGTCTCCCTGTGGCATTTTTGGGAGAGGTGCGGGGACCTTTTCCCATTTTCAGTAGGTACAGCCACCCATTCAGTTGAAAGGGATGCTATGCCCCGCAAAACCAGCATAGTGATCCTTAAACCACTTTATTTTTTTTTAAAAAGGAAATTTTTAATGTGTCACTTTCATCACTCCAACTGACGACGCTGAAGAATAATTCTCCATTTAAATTCTGCTCCTCTACATTAAAATATCTAGGAATTAATATACCCACAGATTCGACTCATTTATATTCGGCTAATTTCATCCCTCTTATGTAATGTACTCTACAAGATCTAAAAAAATATGACTCAAATTTATATTCCTGGTTCGGGAGGATTAATATATTGAAAATGGACATAATACCGCATTTTCTGTCTTTTTCAAACTATCCCTGTCTCTATCCCCAGATCTTTTTTCCCACCAAAGAGTAAATCAAATTCTCTGTCAGGGTAAACTCCCACCCATAATGAACTTAATGCCTACACAACAGCCTTCATTTATGCAATGGATGGAATATCAGCAATTCCTATATTTTTTGTCCTCTATCCCTTTAAACAAACACTTTAACAGAGATTTAAATTTCTTTGAGTCCATCTTGCTTCAAAGCACTAGACCAAAACACGTTTTATTAGCAGTATATAAGATTCTTATTGGAAAAAAACAATCCCGAGCTTCCGAAATTTACAAACAAATGGGCATTGGATCTTAATGTTGAAATTGGAGCAGAAGCGTGGGAGAAGTCTTTTATCTTCACACATTGTTTGTCACTGGCAACTAAAGCCCAAGGGACAAGCTATAAGCTTGTTTCCCATTGGTATCGATGCCCAACTTCATTACAGCGTATTTTTCCAGATGCATCAGATAACTGTTGGCGATGCTATAAGCTTGTTTCCCATTGGTATCAATGCCCAACTTCATTGCAACGTATTTTTCCAGATGCATCAGATAACTGTTGGTGATGTCATTCTGCCAAGGGCTCATTGTTATACATATGGTGGGAATGTCCTCAAATTTGTAAATTCTGGGACAGTATCATGCAGTTGTATACTATAATTACAGGGGGGGGGGGGTAATCTCCAATACACCACATATTACACTGTTGTCCATTTCACCAGGTTCATATAAACATATCAAAAAGGGCTTGCTCAGACATTGGGTGACAATCTGCAAGATTGGATATTCTGCACCATTGGTGATCAACATAATCCTCTTCATTGAATGAATGGGTAGTGGAAATGGATCACTGAGAAGATGCAGACCCTCCTGGCATATGAATTGGACATAATTGAAAAATGTCGGCAGATATGGGCCCCCTGGAGGGCCTTTAGGGAATCAACAGGAAACGAAAAGGTTAAGCGGTAATTAGAATAAAACCTAAATATGATCTAATAGGGTTTCAATACAGGATGTGTATATGTTACAGAAAGGGAAAGGGAAAAGAAAAATTATTTATTTTTTTCCCCTCTTTTTTTTTTTTTTCTTTTGGGTCTGTTTATGGTAGTTAGTATTATGTATTTGTAAGATGTTTTGGTGGTATGACAATACCATTAATGTATATATGTCATTTGTCTAACAACTTTTCAATAAAACTAAGATTGATATAAAAATAAAAGCAGGATATTTGAATCCAGTTTTTACAAAGGGAAAATAATTGAGTGCAACTCGTGTCTGTATATAAAGGCTTGAAAAACATGGTCTGTGTGTCTTAAAAAAAATGGAGGGTGCTCTGAAAAAATAAAAGAAATACATACATGTACATTGCTTACAAGTATGTGGCGATTGTTTCCAAGAAAGAATTGCAAGAAAAAAAAAAAAGCGGAGCATTGATTGTGAAAAAAATAAATATTGTCTATCCATAAAAATAAGCCATCAAAAAAAAAACACAAAAAACCTGACAACATAACACCGAACAACACACTGTATAATGCAACATCATAAATATGCACATAATACTTTGTGAATTTTAAATCATTCTTATGAGAGAAATAACACTATGCAGGATGTTTTTGTTTGTTTTAGTGATGGTGGAGAGGGATTAGAATGCCTGTCAGGTTTTCATTGCTGTCTGTGCCTCTGTTAGTGAAAATAACTGTCTCTATGTGTCCCGTTAATTGCTATCACCAAAAGTGAAACTCAAAGAAAACCCAAAATTTTGGGTTGCCACTAGAACAGGAATAGAGAAATCTTCCAATGGAAGCACTAGTTCTGGTGACCATGGGGAAAACCAGGGCTTCCCTCTACTTTTCTGTAGTGGCAGGAAAAAGTAGATTAACAAAGTGAAATGGGTTTTAACCCTGCCTTACTGAATCTAAAATGAAAAAAAATGTTTTCTCTTCAGTTCAAACTTAAAAATAAACCACAACGAATCCATATTATTCAAATGGCAAAGTATGCAGTGACGTGAAATAGATAACAGTTTTTTCATTACTTTACAGCAGAATGAAGCTCATATTTAGTAATATAAATTAAATCCATACATACATATAAAGCAGAAGGCAGACTAGTATAGTTTCACCAAAGGAAACATAAATAACTGCACATCTTTATATTGCATGTGGCTGTGGGTGTTATTTGAGGTTGGCATGACATAACACAACAAATGCCATATTGTCATGTATGCACTGCTAACATGACATGCAGGGAGGTTGGCACATACACATTTTAGAAATTAACCTGTTTTTCTTTTTAGCTGCCATTTGTTTTAATTTTCTGCAAGGGATAAAGGTGTTTATACTATTATCATGGTAATACATACCAAGATAGACTTTTATACTGAATCCAAAGTAATACGGTTCTGCAGTGGTTTATGTCCCTATTGGGAACATTCATCACACCTAATAAAGAAGCCAACATTTGGATTTTGGACACCATCACTGTATTTCTATTCTTCTCTATGCAATCAAACCATATCATGGTGGATAAAAGAATCCAGTAGAATGATATACATAACTTCCACATAAAATTAACAACACTTTTGCTGATGAGTTGTTATTGCATACAAAGCAGCACGCTTTGGAAATGTGTAAAACATAAAAAAAAATCAAAATAGATAAATGTAGCACATATTCAGTAAATAACAACTGCAATATTTATAAGATATAGCTTGTCTAAAATTATTTGAGTGTAGGAGAGGAAAACATTCTAACAATCCCCTAAGCCTTTATGGCCAAAGCTGGTCTCGATAAGTTGTCTTGATGGTAGCTATATATATCGTTGAGTGTTCCACATCGCTAACAATAATGATTGCAGATGCAAGCCAATTTTACTCTGGCTAGTATAACAATAAGAAATACCATGCCAGAAAATTGTGCAGATACAGGCACTGCCCCTTTTGCATCATTCATGAAGAAACTGCTATGCATGTCTTCTGGCAGTGAGCAGGACTTGATGAGGGTCCTGGAATATTTACTTTGTACCATAAGCAGCCATCATCTACTTTGTAAATTTACACAAAAGGACATTAATGGCACCCGGCCGGTGATGTGTTGCTTTAAGGAAACTTTGAGGTGCGCCAGAAAGCTACTCATCCATCAGAGTGAGAGGATGTCCATTGAGGACTGTTGCAGCCTGGTTTACAGCCTGCTCAGAGACTATGGGCACAATTCACTAAGCAATATTTTACTGCATCCGCGTATGCAGTAAAATAACGCACATCGGTCAGAAAAACAAACACTGTGTAGTTCACAAAGAAACTCTCCTTAAAATCTCGCATGTGTTATCTTTCCAAAGTATGCCTTAAATACCGCATGAAACCATGCGGTAAGTTATTGCAAGCATCTGGTATAATGCTTTTCTAAAAAAGTGAAAGGCAGTCAGCAATGTAGTCATAGCTGATATGGCATGGTTTCTCTGTGTTGAGGGTGTAAAGTACCCTATGAGTTGGGTAAAAAGCTCCATGGTTAGTGGCTTGGATAACCTGAAGCTGCTTGGATACACTGAACTTCTGCAGGGTATCAGCATCCATTAATTGATCCACCAGTGTGCACTCCTTAAAGCTGGGTTCACACTAGTGCAAATTGGATAGGGGCTTCCCCTCATCCAATTCACATGACAGGAGATTGTGACCCACGCTCTATGGAGCCGGTTCATATATCTCCGGGAGGCTGCAAATTCAGGTCTGAATTCAGACAAAAATTTGTCCCTGATTCATCCGTGAAATGAAAAACAGGGACGCACTGGAACCCCTGCTGCAAGCCACATGCGGCTTAGATATGAACCCAGCCTAAAGATTGTTTCCTTTAACCACTTGCCGACCGCCGCACGACGATATACGTCGGCAGAATGGCACGGGCAGGCATATGGGCGTATATATAAGTCCCTGCCTGCCCGCGGGTGGGGGGCCCGATCGGGCCCCCCCCGGTGCCTGCGGCGGTCGGCATTCCTTCGAGAGCGATCCGGGATGAGGGGGCGGCCATTCATTCATGGCCACCCCCTCGCGATCGCTCCCGACGAATGGAAATCATCCGTGACATCACTTCCTCTCCTGTAATGTAAACACAGGAGAGGAAGTGATGTATTCTCTCCTCCGTGTCGGTATTTTTCGGCACCGAGGAGAGAGGTTCGGTGAGTTGCACCAACACACCACACATACAGTAGAACATGCCAGGCACACTCACACCCCCCCTTTACCCCCCGATCACCCCCCCAATTACCCCTGCCCCCCCCAGTCACAGTGACACCAATTGCTTTTTTTTTTTTTGCATTGGTGTCATTTGTGACTGTAATAACTGTTAGGGCAGTTAGGGTTAGCCCCCTTTAGTTCTAATGTACCCCCCTAACCCCCCCAATAAAGGTTTAACCCCGTGATCACCCCCCGTCGCCAGTGTCACTAAGGCTGGGTTCACATTGCAGCGGTTTGAGAACGGATGTGATTCGCACCGCACTGCAGTGCAAATCACATCCGATCTCTGTGCGATTCGAGTTCAGCCATACAGATAGTATGGCTGAATTCGTGTCGCACCCGCCGTACCCGCCGCAAACTCGCACGGGACCCTTTTTTTGGTCCGCAGCAGAATCGGATCGCATGGGTGTTCACACCATGCGATCCGAGTTTGCAGATTGCACTGCGATATGCGAACTGATCTGGGGGTGTCATTATTTCACTGACACTCCCAGCAGTTCGCATAGGGCAGTGTGAACTGCCGCCGGGAGGCATGCGATGCGGGAACCCGCGGCGGATTCGTGGCGTTCCCGCATCGCTCCAGTGTGAACCCAGCCTAATAAGCGATCATTTTTCTGATCGCTGTATTAGTGTCACAGGTGACGCTAGTTAGGCAGGTAGGTATTTAGGTTCGCCGCAACTTTTTATAGCGCCAGGGACCCCCATATACTACCGCATAAAGCCCCCTGATTGCCCCCTAGTTAACCCTTTCACCAGTGATCACCATATAACTGTTACAGGTGACGCTGGTTGGTTAGTTATTTTTTTATAGTTTCAGGGCACCCGCCATTTATTACCTAATAAAGGTTTAACCCCCTGATCACCCGGCGGGTGTCATTTGTGACTGTAATAACTGTTAGGGCAGTTAGGGTTAGCCTCCTTTAGTTCTAAGGTACCCCCCTAACCCCCCCAATAAAGGTTTAACCCCGTGATCACCCCCCGTCGCCAGTGTCACTAAGGCTGGGTTCACATTGCAGCGGTTTATGAGAACGGATGTGATTCGCACCGCACTGCAGTGCAAATCACATCCGATCTCTGTGCGATTCGAGTTCAGCCATACAGATAGTATGGCTGAATTCGCGTCGCACCCGCCGCACCCGCCGCAAACTCGCACGGGACCCTTTTTTTGGTCCGCAGCAGAATCGGATCGCATGGGTGTTCACACCATGCAATCCGAGTTTGCAGATCGCACTGCGATATGCGAACTGATCTGGGGGTGTCATTAACATTTCACTGACACTCCCAGCAGTTCGCATAGGGCAGTGTGAACTGCCGCCGGGAGGCATGTGATGCGGGAACCCGCCGCGCATTCGTGGCGTTCCCACATCGCTCCAGTGTGAACCCAGCCTAATAAGCGATCGTTTTTCTGATCACTGTATTAGTGTCACAGGTGACGCTAGTTAGGCAGGTAGGTATTTAGGTTCGCCGCAGCTTTTTATAGCGCCAGGGACCCCCATATACTACCGCATAAAGCCCCCTGATTGCCCCCTAGTTAACCCTTTCACCAGTGATCACCATATAACTGTTACAGGTGACGCTGGTTGGTTAGTTATTTTTTTTATAGTTTCAGGGCACCCGCCATTTATTACCTAGTCTCACTAGTGTACCCCTAAATTTAGGGGTGTCTACTTTCCAAAATGGGGTCATTTGGGGGGGGTTTGTGCCATCTTGGCATTTTATGGCCTTCAAAACTGTAACGCCCTTAGAAAGCCTGAAGGCGGTGCTTGGTTTTCGGGGCCCCGTACGTGGCTAGGCTCCCAAAAAGTCCCACATATGTGGTATCCCCGTACTCAGGAGAAGCAGCAGAATTTATTTTGGGGTGTCATTTCACATATGCCCATAGCATGTGTGAGCAATATATCATTTAGTGACAACTTTGTGAAAAAAAAATAAAAAAAAATTAAAGTTTGTAATTTTCCCGCAACTTGTGGCAAAATATAAAATATTCCATGGACTCAAAATGCCTCTCAGCAAATAGCTTGGGGTGTCTACTTTCTAAAATGGGGTCATTTGTGGGGGTTTTGTGCCATCTTGGCATTTTATGGCCTTCAAAACTGTAATAGGTAGTGAGGAGTGAAGTCAAATATTTACGCCCTTAGAAAACCTGAAGGCGGTTCTTGGCTTTCGGGGCCCCGTACGCGGCTAGGCTCCCAAAAAATCCCACACGTGTGGTATCCCCGTACTCAGGAGAAGCAGCAGAATTTATTTTGGGGTGTCATTTCACATATGCCCATAGCATGTGTGAGCAATATATCATTTAGTGACAACTTTGTGTAAAAAAAAAAAATATATATTTTTTTGTCATTATTCAATCGCTTGAGGCAAAAAAATAAAATATTCGATGGGCTCAACATGCCACTTATCAATTTCCTTAGGGGGTCTACTTTCCAAAATGGGGTCATTTGGGGGGGTTTTGTACTGCCCTGCCATTTTAGCACCTCAAGAACTGAGATAGGCAGTCGTAAACTAAAAGCTGCGGAAATTCCAGAAAACGTACCTTAGTTTGTAGATGTGACAACTTTTGCGCAAACCAATAAATATACAGTTATTGACTTTTTTTTTACCAAAGACATGTGGCTGAATACATTTTGGCCTAAATGTATGACTAAAATTGAATTTATTGGATTTTTCTAATAACAAAAAGTAGAAAATATCATTTTTTTTCAAAATTTGCGGTCTTTTTCCATTTATATCGCAAAAAATAAAAATCGCAGAGGCAATCAAATACCATCAAAAGAAAGCTCTATTTGTGGGAAGAAAAGGACGCAAATTTTGTTTGGGTACAACATTGCATGACCGCGCAATT
Organism: Lithobates pipiens; assembly: GCF_037356315.1. NCBI lineage: Eukaryota > Metazoa > Chordata > Amphibia > Anura > Ranidae > Lithobates > Lithobates pipiens. The sequence goes on from NW_027507748.1 coordinate 171,880,904, forward strand.
ACCAGTTAAAGCAGCGCAGTGCCAAATTGTAAAAAGACCTCTGGTCATTTACCAGCAAAATGGTCCGGTCTGAAAGTGGTTAAAGGGCCACTTAAAGTGGTTGTAAACTAATTTTTTTAACTTTTACCTACAGGAAAGCCTATAATAAGGCTTACCTGTAGGTAAAAAAATATCTCCTAAACCTGTACGGTTTAGGAGATATTCCCCTCGGTATGCGCCGCTGACTGCAGCGGCGCATGTGCACAAGGGGATTCTCGGCCTGAAAATCCGGCAGTGGCCGACCGGCCGGAATGAAATCGATATCGCGGCTCCGGCCACTCACAGCGCCGGAGCCGCGATACCCAGAAGAAACGCCGAGGGAGCATGTCAGCTTCCTCGGCGTGGATCGGGCCAGATGTCGGGGCCTCGTTCTAAGGTAAGTATTTCATAATGAGCTAGTATGCGGTGCATACTAGCTCATTATGCCTTTTGCTTTGCAGGTGTTAAAAAAAAAATAGCGGGTTTACTACCGCTTTAAGATCTTCTCCACCTCCCCATCTTCTGCATTGCTTTAAATTCCAGAAGACTAGATTCAAAGGGCTCCGTCAGCTTTTCTATGCCATTTGCAGCCCCCCAGAAACAACTCCTGACTAAAATCTAGCTGACACCTGCTTCAGCTTGCGCTTTCCTGCCTATTTTTTCAACTAATCACTGGGGGGTCTGACCATTGACATAATAATTATATGGTTATCGCAAGCTTGGACCAGTACTTAATTACCACATGTATTTATGTATTTCCTTTTGTGAATTGACTTTAATGCCTTTTTGTTTGGTATTTAACAATTGTTTTTGGCGTTTCCACTAAATACCGCATACGAGCGATATTGAATTGACATTTATATTGTTGCATGTGTTAAGTGGTCAAGTGACCATCATAATGAATGCAATAACCTTTTTTGAATTGTGCCCTATAACCTTATGGACTTTAAGGAGAAAGAGGACATCTGAGAAGGTTTTCCCTTTTCCCCACTTTTCCTTATGTGGCTTTGCCCTTTAATAAAGGGTTGGGTTTGTAAAATCCTCCACCTTCCCCATATTCTCCATCAAATCTGCTGTTTTTTGAAGCATGTTGTACAGTTGATATGTTGTTGCAGTGCCATGTATCATGTATGGAGCAGACGTTCATCTCAGACACTGCACGTCTGACATTGTGCCACTATGTTTTTTGGGGGGGTACTTTAGGGGCCACAAAATGTTCATTCTCATTTAATTTGTATTTTGGTAAGTTAGGCTATTTTCCACTTCAAACAGTCACCATGCTAATGTTTAAAAAAATATATGTTTGCTATGTTGATTTAAAAGTGTGGTTCACAACAACATAACTTGCATATATAGCCAGTCCCACACAGTTTGATAAAGGATGGAAAGGATTGACTTTCGTTTACATCAGGCTACCTCCAACCTGTCACATTTTTGTCAGAAAAATTGAGAACTTGAGAACTTGGAACTTGGACAGACTCAGAGGTAGGCAGATGTAAACAAATGGACAAAAGTCCATAAAGCTGCATGGAGCTTCCACTCATATCCCCCTAAAAAAAACGATAGGCAGACCTGATCAGAAGGTTCTACTCTCTCCAAATCTATTGGTGACATTTGTGTGTGTCTGCCCATTTGGAGTGTCCACAACAAATGTCTTCCCACCTCTGCTGGACTGAATATTTGTTTTACATTATGAAGAGCCTAACGAGAGATACTGGGATATGCAAAGGTGAGCAGGAACTCTAATGGCCCCACATACACAATAATTCAGTAATTACAATATACAGCATTCCCTATTGGGGTATACAAGACATAAGGAGCCAGGCATTGACTTTGTCCATCACTTATAACTATAATATCACTTCTGGGTGGACTAGTGCTTTTATCTGTGCGTTACATCCATTCAAGTGTTATACAAAGGCTGGAAAGTGTATGTCATTTAAACATGTTTTTTTTTCTACACATTAACATTAATATTAACAAACTGATATGTTTTGCAATGCTTATTAGAAATTCTAATTAGAGGCATCTTACAGCTGTCGTGAGTCTTTATTGGTGATAAGCAAAGCCATACTGATCCCTGACACAATTAGTTTGATATGCGGCAGATTCCGAATATTTAACAAGAGAACAGAGGGGAGTGAAGATAGAATGTTCCCACACACTTCATAGACAGTTTGGAACAAAGAAGAGATCCCATAGCAACTGCACACTTTAAATTTGATGTATCAAGCATGATCACGTGTACAGTACAATGATGTCAACACAACCCCAGTAATGCACAACATGCTCCTGAATAGGCGTTTTTAACAATAAACTGCTTATACTGACTAAGAAAACTGCAGCAGTGTAGTGGCATAGCTAACTAAATGGCACTTACTCTGCTAAAGCATTGTCTGTCATAAGCAATTGCTTGTTTTTTGATAAAATGTGTTTTTAACTTTTGAAACCTTGATACATTATCAATGATGCTAATCTTCTGCACCCTCTTAGACGTTAGTTTATGTCTACACACATGCAATCCAGTGATGACTGAGTGACATTTTTTTTACGGTGGGTTTTCCAATGGTTATAAGGGTGGACCCTGAGTGCATAATGTGTGGTTTGTCTCTGTCAGATGTCAGTGTTAGAGAATAGCAACATAAAAGAATAAATGGAAGACAGGGACAAAGCATTGTTACTCTATAACATGAAGTGCCTGAATTAGGGCCTTTGTGCCAGGTACCATTTAAAAATGGCTATATACAATACAATCTCTGTACAATCTTCTTGAGATTTACCAAAATTATATAATATAAGGACAAAGCTATGCAGTCTATTTCATTAGTATCAAGGTATGCTCTTGTATTTTAGATGATGGTGGATCTATTGGATATAAAGGAGAACCTAATCAGATTGTATTGCACAAGGGGTGGGGGTGGATGTGGAACAATTATAACCCTGCATAGGTACCATCCCAAAAATATACAAAAATCAAAAACAATCAGATTGTATATTGGTCAGCCTTAACCTCACTGGCAGTATGATTATTTCAGATTTTAGATGCTGAATGTGGTACCATTAGTTTGCATGGAAATTTGGCATTTTATATTGTAGGCCTGTAATTCTTAGCCCACGTACACACGGTCAGAGATTTTGCCAACCAAATCCGTCGGATTTTGCCTGAAACTGTTGCATACACACGGTCGGGCCAAGTTGGCGAAAAATCCGATCTTTCAGAACGTGATGACGTAATTTTGTTACGATGGGACTACATTTAGGCTAGTAGCCAATAGCTTTGATGTAGGAATTTGATCTGAGCATGCCTGGCACTTGGTCCGATGAAAATGCTCTACACATGATCGGATTAGGTCCGTCCGGCCCAATTGGTCGGGAAATATTTCCAACATGTTGGAAAATTGGGTCGGACAGAGATTCGGACGGAATCAGTCCGATGCATACCACACACAGTCGGATTATCTGACGACATGGTCCGATAAGACTCATTCCGACAGATTCTCCGACCGTGTGTACAAGGGCTGAGAAATAACTCACTTAAATCTGTCCAAATCAGAGTCTAGTAGACATCCAGGTATGATAAAGTTTGAAAATGAAATCATAAATTATAATATAATAAATAACTATACATAATTATAACAAATAATAATATAATAATAATAAAAATTATTAAATAATGTAATCAAATCAAAAACACTGAAATTTGCTCAGTTGCAGAATTGTTGCTGTCATTGCTTTTAGTGTTTGATGATGAATTTCCCCACAAATGACTATCGCTCAATTCTGCAAATGATTCTAATTTATTATCTTTGTTTTCTACTTGGTCTAAAAGCATGGAGCTCGGCACTGTGACAGATCGAGCGAGACATGATGGCTCACAGATCACAGTGGGGAGACATCCCAGGATCCAGGGGACAAGGTAAGTAACCTCTACATGGATCCTGCGATGTGATCCCGAGTCTGGCTCTCGGTTACTGCTTTTGGTACTGAAATCTCACCCCGAGCCAGACTTGGGAATACTGCCAGGGAGACTATGGTCCAACTTCAGGATGAAAAAAACAAAACAAAACATGTAGTGGGATCCCCCGCACTGAAAGAGTTAAAGAGGAAGTAAACCCTGATAGGTTTTACTTCATCTTTATTCCCCTGTAAAGTAAAAGTTTAATGGGCTAGTATGCATCACATACTTTTCCAATTATGTGCCACTTACCTGCAAATGAAGCCTGCAATGTCTGTGATGACCCCACTGGTGGCCGCGTCCATCTTCACCCCTCTTCCTTCCAGGGCCAGAGTCACGTAGCATCACTACCACGCATGGCACAGGCCCTATAGAAACGGCACGATCATGCCCTTCCTTTAGTGTGCATATGCCGATGACGTCGGCTCAAGCATATATGGTAATTATCTCCTAAACCATGCAGGTTTAGGAGATATTTCCAGTACCTAAAGGTAAGCCTTATTATAGGCTTAACTGTAGGTAAAAGTGGTGTGTAAGGGTTTATAAACACTTTAAATGCTCATTAACTCTAAGGGCCAGTTTACACAGCAATAGACAGTTGTTTAACACTAGACTGCAGTTTAGTGCAGCCTTTTTTTTTTTTTTTTTTACCAGGATGCCTTGAGGTTTCTTCAGGGGTGCCTTGGCATAATGCCTAAAAATCACCCCCAATATTTTATACAAGCTGGTGGGTGGATGAACCCTGCCTTTTATTTACACAAAACCATAGGTTTTCATTGTACACTATTATAACCTTCTTGCTGCCAATGTCCTAATGACCAATGACAATATCAGTTGATAAGGAGGATGTCAGTTGCCTGCACATCATCCTTGTTTGACACGCCCTTGCCTCTCTCCATTAGCTTTGGGTCTCGTTAGCTAATTGATGGAGAAAAACTGAAGAAAAAGAGAAACATTGGAATACTAGTCAGTACCAGTTTGAAAAAGTGTATTTCCTTTGAAAGAATAAATCACCTCTAACATTTGGTGTCCTACATGTTAAATCATTTTTACATTTTAGAATGGGGTGCCATAAGACTGTCCATAATTTTGGAGGGTGCCTTGACTGAAGAAAGATTGAGAAACACTGGTTTAGTGCGCAGCATCTGTCCATTCCAGCTGCAATGAGCCGGAGGTAGGGGGCAGTGTGGTGCATGTTTCACCGCATCACAAAGCTCCATTGTTATTTCTTTTTTTTCTATGAACTTTATTTTAAATGCACAAAAGTGACACCTGCATTCTTGTATCCATACAGCACCACAGTGACATATGATCCGGTCCAGTGCACTGGAATAAAATGCAGCATACTATACTACTCAAAGTTACCCTCACTCTGGTAGACTCAAGGTAGACTCACATCAAGGTTGTGTCTGGTCCCTTGTTGTCATCACATACAATGTAGGGCAGTTATCCCTGCATTGGATGTGGATGAGGTACTGTAGGAGTGTGACTCAGCTATGAGTCTCCTAAGCTGGCTATACACTTGTAGATTTGATTTCTAAAGCCCCATACACACTATCAGTTTTTCTGCTGAGTTTTTCCTTCAGGTTTACCAAAACCATGTAGTGCAAGGGCCTGCCTGATTGCATACAAATGGAAACTCCTAAGGTTTGACCTCATATTATATGGTTTTGGTAAATCTGAAGGAAAAAGTCAGCAGAAAAACTGATAGTGTGTATGGAGTTTTAATGAACATTTGTATGAAATTCCTAGTATATTCGACATGCTTGAATATTGAATGCTTAAAGGTACTTCAAAATTTTGTTTGCTTTTAACATAGAGTTGCCACCTCATCTCTTTAAGCCCTAACACATATTAATCACACAGGTCCTGAGGCAAATTTAATGCAGATAAGGCACTAAGTGAGTTAAATTACCACCTTAATTGTCCACAGAATCTGTGTAAATAATATGTGTTCGGGATAAAAGGGATGCAGTGGCAACCTAATTTTAAAATTAAATTTTGCAATCAACGGACTTCACCACACGAAAACCACACCACACTTTTATACTGCGTACACACGATCGGAATTCTCGTCGGAAAAAAGCTCTGATAGTTTTCCCGACGGAATTCCGACGGAATTTGGCTCAAACTGTCTAGCCTACGCACGGTCACATCAAATTCCGATCGTTTATAATGCAGTGACGTACAACACGTACAACGGGACTTCAATAGCCAGTAGCCAATAACTTCTGTCTCGTAGTTAAATCTGAGCATGCTTGATTTTTGGCGTGTAGGAATTGCATACACACAATCGGAATTACCGATAGAAAGTTTTTCCATCTGAAAAATTGAGAACATGCTATTAATTTTTGGCTGGCTTAAATTCAGACAGCTAAATTCCGATGGAGCATACACACGGTCACATTTCCCAATGAAAAACTCTCATCAATCTTTTTCTGTCCGGAATTCCAATCGTGTGTACGCGGCATTAGAAATTTGTTCATTTGTGAATCATTTTCTATCCCATTTTCTCACCACTGTGGTCAAAAACTAACATTGTTTTTCCAACCACAAATTAGTAGAAACTTGAATGAACATTCTTAAAATTAAAATTTTCTTTTGAAAAATCTACTAATGTAAACCCCGCTTTAAAATGATTATAAAGGGAAAAAAAATAACAAACATTTCTGTACTTTTCTGCTTTGTGCAAAGGAATTGCACAGAGTGGCCCCAAACCTCTTCTTCTCGGTCCCCACACCAGCGCTCCTGGCTCCTCTTTTCTGTCCAGTGCCCCCATGGGAAGCAGCTTCCTAATGGGGAACTTGTGCGTGCTCGGTCCTGAGCCCCACTGCTGCATCCATTAACCCCACTCCCTCAATACTGGCTTTGATTAACAACACTGGGAGTCAATGGTTAGCAAAAGCTAGTGAGTCACGGAAGTGAGGGGAGAAGAGCTGGAGATGTGCACAGCGCTGGATTGAATAAGGTCTCAAATAAGTAATAAGGGGGGTGAGGGGCCAAAGTCAATGCCTAAACATTTTTTACCTTAATGCAAGGAATGCATTAGGGTAAAAAATGTTTAGACTTTATAATCACTTTAAGCAGGCGATAGACTGATTGAAATGTATCTGGTTTGGCAGAGACCGACTGTTTTTTGATCCCTGTGTGACCATCCCCATTCCACAGAAGTCAATTGTTAGGTCAACTATGGACAAGCTGGAAAATGTTTTGTTCATCAGAGAGAATCCCACTATCAGAATACAATGTCATGATGGGGGGAGGGGTTGGGGTTCCTTCATATGCCCTGTTTGTTTGGATTAATGAATGTGTTCTCTTTTTTTTCATATTCAGCCTACTTTAAAGCTTTAAAGCACATTCAAACAGGCAAAAAAACAGTGTGTTTAGATTCACACTGCTCATAATTTTGTGCCCATCTAACCTCAGCACTAGAGTAATCAATGAGCCCATACACACAACTGCACCTACCTGCAAAAATGTGCAATGCATTTAGCTACATAGAAAAAAAAATAGGACACCCCTGCATCCAGGGCTGCACAGAGCTGTGGATTTAACATGCACATGCACATAAACCAAGTGCGTATATGCATAGCTGTTCATTTAAATGCAATAGGCATTATACACATCTAAACACTCTATAGATCTAAATGCATCTAACGGCAAGTACTTTAGATGCAAGATTCTTCTGCCAGCAAGAACCTGCATGTATACAGAAAATACGAATCTACAGTATATACCAATGTAAATGGACCCTGCAGCTTTAAAAATGTGTAAGACTTTTGATATTAAAAGATAGGTTGACCTTTGGAACAGGTTACAGGTTCCACCCATATTTTGTCTGGAACCTGTAACATGTTCCTGTTCCTGACACCATCTCCCCATGACAGCAGGCAGGGGTTCTCCTCCCTGCACCCACTGTCACTTTTTAAAAGTAACGCAGACGTGCATGGCTCCGCCCACATGGTCGCATCATTTATGCACGGATTCATGTGAATGCATAAGCTTCAAGTATCGTCAGAACTGTGGGTGCACTGATCAGCACACTCATAGTTTCATTCACACTGCCTACAGCTCTGAAAATGACAACCTGGTACTAGCAACAGAGGGTGCAATATTGTGCAGGCTCCTGTGTTAACCACTTAGCGCAAATGTCCATCATTGTACGTTGGTACTTTGATGCTAAATACCGTTATTATGGCAGCAGATAGCTGCCATAACCCCAATATTTTCAACAGCAGCAAGGGGCTGACTTTCAGATAAATGTGGTCTCCGCTGCGTATTTATTCCAGTCATCTCTGTCGCTAACCGGAGCCGTCGGTTGCGGCAGAGACGATCGTATCCTTCCCCATGGAGCCGAGTGAGGGAAAGATGGCCCCGCCCGGCTCCATAACATTGAATGGCAGAAGCAATGGTCTTAAAGGAGAAATTTCGTTTTTTTTTTTAATAATTAAGCGCCCCATCCCACCTTGCTCGTGCGCAGAATCAAATACATACATACGTTGTGATTGCATATGAAATTGGTGTTCAAACCACACATGGGAGGTATCACCACGATCGTTAGAGTAAGAGCGTCAATTCTAGCACTGGACCTCCTCTGTAATTTTAAACATGTAACCTGTAGAAATTTTTAAACGTCGCCTATGGAGATTTTTAAGGGTCAAAGTTTGTCGCCATTTGCTGAGCGGGCGCAGTTTTGAAGCATGACATCTTGGGTATCAATTTACCCGGCATAACATTATCTTTCACAGTATAAAAAAAAATTGGGCTAACTTTACTGTTGTCTTATTTTTTAATTCAAAATATTATTTTTTCCCAAAAAAGTGCGCTTGTAAGACCGCTGCACAAAATTGGTGTGGCATAAAGCATTGCAACGACTGCCATTTTATTCTATAGGGTGTCTGAAAAAAATATATAATGTTTGGGGTTTCTAAGTAGTTTTCTATCAAAAACAAACTGATTTTAACTTGTAAACAACAAGTGTCAAAAAGAGGCTCAGTCCTTAAAGAGGAAGTAAACCCTGATGGGGTTTACTTCCTCTTTGTTTCCCTGCAAAGGTAAAGCATAATGGGCTACTATGCATCGCATAGTAGCCCATTATGTGTCACTTACCTGACACAGGAGCCAGCGATGTCACCGATGTCCCCTCTTCCACGGAGCATCCATCTTCTTTCCGGATATCATGGCTCCGGCGCTGTGATTGGCCGGAGCCACGATAATGTCACTCCCACCCGTGCACACGGGAGCCCCCACTAACGGCATATTGCCATTAGCAGCAGCATACTCAGTGCGCCTGCACGCCGATGTCTACGGGGAATGCGCCACTGTCTACGGTGCATTCGCCGTAGACAGCGGTGCCTGTCTTTTTGCAAATATCTCCTAAACCATGTAGGTTTAGGAGATATTTCTTGGACCTACAGGTAAGCCTTAATCTAGGCTTACCTGTAGGTCAAAGTCGTCTGTAAGGGTTTAAAACCACTTTAAAAAAATAATAAATGCACATTTTGTTTTTATTTTTTATTGGAACAAATATTATTTTCTACATAAAGGTGAACTTAGACTTTAAATTAGCATGTGATGTCTTATATGAGGTTTTAATGATCGTGTTTTCAAATACTTTATTGCACTTGCTATGATAGCGAGCAGCAGCTAATCTATGACACTTTTCTTCATTCCATCTAAGGCTTTCCTGTTTTAATTCTGCCTTCTAAACCGGAGGGAGGATTGGCTAGTGCTGAAATATCCATTGGGTGGCAGTAACGGTATCTTTTTTATGACTTGCAGTTGCAGCAGGCTCCGAGAGTGCATTCAATCAAATGAGGAGATCTTATTGAAACACTGGATTCATTTATGTATTGCAGTTTCTCCCCCCTTTTTTTTTTTCTGTCTATCTCTGTCTCTCTATTACCTCCCTCTTTGCCTTCCTCTCTGGTCCCTTGTTTTCTGGATGCTGGCTGTTAATCAAGTTTCCTTGTGTGCTGTGCTCTTGTCCTCTGTATTGGAGATTAGCATCATCCGGGAGCTAACACAACTGATCTGAATCCTTTCCTTTTCTCTTTTACCACCTTCTTCTTCTTCTTCTTCGTCTTCATTTGGAAGTGCTAGGACCCAGGAGACATCTGTTCAAACAGCAGGAGTTCTTTCACATAGCAGTACAGCTCAAGGAAAACCCCATTGGATCTGTTATTGCAGGATACTTGTGAAATATACATACACTGCTTCTTCTATTTTTTTTTTCCCTGGCTGCATCTTGAATATGGAGAGATCTTATATGTATAGTAGGGCTTTGCTCTGAAAAGCCACAGATGCAGTAAGGATTTTTCCTCTCTTACTCTCCCTGTTGATAAGAGACTTCTGTTGCTCTCTCTTCTTTATGTCTTATTTTTTATAATAATACTTCTTCTTTTTTTTTGATGCTTTTGATGCACACCTGGATTGGATCGTCTACGACAAACGTAACTGGGTACTTTGACAGCTGGAAGAAGGCTGCAGGTCTTACGTCCTCCGTCTAGATGGAATTATCCTATATGGTGGTGAACTTGGCACTTGTGAATGGGGATCCTTTTACTGATTGCTAGCAGAAGCAGCAGCAGCAGCAGCAGCAGCAGAAATCCATCTATTTCTAGCCCCATATCCAAGGAATAAAAAAGGTTGGATCTGCTGAGTAAGCATTGTGATGACCAACTATCACCTTGCTGACTGATCCCAACAGCAGAATATTTTGGAAGAACGTTCTGGGTAAGATTCTTCTCTGTCTCTAGAAAAAAAAAAAAAAAAGCATGCAGTGGGCTAACTATTGAAACTTGGGTGCTTGTGATGGAAAGGGGACTCCCTCATTGCTGCAGTCTTAAATATGCCAGAGCAGATTGGAAAATGGACAACTGCAGATAACATTTGATCATGTCTTATGTGATCAGGGCACATTGCTTTATACTACCACTATCATACATCATATTGCCTTTGGATTATACAGCATGCCTGTGTGTATAGGGGCTTTTTGCAGTCTATTTGGATAGCAGGGGTTAATAGAGAGTGTCTATATAAAGCAGATCTGCGTCAGATTGATTAGGTGTCTAATATGCCTTTATAGCAGAAAAGATGCATGTGGGTATATATATATTTAACTGTGATCATTAGTAACTGGTGCATTGATCACAGAAGCTGCAGCAACCTGCATGGATGTCTGTATACCTATTCCAGCACTTCTTGTATGCCATTTTTTTCCTATTCAGCAGGAGGTTAAATGGCATTAAGTGTATTGGTATGGATTGCTATGCAATTATTTCTGCAGATTCTGCAGGAGGATTATATAGCTGCAAGCTGTTGGAGGAAAAAGAACAGCACAAAGACTGGCTGGCATAATCAGTTCCTGGCTCAATCTCTGATCCATCAGAACCACTACAGCAGTGCTGTCAACTAGAAAAACATAGATCCCATCAAAAGCTCCTTAATACCCTATGCAGATAATAGTGATGGCAGGGAAAAACTAGGCTATAGCCCACATGTAGTGCTGTAACATTACCAGAGTATGTGTTCAGTATCTGACTTAAAGGGGGAAAAAAAGTTTAGATTCTACAGAAAAATAACAGTAAAATGTGATCAATACTACAATGTATTATAATACATCTGGAGCGACCATGATTAGTCCCCACTGCAATGGTAAAGTTCTGTGTGGACGAGACAGGATCTCCTCTAACAACTCTGCTCCTTGTTGCATCATGCTTTGCAATTCTCAAAAGGGTGAAAGGTGCATTGTTATAAGACAAGGGTCTCCCTTCACTTAGAGGCGAACACAGCAATTGTGACTGCACCTAATGATGGAGTATAGAAATGACTTCTTTTTAAGTTGAATGCCAAAAGACTAAAGATCAATTGACAGAGGGAGTGGGAGGAAGGAGGCAGAACAGGATTTCTAAATGAGATTGTGCTGCAATTCTTAATTTGTCTGCCATACATTTAGTACCTGTTTTCTTCCAGTATATCATTTTCTAGGGGTCATAGGATAACTAATAAAAGCATGAAGGTTTGTGCACCACCCTATCCACGACTTGTAAACTCTAGAATATAGCAAGTGAACAGTTAACAAAGGTCCCATTGACGAGATCAGCCCACAGACTTTGTCAAGGTCAATGTTGAGGCCAGGGTTTTCATAGAATGTTTGCAAACAATAAAGTTGGGGCAAGGGAGGTACTGAAAGGGGTCTTGAATAGTAACAACTGTATAGAACCAGAATACAAGTTTTCTTGTGTGTTTCTCCATTCACTATGGAATGGAGACTCTGGACAGGACACATGCTCATGTCTGTCCAGGCAAAGTCTGCCAACTTTAGAAGACCTTTTAGATTTTCTGACCAAGTCATTGTAAATTACAATTAGCACACCTCATTGAAAAAAAAAAGAATCATAAGCAATCTGATTAATGTTATGGATTAAGGGCAGGTTTCTAAAGTTTTTAGGACGTAAAGGTGAAAAAAAAGCCTGTTCCATTTTTCATATTGATGTGATAGAATTTCATCTTCTATAGCTTAAAATGGCTGCAAGCTGTGAATGGTAATGACAAGGCATGTACTTTTAATGTAATCTGTATTAACACCTTTCTTGCTCTATTTCCAAGCTCACATTTTCAAGCTTAATTCATGTTAATTGAGAGATGCTTATTTTTGCATTGCAATGTATGAAAATCTTAAGAACTTCTTAAATGTTATGGGCTTCACGTAGCATAGGCTACTAGTCCATTTAGATGTAGATGGCACATGGAGGAAGAGCAGATGTCAGGTGCTACAATACCTTGAAGAATTATGTTCGTGCTTGAAAGATGGATGCCTCGTAAGAGCTCTTTGTCTGATATTCCATGTTAAATGTGATAATGAAAGATACTATCTTTGCCCAAGCATGATTAATGACATGTCTAAAATAGGAAAGGAATAGCCAGAGACTAAGTTTGCCAGAGCGAATGCTGTAGAAGTGTGCGAGAGACGATTGAATTCAGCATGGGAAATGTAGATATGTGAAGTTATTGTAGGAAACATAAAAAAGATCATGGCACCGCTAACCTCCGTTATAGGCACATTTCAAAGCAATGGTAGTCGGTTTCAGAAATGAGAGCAGTGTGTTTCCGAAGGCTTCTGAAGGTTAGGCTTTTACTGCTGGGTCTTACCACTGGTTATCATTCAAATGAGTGCACTGGCATGCTGCAGATGGAGCAGACCTTATTGTAGAACAAGGCTTACTTGGACTACCAATAAAATGGTCAGGATTAAACCTTGTTTGGTGATGTAAACAGTAGCAGCCTTTACAGTCTGGGGAATGTGGTATGAAATGCAAATCAGAACATGTGCCATACCCTAGATTCCATATTACTGATTATGTGCACGGTATGTAGCATACATTGCTTTCATCTTCATATATATTATTTATATATAGATCGTTCAGCTGAAGTCCTATGTTTCTGTCAAACTGCAAATACCTGCAATGTGTTGCTTGTGCTCTATAAATGTATGATGCTTGCCTCTTGTTCCCCATCCTTCAGGCATCAGAATAGGACTGGAGCTGCAGTACTGTATTTATTGCCTTCAGTGTGAAGCATGCTTTAATACAGTTCTTTTTCACCTTACAGAGGTTTTTTTTTTTATGCGCTTCCTAAACCACTATGTTTCTTTGGTCCTTCAGGGGTATGAGTATCATTGCGCTCACCAAGGAAAGATAAAACAATTGGCAGCACGCTATAAGGGAAAAATACAAGAATATGTTTTCCAAATCTACCATATATGGATTCTATTAATAATGGTACACAGCTTCCAGACTTATATTTCAGTGTGCAGGGTGGCATTTCCATTGTTATTCTCAGTTATCGCATAGCAAATGTTTCCTGGAATCATTTATAATTATATCTGCACTGACAGCCCATAAGGCTATTTCTCATTGTTGTGGGTAAAAATGTAATTGGATTCTTGAGGCTTGTTATACAATACTGCTTGTTAACCCTTCCAGATATAAAAAAAAAAAAAAGTCTACGTTCTTTTATTTAACGATGTCCTTGTAAGTGTACCACATTTAAAGCTGAAATTCAGGCAAACAGATAACTACACAAATGAAATATCTACTTGGAAGCTGTTTTAGCTGCTAAAGGAATTTTATTTCTCTCCATCCAGTCCTGAGTTTTACACAGATCTGCAACAGAGCTCAGCCTTGCCTGAAAGGGCAGAAGACATGTTCTCTGCTCAAGTTAAAGTGTCACTACCCCCCCCCCCCCCCCCGCCAAAAAAAATAAAATAAAAATAAAAATAAAGCCTCTATAATAAATGTGTAAAATATTGTATGGCTTTTATTTTCTTTTTTTTATATGAAAATACCCACTGAGCCTTCCAGTGACTTCCTCTTGCTAGTTTTTGGTGGTAATGATCTGCAGGATCATCTACTGTCTGCAGTGTTGCCACTGTTCACAAAATAAGCTGGCCATAGGTGAATAGAAATTCAGCTGGTTCAGCAAGGTACCAGTCGTATCACGCTCTATCTATTGGCAGGCTGGTTGTACAAAAGTCGATCTCTCAATCGACATCTGTACAACCAGTCTGTTGGATTCTTTTTTTTTTTTTTTTTAGTGATCAGTACTACTGACTAATACAATAATGCTGCGGGAATGATTCCTCCATCCACATTGAATGTGTGGATGGGGACATTAGCACTTTTTTTTTTAATTTAACCCGTTGGTGGGTGTTTGGCACGCCTTACTCTGCTTTCTAAATTACCTGGTTGGTGGGTGGGACCAGCCTGCCTTGTTGTGAATTGTGTTGGCAGGAGGAGCCACTGTCAATCAAATGTTCTTATCTGCCCTGTCATGCAGTGCTACTGGTGACATAGGCAACTAGGAGTCTAATGGGACTGGAAAGTGTTTTAGCCGAACAAAAAAGAGTGCAGTACTGAAATAACAAATAATTGCTGTTGTGTATATCCCCTAAATTAACGTGTATTAAAACATGAAATTAATCACTTGAAAAACCTCCAAATATATGCAATACTAAAATTGCATATCACTATATCATAGTGCAAATACATAAATAAATGGACAAACAGTGAAGTAAACATGAAAAAATGCAAATTTCACTCTTTACAATTGAAAGTTTATATATAAATACTCAAGAAAATTACAATAATATGAGCATCACATGAATAGTGACAACATATATCCCAGTGAAGACCAGGACAGAAAGGTGACCTTTCCAAGAAGCAGCAGGTACAAGCATGGATCACAGACAGTTTTCCAATCCAAGATAGTCCACACAGCACACCACCCAAGTGAAGCAGACGGGGGCTTACCAGAGTGAAATGGCCCACAGTGAAGAGTGATCAAATAGCACTTGATATAATCCTCACAGGTCTGTCACACTGCCTTATCAATATCCCAGCATGTAGGTACAAACAATGCTGCCTTCACAGATTGTCATTCCTACAGCAGACGGCGATCAAAACTGTGGCCAAGATTAATGTGTAAACATCATGGAAAAGAGAGACTGCCGGTATCTGGGACTGCACAGACATCTTCTTCCATAACAACCCCTCAACCTCAGTAGTCCATGAACTGATGCAGGCCTCCACAAAACAGGCTCTTTCATGACTGAGGTATTTGCAGATACTATGGCTGCTTATACCTTTTACACCAAACCAATCCATATAACCCCCCTCCCTCATAAACAAAGGACAAAAGACAAACACAGTTTCGTTTATGGGTTTCAAAAGACTATAGCAGCCAATTTATTCACAAAATATATACTTTTCTTCAGTTACATAACTGAAACATTAATAACCTGCGGCACAGTGATGTAGTGGTTAGCACTCTCGCCTAGCAGTAAACAGGGTCGCTGGTTCAAATCCCAACCACAACACTACCTGCCTGGAGTTTGCATGTTCTCCCTGTGCCTGCGTGGGTTTCCTCCGGGTATTCTGGTTTCCTCCCACACTCCAAAGACATGCAGGTAGGTTAATTGGCTTCTGTCCAAAATTGGCCCTAGTATATGAATGGGGACCTTGGATTGCAGGCTCCTTGAGGATAGGGACTGATGTGAGTGTGCAATGTACAGAGATAGGGACAATTGTAGACACTCACTCAGGATGGACTGGTGTCTTTATTCAAGCTTACTAACTATGTAACCTCAGTACAGAAACTATGTTTATTAAAGTCTAGGATCCTGGAAGGCAACTTATATTCCACCAACTGGCTATATCACCATCAAAATAGACTTCCAGGCCCTCAGTCGCAACTACACCAACTCGAAGACTACCACTGTTAAGACACCCGTGATTCAGTCAAATAACTCATACAACCATTACTGACTCAATTTACCAGGTAGGAACACCTATACCTGAGATGGGCCCCACCCCTCCTTTTTCAAACATTAAACCGTCACTGCCTTCCAAGATCTTGGGACCCCTGCCAACTGCTAAGACATCTGCCAAATAAACCAAACCATCCCACAAAACAGACTAGCCCCAAAGTAATCTCTGTTCTATTTGCATCCTAGACACAAACTAAAAGCCCTTACAGAATGAAATACATATGAAAGAAATAAAAAACAACAAATTATTAAAGGAGGGAGGGTGGGAGAAGCTGCTTACTCACTACCCACCGTTGTTTACTCCAATCAGAAAGAGGACCTAGCTTGACCACTACAAGCTTTTAACCCCTACTTTTATCCACCTATCCTGCTAAGCCATTCATGTCCGACCTTCTGCCTATGTTGCACATTTATTTTCAGGCCTTATTCTATTGCCAAGGAATTATGTCTAGTAGATACCATGGGTGATATTACCAGTCAGATCTGAACCAAACAAAACCTCAAAGAGTTTTTGATTAGGGGCTCACACTATATGTGCATGAAAACGAATGGAAAAACTAATGAGAAAACCACACAGTTTTCAATTACAGAGACATCAGTTTCACATCAGTTTCATGCACGTTTCAGGGATTTTCAAGCACATTGATATCAGTTTTCATGTGTGTCAGTTATGTGCCTTGTTCACAGCAATGTTGTGTCATGTTTTTTTTTCCCCTGCAGAAAACTGTATACACGTTGCAGATTGTTGTGTAGAAAAAAAAAAAAACACATGATACCAGTGTTATGGTGTAAACAGTACACATAGCAGACCATTGTTTTTTGTTGTGCCCTTGCAGAACGCGTGCAGAAAAACTGACCTCTCTGCACCATGGTGTGAACCAGGCCTTACGGTCGGATATTCCCATGGAAAAAGTCTGATCGGACCATGTTGTAGGATAATCTGACCGTGTATGGGCTCCATCTGACTTTTTCCATTGGAATGTCCGACCAACAAAGTTTGAGAGCTGGATATAAAATTTTCCGACAACATGATCCGATCGGACTTTGTCCGATCGTTTGTAGAGAATTCCGATGGGGCAAAGTGCCACGCATGCTCAGATCAAATTACGAGACCAAAGCTATTGGCTACTAGCCTGAACGTAGTCCTGTCATAATGAATTAACGTCATCACGTTCCGAATGATCGGATTTTCCGACAACTTTGTCCGACCGTATGTATGCAACACTAGTTTCGGACAAAATCTGTCAGAAGAAATCCGACGGATTTTGTGTTCGGAATGTCCAACCGTGTGTACAGGGCCTAAAAGTGTCTCCCCCTGTCCTATAGCCCCTTCTGTATCCCTGAAATTAACAGCATTGTCTGCTCCTAGCCCTCCAAACAGTGGGGAGAATAGGGGCCCAAGTAGCCATGTGACTATTAGTAAAAGCTCTTATAGAAGGCACATTATTTTATTGATGGACAATTAGGCAAAATCCTTAATGATAGTGCCAGGTGTATAATTCATTTAGTTTTACTGCCTTTGCATTTAAAAACACTTTAAAGTATAACTAAAGGCAACACCTTGTTTTTTAGTTTTGGATAAGGTGGAAATGGATTAAAACACGTTTCAGGTTTTGTTTTATTTGCTGTCTGTGCCCCTTAAGGGAGATGAAAATGAAAGAAAATCCCAATGTTTTGGTTGTCACAACAACAATGATAGAGGGGAACATCTTCCAATGGGGACACTTGTTCTGGAGACCCTGGTGACAACCAGGGATTCCTTCACTTTGGAGAGATTTTCTTTCACTTTTGGCTATGGGACAACACTCAAAATGAAATCTCCCCAATGGAAGACAGATGGCAAAAAAAAATGACAAGGAGATAACTCTCCCTTGTTCTATCCAAAATTGAAATGACGTTTTTGCCTTTAGTACTTTACGTAATATATACAGTTCTTGAACTCATAAATAAATCAAATGGAGAAGCTGCAAACAGAAAAGATTATCCTCTGTTCTCTCCCCCTATCAGCATTGCACTGTAACAAAACATCCTTGTGTTGCTTCCCCCCTTTTCTCAGCTCTTCTGTACAGAATGTACAGTAGAGTACAAGAGGCTGATACTAAGCCAAATTTAGGTACTTACACTGCATAAAAAAACATGTTTAATAATATAATAGACTAGGTTCACATATCTGCAAGTCAGGGATGAATGCCTGATGATGCGTGTTCTCGACCCACATATAAATATGCTGCTCCCAGAGCAGATGCACTGGGATACCATTAATTCTTTTTTCACAAAGGTGATTCATTCTTAATGACATCCCAACACATCAGCATCTGTAAACATTTTCTTGCATGTGAAACAGCACCATGCGGCTCCACGTGGCAAATATTTAAAAAAGGGTCAGGGACTTCTTTTGTCTTATTTCTTGTGGGTACAGCAGCCCATTCAAATGAATGACCTGCTGTGACAGCGACATGCGTGCGCAAATGTACTTGTTTATATGGAAACCTAGTCGTAGTCAAGTAGTTACAAAGATAATTTAATATGTGCATTTTATATCTGCCTAGAGTTCAGCTTTAAAGTATGTTCCACGTATATATTTTACATTTTGCATATTGGGAGGAAGAATGGTGTAATTAACTGCATTAAGAAAATAGTATATATTTAATATCTTGTTCTGCAATACATGGATAGGCTGCTTAAGGATTTGCTGTAACCAATAAGTGAATTTTTTTTACACATACTCAAGTAGTATAGCTACAACTGTATGCAATTACTGAATGCTTTATAGACGACATGCCAATGACAAAAATGTTAACATTTTACAAAGAACTCAATAATATCATATTGTAAATTCAAATTGCAACATAATTTATTCGACGTCCCCGTCATATAATATCCTATTTTTTATAATGCAAATTGATTTGAATAATCCATACACTGGAAACGATTTTACTGACCCAGGTTTCCACAATCCTTTGCAAAGTTTTCATTCTATTATATGGATTTTTGATGTTGGCTTCTGCTTTTCATGGGTCTTTTTGGATCATAGGCTGCCCCTATAGTGTAATGCAGTGCTGACTTGATTGTTTTAATATTTGAATAATCATGAAGGACAACTGTATCTTCATTTTAAAAATGCACATTTTAACGAGGCTAGCACACTTATTAATTTAGCAATATCAATACTATACTTTTTTCCACATCAATTAGGAATTTGCTATGGTCTATCTAACTTAAAGATGAACTATACTCTTGTCACCTCCATATATGAAACATCTGAGGAGCTCCTTGGCTGGTCTTGGCACCTGTGCTTGACATACAGCTTTGTAGTAGTAGTAGTTCCAGGTTTAGAATCTGTGGCCATCTTGATTGGCTGTTCCAGGATGACATAACTCCCACACATATATCTTGGCAGATACTGAAATTGTGCACTCTGCCACGCATGCCAGTTGGCTTACAAGAAAACTGGATGAACAGTGGTGGAGTTGGCAAGAGGGATTTTCATCAGGTACATTGAATTCTGGGACTTGTAGAGCATAGGATTGTACTTTCTGTGTACTCATCCCTCCACAGTTGCCTGGATGGTCACTTAGTTATGTATGCAGCCAGAATTTTGGCTAATTTTAGCAACAGAGTTAAGATTTTGTCATAGTGTGGCTATCTATGGCAACATCTTAATTTATGTAGAAAACAAGTATGGCATTTATAGTGCTGATTTAAAGTTATGCCCTGGGATACAAGAAACTTTTTCCATAAATGCCATTAGATATGTACATAAGAAAGCTGTTTATTGTTTGAAAAACATCACCATTCAGCAGGTAAATGCCTTTGAAAAATGTGTGTCATTATTGCTCTATAATATAAAATAGCAGCTACAGTTAGGAACAGGAACGTTCCTAGGAGATATCATAAAGGGAGATATGTTACATATGCTCACTGTGCAGCACCACTATACAAAGCATCAGTTCCCATTATGGAATAGGAATTGTAGTTGTGAATGGTTGGCACACTGTGTGGATAGGTGTGATACACCAGGAGACTCCTGGCCCATCAGTAAAACCGTTACATCATGTTGGATGGGACAGACCAAGAGTCCCTTGGTCTGCCAATAAATCAAGGCACAGTAAATGGGCTGGTAAGCCAGATTGTTGGGATGCCTTTCCCAGTGGCAACATATTTACATCACACTTCAATGCTACTAGGAACTAAGGATGAGCCAAACACCCCCCCCCCCCCCCCCAATTCAGTTCGCACCAGAACATCCAAGCAGGCAAAACATTTGGATGAATAAACAAACACTGTTAAAGTCTATGAGACACAAAAATGAAAAACCAAAAGTGCTAATTTTAAAGGCTTAGATGCAAGTTATTGTAATAAAAAGTGTTTGAGGGCCCGAGTCCTGCCCCAGGGGACATGTATCAATGCAATTTCTTTTTTAAATGGCTGTTTTTTCAGGAGCAGTGATTTTAATAATGCTTAAAGTGAAAAAATAAAATCAAATATTCCTTTTAATATCGTGCCTGGGGCGCGTCTATAGTATGCCTGTAAAGTGGGAGTTTTCCTGTGTTTAGAACAGTACCATAGCAAAATGACATTTCTAAAGGAAAAAGGTAATTTAAAACTGATTGCAACTATAATGAATTGTCGAGTCTTGGCAATATAGATAAAACTCATTGAAAAAATGCCATGGGTTCCTCCCCAGTCCATTACCGGGCCCTTTGGGTCTGGTATGAATATTAAGGGGAACCTGAAGAAAGTGAACAAAAAAAGTGTGTGGGGTCCCCCCAAAATCCATACAAAGCCCTTCAGGTCTGGTATGGAAATTAAGGGGAACCCTGTGCCAAAAGGTAAAAAAAGGCATAGAGGTCCCCCAAATCCATACCGGACCTTTATCCAAGCATGCAACCTGCAAGGCCACAGGAAAATAGGGGGGAACGAGAGAGAGCCCCCCTCAAACATACCAGGCCACATGCCCTCAACATGTGGAGGGTGCTTTGGAGTAGCCCTCAAAGCGCCTTGTCCCCATGTTGTTGGGGACAAGGGCCTTATCCCTACAATCTTTTCCCGGTGGTTGTGGGTGTATGCGGGTGGGGGGGCTTATCGGAATCTGGAAGCCCCCATTAACAAGGGGACCCCCAGATCCCACCCTCCCCATATGTGAATTGCTAAGGGGTACATTGTACCCCTATCATTTCACAAAAGAAAGTGTCAAAATAGTAAAAAATACAGGAAACACTTTGGGACAAGTCCTTTATTAAAAGATAAAAAATTAAAAATGTCCTGCGATATCTATTCATCTTCTATCACGGCGCCCGACTAACCAAAAAAAGAAAAAAATGCAACAGTTCTGCCTCCATGGAAGGCTCCCACCATGTGGTGCTTCTTCTTGGTGACATCTCTTATATAGCTGAGGGCGGGGCCACCCAGTGATGTAAGGGGGTGACCCCACCCCCTCTGATACCTTGTGAAGTCAGAGGAAGGCGGGGTCACCCATTTGCCTCACTGAGTGGCCCCACCCTCAGCTATATAACAGCCATCACCAAGAAAAAAGCATCACTCGGTGGGAGCCTCCCATGGAGACAGAGCTGTTGCATTTTTTTTTCTTTTCTTTTTTCGGTTCGTCAGGCGGCATCATAGAAGATGAGTAGACATCGCGGGACATTTTTATTTTTTTTATCTTTTAATAAAGGATTTGTCCCTAAGTGTCCCCTGTATTTTTTACTATTTTTGACACTTTTTTTGTGAAATGGTAGGGGTACAGTGTACCCTTACCAATTCACATGGGGGGAGCCTGGGATTTGGGGATCCCCTTGTTAAAGGGGGCTTCCAGATTCCAATAAGGCCCCCACCCACACACCCCCACAACCACTGGGCAAGGGTTGTGAGGATGAGGCCCTTGTCCCTATCAACATGGGGACAAGGTGCTTTGGGAGGCTACTTCAAAGCACTCTCTCCATGTTGAAGGCATGTGGCATGGAACGGTTCAAGAGGGGGGGGGGCAGCTCTCTCATCCCCCCTCTTTTTCTGCAGCCTGCCAGGTTGAATGCATAGATAAGGGTTTGTTATGGATTTTGGAGGGGACCCCTATGCCATTTTTTTCAATGAGTTTTATCTATATTGCCGAGACCAGACAATTTATTACAGCCGAGATTACTTTTTTCCTTTAGAAATGTAATTTTGCTGTGGTAATGTTCTAAACATGGGAAAACTGCGCCACTTTACAGGCATACTATAGACACCCCCCCAGCCACAAAATGTAAAGCAATATTTAACTTTTATTGTTTCACTTTAAGCATTATTAAAATCACTGCTCCTGAAAAAAACGTTTTTAAAGTTTTTAAAGTTTTAACCTTTTTAAAACTTATTTTGCATTGATACATGTCCATTGTGGAAGGACCCAGGTCCCCAAACAATTTTTATGACAATAACTTGCATACAGTATAAGCCTTTAGAATGAGCCCTTTTAATTTGTCATGTTAGTGTCCCATTAGCTTTACCAGTGTTCTGCGGCTTTCAAATTTGCCACGAACAACCGGGAATGACTGGGAAATCACACACATAGCTGCCATTGGCCATAGTAAAAGGAAATGCAAGAGACTGAGAGCTGATCATAGCTAAACATCTAATGTAGGATTACTCTATGGCTGATAACCTCTTTATCAAAAGGTTATTATTTTGCACAAATTTGCATAGCATTTCTATCTGCATTTCAGAATTAATGAGCATGCTGGACTCACCGAAATACATTTAAAAACGTTAAAAAAGTTCAGTTGTCCTTTAATTGTTATAGTTTTTCTTGCCTTCCATGCACAAGAAATTGTAAAACACCTTTATTTGTATAAATTCAAGTATTGTGGATGATAATAATTTGATGAAATTTGGGCAGTGTGTATATATTTATATATACAGAACATATACAAGTACAACCCACACAAACACACACGTGTTTGTATCTCCTGGATCATATCAGCCTAATTCAATAAAAATGGTAAAAAGAACCATGAGGATGTGCAAAGTACAACAAGCCCTAACAACCATTAATAAATCATTTATTAACTCAACCGACCCAAGTAAGTTGAAACCTGATTGGTTAATATGGATTATTTTTCCTTACACATCTTTAGCTCTTCTTTTGACTGTTTTATTAAATACGCTTGTTAGAGTCCTATTTCCAGCTTCCATTTGTTACTTGCTATATTATTACAGTTGTCAAGAATGTCATTTCACTTTAAGAAAGTCAATAATTACAATAGTGCAGGATTATACAACACCTACTTTTCCATGCACTACTGTAATGCTGAGACATTGTGAATGGTGTACTAAAAATACAGACAGTTCACCTTAAAGTTGACCTTTTGCCTGAATCATAAAAAAAAAACATATGAAAAAAAGAGGTTTAGAATCTACTATAAAATGTATTTGGCCACATCCCTGATAGATTGAGAGAAAGGAGACTCCCCTAACAGTTGGGAATTTTTGGGCTCTAAGGAATGTACAAACAACAAGATTTGAATATAAAGTATTTGAAGCCACTCAATGGTGGTACTGGAGATCAATACAGAAAACCATAACCAACATGTTTCAGAGTCCTTATAGCTCCTTCTTTAGGGAAGGTTTTAACAATCTTGACAAGTACAGTAATGCCTGGGCATAGATGCAAAGTGCATAACCAGCCAATGGTAAAAACAATATTAGTGATGAATCCAGCAAAACTAAAGCAGATATGCAGGAAAGTAAGGTATCCTCTTGGCTCAAGGGCGCACCATGTGGGGCACCCTGGGATCACCGTACTCTAGATGGGATTACCCCATAGGAGACGGAAAGAGCCTGAGCTCAGAAGGTAGATGTTGGTGCCTTTAATGCTCCCTTAGTTATCAAGTATCACAGACCAAGGTGCTCTTAGTAGGAAAGCCCTCCACACTATATAGTGTCCAAGGAAGAAATGTCAGAATGACAGTGGTTCACCATGTAGCACTGCTACAAAGAATCCCCACTGCATAATGCAGCCTGCACACCCAGAGCTGGATACCGGGTGTGCATAAACGAGCCCAGGTTCATGCGGCTCTGCATGCTAATCTATAAACATGATCAAATCATATGTAAAAAGAAAGCTTTATTTATGTACTTACATATTATTATTTTTTTCAATTCTTTGTATTGTGAAGCACTGATGATATAGCCAGGGCCTCACAGCTTCCCCCTAGGAAGTTTACATCATCAGTACCTTCCAGGGAGATCTCCCTTATAAACTGTGATGTCTTATGCCCCGTACACACGAGAGGACTTATGTCCGACAGACTTCCAAAGGAGTTCCGCCGGAGTTCCGCCGGAGTTCTGACAGACTTTTCGGCCGAACGGACTTGGCCACACACGATCACACTAAACTCCGACGGATTCGAACGTGATGACGTACGACCCGACTCGAATAAGGAAGTTCATAGCCAGTAGCCAATAGCTGCCCTAGCGTCGGTTTTAGTCCGTCGGAGTAGCATACACACGAGCGGAGTTTTCGAAGGGGACCGGGTCCGGCGGAGTTCCGTCGGGAAAATTTGAAGCATGCTTCATTTCTAAAGTCCGTCAGACTTTTGCGAAGCTAAAGTCCGTTGCAGCCCACACACGATCGGATAGTCTGACGGACTCGGTCTGACGGACTTTGGATGTTGAAAAGTCCGCTCGTGTGTACGGGGCATTACAAGATTATTCAAAATCTCTTGGGATCTTGGGGGAAAGACATTTTTAACAAGCTGCTCCAGATCTCATAAAGTGCTTGTGCGCATGTGCAAGATTTAGTCCAGGCATCATCAGAGGATCAGCACAGAGAATAAGGAAAATACGCCAGACTACAGCTTTTTTTCTTTTGATTTGGCAGGGATTTCTGATCCACTGGTGACTGGAGAGAAACAATAAAAAGTCAGATAACAAGTAAATAACATACATTTATTGGGCTTCCTAGAGAAATGTCATTCATGTAATCAGGTTTATTAAGGAGTGAATAGAAGGGGTTCCCCTTTAAACATCCAATTATGTGTATAGAGTTTTAAAGAACTGAATGTTGCCTTGCTCATAACTGGCTTTTTGACATGATAACTTTTGCTTTACAGTGAAATTCTTTTCTCACTTAGTAAATTATTTCTATACTCAGAATCAGAATTCCATATTGATTATAATAGTGACATTACCAGTGATTGCTGCATATGAAAGTAATGGAAATCCAAGCTGCTGTATAGGAGATATGCCTAGCTGACAATTTCAACAGTTTCTATTTTGACCTAATCTAATAGTAGCCAAGGAACTGAACATGTTTCCAACACCATATCATTAACCATGGTACAGAAAGATCCTATTACATGGTGCTTGAATTACTAAAATGTCTGCCAACAACAGTGAGTGCTGCACCCAAGGCTTGCAACAGGAAGCCTTGCACACAATCGGGCACATTTGAACAAACATGGCTTAGTGGTACTTTATTTTTATGGGGTTGCAGCTTTCTGTTTGTTAACATAAATCAGAGCCTGAAACAGATGGACCACATACAACTTTTGTTTTTTAGGCCATTTAACTCAAAACATCAGTGTATTAAATGAAGTAACCCACTTACCCCACAGTATTGGCCTTTTTGCTCTTAACTTTTAAAAATTTTAAATTCTGGGAGGTGGAGAAGGCATGGTTTGGGGCTAATAATGCTGAATGCGATCAAACTTAAAAGTAGGGCTTGAAGGATAGATCCAAAGCCAATAGTGACAATACACAAGCAACAAACAGACAATTGTGGCAATGTGAGAATTGTGACACTATATGGCAATGGTAGTGGCAGTAGTGATAATAAGCATGACATCTGCTATACTACAGTAGAGATGGGCCAATTACCCCCCGCCCCGTTCGGTTCACACCAGAACTCTCAAACAGTCAAAAAGTTCTGAACCAAAAAGCAAAGCCTATTAAAGTCTACGGGACCCAAACTTGAAAAAAAGTCCCTAAGTCTTATATACAAGTAATTGGCAATAAAAAGGTATGGGGTCCTGGGTGCTGCCCTGGGGGACATGTATTTATGCAAACATTTTTTTTTAAAGATCATTTTTACAGGATTGATTTTAATGATGCTTAAAGTTTAACAATAACAATTAAAAATTCCTTTTAATATAGTGCCTGGGGTTCCCTTTAGTCTGCTTGTAAAGTGGCACATCTGTATAGAACATGCTGCAGCAAAAATGACATTTCTAAAAACAAAGAAAGAAAAATGCATGAAATTACATTTGCCAGCAATGGTAAAATGTAAAAAAAAAACAGCATGCCCCCCAATATCCATAAGAGACCCTTATCTAATCATGCGGCCTGGCATACAAGGAAAGGGGGATGAGCAACCCGCCAGAACCATAAAAGGCCATCTGCCCTCAACATGTGGGTGGGTTTTTTTGGGGTGAGGGGGCTCTGCCCCCTTCCTCCTCAAAGCACCTTGTCCCCATGTTGATGGGGATAAGGGCCTCATCCACACAACCCTGGGGTGTGATTGTGGGGGTCTGCGGAATCTGCAGGGGGCTTATCGGAATCTGGAAACCCCCTTTAAGAAGGGGGCCCCCAGATCCTGGCCCCCATGTGAATAATTATGGGGTACATATTACTTCTACACGTTCACCAAAAATTTGTGTTTTTATTACTTCTTGAAAGAGATAGTATTTTACAATTCCTTTATTGCAATTTTTTTTTTAAAACAGCGTTCCCTGATGTAGATCCATCATCAATCATGATGCCCCTGAGGGGGGGGGGGGGGGCACACAGCATTTTTTTTTTAACTTATTAATTGCCAGCAATGGATTTTTTTTTTTTTAAGCTGTCAGCGAGGAAGCCCATTGACAGCTAATGACTCATCAGTCGTTAAGGATATCACTGCCTGGCTTTCTGGTCCACTCCTTAACTACCAGCTATTCATTGGTTCAGAATGCACTGTGCAGTGCATTGCAGGGCTTTCAGCGGGGCTAACACCCACTGAACTCTCTGCAAATTCAGATGTTCGCCGAACGTGAGCAGACGACCTTCGGACCGAACTTTTACTCAGCCCGAACCATTCGCCCAACTCTGTACTCCAGTCAAGCTGCCTCCTCTTCATTGTGGAGCTTCCAGTGCATATTCTTGGACATTTCGTTCTACAGTTAAACTACTGTGCATGTCTCAGCCGGTGTACAACCAGTTCAAAGTTGAATACATGCTTTTTTTATCTTGGGTGATGTAACTGAATAAACATGCAGAGCTATGAAATATATTTTCTACTTTTATTATCCTAATTCGTATATCGTCCTATACCCCGTGACATGCTGAGGCTGTGTCAGATTAGTTAGACTGATAAGAAGATCCATAAGAAGCTAATGTTTATTGATGGGAGGATTTAAAAACAACACTTTACAGAATGAAATTAAACCTGAACTTAGGTCACTGTAGCAGCAAAAATTTATATGACATATCGTGGTAGGAAATTCAGATTTTATAGCATTTCACTTTTTTTCTGCAATCATTAATTTCATTGAAAGAAATCAAAGCAAGAAAATATTATTTAATCTCTTTTTATCATTAGTAAATTGTATGCCACATCAAGCTGCTAATGGTAAGATAATGACCTCAGGGAATAGGCTTGCGCTCCTTTGGTATTGTCACTTGTCATTTTTTTAACAATAACAGCCATTTACGTTAGGTGCTACTGCATAATTAAAAAGAATATTTATCCATTCATTATCTATCATTATTTAAGAAGATGTGTGACACACTTTCTCCTTGGCCATATTTAATAAGCTCTGTGTTTATGCTCGGTGGTTTTTCACATTATCTTTATGTGTTTTATTAATGGAAGCACAGAATAAACAAATAGTATTGAAAAGCAAACAACAGATAAAATATATTTTCATTCAAAGTGCTTATCAACCTAAATTAACATTTATTGCTATCTTGACACCGGGGATGTATCTATCACTTCTTGCAGAAATGTACCTTGAGAATTGCAGACAAGCATACTCTTATAACTTGATCATGGTATGTCTCCAAAATAATTATGCCACTATACAATCTACCTATGTACACTATATAGGGAAATCAGTGTATGACCTCAATGTAATTACTTTGTTACACTGGAGTTGAGTATAGGATTCATCCATTCTCCAAAGCCTCAAAAAAACTTCTCACCCTGAGTTTGAGCTGTTTAAATTACTTCAGCATATCAGCCATAAATATTAGCTTGCATATAGTCTGCTAAAAACATAGGTTTACAAAAAGCTAAAGTGTTAGTGGTGGTAGACCTGTTAGTTGGGATTCACAGTGCACATACCTCCATTACTCTAAGACCCCTTTTACACTGGGACGGTGGGTCCATTAACAGTAAATCGCAGCAAGCTTTAGCAGCGCTTAACCGCTGTTTAAGCACTGCTTTTCGGGCTGCTAGCGGGGATCTTTTAACCCCCAAGAAGGGGTTAACAAGGGGTTAAAAGCACCTGTGTTGGCGCTATGGACGTGCTACCCATTCATTTCAATGGTGATGTAGAAGTGCTGTATACAGTGCTCCTACACCGCCCCAAAGATGCTGCTTGCAGGACTTTTTTTCCTGTCCTGCAAGCGCACCACCACACTGGAGAGGCATGAGAGGCTGCTTTTTAAGGGCTTTACAGGCACTATTTTAGCGCTAAAATGCCTGAAAACTGCGTTAGTGTGAAAGGGGTCTTACTCATAGTTCTCAACTGTCCCTGATTTGGAACAAAGTCCCTCTGTCCCTCTTTCCTTCTCATTTGTCCCTCATTTTAGTCTGAGCTATATAGTTAGAGATAAAATGCACTATTTAGCTTTAAAAAATTGTTTCCCAGTACTAAACCTTTCATCCAATATCTAAATTGCTGCATTTGTTAATTTCAAGCCAATATAAAGGAATAGTAGTGGTAAGAAAATGATGCAGCGATCTTACATGGAAGTGGGAGCGGACACCCCCTCTAACTAACTGATGGTATGAAAAAACCCATCTAAGTGCCCTTTTTACTGACCTGAAGCCACATTAACGTGAGGATCCTTCTCCTTTCTTCTGTTTACTTGCTGTGGTTCTTTTTCAAGTGATCATATCACTGTGGACACCACCTTTTGATGGAGGTGGCATTTTCAGTGGCCAGGTCCTTCTCCAGAGGCATCCAGAGGCAGGGAGGGGACCAATTCCCAAGCAGATAATGACCAGGGAAAAATGTCTTGTCCCCAGGGCCTTGTGAAGACTGAGGAGTAAGGTAACTGATGCACTATGCAATTTTAAATTTCATTTTTGCCTGGAGGTAGGCTTAGCCACTTCAGCCCTGGAAGATTTGGCTGCTCAATGACCAGGCCATTTTTTGCGATACTGCACTGGGTCGACTTAACTGACAGTTGCGCGGTCATGCAATGCTGTACTCAAACAAAATTTACTTCCTTTCTTTCCCACAAATAGTGCTTTCTTTTGGTGGTATTTGATCATCTCTGCGTTTTTTTTTTTTTGTTTTTTTTTTGCTCTATAAACAAAAAAAGAGCAACAAAAACAAACACACTATTTTGTACTTTTTGCTATTATAAATATCCCCAGTTTCATTCTAAAAAAAGCATTTTTTCCCCTCAGTTTAGGTTGATATGTATTCTTCTACATATTTGTGGTAATAAAAATCACAATAAGCATATATTGATTGGTTTGCACAAAGCATCTACAAAATAGAGGAAAGAATTATGGAATTTGTATTATTATTTTTTCACTAGTAATGGCGGTGATCAGCCATTTTTATTGGGACTGTGACATTATGGCTGACAGATCAGACACTTTTGATAATTTTTGGGACCATTGACAATTATACAGCGATCAGTGCTATAAAATGCACTGATTACTGTGTAAATGTCACTGGCAGGGAAGGGGTTAACACTAGGGGGCGATCAAGGGGTTAACTGTGTTCCCTCATGTGTGTTCTAACTGTAGTGGGATG
Source organism: Lithobates pipiens (assembly GCF_037356315.1). Classification (NCBI taxonomy): domain Eukaryota; kingdom Metazoa; phylum Chordata; class Amphibia; order Anura; family Ranidae; genus Lithobates; species Lithobates pipiens. Next base: position 171,911,151 of record NW_027507748.1, read on the forward strand.
GGACTGACTAGTGGAGATGACAGATCGTTGTTCCTAGCTAGTAGGATCTGTTTCTCCTCTCCTCACAGAACAGGGATTTTTGTGTTTACACAGACGTCCCTGTTCTGGCTGTTCTGGTTCTCGTGCCCATGATCATGCGTGGCTGGCGACCACCGGCCACATGCATCGGCACCCCTGCAGTGCAGTGGTTCACGGAAACATGCTGACCTGCAACAGTATAATGATGGCAGATGGTCGGCAAGCAGTTAAAGAGGTTTAGAAAAATTATAGGAGGTACAAAGTGGTGAAGTCTTCACATCCTTAAAGAGTCACCTATCTGCATGCAACAACCAGCATCTCCTACATCAGCAAGTGTTTACCATCCCTCAGTAATTAATGTATAGACTAATTGATTGTCCGGACCAATATGTTAGTCAATTGCACTGCTTGCAAATATCAGGCTTGTAGCCTTGTAACCTTGTAAATACAAGAATACAAGATTACAAGATGATGTCCACAATAACTTTAATATATATATATATATATATATATTTTTTTTTTTATTTATTTATACTATATATGATAGATAATGATATTGTATCACGTATCACAAATGTCCAAGAATACATCAAGGAATTTATCACTGTGTTAATGATGTAATATAATAATTTCTATCATATATACTGAGAAGATATTGAAGTAATATTCCCTCATTTGTATATTGTATGTAATCTCTATAAGATTGTGATTTTATTCTTTTGTATACTATATTGGAAAATATACAGTTTTAGTTAGCACAGCAGACAGCATCTTGCACTTTATTTCCTTTGCTTTTGGAAAGATGCAATTAATTAGGTTTTGTCCATTTACTGCTGTTTTTCTGTGTAGTGAGTGCAGGTGGATAGTATATTATTCTAGATGTACAAGGCAGCTGTGTGATATGTCTGTCTTCTCAAATATCAGCAAGCAGTAGAAACCACAGCCACCTTTGCTTCCGATTGTGTGACTTTCTGCAGGAACAGTGAGAGGGTTTAGCTCCTCTCTGAGGATCAGGTACAAGTCAGCTAGGACACAGACCACTGTGCTGTACAATTTTGGTGACAAAGCCTACTTTTTCTAGTGCTTAAAGAGACCCTGTCACCAACTGTACAGTTCTCCTGCATGTCATAGCTCTCTCCTTTCCATCTAAATACTGTCTTTGCACCTCTGCCCCTACACTTACTTCCCTACATATCCTTTTATGTAGCAGTTTGGGGAGGAGAAAAGGGTGCCCATCCTGTGGCCCAGGGGCTGCATGTGGCCCCTTTGCCACTTTTTGTGCAGCACCCTGGAAATCTGCAGACACTAATCTGTGTTTTACTATTGCCCTGTTATTGCAGTGATTTATATCAGTCTGATGTTTTATGTCTCCAATCCATGATTCCTGAAGCATGGCACTGGTCTCCAATAACTCATGCAGCATAGCCACAGTTCCTGGTCATCTGTTGTATTATGTCTGCAGTCTTTAACCATATATGGTAACATATCTCTTACCATCTTTTATTTTGTTTACAGTCCCTGGCCATCTCTAGTATCATGTCTGCAGTCTCTGATTATCTCTTGTATGATGTCTGCAGTCTGTAAGCATTTCTTATATCATGTCCACAGTCTCTGACCATCTCCTTCACCATTTCCACAGTCTCTGACCATCTCCTGTACCATGTCAGCAGTCTCTGACCATCTCCTCTATTATGTCCACAGTCATTGACAATCTCTTGTATCATGCTCCTAGTCTTTGACTATATCCTGTTGTGTGCCTGTTGTCTCTGACACCGAATATTCATTGAATTTTATGTGTGGCCCTTTAGTGACACTTGATGCCCCCCATATCAAGAATGTTGACCCCCATCGCTACGGAAGGATCTTAATTTTTAATCATTTTTATTGAATATTTTCAAACACTTAATGACCAGTATAAACAGAAATCAAAAATTGACAGTTGACATGGATTACATCTAGATAAAAATGAATATAGCCTGGTCTCCAGAGAGACCTAACAAGTAGGAAATAAGCATGGTATGGAAAATAAAATAGTTACCCGCCATGCCCCTGGCTACCACCTGGTAAACCTGAACTACAGGATGAGGGAACCTGAGGGCTGTGCACCTAGTAATGGTTGCAACACATATGGTTCCCGGGTGCCCCCCTAGCAAATTATCCAGAAAACCCTGAATGAGGGAACTTCAAAGCTCCTCTAGGTATCCCAGATACTATTGTAAAGGGCATACAGCCATGAAGCAGTGGGGTAAACCCCTAATGAGCTTTAGTTCCCAGTGGGGGTAGGGAGGGCTGAGAACAGGGTTATCAGCTCCCTCCTAGGGCTGCAAGTTTGGAGACTGCAAATTTAAAGGCAAATTTAGTAGTCCATGTTCAGGCGTAACTATGTTGAACTCAATCGAATTAACTGAGTAAGATAAGAAAGGAAAAAGAGAAGGAAGAAATGTGAAGGGTGATGATAAGAGGGCGAGGGGGGAAGAGAGAAGGTTGTGCAATCACTGGGGAGATTGTCAGGTAGAAGTGTGTGTGTGGTATTCAATAAAGGGGTGTGGACGTAATCTGCCCAGGATTCCCAGATCAGTTCAAATTTATTGACCCTATCCTGTAGGATGCTAACTAGTTTTTCTTGTACCATGATCCAAGAGATCTTCTGTTTGGCTGCCTTAAAGGAAACAGAGGGCCTTTTCAGGCCTGGGCTATAGTCATTTTAGCTCCTAGTAACGTGAAGAACAGAAGAAATTGAATGTGTTTAGTGAAATTATCTGCTTGTCTGTTTAGTAGACCTAATTGGGGGGTTTGGTGAATGGGACAAGCCCTAACCTTGTGTAAACTGAGGGATCTTATAGGAAGAAGGTTGTTGAAATAAATGGTTTGGCTACAGGGTCTTTTAAATTGTTACAACACTATAAATGTTAATATAGACCGCAATAGTAAAAGTCAAGGCCACTGCTGATTTTCTGATTCTTTCTAATTTATTCTGCTATATATGTTAATAACCAGTTTGGGCCTATTCATACCTAGGAGATCAGTTTCCATATGTTAACACATGATATGTCACCAAAACTGAGAGAACATTTGATGAACATTTTTTTTCTGAAGCAGCACCCTGCAACCTATGTGAAAGGGAGATTATTGCTTCTGTTCCTTGCTGAAGACTACCTTATATTCATTTGCAGTACTTCTTATTTATTTAATTTTTTTTTTTTTAGCTCTGACATAAAGAAAGAAAGAAAATATGTTCAAAACTGTTATAGACCTTTGCCCCTACTGCTGAATTTGTACAACTGATAGGAACAAGGGTAAATCAATACAATCACAAAATCAGCTGTTACAGCTGTAATTTAGATTTTCATGGTAAGATTGACAGCAGCAACAGAGAAAAATGCTTTTTTTGTTTCTTTTTACTCCTTATAATTTTGTGATGTAGAGATTTTTTGTACTGGAATCAATAACAGTTTTTTTTTCAGCTACCACATTATATCTGAGAGATATTAAATCTCAAATATAATAAACCGGTAACAATCAAAATGAACTGCGTAAGTTCTAAATGTGAAACTTTCTATTTTTAAAAAGGAATATTCCATGGGATCCACAGGCTTACTCACCGATGTAGTGCAACTAAAATGTGCAAAATGCAGCGACCTATAACAACCAAAAAAATTGACATTTATTAGTTTATGTGATCTATTTCAATTTGCACACTTTGATTATTGCATTTGTGCTGCCTTAACAAGCCCATATGTCTTTTTTCCTACATAAAACCTTTAAGGGCAATACAAAAACAGTGGTTTAATGCTAAGAGATCTACTTTATAGCAACTAATGTGGCTAAAGTAAAGGAGCTGCTATTTGATCAGAAATAAATGTCAGGTTTGGAATATGGATGCTCCATTGCTGATTGGTTCTTGAAGACTTTTGCTCTGGGGTTGTTGTCATTCTTACAGATGTTCAATGCAGAAGCTGCCAGCAGCCTGTTAAAAATCAATGACAGGAATGTCAGTAAAGATCTTCCTACACATCTGAGCAATTACATCCATATAGGGATGGATGTGTAGCCCAAATAGCAATTTGTCTGTGTCCAGGGCAGTGCATCCACCCCTGTATGAATGTAAACAATCATTTGAGCTTGAAGATCTGTACACAACATCTGTCATTTCTAGTCTCATAAACCTAAGTTGTACAGGCCCTTGCACCCATGTGAACGAGTACGAGCTCCAAGCATGTACATATAGGTCTTGAGAGACTTCATACATACAAGCTTGACTAAATAATACAACAAGGATGCTAGCCATAAATCTTCTATATATATATATATATATATATATATATATATATATATATATATATATATATATATACAGTATATATACAGTATATATATATATATATATATATATATATATATATATATATAGAAGATTTATGGCTAGCATCCTTGTTGTATTATTTAGTCAAGCTTGTATGTATGAAGTCTCTCAAGACCTATATGTACATGCTTGGAGCTCGTACTCGTTCACATGACAGTGTATATATTATATATATATATATATATACTTTTTTATGGTAACATCTGGTAAAACTTATATTAAAGCTTAGTACACATGTTCAGAAAATCATAACGCAAATACAGCTTACAAAGCATTTGTACAATAATCTGATCATTACAGTTTTCGAGAGCCGATCACAACAGTTAATCCAAAATTAAGGGACAAGTACGAAAAAATTTCTAGTACAATACCAGATTGTACAACTTTCATTTTTTAACAATACAGTATTCATCCAAAAAAAATCAGAAGATCAAGTTCACGCATGCTCGGAGATGAAAGAATACATTACAATACAATACAACACATTAAATGACTTCTAAAGTTGTATTCTGTAATACAAAATAAAATAAAAAATAAGTTTAGCAATTTTTTTATATGACTCTAGCAAAAATAAAAATAAGACAGACGATCATTCATCCGATATTCTCATTGATATTCTCACTCTCAAAAATTTTCTTAAGTTTAGCAATTTTTTCTCTATGACTCTAGCATGCAAAAAAAAAAAAAAAAAAAAGACAATCATTCATCTGATATTCTCATTGTATATGCAAGGCTTAATACTTGGCACTTCCATTTAGAATGGCCTTTCAGTGTACAACTATAGTAGACTACAATAAATGCTATGCATTATGGTGCACTGTGTTAAAAGAAGGTTCAAATAAGTTTTTTATCCATTGCCATTTGATTGGGCTAAAGTGGTACCAAACTCATCAATTCGATGGATTGGATTCCCAAAACAGTTACATTCCAGGCATGTTGTTCATGATAACTGTCGCAATTGCTTCTTGACTGAACTGTCAAGCATTCAAATGGCTGGTGTCATAATGTCATGATCACATGTGCAGCACCATGACAACTGCTGCTCAAACATAGGCTAAGATTGCAGCCTTCTTGGCTGTAAAGGATAGAAGGATTTAGTTCAAGCAGTGGGTTTAATGCAGTATATACCCCATACTAATTTGCATGTTGTAACACACTACGACAGAACAGAAATTTGTGAATGGGCTCTTAAAGGGATTGTACAGGCAGAAGGTTTTAAGATAAAAAAAATGCATTAAGATAAAAAAAAAACTTTTGTGTGCAGGAGCCCTCTTCAGCCCCACTAATACTTAGAGTCCATATTTATCCAGTGATGTTGCAGGCATGTCTAAGCTGTCCGTGACTCCCCTTCTCATTGGCTTAGACAGCAGTATGGCATGATTGGCTCCCACTGCTGTCTAGCAAAATCATTCAGCCAATCAGGAGAAAGAGAGGGAACGAAGCTGGGTCGCTGCTCCATGTCTGAATGGACACAGGGAGCTGTGCCTCAGCTCAGCTGCCACTATAGCATGCTGCTTGCTGTGGGGGAAATCAAAAGGAGGGAGGGACCAGGAGCACAGGAGGGTGACCCAAAAGAGGAAGATGCAGGCTGCTCTGTGTAAAACCAATATGCCTACTATAATATGTTTGTTATTTTTTTTTAAAAGATACTTTACATTCACTTTATAAGTAATGCAGTTATTATTTTATGAGTCACTTACCTATAACAAACATGCAGACTAAGAAAGGCTGGTTTAAGTTCACACTCTGGGTCAATGACTTAGAAATGCCAAAGCTACTGAATCAGGATGGCAGTTATGGAACTGGCATTATATTTCCTCAGTGAATGAAAAGTCTAAAGATCAGTAACTCACAACAAAACAGAATTCATATTATTAAAGTTAGACCAGTATTAGGATTTCCACTGGTTGCACTTGAAATTATGCTGTGTTGAATATGCCTATAAATATTCTATGCCCATTGTGTGACCAGTACCAGTGATTTTGCTTGGCAGTAGAATAGAAGTCCAGCTATTTCTTCTTGGAAGGAGTGGGCCTTGGAATTATAGGCTTGGTCATGACTAAATATAATAATATTTGGGGTGACCTTCAGGCTCACTGGGCAAGATCTAAATTGCCTAATTTCTTATATGAAAGTTTTCAAGTTTGCGACAGCATTGTGAAAACATACTTTGATAAGATTTTCTATGAGAAGTAGCTCTACTGAGTTTATGTCAAAGATTATTTCTATAGCTTTGACTTACGGAGACAAACATATCATTAACTTCTATTAAAGTATCTAAAATGTCAGTAGAAAGATTAATGATTGTTTTATTTCTGCAAAAGTATGCTTTTGTTGTACATTACAATTTGTGAGATTAACAAGGCACTCAGGTTTCAAGTGGGTGAATGTGACATATAATGTGGACAATCTATAGACATGGTTTTCAGGTAAACATTACTTTTACTTGCCTGAATCATAAGGCTAATCATGGTGTACATTATATGTAGAGTAGATGGCTACAGAACTACAAATCACACAGTCCCAGTAAGAAATAAATGATTCAGTAGAGCAGAGATGTCAACAGATTTCTATGAGAACAATTGTTAAGCATGCTTCCATATTAACAAATACATACTGGGTAATTATTCAGAAACCACATAGATATTTTCTTCCACACTATGTTTTAACAATTCAGTGCTAGCTCATTAAGGAATATAGTTGCATTGCATGTTGGCTGCTGCTATGCTCTTGTAAATTGGTATTTTAGGCTATATACTGTATATATTACTTGACTCTAATTCTTAACCCACTATGGCACCCTTACACTTTACTCTTTGCCACTCTTAGGCCGCGTACACACGGGCGGACTGTTCGCCCAACCTTGTCCGCTGAACAGTGTTTGGGCGGACAGTCCGCTCGTGTGTGGGGCTTCAGCGGACAGTTTCAGCGGACAGTTGGACGAACAAGGTCTTATGGAAATTCCGAAAAACTGTCCGCTGAAACAAGGTTTCAGCGGACTGTTCGCTCGTGTGTAGGCTTGTTCGGCCAACTAAGTCTCGCGCATGCTCAGAAAGGATTTCCACGCCGAAAGCTATAATGCAGTGTATAGGACGTCGTATTTTTCGTCCCGTCGTACGTGCCGTTCACGTCATCGCGCACGGTTTCAGCAAACTGTTCGTCCGTCGTGTGTGGCCATGTCCGTCCATGCTAAGTTTGAGCGGACTGTTTGCCGAAACTGTTGGACGGACAAAGTTGGGCGAACAGTCCGCGCGTGTGTACGCGGCCTTAGGCCGCGTACACACGGGCGGACTGTTCGCCCAACCTTGTCCGCTGAACAGTGTTTGGGCGGACAGTCCGCTCGTGTGTGGGCTTTCAGCGGACAGTTTCAGCGGACAGTTGGACGGACAAAGTCTTTCGGAAATTCCGAAAAACTGTCCGCTGAAACTGTGTTTGAGCGAACAGTCCGCCCGTGTGTAGGCTACTTTCGAAATGAGCGGACTGTTCCCGCTCGGAAAGTCCGCCCATTTCGAGCGCGTGTACAGGTAGGCGGGGCCCGCGAAGGAGACGTCGCGGGCTCCGCCTCCTGGAATGGGCTTAAAGGGGAACCCCAACGCCGAAAAAAATCGGCGTGGGGGTTCCCCCAAAGTCCACACCAGACCCTTGTCCAAGCACGCTACCCGGCCGGCCAGGAAAGGGGGGCGAGCGAGCACGCCCCCCCTCCTGAGCCGTACCAGGCCGCGTGCCCTCAACATGGGGGGGTGCCTTGGGGAAGGGGGGGCCGCGCGGCCCCCCCACCCCAAAGCACCTTGTCCCCATGTTGATGAGGACAAGGGCCTCTTCCCGACAACCCTGGCCGTTGGTTGTCGGGGTCTGCGGGCGGGGGGCTTATCGGAATCCGGGAGCCCCCTTTAAGAAGGGGGCCCCCGGATACCGGCCCCCCACCCTATGTGAATGAGTATGGGGTACAATGTACCCCTACCCATTCACCTGTGAAATAAAGTACAAAAAAAAACACAACACAGGGGAAAAAATATTTTATTGCACAGCTCCGGGGGTCTTCCGTCTTCGGGGGTCTTCTCGCCGGACTCCTCCGCTATGTGTGTGTAGCTCTTTTACTAGCGGAGGAGTCCGGCTTTCTTCCTCCCCGCCGCCGGCCTCTTCTCCCGACTTCGGGGGTCTTGTCCCCCTCTTCGGTTCTTCTGCCGGGCCACCGCGCCTTCTTGTAGCTCTTTTACAGGCGGTGGCCCGGTCTTCTGTCGCCGCTGCCTTCCGTTCTTCTGTCGCCGCCTTCGGTTCTTCTGCCGGGCCACCGCGCCTTCTTGTAGCTCTTTTACAGGCGGTGGCCCGGTCTTCTGTCGCCGCTGTCGCCGCCTTCCGTTCTTGTTCTTCTTCTTGTTCTTCTTCTTCTCCAGGCGATGTTGACACGTCGCTCCCTCCGGCCGGAATGCCAGGGACACGCTCCGCTGCCACTTATATAGTGACAATGGGGCGGTGTCACATGGTATATGTCACATGGGTTGGTCACATGGTGACCCCGCCCCCTTACGATGTCATAGTCCCCATGTGACATCAACCCATGTGACCAACCCATGTGACATATACCATGTGACCCCGCCCCATTGTCACTATATAAGTGACCGCACAGCGCGGCTCTGGCATTCCGGCCGGAGGGAGCGACGTGTCAACATCGCCTGGAGAAGAAGAAGAAGAACAAGAAGAAGAACAAGAACGGAAGGCGGCGACAGCGGCGACAGAAGACCGGGCCACCGCCTGTAAAAGAGCTACAAGAAGGCGCGGTGGCCCGGCAGAAGAACCGAAGGCGGCGACAGAAGAACGGAAGGCAGCGGCGACAGAAGACCGGGCCACCGCCTGTAAAAGAGCTACAAGAAGGCGCGGTGGCCCGGCAGAAGAACCGAAGAGGGGGACAAGACCCCCGAAGTCGGGAGAAGAGGCCGGCGGCGGGGAGGAAGAAAGCCGGACTCCTCCGCTAGTAAAAGAGCTACACACACATAGCGGAGGAGTCCGGCGAGAAGACCCCCGAAGACGGAAGACCCCCGGAGCTGTGCAATAAAATATTTTTTCCCCTGTGTTGTGTTTTTTTTTGTACTTTATTTCACAGGTGAATGGGTAGGGGTACATTGTACCCCATACTCATTCACATAGGGGGGGGGGCCGGTATCCGGGGGCCCCCTTCTTAAAGGGGGCTCCCGGATTCCGATAAGCCCCCCGCCCGCAGACCCTGACAACCAACGGCCAGGGTTGTCGGGAAGAGGCCCTTGTTCTCATCAACATGGGGACAAGGTGCTTTGGGGTGGCACCCCCCCATGTTGAGGGCACGCGGCCTGGTACGGCTCAGGAGGGGGGGCGCGCTCGCTCGCCCCCCTTTCCTGGCCGGCCGGGTAGCGTGCTCGGACAAGGGTCTGGTGTGGACTTTGGGGGAACCCCCACGCCGATTTTTTTCGGCGTTGGGGTTCCCCTTTAAGCCCATTCCAGGCAGCGGAGCCCGCGACGTCTCCTTCGCGGGCCCCGGCTACCTGTACACGCGCTCGAAATGGGCGGATTTGCCTCCGCCTTACGTGGGCGAGTCCGTTCATTTCAAAAGTTGAGCGGACTGTTTGGCAAACAGTTCGTTGAAACAGTCCGCTCGTGTGTGGGCAAGTCCGCTCATGCAAATTTTGAGCGGACTGTTTGCCGAAACTGTTTGACGAACAAGGTTGGGCAAACAGTCCGCGCGTGTGTACGCGGCCTTAGCCACTAAATGTAAAGCACCACCAAAAATGTGTTATAAAAAATAAAATAAATGAATCCGCTGCAACAAACTTATATTTTTGTACCAACAACCAATCATCTGATGAATGAATGGGGAGAAGTTTATAATTAAACACACTGCCTATTTCTTAAGGGGTATTTACCCTTCCTTCTTGTACTAAAGACAAAACAGGAAGAGAGAGGAAATCTCTCCAAAGTGGGGGAAATTCCCTCTAAAGGTCCATACACGCGATCAGATTTTCCGACGGGGAAATGTTGGATGTGAACTTGTTGGTGGTAAATCCGGGCATGTGTATGCTCCATTGGACAATTGTTGTCGGACTTTCAACAAATGTTGGCTAGCATGTTCTCAAATTTTCCATCAAGGAATGTATGTTGTCAGACTTTCCAATCGTGTTGACAAATTTCTTCCCCAATTTAGGCCGGTATGTATTTTTCTACATATTTTTGGTAAAAAAATTAGCAATACGCGAATAATAATTGGCTTTCACAAAAGTTATAATGTCTAGAAAATAGGGGATATATTTATAGCATTTTTATTATACTTTTTTTTTTTACTAGTAATGGCAGCAATCTGTGATTTTTATTGGGACTGTGACATTGCAGTGGACAGATCGGACACTTTTGACATATTTTTGGGACCAGTAACATTTAAACAGCAATCAGAGCTAAAAATAGCCACTGATTACTGCATAAATGTCACTGGCAGGGAGGGGGTGATCAAGGGGTTAAATGTGTGTCCTAGGAAGTGATTCTAACTGTGGGGGATGGGACTGCCTGAAGGAGGAGACATATCGCTGTTCATACTTAGTATGAACAACAGATGTGTCTCCTTACCCCTGACAGAATGAAGATCTGTCTGTAGACATTGAAAAATCTCCATTCTGTGTCTCTCATGAGTGATCACAGTTGCCCAGCGAACATCGCGGCTGCCAGGCATGTGCATCAGCTCCGTCGTCACCCCCTAGTGGTCTTAAAGTGGCCGGTGTATACCTATGGCGATTTGCCCAAGCGAGCCAATCTGCCGCAGTATAACTGTGGTGGCTGGTCACCTAGTGGTTAACAATGACCTTCTCCTAATTTTTTCCTTTAAAGGGCGGCCATTCATGGATCGGAATTTGCCTAGTTCAAATTGATACTGATCAACTTCTGTACAACTGCCCTGTCGGATTTTCCTCACTTGATTAGCGCCTCCGGCTAGTATAGTATAGTATCAGCTCCTCTGGCTAGTATAGTTGGCAGCACTGATCAGTGTATTCAGTGGAGAAGGCCCCTGCTAAGTATACAGTAGCTCAGTGGGGAAGATTCCTGGATGGATGTGTGCATGGGAGAATCAACTCCATTTTTTTCATTCAACCCACTGGTTGAACAAAAAAAAAAAAAAAGACGGATCCATTGATTCCATCAGAAATATTGTGAGCACATAACTTTCAATGCTGTCTGACTCTGCTGACTCTTGTAGGCTAACGTAGTTTTCAGATTTCTTTGTGGACTACAAAGCACTTCCCCAATGATATAGAGAATGGGGGGGGGGGGTATATTCTGAAGTCTTTCCCTAAGGGGGAAAAAGTTGCTCTTTCACATTAATAATATTTACATTGTCACCTAAGGATAAGACGTTTATATCTGGCAGGTGAAAATTAAGGGGAAAAAACAAATGCAGCCATCACATCTAAGTATTGATGAGCTGCAAAACAATTACTTTTTTATTGGTTTTAGATATATTTTTTATCTTTAATAAAACTACAATTAAACACTAGGTTATTAAAACCTATAGGTACAATACAAATGCACATGCATCTTGATAATTGCTATTTATAAACTCAATTAAAAATAACAGAGATTTAGTGCAACCAAAAAAGTTTTCTTTCAATTTCTGAATAGGTTTGTAAACTGAAAAAATCTAAACAGGTGGGTTATTGTTATCGTAAAAAGCTGTAACCAAAGCTTCTGTGTCTTTTGTTAATGTAAGCGCAAGCACTCCCCTGGCTCCTCATTCAGTCATTGAGCACAGATTATACTGAGACTTTAGTAGGCAGGTAGGCTATGTGTGTTCTATAGAAGCTGTCCCCAAGCAAGGACTAGTGATGCGAGGAGACTCTCATCTCCCTATCCTTACACTGACATTGCAGTATCACCTGTGGGTTTATTTTATTATATAGTGCAAAGTACAGTAACCTTTATCATATTGCATGTTTTACTTATCTAGCTACGGTAAGCTGAAATCAATTGACTTATAATTGTTTTTTTATTTGTTTTTGTACTATATGTAGTCATTGCAGGCTGCATTGTCATATTAAAAAAGCTATTGTAATATGTGACTCCTGTAAGTTTAAAGCACATTGCTTTGCCCATGCAGGGTGAAGCAACATGTTCACCTCAAGTTAACCCTTCCAAGCAGCATATGCCTTCTTTTCATCATTTTCTGTCCAAAAAAAGTTATATAAAAGATTTCAGTAGCTTGAATCAAAGCGTACACAGGATTATTGACTCCCTGTGTTACAGTGCCTATTGGCCTAGCCATTCAGTCATTGGCCAGATATATTTCCTCTGGGCCGTAGATATTTTTTTCCATGGGAGGGAAGCTCAGCCTTGGTGCACCCAGAGGAAAATAATTTTGCTAATTGTGGGTGTGGCTAAATTGCGCTAAGATTGTGAGGGCTCAAAACCTGTGCCTATTCACTATGTCACATATGCCACAATCCTTTTACTAACATATAAGCTTTTATTGCTGTGCCAAAAGCAGACACAAAATAACCTCTGTACATTTTTTTGGTGAAAACAAACTATTCCAATATATATGCTTTTGCGCACATTGAACTCCATTAACATAGAGTTACTACTTAGTAACCAGAAACGGTTGTACAGTTTAGGGTGCAGGGGTGACTAATAACACACAGAGTGCAGGGGTTAGGACTTCATAACACACAGGATGATGGGGTCAGGGGTATGTAATACACAGATTACAGTTTTCAGGAGTATGCAATGCAAATTCAGCAGGTGCCAAGGGTATGTAATACACAGAGTGCAGGGGTCAGGAGCAAGTAATGCACAGGTCAGTAAAGGAAAGAAAAAAAAAGTTACCTCCCTCCCAAGTCAACTCGACCTAGTACAGATCTTCTCTCTCCCCATTAAAGCGGGAGTCCGCCGTTTTTTTTTTTTAAAGCCAGCAGCTACAAATACTGCAGCTGCTGACTTTTAAAATAATGACACTTACCAGCCCAGCGCGCCCACGATGTCGGCACCCGAAGCCGATCTCTCGATCATCTCTCGGGTGTTCCCTACTGCGCATGTGCGAGTCGCGTTGCGCAATAAGGATGGTCCCCTCTGTCTCTGGGATCCGTGTGTTTCCCAGCAGACAACGGGAGACTTTTGGAAAGGGGCGTAGATTCTGCGGAAAGGGGCGTACTTTCTGCAGATATCTATGCCGGAAGTGGGTGCAGATACCTCTACCGTACCGTAGGGTTCCAATGAGTGGAAGCTCCACTTTAGGGTGGACCTCTGCTTTAATACAGAATAAATTCTCCCCAGTATATCTGTTCTAAGTACAGTCCCCCACTCCCCCCATCAATGAAACCCACTTACCAGATCAGACAGTTCAGTTAGGGGAAGTTCTCCCTCAACTGTGTCATGTACCTGGAAGGGAGGAGGAACTAATTAGAGCTTCCTGTATCTGAGGTCCAACAGACAGTAGATATGGAGCAAATGCTTTGGGTGCTCACTGTTCAGCAACTATCAGTGTTAGCTGCCTAGCTGTGGACACTCAGGGGGGGTTTGGATCCCCCTTTTTTCCTATTATTTATGCCTCTGTATTTAACTGACAAAGACATGTTTAAAATGTAGAAGTCTTGTCATACATAATAAATAAAGAAAATAGTTGAAAACCACTACACTCTAAATTACTTTTACAGGATGGTACTGTATATTTTTTACTTTGTGTGGCTCTCTATGACTTATATATCTGGTTTGGAAATAGCAGAGATCAATTAAGCAGACAGAAAGCATGACTACAAATAATTAAATATTGAAATTGAATAATAGATATTGCCGTACTGTACTGTTATGTTGGCTTTGGTCATTGAAAGATCAAGATTTAGAAAAAATGCTTTAGTGTTATGTGTAGTATTATGTTATGCATGGACTTATTTTCTACGTTTGAAAATTAACCTTTCACAGTATAGCATCCTTGCCTAGCCATGTGTCTATATCATCCAGCAAATGAGGAAAAGTGATGTGTACTTTTAATATAATAATAGATCTTGCACAAAAGTGGAGGCTCTTAATAACTGCCTTTTTATTACAGTTTGGTCTGATAAGCAGTAAATAGGGTTTGTTAAATCTGCTGTGTAAGCTATGCAGCTATTTTTTAATGTTAGTTAAATTATGTAATGATACAGTATAACATGATAAGTATTATATTTTAATATTTTAAAGAATTTTTTTTTCAAACGAAAGTGGGTTGCTTCCTGAGTGTGTCATTCTCCTATGTACTGCTTGTTTAGCCCTTAATTCGGAACTAAACAAATAAAAAAAAATATGTTGTAGAAAAAGAAGGTTCATTTGAGAATCTGGTTTAGGATTGACAAAATCAGAGAGAAATTATATACAGTCAGTTATTCTTTGCTGTTGAGTGGCTCAGGAACCCTTAAGCCTGGGGCACTCTGATATTCAAATACCAGGTCAAAATTCTCAACTTGCCTATCCCATCTCCTGAACTCCACTATTGCCAAGTGAAGTTGCGTATCAAAGTATTAGATCAATGGCAACGTAGCAGGTAAAGACCCAACATCACCTTAAAGTGGTTCTAAAGCTATTTTTTGATCTTAATGCATTCCCTGCATTGACTTTCTCTGCCCTCCACCCAAACACACACACACCCTCACCCCCTCTAAACACTTACCTCACTCCTGAATAGATCCAGACTGGCTGCAGTTTTTTTTTATCCTGAAAGGCAGCAGCAGGAACCATTGACTGTCAGTCAAATTCAATAAGGATGGACCGGGGCGGGACCAAGCTGCAGTATGTGTGTCAATAGTCACACACAGCCCAGCTCAGCAGCAAGCCAAACAAGTGCCCCAATAGCAATTGGCTTTCTATAGGAGCACTTGAAGAAGAGGAGGTGCCTAGAGTGCAAGTGGGGGACCCCAGAAAGGAGGTTTGCCCTACCGTGCAATGCCAAAGTACTGTATAATATAAGTTTAACATATTTGTATAACAAGTATAACATACAGTATTTGTAATTGTGGAAAAAATCCTTTAGAACTACCTTAATGCTGAAAGATATGTGTATCTGGTATTGGCTTTGGCTGGGAAAAACACAATTTCCTTTCTTTTTTTATGTAAATATGTTTGATTTAGATCAGATATCAGCCTAGCTGATTAATCTATTTTTTAATATCAATTTTACAAAAATTAACACTGACCATTAGGATTACATAATGATAGTATTCTGTGCAAATGTGGTGATATGCCAAAAATAAATGCTGTATAAGGCCCTTTCGGCATCCCACAATATTTTATTTCAGGTATGCTTACATAAATCCCTTTGCCACCGAGCGTACACAGATGTGCGTACTCGGCTTCCGGGGGTTATACCGGGATGATGCCCACACCTGCAGGCATCAACCCAGTACCGTTTTTTAGAGCGGGCGATTGGCTTTCCAGCCATAACAACCGATGCGGCTAAAAGCTGCCCGGCTGTTATGCCGGAGGTGCGGGCCCCCCCCCCCCTCCTGCCATCTCCCGCCACTCTTACCGGTGCTCCTGTTCAATCGGGAGCACCGATAGCACATCCGCCGCTTCCAGCGGCTAGGGAGGGACTGGAATGAAGCCATAAGTGGCTTCATTACAGTCTCCTAATTGCAAACACGGAAGCGATGTCATGACGTCACTTCCCGTTTACTCGGCTGCCAATGGCGCCGGATTTAAAAAGGAATACACTATTCAGAATCGCCGAAAATGGCGATCTGAATAATTTGAAGTGTAAAGGAGGGATCCCTCCATACCCCCGGAAGCTGAGTACGCACATCTGTGTACGCCCAGTAAGCATACCTAAGGAATACACTATTCAGAATCACCGAAAATGGCGATCTGAATAATTTGAAGTGTAAAGGAGGGATCCCTCCATAAAGAGTAACTGTCACCACCTATTACTGTCACAAGGGATGTTTACATTCCTTGTGACAGCAATAAAAGTGATATTTTTTTTTAAACAATTTATTAATTTTAAAATAAATAAGAAAAAAAAATAACATTTTTAAAGTGCCCCCAGTCGCCGCGAGCTCGCGCAGCAAAGAAAATGCATACGGAAGTCGTGCCCGCATATGTAAACGGTGTTCAAATCACACATGTGAGATAATGCCGCGATCGTCAGAGTAAGAGCAATAATTCTAGCACTAGTTACCAGGTAACTCTAACCTGGTAACCGGAAAAAAAATTAAAGCTTCGCCTATTGAGATTTTTAGGTACCGTAGTTTGTCGTCATTCCACGAGTGCGTGCAATTATAAAGTGTGACATGTTTGGTATCTATTTACTCAGCATAACATTATTGGGCTAATTTTACTGTTTAGTTTTTTTAAAATTCATGAAAGTGTTCCTTTTCCCAAAAAGTTGCGTTTAAAACAGCTCTGCGAAAATACCGTGTGACATAAAATATTGCAACGATCGCCGTTTTATTCTCTAGAGTCTCTGCTTAAAAAAAAATATATAATGTTTGGGGGTTACAAGTAATTTTCTAGCAAAAAATATGTATTTTAACTTGTAAACACCAAATGTCAATAATAGGCTTAGTCATGAAAGGGTTAAACTGAACTATGTAGGAAATCATGTTTCCCTTTTTTTCACTTATTATTCCCACAAAGGTGGCAGCATATCTCCCAAAAAAATGATGTTGTCAGTTGAGTAGTAGTGCAGGCTCTCTAGCTGCAAGCCCATTCATTTTATTTCAGACACCAAGTTCTCTATGGACTGTTAATGCTGGTGAAGCAAAATATAATTGGCATGCAGAACTCTCAGTAGCAGCTCAAAAATTCCAGGACTGGAAAAGGGGGGCATGCACAGTACAAGGTTCCCAAGATCAGACTCATCCTACAGCATACTGAATTTTTTTTTGAAAAAAGAAAAAAAAATACACACAAATATATATATATATATATATATATATATATATATATATATATATATATATATATATATATATATATATCTATCAGATATGCAATATCAGATAGGCTGATAAAAGTTGCCACCAATCAGATCCTGGTCTCAGGATTCCTGATTTGCCTAGAACAGAATTAATTTATTTAATGTAGGCCCAGTGCAGGTTAACAAGGGAACAATTAAACTTAGTTAATTTAAATGAATTCAAATTTGTAAAGTTTAAAGCTTTTTCCGTGTTGATTGCTGCAATCCAGACACATGAAAGGCATTCTTACCATTTGCACTTTTTGCCATTAATGGGTTTCTGCATTCTAAAATAAGTGTTCTTTTAAGCATTATACCTACACACAATCAACCAAGTCCCTTAATCTTATAAACAAAGACATCATGGTTCTGTATCATTAATATCAGCTGAAGTTCAAATACTATTACACTCTCTGTAGCCTTAAGCAAATTGGGAGGATAAACATAAGTCCAGATTAATCCTGAAAAAAGGTTTATAATTTGATCTGCAATGAGCAATAGAAAAAGCAAGGTAAAACACATCAAGGAAATGCTAAAGGAAGGCCGTGTTTAAAAAAATGAATTACAGAAATTATTTTCTCACGTATAAGATTCAAAAACATAAATACTACTTTTCAGAACATCTGCATGTAATTCATAAAAAAAAATCCTCATACATAGCCTGTTCATATACAGCTTCTCTTAAAAAAAAAATAGCAACTTTACCTTATAGTGTCCTGCTCTTTCTGTATTTAAATAAAAATGTTTTGTAATAGGTACATGTTTAATTCAAAAAGAATTTCAGCTTTGACCATGTTGTTTTTCAAGAAATGCATATAAGAATTTGTATGTTTTTTTGCTAAGTGAAGCCATTGGTGAGCTCCACCATACAGCAGAGACCCATTTCTGTTTTTATTTATTAGCCATGGAATTGATTAAGTATTGAGTAGGCACACTCCCCCAATGCCAGCTGATCCCTGTCCAACAACATGACATGAATAATATATACTGTATACATTTAGCAAAGGTTTCTTTAGCTTATTGTAGGGGTACAGATGTTGGAAAATGGAGCTACATAATCAAGCGTTAGTCCTGTCCAACCTAAAAATTTGGTTGCATCCATGTTGTGTATTGTTGACCTTTTAGGCCTTGATCACACAGACGAACACTTGTGTGCTCTGTGAGGCCGTGATTTGCTGGCAAGGGGATGCACAAATATTGTGTGCATCACCATGCTGGTAGTCCAAATTATGTCTTTTGTGGCTTCATAGAAACAGCCACTGTGTGCCAATGTGACATATTTGTGGGAGCCGTTCCCTAAACTCACACTGGGTTGCATACCCACCCCTGCACTGATGTCACAGCTGTATTCATGGAGCCACCTGTCCCAATAGACATATATAGGAATGCCAACACAGAGATGCAAGCAATGCTTGTACATCCTCGTGCCAGCAAAACATGGCCCTGCATATGGCATGCAAGTATTCACCCATGTGAACGAGGCCTTAATCAATGGTCAGAGGGCATCTTTCCCAGAATTGTCACTAAGGCTAAAAGAACAAAGAGCTATAAATCTGACAACAGTGATATTGATTTAAGCATTAACAATTTCTCACATTTTATAAGTTAATGAGATTACTTGAGACAAATCTGGTATCTTGTCTTGGAATTTATAACATTCATATAAAATATGGACACATTCCAAATGCTGATCTTTACGCTTTTAATGAGTGAATGTGTATCTCTGTTTAATGTTTCCGATTGCTATAAAGAAGTTAAGTACTCTTACTTTGTATTCTTGATTTATAATGAACCCTTTTGCAACAGTTACACCATAATGACAGTCCACCTTGTTCAGTGGATGACTTTGGAGACTAAGGCCCCTTTCACACATGTGGAGCGTATGTCTGTATTTCATCCATTCGTTTGCGGATGAAATACGGAAATACATGCATTCCTATGGGACAGCGGGTGTCTGCGGATGAACATCCGCAGACACCCGATATCATCTGTCTCCACTATGGTCCGATTCTGCAGACGGAGGAAAATCCTATTTTTCTATCCATCAGCAGAGCAGATCGGATGAACACGGACAGACGGTCTGTGTTCATCCGATCCCCAATAGAAGAGAGCGGAGAGCTGACAGGGCGGTCCTTGTACAGTGTGCCAGGACCGCCCTGTCATCCGCCGGCTCAGCGGGGATAAACGGAGTGATCCCCGCTGAGCAAGCGGATCATAACAGGGCGGATCATCACGGTGTGAAAGGGGCCTTAAACAGACGGTCATTACCCTTCTACACTTTTTGCTTTATGGTAGGAAATTTTTAAGCCAGGCAGTTTGATTTATGAATGGTGGGAACCTCCGTGTGTCCCATATATGGTGCCCCTATGGGTTAGCATGGGACTACACTTTGCAAAGGTACCTAGGCATGAGAAGTTTTCAACATATATCTGTTTTATATAAATATTAGAATCAGGTTTTAATTGTACCCAATTGCTAACAGGTTCCAGTGACTGGGGATGTTCATATTATGTATTTGTTGTAAACATCCCCACCTATGTATGCTTTTTTTTTTACTCTTTACTGATGTATAAAGATGGCACAAAGTTGTGAACAACAGTGCAGTATTGTCTAATGTCTGCTGTGTATGGGGAGGCTTTCAATTTCCCATGGGTAATTAAAAGCTTCTTCATAGATAAAGACATGTGAAACTATGAGTTTCCAACTGTGGAAACAGGATGTAATACAGCTTAGACTTCATTTGGTCCGGAGGTGGCTGTACCTTGTAGAAATGTGGTACTTCTGCAAGCCTAAATTAAAATATACATGTTGTAATTTAGGAAGATGTTAAGTATACCTCCACAGATCAGTAAACTATGCTGTGAAATGATCAAGAGATGTTGAATAGTCTTGTGCAGCTGATTTATAAACAAGTCTCAAACAGATTTTCACTTTGGCTTCCTAGAATGAAGTGCCTTTTATCTTAAGGCAGCAAGAATGACATTTAGATAAATGTGCTTACCGGTAAATGATTTTTGTATTATAGAATCCTCCAGATTTTCTTGTTCTTGTGCTTTCTGTTATAAAAACTTGCAGAAAAATCATGAGTGTCTTAGGAATCAGTTATGGGGCCTGCACTCAGTTATATCTTTATTAGTGACATTACAAATGGTCAGCAGAGGGAAATATTATGTGTCTCCTTACAGATCACACGGGCATCTACAATAGGTTTAATACTCCACCGAGCGAGAAAGCCAAATAATAATTTTGGTTTCTAGCAAAAAGGAAAACGTGAAGCAAATATAATTTAATAAAATATATTGCAAAATAACGCTCCAGAGTCCCTGAGAAAAGGCAGCAGAATGCAAAATTAATCATAGCGTGTTACTGGCTTCTGTGTTGCAGAAATTGCTTAAAGGTAACAATGTAGCATAGGAAAACTACAGTGGTTATAACAGGAATAAGTGGAAGTGAACTGTATATGAGACATGTAACATTCAGAATAATACTTTTTTTTTCATGGTACAGACAAATGGTTTTCTTTGGTCTTTTTTTAATAAAGAGTTTTAAAGGAAAACACAACAAACTCATCAGGCAGGAAAAAAAGTACACAGTGTGATTATGCCTCCTGTGTGTCACTGGAGTCTGCTCAGCACATCATAGAGGCCCAACATGCGCTCTTGTATCACAATAACATAATGCAATTAAGAGCAGCAGGTGATCACAAGCTTACCAAGCTCAAATATAATCGAGGCCAAATTGATCATAGATGATCCAGGCGAGTTGTTCTTTGTGCTCATATGGAACGTAAATTGTTTAGGTGTTCAACACTGATGAGCTTTGTCAGATCAATGACATATTGTAGAGTGGAACATTTAAACAGATAACATCCTGTTAGGAAAGTAGAACTGGAAAAAAAAATGCTGCAATTCATTAATTGAGTAATATGCTTTTTCAAGAAAAGCAGTTTCTCTTACCCTAAAACAGTTGATCTTCGTAGAGCAGATAAGCTTTTCAATGTCTTTTCCAAAACAGAAAAGGACTTAAAACACTTAGGCCGCGTACACACGGGCAGACTGTTCGCCCAACTTTGTTCGTCAAACAATCCGACAAACAGTCCGCTCAAAATTTGCATGAACGGACTTGACCACACACGATGAACGAACAGTCCGCTGAAAGCGTGCGCGATGACGTGAACGGCACTTACGATGGGACGAGAAATACGACGTCCAATACACTGCAATGCAACCTTCGCCGTGTAAATCCTTTCTGAGCATGCGCGAAACTTAGTTTGTCGAACAAGCCTACACACGAGCGGACTGTCTTACGGAAATTCCGAAAAACTTTGTTCGCCAGACTGTCCGCTGAAACTGTCCGCTGAAGCCCACACACGAGCGGACTGTCCGCTGAAAAACACTGTTCAGCGGACAAAGTTGGGCGAACAGTCCGCCCGTGTGTACGCAGCCTTATATTTGCTTCCTGTTACATAGTGCACTAGAAACAAGGTAATTTGCAATTATATATCTGACAGTTTAAAATGAAGCATTGTGAAATACATTTACAATTTCAGAAAATTAGCCACCACAGGATCAGTCATTCCCTGTTTTTGATGGCCTTCTGAAGCCAACATGCCATTGTCTTTATGTATGTAAATGTTCCGTATATGTCTTGCAAAGAGAGGTGAGAGATTGCTACATGTCACTCAAGCATCAGAGAGTGTAGCATAGGATGGATCTACACTTTCTGCTCCTCTGTGCTGATTTTTCTTCTGCACAGCATGTTTCAGCATGCTTCTTGTCTGTTTGATGTGCTGGGCTGCATATTTTTTTTTTTTAGATTATCAGGTATTTCACGTAAAAATTTTTTCCAGTGGTCCTTTCTTTAGAAACTCACAGGCATTTTAAAGCAAACTTGCCTCCTCTGTTTTAAAACCAATGCCCACCACTGTAATAACTTTTATCATTCCTGTGTACCACACCATACTGCTAGTACAATTTTCAAAGAAATTGCAGTATATATATGCGATGGGCAAGAACATTAAAGCGGAGTTTCGCTGAAAAAAAAAAATTTAAGTTAGCAGCCATAAATACTGCAGCTGCTGACTTTTAAAATAAGAATGCTTACCCGTCCAGAGTGCCCGTGATGTCCTCACCTGAAGCCGATCTGTAATTCGGCTCCAGGTAGAGGTACTGGCATCTTCAATAAGGGAATCAGGAAGTAAAGCCTTGCCGATTCACAGCCTGGTTCCCTACTGTGCTTGTGCGAGTCGTGCTGCACATTCTGAATGGTCCCTGCTGTCTTCCTGTGTGTTTCCCAGAATACAGTGGGGGGGGTGGCGGAGGGGCCGGACATGGTGTTCTGCGGCAGTCTTTCACCGGAAGTGGGAGCAAATACCTGGATTAAACAGGTATCTGATCCCTCCTCCCCCTGATGCTGAAGGGGGGAGGAACCAGATTAGCGTAAGTTCCTTTTCTGGGTGGAACTCTGCTTAATGTGGTGGGCACTACCATCACCCCAAATAATTTCCCAAATGCAGTTCCCTTTAATAGTAGAGGTGTTATAATTACATCCCTGGTGACCCATGTTTCGGACTTTGCTGTAGCCTCCATCGCCCATCTGTATGCCTGTATCCCCAGCTGTATGTTGTGGCTCTGCTTTTGGGGATTTATTTGTGGTAATAACAGTGTTGCTTTAAAGGTAAGTTATGGAACTGGAACAAAGTGGTACAGTGTGGGATTATTTTATTTTGCATAGAAAAGTGACATTTTGTTTAAAGAAGCATTGATATTAGTTCCTTCACATTTCCATCCACATTCTGTGTGTGAGGATAGTAAGGTCTAACAAACCCCAAACTGTGTGGTGAGAATGGAAAGTGGTACTGAACAAGGTGCCACCCTCATTTTACCCAACACATTACAACCAAATAGACTTCCCTTAGCATGGTCTTCAGAGGGCTGCATAAATGGTTAAGTCATGAACAGTTTATGGAATAGGTTAGTGAATATACATCTGTGAGTCTGAGGTTTTTGATCCAAAACTAACTTGAGTCAAATTTGTGAAATATTTCATAATTCCTGTAGTGATTGAAAAACTTTGAAATCTAGCAAATTGTAAATTTACTTTTCACATAATATACTTTTTCTAGGATTGTGAAATCATGTCATATGGAAATATAGACATATGCAATATAAATGCACAAAATAATTGGCATTAAAGTGGTTGTTAAGCCAGAAGGGTTTTTATCTTAATGAATTCTTTGCATTAAGATAAAAAACCTTCTGTGTGCAGCAGCCCCCCTCAGCCCCCCTAATACTTACCTGAGCCCCGTCTCGATCCAGTGATGTACACAAGTGCCTCAGCCTTCCGAAACACTTCCTCCTGATTGTGTGAGACACAGTAGCTGCACCATTGGCTTCCACTTCTGTCAATCGAAGCCAGTGAGCCAATGAGGAGAGAGAAGGAACAGGGCTGAACCATGGCTCTTTATCTGAATGGACACATGGAGTTGCTGCTCGGCAAAGGTGCCCCATAGCAAGCAGCTTGCTGTGGGGGTACTCGACTAGAGGGTGGGGCCAGGAACAGTGATGAGGGACATAAGAAGAGTAGGATCCAGGCTGCTCTTCGCAAAACCACTGCACAGAGCAGGTAAGTATAATATGTTTGTTTTTTTAAAAGAAAAAGAAACAAGACTTTAGTATCAAGTGTGTACCCACTGCACTTAATTAAATATTCTTTAACATAGCTCCAATGCACCCCTCAGACCCTTTGATTGGGTAGAATTGGATATGTGACACCCTTTGTAGGGTATATGCTGCTCGAAGAATATGCTGCTCTATTTGGCAGCTGGAGCTTTCTTTTACCATTGAAACTTCCAAGGATATCTAGAGTCACATTTCTGAAGGCCAGAGTGATTTAAACCCTGCGCTGAGCCAAAGACCAGTCCTTAGTTCAATATTTTTCACTTTTTATGACATTTACAAAATATAAGATAAAGCCCTAAAATATTAGTTAGCCAAGTAGGCTTACACCCAGTAATCAATATTGGAGAATCTCAAATATCATGGATGCACTGTTCAGTCAGACCAGGAAGTAGCCCACATCACAAAAAATTAAATTATTTTAGGGATCTACATTTTAGTTTTTTTATGTGAGCAGTGAATATTAAGCAAATTATTATTATTTTTTTCAATACTGTATTTCTTTGGATGTGAATAAGTGATCTTAAATAAGTGAGTAAGAAATATTTTAACATGATGTTTCAATACAGGGACTGTGGTTTGGTTTGGTTTTGCCACTACTTTTGTTGCTCTATAAAGTCACCCCCATAGTCAATACTGGGGATCCCCGACTTACGAACGCCTGACTTACGAACCTCTCCTACTTACGAACAGGGTGCTGTGCAGACCATCTGTCATTCTGCGCATATGCGGTCAGACGGAGCCTCAGAAAATGTCGGAAATGTCCGTAATTTTCCGCGCATGTGCTGAACTGCATTCAACGGAACATCGGAAATGTCCATAATTGTCGTTCTGCACATATGTGGATGACTTATGAACATTTCCGGATTACAAACAGAAGGAAAGTCCCTAACGGGTTCGTAACCCAGGGACCTCCTGTATGGGCCTAACTGTAACAGCCAGAATAAGTAGAAGATTCTGAATACCTTTTCACCTTTTCAGAACAATATATATATAATAGGGTGCAATGAAGCTTATAGTTGTATTATATAAACCGAAGTAAAAAAAAAAAATATATATATATATATATATATATATATATATATATATATATATATATATATATATACAGTATGTGTGTGTTTGTGTGTGGTATATATCAAGTGTTTTAATAAAGTAAATGAAGCAGACAAAGTCAGTCTAGAATGAAAACATTTTCAAATGTTCTAAAAGTGCCTCATGGTTGCTATATACATGTCCTACTGATGATGACAAATTCCCCTGCAGCATAATTACATTCTCAAGCCATCCACGCATCTATCACAGTAATGGAATAATTTTTTTTTTCCTTTTAATTCTGGAAAAATGCAGAGTGTGTCAAGAGAGGCATTTCCAGTTTATCTATGAGCTTGTAGGTTCTAAACCTGACTGCATCCTATTTATTTTCTTAGTTAAAGGTGATGTTTTTTTACTTCCCAGTGGAGTTACTTTTTCTTTAGCAGCACCCCGAGCTTACTTACATTATTCTTTATATCATATAATGGAGTACATGATAAATGATACAGTGTAACAAGGCATCCGTGGAAAGTACTATTTGTAATGCCCTGTAGCAGTCAATCAGGCTCAAATTTTAATTCTCAAAATTAAATTTGTAATGCATGCCTTGAATTGATTGGTTGCCATGAGGCAAAACGGAGTCAGCTCTTTCCCAGTACACATGTAGCAAATAAATATGTTAGTTTTATTGACTGCATTGTAAAAATTAAAGTTGTCCCACTGTCATTCTCATGTTCTGACTTCCATACTTTCAGCCACTGACCTAGAAGAAGTATAAAACATATAAAGCCAGCTAAAAACAGAATTTATTTTATCTCCATTCTTGGTCTGGGTCATTGATTAAGTATTAAAGAGGCCTAACATACAATTTCTACAGGGTACTATCTTTTATGGTTGAGTCACCCAACTTCATGAGCTCTGGAGTTACTGCACTATATATGCTTGTCAACCGCATTATGAGGATGTACGGCAGCAGAGAGGCTCTCCTGTGCTGGGTCATGTCATGTACCTAGTACGTAAGCCGACACTTCCGGGTAGGGGGCGCTCTCGTGCTCTGTTGAAGAGCCACTTCTGCTGTGATTTGTCACATTAGAAACAGTCAGCAGGTCAATGGATGTCCCCGTCACCCACTGATCATTGGGAAAATACACAGAACAGAGCTATGCCTATGTAAACAAGGCAGAGCTCTGTTCTGACAATGGGGAAGCAATGGATTTTCTTTCCCTGCAAAGCAGGGGAAAAAAAATCCATCATCCTCTTAGTGAAAGCAGCAAGCATAGTACACACAAACACTGGTTAGGTACATATTTAACCCTTTAACCCTTTAATAACCCTTCCCAGCCAGTATAATTAGTACATTGACAGTGCATATTTTTTTAGCACTGATCACTGTATTAGTGTCACTGGTTTTCACAAAGTGTCAAAAGTGTAAGTCAATGTCAGAATGTCCGCCATAATATCGCAGTCCTGCTATAAGTCGCTGATCACTGCCATTACTAGTATAAAAATAAAAAAGAAAGAAAGAAAAATTACAGTATAAATCCCATAGTTTGTAGACACTATAACTTTTGCTCAAACCAATCAATGTACGCTTGTTGGGATTTTACCAAAAATATGTAGCAGAATACATATTGGCCTACATTTATGAAGAAATTCGATTTTTTTTTATTGGATTTGTTTTATAGCAGAAAATAGAAAATATTGTTTTTTTTTTTCAAAATTGTCAGCTTTTTTTTGTTTATAGCACAAAATATTAAAACTGCAGGGGTGATGAAATACCACCAAAAGAAAACTCTGTGGAAAAAAATTACTTACATTTTATTTGGGTACAGAATTGTATGACGGTGCAATTGTCAGTTAAAGTAACACAGTGCCATATCACAAAAGATGGCCTAGTCATGAAGGGAGGTAAATCTACCGGAAGTAAAGTGGTTAAGAAACCCTATAGTTATGATCCAGATTAAAATTAGAACTTTACAGAAAGGTATTTTTTTAAGTGATTCTGTCACTTGTTTAAAGCTGAAGTTCATACAAAAATGAAATCCTGTAGAAATTGTCTGTGCAGGCATGCCAGTCCACTTCTTGTTGCTGAACTTTGAATGGTTTGATTTTTAATAACTCTTGGTCTTTTGGGAGAACTGTAGTAAAAAAGGGACATGTCCTCTCTTCCACCATTGAAAAAAAGTTACTTCTTTATTTACTCTGCATGTAACTTGATCTTTGAATGGGGAATATTCAAATGAATGACATATTACATATAATGTCACTATAGCTGCCTTTTTTTCAACTTAAAGGAGCTTATTTGTTAATAAAGCATTCATACTTATCCCTCCTATGCCATCAGTCTCCATTGTGTTGTTGTGTCCCCACTAAGATTTCTCTTCCTTCCTGTTGCAGAGACACAGCAGGTATTGAATGAAAATCTTCACAGAATGATGGAGAGTTATGCCCCTTCATCCCTCTTTTTAAGCCCCATTTTTTTGATAAGGAGCATATGAGCTGGTATCATACAGACCTGTATGGTATGGGCTCATCCTAATGAGTAAATGAGGCTGAACATAAATAAGAGACATATTAATACACCCAGAAAACAGCTGCACTGTGTGCAGCTGCCCATAGTAATGAATGGCTGTACACTAGTTGTACTTATTAAACTGGTTGTAAACCCTTACAACCAACTTTGACCTACAGGTAAGCCTAGATTAAGGCTTACCTGTAGGTCCAAGAAATATCTCCTAAACCTACACAGTTTAGGAGATATTTGTCGAAAGACAGGCATCGCTGTCTATGGTGCATGCGCCATAGACAGCGGTGCGCAGGCGCACTGAGCATGCCGCAGTTAACGTGATATGCCACGAGTGGCGGCTCCCGTGCGCATGCGCGGGAGTGACATCATTGCGGCTCCTACGAATGAGAGCGCCAGAGCAGCAATGCATAGTAGTCCATTATGCTTTACCTTTACAGGGAATCAATGAGGAAGTAAACCCATCAGGGTTTACTTCCCCTTTAATTTACTGGCTGTACTTCAGTGAGTACTGTAAGCTTTTCACTAGCTGTACTTATTAATTTATATGTTTCTACCTGTGTGCTATAGGTGGTGGTACTCTACAGCTGTGTCCCCTGGGTGCAGAAATAATCCTGCAATATACATTGTTTGGCCCTATTTGCCCTTGTGCATGAGGCCTATGTCAGGCGTGCAAAAGTATTTTCACTTGGAGACCTCTGCTTCTTGGAAGGATTTAAATTCTGTCAGATTTTTTGTACTTTCTGTGTCCCCATTGGGAATACCCACTCTCATTATTTTTAATGCTGATCATTGTCACTGAGACAGAAAAGTAATTGAAATCTAATAATTTACAGCTTCCACTAGAACAAGAGTAGAGTGGAAATTTCAACTGGAGACTTTAAGAAACTCTAACACCTTGCCCATTCAATGAAAGCTGAAGTGTCTTTGCAAAGTGGTCCACCTAATGCTCTGGTACTCACCTAGACTGTGCAACCCTGCCTGGAATTCCTCAGCAACTGCTATTAGATGCTATGGTGGGTGGTGACATCACTTCCTACTGTTATGTGGCAGTGTTCAGGCGTTAGGATTGTCTGCTAGACCCAAACACTAATTTTTGAGAGGACGTAAATGCCTCTCTCCCATACTCATAAACATCTGGTATTGTATTTGACTGCATCCTAAAATGTAATGACCCTCAAGATACTACCCTGAATAGTTTTCCAAAGTATAACTTTGAAAAAGGCTCAAAGTTTGGTGTAAATGAGATGGGAGCTATCTGTGAAGAACATAACACAACCCCTTAGGATAAAAGGGGAAAGAGAAACATTCTCATGCACAGAAGAATATATTAATTGATTGAGTTCACTGTATCCACTAGAATTTTTTTTTTTTTTGTAAGTCAAGCAATGAAGAAACTAGCAATAAAACTGATACCACATTACACAATGAACACTTATACTATTAACCACTTCAATACAGGGCACTTTCGCCCCCTTCCTTCCCAGCCCAATTTTCGGCTTTCAGCGCTCTAGCGCTTTCAGTGACAATTGCGCGGTCATGCTACACTGTACCCAAATGAAATTTTTATCATTTTGTTCGCACAAATAGAGCTTTATTTTGGTGGTATTTATTCACAACATTTTATTTTTTGCGATATAAGCGCAAAAAAGCGGAAATTTGGAAAAAAAAAAACAATATTTTCTTTTTTCTACTTCAATAAAAATCCAATAAAATCAAATTTTGTCATAAATTTAAGCCAAAATGTATTCTGCTACATGTTTTTGGTAAAAAAAAATCCGTTAAGTGTATAATAATTGGTTTGTGTGATCACGGACATATGTACGCAAATGATCATGTACATATGTGTGCAGGTGATCACGTACATATGTGTGCAGATAATCATTGGGACATGTGATTTTAGTGGGACATATGTGGGGGACATGTTTTTATTATTAGGGACATGTGTTTTTATTATTTGGGGACATGTATGTTTTGGGGACATGTGTGGGGACATTGTGTTTATACTGTGTGATGTGTTTACTGTGTGGTGTGTTTACTGTGTACACTAGACTGGTGATCAGTGAGTAAAAAGCTGTAAAAAGCAGCTCATACTCACTGATCAGCAGCCGGCTGCAGCGATCTGCTCTCCTCTCCACAGCGATGACTTCTGTGTGAGGAGAGGAGGAGCCGATTGCCTAGCAACCGGCTGTTTGTTTACATCACATGACGGCCGTGATTGGACACGGCCGTCATGTGATCAGGAGGGCCAATCACAGAGCCCTCCTGCCGATCTGAGATGCGCCGTCTCCGGGTGACACGGGCGCATCGGGCTGCGCGATCCCGCTACTCCTGAATGACGTTCCTGAAGTCCTATCAGGAGTAGGCGGCTCCCACCCGGCCGTATATGTGCATTGGCCGGGTGGGAAGTGGTTAAAAAGCCAAAATCCACCTCATAAGCATGTTTATGACCACAAGATATCTGCATGGTTATGACCCCTTGGCTAGTACTACCAGTGGATGGAGATTTAAACAGGGTCTAGTAACACTGAATAGATGACCCTGCAAAGGAACAGTCCAGTGTAGTCCTTTCACTGGATGTCTTGGCACCCAGTGCCACAGTACTGGAAATGGTCAATAGGAGAAATTCACACAGTTTATACCAGATTGTAAAAAGGTGCAAAAGGATAATGGAATAGTGGGATATGTCCAAACAAGGTTTGAAAGTTGCAATGGTCCAGAGGAGGCTGTGTAGTCAAGGTACTAAGGGTACAGTAATGCTGAAATCCCAACTAAAGGTCAGATATTAACTGCTGCATCAAAACAAATTGCTTGCACTGTAGAACTAGTTACACTAGTGGGCAAATGATAGTCTATGCCCCTCAAGTACAGTTCCAAAGATAATAGTTGTAATCCATAAAGGTCCTGTCAGCTATGCATCATCTATAGCCAGTAGAGGAGGCATCCATCGCAGGGTATATCCATCCCATAAAGTGTCTGTTGGGTCTTAGTGAGGAGATGGACAATAGCATGGTCCTGACCGGTTTCACTGGTCTCAGACAGCAGCTTTAGAGTCTGTTCAGAGTATGGTCTGAACTGAGTGAATTTCTCCTATTGACCATATCCAGTACTGTGGCTCTTGTGCTGAGACATCCAGTTGAAGGCATATGCCCGACTGTTCCTTTGCAGTAGCATCTATGCAGTATTACTAGACCCTGTATATATCCCCACCCACTGGCAGTACTAGCCAAGGGGTCAGGGTATAAAAAAACTTACAGATGGGCGTGGCTTGGCCGCTGACCGGAATGGCCGCATAAGTGCTGAGCTCCTCTCATCCACTCAGCTACACATAGCATCCAGCGCCATCCGCCACCGCGATCGACTCCACGGAGCCTCAGGGATCACCCCACGTCTCCAGGGACATGACCCGCGGCAGATCCGCCGCCCACGGGGCGAAGAAGCTCACAGATTTTTACATTAAGCAGGCCAGCGCGCAGGCCCAAGATGGCGCCGTTCGGGACGAAGGCCTCACTCCGCAACAGACACCGACGGCCTCGGTGGCTCCTGCATCCTCTGAGGATCATCTTTCTGACATGGAGGACTCTGGAGAGCGGCAGCGTTCGCCCTCCATGTCGCCGGCTGACAGAGGTAAGAGAGCAGCAATCTCCCCAGCACACTCTCCCTCTAAGCCTCCATTAATGAAGAAGCAACATGGCGCTGGCACTTGTAGTCCCACAGCAGCGCTGACTGAAACTAGCTCTTCACTGGCAGCTTACAGCACATCAGATAGCCCTGCATCTGAACATACCCTGAAAGCCATGCTTCTCTCACTACAATCTGACATGCAGAAGGAGCTCAGATCCTCCATTAACCATTTGATGGACAGAATGGAAGACATGGAAGAGCGTATAGATCATATAGAGCACCATCTCTCTGCTGCCACTAGCTCTCACAACACTGTAGTTGACATTCAGAATGAACATACTTCTGCGATTCACCAACTGCGTCTTAAAGTCGCAGACCTCGAAGACCGCTCAAGGCGGAATAATATCAAGATCAGGGGAGTCCCAGAGACTGTGTCACCTCCCGATATTGTCCCCTACCTGCACCAGCTCTTTCACAAGCTTATTCCGGCTCTCACACCGCAGGATCTCCTTATTGACAGAGCGCACAGAATACATAAGCCGCAGCACCTCCCAGACACAGTTCCCAGAGATATCCTGGCTAGGATACACTTTTTTAACACTAAGGAGCAGATAATGAGGGCTGCAAGAACCATACGCAACCTCCCTGATCCCTTCACTAAGATTCAGCTATACAATGATATCTCAGCCGCCACCTCACAGGCACGCAAGGCCTTCTCTCAAATCACTGCGATACTTATAGAACATAAAATCGCATACAAATGGGGTTTCCCCACCAAGCTTCTTGTAAACTACCAGCAACAACAAGTCGCATTCTTGACCCCCAAGGACGGTTTCAAACAACTACACAATTGGGGCATTGCCCCTCATGTGCCCCCGGTTCCGCCTCTGAACTCTAGACCTGCAAAAATCACCCATCGATGGGACACGAAACCTAAATCCTGAGCTTCCTACCATAGGGGGCTGCCCCCTTGGGCACCCCCCCCTTTTCTTTTTTTTTGACAAGGCGCTTGTCTTTTCAGGTTAAAGTGGATGACTGTTTCTCTCTCCTCTTTTGAACCCCTACACGCCGAACTGCCACTGTGTGCCAAGCACACGGCATTATTCTCTTCCCATATCTACTTGTGTACCTTACCCAAAGCCACCTTCTGTTCGTTCAGGAACCAACTGGATCCTTAGTTCACGTCTCTATATCTCCCGGTCATAGATATAGGTACATTACTACTGTTTGTGTGATTTATCGCAACTTCGCTTTTGTATTTTTGTTTTTTTTTCTTTTTGTTACAGTTACTGTTTGGTTACTTGTACACTTTGACTTATAGTCAACGGTTATTGTATTCATTATCTGCTCGCAGAGTTAATATTTGCACTTAGTTCTGTTGAAAAGGTCCGTCAATTTCAGTACCATCTTGACAACTGACCCTATCTGCTAATGTCCCTTACAATCACGTCCCTTAATGTTAAGGGACTGAACAGTCCTTTCAAGCGCTCTCTCTTATGGAGGGAAGCTGCGACTTCTCATTCTGATATCCTATGCATACAGGAGACCCATCTCTCTTCCCGGAACTCACCACAATGTACCAATAAACGCTACCCACATATCTTTCATTCCCGCACAGATAAAAAAGTTAGAGGTGTTCTGATTGCAGTGCGCTCTACGGTGGCACTTACAGTTTCCAATGTAGAGCAAGACCCCGAAGGGAGGTTCTTAATCCTTTCCGCTTCCTTCAATAACAAACCCATGGTGATTGTGAACATATATGCTCCAAACACTCACCTAAAGCCCTTTCTTAAATCCATCCTCGCCAAAATACAACAATACCCGAAAGATCAAATCGTTTTGTGTGGAGACTTCAATGCAGTACCAGATCACGCATTGGACTCCTCATCCCCCCAAAGGAGAAGGTCCTCTACCCTCTCCTCTTTTTTACATCTGGAAGAATTCTATGACCCCTGGAGGTGTCAACATGGTACTGAAAGAGACTATACGTTTTATTCTTCTGCTCAGAGGTCATATTCCAGGATTGACTTGTTCCTGACATCCAAAGTGCTATTGCAAGCAGTTGCTTCCACTAAAATTGGTGTAATATCGTGGTCTGATCATGCCCCCATCTCTATGGTTCTCAATCTCTCCCCTCCTACCTCCCCATTCACAATCTGGCGACTAAATCCCAACCTGATCAGCACCAAGGACATTAGGGAACAGGTCAAGACTGCCATAAAAGATTATTTTGATGTAAACCAGCATTCTGTCCCCAAGCCCACCACGTGCTGGAATGCACACAAAGCAGTCCTACGGGGAATTTTGCTACGACTGGAGGCTCAGGAGAAGAAAAAGCGCACAGCGACCCTTAACATTTATCTAGATAAGATAAAATCACTAGAGAAGGTCAATATGAAATCCCCCTCTGCCTCAACGCACGCAGAGCTCAGCAAACTAAGATCTGAATTGAGTACTTACCTCCAGAATAAACATGAATTCTATCTGCGAAAACTCAAACTAACTTGGTACTCTCAGGGTAACAAATCGGGGAAAGCCCTAGCCCAACAATACAAACACAGGACTGCCCAATCCACAATCTCCCACCTAATAGATTCTAAAGGTAACAGACTGACTAACCCTAGAGACATAGCCAACTGCTTTCGCGCATTTTATCAACAATTATATAACTTAAAAGACTCCACGACGGATCCACAGCCCACGACAGAGAATATCCAGACATTTCTCTCCAACGTTACCCTATCCTCCCTCTCCCCTTCTCAAACTGCTGACCTAGCCTTACCTTTTTCACAGCTGGAAATTAAAAACGCAATTAAAAGTCTCCCCCTACATAAAGCCCCGGGTCCAGACGGCTTTGGAAACGAATATTATAAGACGTTTGTAGATGAACTGACCCCGCATTTATGTAACTCCTTTAATCACATGCTGGCCACGGGAGAGATCCCCTCGGAATCCCTAGAAGCAACCATCACCACCATCCATAAACCGGGGAAGGCCTCGTACGACCCGGCTAACTATCGCCCTATCTCATTACTTAACACCGATCTAAAAATGTATGCCAAGCTTCTTGCTACCAGACTTTCACAACACATGACTTCCCTCATACACCCGGACCAGGTGGGCTTTATTCCCCGCCGCCAAGCCTCAGATGGCACCCGCAGGTTTGTAGACCTTATCCACTGGGCAGAGCACAGTCGAACGCCTTCTCTGCTGATATCACTAGATGCAGAGAAGGCGTTCGACAGAGTCCATTGGGGTTATCTTGAGGCAGTTCTCCGGAAATTTGGCATAGAAGGCGAGTTCTTACAAGCTATTCTAGGTCTATATACCTCACCTACTGCGAGGGTCCGCACTTCTGGTATTCTCTCAAATCCCTTTAGAATCACTAATGGTACACGCCAGGGTTGCCCACTCTCACCTTTGATTTTCGCGTTAGTTATGGAGCCTCTGGCGCAGTCCATCCGTGCGCACCCCCATATACATGGTATTAATGTAAAAGACACCTGTCATAAGATAGGCCTCTATGCAGATGATGTCATCATTGCTGTCTCTGATCCAGTGAAATCCCTTCCTACCCTGACTGACGTCCTCCATAAATTTGGTGAAGCTTCCCTTTACAAACTAAACCACTCAAAATCAGCCATGCTTGGCATAGAGATCTCTCCAGCGCTCAAAGCAGAAATTACTAAATTAGCACCCTTCTCCTGGGCCCCCAGCTCATCTCTGCAATATCTAGGCATTCAACTAGTCTCTCCTTCCTCTGGTTTGTTACGAAGTAATCTTGTCTCGTTATTCACGAAACTGAACAATTTATCCTCTAATCTGACCTCCTTGAAAGCTTCATGGGCTGGAAGGATAGCCCTAACCAAAATGTTTCTCCTTCCACATGTGCTCTATTTCTTTCGAACCCTCCCGCTTCCGATTCTCTCAGCTGACCTAGCTAAACTGCAGCGTACCTTAGATTCGTTCATCTGGGCAGGACGTAAACCCCGCTTAAAATCTTCTGTCCTTAGCACTCCCTCTACCTCAGGAGGGATGGGATCACCGGACGTAAAAAAGTACTACAAATCCATCATCCTTGACCAAGGGAGACAACTATGGTCGCAAGACCCCAACACGAGATGGCATCAAATCGAGGCAGCTACTCTCCCAGCGGATCCACAACTGACCCTAGCAGCGATCTGGTTGTCTCTCCCGACCACACGATCCATTCTTCCCACGGTAAGGGCCTGCCTATCTCAATGGAGTGCAATACGCAAAGATCATCTGGGTATACACAGATCTGCATTGAACAATCTCCCCCTACTAGCTCTACAACTTCTCTCTCCGGACCTAGCAATTAAGCACTGGCATGAAGCCGGAATCACCACCATCGGAGCTTTGTTTCTTGGTCCGGATTTAAAAAGCTTCCAACAACTGATTTCGGACTTTAATCTCTCACATCGGGACTTTTACATCTACTTAAGGCTTCGACACATCATCTCTCAAGGCTCGACAACTCCTGACACAACCTCCAAGGAGCTCCTCCATTTCTATAACCGCCCTCTTACTGTGTTAAAGGGCATATCCTTTATCTACAAACTCCTCTCCAAACCCTCCTCTTCCTCAAAATCTTCGAGCATCCTCTACTGGGAATCCTTACTACATTGCTCTTTCACCATGGAAGATTGGCATAGAGTTCTTCGCACCCCTCTAGTCATCTCCAAAAACATCACACATTGGGAAGCGGTCATGAAACTGTTTCATAGGTGGTACTACACTCCGCAAAAGTTAGCGACCATCTTCCCCACTCATTCTCCACAGTGCTGGAGAAATTGCAACTCCACCGGGGACTTATTTCATATCTGGTGGAGCTGCCCGGTTATTGGACCCTTTTGGCTACAAGTTTCCGCTCTGGTTCAGACCTTAACCAGCTCCCCCCAACAGCTGACTTCGCGAATGGCTCTCTTTGGTCTGGACTCCCAATATTGGCCTTCCTCCTGTCTACCAGTGGTACACCACGTCCTAATCTCAGCACGCCTGCTTATAGCTCGTGCGTGGAAAAACCCCCTCCCTCCAACCCTAACTGAGCTTATTAACACACTTAATGTTCATTGTCACATGGAATTTCTTTTCTCCAGAGTTCACATGACAGAATCTAGATTCTACAAACAATGGTCTTCCTGGTTATCACACCCAAAATGTATTAAGCTTGTCTAACTAGTAATCCATCATCCCCAGACCAAGCAGAGCCGGCAGCGAAAGTCACTGGTTCAGTGTACTATTTTTTTATATACAGTATTTGTAAGTTAGCTCTGATGATCCTGCAGCTCAGGTTTTTCGATTCAAGCATCTTCATCAATCTCTTCCTATATCTTACCTGTTTCCCTTCCCTTCCCTCCCTCCTTTTTACTACCGTATTGGGACTAAATCGCACTCCCACTTAACCTTACCTTACCCTGTTTTATCTGGCGTGGCGCCCCCACTCGACACAGCCCATTGGGGTGTTGAGAGGGGACGAGATGCCCCCGGACCTAGCGATAAGGAATGTATAGTTTACAGCAACTGGGCCCCAGACTCGTAGCCCTTCTTTTTCTGTATCTTGCCTATGTTGGTAACACATGTTTCTCAACTTATCTAGGCACTCTCTGTTTATCTTATTTTTCTTTGACCTGTCAACTTTTTGTATCGCATTTGTATGGATTGTTATCAATATTTGTTATTGTATTATTCTACAATAAAAATTTTTGGAAAAAAAAAAAAAAAAACTTACAGATATCTTGTGGTCATAAACATGCTCTTGAGGTGAACATTGGCTTTTTAATAGTATGAGTGCTCATTGTGTGACGTGTTACCAGTTTTATTTCTAGTTTCTTCATTGCTTGACTTAAATAAACATTTTTCTACTGGATGCAGTGAGTTGAATCAATTAATACATTGTTTTGTACATGAGAAGGTTGAGCTAAATCAGGTTTTTTATCCTCAGGGATATTGTCTCTGACTGCAACAGAAGAAATAGCATTGGTGGAGCACTGGCAAAATCATTTTACTGGGACTGGGGGTCCTTTGCAAAAACACTATAATTTTCCCTGAAATGAGCAAGTAACAACTGTGGAAGGAAGAACTTCTACTTAGTTTGGAGGAAATTACTCTTGCACTCCTGTCGCCAGGACAGGATGTGAAATTAAAGTTTCTCTATAAGGACATAGACAGCAAATAAAACCTGACATAGGTCCTAATCCTTTCTCTTTTTTAAAACCTAGAGTAAAACTGTTTTGTCTGGAGTTTTATTTATTTTTTAACTTTTATGTGTACATTAAAGGTAGGCTTAAAAAATTAATATCACATGGCATTCTGTTCAGATTTAGAAATATGTAAATATCATACAAAAGACTAGCTTTTTGGCTAGAATTTATCAAACTGTCATTACCAAAAGCTAACTGGTCTTGTAATTGGAGCCAGTGTTGTCTGTTAGGAGACCAACAGCCAAATGTCTATTTTTGGCAGTCACAAGTCTCATGCAGATATTTGGAAATAACTTGAGATTCGGTACATGCAATTCTTATTGTGAAAAAGCTACAGGCTAAAACAGACAAGCATTACAATTTACAATTCATTTGGAATACACAGTACAATTCATGCATTATGTAGTGAACTAAGTGGGAGACATTTTTATTTGCATCAAAAAATAAATTTTTTACTCTACACTCTTTAAAGATAAGGACTTGATTAAAAAATCCATGGATTGCACATTGCGAATGATTTACTTTAATCATCAAACAGATTCAAATGTTGTATATATTTGTGTTTTTTTTTTCATTTGGTAGAATTTTATGGCAGTAAAACAAAGAAATCTGGACAGGGCAGATGCACAGATACCCAGATATCATTGACAAATGCAAGATATGACAGTGTTCTTAAATTATTCTTAAACCCAATAACTAAAATAATGCATAATATTTAACATGATAATGCAATTCAAATGTCACTTTCAATATTTTCAAATCTGTAGCCTTCAATAAAATGATACCTGGTGATCAAGCCACGGAAGTCTTTGTTATTACAGTGACAGCACCCTGCTATTGTCTCCCAGTTGTGCTTCTGCATTGTCACTCAGTCACATTGGCTTCCAAAAAAGCCTCCAATATACATTGCACAGTTGTCACCATCATAACATATTTAGAAATGAGGTGGTATCAAAGATGCTGCAGGAGAGTAGCAGCACTAAGATGTAACAAAATAATGGAAAAAACATGAACAAGTATTTTTGTTTATATTACAAAGTGCTTTAACATGCAGAATCACATTCAGTTGAGGTTTTTGTCTACTTTAAGTACTTCACACTCAGGCCAGTTTTCTGATATTTCTTTCCTTCATGTAAAAATGTATAATTTTTTGCTAGAATATTGCTTAGAACCCCCAAACATGATATATATATATATATATATATATATATATATATATATATATATACATACATACATACACACATATACACACGCACACACACACACTCATTAACACACACACATTTTTGTGAACATTTTATTATATCTTTTCATGTGACAACATTGAAGAAATGTAAAGTAGTGAGTGTACAGCTTGTATAACAGTGTGAATTGGCTGTCCTCTCAAAATAACTCAACACACAGCCATTAATGTCTAAACTACTGGCAACAAAAGTGAGTACACCCCTAAGTAAAAATGTCCAAGTTGAGCCCAATTAGACATTCTCCCACCCTGGTGTAATGTGACTGTTTAGTGTTACAAGGTCTCAGGTGTGAATGGGGTGTGTTAAATTTGGTTTTATCACTCTCACTCTCTGATACTGGTCACTGGAAGTTCAACATGGCACCTCATGACAAATAACTCTCTGAGGATCTGGAAAAAAAATTGTTGCTTTACATAAAGATGGCCTAGGCTATAAGAAGGTGGCCAAGACCTTGAAACTGAGCTGCAGCATGGTGGCCAAGACCTTACAATGGTTTAACAGGACAGATTCAACTCAAGACAGGCCCTGTCATGGTCGACCAAAGAAGTTGAGTGCACGTGCTCAGCATCATATCCAGAAGTTGTCTTTGGGAAATAGACATATGAGTGCCGCCAGCATTTCTGCAGAGGTTGAAGGGGTGGGGGGGTCAGCCTGACAGTGCTCAGATCATATGCTGCACACTGAATCAAATTGGTCTGAATGGCTGGTGTCCCAGAAGGAAGCCTCTTATAAAGATGATGCTCAAGAAAGCCTGTAAACAGTTTGCTGAAGACAAGCAGATTAAGGACATGTATTACTGGAACCATGTCCTGTGGTCTAATGAGATCAAGATACATTTATTTTTTTCAGATATAGTCAAGCATGGTGGTGGGAGTGCCATGGCCTTGGGCTGCATGAGCGCTGCCGGCACTGGGGAGCTACAGTTCATTGAGGGAACCATGAATGCCAACATGTACTGTGACATACTGAAGCAGAGCATGATCCCCTCCCTTCAGAGACTGGAACACAGGGCAGTATTCCAACATGATAACAACCCCATACCCACCTCCAAGACGACCACTGACTTACAAAAGAGGGCAAACATGATGGACTGGACAAGCATGTCTCCAGACCCTATTGAGCATCTGTGGGGCATCCTCAAACAGAAGGTGGAGGAGTGCAAGGTGTCTAACATCCACCAGCTCCGTGATGTCATCACAGAGGAGTGGAAGAGGGCTCCAGTGGCAACCTGTGAAGCTCTGTTGAATTCCATGCAAAAGAGGGTTAAGGCAGTGCTGGGAAATAATAGTGGCCACACAAAATACTTTGGGCCCAATTTGGACATTTTTCCTTAGGGGTGTACTTACATTTGTTGCCAGTGGTTAAGACACTAATGGCTGTGTGTTGAGTTATTTTGAGGGGGCAGCAAATTCACACTGTTATACAAGCTGTACACTCACTATACTTTACATTGTAGCAAAGTGTAATTTCTTCAGTGTTGTCACATGAAAAGATATAATAAAATATTTATAAAAATATGAAGGGTGTACTCATTTTTATGAGCTAGTGAGGGAGATTTACTAAAACTGGTGCACTCAGAATTTGGTGCAGCTGTGCATGGTAGCCATTATATATATTATATATATATGTGTGTGTATATATATATATATATATATATATATATATATATATATATATATATATATGTATATATGTATGTATATATATATATATATATATATATATATATATATATATATATATATATATATATATATATATATATATATATATATATATATATGTATATGTATATGTATATGTATATGTATATATATATATATATATATATATATATATATATATATATATATATATATATATAGATATATATATATATATATATATATATATATATATATATATATATATATATATGTATATGTATATATGTATATATGTATGTATATATATATATATATATATATGTGTGTGTGTGTGTGTGAGTGTGTGTATATATATATATATATATATATATATATATATATATATATAGGCCCCTCTGAAAGCAATCTGCTAGGATGGCTTTTCCATCAAAGGAAATTGGCAGCCCTAAAACAACAATACTGTTGCTACAAAAAATAAAAATGGGAAAGTCCTGTTGCGCAACACTCTTGCTAGGAAAAAATGGGTATGAAATGTAGGAAGCTGCTCACATATAAAAGTGTTCTCTGCACTCTAAATTAAATTACAGGGGGTGTTTTATGTGGCGCTAATTAAAATATTAATCAAGCTGCTAACGGCAACATCACTGGACTAGGCTGTCTTTTTACACCCAACTCGGGTCCAATCAGCCTAAACTATGGGGGACAGATACCCTTCTATTTTTTTAGCAGACCAGATTGGATTGGAGGTGTACACAGACAGAATAAGGGGTCCAACTGGGTTGAATGGGGGGTTCGATTAGTTCTGCCTGAAAACTGTCAGGTGATCAGATCCCCATTGTGAAAGTGGCCTTAACCACCTCCAGCCCGTAGGACATCATGTGACGTCCTGAACTTTCAGCAGTTATACCGGGATGATGCCTGTAGCAACAGTATTACAGGGGGTGTTTTATGTGGCGCTACCTAGATAAATACTATTAAAGTGATTAAACTAAAAGAATAAATTTATAAATAAAAATTATAAATAAAATTATGTGAATCTATCCAGCGTATCAAATAGTGAAAAATATTAATCAAGCTGCTAACGGCAATAAAGTGCATAGAATATCAATATGATCTAAATAATAAAAATCTCAGTTGCAGAAATGCATGCAGCAGTGCAAATAGTGAAAAATCGCCTAGCATATTGCTGCCATAATTCTAAAGCAATTAATGAATAACAAGTGCTTAAAAATAAAAATCAAATTAAAATATACCAAAGATAATAGTACACTAAAAATAATAGTATACTAAAATTATATATATCCATATTAAATGCAAAATGCATGCAACAGTGTAAAATAGTGCAAAATCACATTACGGCAATATAAACAATAAAAAAAAATTGTGAACATTAAATATCCAGTGCACAGTGAAACCAGTGTGTAAACAGTCCACTCCAAAAAATGTGCAGTCCGTTTAGCAATATATAGTATCCATGCAATGTGAGCAGTCAATATGGTGTTCCCTCTTCCTTTGACTTTCAGTGCTTTACATGCACCCCTTGTTTCCCCCAGCCTCTCACCTCCAATAAAGGTCCCTACGGACCGGATCACACTTGAGGGGTGGTTAGTAAACAATCTTCCACCATTAAAAACTAAAGCCTCCAAGAACTCCAACTAGTTCCTCCAATAGCGGCAATCCAGGCGGTATATAAAAGAATAAGGGGGGGGGGCTCCAATGAGTAGTAACGCACAATATTTTATTTGCAATAAAAAATCAACACTTACATTCAAGTAAAACTTTTCAGGAAATGTACACAGCGGAGCTTCCGGTCTCAGCCGCGACCGTAAGTAACAAGTGACACCTCAACTCCTCCCTGACGCGTTGCGTCACAATCACGTGACTTTCTCAAAGGGTTTGAGACCCATATTCTTTTGTAAAATAATTTGAAAACCATTTACCACTTTCCTTCCACTTCAAAATTATACTGTTTACTGTTACTGTTTATTATGTGCCAATTTGTGTTGGTCTATCACATAAAATCCCAATAAAATACATAATCGTTTTTGGTTGCAACATGATAAAATGTGGAAAATTTAAAGGGGTATGAATACTTTTTTCAAGGCACTCTATCTATCTATCTATCTATCTATCTATCTATCTATCTATCTATCTATCTATCTATCTATCTATTTACTTATCTACAGTATATATCTATCTCTCGATCTCTGTATAAATGACATGGAACTAAGTGGTGTAGTGTTTACATACTTCCTACACTTTTTGTTTAAGCCCATCTGTGACAAAACGCTGGAAAAAACGGTATAGTGGGTACTCTAGTTCACCAGGAAAGGATACATTACCTCTTTGCCATTTCACTTCAGGGGCTGACAAACTTGGTTAAATAGATCATAATGCTATCACTGGTGTTGAAAATGATGAGGGATCAATTTATCTCTACTGAAAATGCTATTCAAAAGAAACAAAAGTGAGTTCGGTAAACCTCTATAAACTAGACTTTGTGATTTATACACCTGTAAAGCAAGTCCAGTTTTAAATTACCGACTGATCTAATAATGAAAATGTATATTTCTGCTGCTTGTATTGTTACAGAACTATTTCACTAAGTTTTCTTTTACTATTTGGAATTTTTTTTTTTCCCCATTCCTTTTGACTCAGACACAGGCAGATGGTGTTTGTGTGACCCTCCTGCTCCATGATTGATCCTCTAGAGGCCAAGATGTACAAAGGCTTTATCGGCCCTCTGTTCCTCAGCAACTGTGAGCTAGGAACTTTGGATGATAAATTGTATCCTAACAAACACATGACATACAAAAACAATGCTGTTCATATGAAGGGAGTTCTTATCAATAAGGTCTGTAAGAATTTTTTAATTTTGTGGGGCAGTTTTTTTATTTTGCTTGCAGTTTACCAATTAATCAGCCTTAATTTTTCTCTTCTGGCTTTTCCACTTTGTGCCTTTGTAAGAATTGCAAGGCAGAAATAGCATTTGAATAAAATCTGAACCACTTTATGTGTACCTGCATGTGCCAAAACATAGATAAAGAAATGTAAAATGTAAAAGTAGGTCAGAGTAAACTGCATGCCTAATATGTAACAAAATAAAATTTGCCAGTGTTTTTATGTTGTAAACGTGCCCAAAAGAAAGTATTACGAATAAGAATAAGAAATAGTGAACTTCACTTTACTATTGATAAAATAGCTGATGTCATGTCCCAAATTAGCCTGCAAAATTAAAGAAACAATAAATTAATATTTTACATACAAAATAATGTAGGAATGCTATTTTCGCCTAAATTTCACAAACTTTCAGATTTTTGTTTATATAACTTCATCTTATCGATTACAAATAAACTTCAAAATACAGACTAGTGTGTTCATAGGTTCAAGCACTGCTTCACTATTTTCCGGTTGCAGCTTTGCATTTGAAAGCCCTTGAGAGATAGGGCATAGCACAGTGGCTTGAGGCTGTAATTTGCTAAAAATCTCGATTTGTTTTCTTTTATTTTTTATTTTTTTTACAGTATGATATATGTATTTATAAATTTTCTTGATTTTTGTGTATCTTTAATATGTCTTGAATACCTAACTATGCACCAATTTAAGGCTGAACTGAAAGATAGAGTTGAAATCTTAAAGGCTCCCTTCACATTTGGAGTGCAACCATAACATGCAGTAATTCATGTGCTAAACTGCTTTACATTAAAA
Organism: Lithobates pipiens; assembly: GCF_037356315.1. NCBI lineage: Eukaryota > Metazoa > Chordata > Amphibia > Anura > Ranidae > Lithobates > Lithobates pipiens. The sequence continues at coordinate 171,955,151 of NW_027507748.1, forward strand.
TTGTTGTAAACCTCAGACATGAAATATGAATAAAGCATCTCTCTTTGGTGTGTACCTGTCTCAATCCAGAGCACTAAGTGTATGCTGCTCAGTTCCTGTGTTCTCTGCATAAGTCACTTATGACACGTTTTCCTGACACCAAGAGGTGAAAGGGTGACAGGCAAGGGAGCTCCAGCACACAGCCTGTTTTTGACAGTTTCAGCTATGTGCCTGTGTTCTGTGTCAAGGGGGTGTGTCACTTTCCTCCAATCAGCTCTGACCTCCCTTCATTGAGCTCTGCAAAGTGAAATGTCACCTCCTTGCCCCCCTGCTTTCTGAAATCTCAGACAAGCTGTATAAATTCTGGATTTTGAACATCTAGAGAAGAGAATACAGGTACAACCTATGTAGCAGGATTTGTTTCATATCTATGTGGTTAGTCATTTCACTGGGTATATGTGATCATTTACAGCATGGGTGCTCAACCTTTGACTCTCCAGCTGTCACAGAAATACAAGTCCCATCATGCCTTTGCGAATCATGCTTTTAACCGTTACCTATGCAATGCCTCATGGGACTTGTAGTTCCGCAACATCTGGAGGCTCCAGGTTAAGCACCCATGGTTTACAACCACTACATTAAGGCAACGTATTCATCTTGAATAGTTGCCAAAGCACAACATTTTTTTAATTTTTTCAAAGCCCTGCATCATGATGGTCAACATATCCATGAGCAAAATTGTTTAATGGCCTAAAAAATATTAGAAAAAAAATGCGAAAGACTGAACAAGCATATTGTAAAAAAGATCTACTGTAGAATTATTTCATTCATAAAATAGGTTTGTTGGACAGCAACTGTTCTTGTTATTAAAAAATAACCTTGCTTCTTGAGTAACACATTATGTAGAAAATTACCTATTTATTAGTATATGGCAGTATTATAATTAAATGAATTAAAATGCTAAATTCTAAATATTGTTCCTATTACGTTCCTTAAGAAGCATGAATCAATCGTCCAATTAATAAGCTTTTTTTCTTTTAGTAATTAGCAGTTTCGTTGTTTAACACAGGCATGCATTCTTTAAATTTGTACAGGTACTTAGAGAATGGAAATAATAAAATGTGTCTTAAATTATAGTGATTTGTGCAGGTATTTTTAATGAAAACGCAAACCCTTCATCATTCCACTGTGAATGTAGAACTGGTGCCTAGACAGTTTCTAGATTTGTTAATCATGAGGCAGATCTGTTATGGGATTTGTGAGTGGAGACTCCCTAATTAAACAGTACAGTGTGTGCGACAATGAAACACAAAACTTAAATAAAATCTGGAAGGAGAAAAGTAGATGTACTATTTCTGCTCTTTCCTGTTCCTTTTTTCTTTCTTCCTTCCTTCATTAAAATCAGTAGAACAAATTACAGAAGGAACTTGACAAAATAGCAATGAGTGTAGTTAAGTGGCAAATAAAATTGAATGTTACAGTATGTACAGTTGTACACCCAGGCTGGGGGAATAGCTTTGCTATCTAAGCATTAAATGGTAAAGAATTAGCCAAAAAAGAGAGGGAGAAAAGCCAAGATATGGTAAACATACTTTTGAACCCAAGGACAGTACAGACGACAAGAGGACATTTTTGTATGGAAGAAGGAATATTCTTTATCAGTTTAGGATTTAGGGTGATAGCAAAAAAGTTTGAGTGTTTTTATGGTTCCCCAATAAAGAAGATTTGTTAGAATCTTGAGTTGAGGGCATGTGGCATAGGATTGTTGTTGAAATGAATGGTATGACAAACATTGTTGTCATACCATTAATTTCAACAATATTCCCAAAATATATATTCCCCCTCTACCCACTTCCTCTTTCTCTTCTCTTTATTCTTCGTACACCTTTCTTTGCTATCTTTTCTTTTTGACGTTTCTATACCCTGCTGAAGATACCAGAAATTTGTCTTCATGAGTCTCACTACCATATTTCTCCTGATACTAGTCATTTAGGGACATTTAAGGTTGAATATCACTTAGGGACATTTAGTTTGGATCTTTGTGTTTGAGGCAGCCTAATAGTGTTTCCTAAAATGTTTCTTAGACACCTCTGGGTCCTTGATGTACATAAACTGGATATATTGAACTGCTTTACTGCTGTAGTGTACCTTGAGTCTTCTCTAATTCGTTTTTTTTTTTACTTGTATCGATGTGCTTTAAAACCTAAAAATATATTCTTTAAAAAACCTTGCCAAAAGATTATGTATGCAATTAACTTAGTTAAGACATCTCATTTACATGTAAAATTATCCTTTGTATACACATTCCAAAGTCCCAAGACTGCTGCTGGGTGCCACCATCTTAAATGTGATCTCTGCAACTGCAGCAGACTCTGAGTTACTCAAGTGACAGCATATTGAGGTTTATTTACTAAAGGCAAATCCACTTTGTACTACAAGTGCACTTGAAAGTAAAGTCACTTTCGATCTGAGGGGGATATGCAAGGAAAATAAAAAACAAAATTTTAGCTTGCACATTGGGTGATAAAATCAGCAGAGATTCCACTCATTTCAGATCTACCCCTTAGATTTAGAGTGACTGCACTTCCAAGTGCACTTGCAGTGCAAAGTGGATTTGCCTTTTGTAAATAACCCCCATAGTATTCACATTGCTCCTTCCCTGGCTCCTACATTAAAGATTATATAAGGAGGTGCAGGAATAGGCAGAGGAGCTAGGCAAGCATCAAAAATAATTAGGTACTATTAGGACTCTGGCATTTAAGGAGGAAAGTGGCTGTACTAGGGAACTGACACCTTTCAGAATTCTCTATCAAGTTCAAAGGAAAGTTACAAAATATTGTATGGAAAAGAAGATTTCTTTAAGTAACATTAACCTCCCTGGCGGTACGATTATTTCGGATTTTAGGTGCTAAAAGCGGTACCATTATTTTGCATGAAAATTTGGCGTTTTATATTGTAGTCCTGTAATTCTTAGGAATAACTCTCTTAAATCTGTCCAAACCAGAGTCTAGCAGACATCCCGGGTATGATAAAGTTTGAAAAATTAAATCATAAATTATAATATAATAAATAATTATAAATAATTGTACCAAATAATAATATAACAATAATAAAAATTATTCAATAATTTTATCAAATCAAAAACACAGAAATTTGCTCAGTTGCAGAATTGTCACTGTCATTACTTTTCAGTATTTGATGACGGATCTCCCCACAAATCGCTATCGCTCAATTCTGCGAGTGATTCTAATTTATTATCGCTGTTTTCTAGCTGGTCTAAAATCATTTTTGATGTACAGTGACAGTTTTGGTTGCTATGGACAATCTCCAGTTTCCAGGCATAAAGAACAGTTTTTATTATATAAAACTGCATGCAGGACACTGGGCAGACCACTAGGGACAACGGGGATGTGAAATATTTACATACAGCAATGTAATCTGTAAGATTACATTATACTGTATGTTTACTGTTTGTTTCACTTTTTGAATTTGGCGCCGATCTCCGTGCCCGTGCGTCGCAACGCTCGCAGGGCACGAAGATCGGCGATGTAATGCATCGAGCGAGACACGGCTCGCTCGTACAGCGGGGAGACAACGCTGGATCCGAGGGAGAAGGTAAGTAAACCTCCTCCTGGATCCAGCGATGCAATCCCGAGTCTGACTCGGGGATACCGCTTTTGGTATGAAAAATCCACCCCGAGTCAGACTCGGGAATACCGTCAGGGGGGTTAAGGATCTCTTCAAAGATGGAGTACTAACCAACTTGCACTACCACTTGTATATATGTACAGTATTTCACAAAAGTAAATACACCCCTCACATTTTTGTAAATATTTTATGATATCTTTTCATGTGACTGAAGAAATTATACTTTGCTACAATGTAGTAGTGAGTGTACAGCTTGTATAAGAGTGTAAATTTGCTGTTATCTAGACATGATTTCCTATTGGGAGTAATAGGAAAATTACATTTTGTTGCAGGGGATGCCTGATATCTGACTTGTGTATTAGTGCAGATTTCTGGGAAAATCAGTGAGCCATTCATACAAGCAGGAAATAAGGTTCTGGGGGCATTCTGTACACATTCTGTGTACAAAACACCCCCAGGTAGCCATATTGCATTGCATGTTACAGAAAGAGCTGCAGATCGAAAAGGAAAGGTCATTTTTAAAAACATTCAATTACGCTATGACTTGAGTAGCAATTGTATGCACTATATTATTATTTTTTAATTGCCTTTTTTTCCCCACAGAATTGCAGTTACCCTTTAAGTGAACCATAATCTACCTCACTACACCTATTCTCTACTAGCTTGCTGCATGATAAAATCAATAAATCTCTCTCATTGCATGACATTTCAGGTCCTGCTAAAACTCAAAATCTTTATTAATCCTTGAATTTCAAACAAATCACATTTTAATTTAACACATCACTATGGGGGAATTTGGAAATTTTCCTCAAGCTTACTAAAAGGGCATTTTAAATCATGACATAGTAAACATTTTAAAGGGTTCTATTTATAAAAGTTTTCACACAGGATTCATACAACTTTTACCCAGGTTTTACACAATTTTCCAATTAAATCAAATTAGAAAAATGTGTGAAATATTGATAAAAACCTTTATAATGCAAGTTTTAAACGAAATCCGATGATTTTCTTTTTTAAAAAGTGCTGACAATTTTTTCAAGAGTCTGAAGCATATTTATTCCCTTTTCAGTCCATATATGCTATAAACCTTGACATTAGTTGGAGAAGCTGAAGAAGGATATAGAGGACTCTTGAAATGTCTGAAGGAGCAGCTTAATGATATAAATACTGCCCTCACTGGGTGAACTCATTTGAAATTTCTGTGTCAGCTCTTCAGGTAACCTTGTGTGGGTCATACAGGTTACTTTGTCTCTCTATGCCTGAGGCACAAAAATGAGGACATAAACTTTACAGGGAACAACTGTACCTTTGAAAATGTTCAGCACTGAGAACAACATTAAACGTTTGCATATCTGCATTATTCATCAATTATACAGCTAGAAAATCTGTTTCCCTTTTCATTGGAATTCTATTCCTCATTGCCCTACATTTACCTGCCAGGTCTAGATGCTGCTGCTTTTATCATATGCCTTTACAGCAGGTTGCCTCATCATATAACATCATTGATGTACACTTACAATTAAATGGTCCACACAAAGCTGATTTTTACTTTTCATGTAGATATTGTCAATTTAATATGTCCAGGATGAAATGCTAGAAAGAGAAGACCCACACTGCTAATTTGGAAAATATTTTTCATGGAATTAATGTGTTCAACAATGTTATTGTGCAACCTTATATATATCAGTGGGGTTGATTTATTAAAGCCAAATAGACTGTTCACTTTGCAATGGGATTTGTCTTAGCTTAGGTAATGTGGTACACATTTACTTTGCAAAAAAATCCCAATCATGTGCAAGGAAAGTAAAAAAAAAACAACATATTTTTGATTGCATATGATTGGATGATAGTGGTCAGCAGAGCTTAAAACTGAACTGCAGAAATTCAAAATATACTGGACTTATCTCTTTTGGTTACAATTGACATTTTTACTGAGCGCAGGGAGCATAGCTATTGCTAAAATATGCTCTGATACTGGACCACCTGGTCTAAGCTCCAGCAGCTGCAAAGTTACATGAAGCTGTTGCGCTTGCCAAATCACAGAGTGCTTTATATTAGGTGAACCTATTCACAGAATACAAAACTTTCTGTGAATGAACAGCGATGATATGCCGCGTTTGAGAAGACAGCATAACTAACGTCAGAACACTAGGAGTTTAGCAATAGCTGTACTGCTGGTGCTCCTTAAAACTGTCAGTATTTAATGAAAGAGATAAGTCAGTTTGTCGGGCATCTTACACAATATTATACTAGAGGAACCCGCGTGGGTAGGAATTAACCGTGACATTTTCCAGGCCTGGAAGACAATCCTTATGCTCTGGATGTCGTCCAAGCCCCCCTCGCACCAGTTATGAATGATGCATATGGGAAATACTCTTATATTTGAAAGGTATGTCTGCTAATGTAGGGGATGCTAGGGAAACTTTAAAGACTATGGGCGCCATGGTTTTACACCCATGGCCGCAGTCCATGCAAACTTGTACAGATGCGGCTACTGCAGTGCCCTTGTCACCCAACTTGACCCATACATGGTCTTGAACTAATTGACAAATACTTTGGTTTGACTCGAATGCTATACCCGGTATACACTCAACTGGGGGAATAAATGTGCTAATAATGTGCTCATTGAAGTTATAATACTAGACATTTCTGTCTTTTCTTCATGCTAATGCTTAGTGAAATGCTGTATAAATCACATGACTAACACAAATATAAAGCCTTTGAAAAGTAAAACATTAAAAAAATGTGTTTATATAGATAGATTGAGATAGATAGATAGATAGATAGATAGATAGATAGATAGATAGATAGATAGATAGATTGTGCATTAAGCTCTTTGTTTGGATTTTACTGTAAGCTATTGTTTCACAGTAAAACAGTGCTGACTTGATTCATTAGAGCCTGCGCGCACAGTGGGGTACATTTACTAAAACTGCTGCACTCAAAACCTGCAGCAGCTGTGCATGGTAGCCAGTCAGTTTCTAAGTTTAGTTTGTGTAATACATTTTTGACTATAAAAAAAAAATGAAAGCTGATTGGTTTCTATGCAGAGTTGCTCCAGATATTGCAAGCTCTAGTTTTTGTAAATAACCCCCACTGTGTGTAGGGAAAGGGCTATTTGAAGATGTAGTTCTGTTAGCCATGCCATGTCAGTAGAAGCTAACTTTACTACAACTCCCACCTCATTGGCTTACTTTTAAATAGGCTAGCCTCTATTCAGTCCATCATAAATGCTGCAGCCAAACTCATCTACCTTACAAACCTCCCAGAATCTGCTACCCCTCTCTACCAATCCCTGCTTTGGCTGCCACTTAGTCACCCAATGAATTAAAGTCAAAATACTAACAATAACTTAAAAAAGCCATTCACAACTTGACCCCCAGCTACATCACTAACCTAGTCTCAAAATACCAACCAAATTGTTTTCTTCACTCCTCTGAAGACCTCCTGCTCTCTAGCTCCCTCATCACCTCATCCCATACTCTCTTCCAGGACTTCTCCCAAGCCTCTCTCATTCTTTGAAATTCCAAATCTGTCTGACTATCTCCAACTCTATCCCCTTTTAGGCGATCCCTGAAACTTTTTTCTTCAGAGAAGCCTATCCTGCCTCACCTAACAACTGTACTTTTATTTTCTCCATCGTCTCATCCCCCATAGTTATTACTCTTTGTATCACTTGACTCTCCCTTTTAGATTGTAAGCTCTAATGAGCAGGGCCCCCTGATTCCTCCTGTATTGAAATGTATTGTAATTGTACTGTCTGCCCTCATGTTGTGAAGTGCTGCACAAACTGTTGGTGCTATATAAATCCTGTATTATAATAATATTAATAACCTCCCAGCAGCTGTTTTTGCAAGGATTTTACAAGCCCACTGATGAGGTCACAGATGTAATGAAAGATGTTTCTTGCAACAGGAAAATAATAATAATAAAATAAAAAATACCACTGGACAATGCTCTAAAGGGAGAGAGTGAAACTTAGGCGTAAATATGAGTAATACCTAGTTGCTTTAAATAATCCAAGTTTTGGCTGGAAATCTTGCAGGTTTGCTGGCAGAAATAAGGAGCAACATATTATGCAGTACATAATCTTTACCCCAGATCACAAGATCTCTGTGTAAGATTGTATATCCTTACTTATTTTTTTATTTTTTTCCTATTTTTTAATATCGTACATGTTCTGCATTTCTAGTGATGGCTTCCTATGTCCCTTGTTTGTCAACGAAAGTTTGCAAATTTTGAGCAAGATTCACAAAGCTGTTTGCAAACTGAACCAAGCAGGTCCACTCATCCCTATTACTGGTACATTCTGCTGATATAACAGATTATATCTAAGGAGAATCCAACTTATATTTGTCAAGCTTGAGACACGACTCCTTCAGACCCAGGCATTTGAAGACTGGCTTCTGTCATAAGAGAATTTCAGATAACTCCCTCACCCCAATCTGTACCAATATTGAGTTCATGTAACAGCTTTGCTTTATGCAGAAAAAATTTATATAATGGCAATATGAGTCATATTTTGAGGCAGAAGAAAGGATTTGCAATTATATCAAATGTATTTTTTGTCCATTATAATGTACATTTTAGCACACACGCATCAAATATGAAATTGAAACTATGATTTCTCTATAATATAGCCTTCAGAATCTTGTGCTTTTCATACATAACCTATCATTTTCTGATGATGCAGCATTCTGAAGACAGTATTTGAATGTGCATTACCATTAGCACATTAATAGGTTGATAGATGAAGGGAATAACTTCTGAACACATTGTAAAATGTTATTGCCTTTAATTTAACAGATCTTAAAAACTTTTTGCCTTAGTGAGATACAGAAAGCGAAGGTTAGTCATGTTAGATATTTCATAGTAATCCTTGGTGATTAAAAACGTGGATTACATTAACTTTGGAAATGTAAATAATTTATCCCGAAATATGGTAATTCAGAACTATCAAAAGAGTGTTATTTCTAAAGAATAGGCACTTGTGTTGTAATGCCTGTCTGAAATTTAATTGCTGTTATTTTGTCATAAGAATGTCATAAGAACATTGAGATGCTTTTAAGCATTTTTTAAACTATGCTTGGAAAAGTTGTTTATTGATTGGGACTTTATATCTCATTCCTTAGGTTGTATGGATGTGCTCTTCAGTTTGTAATAAGTCATTGGGCAAAGCAAGGATATACAGTAAATACAGTATATCATATACAAAATGAATACATAAATACATATATACCATATAGAAACAGTACACCATAGTAACCAATCAAATGAATTAAACAAGTTAAATTATTTTTTAACAAGTTTAAAAAAGTATAGTTAAAAATGAAGTCCAGACAGATTAAATACACCATGCAGTTATCTGTTCCTTTAAGGGTTAGATCAACTTTAAGGGACTTACATTTAAAGGTGACCTAATACCCAACACTCCCCCATCTTTCCCTGTCCTGGCACACCACATGCCCACACTGGCAAAACAGAAGCACTCTGATCCATCTTGACAACCCTAGGTAAATAAAAGGGAGAACAGTGGAGTTTTCAAATCACTGGACCATTCACCTGGCTGCATGGGTGGTGAAACTCTGTCATCAACTCACCTACAGAAGCAAGCGGGGCGGGGACCAGGAAGGTGTAGGTGGTTGGTTCACCTTCAATTTATCCTTTTAAGAGGCTAAAAAGTGTATTTTTTAAAAGCAGCATGTTTAGTTACCTGCATTTAACTGGATCTCTTGCAGTCCCTGTATAGCATTTTATACTGGGGAGATCAATCAGTTGTGTTTCTCTGTGCTGACAAAAAGCATGCTGATAAGAGAAGAGAACAAAGGGACAGGGAGATAAGCTCATACATCTTCTGCCTTTCCTTCACTCCCCGGTTATAGACCAGCGGCAGGGACAAAATCTACCGATATGATTCAAATCTTTAAAATATGTAGTTCATCTACTGTATGTTTTTAGCACTTTGTCTGGAGTTCAGATTTAATGAAAGCAGTATTGTTTTACATACTTTTAACATTTATTTTGTTTTACTAAAGGCTAAGTCCACCTTTCTGACCATGTTTCATATTATACCCATATTTAGGGGGTTCTTCTCCTGTCATTTTTTTTAATTTTGCATGGCTGTGCATGGCTCTGCTCTTAAGGTTGCATCATCTATTCACAGAGATAATTTATGTATATGGAGAGACTGCTAGCTCTATCTACAAGCAGGGCAAAAGGATACATATGGAACATAAGTGTAGTGATGTTACCTCACTTGTAGTCCATTGATATTTCATCCAACCCTGTAACTGAAGACATGCACTTTGATATGGACCTGAGGCTGCAGGAATAGTCTTCAGGAGCCAGTGCGTTACAGCTACAATCCACTAATCAAATTATCAACATTTTGCAGATTCTATTGCAAAAACATGAAAACAATGTACTTTTTTTGCAGGATATGTTTACCTTTCATAACATGTTACATGGTACACCCACAATCAGGGTGCAACATGTTACTATTGCCGCAGCCCCCACACCCCCCTGGTCCCCCATTGTGACAGCGAGTGGGGATATTTCCCCCCACTCACTGTCACAAATTTAGAAAAACATGGCTGTGCAGGGCTTTGCTCATCTAGCTGTCTCTTTTATTCACAGGGTTCTGTGAATGTGTAAACTACAAGTAATGACATCCTTTTGTAGTCCTTAATGAACTACCAAGGTGCTGATGAGTGCTCTAGGTAGTTCATTATTGCTTCCTGACAGTGTGTAACTGCCTGCCCATATGAGGTACAAACAGAGAGCTTGCACTGACAGTCTACAAGCACCATGTGTTGCACCCACAAAAGATGTGCATTTATTTTATTTTTTTACAAAGGTGAACTCAAAGCCATCCTTTAAATTACTGTGGGTGCTATTATTATTTTAATTTTTTTGCAAATAGTAGAATATGCCTTTTATGTAAAACAAAGGGGCACCATTGCTGATCTCCTTCTGGGAATACTAGTTGTCTTTAGTTGACTAGTTGTCAATCATTTTTCAGTTGCTTACCTGGAATTAGCATTTGTGTTAGGAAGTACTTTTGCATGCCATTGGCTCAGCGTGACAGTCACGCATTTAGTAATTTCATAAGGAGAGATCAGCAGTGGTAGCCTCTATTTTTTTTAGTTTATTTTAATGTACCTATTTGAGTGCCGTTTATGAGTATGGTGCAACATTTTACAGTGCAAACTCACAGAAACCAATCAGAAATTACTTTTCTTTTCAATTGTTTTTATTCGTTTTCAATAGAAAGTATACATACATTAAAATGGTTTGACGTACAGAGTGCAATATGCATTTTGATACAAAAGGTACATATACATTGTAACTAGACATACCTGCCTAATTCTTTATTACTGTGGGGACTACGCATCCTACTCAGAAATTACTTTTCTACACACCATCTGTACTAAAATTCTGAAGGCTGTATTCTATTATTTGCTCTAGATTAATATGCATAATATTGCTTAGTAGAGCTAAGAATGGAGTATAACTGTTTCAGGAATATGCTTCATATTATGATTGCCCATAATAAAATGAAAGTAATTTATATACATAATGTATATATTTCTACCCATATACATCTTTATAAGTTACCTCAATGGACTAGATTATAGAAATGATCATTTAAAAAAAATGCTCCAAACATGCATTAACCAGAAAACTAGGTTGTTTCTAACTACAAGCCATCTTGAGCTCATTTCCTCCACCGACTACTAGCCTTGATGAAGAGGACATTTGAACCCTCTGAAACCTCTTGACTTTTATTATGAGGAACTAAATATCCAGATTTCAACTCATAAAAACAGTGGGCTCCTCCTTTCTACTTCTCTGTTAATGCTGTAAAGTAATCTTAACACTATGTGGGGGTCACTACAGGGCTAAAGGCTGTATAACTAGCCACAGCAGTGGCCACACAAATTTTAACCACTCACTGCCTGCTTGCAGTAGATAAACTGTTGACAAACACAAGAAGCCAGATCTGTTAGTAAACGCTGCACAAACTACACACATTACACTTGTTAGGAACACAGTTAACACTTTGATTGCTCTTTGATGTGTCATTAGTTCAGGGTAAAGTATTATCACTGATCGCTGTTACATAGTTACATAGTAAGGTTGACTAAAGACACCAGTTTATTCAGTTCAACTTGAGTGAGTGTGCATGTCTACAATTATCCCTATCCCTGCAAATTGCATCTCATTAAGGTACCCATATAGTGCCATCAATTTATACATACATCTCACACTCACATCGGTCCCTACCCTCAAGGAAGCCACAATCCAAGGTCCTCAACCCACATTCATACCCTAGGGCCATTTTTGGACAGAAGCCAATTAACCTACCAGCATGTCTTTAGAGTGTGGGAGGAAACTGGAGTACCTGGAGGAAACCCACGCAGGCACAAGGAGAACATGTAAACTCCAGGCAGGTAGTGTCATGGTTGGGATCCAAACCAGTGACCCTTTTTACTGCTAGGTGAGAGTGCTAACCACTACACCACTGTACCACCACTAACCACTACACCACTGTGCTAACCACTACACCACTGTGCCACTGTATTAGTGTCACTAGCGCCTTCAGTGTCAGTTAGGCCAGCCATAGATGGTTCAAATCTTGGCCAGATCAGCAGGAACCGGCCAAGATTTGAACAGTGTGTAAGCAGGCTGAATGTACTAAGTTATTTCATCAATCAACTTGGGTACAACCAGCTTGTCGGATTTGCTTGCAATTATCACTAGCGGCTGCTATAGCTGCTAGCAATTATTGCTGTCTACTCCTGGTGTCAGTTAATGACCCTCCCAACCAGTGTTGCTAGTGCCAAATTGCATGCCACAATCAAACTATAAATCATTGATCACTGACATTACTTTTATAGTAAATCTAAAAGCAGGGTCGCGCATAACATTTAGAACAACATACTAGTCATGAACATATCAGCATATATATTAAGTAGTGCAATGTTATGAGTCCTTCTTCAGAAAAGAAAGGTTAAAAAATAGCATGGACATCCAATGCTACACAGTCTTGTGTGGTAGGATGAAGACAGGTGCAGGACCAAGGGAGTGAGAAAAATAGAAGCGTCACACTCCTGAATTTTCAATCAGAGTTCATAGGTACGCTCCAGACATTCCAGATCTTCTGTGCTGTTAACACTGCATGTGACCACCACCAAAGAAAAATGCCTGCTTACCAGATATGTTAAACCTGTAAAAAGGTCAAAAAAGGAGGAGAGGTATGTGGTGTACAAAGTGCAGTGACCCACCCTGACCAATCAGATTTCACCTTTTATTAATATAAAGCAGTCAGAATTATGCCGATTGCTGATTGACTGCCCTTCACTTTGTACTTTACCTTGTTAAATAGTTATCATTTCACACATCATAATAATGGGATACCCATGGACAACTGAAAATGAGAGGATAGGAGAGAGTGTCTACAGGACCATCATGTGCTGAACAGACTACAGTCCAAAGGCCCTGGCAGGACAATCAGCCACAGGTGTTGTTGACCTATTTACACGTCTAACATATCTGGTAAGCAGTAATTTTTCTTTGGTGGTGGTCACATGTGTTAAGCAGGTGTTTTTTCCCCCTCACATATTACTTGTATAGTGTCTGTACGTATCAGTATCTTGATCACGATCAGAACTATACTTGTGCTTCCAATAGTATAGTGTCCCCAGAAACACTGTTTCTGGGGACTGTAGCAGAATACATGTTTGCCTAAATGTATGAAGAAATGCAATTTTATTGGATATGTTTTATAAAATGATGTAGAAAAAATGTAAAGAAAAGTTTTCAAATGTTTTGGTATTTTTTTCATTTATATGATGGCAAATGAAAAAAAAAACCCAGTGGTGATCAAATATGACCAAATGAAATCTCTATTTGTGTGAAAAAATGATATAAATTTCATTTGTGTATAGCAGGAATCTCCAAACTGTGGCCCTCCAGCTGTTACGGAACTACACATCCCATGAGGCATTGTAAAACTCTGACATACACAGACATGTCTAGGCATGATGGGAATTGTAGTTCCTCAACAACTGGAGGGCCGTAGTTTGGAGACCCCTGGTGTACAGTGTTGCAAGACGGAGTATACACCAGTTAAAGTAGCACAGTGTTGAATAGCAAAAAAAAAAATGCTCTGGTCTTGAAGAGGTTAAAAACCTTCCGAAAGGTCAAGTGGTTAAATTGTATGTCAACTCTAACAATACATGTCTCTTTGCTCTTTTTGGTCTGTTAAATATACCATTGGAAGCATTTTGTTATACTATATATGTCTGATAAGATAAGATACAAAATAGCTCTCCCATGTCCTCACTTCCTGTATTATCTCAAAGAGCCTTCCTAGTTAATATATTGGACTAGCCAAGATTGAGAATATGTGGTCCAATAATTTTTCAAAATACAATAAGATGGTTGACAACTCTTAGTCTACAAAAATGCTGTGTGTGATCAGCCCACAGTACCACTTGGGACCTTTGTGTATCTTTGGAAAATCAACAAGTACTTGTCTGTAGTTGCAAGGTATTTAAACGGATACAACATGAAAACATTTGAAAGTGTTTGCAGAGATGTACTGTATATATATATATATATATATATATATATATATATATATATATATATACAGTGGTGTGAAAAAGTGTTTGCCCCCTTCCTCATTTCCTGTTCCTTTGCATGTTTGTCACACTGTGGTTCGCTGGATTCCCAAAGCTTTGGAAATGGCTTTATAACCCTTTCCAGACTGATAGATCTCAATTACTTTCTTTCTCAATTGTTCCTGAATTTCTTTGGGTCTCGGCATGATGTGTAGCTTTTAAGGATCTTCTGGTGGACCTTACTGTGTCAAGCAGCTCCTATTTAAGTGATGCCTTGATTGTGAACAGGTGTGGCAATAATCAGGCCTGGGTGTGGCTAGAGAAATTGAACTCAGGTGTGGACAACCACAGTTATAGTATGTTTTAACAAGGGGGGCAATCACTTTTTCACACAGGGCCATGATGGTTTGGATTTTTTTTCACCTTTAATAATAAACACCTTCATTTACAAATTGCATTTTGTGTTTACTTGTGTTGTCCTTGACTATTGTTTAAATTGGTTTGATGTTCCGAAACACTTAAGTGTGACAAACATGCAAAGGAACAGGAAATGAGGAAGGGGGCAAACACTTTTTCACACCACTGTATATATATATATATATATATATATATATATATATATATATATATATATATATATATATATAGTATATGCTGTATTTTTTTTTCCTTTACATATGCTTTTCCAGAAGACCAGGAGCATGTTCCTCAGCTGCTAATGATGCTGGTGTCGAATTCTGCAACATAAAAACAGTTTCCATGGTAATCTGATATAGATTATTTCTACTCTATACTGTATATACATTAATATATAAATTGTTTCTGAGAAAAAAAAGTTGAATTTTTTTCCTCTGCATTCGACCCCGTGAGCTCTGTTCTGGACTACCAAATGACTGCATGGCTATACCTGCTTCATTGTGTTCATGTAAAATTATTTTTGAGAAAACCTGGACCACTTTTCATTCCTTTAGTATCATGGATGGTATTGATTATTGTTTCAATATTATTGTTTTTGTTTTTTGATTGCATTAAAATGACATTAAAATGAAAAAGAACTTCTTTCACATGAGCAGTAGTGGCTAACATGAGAAGGTAGGCATATATTTCTGATATGAGTTTCACTGCTGGTTGTTTCTATTTTTTATCAATATTTATGGAGGTATGCAGTTCCCTTTGGTGCAGGTTACTTATTGGCTTATGCTATACTATGTGGTCCAAATACTACTACGAATAAAGAAATCATTGCAAGTACTTTTTTTCAGTTTGCAGCGGTGCATTAATGAACTGAAGTTTGGAATATTAGGTACTATAGGCATTACTTATTCAGAACATCTGCATCAATATAGATATGCCTCAAATATATGTGATCTGAAAAAAAGTA
Source organism: Lithobates pipiens (assembly GCF_037356315.1). Classification (NCBI taxonomy): domain Eukaryota; kingdom Metazoa; phylum Chordata; class Amphibia; order Anura; family Ranidae; genus Lithobates; species Lithobates pipiens. Next base: position 171,970,787 of record NW_027507748.1, read on the forward strand.
GACGGTTCTAATTAATAGTTAATTAGCTATGTTAAAATATATATATATATATATATATATTTATATATATATATATATATATATATAGTTCTCAATGCTTCCATTAAAATTAAGTGATTTAGTGCCATTGCTGAATCAAGATGACACTGAGCATGGAATGCCTCTTGGAATCTTAGCAGCAATGAGTTTAAAGAGGAAGACAAAGAGACAAAGCTTCATTTGAAGGATCTTAAAAAAGACTGCAGAGCCCCTTTTCAGCTAATGCTAATAATTAATGTTGACTGTGATCAGATAGAGAAATGTCTCCATTCGCCAATCTGAAGCTTCCCTCCAGCCACTTTGCATATTATTTTATATATACTCTGATTCTGTACTTGCCAAATATGCTGCAGAAATCTCACTTCACCAAGTCTGGCTGCATTTATTTTAACTGGGCAGCTGAAGCTGCTGCCTGTTCACTCCCTGGATTTCCAGCTCTGCAGTCTTGCAGCTCTCATTTGCCCTCTTGTGACTAATCTCCCCTCCCTTCCTGGCACACTCCCATGAGAGCGAGAGAGAGACAGAGCTGTGCATGATGTCATACGCCTAGGCTAATGACCAGACAAGAAACAGGAAGTTGGCTGTATAAGGTATTTACTGGCAGAAAAAAATAAATAAATTACTATCCAAAGTTAAAACAACAAGGGCAGAAGATTTAATAGATGGAACGATGAAAAAATGACTGAAGGTCCGCTTTAAAGAAAGAATACAATGTTTCTTCTGACTGCTCTGGAGTAAACACCCCTTCACCCTTAGGGCTCGTTCACACAAGAGTGCTTTTCTTCAGCATGTAGACACATATTGGATAGGGATGAGCCCGATGTTCAAGTCTTGTATTGATTTTTGGGGGGACCCCTACGCCATTTTTTTTTATTGGCGCAGTGTTCCCCTTAATTTACAAATCAGACCTGAAGGTTTGGATTTTTTTTTAATTTTAGTTTGGGGCTCCCCTTAATATTCATACCAGACCCAAAGGGCTTGGTAATGGACTGGGGGGAACCTATACTCTTTTTTTCAATGAGTTTTATCTATATTGCCGAGACCCGACAATTCATTACAGCCGCAATCAATTTTTTTTTTTATCTTAATAATCTTTATTCCATTTTCTTTTACATTTATAATACATCATGGTACACGTCAACATTTTTAAAAAGCAATAATATATCACTATTACAAAAATAATTTCTCATGCTATTTACTGTTATTCTTATCTTCTATATTCCGTGTTTCCTTAGTTATCGTCTTTTTATCATTAACCCATCCCTCCTCCCCCCTTCTCTTTAACATTACTATTCTACTGCGATTTTCTTTTTTCTCTCACACTCCTTATTTCTTTTCTTTTTCTTCCTCCCTTCTTTCCTTCCTTTCCCTCCTTCCTACTACCTTCCTTTCCTTCCCCTCTCCCTGCCCTTTCCGCCCCTTCTCTCGCCTTTATTACCTCATCTTTGTGTTACATTTTTGGGGGATTTACTCACGGCGTAATTTAAAGTCTACATCACCTTTCTTAATTTTGATCTTAACTCTCCTACTCATTTCTAATCTATAGGATACCCCATCTCATCAGCCCATGGTCTCCAAGTTTTTTCGAACTCTCTCAGGTTCCCCCTTTTTACATATATTGTCTTCTCCTTCCATATTAATTCACTGATGACTTGGATCCATTCGCTCACCAATGGGGCAATCAATTTTTAATGACAATTTTTCCTTTAGAAATGTCATTTTGCTGTGGTACTGTTCTAAACATGGGAAAAATGCACCACTTTGCAGGCATACTATGGACACTCCCCAGGCATGATATTTAAAGGAATATTTCATTGTTATTGTTTCACTTTAAGCATAAAAAAATCACTGCTCCTGAAGTAACAGACAGTTTTTTTATTTTGTTTTGCATTGATACATGTCCCCTGGGGCAGGACCCAGTCCCCAAACACTTTTTATGGCAATAATTTACATATAAGCCTTTAAAATGAGCACTTTTGATTTTTCATGTTTGTGTCCCATAGACTTTAACGGTGTTTGTGTGTTCTGCCAAATCTTTTGGCTGTGAGTATGTTCTGGTGTGAACCGAACCGGGGGTGTTCGGCTCAACCCTAATCTTGAATGAAAGTAGAAATAAGCTTCACTTTTTTAAATTACATTGATATGCATCTATATGTGCCATGTATTCTGTTTTTCTGCTTTTTGAGATTTCATGTGTGTACATGAATTTAAGGGCTTTTAAATGCTCGTATATGGGCTCAAAGGAAACTTGTACTAAGAAAGTATGACATCTGCCATTGCTGTCCTTTCCTTATGAATATATTAGTTTCTTGGATGTCACGCTGATCTAATGAATTCAATACTTTCTAAGTCAATGATCCAGTATTTGTCAATGACACAGAATTTGGGGGGGGGGGGGATTTGTGAAGGGCTGGGGGCAGATTGGCATTCTGACTTATGCAGACAGGTAACTAGCAATTTAAGAAGAAGGTTAGGAATGACAACATTTGTTTTTCTTAGCACTGATTCCCTTTAAAACAAAGTGCACTTACTGTATTTATTTAACCCCCCCCCCTCCATCCTTCCCCTAGGATGTAAACAGATGCTAAAGGAAGATGCCAACAGGTCAAGGTACATATTTATCTAGGGAGGAGTGTGGGTTAGGTTAGTCCAGGGTAGGTCGACGAAAAGGATAAATGCACTTTATTTTATAGTGAATTTATTCTTACAGCATGTATACAAGCATACATATGGGTTCCCAATGAAAGAGTCAAACCCTTTGGATATGGACTCTTATAGTTGGTGATAATTGACATTTTTATTATTATACAGGATTTATATAGTACCAACAGTTTGCACAGCGCTTTACACAATAAAGGCAGACATTACGGTTACAATAAAAAGTGGTACAAGGAGAATCTGAAGGCCCTGCTTGTTAGAGTGATACAAAAGGTAATGTCTGGGGGATGAGCTGATGGAGAAAGTAAAAACACAGTGTATTAGTTGAAAGCAGGATAGGCTTCTTTAAAGAGAAGGGTTTTAAGGGATCGTCTAAAGATGGATACATTAAGAGATAGTCATACAGATTGGCGTATGGAGTTCCAAGGGATGGGAGAAGCTTGGGAGAAGTCCTCAAGGAGGGCATCGGAAGAGGTAACACGGGAGCTAGAGAGCAGGAGGTCTTGGCAGTGGTTTGGTTAGTCTTTTGAGACAAGGTTAGGGATGTAGCAGGGGGCAGAGTTATGGATGGCTTGCAATTTGTTGTTAGTACTTTTCATTTTATTTGTTGAGTGAGCCAAAGCCATAGCACTGTTTTTTAATGTTACCTTTCTTCTGGCACTCTGAATAATAGTGTATGCATGCTGCAAATTGCAGTGCTTGCTGAGTAGGACATTGGTTTGCATTGGTCATAATCTTCTTTTGAGCATACATTTTTTTTTTCTTGCAGCAACAAAAGTATGATTATCCTCTACAGCAGGGATCCTCAAACTACGGCCCTCCAGCTGTTGCAAAACTACACATCCCATGAGGCATTGTAAAACTCTGACATTCACAAACATGACTAGGCATGATGGGAATTGTAGTTCCTGAACAACTGGAGGGCCATAGTTTGAAGACCCATGCTCTACAGGGTCACTTACTTAAGCCTAGAGCTAAGAGATGTATAGAGAGTCTGGAAAGGATAAATCTGCACTCCAGGCAGATATAAAAGCAGTATTAGTACAGGTACATATTTAAAATAATTAATTATATATTTAATATAATTTAAGTAAGTTATTATCGGCACCCAGTAATCTTTGCTAGAGAAGTTTTGAGAGTGGGGGTACTAGCACTAGGAACCAATCAGGTTCTGCTGCAGTCCATACAATATATGCTGACAGAGAATCTGCTAAGGGGAAAAGAAAATAGAGCAGGGGTCAACCTCATCAATGTTAAAGCCCAATCAATAGGATGGGTATGTGTCTCTCTCTCTGTCTCTGCCTTTTTTTTGGGCATTAACCAACGAGTAACTTGACTGGCATAATTTGGGACTAGAAGGTGTGTAGTATGGGGATGGATTTGGGAGGGTTAACCGGGTAGAAAGGAAGGTATGAAAATAATAATAGCTTTTTTCTAATTTGTACTACCTGTTGTATAACAGCTAAATAATATATGTTGTTAAGTTTGTCAATCTGAAATTTAATAAAAAGTAAAGAATTTAAAAAAAAAGTAAGTGGAGGTTGAAGATCATGCTGTGCTGTCTGGCGGGATAGTTGGACCATAAGAATATCAGGACAATATTGCAACTTCTTCAGCTGGTAAAACAGATTCTGTGTATGTACTTTAACTGTGTATTTAGCTGCTTGCTAGGGGTTTAGCTTTAATAATATGCCGGATATGTTAGTGTTAGTTGCATTAACACTTTAATATTAGTAGTTCCATATAACCTGTTAAGATTAATTAAAATAACATAATATCATGTGACATGGAAAAAAAGTACACAATAACCTTAATTCTATACCTTCATAACAATAAGCTCATACATGTCAGCTGAAAAAAAAAATAACCTTCACAGCAGCAATTAACATGACTTAAATTGCCTTTCACATAATTATGTGATACTGTGTTACTAAGCTTTTCATGCAGAAAACATGCTATAGTGCAGCCATTTGTACTTAATGCATAGGTAGGTATAATATTAATTTATAGATGTGTATTCCAAGTAAAATACAGCAAATTAACACTGATTTAGAAATTAAGTTCATAGGTTTAATTTGCATGCAACGAAAAGTGGTTTCTTTTGATTTTGTTTTTAATTAACTCATAACTGCCTATGGTGATTAAAGCATTTGCCGTATGTCATAATTCTATGAATTTATACATCGTTCTACCTCATAGTATGTGCTTTATAAATGAAGAAATACAGAACTAGAACCTGGGGTGCTTGACTGAAAAGGGGATCTGTATTATTGATTCTGTTTGTAAAGCAGACACAGTCACCATATGTCCGTATGGCTGATCTTTCCTCCAGCCAAGCAGAGCTCCCTATTTCATGTATAGCAGATTCTGCCCAGTGGAGACTTTTGCTTGCGAATTGTGTGCTACAGGCAGTGAATTATCTATACTGCATCATCTGTCTGATCCCAGCAGCTCTACACAAAGCTCAAAAGAGGCATCTTCTACTGACAGCCAACCGTCAGCGTAGGAAGCTTTTGAGCAATTTTTATTTTAAGCTGCCAGTATTGGAAAGATAATATACATAAATGAAGCTCTCTGCCTGCAGCCCACTTTCATTGGCAAGAGTTTTCATGGATATTCTGTTCTGTGCAGTGAGGTTTATAACTACTTTGCAGGTAAGGAGAAACCTTTCAACAGAGTCTCTAATACCATCCAGAGTCTCTAATACCATCTATAAAAACACCAAAGCTGCTGTATTCAAAATGCAATATATGCACTCAGTACATATATTTAGCAATTTTATACAGAACTATTGGTCCATGTATACAAATCTATGCGCATACAGCTAAAAATAAATCTATGTTATAAAAATAATATGTAAAAACAATGTGTCCATTTATCAAAATGTCACAAACGTGTGGTAATGTAGATAATGACAACAAATTCAGACTCTATGCCCTTGATGCAGTGTTCATATCATGGATTCCATAAAAGTGCTCTTATGTTCACCTCTCAAATACATGCAGACAAATAATGCAGTGCTCCAGTGCTCCTCCACCACCGAAACAAAAAGCTCACCAGAATTATATGACCACCCACTACAGGTAAGTCAAAAATGCTTATTACACAGGGGCTAAACATCACTTTCAACCTGTACCAACACCTTTTCTCTCCTCTTGCTTGTGTTATAATCATATAGACTCATGCAACATAAGGAATAAATAGAAGAAGATCCACATAGTGTGAAACTTTAAAAAAATTTATTTTGCCAAAAAAAAAACACTTTCTCATTGCCTACTCACAATAAAAAGAGCTATGCCTTGCATTAAATACATTTGATTACTTGCTGACATCAAGAATACTAAGGTATCTGCTGTGGTATGCTGTGGCTACAAGTGGTCCCTTCCTACTCTTCAAGAGTCATGCCTCTTGAAAACATCAGGACAATGCAGTATACGCCCAGGGAAGACTAGGTGGGGTACACATTGTGAGTTTTTTGTTCAACCATTGGGCTGAATGAAAAAAAAACCTCATAGATTCCTGCATCCACAAATGGATTCCCCCCTGCTAGAATGTATTTATCTGCCATTGGCTGCAGTGGCTGATCGAATTCTATTTTTCCAGCAGGACTGTTAGAAAGAAGCCAATTTAGCAACTGGCTTTTGTTGAACAGACAGGGCTGCACACAAATCAAAATTCAGCTTGTTCCTGCTAGACTGGACACATTTTATACACATGTATACCCATTTCTGGACCGCAGCACACCGATATACATCCATATACATCCTAAGTTTGAAGAGGAATATCCTGCCATAACCTCAGTATCCTCTTTTTTGGCTGACGGTCTGGTTTCCAACAATAGTTGTCTCTGCGGCAGATTCACCGCAAGATCACTTTTATCGGCGCTACGCTGCTCTTCGCCGCTTACCTGAGCCGTCGGCATCGGATGTTGTTCCATGCTGGGTATGGAGATGAGTGAGGGGTAGATGCCCCCATCTGTATCCATACCAACACTACTTTCACTCATAACTCTTAAAGGGCCATTTTTTTTTAAATGACCCTTTTTTTTTATTGCATTTTAGTGTAAATATGAGATATGTCTTTTTGACCCCAGATCTCATATTTCATGCTTTTTATATTACAAGGTTTGGGGGTTCTAAGTAATTTTCTATCAAAAAAAAGTTTTTTAACTTGTAAACAATCCCAGAAAGAGGCTCAGTCCTTAACTACTTCCCGACCGGCGCATGACGATGTACGTCGGCAGAATGGCACGGGCAGGCAAACTGGTGTACAGGTACGTCCAGTTGAATTTGCCACCCTGCCATCGCGTGCGCGTCACCGGCAGCACACGCGTGTGCCAGTCGGGACCCCCGTGAGTACGGTCGCAGGTACCGTAGACTCGATCGCCATGGTGATACCCGTGATCATCTCACGGGGAAGAAGAACGGGGAGATGCCGTTGTAAACAGCATCTCCCCGTTCTGCCTAGCAACAAATGACACTGATCTCTGCTTCCTATGATTGGAGCAGAGATCAGTGTTCACTAGCACACAGCCCAGCCCCCCACAGTTAGTAACACGCCCCTAGGACACACTTAACCCCTACACTGCCACCCCCTGGTTAACCCCTTCACTGCCAGTGTCATTTACACAGGAATCACTGCATTTGTATAGCATTGATTGCTGTATAAATGTCAATGGTTCCAAAAATGTGTCAAAAATGTCCGATGTGTCCGCCATAATGTTGCAGTCACAATAAAAATCGCTGATCGCCGCCATTACTAGTAAAAAAAATTATTAATAAAAATGTCATAAAACTATCCCCTATTTTGTAAACACTATAAATTTTGCACAAACCAATCAATAATCGCTTATGGCGATTTTTTTACCAAAAATATGTAGAAGAATACCTGTCAGCCTAAACTGAGGAAAAAAACGTTTTTTTATCTATTTTTGGGGATATTTATTATAGGAAAAAGTAAAAAATAATGTGTTTTTTTCAAAATTGTCGCTATTTTTTTGTTTATAGCACAAAAAATAAAAACCACAGGGTTGATCAAATACCACCAAAAGAAAGCTCTACTTGTGGGAAAAAAAAGGACATCAATTTTGTTTGGGAGCCATGTCGCACAACCGGGCAATTGTCAGTTAAAGCGACACAGTGCCAAATTGCAAAAAGTGGTCTGATCATTGGCCTGCAAAATGGTCCGGTATGAAAGTGGTTAAAGCAGAGTTCCACCCTAAAGTGGAACTTCTGCTCATCGGATTCCTCCCCCCTCCGGTGCCACAATTGGCACCTTTCAGGGGGGTGCAGATGCCTGTATAATCCAGGTATCTGCACCCACTTCCGGTAATAGCTAGCCACAGCTAGCCACAAATGCCCACCCCCCCATTGTGTTCTGGGAAACACACAGTTCCCAGAACACAATGGGGTCCCCTGAGCTAGGGAACCGAGCAGTGAAGCAGTGATGCTTCACTTCCCAATTCCCTGACCGAGGATGGCGGCGGGGACAGCCGAGAGACAAGCGATTGCTCGTCATCTGCTGCCGACATCATGGGCACCCTGGACAGGTAAGTGTCCATTTATTAAAAGTCAGCAGCTGCAGTATTTGTAGCTGCTGACTTTTAATATTTTTTTTAAGGCAGCCCTCCTTTTTAAGTGGATACCCAGCTTAAGCTTTGGTCTATTTTCATTCCATGTTGCCCTTCACTAAAAGCTGAAAATACACCAGCTCTTATCTGAGACCTACAGGAATCCACTGACAGGGCCAATATCTCCAGTTTCTTTGTTTCCAAGGGGAGATTGCTACTACTTGCTTAATGCTTGGGATATGGATGCTGACGTTTGAGAAATAAGGGCAGGGAGCCAATGACAGAGGGTATATTTCCCAATTTACAGCAGACCTTTTCTCAATAATCTAAAAGACTAAAAGTCTAATCTATTTATACAGAAAAATTCATGGAACAGAGGCTCATAGTTCACACTTGACTGCACAACAAATGTATGTAAAATGACATTTCACATTTTATCAAGGTGTAAGAATTTTAACATACATGTTGGTGAATATTTATATTGTTACTGTTCCATTCAACTAAATCAGGAAAGACAAGATGTTATATAACATATCTTTCTTGAGCATTTTTAGAAAGGGATTCTTTGCAACTCAAGTCTGCATCTCAGATAGAAGGAAATTAAGTCTGACATATATCAGATGAAATGAAATATTTGATCCTGATATTTCATATCTATACATGCAGGCCAGCCCTTTACATAAACTCACAATCTATCCTACACTGCACAATGGATATCCAAAGCAATGTGTGGCATCATCACAGCTTGATGTTTGAAGGCTCCCCAGAGAGAGGCTAAAGCTGCCTTTCTAAATTTAATTAGGGAAATGCTACTGTATTCATTTTGGTTTGTATCTCTGTTTATGGTAATTACTAAACTTCAGTATGGTAAAATGAAGAGCATAGTTCACTTGTATTCAAGAGGAATAAAAATAGAAGGTGACCTGGAAGTTACATGTACAATATCACAATCTGTTCAGTCTGTACATGTTTTTGGTTCTTACCAAAAAGCCAAATAGGACCCAGTGTAGTATACATCTGTCATATAGACATAATTAGCAATGGTACTTAATGAATACGTAAACCCAATCGTTAATGCCCTTGAAATTAAAAATTATTTTTAAATATTGTAAATCTGCAGCTTTAGGTCTCATGCACACTGGGGCTCTTTTAAACACTTTTCTTCCGGCAGAAGAAAAGAAGGTGCAAAAATACTCCTAAGCTGCATTTTCTCAAGTGCGTTTAGGTGTGTTTAGGTGCATTAAGCACTTGGGATGAATGAATGAAACAGGCACCATCACTGTAACCCTGTCCTGCAGGATCCACCGATGCCAGTGGTGCTGCTGTAAGCTTTGTCCACAGAGCTGTACAGGATCCCAGAACTGTCCCTGACCTGCTTGTAGTGCTGTAGGCCTGTAGAAGGAGCAATGAGCTCTAAGCACGTAGCCTGTCAAGCACCGATCCTTCCCCGCAACTGATGTCACATCTGCCCCGTGCATGCACTCCAAGCTGGTGAAGAACAGTTCTGGGATCCGATACAGCAACCACTGCCATCGACAGATCCTGCAGAACAGGGTTACAGTGACAGTGCCTGCCTCATTATGATGAGGGTGAATTTTTTTTACTACCGCATGATTTTTTTATTAACACTACTATATTAAGGGTTGCTTGTATTATTATTATTATTATTATTATTATTATTATGTGGCAAGCTTTGGAAAGGGATTGGATGTGGGGCCAAAAGGATACTTCAGAATCCAGGATAATACCTAGCACCCTGGCATGTGGGGATGGGTGGACGGTTGTGCCATTGCTCTTGACAGTTAAGTCAGGGGAAAAGGCACATGGGGGAGGAAATATTATGAGCTCAGTTTTGGACAAGTTGAGTTTGAGGAAGGGGTGTGAAATCCATACTGAGATGTCTGTTAGTAAGTTAGTGATGCATGAGGAGACTGATGGAGTGAGATGAGGGGTGGAGAGATCATCAGTGTAGTGATCACTGCACTTAAATGATGAATCTCTTCCACCTTTTTCCCTTGAAGATCAGCAGAACAGTTGCAGCAAAAAATGGAATAAAGGTGAAAAGTATTTTATGTGAAATTTCTGAAAGTTGTTTATGATACACATTGCATTCAGATTGGCTTTGCATAAACTTTAAAGTATAACAAAAGACAAAATGCCTTTTTTTCAGTTTTGGATAGGGTAGAGAGGAATTAGAGCACCTGTCAGTTTGTATTGGTGTATGTGCCCTGCTTAAAAATATGCACCCTCTTCATTTGTTCTGTTTATCATTATCACTGAGAGTAAATGCAAAAAAAAATCCTAAATTTAGGGTTGCCCCATAACAGCAATAAAGGGAAATCTTCCATTGGAGCACTAGTTCTTGTGACCCAGGTTTTAACCAGGGATTTCCTGGTTATCACCTTCACCTTCACTTCCTGTTTTGGCTATGGTACAGAAAGTAAAGGTAAATCTCCCTGATGTTATAAAGATGGCAAAAAAAACCTGACAGGTGTTATAACCCTCCCATACTCCATATTAGGGATGAGCTGAACACCCCCCGGTTTGGTTTGCACCAGAACATCCGAACAGGCAAAAGATTTGGAAGAACACACAAATACCATTAAAGTCTATGGGACACGAACATGAAAAATCAAAAGTGCTAATTTGAAAAGCTTATATGCAAGTTATTGTCATAAAAAGTGTCTGGGGACCTGGGTCCTGCCCCAGGGGTGCTGTATCAATACAAAAAAAGTTTAAAAAATTGAAATTTTTCGGGAGCAGGGATTTTTTAATTCTTAAAGTGAAACAATAAAAATTAAATATTGCTTTAAATATCATGCCTGGGGGGTGTCTATAGTATGCCTATAAAGTGGCACAGTTTTCCCATGTTTAGAACAGTGCCACAGCAAAATTATATTTCTAAAGGAAAAAAGTAATTTAAAACGTATTGCGGCTGTAATGAATTGTCGGGTCTCGGCAATATAGATAAAACTCATTGAGTTTTACCAGGCCCTTTGGCTCTGGTATGAATATTAAGGGGAACCCCGAACCAAAAATGTTTTTAAAAATTGTGTGGGGGACCCTCAAAACCCATACCAGGCCCTTCAGGTCTGGTATGGATTGTAAGGGGAACCCTGCGCTAAATTAAACTAAAATAGCATAGGGGCCTCCCCAAAATTCATACCAAAACCCTTATCCAAGCATGCAACCTGGCAGGCCACAGTAAAGGAGGAGGGACGAGAGAGCACCCCCCTCCTGAACAATACCAGGCTACATGTCCTCAACATGGCGAATGTGCTTTGGTGTCTGACCCCAAAGCACCTTGTCCCCATGTTGATGGGGACAAAGGCCTCATCCCTACAACCCTTTCCCAGTGGTTGTGGGGGTATGTAGGTGGGGGGCATATCATAATCTGGAAGCTCCCTTTAACAAGGGAACCCCCAGATCCCACCCCCATGGTGTCACCGGGTGGCCCCACCCTCAGCTATATAACAGCTATCACCCAGAAGAAGCGACACTCGATGGAAGCCTCCCGTGGAGGCAGAACTGTTGCGCCTTTTTTTTTTCAGTCCGTCGGGTGGTATGGATTTACATTGTGTGGCTTTTGAATTTTTTTTATCTTTTAATAAAGGACATGTCCCAAGCTGTCTCTTGTCTTTTTTACAATTTTTGACACTTTTTTTGTGAAATGGTAGGGGTACAATGTAACCTGTTACAAATTTACATAGGGGGCCGGGATCTGGGGGTCCCCTTGTTAAAGGGGGCTTCCAGATTTTAATAAGCCCCCCACCCACATACTCCCACAACCACTGGGCAAGGGTTGTGGGGATGAGGACCTTGTCCCGATTTTGGATTTTGGGGGACCCCATGCATTTTTTTTGGTTCGGGGTTCCCCTTAATATTAGTACCAGACCCAAAGGGCCTGTAATGGACTGGGGGGCACCCCATACTATCTTTTTCAATTAATTTTATCTATATTGCTGAGACCCAACAATTCATTACATCAGTTTTGAATTACTTTTTTTCCTTAGAAATTTAATTTTTCTGCTGTACTGTTTTAAACATGGGAAAAATGCACCACTTTACAGGCATACTATAGACACCCCCCAGTCATGATATTTAAAGGAATATTTAATTTTTTTTGTTCCACTTTAAGCATTAAAAAATTCACTGCTCCCGAAAAATGTCAATTTTTAAAACTTTTTTTTGCATTGATACATGTAACATGGGGCAGGACCCGGGTCCCCAAACACTTTTTATGACAATAACTTTCATATAAGCCTTTAATATGAGCACTTTTGATTTTTCATGTTAGTGTCCAATAGACTTTAACAGTGTTCTGGCGGCTTTCGGAATGGGGTGTCATAGTTCTCATTCCAATGGTCCTCACAATATCTGAATGTCTACATTCTCATTAAGAAGATGATTTTTGCAGAAAACTAGACTTTTGTAGATGGGTATGATTAAGGGCTTATTCAGATCTATTTGGTCCATTGCAATGCATTAATATGCATTGCATTAAAGCAATCCATTATTTGAATGTGGCTTTTCCAGTAAGGTACAGTATAGTGACTCAATTTCACCAGATCATGTGTCAGTTCATTGTAATCAAGTAATTAAATTGTAAAGTTAATAAAAACTATTGTCTCGCTTGAGTTATTGGAGGTGCTGTATTTTCTAAACATCAAAGATTCAGCATGCAGGACTCATGCTAAAAGCACGGGACCAAGTAGAAAGTATATGGGAAACTTCCATGAAAAGTGAGGGTACACCCACCCTGCACCCGTCCTGTGGCTAAACCAGTGTAAAATGGTACAAAATGTTCTGACCATACTCTGAACAAACATTCTGCATTCCATCTCAGTGACTCATTGGGGTACATTTATTACAGAGTGGAGACTGTTAATTTAAGTGGATGCATTCTCACATTAAACTTAGTAAATAAGGTCATGCTGTGTTCACTATAAAAATAAAACAAAATCATATGCAAGGGATGATTGAGGTTGGCACAACTTTACTTTCTTTACTAAGCTCAGTCAACCTTCACATTGTCACTAGTACTCTGGTAAATAAACCCTAACTGACTGAAGCCAAAGAAAGTTAAGTAATTGGCACTTTAATAAGGAGATCAGAAACCTCTAGCATGCATGGTTCCCTTAGAACATTACATTCAGTGTATTATAATAGCGTATGCCATGGCGTGCCAACAATGCAGACAAAGGAAGTTACAAATGTCCTTTTTTTCAGAACTATACTGCATATAATCCAGTTTCTGTTCTGACTTATATTAAATAACTTCTATTTTCGGAAGGAAACATTACAGAATGTCTGTTATGTGTTGAGCATGCTATGCCTCATCCATGACATATGAAAAAAAAAACTGCATTTATACATTAATTATACAAAGTAAAGCAATCAAAATTATTTAAGAAAAAAATAATCCAACCTCTTTTTCTCTCTATTATGTTTTGTACTAAATGTCGAGTGTGGGTTTTGGGTATTTGAAATTTATTTGGCAGATATTACAAAGGATGAAGACTGGCACTTGGATTCTCAGCTGGCATTTTATTTTCTCATAATACAGATAAAGAACTGTAATTTAACTCATTTGGATTTAATTTATGAAAAACATGTTGAATACTCAAAGTACAACAACATTCCTTTCTGTGTTTGCAGAACTGAATAGTGCACAGTGTATGCTGCAATTGAATGTCAGCAGAATCTCTTGATGAAAATAAATATTGCATATTCTATGCATAATATCTATTTTATTTTAATTATCAAGGGCAGAGTGGGACAACAGTGCAGTTCTGATGCTTTATTAAGAAAGTACTTAGATTAGTTCAGTTTAGTTTTTTTAAAGAAGATCAAGAACATTTTAAAATATTTTATGAGATCAGGCAAGGACAGACAACACTTTTGAGCTGCATTTTAATTCCTATATTTATTATCCTCATCCTTATCATATAAACACTGTGCAACAAAAGAAATAATCTAGCCATAACTCCAGGCTCAGTGAAACATATTACATCCAGTGATAATTTCACTGATTACATGGATTCAATTGTTTAATTTGTGTAAGGATCCCATAGACAAGTGATGGCGAACCTTGGCACCCCAGATGTTTTCAAACTACATTTCCCATGATGCTCAATTACACAGCAGAGTGCATGAGCATCATGGGAAATGTAGTTCCAAAACATCTGGGGTGCCAAGGCTCGCCATCGCTGCAATAGACTAAGCCCTTGTACACACGGTCGTTCATTCCGATGGACAATGTCCGATAGGACCGTGTTCTCAGATAATCCGACAGTGTGTGGGCTCCATCGGACTGTTTCTGTCGGAGTATCCAACGGACCAAGTTTTCCAGCTGAGCTATATAAACAACATGACCCGATTGGACTTTGTCCGATCATGTGTAGAGAATTCCGATCAGACAAAGTGCCACGCATACTCGGATCAAATTCCTAGACCAAAGCTATTGGCTACTAGCCTGAACGTAGTCCCGTCCTAATCAAATAACGTCAACACGTTAAGTACAATCAGATTTTCTGACAACTTTGTCCGACTGTGTGTATGCAACAGTTTCGGACAAATCCATCGGACAAAATCCGCCAGACAAAATCCGTTGGATTTGGTTGTCGGAATGTCCGTGCATGTGTACAAGGGCTAAGAAATAACAGAGCCTTAATCCAAAGCAATTGTCATTTTTTTTTGTTTTTTTTTTGCAGGTGCTCCAGCTAGGTGACTGCTTTTGATGTTTGTTTCTCCAGCACACTATAAAGCTGGTCATACACTATGCAAATGTGTCCAGTTCCTGATTAGAATTTTCTATGTGTGTGACCCCAGTACCCCCTCCTGCCCAAAATTCTTTGATTGAAAAATCAAGGGAGGCAGATGTAAAATTGTTGGTCGAACAACAGATGCATCCAATCAGATACAGCTTCTGTTTCGGTGCTCTGAAAGCAGCAGATAGAGGGGTTCTGTTAAATGTTTTTCGTTCAGCCCACACATGCAACAAAAATATTTAACTGTGTATGGCCAACTTGAATTGTCAAAACTTGAAATTATATATTCATTTTTACATTGTATTATTTCTAGCAGACTCTTATTCATCTGAATGATCCTGAAGTCTGAAAACTTACTTTTTGTAAGACCCCATAAATTGACTTCCTTCCTGTGGTTAGGCACTGCTGTGTCACACATTTCACAGAGCCTGTCTTTTGAACTACAGAGGTGCAGAGAGAAAGAGTTTCAGGAGGCAGAATCAGTACAAGAATAACTGCTTATAGGCAGCAATGTACCATGGGATATGTAGTCCTTAGAAATTGAAAGTAAACAGCAGAGCAGAAAAGCATGCAGGGAATACAGGAAGATGTGTAAAAAGATGGCCAGCAGACAGGCCGCATTGACATCATGAAAGCAGATTTTTCAAGTAAGCTTAGATTGGTTTATCAAAAAAACTAGTGTTGTGTTTCTATTACATTGCTAATGCCATGTAATGAAAGTGTACTATATAATCATGACTATAGAACTCCATTGTCTCTAGTCCCAGACATGCCCACTTTAGTTACTTGCAAATATTAAGCACTTCCTGGCCCAATTTCTCTGACTGTGTGTGACTTACCGGCAATAACAAAGGAAGTAATTGCTAAAGCCAGTTTCCACTTATATTGTATCCTCTCTAAACCCATTGCATGTCATTCAACATGCCACTGGTGTGCATATTGGAAGATGTTGTGTTTTGTTGTGCCAGACCAATGTGCTTTCTTCTTTCTTTTATATTCTGAGGTTTTATGCATTCATGTGCTGTTCAAAGAACGCTTCAAGGGGATCTTGAATTGAGAACTATTACATGGACAATGGTGTTGGATTCTGTCCAGGTGGTTTAATATAGCATGATTTGGATATGTTTTTCTTTTTCTTCTTTATGTTAGGGGAGGACATTTTTTAGTACTTGGTCAGTAGGTGGTCAAGGAGCAGCTGTGGGGACTTCCCCTGCTACATTTCTTAAAAGAAGCTGATGGAAGCCAGTCTTAACAATTAAAAAGACATGTTGAATTATATTTTTTGGAGTGTAACTACAATAATAACATATTTTTGTGAAAAGTTTTTTTTTTCAGATTTCTATTATTCATTTGTTTTTGTTCCTAGTGGTGAAATCGACTTTTACCTTCAGTTTTGGGTTCATTGTCAAGACAGAAAGAGGGAGAAACTCTGATATTTTACTGTTGTACCCTAAACAGAGCAGCATTATACTTTTGGAGATATCTATTTCAGTGTTTTTTTCTCAAAGACATTATTTCTCCTTGCTCACTTCCTGTTGAGTTTTTAGGACAGGAAGTGAGGAGAAATTTACTCAACATGGGCACAGACATTAATAGAAACAGGACAGATGTTGTCGGTATACTAAATTATATACCCTCTCTTGCTTGTCTTTTTGATGAATTGATGGCATAGGAAACAGCAGTGTAGTATTTTGTGAGAAATGTTCCATCTTTATCCCCCTCTTAAAGCACAAAGCTTGACTTCAAGCACATATCATAATATCAGCAATCTTACTCTATTGTGGAAGAGGATCAGGGGACTTGCCAGATAGTAGATTTTTCCAGTATTCCAATAACAAGCAGGACCCTCTAATTCCTCCTGTATTGAATTGTACTGTAACTGTACCTCATGTTGTAAAGTGCTGTATTAGAGGAAACCTGTATAGTAATAGTAATAATAATAATAATCATTTATGACTTTTACTGAATTTGCCCTCCTTGTGTCTTTCTAGCAATTTCATTATCTGTTCTGGATAAATTAAAGCGTGGCTTTTTCTGCTTTTGAAATGTTTATTTATTATATTACAGGTATTTTTAGTGCACTAACAATTTACACAGTGCTTTAAATATTGTACATTCACATCAGTTCCTGCTCTCAAGGATTTTACCATTTAGGGCATGTGCTAGGACCAACTTACCTACCAGCATGTCTTCTGAAGTTTGGAAAGAAAACTGAGTACACCAACACAAGGAGAACATGCAAACTCCAGGCAGATAGCAACCTGGTTGGGATTTGAACTGATGACTCCAGTGCTGGAACCCGGAGTGCTAACCACTAAGCCATTGTGCTGCTCATGTTCCATTGTTCTATTATTCCTGTTAAACTTACAATTATATTTTGTGTGCCAACATGTGATGCCCCACAAACAGTTTCAGACCCCCTTTAAAACTGCTCCTTTTACACAACTTTTTACAGTGATGCATTCTATTTGCATTTGATATGCACAACACAATCTTAGTATTATGTGCTTACAGTTGCAGCTGCTTTTTTATCTGCTGCATCTTTCCATTTTATTGACAGCAGTTACTCCTTCACTAGCTTTACCAATAGTACAGGCTTTGCATCTAGTAAATTCAGTAAATATAGCAATTAGTAACTCTGAGTCTAGTAACTTTAATTCATTAATATACTGTAACTGACCCAGTATGATGTTATAAACTGTATACAAACAGGCATCTTCAAAGGTGTTTGTTCCTGTGGAAGAATGGTAAAAAATAATGTTTGCCTCTATTACCTCCTCAACTTTACCCCATACAAATTCCAAAGTGACATAGACATGTTAGCTGCAATTAGAGGTACTGACCTAAAATTATGGAATAGGCAAGATCTGCTTAAAACGGGAGTTTCAGTCAAAGGAGTTAAATCCAGGACCTCACTCTTTCTATACATGATAGTGTGATAAAGAGTGATAATGTGATAAAGAGTGAGGCTTGAAAGGAAAGGTAAATATATTCTTCCACTGAAGAGAAGTGAAATGTCTTTCTGTCAACATTTGGCAAAGCGACTGAGGGTAGAGGTGGACTCAGTCACTTGGTTCAGAGAAAGTGCCTATCTGGCAGGGTCCTAGCCTTAGTAGAGAGGCTTAAAGGATCTGAAATCTCTGTGAAGTGGTTATTTATAAGAAGAGACTGAAAAAATAACTTACAGACTGGCTGGAACTCTGCGCACTTGCTTAACGGAGAAAGGAAGGAAAAGATTTTTTCTCATACAAAAGACATACTGTAAACATTGGATACAATGCCAGTTGCTAGCTTTTTTTTTTCATATAAGTTGTACTCAGCACTGTATACTGCACCTAGCCCATTAAAGATGATGAAGAAGAAAGCATTGATACTAGTTTATTCATCTCTTATATCATACTAAATTCTATGTTTGTTACTTATACTGTATATAACCCAATTAACCCAAGTGATGCTTTGGTGTTTCAATCATTCAATTCTTCATTGTCATGTCCAGCTGACTCCTAAAACCTAAATGCTGATTTTAATTTAGTGACAGGTTAAGAATAAACCTAGTGACATTTAAACACAATCTCTTTGGTTGAAAACTATATCTGTAAACCAACAGTTGACTATGAGTGTGTGCTTAATGGTTGATGCTACACTGCTACCCTAAACTTCTTCAAGCCAATTATTCTTCCATGGAATATCTTTCAAGCCTGCCTGCATTTTCAGTAAAAGCTTGACAGGTTCAGATGAAGGGCGATATTGATATAGTCATTCATTTGAGATATATCTCTAGCAGCCTTTTTTTCTGGTTAATGCATAGTGAGCCAAAGGGTTTTGGAAATATTGTGTGCAGCCTAAAAAAAGAACCGAGAACATTGACTTTGAGTAGGCAGATGCTTTGCTTACGTATACAGTAATATTTAAAGGAAACTTAGGGCAAGTTGTCAGAATATAATGATAGCTACCTACCCCTTCCGCCACTTATATTTACCTACCCTGCTTTCCTGCCTCATCCTGCTTGCTGGAGCACTGAGTTAAAGACCCTGTGCAAGCTTTGTGTCAGTCTATGCCGGAGCTTACATGCACTGAGTACTGCACTGTGGGAGGATGAAATAAAAATGGCTTTTAAGTAATTTTGTTTTGAAAAGGTGACCAGTGCAATGCAACAAGCAGATAGCATATGCAAATTGCAGTACATCAGCATAACCAGCTTAAAATGTTAAAAATGTAGAATGACCAGTGAATTATAAAATTACAAGTATTGATTAATTATACAGTGTATCTGGAAAGTATTCACAGCACTTTGCTTTTTCCACATTTTGTTATGTAACAGCCTTATTTCAAAATTGATTCAATTCATGAATTTTCCCCAAAATTCTACAAAAAATAGCCCATAATGACAATGTAACAGATGTTTGTTTGAAATCTATGCAAAAATAAAATTTTATTTAAAAAAAAAAAATGGAAAAATCACATGTACGTAAGTATTAACAGCCTTTGCTTTGACACTCAAAATTGAGCTCAGGTCCATCCTGTTTCCACTGATCATCCTTGATATTTTCTACAACTTGATTGGAGTCCACCTGTGGTTAATTAAGTTATTTGGACATCATTTGGAAAGGCACACACCTGTCTATATAAGATCTCACAGTTAACAGTGCATGTCAGAGCACAAACCAAGCCATGAAGTTCAAGAAATTGTCTGTAGACCTCTGATACAGGATTGTATGGAGGCACAGATCTTGGCAAGTGTACAGAAAAATGTCTGCAGCATTGAAGGTCCCAATGAGCACAGTGGCCTCCATCACAGAGGACTCTTCATAGACCTGGCCGCCCAGCCAAACTAAGCAATTGGGGGAGAAGGTCCTTAGTCAGGGAGGTGACCAAGAACTCAATCGTCACTCTGACAGAGCTCCAGCGTTTCTCTGTGGAGGGAGGAGAACCTTCCAGAAGAGCAATCATCTCTGCAGCACTCCACCAATCAGGTCTGTATGGTAGAGTGGCCAGATGGAAGCCATTCCTAAGTAAAATACACATGACAGCCCAACTGGCGTTTTCCAAAAGGCACCCGGAAGACTCTCAAACCATGAAAAACAAAATTATCCTTGGTAAGAATGGCAAGCCTCAAGTCTTGAGGAAACCAGGCCTCACTCATCACCTGCCCAATACCATCCCTACAGTGAAGCATGGTGGTGGCAGCATCATGCTGTGGGGATTTTTTTTAGTGGCAGGAACTTGGAGACTAGCCAGGGTTGAGGGAAAGATAAATGCAGCAATGTACAGAGACATCCTTTATGAAAAACTGTTCCAGAGTGCTCTGGACCTCAGACTGTGATGAAGGTTCATTTTCCAGCAGGAAAACAAACTTAAGCACACAGCCAAGATAACAAAGGAGTATCTACAGACAACTCTGTGAATGTCCATGAGTGGCCCAGCCAGAGCCCATACTTGAACCAGATTGAACATCTCTGGAGAGATCTGAAAATGGCTGTGCACAGACGCTCCCCATCCAACCTGATGGAGTTTGAGTGGTCCTGCAAAGAAGAATGGGAGAAACTGATGGGAAATAGATGTGCCAAGCTTGTAGCATCATACTCAAAAAGACTTGAGGCTGTAATTGGTGCCAAAGGAGCTTTAATAAAGTATCAAGCAAAGGCTGTGAATACTTACATGTATATGAGATTTTTTTTCAGTTTTTATTTTTAATACATTTGCAAAGATTTAAAAAAAAACTTCTTTGACATTTTTATTATGGGTTTTTTTTTGTAGAATTTTGAGTAAAATAATGAATTTAATCCATTTTGGAATAAGGCTGTAACATAACAATATGTGGAAAAAGTGAAGCGTTGTGAATACTTTCCGGATGGATGCACTGTACACTAACCAAAATTCCAATACAAAGGAAAATGAAAATGTAATGTATCAATATATATATATATATACATATATATATATACTATCTATCTATCTATATATCTATCGATCGATCAATCGATCTATCTATCTATCTTTCTAATCTCTATCTAGTATATCTTGAATACTGTATATATGGTTCTAACAGTATGCACACCCCCTTGCATGTTGTTAGGTGCTGATAACCTCTGTTAACATCCCATAAGCAATTGTGGCTGGTTTTAGTTACATTTATGTTGTTTCTATGCCTAATAAAAAAGGTATTATGTATACCATTTCAAATCTGCCTTATTCAGTTGTTACACTGAATTTAAAAATAAATCTGCAATCCATTCGACACATTTATGTAACTAATGCATTATGGCTCAAAACTGAATTCTTATCTGTAGACCTGCTGAAAAAGTGAAGATTTTCAGAAAAATACATGCAGTCTCTATTTAAAGTTCACAAGCATAGCACTGGCTAAGTCATGCTTTCAGACGCCTCTAACAAGGCAAGATTTAATTATATATCTGACTGAGCATAGATAAATCAATCAAAATAGGTGTGACATTGAGTGAACAATCTGTGGACAATAAGAAATGTCTTGTAATCTTGCCCAAAGGCTTCCTTTTGATGAACAGCATTTCTAATCAGTAACCTAGGTCATAATTTAAAGAGCCCATACAGTTTAAATCTATCTATCTATCTATCTATCTATCTATCTATCTATCTATCTATCTATCTATCTATCTATCTATCTATCTATCTATCTATCTATCTATCTATCTATCAAATCATTTTAAGATATAGCTTAAGATTTATTGTTACATTCAGTTTTTAGGAATTCTACTTGTCATACATATACATAAAACATTTAAATGACTTCAAAATGATATCCATTCCTATAGAGCTCTAAACTTTCTGTAGGGAACTGATAATTCTGCCTCTGTTGCACTGAAATTCCAGATAGGATTACCATTATCTGCTTTTAGACTAAAGAACAGCTCCTTCTTGTGCCATGGAGATGAGTATAGGGGGAGGTTTCCTGTAGACCAGTGGGAGATAACTCCAGAAAACACTGCAGGCTTGTATTGATTTTTGTGCAGTAAGGGCCGTGTTGTCAGCACACCACAGGTGGTATGGATCTCCCTGTAATTCTAGAAGGATCAACATTTTTAACCCTTTCATGACTAAGCCTATTTTTGGAATTTGGTGTTTACAAGTTAAAATCCACATTTTTTGCTGGAAAATTACTTGGAACCCGCAAACATTATATATATTTTTTTAGCAGAGACGCTAGAGAATAAAACGGCGATTGTTGCAATATTTTATGTCACACGGTATTTGCGCAGCGGTGTTTTAAACGCAACTTTTTGGGAAAGGGGACACTTTCATGAATAATAAAAAAACAAAACAGTAAAATTAGCCCAATTTTTTTGCGTAATGTGAAAGATAATGTTACGCCGAGTAAATAGATACCAAACATGTCACACTTTATAATTGCGCGCACTTGTGGATTGACGACAAAGTACGGTACCTAAAAATCTCAATAGGCGACGCTTTCAATTTTTTTTACGGTTACCAGGTTAGCGTTACAGAGGAGGTCTAGTGCTAGAATTATTGCTCTCGCTCTGACAATTGCGGCGATACCTCACATGTGTGATTTGAACACCGTTTACATACGCGGGCGCGACTTCCGTATGCGTTTTCTTTGCTTCGCGAGCTCGCGGGGACGGCGGGCGCTTTAAAAAATTTTTTTTTATTTTTTTATTTATTTTAAAATGACTAAATTGTTTAAAAAAAAAAATTGATCACTTTTATTGCTGTCACAAGGAATGTAAACATCCCTTGTGACAGTAATAGGTGGTGACAGGTACTCTTTATGGGGGGAATCGGGGGTCTAAAAGACCCTCCACCCCTCCTTTACACCTCAATGTATTCAGATCGCCGAAAACGGTGATTCTGAATACCGGATATTTTTTTAAAACCGGCGCCATTGGCAGCCGAGTAAACGGGAAGTGACGTCATGACGTCGCTTCCGTGTTTACGATGAGGAGACTGGAACGAAGCCGATTACGGCTTCATTCCAGTCCCTGCCCAGCAGCCGAAGGCAGCAGAATTTGAATCGGTGCTCCCGATCGAGCGGGAGCACCGGTAACAGCTGCGGGAGGCGGCGGGAGGGGGGGACGTCCCCTCCCGCTCCTCCGGCATAACAGCCGAGCGGATTTTAGCCACATCGGTTGTTATGCCTGGATAGCCAATCGCCAGCTGAACAAAACGGTAACGGGATGATGCCTGCAGGTGCGGGCATCATCCCGGTATACCCCCCGGAAGCCGAGTACGCAGATCTGCGTACGCTCGGCGGGAAGGGGTTAAAGAGACCAAACATAGAGAATGTGCATGTGTTGCATGTACTGTATATGTTTTCTACTTGGCAAAAAACACATACCAACTGATAGAGTCATGCACTGCCTTCCATAAGGTTGGTTCTTCACTAGGCTTCTTCTCGCCAGTGCCACCTTCCTGATGTCTAACAGCTAGATTCGCTCTGTGCATGTGCAAGGCATTGCTGCATTGTGTGATTGGTCCTGAAGCCTCCGGGGACAGAAGGCTGCAGGCAGGGGTAACATCATGCAGATGTCATTTTGGCCTAGGTGAGAACTGAGGATGTGGGAGCAGGTACTTGACAAAAAAGTACCAGCTACCTGGAAAATAAATACACTCCAAATGTTATAGGGACGGGAGGGGAAAGAGGATGATAATTATTGACAAGCCTTCTCCACCTATTAATAACCCCCTTCCACATGCATGAAATTAGTTCTGGATTTCCAATGTTGATGTGGCTTCAGTCACTCCTATTAGCACTGTAACATTAAAGTGGGCCTGTATCACTATATGGTAAAGATCCGTTTTAACTTCAAACAGCCAATAAGTAGCAAAAATAGGATATTTTTTACTCTAGCTGCATGTGATTGGATGTTTGTGTTCACCTCATTCAAACTCACCACACGTTAGTAAATCAGGCCCATTGCACAGAGATGCAAAAAAGTGACAAAGTTATATTTCTTACATAAATTAACTTATATCAGAGAAGCAGCATATCAATCATTATTCATTTCTGCAGAGCATAATTTGTAATTGCTCCCATCTCATATTGCATTGTTTAGCAAAACCTGCAGATATTGAACAGCTGCTTGTTGGAAATGCTCAGGCAAGAGCAGTAAAAGACTAAAGATTTTTGGCAGCTGTGGCAGAACATACAGCTGAGGTATGAAATGTGAAATTAGTGCATTAATAACAAAATTACATCTGTTTGTTTTCTGTTCATGTTATCCCTGAGCAAGACATGCTTGTTAGGACCATTAAAGGTGCAATAAAATTCAAGGTAAAAAAAAAAAAAAAACAATTCTTGTAAAACCCTTTTTTCTGCATTTTGTTATATATATATATATAGAATATCCTTCTAAGCATCTGTATATTTAAAAAAAAAGTCTTGAAGCAGTATCTAATTTTAGGTTGAACAAAACATGCTCCATATGGTATAGAGAAAGGCTCTTACATTGACTTTCCTAAAACTGATAAGAATTATGAATATTTATCCAATATATTAGTTGATGCTTGGTAATATGCACAACAGTCATAGCAATGTTATCAATGTATCAGTGGCCCTTAGTGGTTTATTATGCATTAAAAGAAGTAGCAGAATTGGATACAAGTAGGAATATGGCTAAAACAATCAAAATTTGAGTGTGGACCACACTGAAAGAGACAGGGAAAAAAGAAAGAAAGTAAAGCCATCTGGTACCCAACATACAGTATGTTGAGTTATAGCATAAACGTCACGTAACGTCACATATTGTTCTAAATGTATGTACACTTCTAGAATGTTGAATTAATGCCTCCTTTTGCTTGAAAAAAAAGAAAGTAAAGGCAAATCCAAAATTTTAATTTCAAAATTGTCATGGGAGCAAGAAATGAGAATAATTCTTTCAAAGGGGAAATATGTTTCAGTGATTCATTGGGAGATATACACAATAGAACGCATACATAGTATCAGAAATATTTTTTCTCATTCAATCTTTTTATTAAGCAAAAAATGAAAAAATTACATAACTAAAGCAAGCTAAATGCAACATTAAGGTGAGACTTGCACCCACTCCAAATACAATAAATATAACAGAGTGTTATGCAAAAGCATAGTGTATAGACATACAAAGTAATACAAATCCAACAGAATCAAACAATCAGCACAAATCCCCACAACACATAATTAACCAATACCCACCATCATTGATAACCATGTCAAAGGATCGGTCTTAGTATTTAGTAATTAGAAGTGCAAGGTTTTTCTTTTAAGTTGTAGTAAAATGGAAGAAAAAAGAAAGAAAAAAAGGAAAGGAGAATAGGTTATAAAGAAAGAAGAAGGGGGTTAGAGAAGAAAGGGAAGAGAGAAGGGGAGAGCAATGGTAAGAGGTCAACCGAGACCGTGAGGCCAAAACTATGCTCTTAGTCGCCACATCAACTGAAAAAAAAAAGTCAGGGCTCATGAAGGCAAAAGTCAAAGCCAGATGAAATTGTCCACCCAAGGCTGCCAAACCTTAACATGTTTAGAGACTGTATCTGTGAGGGTAGTCTGAATTTTGCTGTGAATCATTACAAATGTAACTCTGTTTTTGATTTCTACTGTACAGAGGGTCAAGGTCTTCCAAAGTCTAAGCTCTTGCAATAATTTGTTTAGAAACTGTCAAGATCTGTATCACAAGTTTCATCTGAGCTCTCATGAGATCATTAACACAAATGTTTAGTAAGGCAAATGCAGGGTCTGGGGCTAGTTTGGTTTTAACTAAAACAGATTTGATTTTAAAAATCTCAGCCAAAAATTGCTGCACAGCTAGGCAAAACCAACAAATATGGGCATGAGTGCCTCGTTCTCCACATTCCTGAAAACATCCGGGGGATTATGTTGGTTAGAATTTAGTGATTTTTGCTGGAACCAAATACCAATGCATTAAAACTTTATAAATAGTTTCAACAGCAAGACATTGCTGCGTGGGACATTTGGTTGTAACTTAAATATGATACCAATCCCCATACTCTAACCACACCCTCAAATCCAAGGCCCATTTACTAACATAGGGAGATAAAGGAGAAGTACCCATATTGAGATGAGCGTATATTTTAGAGATGATACCAAGGACATTTGGGTCCAAGGTGCACATGCCATCAAATAGGGTCATGTTCGTGAGATCAGATCGGTCACGGATATAACAGGCAAAAAAATGTGATATTTGCAAATAGTGAAACTAGAGTGCACAGGCCTGTTAAACCTAAACTTTTCCACTTTTGGAAAGAAATTGGGCCAGAATAGGCTGGGTAAGATGAATGGATGTTTATAAAAATATACCAGAGGGAAGTAAGGTGATATCAACTTAAATGGACCTTTACATTTATCCCAAAGGGAAAGTGAATGTTATTGGGTTATCAAAAAAACATCACTCAGATTTACGTAACCATAATAAATTGCCAATCAATAAAGGGTCTAAATTAGAAGCTTTGAGTCCAACCCATAACGGGACCTAAGTGCTGGTATGATATAATAAAATGTGGGCTATCTGAGCAGACTGATAATATTTTGCAAAGTTAGGGACTTCCAAGCCTCCTGACAACTTATGTGCCCAACATTGCAGGAGACACAGGTAATAAGAATAAGGTGCTATGGGAAGGACTAAATATATAGAGAATCTTGGTCAACAAGCTTAACTATTGTGATACGCCCCTGTCAAGTCACCTGAGACTAGTTGACAGATGCACTCCATAGGGGTCGGAAGTGCACCGCTAAGATAGTGGACCCTAGGATTGACTGCTGCGGCTAGTACCCAGGGAGATTCAGGAAACAAGTCTACTGGATCACTAACACAGATCCTAGGGTGCAGAGCCTCAGAGACAGCATGTGTTCACCACAACCTCTAGTGGTGAGGATGGAAGGGAAAAGGCAGAAGTCAAGGCAACTAGCAGACAGGAACAACAGAGTACATGCCAAAGTTTCAGGGTAACAGGCTAACAGGGATAGTCGGGGACATTCCAAAAGGTGAGGGTCATGAGCAGACAGGAATAGTCAAGAACACACCAAGGTTGGTAACAGAGACAAATGAAGAGCACACAGCAATCAGAAAACAGGAAGCCAAACACACAATGAATACACAATGGTTGATCAGCACTGCTGGCTTGCAGTACACAGGTTAATATAGGGTTCCCTGATAGGGCCTGGGGTGGAGCCATTCTTAGAGGAGAGATTATAAAAACAGCCAAGTGAGAATGGCTGGCCTCTTAGTCTGAACACATGAGGAGAGGTAAGCTGACAGAGAAATATTACTGCATAACCATGACAGCCCCATTAAAAAACATATCATGGTTTCCAGCTAGCCATTAAGGTACTGAGGTGAGAAAGCATTGGCAGATACTTAGTGTGATATAGCATAGATGAACAGCTTGTTTGGATATATTTCTTCATGGTAAGTGCATGCATTCTAAGTTGGCAGGACTACCAGGAGCCTGTTGTGTGGAATTATGGGCCTTAGATGCTCCTAGTGCCAGACTGATGGTAAGCATAGAAGATAGGATAGCGTAGGCAAGGGCAGGGTAAATGTACTGAGCAATCATACATATAACAGATAAAACAGATAGTAAAGGGGAAAGAAAAAGAAGAGTATGCTGGAAGAATGTGTGCTGCATGCAACCACCTGATAGTATCTTAACCTGTCTATTTTCCCTGAAATGTTGGTGACATCTCTGTTCAAGCATCCACAAGGTCACCCTTTACATCCTGGATTTAGATGCTGGCTCAGAGATTACATTTCCATGTAAATCTGATTTCTGTGCAGTTCTTGACTGTGCCGTTGTCTCAAACAGATCTGTTCTCA
Organism: Lithobates pipiens; assembly: GCF_037356315.1. Classification (NCBI taxonomy): domain Eukaryota; kingdom Metazoa; phylum Chordata; class Amphibia; order Anura; family Ranidae; genus Lithobates; species Lithobates pipiens. The sequence goes on from NW_027507748.1 coordinate 171,998,626, forward strand.
CCTTGTGACTTCCCAAAAATTAAGAAAAAAAAAGAAGAATCAAAGGGTTTGATTTAATAAAGGCAAATAGGCTGTTCACTTTGAAATGGAGTTTGCGCTTTGCAATGAGAATTTTTCTTTTGCTTAGTGAAGTGAAATTCACTTTGCAAAGAATAATCCATCTTGAATATTCAATGTACAATACCTAAAGTCAACTCAAAAACCCCTTTTAAATGATAAAGTGTGAAATGTTTTTGAAAGATTTTACTGTTTTTGTATATTGTGACAGGAATGTAGGCATGCAAACTAATCAGGGCAACGACTTGCAGTGTTCTATGCCAATAGTGGTTATCTCTACCACTAATTTATGTTATCCATTTCTAAACATTACTATTAAAATAATTAAGCTCAGCTAAGTCTTTGCTCTAAAGTGTATCGAGAGGCCACGCAGGCTGCAAGGTTTGACCAAACATCATGCTTTTAGCCACCAAACCCCTTGGACAATGCAACTCTACATGGTTTAAATACACACACCTGCTTTAAAGTTTTCATCTATGCATATGTTTTTTATCTAGACTGTGTAAGTATATAAGTGCTGTCAATAATTTAGAACAGTTTTTCCCAAACCAAGTCTTTGTATGGTTTTCAGTGGTCTACAGTCTTAGAAGTGAAATGACATAGATTGTATGTACTTTTATCAGGTGTCTTGAAATTGAAATACCAACATCTGTATAGAGTACCCAATTATTTGATAGCTAAATGAAAAAGGATGGGGCCTTATTGAAAAGGGAGATGTTTAATCTCACTTTGATGAGAGGAGGATCATATCTTATCTTATTTTTCTTACATTTTGTAGTTCAGGGTTTAATAATGGAATGATGCATTCACTTTAAATACCTGATCAAATCAAATTATCCCATGCATACCTGCCTAAGTTACTTTTTGAGGCTAATTTACTAAATGATGATGTACTGTTCATTTTGGAAAGTAACTGAAAGGTGCATGCAGAAAAAGCAAAGCCAGAAAAAGCCAAGAATAGGGCAAAAAGACTAGTCACCAGTATTGCTTGTGGTCTCCCTGTAGCTGATATTTTCCCCATTACTCACTTACCATGCCTTGTTCTGCAGTGTTCCTCTCTGTGGATGCAGCCATCTTGATTGAAACAGTTTTACTTCCTCATGTCAAAGCCTCCAGCAAGGAGAACAAAGAATAGCACAGATGTGATGTCACTTATTCCCACTCAAAATCTCCTGATTCAGAGGAACAGTGTCTTAAACCTGGTACACACATAAACGGTGCCTCTGTATTCTGACAGGGGGAATGCCCCCTCGCCAGAACACACTGATCAGTATTCACAGCCATTGGCTGCCAACACTGATTGGATGCTGGTTTTCTAGACTGGCTTCTGTCAGAAAGACAAACGGAAAGACAGCTGTACACACTTACCTAATGTCAGGTAGTTCCTGTTGAACCAGCCAATACGGGATATTTTTTGGCCTGCATGTACACAACCCTAGGCCTAACTTTGCAGATAAAAAGCTATTTTCAGGGTACTGCTTAAGTACAATTGATATTTCTAAAAGTTTCCTATAACATTTCAACATATTTTCAGGTTAAGTAAACTTTAATAACCTACAAATATATTTACTTGAAATGCTCAATCATGTTCTTAAAAAAAAAAAAACATTTTTAGCTTAACTAATTGAAATGAATACAGCTTTATGGTATTCAATAAACCCAATGAACACAGATTTTGCTAAGTGAATAGTGCTTACTCCTTTAGTATATGCTGTGACCAAATTTATTCTGTCATTTCTGGCATAGTGTGGATAAATGTAAAGCAGCATCTGTTTGCTATGTTACTCACCTTTTCCTGTGTACTATTTATCATAAACGTCTCTCTGTATTATTATCCTCTAGGAAATGTATAGGCAGTAAGTGGTCCAATTCACAGTAGGAAAGAGTCAGGTGCCACGACTTGGCTGTACATAAAACCATTGCAGCTCATTTACATATCTGGCCTTTGTCCTCATGAGTCAGATTTAGAAGCTGGTTCATCAGAAGCATATTTTCATCCTTAGTGAAAAAACAAAACAAAAAGAAAGAAACAGCACTACTCTATGGCACCAGTTCATCATATAGAGAAGCAAGTTTTGAACATTAGTACAAAGAATAACAAAAACATTTGCAAAATAATAACTAAAACCCTTGCCAATCTTTCTAATGAAAGATTTAATATTTTAAAACAAAATTTAGAACAGTCTAATTGTGAGCAAAATTCGTTTTTTTTTGTGCAGCATCAATCTATGTCTAACACATTTTTTTATTTAAAATACCCTTGTCCTTTTGTTATCAGTAGCTCATTTGTCTTATAATGTCATTCGCATGTAATGGTGCACACAAATTGTCTGGTGAGATCTTTACTTATTTGCATAGTAAAGGGCAGTGACATATTTTGGATGTGTGCTTTGCTAACATTTAAATTCCTGCTTCAAGGAAACTATTGACTATTTTATGCTTGAAATTCAAGGATGACTTATATAAGGTTTATTATATGCTTTAACATCACATTTGTAATGTATTAAAAAAACAATATATTATCAACTCCATCAAAAAAGCTGAAGTTTTTTTAAATATTAGATGGTCCCCTGCTTAAAACTAATCAATGTTGCAGTATGGATGATCCCCCCTCTTTTGCAGTATGTCTTTATTTGTCTGAGCTGAACAATACAGCCTGTTGTCTTGGCATGTCCATTTTCCCCTGTTCACGTTGTACAAGAGCAGTGCTTTTAAAAAGTGTTTGCAGAGCTTTGGTGAGCTTAATTAAAGGCTTAAGGGCTTGTGTACACTTGCAATTTGGGAAGGGGTGGAGGCAGTAAAATTCCACCATTAAACCCCATTTTTACTGCCCCTCAGCTGCTCCCACTTTCCTGCAGGTGCAATGACCTTGGGGGTATACATATGCTGTGACAGAAATGCTTTGCTTCATGGCCATGATGCTTTTGTACACAGCCATGAAGAAATTATACCTCCTGTCACACTTGGTGGGTGGTTCTAACTACCAAGTGTGATCCATTCAAGTGAATAGGGCTGCTCCACAGCAGTCTGATAATTAGGGGGGTAAAACAGGCATTGAGAAGGTTAACAATGCCTCCTTACTGAGCAGGACCCATTTAAGTGAGGAAGTCACACTGCAACCACCCCACAACAGTGCAGAAAACACGCACAGTTGCGGTACAGTTGTCTGGTGTTTAGGAGGCTAAAACAGGTGGGGTAGAGGTGATGAACAAAAACAAAAGTTTGTAAGCCTTCAAAAACTGTCAGTGCTTAAAGTCACAAAAACGAGGGAAAAGTTCTATAATATTTGTGTGGTGACTAAGGAACATCAGAAAGAAGGTGGATATAAGACTCCAGCAGCTCCTTGAAGATCTGGGATGGGTCCCTAAAGGACATGCACTTTTTTTTATTTAGGTCACACTTGAGAGAAAAATAGGGGTAAATAAGCCCTTACTGCTTGTTTAAATTTGTGTATAGGGGGTGGTAAAACCTTGTGATTGAGGCCTTCAACCCCACATCCCCCTTTGCTACAGAGGCAGCAGCTGGAGGTGTACAAATGCCATGGCCATGACAGTAATTATACCCCCTGTTGTATTCAGGGGGAATTACCATTTGCTTAACGCAACACATTTAAGTGAATAGGGTCATCGTGCAACTGCCTCAGAACCATGCACAGTACGATTGTCCAGTATTTAGGGGGTTAAAACAGGTTGCAAATTTTATTAAATGAAACAGGTTGGAGAACACGAGGATAGTTCAGACCCTAGAATATGACAAACTTCCACGATTGCTTGACATGGGGCCTGAACATAAAAACAAATGGATGCAGTATTATCAACTAAATGCATATATTGAATCAAAGACACAACCGTTCTTGATTGATAGTCCACTAACTCGTTTTGAACAACTGTTAGTAGAGTAATGAAGACCAACCCATAAATTGTTCATTGTATATGAACTTTTACTTCCATCTGGACCCCTCAATGAATTAGCATGTATGAAAAAATGGGAAAGCGAAATAGAGAGTCCGATCCCATTAATAGAATGGGACAAGGCATTGTCACTAATACATAAATTATCGGTAGAAGTTAAACATCAAGAAAGAAATTATAAAATCATTATGAGGTGGTACTGAAGTCCAGTGGACCTAAATAAAATAAATAAAGACAATACAGAGACTTGTTGGAGATGTCTTTAGGATAGAGGAACAATGACACATATCTGATATGAATGTCATACGATGAGGGATTTCTAGTATGGAATATTTGAAATATATCAGAGGGTGTCAGGAATTGAGATACAACCAAATGTTAATATATCGATACTATCCATAATACCGGGGTCAATATAATCTATAAAGACAGATATTCTTCACCATATGATAATAGCTGCTAGGACAATAATAGCCTGAAGATGACAAAAAAAAAATGAAAAGTCCTACAATAGCAGAATGGGTCTGTGAAATTAAATACAACATATGGAGGAACAGATAAAAGATAGAAGAGAATGTAAGGAATTAAATGGCAAAAATATGGCAACGATGGGAAGAGTTTTGGTTCTCGACAAACATGATATAATAAATATTTATGCAAGGGAACATACCACCCCATGGAAATGGGAGTATTTTTTTTTTCTTTTAAAGTTGTGGGGTGATTGGTATAAGAGACAATGTATGAGGTTCTACGTAGGTGATAAAGGAAAGATGGAAGGATACAGAAAGGGAAGATGTATCCCAATACAAGGAAATATTGCCTTTTGTCAGGGACACGGGATATTATTTATAGTTATACAGTTTGGGCATGCAAAGCACACACCTTAACGAGGGTGCTTCTAGCAAGTATCAGCAAGCTTCGGCACCATATAAAGCTTGTTGAAAGCCTGCTGAAGCCTGCTTGCTTGAAGTGATAGTCAGGGCTCCCATTAAAGCCCAATTAAACTGTAAGTTGAATATAGCTACATACATTCCAAGTGCTTAAAATCACAAGATGTTCAATGTTTTACAGTTCAGTTTTAGTCAAAAACTGTTACAGTCTGGGTGGAAAAACTGTATCCTGCCAGCTGCTGCAAAGGGCAACCCTTGCTCTCTGTGGGTAAGCAGTGGATTTACTGCAGAGGTCCAACACACCTACTCAGAATCAGAACTATAGCTGTGCATTCAGTAAAGCTCATACTTCCTGACTGAAGATCTTTAAGAGATAACTGTTTCCTCACAAAAAACAAACAAGCCACTCTGTAGCATGATTCCTGAACACATTTTTTTCTATTCATGCTATGGCTGACTTAAAAAAAAATGTAACATTTGTTTTTATACACCTGGAATGCATTTAGTTAATTTTTACTCAAAGTTCAATTGGGGTTTAGGATCTGTGTTGAACATTCCCAAACTGGAACTGAAGCATTCTTTAGGGCTTTAACAAAGCTGCTCAAAGCCTGCTGAAAGCTTTTCATATACTTTTCATAATCTTGCCAGAGGCTTCACAAAAGCTTGCGGTACATACTGTTCTTATACAAGACGAAGCCCATGTGAACAAGACCTTAAGGTATCAATGACTTTTAATAAGTGTTGTTATATCAAAATGAATAGACATAAGCTAGCGATGCTAAGTAGGTATAAATGGGATGCAGTACCAGATGGTACCCTGAAGATAGCTGACTCTACAGTGACCCTACAACATGCTTACAATAAATCAAATGATCTGATTTGCAAACCCCTAAAGTCATACAACAAACAAAATAATTTTCTGCTATTCATCACCAGATGATCACATTTTTATTTAAATCTTAGCTATGAATTGACAGGAGTTATAACTATATGTTTACAAGTGTCACATTGAGAGTGTAAGTAATGGTAGGTGCCTATAAAAAAAAGAGCATATATGGTGTGGCTGTTGTGTTGTAAGGAGGAATAAAATGGGCCTGTTTTTTAGTGATGGCAAAAACTTTTCTAATTACATAGTTTCAAAATATTTTTTGTTTTTACCTGGGCTCCACTTTCTGTATTTACAGTATGTAGTCCTTATACATTTTTAAAAGTGTTGTTTGTCAAATTATGACAATGATGTGCGACTGAAGCTACAGATTTACTCAGTTTTTTTATTTTTATTTTTATTTTATTTTTAAAGGTTGAACTGGGTGGACTTGTGTCTTTTTTCAACCTGTCTAACTATGTAACTATGTAACTCTCAATTCATATTATCTGTTTTTTATATACAATTTTTTTTTACAGATAAATATTTTACATTTTATGAGTGCATTTTTTTTTATTGAAAATTAGCACAGGGCACAAAATAAAGCCCTTAAGAATTTCCCAGTGTATTCAGGAATTTGTCTAGTGTCCTGTGCTAACTTGCATTTAATGGTTACCCTTTAAATGCATCAGCAATGTGCACCTGTATGGTGAAGCTAGACGGATTCGAAACAGGGTCACCTATATCTAGTGAGCCTTCACCTGGATCGATGTGATGGATTATACATTCTTCTTGACAAGCGCCTTTGTTAGTGTTAGACAATATTTAGTATAACGTTTTTTTTTGTATTCCTATGAAAATATTCAGTATCTTTATGCAATGAGAAGCCAGAAATCATGGGAAAGGGAGCCTAAAGCTCCACCTTCTTGTTGGATATGAGAATACATAATATTCATATGCTATATGTTATACTGAACGCACAAGAAAAATATGTTTTGAAACTGCAATACATAAAGAAATTATGTGCAAATCCATTTTACTTTCCATTTTTATAAAACAAATCTAATGCTACGATGGAGGAACCTTCGAACATACACAAACTCCAGCTGATGTTGCTGTTACCAGGGTTTCATTAAAAACATGAGAAAGACAGGGATAATATTAGGGACATTTCCAGCTTTAAATTATGTTTAGCTGATCTCATCTCACCTCCAGCAGCTAACAGAACAGGGAAGATCACCAGCATGCCAACCATGTTTTGTTCTGTTTGGCAGCAAAGAACAGTTTCAATTAAAAGAGTACCGCAGAACTTAACAATATAGAGCCATTCCAGGACTATGTCAAATATTCCATCACAGCATGTTTTTCACATCTCCTTGCCATGATTGTCAGCTAGTAATTAGAAACTAAGCAATAGTAGTAGGGTTTCCACTGAAGTGTGAGGATGTCTGTTATAGGAAAACCAAGGATTGGTTAGTTACATTGATAAATAATGAAGGATCACCATTGACATTTGAGTATAAACCCCCCTCCCTCTTGAAGAAGGTATGCACTTCATTGACTTGAGTGTCAAAGTAACTTTTTGTTCTTTAATACAGGTGCAACAAACTCAAACGACAACACCTTTGGTGTGTTTGTGGAGAAGAAAAAGCTTTTATTTGTATGATTGTGCCATTGGTAAGAATTCCCAAATATAGATGTATCAAATGAGAACAACTTATTGCATTTTTTGTGAAGTTGAGCATAGCTGTGCTTATATTGCTGTATTTGCTATCTATTACTATTATTATTTTTCTGAGTTTTAGGAATTGTATTCTATACTTGAAAAAATTCTATGGCAATATTATATTTAACCACATGCCGACCGCCTCCCGTCGTTATACATTAGAAAAATGGCACAGGTACCCGTATGTCACTCTGTCATCGGCGGCTAGCAGGCACAAGCGTGCCACGGGACCATGCCTGTGGCTCCCGCAGGAGAATGCACACAGCTACCGCAAACTCAATGTCTGTCAGCAGCCCATGATTGTGGCAAGGAGAGGCAGAACAGAGAGATGCCTATATAAATAAGGCATTTCCGTGTTCTGCCTAGCAAAATGACAGGAATCTACTGCTCCCAGTAGGGAGCAGTGATCTCTGTTATGCTCTAGTGAGCCCATCCCCCTACAGTTAGAACACACTGAGGGAACACACTTAACCCCTTGATCACCCTGTAGTATTTAACTCATTCCCTTCCAGTGACATTTACACAGTAATCAGTTCATTTTATAGCACTGATCATTGTATAAATGTCACTGATCCCAAAATAGTGTCAAAAGTGTTCAATATGTCTGCCACAATGTCAGGGTCATGATAAAAATCACAGATTACCGCCAATACTAATAAAAAAAATTATAATAATGCCAATAATGCCATAAATCCATCCCCTACTTTGTAGACATGATTAACGTGTGTAAACCAATCAATATATGCTTATTGTGATTTTTTTTACCAAAATTATGTAGAAGAATACATATTGGCCTAAACTGAGGAAGAACTTTTTTTATTATTTATTTATTATATTTATTATAGCAAATTTTTTTCTAAATGGTCACTCTTTTTTTATTTATAGCACAAAAAATAAAAGTCGCATAGGTCATCAAATATCACCAAAAGAAAGCTCTATTTGTTGGAAAAAAAAGGACATCAATTTTGTTTGGGTACAATGTCGCACGACCTCACAATTGTCAGTTAAAGCAAAGCAGTGCCATATTGCAAAAGGGGCTTGGTCAGGAAGGAGATAAGGAAGGAAGATAAATCCTTCCGGGGCTGAAGTGGTTAAACACTTTTGTTAACTTAGTTTAATTGCACATGTGGGTGTTTATTAATGTAATACATAATGTAATGTGTGTGTGTGCAGAGTGCAGCAAACCACTGCAACCTTAGCAACCAATCAAAATTCATGACTTAAATGATAAATAGTAAATATAAGTGATTTGTATAGATTTCTGCATGTTGCTCATGCTTCACTTATTCGGTATGGCAGTGTTACTTTTTTGAAAGTGCCAGTGAACTTTTTAGGTCAAACATTTGATTTATTTTTTAACAAAATGTTTTAGCTTAAAAATAATAATTATGCACTGTGGCACCCCTTATGAACCAAAATAATTTTCATTTCTGCTATAAGCCTGTTTATTCAGTGATGATTTTGTCATTAATTAAGATAACTTAATACATATAATGTTTTTTTAAGGAAAAACAAGGCTTTCTTTTAGAGAATATTGTCTTGAACAATGATTTTTTTCACAATTCTTAGCCAATTAAACATAATGAAACAATTCAAAAGGCAATTTTCTTTTTTTGAGCAGTGTCAGTTTAAAAATAAATAGTATTACTGCACATAAAAAAGTGCGTTTTTTATTCTGTAATTTGTCTTGTTCAAAATGACACTAAAATTATGATTTTGGAAAAAGGCATTGCAAAGTTATTTACAAATGAAGTAGAGTAGGTTTTTGCAATTTTGCAATTTTTCAATGTGATACATGTAAATATATGTAAATGGTGTAAAAATATCAATGAACAAAGCAAACAAAAACAGAAAAAAATTAAATATTAGTTAATAGTTAATAATAAATAATAGTTAAAAATCACCCGGAAAATTATAATTGAATGGAGAAGGAGAATAAGGAGTAAATTAGAGCTACTTAGCGCAAACCAAGGTTAATAAGAGGAACATTTAATTAAAAAAGAAAATACTTTTTTTTTTATTGTCAGGTTGCTTTAACTGACTTCATCTGCAGATGAATAAACAGAAAGATACACAATGAAACAATGTTTCATTGTATCTCTCTGTCTTGACGGCTGAGTAATGTTGTTGATGAACATTGGCAGATTCCTTTTTTTTTTACATCTTCTGCTGCCGGGACCTTCCCTGTGTACTCAGCAATGCAGCAGTGATTAATCAGAGCTGAATTGCCATGTACTTTGATGGGGGATCCCTGCAGCAGGGCAGAAGGAGTGTACATACTAGACATGCCCTGTGTACAATTATGACATTTTTGTTGGCGTGTCTAGCATGCCCACAGTCTGCCATTGGTTACTTACTGGTTTATATTTTTATGCATGAAGCTTAACCACTTCCCGCAAATTGGTGTACCCGTACATCAGTTAGAGAAAGTGGATGTACCGGGTCACCCCGGTACCATTTTTTAGAGCGGGCAGTCAGCTATCTGGTGACAATGATCAAATCAGCTCATCTGCCACTTGGTAGTTATCCCTGGCAGTAAATAACCCCCAATGTCACTTCAAATTTATTTGGCTGCTAATGGCACTGATTTTTTTTAAATCTACATTCACAAATGCCAATTTTGGCATTTTGAATACTTTTAAGTGCAAAGGAGGGATTTGGGGTATTTTAGACTCCTGGTCCCTTTATAAAGAGTACCTTGTGACAGAATATAAAAGTGATCAGATAATTTTTGTTTAAAGTGACAATGAAAAGAATAATAAATAAAATAAATATAAAAAAAATGTTTTAACCACTGTAAGACTGGCCACCATCTTTTGACGTTGGCACAATGGCTCTCTTCTGCGAAATGCCATAGGTGTATGGGACCTTACGCAGGCTCAGTTGCAGGTGGGCAGGCATGTGCCGGTGGTGGCGCACGCTCACTTCCACTTCACACTGTGGGAGTGTGCCCGTGGGCTGGAAGGACTCGATGTCCTCCAGCAGTCCACGATTGCCTTGTACACATGTAAACAAGACATTTCTTCATTCTGACAGGTGATATGACAGGGGTCTACTGTTCCCAGGGGTCGGGAACCATGATCTCTGTCATGTCCCAGTAATCCCATCCCCCCATAGTTAGAAAAACTCATAGGAAACACAGTTTACCCCTTGATCTCTCTCTGGTTTTAACCCCTTCCCTGCCAGTGACATTTACACAGTAATCAGTGGCTATTTTTAGCTCTGATCACTGTATATGGCAGTGGTCCCAAAAAAGTGTCAAAAGTGTCCGATCTGTCTGCCACAGTGTCACAGTCCTGATAAAAATCACAGATCACCACGATTACAAGTAAAAAAATTATAATAAAAATGCCATAAATCTATTCCCTATTTTGTAGATGCTATAATTTTTGCACAAACCAATCAATATACGTGTATTGCAACTTTTTTTACCAAAAATTTGTAGAAGAATACATATTGGCCTAAACTGATGAAGAAATTTGTTTTAAAAAAATAAATAAATGTGGGATATTTATTATAGCAAAAAGTAAAAAATATTGTTTCTATTTTTCAAAATTGTCACTCCCTTTTTGTTTATAGCGCAAAAAATAAAAACCGCAGAGGTGATTAAATACCAAATACTACCAAAAAAAGCTCTATATGTGTGAAAAAAAAATGTCAATTTTGTTTGGGTACAGCGTCGTATGACCACGCAATTGTCAGTTAAAGTGATGAAGTGCCGAATCGCAAAAAATGCTCTGGTCATTAAGGGAGTAAAACCTTCCGGGGCTGAAGTGGTTAGTCCCTATTCCTGCATGCTTACACATGCACGCATGTAAACGATGTTAAAATCACACATGTGAGGTATTACCACTATCGGCAGAGTAACCATTAAAAATTTTAAAGTGTTGCCTATGGAGATTTTTAAGTACCGTAGTCGACATTCAACGGGTGTGCGCAATTTTAAACTGTAACATGTTTGGTATTTATTTACTTGGTGTAACATCATCTTTTGCAATATTCAAAAAAAAATGGGCTAACTTTACTGCTTAGTGTTTTTTAAACTCGGTGAAGTGTATTCTTTACAAAAAAATTGCATTTGAAATATCACACCACAAATTGCAAATTCATAAATGGATTCATATTCCAGTATGGGGAAGGAACCATAAGTTGGTCTAGTTGGTTGCTTGGTGTACTATTGGTGTACTATTCCTTGTCTCTTCAGGTATGAGGCCACTTCTTTGCTTATGTATTCTCCCCCATTGTCGTGCGTAATGTTCCTGGTTTGCGTTGGAATTTGTTGCTAGATGTGGCAACAAACTCTTGAAGTTTCTCTGATGTTTAATTCTTGTGTTTCCTCAGAAAAGTTGCAGGAGGTGGGTGTTTTATCTTTGAGAATCCTGTAGAAGGGGAGCACGTGTGGTTTTTGCTTCAATACAGCACTTGCATTTAACGTGTACTTTGCAAGGCGCAATTGTGCCATAAGTGAATACATTTGCTGTGTAGGTCATTGGAGACTATATTGACTTGCTGATCTGTGGTGAAGAGCATGTATAGTTGATCATTCAGTTTTCCTTTTGCGAGGAATCGCTTATTATTGTGAATTGTGCATTCATCGCCGTGAAACTTAACTGTGAGACCATTGTTTGTAAAACTTTTCACTGTTAGGAATATGCCTTCTAGTTCTGGAACATACAGCACTTTATTTACAAGGATACTATGCTTGCCTCCTTGTGATGTAATGCAGTTCAAAAAGCCATGGCCTTCTGTTGTGATCTTTTTTGCTTTTTTTCATTTGCTAGGAAAACTTTGTCTTTTGCACTGTAATCAATGTTGGTGAAGAAGATTTCATCGCTAGTTATGTGGCTTTTCGCACTTGACCCTATGTACCAGCCGCATGGCTTGCCGCTCTGTGTCACTTTAAAGGTAACACTCCATGCTGTGTCTTCAGTTTCCTTTGTGGCTGCTTTGACTCTTTCTTTTGTGGATAGCTCTAGCTTTTGCTACTCGGCTTTCCATATACAACACTCTTTTTTTAAGTGGCTGGGCCTTTTACAGTGAAAACAGGCTCTGCTTTCTTTGTTGTGCTTTGTGCCTTTGTCCATCTTAAGAGCTTTGTCATCATGGTGCATATTTTCTTTCCTTCTGTCATATTCATCGATTAATTTCCCCTTGACATATTCTAGTGTCAGCTAGACATGTGCGCCATCAATAAATTCATTTTGTTTCGCTCCATTGCATTTTGTATTAAAATGAATTCAATTTGGATTAGTTCGAAATATGAATTTTCATTAGATTCGTAAACTTTTCGTAACAATTACGAATGCTCATTATGATGGATTTATCATTATGCAGGGCCCTTACCATCCCTGTGCTGTGCTGACTTCCTGGGTTTTTAACTTTTAGGTTTGTTAACTTTTCGTAACAATTACGAATTTTTCTTATGATGAATTTATCATTATGAGGAGCTCCCACCATCTCTGTGCTGCTGCTGTGCTGACTTCCTGGGTTTTTAACTTGTAGGTTCATTAACTTTTCGTAACAATTATGAATTTTCATTATCATGAATTTATCATTATGAGGGACTCCCACCATCCCTGTGCTGTGCTGACTTCCTGGGTTTTTAACTTGTAGGTTCATTAACTTTTCATAACAATTACGAATTTTCGTTATGAGGGACCCCCAGAACCCCTGTGCTGTGCTGACTTCCTGGGGTTTATAACTTCATCTTAACAAATAATCATAGTTTGATTTGTACGAATGTATGAATTTCCGGAAATTCCTATGAGTTTACGATTCATATGAAACTAATCACACATGTCTAGTGTCAGCTCCTGCTTGGGTCTGGTTTCTAAAGCATTAAGAGCAGTATATATCTCTGGAAGGCTGCAGAGGAGCAGGGTGACAATATGGTTATCTTTGATGTTCTCTCTGATGGCGTGCAGCTGTTTTATGATCTCTAGCCTAGTTTTCACGTGGTTACACATTTGCTGACCTTCTTCTAGACTTATCTTATATAACTTTCTTAGTAGAAACAGATTACTGTTGAGGCTTGAACACTCATACAGTTTGTGTAATGAAGTACACATACCTTTGGCCATTTTCTCTGTTCTTTTGTGGATAAGCTGGGTATCTTCCACTAGTAAGCTTTTGCTTGTCTGTCCTTCCTATCCCATTCCTCCATCTCTACATTTGTGGGTCTGTCTGTATTCAGCACTTGCCACAAGTTATCCATACTAAAAAGAATTTCCAGGTTAAACTACCATAGCTGGTAATTGGCATTGTTCGGCTTTGCTATTGCAAACTTCACATCTGAACCGCTTGCCATCTTTCAATAGCTTGCATACAGTACTCACAGATTCACTGTAGAATTATTTTCAGTGCCTGGATGCCTACTGGGTGCACTGGGTTATCCTCTCCAATGCATGGGTGTCTGGAACCCATACCATATTAGCAGAGTATTGAAATCATGGGCTGGAAGCTTCTTGTATACAGCAGAACACCTTTACTTTCATGGAGAAATATATTACATGCCTTTTTTCATAGAAGAGGAATAGAACAGGAACAGGGAGCATACAAATACATGCACTGAACATAGACATAACATCCTGTGATCACATTACTATAGAATAAAACACTATAACACTGCAGTGTCACCTGCTGGAAAAATAGGTATAATGCATACAGTATTGTCAGTTATCAACAATGCTGTTGTTCTTCCAACAAACTATATGCTGCCACTGTATCTCCCTCTCACATCACCTTGTATGAAAGTGATGCACCGCCACTGGGAAATGGCTCCCAGAGCAGAGCAGATCAGCAACCTAGGATTAAAACTAGCAGGATGTACTATTTGTTCTCTTTACTCCTGTAAACTCATTGAGCAGAATAAATAGCTAGGTAAATAAATAGAATAAACAGAATAAATAGCTAGGTACAGAGTTTATGGATACAGAGGGAAACAACTAACACTGGCTGTTAATTAATATTGTTAACAGTAAATAATTAAAGTCCCCAATTTAAACATGGTTTGGGTGGTTTTAATAGCGACTGCTAATGATATTGAGGTAATAATTTATATTTTCACAACAACCTTGTAGGCTTGAAAAGAAGGTCCAATGGGCCCACCTGCAGCCCACAAGATGCAAGTTGGAAAGCTCTTATATCAAAGAACACGGAGCTAGGATTCTTGTAATAAATAAGGCTTTTAGAAATATATATATATATAAAACATGTTACATATATTTGCAGTTTATTTTGTCGCATTAAGCAAACATATATCTTTTGCTAGAAGTTAGTTTAAATCTTTAGGATTTGCCACTGGTCTACTTTATGACCATATTTTGTATGAAAATAAGAAGAAAACACAGCTTTAAAGCTTCTTCAACTTTGTCCCATCTTTATCAATGGTTACAATTACAAGTTTTATGGCATCACTGCAACCAATAAAGAGGCACTTTTTTAATCAAGAACAACAATACATTTAAGTGTTTATAAATATATAACAAATACTAGACCATTATTTCTATACAAAAAAATGCAGTTTCACAAATAAAGTCATAAATATGTATTTTAAGGCCCACTTAAAATGCTTATGTCAGAGCAAATAGGGAAGCTTTTTTGCTAGCATATAAAGTAGTGGTACACTCCAAACAACTGATGATCATTGCAAATCTATGGCATTTAGCCTTGTGTTCCCATTCAGACTGTAACAGCAGTTGGCAAAGTGGAGTGAAACAGTTTTGGCCACAAAGTCAGTTACACAGCGAGACCCAGTAAACCAATTTAGTTCTTACAAAACTGGTACAGCATTTTACTGTGCTTGAGCCAGGGCCAGAGCTTCTGCCTGTTAAATATGAAGCTGGATTTTTGATTGTGCCCTTTGATAAAGTAACAATCACTTATCACACTAGTGATGGTTGTCAATAACTACTGATAATAATGATGGTCTACATAATCGTACAAAATATTGCAGCCACATATTGATACAGTATAAGACTTACACCATCTGGTCACCCATGAATCCTGATAAATGTACTTTGTAGTAGTAGTAAGTCAATCCCAATGAATGCTAAATAGCTAAATTATCTCCATTTTCCGAGAATAATTTAACTGTACTGTATGTTTATTCATATATTAACAAGTAAAAGTAAAAACATGGCTACAATGAAAATAACAATTTGGTGTATACTGAGATGCCTAAGCTGAGTTATTGTTGGCCTGAGCATCCTAGTATTGAGACAATAGTTTTGATTTACTAAAGTAGTGCATTTTTCACTTACAATCACCTTTTAATCAAATGCAAGGTATATTATATTTTTGACTTTTCAATGCATATGATTGGATATTTAAAGTGAACCAAGGTTCACTGGATTGCAAGAACCTTCCACTCCCTTACTGTATCAGTCATAGTAATGTCACTGCATCATAAAGGCATATTCTCATATTCTTAGATGGCAAGAGAGTGAGGACACATCCAGGCTCTGGGAGAAGGTGACATCACAGAGGAGCCATGGCTAAAGCTGACATAGTTCTCATTGGATTGACTGTCATGGGCCAGAACCTAAACCATAAAGTGGTTGTAAAGGCACAATGTTTTATTTTACCTTCATGCATTCTATGCTGAAGGTAAAAAAAACTTCTGTGCTCAGCATCCCCCCAGCCCCCCCCCCCAATACTTACCTGAGCCCCCTCCTGATTCAGCGATGTCCACGTGAGCCTTGCCTCTCTGGCAGACTCACACTTCTGATTGGCTTTTGGCAGCAGCGGGAGCATAGTTCTTTTGCAAAACCATTGCACATAGCAGGTAAGTATAGCATGTTTGTTATTAAAAAACAAAACAAAAACAAGACTTTAATATCACTTTAATATGAACAAGCGCAGTCTGCAAATTTACCGGACAGTGTCTAAAGTCAACGAGTTTCTGGCCAATTGCAAGAGATGGTGTCCAAGCTGAAGAAGCCACACCTGGTGATGATGTTGGTAAAAGCAGACCAGGACGCTTTCATCAAGAGCCTTGTTCCATTACTGTTGCCTGGTGACATCTTCATCGATGGTGAGAACTCTGAATACTGTTACACAGGCCCACTTTGATGCCTGGAGGACACAAGGGAGCTTGGCCTTATATCAAATATATCTTCCAGAGCATAGCCACAAAGGTTGGAAAACAGCCATGCTGTGATTGGGTGGGTAATGAAGGTTATGGCCACTTTGTAAAAATGATGCACAATGGTATTGAATATGGTGACATGCATTTTATCTGTGAGGCTTATCATCGAATGAAGGACATCCTGCAGATGGATCATGATGAATCGGCAAAGACGTTTGAAGAGTGGAACAAGACAGAGCTGGACTCATTCCTAATCGAGATCACAGCTGACATCCTCAAATACTGGGATGCCAATGAAGCTCACTTGCTGTCCAAAATTCATGACACAGCCAGGCAGAAAGGAACGGGAAAATGGATGGCAATCTCAACTCTAGATGTTGGTGTTCCTGTGACCCTCATCAGTTAAGCTGTGTTTGCACTCTGTCGTCGCTAAAGAAATAAAAGAAAGAGGTGAGCAAGCAGCTGTAAAGACCAAAACTGTTAGAAATGTTTTTATATTTGAATATATATTCTTCTACATGCAGTATGACAGAAATATACTACCATCATAGTACATAGGCCCTAATAAATACACTTTATATTCCAGATATGAAAGAAAAAAAATCTGTTGAGTTTACAGAAAAAGACAGATTGAATGTTAATAGTTTATAAGCAATGTTGTTACTATATGTCATTCAGAAATGACACTGGGAGAAGAACATAGCATGATTCACTAGGATATAATTGGTATAATAATAATAATGCATATGTAATTTGCAATACTGGTTAGACATGTGCATTCGTTTTCGTCCGAATGCATTTTCGTCCGAATTTCAGCTATTTTCGTTTTCGTTTTGACAAACGATAACGAAAGCACAAAATCCGAAAAACGAAAGATCCGACATAAATAAATGCTTTATTTTTGTTTTCATTGTTACAACAGTTCGATATAGAATAGGAGATTCGACATGACTCTGACAACAATCTGTGTCTATAGAACCTGTGTTCGAATGTGCCTAACCTTACCTCTATTAGTCCAAGATTATATAGAGAAAATATTCGACAGAGAAAAAAGATTTGACAGAGAGAAAAGATTCTGCAAGATACTGTCCTAAAAAGTGTTTGGGGACCCGGGTCCTGTCCCAGGGGACATGGATCAATGCAAAAAAAAGTTTTAAAAACGGCCGTTTTTTCGGGAGCAGTGATTTTAATAATGATTAAAGTGAAACAATAAAAGTGTAATATTCCTTTAAATTTCGTAGGGGGGGGGTTGTCTATAGTATGCCTGTGAAGGGGCGCATGTTTCCCGTGCTTAGAATTGTCCCTGCACAAAGTGTCATTTATGCAGGAAAAAAAGTCCTTTAAAATCACTCGCAGCTATTATGAATTGTCGGCTCCGTAATACAGAGAACACTCATTGAAAGTCATTGATAAAAAAATAAATAAATAAATTAAAAAAAAAGCGTGGGGGTCCCCCAAATTCAATAACTAGGCCCTTCAGGTCTGGTATGGATATTAAGGGGAACCCTGCCTCAAATTTAAGAAAAAATTTGACGTGGGGTTCCCCCTAAATATCCATAACCAGACCCTTCAGGTCTGGTATGGATATTAAGGGGAACCCCGCGTCAAATATAAAAAAATTGACGTGGGGTTCCCCCTAAAAATCCATACCAGACCCTTTATCCGAGCACGCAACCTGGCAGGCCGCAGGAAAAGAGGGGGGACGAGAGAGCGGCCCCCCCTCCCTCCTGAACCGTACCAGGCTACATGCCCTCAACATTGGGAGGATGCTTTGGGGGTCTGTGACCCCTCAAAGCACCTTGTCCCCATGTTGATGAAGACAAGGGCCTCATCCCCACAACCCTGGCCGGTGGTTGTGGAGGTCTGCGGGCGGGGGGCTTATCAGAATCTGGAAGCCCCCTTTAACAAGGGGACCCCCAGATCCCGCCCCCCCCTGTTTGAAATGGTAAGGGGGTACAAAAGTACCCCTACCATTTCACAAAGAAAGTGTAAAAAATGGTTAAATAAAACAAACACACTTTTGAAAAATTCCTTTATTAAAAATAAAAAAATAAAAAAAAGATTCCAGCGGCGGTAATCCACTCTTGCTATCCAGCGACGGACGGTCATCTCTCCAGCGATGTCTCATCTCATCCAGCGCAGCGAATCCTCCGTCCTTCTTCTGTCTCCGTGGAGGAGACACTGCAAGGATTCCGGCGGCTGACGTTTCTAATATACGGAGGGCGGGGCCACCCGTCACCTGACCCCGCCCCCCTCTGACGCAAGGGGAAACCCGGGGTTCCCTGTGACGTAGGGGTGACCCGCACCCCTCTGATGTAACACAGGCAGGTTTCCGTTACATCAGAGGGGGGCGGGGTCACCCATACGTCACGGGGAACCCCGGGTTTCCCCTTGCATCAGAGGGGGGCGGGGTCAGGTGACGGGTGGCCCCGCCCTCCGTATATAAGAAACGTCATCCGCCGGAATCCTTGCAGTGTCTCCTTCACGGAGACAGAAGGATGGATCGCTGCGTTGGATGAGATGAGACATCGCTGGAGAGATGACCGTCCGTCGCTGGATAGCAAGAGTGGATTACCGCCGCTGGAATCTTTTTTTTATTTTTTTATTTTTAATAAAGGAATTTTTCAAAAGTGTGTTTGTTTTATTTAACCATTTTTTACACTTTCTTTGTGAAATGGTAGGGGTACTTTTGTACCCCCTTACCATTTCAAACAGGGGGGGGGGCAGGATCTGGGGGTCCCCTTGTTAAAAGCGGCTTCCAGATTCTGATAAGCCCCCCGCCCGCAGACCTCCACAACCACCGGCCAGGGTTGTGGGGATGAGGCCCTTGTCTTCATCAACATGGGGACAAGGTGCTTTGAGGGGTCACAGACCCCCAAAGCATCCTCCCAATGTTGAGGGCATGTGGCCTGGTACGGTTCAGGAGGGAGGGGGGCCGCTCTCTCGTCCCCCCCTCTTTTCCTGCGGCCTGCCAGGTTGCGTGCTCGGATAAAGGGTCTGGTATGGATTTTTAGGGGGAACCCCACGTCAATTTTTTTAAAAATTTGAAGCCGGGTTCCCCTTAATATCCATACCAGACCTGAAGGGTCTGGTTATGGATATTTAGGGGGAACCCCACGTCAAATTTTTTCTTAAATTTGAGGCAGGGTTCCCCTTAATATCCATACCAGACCTGAAGGGCCTGGTAATTGAATTTGGGGGGCCCCCACACTTTTTTTTTTTATTTATTTATTTTTTTTTTTTTATCAATGACTTTCAATGAGTGTTCTCTGTATTACGGAGCCGACAATTAATAATAGCTGCGAGTGATTTTAAAGGACTTTTTTTCCTGCATAAATGACACTTTGTGCAGGGACAGTTCTAAGCACGGGAAACATGCACCCCTTCACAGGCATACTATAGACAACCCCTCCCCTACGAAATTTAAAGGAATATTACACTTTTATTGTTTCACTTTAATCATTATTAAAATCACTGCT
The DNA here is from genome assembly GCF_037356315.1 of Lithobates pipiens. NCBI lineage: Eukaryota > Metazoa > Chordata > Amphibia > Anura > Ranidae > Lithobates > Lithobates pipiens. The sequence goes on from NW_027507748.1 coordinate 172,018,642, forward strand.
CCCGAAAAAACGGCCGTTTTTAAAACTTTTTTTTGCATTGATCCATGTCCCCTGGGGCAGGACCCAGGTCCCCAAACACTTTTTAGGACAGTAACTTGCAAATTAGCCTTTAAAATGAGCACTTTAGATTTTGAACGTTGGAGTCCCATAGACTTTAATAGGGTTCTAAAGTATGCTATATACTAGCTCTGTCGAATCTTCTTTATACATTCGACAGACACCATAAGCCTTCAAAGACAGATTCGACCGTGATTCATGTGGATTTTCGGACGAATGCAATTTTTGAACGAAAAACGAAATAAATAAAAACGAATTTCGGGAGTAACTAAATAAATTAAGTTTTCAGACGAAAACGAAATTCCGAAACGAAATATTTTACTCTGCACATGTCTAATACTGGTCCATGAGTTCAGCCATGTGGTTGTTATTTTGATCTCATATTGGTTTTCATTGTTGTAAATAGTAACCATTACAGCTTGTACTTGGTCAAGGCCAAGTTGACGCTTCCCTTACACTTCTTGTCCTATTCCCCTGGGGTTGAAGATATAATGAGCACAAAGTGGCACACATGCCTGCAGGAGTTCTGTATTGGTAGATGTTGTGGCAGATGTGGAGCTGATGCAATTACAGAAGGCAAGCTGACAGATGCATAGTCAGGTGGGCAGAAGTTGGCAACAACTGGGCAGCAGAGGTAAAGAATCAGGAACCAGAAGTCAGAGCCAGGACAAGGTCAGTTACAGGTGAGCAGAGCAGGTACTGGAACAGCAGGCAGGAGGCAATGTCAGATTACAAGCTGGAGGCAGGAATAGGAGTTCAGGAACAAGCATAGTCTTTAAGCTGGGTCAGGATACAGACATACAGTAAGCATGGGATCAGGTCACAGGCAAAGGAGCTGACAACCACTCAGCAATGATCCTGAATCCTGCAATTTCTTTAAATATGCCACTGGATGCCAAACGTGCATGCTTATGTTCATGAGCATGCCAAGGCTCAAGCTCACATGTGTGCGCACATGTATACGTGTAGATGCACCCAAGGCCCTTATTCTGTGCACAGTTCTATGGACCGTTATGCATGCATGCCCATTTTTTTGAGCATAGGTATGAGATCAGTTTTCCTGACAGCTAGATTCATAAAAAGCTAGAGCCCTTCAATATTTGTTCAAATGACCATAATCCTCACAGCTGAAAGAAAAGTGTCACCAGAACAAGGCTAGATAGAAAGTCTTCCAAAGGAGAAACTTGTTATGGTGACAACTTTCTAAGAAACTGTGTAAAAAAGTTTTTCCTTTAGTTTGGAGATACTATCTTTAACTACACATTGGTTCTATGAACATGAAGGAAAATCTCCCCAATAGAATAGAGATGGCAAAAAAGAACAGGGGTTTTAAATCTTCTCTACTCTAGCCAAAACTAAAAAGTTTGGCCTATACTTTAACCGATTGCCAACTGACTAACGTACTAGTATGGCGGCGAAGCAGCCTCCATGTACTGGAGTACCTAGTACATGATCGGTGTGCCCGGGAAGGGGGCGCCATCATGTGCCAGCCAGCTCAGCTGCAGGTTAAGGGCAATGGTTGCCCATCTGTACCCATTGCATGGCTCATTGATTCAGAGAACAGAGGTCTGTGATTGTAAATAGTACAGAGCTCTGCTCACAGACTAAGCAGGGAAACAAAAACAAGATCCTAGCACTTTTAAACTTAAAACCTGCCACTCTCTCCAATCGCCAATTCAAACTCCTATCACAGATCACTACAGCCGTGAAACAAACAATTACCAAAGCTTAGAAATCCCTTCCTTAATAATGACTGAAACTAAAGATAGAGTCAATCAAGCAATGATCCATGCCAAAAGAGAGGCTGTAACCCAAGATAAAATATCCAACTTTGAGAATATATAGAATCCCTGGGTGACTCACTTTTTGCCTTCCAATTTTGATGTTTCTCTACTAAGACCTTGGTAATCTTGATTTATACTTCCATTCTCTGTATTCATGGTATGTGTTTATTACCATGTACTACCCCGGGGACCCCTACTACCTCTCATTTATTTCTTCCCTATCTATTTTTTTTCCTACCTAAGATTACCTTTACTTTTATATTTTTTTTTCTTGTATCTTCTTTCTCTCTTCTACTTTTTCCCCACTATTCTCTCTCTCCTATTTCAATTTACTCTTTATATAGTTCTGATAGCAGATCTTTTATTTCCTTGGTTATCATTATACCAATTGTACATAGTTCCATATGCTAAAATTGTTTTAAGTAAACTACTTTTAGTTTATGTTGGAACTACAACTCAATATTATTACCATATATGCAATCTTTTCTTTTGCTGCCATCATATGTACTTATGTATACGGATTCTTAAAATTCAATAAACAAATTTGACAAGGAAAAAAAAAACAAGATCCTTAGTAAAAGCAGCATATATCACACACATTACACATAGTTAGGCACACATTTAACTACTTCCTACTCAGTGTCATTAGTACACTGACATATTATTAGCACTGATCACTGTATTCATGTCACTGGTGATGTCATTGGCAGTTAGTCAGTTCCCTCCAGTGTCAGCTAGTGTTAGATGGTCTGCCACACTTTCACAGTCCTGTTATAAGTCTATGATCAATTTTGGCCAAAATGTATGACAAAATTAGATTTTTTTTTATTGGATATGTTTTATAGCAAATAATAAAAATATATATTTTTTGGTATCTTTTGTTTATATCACAAAAAAGTGGTGTTCAAATACACCCAAAAGAAAGCTCTATTTGTGTGAAAAAAAATTATATAAATTTTGTTTGTTTACAATGTTTCATGATTGGGCAATTGTCAGTTAAAGTAGCGCAGTGCCAAATAGAAAAAAAATGTCCTGGTCATGAAGGTGGTAGTCTTTCAGAGGTCAAGTAGTTAAATTAGACTAACATTCCCCCTCTTTCTTGTGCTTGACACCCACTAACAAACTCTTTTGGTGGTATTAACAGAAACTGGGGAAAAACTTTTGTTCATCTACAAACTTATATTTGTATGTGATCATGGGGATGTCATGGTTTTCAGTCCAAGATTTCCTTTTACCACATACTGGTTGTGGTAATAGGGAAACATATTTTCATTCCTGAAAACACTGGTATATACTATTTAGAGTTTATATGGGATTTGAAAGACAGGTTTATATCTATATACCATGACTCACTAGTGGTTCTCCTAAAATATTACTCAATCAATCACATATTGCTATTATTACTGCTGCAGATAGTGACTTAATTGGGTATGGTGTAAAGTATACTATTGCAAATGCATTTGCATTGAATTTCAGTTGCATTCCTCTTAAAGCCTATTTCTAACAATAATCACATATTCAATGCAAATTCGAATTCCTATTCCTATTTTATTTCTCTATATTTACTTCTTATTGTATTAGTAGGCCTTTGGAAGTATTGTTCTACTAATTAGTAATGAAACACAAGTCATGTAACCATAGTAACACACATTATTACGCATAAGAGGTGTAAACTGGATTTCTGCTAATAAATAATGTGAAAATATGCATTTTTGGATAGCCATCATAAGAGGAATATTAATATAAATAGCAGAGTTATATGACAGAAAAGACAGGGGTAAAAATGGCTCAGGTAACCTTGGAAACACAGAGAATTAATTAGGTATAGTTTTAGGCATTTTGCTTTAGGAGTAAAAATATGCAGGCTTTGTATTTATTGGTGACAACTATATGAGGGTTTCATCTATACAGTATGTGCTCTGACTATTGCAAAGTACATCATTATCATCTCAAAATAATAGTTTATAACATTTATCCAGATGAGCAAATTGTTCTAGCGTGGTAACATAGAACACGTACGATGGGCCAGTAGCGAATAGCTTTTGTCTCGTAATTTATTCTGAGCATGCGTGGCACTTTGTCCATCGGAATTGTCTACACACAATCGGAATTTAAACAATCGGATTTTGTTGTTGGAAAATGTTAGATACTGCTCTCAAACTTTATGTGTTGGAAATTCCGACGGAAAAAGTCCGATAGAGCCCACACACAATCACATTTTCCGACAATAAGATCCGATCGCACATTTTCCGTTGGAAAGTCCGACCATGTGTACATGGCATTACTCACACTTTTCCTATACTGTTTAAGACTGCTCCTTGCTGGGGTGTGGGAATTTATTTAAATTCCACAACACTTTCCTTTTAGACTTTAGATGTCCAGTGCCATGCTTGTCCAACATGCTCCTTGTGGATGATTTGGGGGTGTCCCACATAGGGTTGCCACATCATCCTTTTAATCCAGGACACATCCAGGACACATATGAATTACACAGGTTCTGAGGCTAAGGCACCACATGAGTTTAATTGTGACCTTAATCAGCCACAGAACCTGTATGTGTCCTGGATTAAAGGGATAATGTGGCAACTCTAGTCCCACAATGCCTTGTGCTCCCTTAGTCAAATCTGTACATGCTGACAGGATTTTACCAGCTTTGAGTCCATGGGGAGTACATATTCCATATTTTTTTTTTTTTTTTAACAAATGCTTGCATTCATGTGTCTTTAAGGGCAACATAAAAGCATAGCATCTTATATAAGCATTTCATTTTTATCTTTTATTTGTATCTTTTATTTCCATATCAGGACATTTCTATGTAAACCTAGCATCAGAAACATTTGCTGCCTCTAAAATCATATTCAGGAAATATTAATAAACTAATTATAATCCCTTTGGTGTTCTTATATAAAATGTCTAAATTTAGCATTACCTGAAAAATAAAAACCTTTGTTTCTCCCAGAATGAAAGACTGTCTATTTTGAATGCTGCCACCTGAGACTAAGAATTTTTCATGATGGACAATAAATATCCAATGCATGGAATGTAGAGATACGCAATAAATCAACATTAAAGAATGAAAATATTTTCAGATAAAATGAAAGTTGTGTTAAAAGTACCAGTGAATCATATAAAATCAAGGTCTCTGAGCTTTCAAACATCTCGGGAATTTCTGGGAATATTCTGTAACAAAATGCTGCACAACCTAATGGACCGTATAACAACATATGTACAAAAAGGAATGGCTGTCAGTGTTGTTATTTCATGTGTGTTTAGTCAGAAAAAAAAGCTAGATGGTTTAGGAATCATAAGTTCCTAGTTTCTGAATATATTCTTTATATATTGATGCTTATAATTTTTGTATAGTTAATTTGTAAAATAATTAGGCAGATTTCCTTCACTGTTACTTTAGTGTTTTATGACGCATTGACAGACATAAAAAAAATTAGAGAATTTCCACTTACTGTTATCAATGATCCCCATAAACATCCAACCAACCCAAACTTTGCTAGTTACCAATTCACTTGAGCAGAATGGATTTTATGGCAGATTTACAGAAACACTATTCTTCATGGACTGGATCTCTTGATACCTATACAGGCAAATTAATGATAAAGCAAATATTGAGGTGATTGCTCATCTGCAAGGCCAAGTACACCGGATAACATGAATCACTCATTTAGAACCATTTGACTCTCAGCCTAGTATAAAATGCTCTGGAGGAAAATGTTTAGGGACTGCTGTATCAAAACAGATGCTGCCGTCTTCATTCCCTTTAATACAATAAATGCTGTACTAACTGCATATATGTACAGAGGCATTTGGCTTCATTCATTTTTCATATAGCAAATGCAAGACAGCCTTTAACAGACTCTGCTAAGAGCTCCCATTTGGTAATTTTTGTGTCTCAGTTGCATTTCTCTAGAGAGTCTTTGGAGATGTTACCTGGAAATTGGATTATTAAACTGTGGAGGGTACTATCCTTGAAAAAAATCATGTAGCTGTAATGTTGTTTGTCTATGTGTTTCCCTTTTTTTAACAAAGATAAAAAATAGTATTTTTCAGAAACTTTTAACTGTATTTTCTTTACTTTTAAATTCAATAAAAAGGTTTACCTATGCAAACCTGGAACGTCCTTAGTTTGTGATTTTATTCCCTTTATGTTTGACTTATTAGCCTTTGCCCTGCAGGGCAATATTTTGTTTATTATAACATAAAACCTCCATAAAAACAAAAGTATTAAAATTGTTGTAAAGTCAAAAGTTATTTTTTATCTTAATGGATTACCTGCATTAACTGGTTGCTGCCTAGCCACAATACATAGCAGGGCAGCACGGGTAGACTGGATCACATAAATGTATATGATCCAGCCAAGGTTCATAAAGAATGCCCCCTGATGAGTGCAGGAAACCACTCTCGCAACCTCTGTGTCCACTGGATACAGCTGATTTCAGCTATGCAATCACATGATCACAATATCAACCAAGCTGTTATGAATCAATTTCATTGTGATTCCTATAGTAATATTGTGATTGGCCCACAGCTATCGCATGGTACCTGGGCAAATCACAGCCCCCCATACCATGTGATATCTGTATGCCAATCACTGCACACAATAGTAATCACACCTGTTATGAATATAACCCGTTCATCACAGTTCAACACAATGCTGCTATAGTGATTAACACAGTAAAAGGAATCAAAGTGTAAAGGAAGAAAAATCCCTGCATAGGACAGCATCAGTATGGTAACACTGAACTACTCTAAAGAAAATATGTAAAAAAATGGTAAAAAATGTTAAAGCATTGGAATAAAACTTTTTTTTTAACATGTTGTCACTAGTCAGTATCCCTGAACACCACCACACCAGCCATATGTTGATGCTGTACAGCACTGGTGACAGTATGTAAAATTATTTTTTCCAGTATTTCCAAAAATTGGAACAAAAAATGAAATGACAACTTCACCATGACAAATTTACCATGCCCATTGCCTCTTATTAAATACCTCAGACAGACTGTTATTACATCAGGATTGATCAGTTTTCAAACCTACATATATATATAGTTTGTAGACACTTTATTAACTCAAACCAATTAACATACACTTATTGATATTTTGTTTACCAAAGATATGTAGCGGAATACATTTTGGCCTAAATGTAAGAAGAAATTAGAAGATATGTTTTACAACAGAAAGCCAAAAATTAAATATTTTTTTCCGAAATATTCAGTCTTTTTTGTTTATATAGCAAGAAATACAAATCCCAGAGGTGATCAAATATAACAAAAAAAAAGTAATATATATTGTGAAAGATATCATGGCACGCTTTAAAATTGCACCCGCTCGTAGAATGGCAACAAAATTATTATACCCTAGGCGATCATGGTGATACCTCACATGTGGCGTTTGAACACTGTTTTAATATGCGGGCACTACTCACATATGCGTTTGCTTCTGCACGTGAGTTCATCGTAAGGGTCGGTTCACACAGGGGCGACCCGTCAGGCGACTTAGCCGCCTGACAAGTCGCGTCCCGCTCTATGCAATGGAACCGTTCTAATCGGAGCGACTCAAGTCGCTCCGACTTAGAAAAAGGTTCCTGTACGACTTTTGGGGCGACTTGCATTGACTTCTATACAGAAGTCATTTCACAAGTCGCCGCTAAAGTCGGATCCCGGTCGCCTGAGGCAGTCGCGCTGCAAGTCGTGCTGCCTCAGTGTGAACGGGCTCTGATGGGGCACGTTTAAAAATGTTTTTTTTATTTTTATTTATTTTACCTTTTATTTTTTATTTTTACACTGTTTTAAAAAAAAAATTAAACATCCTTGTAATGTTCATTTGAACTTTCAGTCCAACTTCGGGTGCGATTTGAAAGACATCTGTGAGGGTTCATGCACAGATGTCTATTGAAATTGCCCCCAAAGTCACCAAAAGTAATGCAGGAACTATTCGACATTGCACCAATTGGGACGCTCCTTTTGCCAGCAATAGGATTTGATCTGACATGCGATTTGACCTGTCAAATCACATGTCAAATTGCGCCGATGTGAACAGGGGCTAAAGGGAAATTGCAATATGTGTTCAAAAAGTGAAAATAGTACATGTATAAGTTTACTTCTGGTTTATATTTGTGCATAAAATATGCCAAAACATCAATAAACACTTAATTACCAACATATATAGAAAAAATAGGAGTATATAAAAGAGAAAATGTCATTAATAGTTCAGAGGATTGAGGGTATTAAAATGTTGATTAATGAAGCTGCCAATATGGCATGCTTGCCTTTAGCCTTTTTCATACAGTGAAAACAATTTCACTTTTAGAAAGCTGCCATTTAAGATTGATATTATATTGATTTGTCTCTCTAGGAAGGCATTTTAAAGCATAGTATGGAGTAAATGTAAAGTGAATGTCGATGGGAATAAAACAAAATCATATCTGTTTGTGATTTTTCAGAAAGCTTACATTCATTTACAAATGTATTTTTTTTTTTAGAAAATAAAAGCTATTCTCACAGTACAAATTAAGAACTGGGGTTATAGAGTTCAAGGCCTTGTCCAGTGGTCATAATGGTCACAACACATGTTCCTATAGAATGACTCACCCTCGATTTTCTTGACTGTAAGCCATAGCCGCAATACAAAGATGTTTGAAAAATGGCATGGGGGAGGCTGGGATCTGGGGATCTCCTTGTTAAAGGGGGCTTCCAGATTCTGATAAGCCCCCCACCCACATACCCCCACAACCACTGGGCAAGGGTTGTGGGGATGAGGCCCTTGTCCCCATCAACATGGGACAAGGTGCTTTGCTAGACTACTTCAAAGCACCCTCCCCATGTTGAGAGCATGTGGTCTGGTGCAGTTCAGGAGGGGGGCCCTCTTTTCCTGCAGCCTGCCAGGTTGCATGCTCGCATAAGAATCTAGTATGTATTTTGGGGGGACCCCTAAACCTTTTTTTTAAATTGTGTTGCAGGGTTCCCCTTAAAATATGGATTTTGGGGGGACCCCATGCCATTTTTTTAAAATTTTGGTTTGGGGTTCCACTTAATATTAATATTTTTTCAATGAGTTTTATCTATATTGCCGAGACCTGACAATTCATTTGACTTTTGAAATGTCATTTTGCTGTGCTACTGTTCTAAACACAGGAAAAATGTGCCACTTTAAAGGCATACTATAGACACCTCTAGGGGCATGATATTTAAAGGAATTTTTATTGTTTCAGTTTAAGCATTATTAAAATCACTGCTCCCGAAAAAACAGACATTTTTAAAACTCGTTTTGCATTGATACATGACCTCTGAGGCAGGATCCCGGTCCCCAAACACTTTTTATGAAAATAACTTGTATATAAGGCTTTAAAATGAGCACTTTTGATTTTTCATGTTCGTGTCCCATAGAATTTAACGGTGTTCGCATGTTCTTCGAAATTTTTTGCCTGTTCACATGTTCTGGTGCGAACCAAACTGGGGGGGTGTTCGGCTCATCCTTAGTAAACACATTAAATTGTTAAAATGCTAACTATAGTGGTTAACAAAATGTTTCCATAATGCAAGTCTTTCAATGGATAAGGTCAATACATAAACCAGAGTTCATTTAAAGAAACATTTTAGTTGATTTTAAAAAATGACAACGCTTCTAACTTTTTGATTCTCTAAATTGTTTATTGTTATGTTATTTATGGAAAATGAAGAGAGAGAAATGTTTTCTCTATACACCGTACAAAAAAAAATACATTTTGCTGTAAATCCACTGTATAAACATGTTTGCTAATCCTTTAATCTACTTCAATTGACTTAAACTGTGAAAAATGTTAATCAGAGAACCATCCAATATATCTGATGAAGCAAAAAATGATTCATCAATGGCTATTTGTTTACTGCCACAATTCATTTGGGTTCATGTTGATATGGTGATTGATTATTATGTGACAAAATGCACTTTTTCTTTTAAAAAAATGTCAAGTTAGGATAGTGTATTCCTATGTCAAGCTTTTGTTTTGCTAAAACACTGTATTTTAACTATTTCCTATTTCAGCTCTCATGCCTGTTTACCCCTTATAAACATGAGTCATTTTTTAAATTTCCACTATATACATGTGTGTATACACACATATACACCTGTTTATTTGGTGATAGTGATGTCATCGCTTCAAATAACAAAGTAATATGTACATTATTTAATGGGGAGGGGGCGATATGGGGGGAAAGTAGATTCTAAACTAGACTTAATAAAAATCGTTGATGTTATTTTTATGAAATATATAGACACAGATGCATTTTTTTTCTATTTTGACCAGTTTTAGTTATAAAAAGGAATCGTTTTACTGTGAATAAAAAGCATGCATTTGATTTTATAACTTGTCCCATGGTACAGAGCATGGCACAGTTATTTGCAATTTAATTTATTTTTATTTTTTTCATTTGGCACATTTTCTTCTTGTATGAAAATGGAAATCATAACTAACAAAAAGAATGACTGCAAAAAATAATAATAAAAAAATCATCAGAAAAATAATACATAATAGCTAAAATAGAATAGCAGGGATAAGTTATTTAGGGCTAATTGGGGTTAACTAAAGCTTAATGAGAGGCTAAATATAAATACATTTAAAAAATATTGAGATTTCTTTAACTGATGACATATGCAGATCAAAGGTCACGCCTTTTATCAACATAGAAAACAAACCAGATATCTACTGAGAAGACCTACTTAAAAATGCTCTTATTGCTATTCATCCCCATCTATCCCACACATATTGCCCCTTCACACCCCTTCAAGGAACAAAATCAACAAGGTTATAAATAACCGGGCAGAGATTCTAACTCTGCTTTAATTTATCTAAAGCTCAACCACTTGACCTCTGGAAGGTTTTACACCTTTCAAGACCAGGGCATTGTTTTGCCATTCAGCACTGTGTTTCTTTAACTGGCAATTGCTTGGTCATGGGACACTGTTCCCAAATTAAATTGATATTACGAATATAACTTTCTTTTGGCAATATTTAAACACCAGTTTTTTTTTTATGTTTTGTTATAGAAATTAAACTGAAATTAACATTTTGAAAAAATAACACTTTTTTCTTAGTTTCTGTTATAAAGTTTTGCAAACAAAAAGTTAGGGATGTACCGATACCCTTTTTGTACCGGTGAGTACACATACTGATACTTTTGGTCAGGTACTCACTGATACCAAGTACCGATACCTTTGCAGTCCCATTTGAGCTCATACAAAATGAATGGGCTTAAACTGCACTGCAACAAATCGCATACAATTTGAACAGGAATGCAGTGCGATTTCTATTTGAATCGCATGCCGTTTCCTGCACCGCTCCTGAGTGAACCCAGGCTGAAGTCACTATGACAAGCCTGGGTTCACACAGGAACGGTGCGGGAATCTACATGTAATTCCAACATGTGAATACAAGTAGCCATGCAAATACTCGGTATCAGCATTGATATCAGTATAGGTGCAACCCTACAAAAAATCTTTCATCTTAAAGTGGTTGTAAACCCTTACAATCCACTTTTTGCTACAGGTAAGCCTATAATAAGGCATACATGTAGATACCCCAGATATCTCCTAAACCTGTATGGTTTAGGAGATATCCCCCATATCAGTACAGTGGTGTGAAAAAGTGTTTGCCCCCTTCCTCATTTCCTGTTCCTTTGCATGTTTGTCACACTTAAGTGTTTCGGAACATCAAACCAATTTAAACAATAGTCAAGGACAACACAAGTAAACACAAAATGCAATTTGTAAATAAAGGTGTTTATTATTAAAGGTGAAAAAAAATCCAAACCATCATGGCCCTGTGTGAAAAAGTGATTGCCCCCTAAACCTAATAACTGGTTGGGCCACCCTTAGCAGCAACAACTGCAACCAAGCGTTTGCGATAACGTGCAATGAGGCTTTTACAGCGTCCTGGAGGAATTTTGGCCCACTCATCTTTGCAGAATTGTCCTAATTCAGTTACATTAGAGGGTTTTCGAGCATGAACGGCCTTTTTAAGGTCATACCACAACATCTCAATAGGATTCAGGTCAGGACTTTGGCTAGGCCACTCCAAAGTCTTCATTTTGTTTTTCTTCAGCCATTCGGTGGTGGACTTGCTGGTGTGTTTAGGATCATTGTCCTGCTGCAGAACCCAAGTTCGTTTCAGCTTGAGTACACGAACAGATGGTCGGACATTCTCCTTCAGGATCTCTTGGTAGACAGCAGAATTCATAGTTCCTTTTATCACGGCTTCTCAAGTCTTCCAGGTCCTGAAGCAGCAAAACAGCCCCAGACCATCACACTACCACCACCATATTTTACTGTTGGTATAATGTTCTTTTTATGAAATGCAGTGTTCCTTCTACGCCAGATATACTTGGACACACACCTTCCAAAAAGTTCCACTTTTGTCTCATCGGTCCACAGAATGTTGTCCCAAAAGTCTTGGGGATCATCAAGATGTGTTGTGGAGAAATTGAGACGAGCTTTGATGTTCTTTTTGCTCAGCAGTGGTTTTCTCCTTGGAACTCTGCCATGCAGGCCATTTTTGCCCAGTCTTTTCCTGATGGTGGAGGCATGAACGCTGACCTTAACTGAGGCAAGTGAGGCCTGCAGTTCCTTGGACGTTGTTGTGGGGTCTTTTGTGACCTCTTGGATGAGTCGTCGCTGCGCTCTTGGGGTAATTTTGGGCGGCCGGCCACTCCTGGGAAGGTTCACCACTGTTCCATGTCTTCGCCATTTGTGGATAATGGCTCTCACTGTGGTTCGCTGGATTCCCAAAGCTTTGGAAATGGCTTTATAACCCTTTCCAGACTGATAGATCTCAATTACTTTCTTTCTCAATTGTTCCTGAATTTCTTTGGGTCTCGGCATGATGTGTAGCTTTTAAGGATCTTCTGGTGGACCTTACTGTGTCAAGCAGCTCCTATTTAAGTGATGCCTTGATTGTGAACAGGTGTGGCAATAATCAGGCCTGGGTGTGGCTATAGAAATTGAACTCAGGTGTGGACAACCACAGTTATAGTATGTTTTAACAAGGGGGGCAATCACTTTTTCACACAGGGCCATGATGGTTTGGATTTTTTTTCACCTTTAATAATAAACACCTTCATTTACAAATTGCATTTTGTGTTTACTTGTGTTGTCCTTGACTATTGTTTAAATTGGTTTGATGTTCCGAAACACTTAAGTGTGACAAACATGCAAAGGAACAGGAAATGAGGAAGGGGGCAAACACTTTTTCACACCACTGTATGTGCCAACATCATAGGCACATGCGCACTGAGGCAATGACACGTTCGTGCTGTTGCTTCAGCTAGTGTGCCATCACTAGCAGCTCCCACGTGCAGCTCCAGCCAATCACAGCATCAGAGCCGGAGATACCCCAAAGTAACTCTGAGAGTGATGTCGCCGGCTTAAGTTGTGTACTGGGACCACTATGCTATGCATACTAGCTCATTATGCCTTTGTCTTGCAGTTTTTTGTGGGTATACAACCACTTTAAAGAGGTTGTAAACCTCCATGTACACTTTTTATCGATAGGTAAGCCTAGAATAGGTTTAGGAGATATTTACTGTAAACTGCACCAATGATGTAATTGGTGCATGCGCTCTGAAGAAACAGCCATCTGTGTAATTTCTTCAGATGTCAGTGCCGTGACAGTGCTCCTGCGTGCAAGCGTGGGAGTGACGTCACGTGGCTCCAGACTGTCACACAGCCAGAGTTTGTGGCCCTGGAAGGAATACAGGCAAAGATGAATGTGGCCTGCAGCGGGGACAATGCGGACTTCATTTGCAGGTAAGTGTCACATAATATGCTAGCATGCCATGCGTACTAGAACATTATGCCTTTACTTTGCAGGGAAAGAAAAAAAAAGAAAATCGTTCAGAGTTTACTTCCTCTTTAAATTGAGGTCAAAATGTAGTCTACTACATTTCTTTGGTAAACATAAGTCAAATCAGTGTATATTAGACTGTGTGAAAGTTGTACAGTCGAAAAACTATGGTACATATATTTGAAAATTGATCAATTCTTATGTACTGGCCTACTATGTAATTTCTCGAGGCCCAAAAATGCCAGGACAGTTTGGAAAGTAAACAGTTCAAGCTTTTTAGTTAGAGGGATGGTGAGTTTTTAGAAGAAGAAGAAAAAAAGAAGAAATTGAATACATTTTTTTGTTTTTTTCCAATTATTTTGTACTGTAACCTGTGCAGTATAGCACTAATATATGACTGGTATGGCAGGGACCAGGGATATTGTCTGCTGTGGCTATGTAAAAAAAAATGAGGGTCAATGTCTTTTGTTGTGTGCTTGCATGTGCATGTGAATTCATAGAGGTTAAAAGAGTGAAGCAGGGTGCAGGATATCTTCTTCATAAAATGAACATGCTCTGTTATAGGTTGACAACAACTTTGTTCTAATTCTGCTCCTGTAATTCTGTCAAATGTGCTCCTTGTTGTCTCTTCAAGTGGCTGTATCCACACATATTGTGCAGGTAATTTCCTCTATCATCGCCATCAGGAAACCAGTCCAGAATGATGATTTGCAGACCATAGTGGTACAAGTACACATAGAGAGCAATTTTACACACTGCACTGTAAAACACCTGCCATGGCAAGAACACACAAAAAACATTTGTATTCTGTGTCCCATTTACACGGCAACACAGCCCGGAGCACACTGTACAGAATTGTATGACACTGTAAAGCAGCGCAGCCAGAAAGGATGTAGCTAAAAAAGGGCGGAGGAAATCATGAGCACTGAGAAAGATGAATGCAGTATGTTATTAATAGACCAATGGCAATTGTTTGTGATACCTAGTGCTTTACCAAACTAAAGTCATCCACTTAGGCCTCATTCACACCTACAGTATCAAACCTGTGTTTTTATGCACATTTTTGCACATTTTCCAAACATATATACATGGAGGTAATGATTTCTCAATGGTATCAGTCAGACTCCCAGTGCATATTTTTATGTTAAACACCCCGTAATTGTAAAAAGTGACAATGATGACAATAAATGATTAATTTGTTTTGGGATATGATTTACTTTTAAAAGTATTTGTTTCAGTTCTTTCGCCGTTTGTATTCTCAGGCTGGCTAGTGCGACTGCACCACTGTGTCCGGGGAGACTGATTGTTTAGCTTCTTCTTGCTATGGCATTCATTATTTATGAGCGGGTTGGCCACATGGCTCTTATCCCTCTAAACAAGTACCACCAACAGACGTAAGGCGTGCGGGGAAGAAGTCATGAATGACGTCACCCGTGGCCATCTTTGTTGTTTGAATGCTGTTTTCTAGATATTCCAGTTCGCTTGCACTTGACTTAAGTGCTTTGTATGTAACTGAATTTGAATCCATTTTTAAATAAACTGTCAATACGAAGAGTACTAGAGCCTCTAATTTCTTTTATTTATGGCCTGTGGAATATTCATTTTGTGACATCAGATCATTGGAGGTCTGTGTTTCAGGAGAAGGAAAATGCTGAGTGACCTTTTTAGGTCGGACACATGAGGTAAGAGGCTTGAGTTGTCTGTAGTGGATGGACTGGACTCACCTACAACACTGTCTATCTGACATCAAGCACCTATTTCAGGAAAGTTGTCTTTTACTATATTGGATTGTGTTCATGGACATTTGGATACTAGTCTTATGTTGTGCTGCACTGATATTTTAATTTGCTTATCAGTCAGACTGGATGTTTACTTGCATTTAGTGCCATTCAGTAAAGCTATTTTAGGGAAAAAAATCTAATTCTATGCATCAAGAAGGTGATTAGAAACTTTAATGCCCCATATACACGATCACAAATTCTGTCAGAAAAAACTTGTATGGTTTTTCCGACGGGATTCCGCTCACACGGTCACACAAAGATTCTCTGAACTTTTGACCATCAAGAATGCGGGGACATACAAGACAAGAAAATTAAGTTCAATGCTTCTGAGCATGCGTCAAATAGTTTCCAAACATTTTTTGTGCGTCTGTATTGCATACAGACAAACGCATTTTCAGATAGGAACTTTTTCCGACCGAAAAATAGAAAACCTGCTCTCAATCATTTTCTGGCTGGAATTCTGTTAGCAAAAGTCCGATGGAGCATACACATGGTTGGAATTTCTAACCAAAAGCTCACATCCGACTTTTGCTGGCAGAATTTCTGATTGTGTGTATGGGGCATAAGTGTGGCTATACTAAAGTAAATGTATGTAAACATGGCTAAAAGTGGCTTTAAACCAGGAACTTCTAAACACAGCAAAATATGATCTGAGAAGCATAAAAGTTGTTTATTCTTCCCAGAAAAGCTAAACACAGGAGTGCAACTATGATTGAAGTCCTAAGGGACTACATGTACTTCAACAGACTGCATTGCAAACTGACTGCATGTAGGTACACATACTGTCACACCTACCTGGTAGGAGACTGAAATGATGAGGTCAACCTCTCTTGTATCTCCAGCCCAGGCCCCACAGATGGTGCCAAGGGATAGGAGGAACACGAGTGCCTGTAGGTGTTGATTGCAGAGCTGGTGGCAGGAGTTGTAGACTCAGTGATTCAGGCATAACAACAGGTCAGGAACTGTGTTGATGTTGGGTAGATCAGCTGAGGTTAAAGGGGCACTCCACCAGTCTTTCAGGTTCAGAATACGTGCCTTGCTGGGGTTCCCCACAGTCTTGAGACAAGAGAACACTTTGTTTCCTGGAGTTGGGATAAAGGGCAGCCAGAACAGGCATCTGGAGGTAGTATGAAGCCAAACAGGAGAAAGCATATTCAAAAGGATAGCCGGAAATAGCAGTGAGCGGGCAGCAGGGTACCAAGGCATGAGACAGGAGCAAGGCCAGGAGTAAGCCAACATCAAGAACCGAAGATCCAAAGCATAAAAATAATCCAAGGGCAGATCAGCAATGAATATCAAGCAGGATTCAAGCAAGGCACAAGGAAACAGCTGAAGAACAATCAGCGCTGAGCAGGAGTCAGAGCACCCCTTAAGAAGTCCTTCTGGTGGACATGCTCCTGCAAGTGAACGCATTCTTTCATGCATGCACATTGGCACACTTGCAAATATTTGTTTGCCTGTGCACCATTCTATTAGCCATAGTGTGTGTGTGCGCACATGCGTGTGCCCGACGTGTCCTAGCAGTTCTCTTACACTTACCTTGTGCAGCTAGCAAGTCTCACCAAGAACTAAACTCATTAACCAGTGTGCGGAGGTCCCAATAAATGATAATCTATCAGGTAGTACTAGTATTAAATTCTCCTCCTCACAGAATGCAAGTTTGGAAAGCACTCTTATCAATTAAGAATGTGTTGTCTTTACATTCCAATTCGTGAGCTATTATAGGATAAGGCAAATCAAACTTTACACTACATTGTTTTGTTTTGCTGCTTCTTTTTTGTCTTCTAATCAGTGCTGTGGGATCACTCAAATTTGGACAAGAGCTAGAATTACACAGAAGTACTTCAGGCAAGAGATGAACAGGTCAACAGTACATT
This sequence comes from Lithobates pipiens, assembly GCF_037356315.1. NCBI lineage: Eukaryota > Metazoa > Chordata > Amphibia > Anura > Ranidae > Lithobates > Lithobates pipiens. Next base: position 172,035,971 of record NW_027507748.1, read on the forward strand.
GCCAGCTGCTGTGCACCAAATATACTATTTACAGGAAGGAACAAACATAGCAATGCCGGAGTCTAAATTAAACGTGAAAGAAACAAACAAAAAGGACAAGAAAAATACATGCACGCATACATCCATACATTTGAACAGTAATCTAATATGACTGTTCGTTTTTCCATTCTTCAACCTGCGTGCATGTTTTTCTTGCTGATTCCACCTGATGAAATATTTGTTCAGGCTAGCTAAGTAAATAAAAAAAAGTATATATTTCTTTGCAGTATATTCTGGTGTGGGAAGTGCAGTATCCCTTGCACCCTAAACTATGTTCTCACTTGAGTGGGCAAAACGTAAAAAATGAAAAAGCCAAAGTGGACCTTCAGAATGAAACAGGGATGTGGGTGGAAATTCTCAAAGGAGTCTTAGCCCAAAAGAGTTTGGGTTTTGTTATTGAACCAGAGTTGGCACAATCCCTCTGATGAAGCCTTGTAGATTGGAGAAACATGTAAGAACAACTGTTTAAGGACATTTTTCAGTCTGGTTCAAGTAACGTCCACTCTATATACTGTATAATAAAGATGAATTATTAATGTTCAGATAGAAACACTCAGAAATGATATACTGTATAATAAAGAAGAAGTATCAATGTTCAGATAGAAAGTGAAGAACTAACTATAGAGGAATTAGAAAAGAGTGACATGGTAGTGGCAATGAAATGGTAAATTATGCCTACTAAAAAATTGTGGATATTTGCAAATTTGAATAAAGGAAAAATAAAAGTTATATTTTAATATGAATGTCCAGTGGAGTAGGATGGGAAGGTTTTATTGAAGCAAGTCATTATACCATATTTTGACCCCGCCCACCCATTAGAGAGAGTTTTTTTTTTCCTGTTCTGCTATGGGAAATAGGCATTAATGATTAGAGTAATGTTATAAGTAAGCTTGTATTAATTTCTCATGGTATGAATATTTTCATGTGTAACTTTACCTTTAGCTAAAATTTCCAAGAGAGACAAAAAAGTAAATAGTTATAGTATACAGACTGCTGAAGTAGAAATAACTCTTATTGCACTGCCTGGCTTGCATAGCATCAAGTAGTATTTTGATCCAAAATTGCACCCAGAGCTTCTGATGTACTCTCTGCACCCGATCCATAGATATCAGTGGAAGCACTAGCTATCTGAGCTAAGAACAGCACTGATTGGTTTTCTTTATTTTCTAAAACATACCGCTTTCTAACTTAAGATTTTAATGACACTGATGTCTTTATAAAATGAGCTGGTAATATTATTTTTTTTCCTCTGTGCAGATAACTTTGGGCAAGCAACTGCTCTTGGTTAAATATTTGCACTTTTGCTGAAAACTCAACGGGAGTAAAATGAAGATGGGCCTGACCTTGAAATGACTTGCAAGTCTCATATATAGAATATTAAAATCATTTTCATGTTCAGTCTACAGAAGACATTACGCTAGCAATTTAGTAAATTATAATGTATTTCATTTTGCATTTAAAGGGTTGCAGCAACAGATCAGATGTTGTATGTTTTAACCATATGATGAATATTGAAATCCAATTTATTTGATCAAACATTTCACATACTGCAAAACTGTGCAATTTAAATAAAATCAAGTGATAAAATCCAAGTACTTTAGCATGCAAATTGTGGAAATTTCCAGTAATTAATATAAACATCTTGTTCAGTACTTGAAAGTATAATTATTAATTATATTAGTGGCCATATAAGGGGCCTTGAAAAGGTATTCATACCCTTTGATATTTTCCACATTTTGTCATGTAACAACCAAAAATGTAAATGTATTTTATTGGGATTATATGTGATAGACCAACACAAAGTGGAACGTAAAATGAAGTGGAAGGAAAATGATAAATGGTTTTCAATTTTTTTTACAAATAAATATCTGAAAAGTGAAGCATGCATTTGTATTGAGCCCCCTTTACTGTGATACCCCTAATTAAAATCTAGTGGAACCGTCTGCCTTCAGAAGCCACCTAATTAGTAAATAGAGTCCACCTGTGTGTAATTTAATCTCAGTATTAACACAGCTCTTCTATGAAGCCCTCAGAGGTTTGTTAGAGAACCTGCGTGAACAAACAGCATCATGAAAGCCAAGGAAAGAAAGGTCAGGAATAAAGTTATGGAAAAGTTTAAAGTAGGGTTAGGTTAAAAAAAAAAAATAATATATATATCTCAAGCTTTGAACATCCCACTGAGCACTGTTCAATCCATCATCCAAAAATTGAAAGAGTATGGCACAACTGCAAAGCTACCAAGACATGGCCGTCCAACTAAACTGATTAGCCGGGCAAGGAGAGCATTAATTAGAGAAGCAGCCAAGAGGCCCATGGTAAGCCTGGAGGAGCTGCAGAGATCCACAGCTCAGGTGGGAGAATCTGTAGATAGGACAACTATTAGTTATGCACTTCACAAATCTTGCCTTTATGGAAGAGTGGCAAGAGGAAAGTCATTGTTGCAAGAAAGACATAAGGCCGCGTACACACGCGGGGACTGTTCGCTCAACTTTGTCCGCTGAACAGTGTTTCGGCGGACAGTCCGCTCGTGTGTGGGCTTTCAGCGGACAGTTTCAGCGGACAGTCTGACGAACAAAGTTTTTCGGAAATTCCGAAAAACTGTCCGCTGAAACTTGGTTTGAGCGGACAGTCCGCCCGTGTGTAGGCTTGTTCGTCAAACTAAGTCTCGCGCATGCTCAGAAAGAATTTACACGCCGAAGGTTGCATTGCAGTGTATAGGACGTCGTTTTCTAGTCCCGTCGTACGTGCCGTTCACGTCATCGTGCACGGTTTCAGCGGACTGTTCGTTCGTCGTGTGTGGGCAAGTCCGTCCATGCTAATTTTGAGCGGACTGTCCGCTGAAACTGTTTGACGGACAAAGTTGAGCGAACAGTCCCCGCGTGTGTACGCGGCCTAAGAAGTCCTGTTTGCAGTTTGCAGAAGGCCACGTAGGGGACACAGGAAACATGTGGAAGAAGGTACTCGGGTCAGATGAAAGCAAAATTTAACTTTTTGGCTTAAAAGCAAAATGCTATGTGTGGTGGAAAACTAAAACTGCACATCAACCTGAACACACCATCCCCACTGTGAAACATGGTGGGGGCAGCATCATATTGTGGGGATGCTTTTCCTCAGCAGGGACAGGGAAGCTGGTCAGAGTTGATGGGAAGATGGATGGAGCCAAACACAGGACAATCTTAGAAGAAAACCTGTTAATGTCTGCAAAAGACTTGAGACTGGGGAGTAGTTTCACCTTCCAGCAGGACAAGGACCCTAAACATACAGCCAGAGCTACAATGGAATGATTTGTTTATCAAAGCATATTCATGTGCTACAATGGCACAGTCAAAATCCAGACCTAAATCCAATTGAGAACTTGTGGCAAGACTTTAAAATTGCTGTTCACGGACACTCTCCGTCTAATCTGACAAAGCTAGCGCTAATTTGCAAAGAAAAATGGGCAAACATGTCACTATCTAGATGTGCAAAGCTGGTAGAGACATACCCAAAAAGACTTGCAGCTGTAATTGCAGTGAAATGTGGTTCTACAAAGTATTGACTCGGGGGGCTTAATACAAATGTATGGCACATTTTTGCACATATTTATTAGTAAAAAATGTTGAAAACCATTTATCATTTTCTTTCCACTTCACAATTATGTGCCAATTTATGTTAATTTATCACATAAAATCCCAATTATTTACATTTATGTTTTTGGTTATAACATCACAAAATGTGAAAAATGTAGGGGGTGTAAATACTTTTTCAAGGTATTGTATTTGACAGCATTTACTTGTCATGATAGCTGTTAGCTGACACAGCAGTATATCTCATTTTGATCTGAAGGCAGCTATCACCTGATTCTAAGCATTGGTACTTGTCCTGGGGCATGATTAATATACATTTTGGGAGTGGGCCAGTGGCTGCCCCAACTCTGGCTTAGAACGTAATTAGTGACAGGTGTAAAAAAACACAAACTGATGCAGCCTATAGTAGAATAAATCTTTACATTTCTGTGTCAGAAGTGTTTGTTTTGTATCCAAACATGAGGCCTGCCGCATGGCACTGAATAGGTTATTGCATAACCTCTGTCTGTAGTCTGAGAAGTAACCTTTCCTATAAAGAAACTATATATACCATAATATCTGGGTCCCTCATTCTAGTGTTCTACAGGTGAAATCTAAACAGTGATGATTAGACCTTGCAAAGACACAAACAAGACAGAGAAATTAACAGAAAGCTCACAAAATTTGTGATGCAACACAGTGGAAAGGATGAGGCATGCATAGAACAAGAAAGTGTCTATCCCTTTATATAATAACGTCAAGCGCGAATATTTAATACACGAACATAGTGGAACTAATCGGCCATGACAACACAAACTGCAGTCACAACATGTGAGCTCATCATCATCACTTGTTAAGGCAAACCAACCACACAAGGAAATTTATTACCCCAATACAGTGTTTATCAACTCCAGTCCTAAAGGCTCCCCAACAGGGCATGTTTTCAGGATTTCCCTACAATGAAACGGCTGTGGTAATTACTAAGGCAGTGAAACTGATCAAATCACCTGTGAAAAATAATGGAAAGCCTCAAAACATGAACTGTTGAGGCGCCTTGAGGAATGGAGTTGAGAAACACTGCCCCATTACCTAGTTAACCAGTTCTCGTCTGGCCTATAGTAATTTGATGGCCAAGTGGGACTTTTGACATTCTGGATGGACGTCATATGATGTCCTCAAGGAATGAGCCTTGTGCGTGGCTGTGAGGCACAATCTGTCACAGGCTGTGTCAACTGGACCAATCACAGAAGATCACATGACAGTTGTAAACAATGGATGGCTTCCTTTCATGTGATCTTTTTTAGTGTCTTCATTTTCCCAAAAAATAATTATAAAAAAATGAAACTTCCAAAAAACTCACAGTGCTTCTTACTAAATACCTTAGACTGTCATATGACTAAGCACCAGTGAGGGTGTGAACGCATTAGCTACAGAGGTTCCTTTTACTTCTTGTGCTGCATGGACTGTCTTTTATAACAAAAAAGGTGATTGTATTGGAGTGCGGCTATCTAGATTTTCTTCACGATCATCGAATGCGGAGCCAGCACCCTTTCTTCAGCCAGGGGAGGTTAGTGGTGAGATTACCATCTGGAGTGGTATACTAGCCCTACCTGACATTGAAATGATTGCTCTCTTTGCTCTACTTATTGGTACTGCCAAGTGGGCAACTAAAATACAAACAATGCTGGGACATTTCACAGGAAAGATGGCCATAGTGCAGAAGCTTTTACTTATCCTTGATTAATAATATGAAAGCTCATTTGAGCTGTGCATTTTTTACTATAATTCAGTCCAGCTGCAAATAGAGTAATAAATGTACTGCTCTTTTATTTATTTATTTACTTTTTAAAGGGGTTCTGCACTCAAAATACAACATTTGCCCATTCTGTTGCCTATAGTTAATATATCTCATAATGCCACCTGTTTTTTTTTTTTGATTCACCTACCTTTTGTAATCTTCAGTACTTTATTTCAAACCCCTGCGGCGATGGGCGGTCTCTTGCGGCGATGGGCGGTCTCTTGCGGGGATCAGCGTAATTTCCTGTTGGAGATCACAGGAGACAGTGCGGCTAATGCACCCGACATCTCGCGAGATTTCGGGTGCTACAGCCGACATCTCGCGAGATTTCGGGTGCTACAGCCAACATCTCGCGTGATTTTGGTAATTACAGCCGAGATCTCGCGAGATCTCGGCTGTAATTACCAAAATCACGCGAGATGTTGGCTGTAGCACCCGAAATCTCGCGAGATGTCGGCTGTAGCACCCGAAATCTCGCGAGATGTCGGGTGCATTAGCCGCACTGTCTCCTGTGATCTCCAACAGGAAATTACGCTGATCCCCGCAAGAGACCGCCCATCGCCGCAAGAGACCGCCCATCGCCGCAGGGGTTTGAAATAAAGTACTGAAGATTACAAAAGGTAGGTGAATCAAAAAAAAAAAACAGGTGGCATTATGAGATATATTAACTATAGGCAACAGAATGGGCAAATGTTGTATTTTGAGTGCAGAACCCCTTTAAGTTGTTTAGTGCTGCACCAAACTACAATATTTTGTGCTGCCATCACATGAGTGGCCCAGCTCTCTAGAAGTCCAGCTTGGCCCACAGCACATTTCATTTTAGTAAAATAAAAGTAATACCATAAAGCTTGCTACAGTTATATCTTTTTGTTCTTATTGTCACTGCTCTTGTCTCAGAATTATGTATATATCATGCAGTATGCAGATTAAGAAAATGTTATTAAAAATACTTACCAAGGTGTTGATTTCAGTAGAAGTTTTTACTAGAGGTAATTTTCTGAGCGTATCGCTGCATGTAGTATGACCAAATCACTGTACAGGCCAATTTTATCAATTTATCATCATTATTTTTCATGATTTATAATCATCAGTGGCCATTCTCTCCTGTCTATTTGCCTGTTTGCAAAGCTGTGTATCCTTGCTATTAACAGTCTCATAATGAGGTAGTGATCATGTTATCAACACCTTTCTGAATAGGTTGTAAGATAGTGAGATATCTGAGCTAGATATTTTGGGATAATGCATGTTTCATTTGTAGTTTGCCATTATTTAAAGAAAGGCTTTCTTCTGTGCACGTCTGCTCTTTAAGGAGAGTTTAGTGAATCTTTTTGTTCTCTCAGTATTCTCTCAGGCACACAATCAGAGTTAATTCCTCGGGTTAACTGCTTGTAGTAGTAAGTTCATTCTGCCAAGTAACAAGTCAGAATTCATTAATTCATTGCTAAAAGCAAATCAAGTTGCAAAGTTGGTGTTCTGAAATAGCCTTTAGACGTAACATATCATTTTTAAATATGGGCAATGCTGCTTGACCTTTGTCTATGTTATTCTTAAAATATGTAAACTACAGTATGTCCATGCGTTCTAATATTTTATTACATTTATGTGCTAAGGAAGAAAAGTTGCAATATTCAACAGATTTGGATGCTTTTTTAATCCAGACATTCAGCATTCAAGAAAACAATGCTGATTGCAGCTAGTCTTCTGAAAATGCATCTTCAGCCATGAATCATTTGGTTCTAATAGTTGAGTTGGTTTCTATGTTCTGCCATATAGACATTGTATATGATTGTTTTTTTTTTATTCATGTAAAAAAAATTGTATTTTTACATGGAACTAGCATAAATTGTTGATTTGTCCTGGATTTGGCCTGTTGCAATCTTCTACACAACAACACTCAAAGTGGAGTCATGGTCAGTACCTTGAGTCAGCCAGAGATCTTCTGTTTTCCATAGTACTGTCAGTACACAGTTTCAGTAGTTGCAATGTTTATTGTATGAACAAAGTCTGGTGAGTGCAGAGAGCGGGTTGGTGACCAAGTTGTATTGCTTTGCCACAGTAGAGTAAAAGTGAGGTCAATAGCCTGGCTATCTCATCTGGCAGGGGTTTCTAAATCTCAAGACTGGGAAAATGCAATAACAAATCCTTTGCAAGATAAAATATGTGCATTTCAGCTGTGTATTTTAGCTGTTTAGTTTAAAAGTACATCTGTAGCCAAAATGTTATTTTTTGTTTTGGATAGAGTAAGCAATGGATAATATTCCTTTCATGATTTTTTTCTCTACATCCCCGTAGGAGGTTTTCCTTCCCTTTCTGTCTGAAAGACACCACATTTAGGTGAAATCTCACTTAGTTGTCACATGACATGTCTTCCCATTAAAATTCCCATTCCCATCCCGTTGGAGGAATGACTTGGTAAATTTTGAATTTCCCATTAGGTTCTGTTCTGCCGACAATGGTCACCAGTACAAACAGAGAGAGAGAGAGAGTAAATCTACCCAGCAGAAACGCAGAGAGCAATTATTCTTTGCTTTGTTCAAGCTAAAAAAAAAGTATTGACTACTGATTCACTTTGAGTTAGGTAAATATACAGCTTTTAATAATCAAAGTTAGCATTACGTGGGTAAATACATAAGCCTTTCTGACTGCGGAAGCTGATATACTTTGCACCCAAGCATTATGCCTCTGTTCATGCACAAATAAATATGAAACCTATCCAACACACCACCATCTTTACATTTTTATTACTAAATAAAGCATATCATAGATTACATATTATTTTATTTATACTGCTTTAAAGATTGATGAACCCATACTATGTGTTTATTACCCCATTTTTACATTTTGTGCTTTGTAATATATATGTCACTGTCAGTTTATTTCCTTCTGTATTTCTTATTCAGGAGTCCTTGATTTGAAAATAAGATTTCTGAAGAGCATACAAGGACTTTTGAACGTTTAATACAGATGTCTCTGTTATTGTAACATTTTTCATGCTTTCTCAGGCAGCAAAAGCAGTTTTTATATTTAGAAAATGTTCTGTTTCATAATGAGTGAAAAGAAAAATAAGTAACCTAAAAAAAGACAAAAAAAAACAGTATATGAAAATATGAAACATAAAGTAAATTAAAATGATAAATAGCATAAACAGAACATTTTTAAAATATAATTCACATTAATATATTAAATATAGTTACATTAGTTTGTTTTAAAAAGTCACACATCCAATTAGTTCAACAGATACAGAACCTCATAGCCCCAGTTGATCCAGAGGAAGGAAAAACCCCTATGTATTGTCCAATTTGGTTTAATGGGAAAAATAAATAGGGAGAAATTGAAGACCAAGTATATTGTATTCACAGCAATTTTTTTTGCTTAATTCGCCATCCATTACAGCCGCTCCTTATACTTGCCTGGTTATAATTCAAGGCTAATCAAGAGAACAGAGGCTTTCTTTCTCCTAACAAGGCAGATTGATAGCAGCAAGAACCATTGGTTCACACTACTGTCAATCAAATTCTGTAACGAGAGAGTGGGGCAAAGGGCCGAGTCTCACTGTTTGTGTCAATAGATGCAGAGAGGGTAGCTTAGGAGTGAGCTCACATGAGTGCCCCCATTGAAAGCAGCTATCTATAAGGGCACTCACCAAAGAGGAGAAGCCAAGAGTGCCAGCAGGGACCCAAAAGGAGGAGGATCAGGGCTGCTCTGTGCAAAACCATCACACAAAGCATGTAAGTATGACAAGTTTGTTATTTTTTTTTAAAGCTTTACAATCACTTTGAACTCACAAGGTTTATAGTTACTTTTAAGAAAAGATTTAAACCCATGTTGAACATGTATAAACACTACATTAGCCTTGCCATTCCATTGGTACCACAACAGTCAATAAAACATGATAAACAATGGCTTCAAAATAAAAGGATTCAATGCTTTGAGGACACATCAATCTAAGCCATCTGTCCCTGATGTGTAATTCACCTTAATTTTGTTTGCTTCAGGACAATATCAATTTTGGTCCATTTGAGGCTGTAGCAATACTACCCATTATGGACATGAGTTTCACCATTTTACTTTGTATACACAAAGCTGTTTAATAGATTTATATCCACTTTCTCTCAAGTCACCAACTCTGAATTATCTTGTAAGGGCCATTCATGCTCAAACCTGGTATATCTACTTAAGTCTTACTGTTTTTCAACCTGTCATTCATTTTGTATTTTTGCTATTTTTTCCCCATGTACATCATTTGTCATAAGCTTATTTCTTGGAACTATATACACATATATATATATATATATATACAAATATATATATATATATATATATATATATATATATATATATATATATATATATATATATTAGGTTAATCAATTACTATCCCTGGAGTGAATGAGGTTTTCTTTTTCAGCTGGCACAAGATCATGTAAATGAGCGGTACACCTATTATGGAATTACTCTCTTCACAGACCAACTTTGTGTGTATGCCCCAGGCAGAGAGCAAAGGCTGTCTGCTCAGGTGAGCTTAAATTAGCCTGGGGAAGAGGACCAAGACCCGAAATGGACCATGGATCAGAGATTTCGGAATGTGTACGAGAGGAGCCTGGGAGACATATAAACCCCGAACAGGACTTTTCCTGGCTCTCTCTGGGATGCTCTGCTACATATCCTCCCCCCTTGTTTCAATCCCAGGGTTAGAACACCTGTGGCCCAACAGGAGTGAACACGGGACAGGGCAAAAAACCACCGGTTCACCCGTCTATTAGTCTCCTTCTTTTGGGCCATCCATTTCAGGGGAGCATGGTCAGTTACTAACTCAAACTGGCGCCCTAACAAATAGTACCTGAGCGCATCCACGCTCCACTTTATGGCTAAACATTTCTTTTCAATGATTGCATACTTTTTCTCATGGTCACTGAGTTTTCTGCTTAGGTACACCACAGGGTGTTCTTCCCCATTGAGTACCTGCGATAGTACTGCCCCGATACCAACATCAGACGCATCTGTCTGAACCAAAAAATCTTTGGAGAAATCGGGGGAGTACAGTACTGGCTGTGCACAAAGAGCCTTCTTCAGGACTTGGAAAGACTCCTCTGCTATTGAGGACCATTTCACCATTACAGAATCTTTACCTTTCGTCAGGTCTGTCAGAGGGGCAGCTATAGTTGCAAAATTTGGAATAAATCTTCTATAATACCCCGCAATGCCAAGAAAGGCCTTGACTTGCTTCTTATTTGCAGGATGTGGCCACTCCTGGATGGCTTCTATTTTACTCACTTGAGGTTTTATGACACCACGTCCAATAGTGTAGCCCAAACACTTGGCTTCCTCTAGACCAATGGCACATTTTTTTTGATTTGCCGTAAAACCGTCTTTGAAGAAGGAATCAAGGACCACCTAGATACGAGGCAAGTGAGACTCCCAGTCAGTATATACCACTATGTCATCTAAATAGGCTGCTGCATATCGTCGGTGGGGTCTTCCATAGCCCTCTGAAATGTCGCGGGGGCATTTTGCAACCCAAAAGGCATTTTTTTATATTGAAATGAACCCTCCGGGGTCACAAATGCAGTCTTCTCTTTGGCGCTACCAGTCAGGGGTATTTGCCAATACCCTTTTGTCAAGTCCAAAGTGGTAATATAGCAAGCTTTGCCAAGTTGGTCTATAAGTTCGTCTACTCTGGGCATTGGGTATGTGTCAAACTTTGTCACTGCATTAAGCTTCCTGAAGTCATTACAGAACCTCCAAGTGCCATCCGGTTTTGGGACTAACACGATGGGGCTAGACCAGTCACTATTGGATTCCTCAATAACATCTAGCTCCAACATTCTTTTAACTTTATTGCTAATGTCTTTTCTCCTCGCTTCAGGAATTCTGTATGGTTTGAGCTTGACACGTACCCCAGGTTCAGTAACAATATCATGCTGAACTGCTGAAGTCATACCAGGTAACTCTGAAAATTTCTCTCTATTCCTTATCAGGAACTCTCTAGCTTCCTGTTTTTGAGAACATAACAAGGTATCTGGAATTGTGACCTCAGGAATCAGAGGGGACTCATTACCCTTGGGCGTTACCGGGATGGACCTAGCAGTTAACGCCAGTCTATCCTTCCAGGGCTTTAATAGGTTTACATGGTAAACCTGCTCGGGCTTCCTTTTTCCTGGTTGATACACCTTGTAGTTGACTTCCCCAACTCTTTCAATTACTTCAAAGGGACCCTGTTACCAGGTGAGAAAACCTGGAGTTGGGCCCCCCTGTTGTATATTCTCTGTTGGGCTGCCTGGGCCTGCAGTAAGTGTTCTTACCATCGGCATGATTGCTGCATTCCTCTCCTGCACTCTCTGGGACGCTCTGCTACAATATATATATATATATATATATATATATATATAGAGAGAGAGAGAGAGAGAGAGAGAGAGAGAGAGAGAGAGAGGCTAATAGGGGCTAAGATGGCCTTTTATTTGTGGATTGGAAAATTTTGTTGGCTTTAAAGTAAATCAAACCTCACATAATTTTGTATTCATAGGTACACTTGTATGATTGGAGGATGATCTGATAGCTGTCAAAAAAACAGTCCTCTGACACGAGTGGGTACCTATATAAAGAAGAGGATGTGTAATTAGACAGGCAGACGGCAAGAAGATTCAGAAGAAAACTAGGACATCTGGGTATCTGTGGTCACATAAGAGTTAAAGATGCTATCATCTTAGAAAGGGAAGAACCACAGCAGAGTACAAGAACAATTATAGCATATATTTAGTAGCAGATAAGGATCAGCTGGTACAATATGGACCCATTATTCTGCTGGGGCTAAATTACAATTGCACTTGCTTTGTTGCCTGTGTCTAAACCACCACTATCCATTTAATATTATATAAACAATTAAAGTTTCTTTCCCCTGAGTGCTCTCTTATTATTGTCAGACTGGGCCTAATTGTTGTTAGTGCTGATTATCTCCCATGTGCGGTCACCCAATAAAAGAGTGATCATTAAATGAAGGTAATTAAACTAGGAATGCTGGATAACAATTGTACATAAAAAAACATAAAATATAGCATTAATAAAAAAATGAGGGAAGTAGGAAGAATTCCTGGAAATGTGTAATATACTCACTGAAACCATACTAAGTAATTCAGTAAAGGAGAAAAGGGTATACTTTTTTTTACCAACATCAAATAAGGGGAAGTTAGCAGAATGAAAACAGAGCTTGTGTTCATATTACCATTGTCAAAAGTACTACTCACAACAGTTGTAATTCAAATAGTTTTTTATATAATTTGGCCAGAGTTACCCTGCAATTTGTTTACTGGATTCAACAATGTTTTACAGGTGATGTCTGTGGGCATTTTATCTGCTTTAATAGCTGGCTTTGCACATTATACAACGGTGACCTTTTCAATTCATTCATATGTGCTATAAACCTCTTTAAATGTCGAGTCTCAATGCTTCATTTATAATAATTAGTGTGCTGTGATTGGAACTGAACATTTGTGGCAGAAAAATTATGCTTGTTCATTTGCCTTGAACAAAACAGATATTAAAGTGCATGGCACCAAAGGGGTTACCATTATCTTTGAGAAGACGGTTCAATGGATAAAGATTTAAACTCTTCATATTTTATGCAATACATCCCCTTGCTAATAGGAAACATTGTTAACTTCATGGCACAGAATCTGCATTGAAATAAATGGCAGGATGAGCAAAGCCAGATAATAATAATAATAATATGATTTTGATTGGACGTCTCTCAAATTAGGCCAATAAGGCTACAAGTGCATTTTTAGTAGGGATTGGCATTGTAGATGAATAATTTCCAGCCATTATTTGCTCCGACTATCTCATAGACCACACCGGATGTCATCGCACACAGCTTCATCTTTGCCTTTCTGACCCTTATTTGTAGTAATTCATTTTCTGAATTTCTCTGATTCGAATTTGAACTGCAGAACTGAGAAATGCCAGTTAACAATAATCATATATTTAACTACAACACAGGTTATTATTAGATGTATATCAACAATGACCTCATTTCTTCAGCCCTGGTTTAAAATTATGTCTGTCTTTGTCACAAAAGGTAGATGAACAGGGCCACAGCACTTTTCTTCATTGATAAGACTTGACCAATATGTGAACTATAATGAAAGAAGATTGTAAGGTTCACTAATCAGTTGCTGATATCTAGAAGCCCTGTGGAATTAGGAGAGAGGAGAGAGTTGGACTGATGGAAATTATCTGTAAACTGAAAGAAAATTGGAATGGCTATTTTGCTTCAAGGAATTACTTTGATTTGAATGTTTGAAAAATGAAGATTTACTTTTTACTGCTCAGTACTAAAATGTAAATAATAAACATATAATAATAGGGATAGCAAAAGCAGCAACAATAATAATGTGTTACTTGACACAGGAAGAGTAGGGAAAATAACCAAAACATTGAAACAGATGTCACAAACAAAATTATATTGTTATGAATTTGCTAATGTGTGTATTGGATTTTGTCCCCTGCAATTTTTATGGAATTCTCTTATTCAATCCCCAACACCTACACATGTGCTTTTCACTTAATCTCCCTGGTGGTATGATTATGTCGGATTTTAGGTGCTGAAAGCGGTACAATTATTTTGCATGTAAATTTTGCGTTTTATATTGTAGGCCTTTAATTCTTAGGAATAACTCGATTAAATCTGTCCAAACCAGAGTCTAGTAGACATCCCGGGTATGATAACATTTGAAAAACAAAATCATAAATTAAAATATAATAAATAATTATACCAAATAATACTATAATAATAAAAAAAAAAAAATCAACAATGTAATCAAATCAAAAACACTGAAATTTACTCAGTTTCAGAATCGACGCTTACTTTCAGTGTTTGATGATGGATTTCCCCACAAATCACTATTGCTCAATTTTGCGAGTGATTCTGATTTATTATCGCTGTTTTCTAGCTGGTCTAAAACCACTTTTGATGTAAAGGGACAGTTTTGGTTGCTATGGACAATCTCCAGTTTCCAGACAGAAAGTACAGTTTTTATAATATAAAACTACATGCAGGGCACCGGACAGACCACTAGGGACAAAAGGGATGGGAAATAATTACATACAGTAATGTAATCTGTAAGATTACATTATACTGTATGTAATGTGCGTGTTTCACTTTTTGAATTTGGTGCCGCTCTCCATCCCCGTGCGTCGCAACGCTCGCAGGTTCCTTAATAGATCGAGTGGAGAATGAGCTGCTCACACTGTGAGGAAACATCGCTGGATCCAAGGGATAAGGTAAGCACACTCATCCTGGATCCTGTGATGCGATCCCAAGTCTGGCTCAGGGTTACCGCTTTTGGTTCTGAATTTTCACCCTGAGCCAGACTCGGGAATACTGCCAGAGGGGTTACATTTTAAAATAATCATTTGTGATGTCTTCAGTCATGTGACCACAATTTTAATATGTATTAAATAAGGTTACCCATTAAATTCTACTTTCAAAAGATTTTATTTTACGATAAAGGCACTTACATACATATATCAGTATATAAACAATCTGCAGCAGGGAGGGCCCGCTGACACAATGTAAGTAATGAAAACAGGAGACATAAGTGAAAAACAGACAATATCTAAAGGGTACAGTCAGCATGCCCCTCCTCAACGAGGGGCTAAATAAAAATAGAGGTAAACAAAGGGTGACCCCCCAGGGAGGGCCCACCCAATAGAACTGTTAGGGGTATCACCCAGGAGCCCCCATCCCGACACCCCTAATAGGGAACTTGCTGTGCCAGGATGGGGGAGTATCCTCCCAGGCCCCCCCCTCTCAGAGGGATAAAGAAGTTGATGGACCGTCCGCAGTGGGCACCGCAACATTAAATTGGACTGTACGGCGAACCTGTCAATTACAGCTCTGTTGAGCAAACCAAAAACTTAGAACGTCTAGAAGGACAGAGAAAAGAAGAGAGGAGGAGAAGAGGAGGACAGAGGGGTAAGGGGATGTAAGCTATGTCCTGAAAGGGTGGAAGGTTATAGCGGGAGAATGTTTAGCATTCAATGTAAGAGGGGGCGCTTTAGGGGTGAGGTCTGGTCACTAGAGGAGAGCCTGGGGGTACCCCAGGCAGCAGAGAGATTCCCATGTAACGGGCCCAGGGGTCCCACACCTTTCGGAATTTAGGTGTGGTATCTGACAGAATACCTGACAGTTTTTCTTGGGACATTATCCACGATATCTTCCTCTTAACTGCGAGGAAGGAGGGTCTGGGTTGCTTCCATGAGGAGGCAATCGCAATTTTGGCTCCTAATAGGATAAAATAAGTTAGTTTCTGGGTGTTACCAGACAGCAAAGGAACAGGGGCATTGAGTAACGCAACCTCTGGAGTTCTCGGAACCCGGCAGCCTGTGACTAAGTAAATCAAGTTGAAGATTTTAGTCCAGAACGATCGAAGCCTAGGGCATTCCCACCAGATGTGGATCATGGAGCCACGAAGTTGGCACCCCCTAAAACATAAGGGGTTAGCCGTGGGGTATATTTTGGCTAGCCTGACTGGAGTGAGGTACCACCTGGTTATCAATTTGATGCTAGCCTCCATTAGTGAGGTGTTTTGGATCCCACGAAAGGATCTGGCTAGGGCCAGCTGCCAGGTTTCAAGACTGCCAGAGGTCTGGAGATCAGATTCCCATGCCGTCATATAGGGGGATTTGCCCGTTGGGGAAGTGAGAGCCGCATAGATCACTGAAATACCACCCCTCTGCTCCCCGATCCTACCACACCAGGCTTCATATTCAGTAAAGGGAGGAGGAAGGGGTTTGTTTTTCCAAAGTGAGTTCAAGAAGTGAGATATTTGTTGGAAGCGGAACCTCTCTGAGTCTGGTAGCTCTAAGTGTTCAATACAATAAGCCAGGGAAATCGGACCCCTTGAATTGAAAAAGTGACCTATCCGGTATAGTCCCTTGTCCAACCACCATCTGAAGGCCTCAATGTCCAGACCAGGGGGGAAGTCATGATTACGGAACATGTGAGCAAGGGGTCTTAAAGTGGAGACTAGGGAAGGCTCTTTGCGAAGACCGTCCCATAAGGCGCAGGAGTGAGATAGGGATGGGGACATGATGGGCGGCCTGGCTTTGGGCGGGCACCACAATAGAAAATCTAGTGTAAAAGAGGGTACGGAACAGCGTTCAATGGACTGCCAATCCGGTTTCTCGTATTTGGAGTAGATCGAGGAGAGTTGGGCTAGGCGAGCTGCAAGGTAGTATTTGTGAAGGTTAGGTAAGCCCAGCCCCCCCCTGCGTCTGTGCAGGAAGAGCGTGTTTTGCGATAGACGGTACCCCTTATTACCCCAAATATATTTCAGTATTTTGCTTTGCAGAGAGCAAAGGTGGTCCTTCCGAACTGGTATTGGAAGGGCTCGAAAATAGTAGAGGATTTTGGGGAGAAGGGTCATTTTTATGGAGTTAATCCGGCCAAGCCAGGATAGTTCGTGTTTAGACCATGAGGAGAGATCAGTTTCCAGCTGTCTGTATAATTTGGGGTAATTGTAGGCATACAACATCTCTATTTTAGGTGTAAGGGAGATACCCAAGTATTGGATGGCAGTGTCACTCCATTGGAACGGAAAGGATTGTTTGAGTGAGAGGACTTGGTGGGTGGGGAGAGAAATATTCAAAGCCACAGACTTGGAGTAATTAACCCGCAAGCCTGAGACCTTGGCAAAGTCGTCCAGTACCCGGGATAAGTTGGGTAGGGTTGTGAGGGGGGAGGTAAGGAATAACAGTATGTCGTCCGCGAAGAGTCCGCATTTGTGCGTTTGACTACCGCATTGGACACCTCCAATGTCTATGTTGTGGCGGACTGCGATCGCCAGTGTTTCAATGGCTATTGCAAATATGAGGGGGGATAGGGGGCACCCCTGTCTGGTCCCCCTGGTGATGGGAATTGGAGCGGAGAGGTATCCCTGCATTCGAATTTGGGCCCTCGGCTGGGAGTATAAGGCCCGTAATAAGCCCAGGAAACGAGCCCCAAATCCCCACCTGTCAAAGAGCTGGAAGATGTACTGCCATGAGACCGAGTCGAAAGCCTTCTGAATATCTAAGGAAAGGAGGAAGCCAGATTGTTTGGGTCCCCCTTCCCAATTAGACTGCAGAATGGAGATAATATCGATCGCCCTCCGAATTTGATCAGGTCCCTGTCTGCCGGGGATAAAACCAACTTGGTCCTTGTGGACGTAGCGTCCGATGAAGGAAGCTAGCCTATTGGCCATAACTTTCGTGAGAATTTTGAGATCATTATTAATGAGGGAAATCGGTCTGTAGTTGCTGACATCTTCCAAGTTCTTGCCAGGTTTGGGGATGACCGTGATATACGCCGTGTTAAGGTGGGGATCCAGGGGGCCTCCATTAGCTTTATGATTACCGAGATTGGCCAGGTGAGGGGCTAGCGTGTTGGCAAAGGCTTTATAGTAAGGGATCGAAAGACCGTCGGGTCCAGGGGCGGAGCTTTTTTTAAGATCCTTTATGACTCCCAGTATCTCCTCTACCTGGAAGGGGCCTTCCATGACTTGTTTGTGAACGTCCGATAAGGCAGGGATGGGGAGTCCCTCCAAAAACTTTGGAAGGAGGTTATCTTTGGGAGATGGGGGGCTACTGTAGAGAGAGGTGTAAAAGTTCTGAAAGGCATTCAGAACTGTGACCGGATTAGACGTGGGCGGGTGTCCTGCACTTCTGATCCGAGGGAGGGTGCTTAGCTTGGTTCTAGGGGAGAGTCTATTAGCCAGGAGTGTGCCTATTTTGTCCGCCTGTGAGTAAAACTTGTGGCCAGACCACCTAACCGATTTTTCTGCTTTCGTGGTGAGGGCGAGATTGAGTTCTAAGCGAGTCTTGTCTAGTAGGGAGGTGGGGGTGCGGAGGGGGTCCTTTTTGTGAAGAGCTCTGAGTTTAGAGTATTCCTCTTCTAACTTCAGGATGGTTGATTGCCTTTCCCGTTTTATTTGAGAACCTAATTGCATGAGTTTTCCCCTAATAAACGCTTTGTGCGCCGCCCACAGGGTTTCGGGGGAGACATCGGGAGTCGCATTAATAGAGAAATATTCCTGCAGTGCTTTGTCGAGATCCATAACCCGTGATGGCTCTGAAAGGAGAGATTCATTTAACCTCCAATGCCTGGGGTGTCTCCCACTCGAACCCCCCAGGGTCGTCACAATTACCAGCGAGTGATCCGAGATCACTGTATCAGTGATGGAGGCTTTGAGCATCCTGGGAAGGAGCGAGGAGGGGACAAGTATGTGGTCTATCCGTGCATATGATTGGTGTGGCGCTGAGTAGTGAGTGTAGTCTCTCTTTGTGGGGTTTAATTCCCGCCAGACATCGGATAACCCATGAGCGTGAAGCAATTTGGCGATCCGTAGGCTTGCCTTTGTGGGCCTGGTTAAGCGGGAATGTGAGGGGGAGGATTTATCAAGTCCTTGATCAAAGGCGACGTTAGAGTCCCCTCCGACAATAACCGTTCCCTCCAAAAGAGGCGTTAAGGTGCGCAGCAGGGATTCGAAGAATTTGGCCTGACCCGTGTTCGGGGCGTAGTAGGAGACCAAGGAGTAAAGTTGGTCCCCCACAGTGCCCTTTACAAGTAAAAACCTGCCCTCCGGATCCGCTTTTTCAAAACTTTTATTGAATTTGCATGTTTTGGCAATCAAAATGGCCACCCCCCTGGTCTTGGATTCCGCGTTGGCTAAGTAGAACTGAGGGAAGTGGGCATGTAGGAACTTGGGACTACACCGGACAGGAAGGTGCGTTTCCTGAAGTAGAATTATATCTAGTTTCAGGGATTTGTAGTAATCAAGGGCTTTTCTCCGTTTGATGGGGGAATTAAGACCCTGAATGTTATGGGTGGCTATCTTAAGCCTAGCAGCCTGTGGATCAGCCATGGAGGAGAGGGGGAGCCCAGCTTCTGATAGCGACCTCACTTACCCAATCCATAGCGGGGTTCTCGGCAAGAGCATTGGGATCGGTGGCTCGTGGTTGTCTCCCAGGATACACTGCCGACTGGGTTCGCTCAGCCAGACCTGAGGAGAAAAAAAGTAGTGTCATGTAAACATTCAGCAGGGGTAGCTTACCATCAAGGGGGGAGAGAGGAGGAGAAAGGGCAAGGAAAGAAAGCGTTCCTGAGAAGAGAAAGAGGAGATCAGGGCAGGAGACACCCCCCGAAATCCCAAGAAAGAACAATGTAGACAACCGACCCATAAGGTCAGAAGTCCCGACCCTCAGGCGCCCGGGAAAGGCCGAGGGAGGGAGAGTTACACATGTGGTCCCTCGCGGAACTGGGGACCCCTAGTCGGGTAACTACCCGAACTGTTAAATCAACATTAAATAACAATAGAAGATAAGCAGCAATAAGAACAATGCTTAAGGCACGGCTAAACATAATGATTAGAAGACACTGGGGCTAAACAATGAATGCTGGTCATTAGGCAAAAGGTAGGATGGTATATCCAGGGAGGGTGCTGGGGAATGCAGCCCCCTGAAGAGTCCTCAAAGCAGCCCTAGGGCCCATTTCGAGGGGGTGCAAATAATATGAGGGGTTACTGGCAAACCAGTAGGTGGACGAAGTACTGCATAGCGTCCCGGGATATTGAAGGCAATGGGGAAAAGGGTAGCACAAGTCCCAGGTAAGGGGAGGGCAAAAAAGGGTGGAGGGCCAAACTTTCAATGTCTGGGGAGCAGTCCTCCGGCCCTCTCCAGGACCTCGGACGGTCAGACACAGAATGGAGAGTCCGAAATGGGGTCTGAATGTTGCTCAGGTGGGTGCATTATCCTTGACCTTCTTGGCTCTTCCGGAGGTCCACAACGGGGATTGTGGGCTGTTAGGAGTTGGCCGTTTGTTGGAGCCTTGGCTAGGGTTAGAAGTGTCCATATCAGCTTCTTGAGAAATGATTTTCAGCCTGGTGAGGAGCTTTTCCCCCTCGGGGAAAGTGGAGAAAGCAAAAGACTTCCCTTTGTCCGTGAACCTGACCGCAAATGGGAATGCCCATTTGTATTTTATGTCTTTTTGCGCCATTGCAAGCAAGAGGGGTTTCAGAGCTCTCCGTCTCTGTATAGTGGAGGGGGAGAGGTCCGCAAAGATCTGAACCTGGTGGCCCTGGTATGTGACGTGTTGCAGGGATCTGGCTCTCTTCATAACTTCTTCTTTCACCGAAAAGTGATGTGGCTTGGCCAGAACATCGCGCGGAGTACCATCCTTCCTAGGGGGGCCAAGGGTTCTATGGACCCGGTCAAGTTCAAGCTTAGTAGCTGGGATGTCAGGGATTAGCTGTGTAATGAGGTCTTGCACCGCCCTGGACACATCAGTTATTGATTCTGGAAGCCCGCGAATTCTGATGTTGTATCTGCGTGACCTATTTTCGAGGTCATCGATACGGGCCATGGCTAGGTCTAATTGCTCCTGTACTGAATAAATGTCCCTGGAGTTTTGGATGGATCTGGCTATGGTATCCTCCATTTTATGTTCGATCGTTTCGATCCGGGAGCCTAGGTTAATAAAGTCAGCTTTCAATTCCCCCGTGATTTGCAAGGCAGTTTGGGAGAGGCCCCTTTCTAATAGTTCAGAGAATTTGCCAAACAGGGCATCCATGTGGGAGACTGGGTCTGCATGAGCAGCCTCATGGGAGGCCATGGCGGCCTGGGTAGCCCTGTAAGTCCCCGCTGGGGAGGGGGAGAACTCCTGGATGGTGCGTTCCAGCAGGGAGACCGTGGAGGCCGGGGACGGTGTGGTTTCCTTGGGAGGACCCCTGGGGTTGCCTGGGGTGGCGTGGAGAGGAGGAAAGTCTGTATCTGACCTGAAATCCACTGTGCCTGCGGATCTGTGATCCTGAGATAGGAGCTGTGCTGCGGTGGCCATCTTGGATTTCTCCCACACGTCCAATGAAGCGAACAGCGGGCCCAGATTGCGTTTAGCCAGTCCACCGGTCATTCGGTAATGTGCCCCAACTCTTCGGGAGTCCGTCCCTATAGCTCGGGAAGCGGAAGGGTAGCCGTGTCGTGCGGTAGGGGTTCCGTCGTTCCGCGAGGCAGCGGAGCTTTAGATGATCGCGGCCATCTTGGAAGCCTCGCGCATGCGCACTGGTTACCCATTAAATTCTAAATGATAACTATATGATCCTGTTAATTTGTGTGTGATGTTTCTATGGCTAGGCTTTTTCAGCCCCTTCAGCCCTCATCAAACACCACCATCCAAATGTTTTTGGCTTACAGGGGCTGATTTACTAAAACTGGAGAGTGCAAAATCTGATGCAGCTGTAAATGGTAGCCAATCAGCTTCTAAATTTTGCTTGTGCATTAATATTTTACAATAAAATATGGAAGGTGATTGAGTTCTATCCAGAGCTGCACCAGATATTGCATTCTCTAGTTTTAGTAAATAACCCCCATAGTAACCTTTATGCTACTGGGAAATGGGAGGACAATAATTCCACTGGTGAAATCTCATCGCTGGAACCAAAGAGAGGTAAAAAAACAGTAACTGATTTGACACCTCTCACTAAATATTGAAGAATCATTTTAATCTGGTCTTATCCTTTAGCAATTGTATTTTGATAAAATGAAATGTTAACAAGCAAAACATGCCTTCTGTAATAGGGAAGATATGTGGGTGAGCAATTACAATTTATTATATTCAGGCACATTGCACCAAACTGAAAGCATATTTTTGTCTCTAAAACCCAAATTTCCCAGCTTTGTGAATAATAGAACCTGTATGTGTACTGGGAGATGTTTACCATTAACATAAATAGCTTCCTTAGTAAACAGTTCATTTCACAAAACATATATTTACCTGCATTTCTAAAAGTATGGCTGACATAATTAACGTGTTGATGCTGTGATAATATTTTATTAGCTAATACTAAACCTGATTTTTGTCAATAAATTGTTGCCTTCCTAGAACAAAAAAAAATGCTTATAATGGGACCAATTAGGATTCAAGCCTTCTACGCACACAAATACACAGATTGTAAAACAATGCATAATGTATTTTTTTATGTGCATAAATATGTTTTACTTTCTCAACATATATTATTGATAATTTTGTGTAGGTGTTTTTAGGAGTGGAAAAAATTCAAGAAAAAAAAAATGCTCAAGAAGCAGGAATAAAGAACTTTATAAGGTATATTCTGCATAGTTTATAAATTATATCTAAACCCAAGAACAAAAATATAATGTATTGCATCTTATCATTCCTTACATTGGAGGATGCATTAGGTTTATTTATTTTTTTATTACAGAACAGATATGTCAAAGCATTTTCAACTGTAGGCTAAAAGAGAGAGAATAAGATTAGTTTACTGTTAGTGTTTGCATACCCTTGAAAGAAAGTATCATTTGGACTGGAGGAAATCTCATATATGTGGACACCTATGAACACCAACAGGTAAGAGATTTGGCAGGAAATATCATATCAAACATATTAGGCAGCCTCATTCAATAGCTATTATCTTTCTCCAGATAAGCTGTAGATGGAGGTACCCTTCTTCTTTCCAAAACTAAACCTTGAAGTATATTTCCACTTTTTCAGCCAAATTGAGATAATGCTTACTTTATATATGATGCATGTCTCTGTTTAACCTCCCTGGCGGTATGATTATTTCGGATTTTAGGTGCTGAAAGCGGTACCATTATTTTGAATGGAAATTTGGCGTTTTATATTGTAAGCCTGCAATTCTTAGGAATAACTCACTGAAATCTGTTTAAACCAAAGTCTAGTAGACATCCCGGGTAGGATAAAGTTTGAAACACAAAATCATAAATTATAATATAATAAATAACTGTAAATAATACAAAATAATATAATAATCATACTTTTTATTCAATAAATTTTAGTAAATAATATAATCAAAAATATTGGTAGTCATATTGCTTCAGTAAACGTCTCTGGTATGGAAAATTTTAAAACATGGTACAGCACAAAGTCCAACATCACAGTCAGGACAGTAGAACCTTGTTTCTTTTCGAATTTTCCTTCCAGTGTCGTCACGCTTAGAGCAGCAAACGACACACATCCTTGTGGGTGCTGCTTTCTTTTCTGTTGGTGGAACGTGGTCCACAAAGTGCCGACCAGTCAAGCGTTCCGGGTTCACAACGGCAGCAGCACGACGGCCAGATCTGTTTACAGCCGTTGGTGTTTGGTGCCTGAGGAAAATAAGTTCGGCAACTTTCTACACAAAGTCCGCATGAACAACAGGCTTGTCACTATTTTTTTTTAGAAGAATGAAAGCATTCCACAGGCACTGCTCCAGAAGGTGCCTGAAGATTTTTTTATAATATTTTTTCTGTTGCTTCCTCATGGCTGGGTAAAAAGTCATGGCCTGGTCAGCACGGTCAACACCTCCCATAGTATGGTTGTAGTCCATCACGACTTGGGGCTTCATGATGTCTTTTCCACCTTTTGTGTGTACCATGACAGTAGAGGTGTTGTGAATGGTACTCATTAGGCACACGTCTTTTTTGTCGCGCCATCTCAGTGCCATCATTTTTCCTTTTTGCCAGGCAACTATTTCTCCTGCCTTGAGCTTTTTATTGACAAAGGTTGGTGGCAAGTCACGCCGGTTAGCTCTAACGGTCCCGTATGCATCTGTTTTATGCTGCAAAAGGAACTCATAGAGTTCTGGAGAACTGTAAAAATTGTCTGTGGTTACACAGTAGCCCTGATTCAGCAGCGGTTCAATTAGAGTAAGCACGGAAGCGGTTGCCAGTCCATAGTTACTGAATGTCTCCTTGAACTTGGTTCCTTTCCCGGTGTAAAGTATGGAATTCCATATGTACCCAGTGCTGGATTCACAGAGCATGAATGATTTTATTCCAAAACGTGCCCTCTTGGACGCAATAAACTGTATCCAGCTGAGTCTTCCTTTATAGGCCATCAGACTTTCGTCGATACTGATGTCTCTGTCGGGTATATAGGTTTTCTGGAAATTTTTCTGAATCATCTGGTAAAGCCCCCAAATCTTTTTTAGTTTTGGTGCTGGATGAGAAGTCTCGTCGAATTCCTCATTATTTTCAAAGTGCAGATATTTCATTATAAGGGAAAATCTGTACTCCGACATGACGGTGCCAAAAAAAGGAGTTGCGAGCAATTTGTTAGTGGTCCAGTACCACTTCTGCAGGGGTTTACCAACCACTCCCTGTAGAATTATGAGGCCCAGAAACTTCCAGATGTCCTCCTTGGTTACAGGTTCCCACTTTCTGCTCCTTGCAAACCTCTGATGCGTAGCAGCTTGTTGTTCGTGGTACCGATTTGTCTCCATAACAATTTTTTCTATAACCTCATCGGTCAAAAATAGTTGGAGATATGCCAATGGGTTGTCATCCACATCCACTTTGATACCAGGTGTTCCAGTAAATGGAAATCTTGGGGGCGCTGCATGCTCCGTACCGCAATCAATTGAGCACCAAGTCCGCACATCACTTGGCAAAGTCGCAGGATCATCACTAAAATCGCTTTCCGTGCCTGACGACGAACTTCCCCACGAATCGCTATCACTGACTTCTGCAAGGGATTCTGCATCGCTGTCGCTGTTTTCAAACAGGTCGTATGCCACTTTTGAGGTAGAGGCGCGCTTTTTTGATGCCATGGTCGCTCTGCAGTTTCCAGACACAAAGTATAGTAAAACTGCAGGCAGGGGCACTGGATAAAGCAATGGGGGCAAGCTAAGGTCAGTTTTATTTTATTTAGTAATGTAATCCAATAGGATTACAATGTATCAGTGTGTTTGTGCTTTATACTTTTTGAATTTGGCGCTGGTTCCACCTCCCTGCGTCGCTACGCTCGCAGGGAACGGAAGCCAGGTCACACAGTGCATCGGGCGGAAGGTCCGGAAGATCCGACCGCCATACACAGCGGGGATACATCGCGGGATCCCAGAGACAAGGTAAGTTATGTCTTTCTGGATCCAGCGATGCAATCCCGAGTGTGGCTCGGGGTTACCGCTAATGGTACAAAAATCTCACCCCGAGCCACACTCGGGAATACCATCAGGGGGGTTAAATAGCAAGGAAAATTTGGGGTTGGACAGCTGGGTTTGCCATAATGAACCCTCTCTATACTGTGCAGGATGATCTTCAGTATCTATTGTAACTGTATCTGAGCACTATCTATTCTAACAAAGGTGGTTGTAAAGGCAATTTTTTTTTTACAATATACTTTGCATTAAGGTAAAAAAAACTTTAAGTTGCAGTGCCCCTCACCCAGATACTAACCTAAGCCTGATCACGATCCAATGATGTGCCCAAGAGCAGCGACACTGCTCTCTCTCTCTCTCTCCTTCCTCACTGGACTCAGTGAGAGCAGTGTGTGCCATTGGCCCTTGCTTCTGTCAATCAATTCCAGTGACGAGGGAACAGAGGGCAGGGCTGAACAGAACTGTGTGCATCAATAGGCACACACAGTTTAGCTCAAGATTGAGCCCACACAAGTGTATTCCTCACAAGCAGCTTGCTAGGGGGATACTTGGCAGGAGGAGGTGCTGGCGGGGGGGGACCCCAGAAGAGAAGAATCAGGGCTGCTTTGTGCAAAACCATTGCACAGAGCAGGCAAGTATAACGTGTTTGGTATTTTTTTTTTCAAAAATATCTTTTACAATACCTTTAAATATTTAGATGCTGGGATTCTTGAATTAAATGTTAGAATAGACTGTGAACAAACTCATTCTGACATCAAAAAACCCTGTAGTCAGCCATGACCCCTTATCCTTAGAAACATCTAAAAGGTAAGAAATATAAAAAATGTAGGCATACTGTGCGAATGGGAATACATGACAAACAAGTGGGGTTTTCTAAAATTTGACTGCAAAAGTGTAAATACTCTATAAGTCATTGTCAGACAGTGGCTTAATGCTTTTTTGTCTGATGTATTCTGATATCTGTTTTACATACAGGGGGGAAAGGCGGAGCCCTCTCTTAAGTGTTGATCTGTGCTTCTGTTGAAAAAAATCTCCCCAATTGGTCTACTTAGATGTAAGACATCATTTGGATGTGAGGAAAAAAATCACACTGCACCCAGGAATCTGTGCCAGCTGGCAGATCATGTTCTCCTTCATCCAGATCAGCGGAGAGGTGCTGTAGACATTTCTGTTAGAGAAAAGAAATAGTAATCAGACAAGGTTCTCTAGTCTGTCTGATAACTATTTCCTGTGACAAGCCTTGGTTGATGGTGTTTGCATGTGTTTCACGGATGTTAGATTATCACTTAAAGTGGAAGTAAACCCATGGATTTAAACAGTTAGAAAAAAAGGAATGCCGGGAATGCTAACTGCACATTGGCTGTGCTCTCAGCCAAACTATCAAACCATCCAATGGCTGGTGTCATAACGAATCACATGTGCAGCACCATAGCAGTTGAAGATTAAACAGAGGCAAAGATGGCAGCTTCCTTGGCTGAAAGCCATAGGGTAGTTTACTTCCACTTTAACCTCCCTGGCGGTACGATTATTTCGGATTTTAGGTGCTAAAAGCGGTACCATTATTTTGCATGAAAATTTGGCGTTTTATATTGTAGTCCTGCAATTCTTAGGAATAACTCTCTTAAATCTGTCCAAACCAGAGTCTAGCAGACATCCCGGGTATGATAAAGTTTGAAAAATGAAATCATAAATTATAATATAATAAATAATTATAAATAATTGTACCAAATAATAATATAACAATAATAAAAATTATTCAATAATGTAATCACATCAAAAACACTGAAATTTGCTCAGTTGCAGAATTGTCACTGTCATTACTTTTCAGTATTTGATGACGAATCTCCCCACAAATCGCTATCCCTCAATTCTGCGAGTGATTCTAATTTATTATCGCTGTTTTCTAGCTGCTCTAAAATCATTTTTGATGTACAGTGACAGTTTTGGTTGCTATGGGCAATCTCCAGTTTCCAGGCATAAAGAACAGTTTTTATTATATAAAACTGCATGCAGGACACTGGGCAGACCACTAGGGACAAAGGGGATGTGAAATATTTACATACAGCAATGTAATCTGTAAGATTACATTATACTGTATGTTTACTGTTTATTTCACTTTTTGAATTTGGCGCCGATCTCCGTGCCCGTGCGTCGCAACGCTCGCAGGGCACGGAGATCGCCGATGTGATAGATCGAGCGAGACACGGCTCGCTCGTACAGCGGGGAGACGACGCTGGATCCGAGGGAGAAGGTGAGTATTCCTCCTCCTGGATCCAGCGATGCAGTCCCGAGTCTGACTCGGGGATACCGCTCTTGGTATAAAAAATCCACCCCGAGTCAGACTCGGGAATACCGTCAGGGGGGTTAATATGTCTCATTTCAATTGGCACCTTTACTTTTTCAGTGACAGTGGCTACCAGGACATGAAGCAGGTAAACTATCTCCAACAGAGACTTAGACATCAGTAAAACCACATCTATAGCTTCTAGATTGGGGAAGAATTATATCCCCTGCCTGGATTAACTGCTGCTTGTGTCCTTGTCAGGAAAATTTCCCCCCTGCTGACAGGAAATACTTTATTTTGTCACTCCTGCAACCTGGAACTTACACACTGTACACTTGAGAACCATTTCTTCTTGCTGTGGAGGAAACCATGGGAATCATTTATTTAACAATGAGGTAGTAGGTCAGAAAATTGTAGATGTCCTCCACTGTACGTTATTGCATAACATATTGGGTAGAAGACACTATTATGTTACATCCACTTTAACATTTTGACAAATTACAAGAGATTAACAAATATGTACATTTTGAAAAAAACATAAAACTGATAGATCACAAATATCCAATTTTGTGTTGTAGGTTAACATTTTCCAGATATTTGGCAGAATAGATTGTTGGTGATGTCTCTAGGTGTGCCATTTTCAGTTTTTTGAAAACCATGTTTGACTTAATGAGATAATGACAGATTGTAGAGTAGACAACTGATAAGGCTCTCAAATCTGTGACCTGTAGCAAACAACATGACATTTCCGCTATAAAATTACTACATTTCGTGAACCTTGCTTATATTTCACATAGTAACTGGTCATGTGATTTTAATTATTTTTTTCTTCCCTTTTTTAATTGAAGAATTGTGGAAGAACTTGGCAATATGCCAGCTGATTATACACAATTTACTGTATTTTAAAGAGCAATTTACATGGGACATCTGCTGGAGGTCCCAAGCAGGCTTATTGCTAAAATGTTGCCAGTGTAGTATCATACCAATATCTTAACCAGTGATACATGGAACATTCTTTATCAAACTTAATTTTAACTTTCAAATAGTTTTTTGGAGAATATAAAGCTTCTTTCAGCTTAACCTAGGCATAATGGAATCAGCACTCCATTATTATATCCTTCCCTTTGTTTGCATGAACAGAGTGCCCATAATTGTATTGTGTCTAACTGGTAGTCATTAGGGATAAAGCTGCAATATTACCACCAAACTAAGGTAATCTCTTTCTAATGCAAAATCCAATTGTGTGTGGGCTCTATTGGACTTTTTTCGTTGGAAATTCTGTCGGAAAAAATTTGAGAGCAGGATTTCAAATTTTCCACCCAAAAATCCGATCTGACTTTTTCCAATCATTTGTAGAGAATTCCGATCGGACAAAGTGCCAAGCATGCTCAGATCAAATTACAAGACCAAAGCTATTGGCTACTAGCCTCAAAGTAGTCCCGTCGTAACAAACAAACGTCATCACATTCTGAACAATCAGATTTTCCAACAACTTTGTCCGACCGTGTGTATGCAACACCAGTTTAGGACAAAATCTGTCTGAAAAAATCCGAAGGATTTTGTGGTCGAATTGTCCGACCATGTGCACAAGGCTTTAGAGATATAACTCGGGCACAGAATCAAGCTTAAGTTAAATAAATATTCTCAAACTGTTTTTAAGTGTGGCACTCTTAGCCCTTGTACACACGGTCGGAGATTCCGACAACCAAATCCGACGGAAACAGTCCGATGCAGACCACACACTGTCGGAATATCTGACAAAACGGTCCGATAGGAGACATTCCGTCGGAATCTCCGACCGTGTGTACAAGGGCTTAGGAGTCTGTTTAAAGAAAACTGTTGGAAGAATGTGACAAATATCCCTTCATCACTAATGAATTATGAATGTCTTTGGCCTAATATATTGTTTTCCTATGATTGTCAGCTCCATCCAGTGACCATTATGCAATATTTTTTCTGATTAGGCTATTTTAGGAAAACCACCACATTATAGCCACTAGATGGAACTGATAAACATTAAGGATAAAAGATAGGTATAGATATAGGCTGGTGGTCTAGTTACATTTAATCTATATACTTAAAGAGTGCCACGTCCCAGTGAAAATTATACAAAGAAAAGGGATGAGAAACAAAAGGGACTGGAGGGCAACCAACCCCCGGGACTTTTTTGGCGGCACTAAATATACTTAAACCATATGTAAAATCATTGAAATTTTTATTTTATGTACAAAAGACATTTTGCGAACACAATAGACAATTACATCCAATAAACAGACAAAGTGACAAAGTGCATATACAGATACAGAAAGTTGGTATGTGGGCTTATGCAGCTCCATCCATTACCACATTCTTATATGATTTAAACTGCATTGTTTCTTTCCTACATGTTTCGCTCTTCAGAGCTTCCTCAGGACAATTGCAGCAAACAAAAAAAGAAAACTGAAATTATAGAAGAAAATTTGTTTCAATACACATATATAGCATTTTTGTACATATAATAAGCCCGGAACACAGGCATAGGAAATGTCCACCTGTATGGTTTGACATATCATAATTACATTAGTCTAGTGATGGATTCACCCCAGTCTAACAAAAGCGGCCCTAACTGCGGGGAAACCATCACCAGAGAAATATTTCTATTTAAACATAAGGACATAATTTGCATATCAATAGTAAATCTATGAATTGTTTGTCAAGAAAGGGGGCAATTGAACCATTTCCAAGAATGGCGTCCCCAAATTTATTCGCATACTTAGTGCATAAATGGTGTAATTTTCCTACTAAGGAAAATGCAGACTGGGTTGTAGAACACAAAAAAAAAAAAAAAAAAAAAAAAAAAAAAAAAAAACAACAAAAAGGGAACCAGCAACTGGACCATGAGATATATCTACTTTTCAACAAAAGAATCAAATAATAAATATAGAAATAAAAAATATAAAAAATATATATATATAGAACTGAAGTCTTACCCCATATAATCAGGCAAGTTGCTTGTATTATTTGTCGTTAATATCGTAAATTGGGTATATCAATTAACATTGGAGTGAGGACAGATAATCTCTTCCTCCTTTGCTTATCAAGCCAGCGAACCGCGGCAAGAGCCCCCATTTAGGGATCCCCCATTTCCGTCCCCAGAAGGATCTGCAGAGGCACGAGAAATATGTGTAAAATATATCTTAACTATTGGATTTTATTTGTCTATCAAATGGCACTGTCCAGGTTTCTAACATACCTGGTAGTGATATGACAATGAAGAAATGAAACCAGTTCACGCAGCCCGGTATCCACATGTACCATATATTGTCAGATAAAGATTGGATGAGATGTGTTTCTGAACACGAGAAAATTCTCTGTGTTGATCACTGAAACAGGAGAAATAAACGAAGAGACCAAGTCTTCATTATAGCCATCCCAAAAATAAGAGTAAAAGATGCATAGCCCTAAAAAATTAGGACTGCAGGCATGTCCAATTGGTCCAGTAAAGACAGATTTGTCTTACCTGTTAAATGAAGCAACGTGGTCTATTCGATAAAATTTTAGGAGTTTCCTCCATCCATTTGGTGGCTCCACGTGTCCGCTCCCAATGCTAGCTTGGATAGCACTGACCGGGAACCGCGAATTTAAACTCGTGTCTCCAGCCCAGCAGCGTCTGACGTCATTGCTGGGTTGCGGGCACACCTAATGGGAGGATCCCCTTCGTGCGCACGCGCGCACGACGTATTTCATTCGTGCGCACGTAGGTGTTTAGTGCGCATGTGTAACGAACGTGTTACACGTCCGTGCAACGCGTCGGCCATTTTAGATTCTGGCCGAAGTGAAGGGCTTTGCCAGTAGTGACCCTTGTGAGTCATAATTCAAGCAAATGGGTACACAGGCTCCCGACTTGTGTGTCGGTTGCCATATGTCCCTGGTTTCAAATGATGGAAATAGAAACTGGAATACTTGAAACCGGCAAACCTGAAGAGGGGGATTAACCCATATTTGAAATGGGGCGGGCTGACCAAACCCTCAACTGGTTGAGGAAGGTTATAGGTCAGATCCGCCCCGGGGTGCCCGTACAGACCAAAAGGGGGCAAAAAATAAGTAAAGGAGGGTCCCTTTTGTATCGTAGAGTGCCTACCTCAGCTCGCTGGCTTGAAAACACCTCATTGTTTATGGCTTTTCGAGTGGCCCAGGCCCGTGCTGTTAAGGGGGAAAAAAAAAAAAAAAAAAAAAAAAAAAAAAAAAAAAAAAAAACATTTTCCATCTCACAAAAGGTTTTTTTAAGGTAAACCAAGCCTAAGAGAGTGGGATGTTAACGGTGCAATAAATCAAGCTACATTCATATTAAAAAATTACAAAATTTATTTATACATAGTTCATAAAAACAGAGCAGTGATCTGTATAATCATACTGAGGTTATATACAACTTTGTGGTCCAATAGATGGTAAAGTTGAGGTAGTTGCGATTGATTTATCCCGACATGTTTCGCTTAATGCTTCATCAGAGGATAAGCCAACTACCAACATAATAAATTCAAAAAGAGAAAACATAGATTAATTACACAAAGTACATTTCATTATACATAATTCATACAGGTAATCGGCATATATAGTGTTTAAAGGACACGAGTAAGGTTCAAAAAAATGATGGAAATATGCTCACCCCCATTTTACCGACCCATTCGTACCCCAGGAAAAGTTATATGACTACCAGATGGATAGAAGAATGCAGGGCAACAAGTACAGCAGCCAGGCAATATAGCTGGAGAGGGCATAGACGGCGGCTAATTGGGACAGAAAAATTATATCATATGTCAGCCTACTATTTATATTTAAGAGCTATGTTGTTATTTTATTTTATACTATAGTCAATATATAGGAGTAACCTATAGCCTTTTCAAAAAAAAAAAAAAAAAAAATTGTTTTATTCTAGTATAGCAGTCATTTTCAAATTTTTTGCATTTTTAATTTAAATAAATATTTTATACTAGTGGGGCCCAATTACTTTTTATTTAAATACATCCACTTACATTTACTGACGATAAAGTAGAGTTTCCTTAATATGTTTTATTTCCCAGATTTTATATTATGTCCACCAAAGTATATAGGGAATTCTCCTTCAAATTAAGATAAGCCCAGAATGATAGCACACTCACATGGGCTCTACAACCTGTTTGCACGATATCTAGGAAGGAAAAATGCATTTACCATTAATTAAGGTGTGGATAAAGAAAGAAATTCATTTTCAGCAATAAAATGTTCAAGTTACTAACCAGTCAGCAAACATGGACCTCCTCCTAGCACGGCTCCCCCACAATAGAGCCGAATGTTTTGTGTCCCAATATATATACCGCCGTCCATCGAGCCGGCGTCTGACGTCACCGGCTCGATGCGGACGTAAACAGCGGCAGTGCGCATGCGCGAGAGAGCCATTAGGGGAATCTGGAGACTACATTTCCCACAAGGCCTCGGTGCAAACACCGGTATTCAGGGAAACGTATAGGAGGGGACAGCCAGAGCGCAGCTAATGCAATGCTCTGGCTAGCACCCTCATATTGCTCCAAGAGTGTATGTTTCCCTGTCTCGCACGCAGGGATCACCGCTAACCGGTGGGCAACCCGCCAAACCAGATAAAATCCGATCCAGTAAAGGTGCCCTCGGGCGTCCATATGCTCCTCTCCAATGCCAAAGTGCCAAAAGCTGCCGACCAGGAGTCATGCATCATAATTACATGCGATACTCAAACAATCATGAGTCGCATGACAGACCACACATGGGGAATGGAAATTGTTTTTAAATAAAAGCCGGGGGAGCAAAGAGATATATGTTTATATACCCCAATATATCAATCGGTGCAATCGCGATAATGGACCAAATTAATCGCGAAATCCGTATATATATTTATTAGAAAACCCCATTTCGTGTCCCAAAAACAAAATTCACAGTCTCTTTTAATATCAATAATCTAGGATATCACAGACAACTATAAATATATCTGATATATCAGAATGATATATAATTATGTAAATAATAATTAATAAAAAACAGGACAAAACAAAACAAAACTAAACAAGGGAAAAACACCGCAAATATCCCCCCCCCCCCCCCACACCCCACCCAGACCAAAGATCCTCAAAGGAAGGATCGATAACTCAAATTTTCATTAAACCCAGGGAATATTATTGCCTTTAACTTATATATCCATCTTGCTTCTATTTGTAAAAGTTTCTTGTCAACACTCCCCCCTCTTGAAGAGAGTGGGACATGATCTAAAGCCTGGAATCTAATATAGTCTGGGTTAAAGTCATGATGTAGGCCTATATGCCTACCAATTGCTGTGGTCATTTTTCTATTAAGAATTGGTTTTATATGGTCTCTCATCCGTATTGCGAAGGCTCTTTTTGTTTTGCCTATGTAAAATCCTCCACACCGGCACTGCGCCAAATACACTATGCCAAGTGTGGAGCAGGTCACACAGGATTTTAATTGGTGCCAATTTCCATTTGGTAATTTAAATCTACTACAGCTAGCCATATATCTACACATATCACAATGTCCGCATGGGTAGGAGCCAAATTTCCCTATTTTGGATTCATTATCACAGTCAATATAATGACTATGTACCAAACGGTCCTTCAAGGAGGGAGCCCGTTTGTAGGTGATCTCAGGGTATTCATTAACATATTTCTTCACCACTGGGTCGGCCAATAATAGAGGCCAAAATGTCTGTATTATATCTCTAAATTTTTTATTTTGATTAGAATGTTGGGTAACTAATCTTACAGTTTTAGCTATTTTAGCAGGTTTTTTAGTAAAAATAAGGGTATTTCTATCTTTCTGTTGGACTAGATTATATGCTTTTTTCAGGCATTTATGGGTATATCCACGTACTATTAGCCTATCATGTAACTCTCTAGCTGCTAATTTATAATCTGATTCCTGACTGCAATTTCGTTTGAGCCTGAGATACTGACTATACGGTATAGATCTTATCAGAGATGGTGGATGTGAGCTTTTGGCATGTAGAA
This sequence comes from Lithobates pipiens, assembly GCF_037356315.1. NCBI lineage: Eukaryota > Metazoa > Chordata > Amphibia > Anura > Ranidae > Lithobates > Lithobates pipiens. The sequence goes on from NW_027507748.1 coordinate 172,070,569, forward strand.
TAGTATTTCCAGCCGTCGGTTTCCTAAAGATAGAGGAGGTCAATAGGCCTTCAGAGTCAACATGGATCTTTAGGTCTAAAAATTCCACCTCCCTTCTGTCATATTTGAGAGTAAAATAGAGGTTATAGTCATTAATCAAAATTTGTTGAAAAAATTGGTTTAATTCAATTTCAGTTCCGGACCAAAAAATAAGAATATCATCCAAATACCTATACCAGGCAAGGACCTTTTCAATCATTGGTATCATATCTTCTCGCGAAAATAGTTCTTTTTCCCATCCCCCCAGGTACAGGTTGGCATACGATGGGGCACATTTGGTCCCCATCGCAACCCCCTGCACCTGGAGGTAATGGGTCTGATCAAACTGGAAAATATTGTGTCTAAGCACAAAATTCAACAGTTCAACTACAAAGTCTGTATATTTAGCACCTCGAGGGCCTCTTTCGCTGAGGAATGTCCGCACATGTCCGCGGACATTCCTCAGCGAAAGAGGCCCTCGAGGTGCTAAATATACAGACTTTGTAGTTGAACTGTTGAATTTTGTGCTTAGACACAATATTTTCCAGTTTGATCAGACCCATTACCTCCAGGTGCAGGGGGTTGCGATGGGGACCAAATGTGCCCCATCGTATGCCAACCTGTACCTGGGGGGATGGGAAAAAGAACTATTTTCGCGAGAAGATATGATACCAATGATTGAAAAGGTCCTTGCCTGGTATAGGTATTTGGATGATATTCTTATTTTTTGGTCCGGAACTGAAATTGAATTAAACCAATTTTTTCAACAAATTTTGATTAATGACTATAACCTCTATTTTACTCTCAAATATGACAGAAGGGAGGTGGAATTTTTAGACCTAAAGATCCATGTTGACTCTGAAGGCCTATTGACCTCCTCTATCTTTAGGAAACCGACGGCTGGAAATACTATTCTACATGCCAAAAGCTCACATCCACCATCTCTGATAAGATCTATACCGTATAGTCAGTATCTCAGGCTCAAACGAAATTGCAGTCAGGAATCAGATTATAAATTAGCAGCTAGAGAGTTACATGATAGGCTAATAGTACGTGGATATACCCATAAATGCCTGAAAAAAGCATATAATCTAGTCCAACAGAAAGATAGAAATACCCTTATTTTTACTAAAAAACCTGCTAAAATAGCTAAAACTGTAAGATTAGTTACCCAACATTCTAATCAAAATAAAAAATTTAGAGATATAATACAGACATTTTGGCCTCTATTATTGGCCGACCCAGTGGTGAAGAAATATGTTAATGAATACCCTGAGATCACCTACAAACGGGCTCCCTCCTTGAAGGACCGTTTGGTACATAGTCATTATATTGACTGTGATAATGAATCCAAAATAGGGAAATTTGGCTCCTACCCATGCGGACATTGTGATATGTGTAGATATATGGCTAGCTGTAGTAGATTTAAATTACCAAATGGAAATTGGCACCAATTAAAATCCTGTGTGACCTGCTCCACACTTGGCATAGTGTATTTGGCGCAGTGCCGGTGTGGAGGATTTTACATAGGCAAAACAAAAAGAGCCTTCGCAATACGGATGAGAGACCATATAAAACCAATTCTTAATAGAAAAATGACCACAGCAATTGGTAGGCATATAGGCCTACATCATGACTTTAACCCAGACTATATTAGATTCCAGGCTTTAGATCATGTCCCACTCTCTTCAAGAGGGGGGAGTGTTGACAAGAAACTTTTACAAATAGAAGCAAGATGGATATATAAGTTAAAGGCAATAATATTCCCTGGGTTTAATGAAAATTTGAGTTATCGATCCTTCCTTTGAGGATCTTTGGTCTGGGTGGGGTGTGGGGGGGGGGGGGGGATATTTGCGGTGTTTTTCCCTTGTTTAGTTTTGTTTTGTTTTGTCCTGTTTTTTATTAATTATTATTTACATAATTATATATCATTCTGATATATCAGATATATTTATAGTTGTCTGTGATATCCTAGATTATTGATATTAAAAGAGACTGTGAATTTTGTTTTTGGGACACGAAATGGGGTTTTCTAATAAATATATATACGGATTTCGCGATTAATTTGGTCCATTATCGCGATTGCACCGATTGATATATTGGGGTATATAAACATATATCTCTTTGCTCCCCCGGCTTTTATTTAAAAACAATTTCCATTCCCCATGTGTGGTCTGTCATGCGACTCATGATTGTTTGAGTATCGCATGTAATTATGATGCATGACTCCTGGTCGGCAGCTTTTGGCACTTTGGCATTGGAGAGGAGCATATGGACGCCCGAGGGCACCTTTACTGGATCGGATTTTATCTGGTTTGGCGGGTTGCCCACCGGTTAGCGGTGATCCCTGCGTGCGAGACAGGGAAACATACACTCTTGGAGCAATATGAGGGTGCTAGCCAGAGCATTGCATTAGCTGCGCTCTGGCTGTCCCCTCCTATACGTTTCCCTGAATACCGGTGTTTGCACCGAGGCCTTGTGGGAAATGTAGTCTCCAGATTCCCCTAATGGCTCTCTCGCGCATGCGCACTGCCGCTGTTTACGTCCGCATCGAGCCGGTGACGTCAGACGCCGGCTCGATGGACGGCGGTATATATATTGGGACACAAAACATTCGGCTCTATTGTGGGGGAGCCGTGCTAGGAGGAGGTCCATGTTTGCTGACTGGTTAGTAACTTGAACATTTTATTGCTGAAAATGAATTTCTTTCTTTATCCACACCTTAATTAATGGTAAATGCATTTTTCCTTCCTAGATATCGTGCAAACAGGTTGTAGAGCCCATGTGAGTGTGCTATCATTCTGGGCTTATCTTAATTTGAAGGAGAATTCCCTATATACTTTGGTGGACATAATATAAAATCTGGGAAATAAAACATATTAAGGAAACTCTACTTTATCGTCAGTAAATGTAAGTGGATGTATTTAAATAAAAAGTAATTGGGCCCCACTAGTATAAAATATTTATTTAAATTAAAAATGCAAAAAATTTGAAAATGACTGCTATACTAGAATAAAACAATTTTTTTTTTTTTTTTTTGAAAAGGCTATAGGTTACTCCTATATATTGACTATAGTATAAAATAAAATAACAACATAGCTCTTAAATATAAATAGTAGGCTGACATATGATATAATTTTTCTGTCCCAATTAGCCGCCGTCTATGCCCTCTCCAGCTATATTGCCTGGCTGCTGTACTTGTTGCCCTGCATTCTTCTATCCATCTGGTAGTCATATAACTTTTCCTGGGGTACGAATGGGTCGGTAAAATGGGGGTGAGCATATTTCCATCATTTTTTTGAACCTTACTCGTGTCCTTTAAACACTATATATGCCGATTACCTGTATGAATTATGTATAATGAAATGTACTTTGTGTAATTAATCTATGTTTTCTCTTTTTGAATTTATTATGTTGGTAGTTGGCTTATCCTCTGATGAAGCATTAAGCGAAACATGTCGGGATAAATCAATCGCAACTACCTCAACTTTACCATCTATTGGACCACAAAGTTGTATATAACCTCAGTATGATTATACAGATCACTGCTCTGTTTTTATGAACTATGTATAAATAAATTTTGTAATTTTTTAATATGAATGTAGCTTGATTTATTGCACCGTTAACATCCCACTCTCTTAGGCTTGGTTTACCTTAAAAAAACCTTTTTTGATATTTCTAAAAAGGGATGAGGTGTCAATTAATGGGGTACTGATGGAGGTTTGAATCATTTCGTTGTTTGATTTTCCATCTCACATTTATTTCCTCCCTGCCTATGTAAGGAAAGGTTTAAAACTGATTGAATCATTGAGTCCCGGAGATCGAGTGGCCCCCAGATTGTGTATCCATCTAGTCTCCCGCTGTAAGAGTATATTGTTGTAATCTCCACCCCTTTCTCCCGGAGGGACATGTTCCAGGGGGAAGAAATGCATAAGACTATCATTATACTGATGGTATAAACCAAAGTGTCGGCTGATTGGGGTTTCCATCTTCCTCCCCCGCACCAGGGACACATGGTCCCTGATGCGGTGGAAGAAGGGACGTTTGGTCTTCCCAACATAAAAAGCATTGCATTGACAGATCATAATATATACCACTCCTACTGACTGACATGTTACAGCGAATTTAGGCTTGAAAGTGTGGCCATTGGGCAGGCGTATGGATTTTGACGCATGAAGATATCGGCAGAAGCCACATTTGTGGCAAGGGGTACATCCCACCTTTGAGCCCACCCTCGAGGGAGGGGAAAAGTGGCTTTGTACCAAAGAGTCCTTTAGAGATCGTGATCTCCTGTATGTGATACCCGGAAAATCCGGGAGATGTTTTGCTAGGGTGGGATCTCCCTTTAAGAGATACCAGTATCTCTGAAGGGTCCCCTTAATTTGCTGATGTTGTCCATTGAACGTGGTGATAAATCTCACCCCTTCAGTGTTTTTAGGCCGTTTAAGACTGTGTATTAAAGATGCCCTATTCTGTTTTTTGGCTCGTATGTAGGCCCTTTTGAGGCTCTTGTTACTGTAGCCTCTTTGTCGGAGGCGAAGTCTCAGTTCCCTAGCTTCTAAATTAAAATCCTCATGACTGCTGCAATTCCGCTTGAGCCGGAGATATTGTCCGTATGGAATACTCGCTATCAGAGGGGACGGGTGTGAGCTCGAGGCATGCAAAAGTGAATTTGCCGCAGTTGCCTTACGGTGAAGAGTTGATTGAATTCCCCCTCCCACATCAGTAAAGATTTGCACATCAAGGAAAGTTATCCTGGACAAACTCTTTTCCATGGTAAATTTTAAATTAAAGGAATTTATGCCCAATAGATCTATAAAGGTATTCAGATCATTTTCATCACCCGTCCAGACAAAAAAAATGTCATCAATGAATCTTCGCCACATTGGTATTAAATCGAAGAATCGTTGAAGATTCTCCTGGCGGAAGATTTGGCGCTCCCACCCCCCCAGGTAGAGGTTGGCATAGGAGGGGGCACATTTGGTCCCCATGGCAACCCCCTGTACCTGGAGGTAGTGGGAGCGCCCAAATATAAAGATGTTGTTGGTGAGAATAAAATATAAAAGGTCCAAAATAAATCTCCTGTAGTTGGGAGGGATACGTCCATCCTCCACAATGAAACTTTCAATCGTCTGAACCCCCAAATCGTGGGGGATTGAATTATACAAGGCCTCAACGTCTAGAGTGACCAACCAGGTCCCCTCTGACAGCGAGATCCCATCAAGCGCCCGCAGCAAATCAGAGGTGTCTCGAAGGTAGGATGTTAAGCCCTCTACATAGGGGCGCAAAAAGTCGTCGACTAGAGCACTTGCATGCTCCGTCAGACAGCCTCGTCCTGATACAATAGGACGGCCCGGGGGCTTCGAAGGATGTTTATGCACCTTAGGAAGGGCATACATTGTTGGAGTTTTGGGATTCAAGACATGTAAATATTCCCAAGTCTTTTTGGTAATGGTCCCCTGTCTATAGGTTCTCGCTATCAATTTATCGAATTGGACACGAATATAACTTATGTGGCTCGCTGGAATCTTTCGATACCATTGTTTATTTTGTAAGAGTTTTAGTACCATCTCTTGGGAATATTTACATGTCTTGAATCCCAAAACTCCAACAATGTATGCCCTTCCTAAGGTGCATAAACATCCTTCGAAGCCCCCGGGCCGTCCTATTGTATCAGGACGAGGCTGTCTGACGGAGCATGCAAGTGCTCTAGTCGACGACTTTTTGCGCCCCTATGTAGAGGGCTTAACATCCTACCTTCGAGACACCTCTGATTTGCTGCGGGCGCTTGATGGGATCTCGCTGTCAGAGGGGACCTGGTTGGTCACTCTAGACGTTGAGGCCTTGTATAATTCAATCCCCCACGATTTGGGGGTTCAGACGATTGAAAGTTTCATTGTGGAGGATGGACGTATCCCTCCCAACTACAGGAGATTTATTTTGGACCTTTTATATTTTATTCTCACCAACAACATCTTTATATTTGGGCGCTCCCACTACCTCCAGGTACAGGGGGTTGCCATGGGGACCAAATGTGCCCCCTCCTATGCCAACCTCTACCTGGGGGGGTGGGAGCGCCAAATCTTCCGCCAGGAGAATCTTCAACGATTCTTCGATTTAATACCAATGTGGCGAAGATTCATTGATGACATTTTTTTTGTCTGGACGGGTGATGAAAATGATCTGAATACCTTTATAGATCTATTGGGCATAAATTCCTTTAATTTAAAATTTACCATGGAAAAGAGTTTGTCCAGGATAACTTTCCTTGATGTGCAAATCTTTACTGATGTGGGAGGGGGAATTCAATCAACTCTTCACCGTAAGGCAACTGCGGCAAATTCACTTTTGCATGCCTCGAGCTCACACCCGTCCCCTCTGATAGCGAGTATTCCATACGGACAATATCTCCGGCTCAAGCGGAATTGCAGCAGTCATGAGGATTTTAATTTAGAAGCTAGGGAACTGAGACTTCGCCTCCGACAAAGAGGCTACAGTAACAAGAGCCTCAAAAGGGCCTACATACGAGCCAAAAAACAGAATAGGGCATCTTTAATACACAGTCTTAAACGGCCTAAAAACACTGAAGGGGTGAGATTTATCACCACGTTCAATGGACAACATCAGCAAATTAAGGGGACCCTTCAGAGATACTGGTATCTCTTAAAGGGAGATCCCACCCTAGCAAAACATCTCCCGGATTTTCCGGGTATCACATACAGGAGATCACGATCTCTAAAGGACTCTTTGGTACAAAGCCACTTTTCCCCTCCCTCGAGGGTGGGCTCAAAGGTGGGATGTACCCCTTGCCACAAATGTGGCTTCTGCCGATATCTTCATGCGTCAAAATCCATACGCCTGCCCAATGGCCACACTTTCAAGCCTAAATTCGCTGTAACATGTCAGTCAGTAGGAGTGGTATATATTATGATCTGTCAATGCAATGCTTTTTATGTTGGGAAGACCAAACGTCCCTTCTTCCACCGCATCAGGGACCATGTGTCCCTGGTGCGGGGGAGGAAGATGGAAACCCCAATCAGCCGACACTTTGGTTTATACCATCAGTATAATGATAGTCTTATGCATTTCTTCCCCCTGGAACATGTCCCTCCGGGAGAAAGGGGTGGAGATTACAACAATATACTCTTACAGCGGGAGACTAGATGGATACACAATCTGGGGGCCACTCGATCTCCGGGACTCAATGATTCAATCAGTTTTAAACCTTTCCTTACATAGGCAGGGAGGAAATAAATGTGAGATGGAAAATGTTTTTTTTTTTTTTTTTTTTTTTTTTTTCCCCCTTAACAGCACGGGCCTGGGCCACTCGAAAAGCCATAAACAATGAGGTGTTTTCAAGCCAGCGAGCTGAGGTAGGCACTCTACGATACAAAAGGGACCCTCCTTTACTTATTTTTTGCCCCCTTTTGGTCTGTACGGGCACCCCGGGGCGGATCTGACCTATAACCTTCCTCAACCAGTTGAGGGTTTGGTCAGCCCGCCCCATTTCAAATATGGGTTAATCCCCCTCTTCAGGTTTGCCGGTTTCAAGTATTCCAGTTTCTATTTCCATCATTTGAAACCAGGGACATATGGCAACCGACACACAAGTCGGGAGCCTGTGTACCCATTTGCTTGAATTATGACTCACAAGGGTCACTACTGGCAAAGCCCTTCACTTCGGCCAGAATCTAAAATGGCCGACGCGTTGCACGGACGTGTAACACGTTCGTTACACATGCGCACTAAACACCTACGTGCGCACGAATGAAATACGTCGTGCGCGCGTGCGCACGAAGGGGATCCTCCCATTAGGTGTGCCCGCAACCCAGCAATGACGTCAGACGCTGCTGGGCTGGAGACACGAGTTTAAATTCGCGGTTCCCGGTCAGTGCTATCCAAGCTAGCATTGGGAGCGGACACGTGGAGCCACCAAATGGATGGAGGAAACTCCTAAAATTTTATCGAATAGACCACGTTGCTTCATTTAACAGGTAAGACAAATCTGTCTTTACTGGACCAATTGGACATGCCTGCAGTCCTAATTTTTTAGGGCTATGCATCTTTTACTCTTATTTTTGGGATGGCTATAATGAAGACTTGGTCTCTTCGTTTATTTCTCCTGTTTCAGTGATCAACACAGAGAATTTTCTCGTGTTCAGAAACACATCTCATCCAATCTTTATCTGACAATATATGGTACATGTGGATACCGGGCTGCGTGAACTGGTTTCATTTCTTCATTGTCATATCACTACCAGGTATGTTAGAAACCTGGACAGTGCCATTTGATAGACAAATAAAATCCAATAGTTAAGATATATTTTACACATATTTCTCGTGCCTCTGCAGATCCTTCTGGGGACGGAAATGGGGGATCCCTAAATGGGGGCTCTTGCCGCGGTTCGCTGGCTTGATAAGCAAAGGAGGAAGAGATTATCTGTCCTCACTCCAATGTTAATTGATATACCCAATTTACGATATTAACGACAAATAATACAAGCAACTTGCCTGATTATATGGGGTAAGACTTCAGTTCTATATATATATATTTTTTATATTTTTTATTTCTATATTTATTATTTGATTCTTTTGTTGAAAAGTAGATATATCTCATGGTCCAGTTGCTGGTTCCCTTTTTGTTGTTTTTTTTTTTTTTTTTTTTTTTTTTTTTTTTTTTTTTTGTGTTCTACAACCCAGTCTGCATTTTCCTTAGTAGGAAAATTACACCATTTATGCACTAAGTATGCGAATAAATTTGGGGACGCCATTCTTGGAAATGGTTCAATTGCCCCCTTTCTTGACAAACAATTCATAGATTTACTATTGATATGCAAATTATGTCCTTATGTTTAAATAGAAATATTTCTCTGGTGATGGTTTCCCCGCAGTTAGGGCCGCTTTTGTTAGACTGGGGTGAATCCATCACTAGACTAATGTAATTATGATATGTCAAACCATACAGGTGGACATTTCCTATGCCTGTGTTCCGGGCTTATTATATGTACAAAAATGCTATATATGTGTATTGAAACAAATTTTCTTCTATAATTTCAGTTTTCTTTTTTTGTTTGCTGCAATTGTCCTGAGGAAGCTCTGAAGAGCGAAACATGTAGGAAAGAAACAATGCAGTTTAAATCATATAAGAATGTGGTAATGGATGGAGCTGCATAAGCCCACATACCAACTTTCTGTATCTGTATATGCACTTTGTCACTTTGTCTGTTTATTGGATGTAATTGTCTATTGTGTTCGCAAAATGTCTTTTGTACATAAAATAAAAATTTCAATGATTTTACATATGGTTTAAGTATATTTAGTGCCGCCAAAAAAGTCCCGGGGGTTGGTTGCCCTCCAGTCCCTTTTGTTTCTCATCCCTTTTCTTTGTATGATAAACATTAAAACAATCACTTTATTACGCAAAATACAGTCATAATTCATGAGGTATCAGTGAATGCTTATCATATTTGTCAAATATGTTTTTCAATAAATAGACCCTCTTGCTGCTAGTAGAAACACAGAAACATTTATAAAGAGTTTTCCTTCCCAACCAAATTTGAAGAAAAGGTTAAAATTTGCTAATATACAATTAACGTCTAAAGATATTGATTGTGCCTAAGCAGAAGATTTACTTTCTCTTGAATTCCTCCTGAAAAATTGAGTTGCACTGCCCATGTCTAGGCACTACTAAGAATGAGAATCATAACTACAGTATATATCTGCAGTGTGTATAAGGCACTATGATTCTGACTGCTATTCTCATGTGATTTACAATGAGATATGGTGAAGTCACTGCTTCACTACCGCTCACTGTTGTTGCAGGAAAGAAACCTGAAGTACAAGAATCTCCCTGCTGCTGATATATTCATTCCATGGATCTCTGCTTCCCGCACCTCTGCTGTTGCTTATTGTATATTCCCCACCTGTCATCAGATCATCAGTCATCAGATTAGCAGCTCTGACATGATAAAATTAAGCCCCACCCCTACCTATTCAGAGACCCTGTACAGAACAATGCATGGTAAGTCAGAAATGGGAAAACGATTGGCAGCAGGGAGAACACAGGCAAAACCTACCCTTTACTTGTCTTTTTTCAGTATTGTTTCTACAGTTGAGGTCCTCTAGATCCAAGATGCTTTTGGAGTGAATCATCAATCATTTGCAATTTTATGAAGACTCTGATAGTAAAATCTTTGCACATAAATTCCAAAGTCTGACTCCTGGACACCTGTCTGCTTGCCATGGAGGATAGGGTTTCAATGTCTGTGTTTGGATTTTTTGTTCAATAAAAAGCAAAAGACTATAAGCACGAATAGAGGCAGGCTATAAAGATTAGAAATCTCATGTGAGGATATTCCCTAGGTGATATAAAACAATTTCAGCCACATTGTTTACATTAATGGCTTAAAGATCAGTTATGCCAACAAAGAAAAGAACACATAAATAAAAATGCATATCACATCAAGCATGTACACCATAAATCATAATCTTGATATATTACACATCACACACTGAAAATATTTACATTTGGGCCCATGCAGTCAGTATATGTTTATCACCAGTTCATATACTGTATATTGATGATTTTATCTTTTTTTTATCATTAGTTTCAATAAAATGTTTTGTAATGAGTATTTATAACTGGTTACATGGCATGCTAATAATTTAACCACTTGCTTACTGGGCACTTAAACCCCCCTCCTGTCCAGACCAATTTTCAACTTTTAGCGCTGATGCACTTTGAATGACAATTGTGCGGCCATACAACACTGTACCCAAATGAAATGTTTATCATTTTTTTTCCCACAAATAGAGCTTTCTTTTGGTGGTATTTAATTACAGCTGGGAGTTTTATTTTTTGCTAAACCAAAAAATATGCAAAAAAAATAAAATAATGTTTAATAGTTTGTTATAAAATTTTGCAAACAGGTAATTTTTCTCCTTCATTGAAATGCGCTGATGAGGTGGCACTGGTGGGCACTGATAGGCTGCACTGTTGGGCACTGATAGGCACAGTTAAGGCAGCACTAATAGGCACAGATAAGGTGGCACCGATAGGCACAGATAAGGCAGTACTAATGGGCACAGATAAGGCGGCACCGGTGGGCAAAGATGGGCACAGATAAGATGGCACTGATAGGTGGCACTGGTGGGTGGCACGGATGGGTGGCACGGATGGGTGGCACTAAGGGGCACTGATAGGTACCACTGATAGATGGGACTGATGGGCACTGATAGGTGGCCCTGATAGGTGGCTCTGATAGGTGGCACTGCTGGGCACTGGTAGATGACACTGATGGGCATGGATATGTGGCACTGAGGTGCAGCACTGTTGTTGAGGCAGATTGTGGGAACTGATAGGTGGCACTGTGGGTACTGATGGGGGGCACTGTGGGCACTGATGGGTGGCACTGTGGGCACTGATGGGTGGCACTTTTGTAATATTTAGGTGGCATTGGCAGGGGGCAGGTGGGCACTGATGAGCTGGCCGTGATCGGGACTGAAGTCCCTCTCATGGCTGCCGGTGATCGGCTTTCTTTTTCTCCTCGCGCTGTCAGCGTGAGGAGGAAAAATAGCTGATTACCGGCTCTGTTGTGTCACATGATCAGCTGTCATTGGCTGACAGCTGATCACGTGGTAAGGGGTCAGGATCGACCCCTTGCTCCGATCTGTGATCAGGCGAGTCTCATAGACTCGCTGATCACAGAGCGCGCCGCGCGCACCCCTCTGGGGGCACGCAGGCAGCTCGTGCACGGGATGACGTCAATAGACGTAGTCCCGGCAAAGCAGGCCAGCGCTGTAGCCAGCATTCGAAATTTCTGGAAAGAGAGGAAATAGACTTGATAATCTTTCTCAAATCAAATCCATGGAAACTAGGAATATCTGGTTTTATGTGAAATGTGTCAAAGGGAAATACAAAAATAAATTCCTTTAGATGTCCCTTTAAAAATGTAGTTGTCTTTTCACGTGTTTTCATGTAACTCATTGGTGTTGTTATTGAAATACTCTGGGTGTGTGCTTTGATTGCTATTTCTCTATGCCTTTAGTGCAGTTAGATGAACAGTGGGAATATATCATACCAAGCAATGCTTCATGTTGAGCAAATTTATGTTTTATACTGAGACCTGCTGTGCGTGAGCTTATATGCATGGTCTGGCTCAGGAACTATGGTGACTAATTGTAAATTATCAGGGCTCAACTTCTGAGTTCACAGCGCTTGGTGACTGGAAAGGCCAACACAACATAATCTTTGGACCAGAACCTATGTATTTATTGTTTATTCATAAAATGAAATCAGCAGGGAACTATTTACTTACTATCCCACTGCAAAATATGAAAATGGAAATTGACCAAGAATGTATATATTAATTCTATAGTGAGTACTAATAGCAAAGAAATACATCCCTGGTCTGTCAGAGGAATCTTCCTTTACTGAAGCCTTTAATTGCGTACCATAGCCAGACAATTAAAAATTATATCAAAAGATGTCCATTTTGCAATTAAATAGACGTCCTTCCTCATCTCAAAAGTATTCTTCTTAGAATTTTTCGGACAGAGCAAATTAATTATTACTTTTTTTGGAAATGGTAGTACAGACAGAGAGGTTTTCACAAGTTTAAGCATACCTTAATTTATTTAACCTCCCTGGCGGTATGATTAATTCGGATTTTAGGTGCTAAAAGCGGTACCATTATTTTGCATGAAAATTTGGCGTTTTTTTTATTTTGTAGTCCTGTAATTCTTAGGAATAACTCACTTAAATCTGTCCAAACCAGAGTCTAGCAGACATCCCGGGTATGATAAAGTTTGAAAAATGAAATCATAAATTATAATATAATAAATAATTATAAATAATTGTACCAAATAATAATATACCAATAATAAAAATGATTCAATAATGTAATCAAATCAAAAACACTGAAATTTGCTCAGTTGCAGAATTGTCACTGTCATTACTTTTCAGTATTTGATGACGGATCTCCCCACAAATCTCTATCACTCAATTCGGCGAGTAATTCTGATTTATTATCACTGTTTTCTAGCTGGTCTAAAATCATTGTTGATGTAAAGGGACAGTTTTGGTTGCTATGGACAATCTCCAGTTTCCTGGCATAAAGAACAGTTTTTATAATATAAAAATGCATGCAGGACTCTGGGCAGACCACTAGGGACAAAGGGGATGTGAAATTATTACATACAGCAATGTAATCTGTAAGATTACATTGTACTGTATGTAATGTGTGTGTTTCACTTTTTGAATTTGGCGACGATCTCCGTCCCCATGCGTCGCAACGCTCGCAGGGAACGGAGATCGGCTACGTGATGAATCGAGCGGAAGACGAGCCGCTCGTACAGCGGGAGGACATCGCTGGATCCAGGGGAGAATGTACGTAAACCTCCTCCTGCAAACCGCGATGTGGTCCCGAGTCTGGCTCGGGGTTACCGCTTTTGGTACAAAACTTCCACCCCAAGTCAGACTCGGGAACATCGCCAGGGGAGTTAATCCAGAGGATATAGAATATTCTGGTGGCCCCCAACTCAGTAAAATACTTATTTTTCATTGTTTTGAGAATACCTTTGGCATTCTTGCCTCTGTTTGCATCTAATGCCCTGTACACACGGTCGGCAGTCGGATTTTTTCCGATGGATTTTGTCCGAAACTTGTGTTGCATACACACACGGTCGCACAAAGCTGTCGGAAAATCGTTCTGAACGAGGTAACGTCAAACACGTACGTCGGGACTATAAATGGGCCAGTTGCCAATAGCTTTCGTCTCTTAGTTTATCCTGAGCATGCGTGGCACTTTGTCTGTCGGAATTGTCTACACATGATTGGAATTTATGCGATCGGATTTTGTTGTTGAAAAATTTTTGATCCTGCTCTCAAACTTTATGTGTTAGGAAAATCCAACAGAAAAAGTCTGATAAAGCCCACACCTGATCAGATTTTCTGACAACATAATCTGATCAAACTTTTTCCATTGGAATTTCCAACCTTGTGTACAGTGCATTAGACTGAGCTGAAATGGTTACTGACTCAGAGTCAACTATGCAGTAACGAAACACCAACTAGACATGCAGTATGACATGTTTTATTTCAGTTCCCCTGACTGCATATGTGCAAACTGGCAAACAAACATACAAAGAACTTGGCTTATGGAAAGAATTAAGGCCTGTTTTTGGTAAATTATTTGCTCTTACAGATTTGCTAAAGGATTTGAGAAAGTTCACACAATAAACTTTGTAAATATTCACTTCAATTATCCAATCACAAGCAGACAAAATACATAAATAGGAATTTCCTTTTCACATCATTGGATAACTGAAATGAATCTTTAGGCTGGCCATAGGTGGAGCAAGTTTCCTGCCTGCAACCACAGACAGTGTTGACAGGGGAGTCCCTCCTGCTGAGCAATCGTGCTCCCCCATCGGGGGGTAAACCACCCCCAGACAGGAGAACACAGTGATTATTGCTAGCGGCTGGTGATGATCACATGTAAAATTCAACAGGCTGGTTGTACCCAACTTGGGTACATTCAGCCTGTACATACATGGTTTAAATCTCAGCAAGTTCCTGCTGAACCAGCTGAAATTCAAATTGCCTATGTCCAGCTTTACACATTTTATTGTGTGAACATTCAAATGCTTTAGTAAATCAGGTGCATTGTATAAATACTTGTATATAAACCTTATTGTATAAAACCCTTGTCATGAGGAAATCATAAAAAAGTGCAAAATGCAGTGATAATGTACAAAACAAAATAACCTATTGTAATCAGCCTGATTTCACTGTTATCTGTTGAAATAGTATAACAGTTGCTATTTAGCAACAAAACGTTATTGAATCCTGCAAATTGATCTTTCCATTATCCATTAAAGCTGATCATACAGAGGTAGTCAGGGCTGCCTGACCCTGCTTAGTCCCAGGAGCATGGGTGACAAATGCATTTTTGTTGCAAGAACAATCAACTGATGTACACTTCAGAATTCCATTTAGAATGTAGCCTTTGTACAATTACACCTTTTATCAAGGCTGTTTTTTCAGGCAGATATATACTGTATAACTAATGAATTAATTATATATATATATATATATATATATATATATATATATATATATATATATATATATATATATATATATATATATATACAGTAGCCAAAAGTGGCCCATCTTGCTAATGTAAAGTATAGAAGTCACATCTTTAAAGACATACTTCTGTATCGGCCCCTTAAAACGTATGGGTGTATGTAAAAGGGTGTGGCACTACCTCGTATATGATTGATTACTATGATCGTCTAGTAAAAGAAATGATCCATTAAATCTTAATGATTCATATCCTTCAACCAATAAGTTATAAGAAAAAAAGTGTACAGTTTTAAAAAATCTTGCACAAACCAAGGAGAGTCCAAAACCCATGATAAAGAGGACGCTACCAATCTATTGGAAGCTTCCTGATAACATGTATAACACAAAATGCATAGAGGCTGCATGTCCATCCCTTGCTGGTATCATTTCTGGTCCTATTGGTTTCCACATCCCCTGGCTTTGAAACACACATCGTGGCCATCAGGATGGAGTACAGCGGTACCTTAGGCTGTGTATGTTGGTGCTAGTACTTAGCACTTTCTAATGTGAGTGGGCATTGTTTTATCTACCTGCATTTATCCCTGTTATGAAGCGTATCATGCTATGATCCTTCTTATATTTTCTCAGAGTATGATTGTCTAAAAGATATCTGAGAATAAAGAACCAAAATCTGTTACATTGCTGGCTACAGAGAAACCCCCTTTCCTTCAGGGGTTTCAGTCTATGAGTGGTGGTGAGTTTGAACTCCTCAGGCACGGTTTTGCGGTGGATCATCATTTGCATAATTTCTACCATTACCTATCCCAATAGATTAGTAGCATCCTTTTTATCAGTGTGGTTGGACTCTCCTGGGCAATATTTATTACAACTGTACACTTTTTTCTTATAATTTATTGGTTGAAGGATATGAATCATTAAGATTCAATGAATCATTTATTTTACTAGTTAATCACAGTAATCATCCATATATGAGGTAGCACCACACCTTTTTACATACACCTAAATAATTGTTCAGTGGTTCACTCACTTTTAAAGGGACAGCTTCACTCATTTATTATTTAGTCACTGGTTGACGCCATTCCTTGTCGCTTTATATGACACATTAAAGTGTATGTCAACCCCAAAAAATAAAAATCACTTTTATTTTAAACCATACTTTGTGACCTTACTATGACTCTGGGTGTTTGTTTTTTGTCTTTTTGCTTTCAACAATCAAGAAATACCTAGTGATTCGGTCAGTCTTCTTGCTTCTTCTCACACTTCTTTCTGTGCTAAAGTTCAGACACATGATAGCATTGACAGCCATGTGCAGTTAGGCTTTCAAAGGGAATAGCAACGTGAGCATGCAGTTTCCTGGCCAGTTCCCTAGTGTTGTCATCGACTGACACACCAATGAACCTGCCCTTCCTGCAGTAAGTGACAGCACCTCCCATGTGGAGACTCACCTTTACAGTTAAACAGTAGGCACACTGCAGGCAGCTGCTTATCATTAGTAGAAGTCTCTGCCCCCAGTCCTCAGTAACAGGAGATTCTCTAAGAATTAGAGAGGGAAGAGGGATTAGAACTCATGCCAAGTTTGTATTGCTGTCTATGCCCACTCTATTTGTCATGTTTATCATTATCACTGAAAGTGAAAGTAAAGTCCCAAATTTTGGGTTGTCCCAAAAAAGTAATAGAGAGGGAATCTTCAGATGGAGATACTAGCTCTGTTCACCCTGGACAACCAGGGGATCCCTCACTTTGGAGGGATTTCCTCTCACTTCCTGTTTTGTCTATGGGGCAGGAAGTGAAGGGAAATCACCCTAGATAAAAAAAGCCTGACAGGAGTTATAACCCTCCCTTACTCCATTCAAAATTTAAACAAAGGTTTGTCTTTTTTTTTTTACATTAATGTGAATATTGTGTCTAGGACCTAAGGCAGACATAGAATTATCCTTCACTAATATGTATAACACATAAATAAGATACTGAAAATAATAAAATTATTCTAGAAATGTCCTGGTTGTATTTTGATATGAGGTCATCTATTGTTTAACCCGAATAAAAAAAGCAGGGGACTTTAATTCATACCCCGCTAAAGAACTCTAGCATAAAAATCTGTTTTCTTCAGTACCGTATATACTCGAGTATAGGCCGACCCGAGTATAAGCCGAGGCCCCCAATTTACCCCCAAAAAACTGGAAAACTTATTGACTCGTGTATAAGCCGAGGGTGAGACATGGCTGTCCATCCCTGTGTGTCCGTCCATCCCTGTGTGTGTGTCCATCCATCCATCCATCCCTGTGTGTGTGTCCATCCATCCATCCATCCCTGTGTGTGTATCCATCCATCCATCCATCCCTGTGTGTGTGTGTGTGTATCCATCCATCCATCCATCCATCCCTGTGTGTGTGTGTGTGTGTGTGTGTGTATCCATCCATCCATCCATCCATCCCTGTGTGTGTGTGTGTGTGTGTGTGTGTGTATCCATCCATCCATCCATCCCTGTGTGTGTGTGTGTGTGTGTGTGTGTGTGTATCCATCCATCCATCCATCCCTGTGTGTGTGTGTGTGTGTGTGTGTGTGTGTGTGTGTGTGTGTGTGTGTGTGTGTGTCCGTGCAGCCTTGTGTGTGTGTCCAGCCTACCTGTGTCCCAAGCCTCCGTCCCGAGCCGCCGTCGTCCCGAGCCTCCTCCGTCCCGTGCCGTGCCTCCTCCGTCCCGTGCCTCCTCCGTCCCGTCCCGTGCCGTGCCTCCCCCGTGCCGTGCCTCCTCCGTCCCGTGTCTCCTCCGTCCCGTGCCGTGCCGTGCCTCCTCCGTCCCGTGCCGATGGATCGCCGCTCTTCTCGGCGGCCATTCTACAATTCAAAATTCCGCCTCCGCCTGTGATAGGCGGAACACTCAATTTCCCAGCAGCCTGTGTTCCGCCTATCACAGACATCCTCTCATACTCGTCCGTAGTATGAGAATGAGCGGATGTCCGTGATAGGCGGAACACTGACTGCTGGGAAATTCAGTGTTCTGCCTATCACAGGCGGAGGCGGAGAAGGAGGCGCGGCTTTTGAAAATTAATGTCCGCCGTCTGTCTGCTCGATACGCTGATCGAGCAGTCAGACAGCGGCGACTCGAGTATAAGCCGAGGGGGCACTTTCAGCCTCAAAAAAGAGGCTGAAAATCTCGGCTTATACTCGAGTATATACGGTAAATAACTTACTTTGCATACCGTTATATGTTTTTATATAAAGTATCCCCAATCTTTTGTCACTTTCTTTTAATGAATTTGGTAGTCAGTCATACAGTCTGAATTATTATTATTATTATTCAGGTTTTATATAGCGCCAACAGTTTGAGCAGAGCTTTACAACATGAGGGCAGACATTACAGCTACATTACAATTTGGTACTGTTAGGTACCTGGTGATGAGCCCGACTTGATAGAAGAATACTTCTCTTACAGCTCTGGTTCAGGGACCACTGGAATGGAGACAGGGGCCCAGTGAGCGCAGCGGGGTAGGAGTGTCTGGCTGGAAGCAGCGGCTGGTTACTTCTGGATGCTGGAACTGCAGAGAAGATGGTAGACAGGCAGGCAGCGATCAGCAGGCAAGGCAGCAGCAGCAAGGACCGGGTGCAGCAAACTTGAACAGCAGAAGAATAGTCAGGCGGGCCGGGTCACAACGGATAAGAAGACAGGTAGGTACAGCAGGCAGAAGAGAAGTGCAGGCAGGCAGAGGTTCGGCAACAGAGGTACAGTCCAAAGCAAGGTCAGGCACGCCGCGGTCAGAGCAGGAGAGGTCAGCGAGGTCAGACGGTAGCCGGGTCAGATATCACAACAGCAGGCAGATAGCAGGTAGTTTGGGTACAGAGCTGCAGACAAACAGCACCGAGTAGGTGCAGCAGCCTCCTTTAAATAGGCCCACTGGCGCCAAACCACGCTAACGAGCACACGCACATCCACCAGTTCAATGCGGGAGAAACCCTGACAGGTACAGGAGGAATCAGAGGACCCTGCACGTTAGAGCTTACAATCTAAAAAGGAATGGTCAATTGATACAAAAGGTAATAGCTGTGGGGAGATGAGCTGATGGAGGAAGTAAAACAGTGTTAGTTAGAAACAGGATAGGCTTCTTTGAAGAGAAGGGTTTTCAGGGATCGCCTAAAGATGGATATATTAGGGGACAGTCAGACAGATTGGGGTAGGGAGATCCAAAGGATGGGAGAAGCTCTGGAGAAATCCTGGAGGAGAGCAGGGGAGGAGGTGACAAGGGAGCTAGAGAGCAGGAGGTCTTGGGATGACCAAAGAGAGCATCTTGGTTGGTATTTTGGGACTAGGTTAGTGATGTAGCAGTTGACAGAGTTATGGATGGCTTTGTAAATTATTGTTAGTACTTTGAATTTTATTCGTTAGGTGAGTGGAAGCCAGTGAAGGGATTGGCAGAGAGGGGTGGAGGACACTGAATGGCTGTTAAGGTGTATGAGTCTGGCAGCGGCATGCATTATGGACTGAAGAGGGGATAGTCTATGTAAAGGTAATCCAATGAGGAGGGAGTTGCAGTAGTCGAGGCGAGAGATGACCAGGGAGTGAATAAGAAGTTTGATGGTGTCATTAGTTAAAAAGGGGCGTATTCTGGAAATGTTGCGGAGGCTAAGGCAGCATGATTTGAACAGGGATTGGATGTGGGCCTGAAAGGACAGTTCAGAGTCTAAGGTTACCCCTAGCACCCTGGCATGTGGGGACGGACTGATAGATGTGCCATTAATCTTGACAGAGAAGTCAGGGGAAGGGGCACGTGGGGGAGGAAATATTAAGAGCTCAGTTTTAGATGTTAAGTTTGAGGAAGTGGTTTGACATCCAGGCTGATTTGTCTGTTAGTAGATCAGTGATGCGTGTGATGGGGTGATCTGAGGGGCAGAGAGATAGATTTGGGTGTCATTGGCATACAAATGGTAGTGAAAGCCATGGGAGGCTGACCCGGGGAGAACGTGTAGATCGAGAATAGTAGAGGTCCAAGGACAGAACCTTGGGGGACCCCAACGGAAAGGGGAGTTGGAGAAGAGGAAGTGGAGTTGTAGGTGACACTGAAGGTGCAATGAGATAGGTAAGATTCAAACCAGTGGAGAGTGCAGGCTTGGAGACCAAGCAAATTGAGTTTTTTGAGGAGGAGGGGGTGACCGACTGTATCAAAGGCAGCAGAAAGGTCCAGGAGTAAGAATATGGAATAATGACGGTTGGTTTTGGCTGTTAGTAAGTCGTTTGTGAGTTTTAGGAGGGCAGTTTCAGTGGAGTGCTGTGGACGAAATCCAGACTGAAGGGGATCAAGAAGGTTATTATCAATGAGGTGGTTGCTCAGTCGGTTGTAGACTAAACTTTCAAGGAGTTTGGAGGCAAAAGGGAGTAAACAGATGGGTCTTAAGTTGTTAAGATTGGTGGGGTCTGAGGCCTTTTTTGGTATGGAAGTGACTAGCGCATGTTTTAGAGGGTTGGGGAAGATGCCAGTAGAGAGTAATAGGTTGAAAATATGTGTTAAGGAGTATAGGATTGAGTCAGATGGCGACAGTAGTATTTGAGAAGGAACAGGATCCAGGGGGCAGGAGGTGAGGTGGGCATTAGAAAAAAGTTTAGTGCCTTCCTCTATAGTAGCTGGGTTAAAATAGGGAAGTATTGATTGTGCAGGAGGACAAATAGTGTAAAGTGAGGGAGATGTCTGTAGAATTGATTTCAGGATTACAATAACGAAGATTGTATATTTTAGATTTTAATTATTTAACAGTTTTATTAATGAGTCTACTCAGTTCAGCTGGGGTGCTAAACTGTTCATTCTAAATAGCATGTAAAAATCATTTAAAGATGCTAACAGGCTAAATGGGAATCTTCTGCATAAGATCCATTTTGTCAAGTTTTGCAAATTAGGCACACTGTGTTAATTGCACCACTACAATAATGCATACAAATCATATTCTTGTGAAACTGTTTTAGTTATTTGATAAAGTACAAAGGCTGTGGTTTGTACTGCTGTTTTATTGTGAATTTTGAATTGCTGTAATGTATAACTAAGCCAATCAACATGATGCAACTAAGATGACACTCATTTTAATCATCAAATTGCATTTCTCTCACCGATTTTCTCATTTTCCCAAAATATTACGGAGAACTTTGCATCCTTTATTTTCTATAAAAGACCATAGAAAATTGCTCTTATTTTAATTTTCAAAGTTTGCTATTCCTGCAACTCTAAACACTTTTTTCCTATGCCATAAACTCATTTACAAGTGGTCAGTAGGCATCACTGCATGCCAGAGACAGAAACACCCATTAGCATTACTGTGCAATCCTTGGTTATTAAAATTAAGTTACATTCCTTACATTCCTTGCAAAAGCTGCATGTATTTTTCACCTGCGTCTTATTTTCCTAAAAAGAACAGCATTACTGTGGAAAACAATACAATTTCCCATTCCTAGCCACATAAAGGAGGAGCAATTGTTTATATGTTAACCGTATTGTCAGCCAAGCAAAATAGACAGTCAGCAGTTATGTGAAAATCCAGTATCTGTCACATGTATCCATTACTGTGCTTGACAATAGTGCTTGCATTTTGGGCTACCTGCCAACAAAAAATAGTCTTGTGTGGCCTGATATCTTTGTATATGAGCGTAGAAACAATACGCACCCTCATTCAACCAAGCAACCTTTGAAACTCTTTCAGCAGATTTTGGTACATATTGGGCACTGCAGTTCCAGCACAGTGCCTAGGAATAACTGTGTCAAGCATCCTATCTAAATTAATATTTGTTTTCCCTAGAAAGAAACTCTACATGCCATATCTGCTTTTATCATAAAAGTATATGTTTAGGGAATACTGATATATGTATCAGGGTTGTGAGGATGTTTTAGCCTCTGGATTGTTATCTAGACTTAAATGGGTTCTAAAGTCAGAATGTTTTTTTTTTTTTGTTTATGCATTCTATGCATTAAGATAAAAAAACAAAACGAAAAAAAAAGACTTCTGTGTGCAGCAGCCCCCCTCAGCCCACTTAACACTTACCTGAGCCCCATCTCAATCCAGCAATGTCGCATGAGAGCCACAAATTCCCGGGACTCTCCCTCCTCTTTGGCTGAGACAGCAGGACCCCACACCATTGGCTCCTGCTGCTTTCAATCAAAGTCAGTGAGCCCATGAGGAGAGAGAGGGGGTGGGGTCTGGCTGAACCACGGCAGGGGTTTAGCTCAGGATCCCCAATAGCAAGTTGCTTTCCATGGGCACACTGAGGACACAGGGCAGAAAGGAGGGTCCAGTAGTTCAGAGAAGAGGAGGACCTGGGCTTCACTGTGCACAGAGCAGGTAAGTATACCATATTTTGGTATTTTTAAACAAAAAAACAAGACTTTAATATTACTTTAATCCAGGACACAGAGTCAGAAATGAGCACTCTGTTTAAAAATAGATTCTGGGCACAATATACACAGTGTTCAAAATATTTTTTTTGCACTAGTACAGCCCTTGGTGGTATCAAGAAGAAGTAACCTGGCTCATCATGCAGTTTCACTGCTATATGTGTAAAGGCTCCAGGGAAATCTTTGGACCAGGACCCCCCCATGCTGATTACCACCATACTGTGCACACATATCTCTATCATTTAGCTATCTTACACTGTACAGTATAGAGAAAGAAGTGGAGAACTACAATAAGTAGCCAGAGTGCAGAACAGTGAAACTTCATAATGCTTCCTTTGCACTTAATTATTTCATATGATGCCCCAGCTGCAGAAAACAGGGTATGACCTAAAGAATAATGGGCAATTTACTAAGGTAAGAACAGGATCAAGTAGATTTTCATTAATTATCTAGGCTTAGCCTATTCCAAGAATGGCAATTTTTTTTTTTTATAGAGCTAGGGGTACTGTTGATAAACACTGTCACCTCCATGGGAAGGCCAAACAGTGAATATGATTTTTGTGTCATAAGGGAGTTACAGAGCTTTTATGCTAAATAAACCTGAAGGAGATTTAAAATTGTATTAAATGCACTCATCCTCTAAACTTTGGTACGCTATTTGCCAGATAGTTGTGCAAACTCTATGGGGCTGTACCTCTGCAAGTTCAGTTTCTCCAGAGCTTAGTAAATGAGGGAGAACTCTGCTGACTTCCATCATCCAATCATATGCAAGCAAAATGCTGTTTTCTATTTTCCTTGCATTTGATAAGGAATTATTTGTAAAGTGAAGCTTTACCTCATTTACTATGCTCTGGAGCAAATGCACTTGCAAATCACACAGTCTATATGCCTTCAGTAAACCTACTCCTAATGCCACGTACACACGATCGGAATTCCGGCCAGAAAAAGACCAATGAGAGCTTTTCATTGGAAAATGCGACCGTGTGTATGTTCCATCGGAATTTAGCTGTCTGAATTCCCGCCAGCCGAAAATTGATAGCATGTTCTCAATTTTCCTAATGGAAAAACTTTCTATTGGAAATTCCGATCGTGTGTATGCAATTCGGACACTCCAAAAATCACACATGCTCAGATTCAACTACGACTGGCTACTGACTATTGAACTTCCATTTTCTAGTCCCGTCGTACGTGTTGTGCGTCACTGCATTCTAAACGATCGGCATTTGGTGTGACCGCGTGTAGGCAAGACAGCTTTTTTGCGGAATTCCGTTGAGAAAAACCATCAGAGCTTCTTCCGACAAGCATTCCGATCGTGTGTACGCAGCATTAGTCCCTGAATTTGAGATAGTTGAAGAACGTTGAAAAATAGCATAAGGTTATCTGATTGGCACTGCTGTCTTAAAGTATTGATGTAAACAAACTTTTATCAGAATAAAATTGTATCTGGACCGCGTAGCAGTGGTGTGGTGCTTCAATTACCATTTATGTTGCATTACCTAAATTTGTGATGACATCCATTTGTTATCCTGCATAACTCCTTTTAGATATATTTTAACAAGAGTGCAATAGTATAACCACTGGGTAAGCATTACTGTAAATGAGGGAACTTTCATAAATATTAGCAAGTGGCCAAGCTAAACTGTGATCATGTGTTTATTTAATGCATAATGCAGATTATTATATGCATAGTTTTAAATGTTCTTGACCATATAGGACATTATAAAACATAGTGTGACAGCACAGGGCCACTGCTGATGCTTATTACTGGCAATAGCAATGATAAATGCATTATTAGTACATCTGTTCAGGATGCTAAGTATATAACTTCGTTATAAGGAAAAATTAGCTGTGATTAGCTGTTTTCTAGAGGATTCGGCATTTAATTTTTGATTGTCTGCCAATCACATCCAGTAAGAACAGGGAGTAAACGAGGCTTCCAGATTGAATGAGAAAACCAGGAAATTACAAAGCTGCAATGAACAGAATCATAAAGGGTCACCAGGGCTACCATTAGAAGTGTATGAGGTTTAATCCTGACTCTAGGGGAAATGTGAACTTTTTCATTTTCTGTTCTAACAAGAAATAGAAAAAGCTGTGCATAAATATATATGCACTAGCACTGAAACAAAGCAGACACCTAAAGCCAAACTCAAGTTTTAAAATAGTTTTTTTCCTACCAGGAATAATAAACTATGGAACAATTTACAGCGATTTTTTCCAATGACTTGGAGGATCTACCAGTGTGATAACAAATGGAGATCTAGGTGATGACACCTTAAACTGCTAGAGGCGCTTATTATTGCCACCATGGAGGTCAGAAAGGTCACCCTTACTAGTAAGAGGCTGATGAAGTAATGAAAAGATAATAAATTCTCAACTAGATAGGCTGATTGATGAAAAGTAACCGAATGGCTGCAATTTGTAACAAGTCCATTTTTGCCTCTAGCAATTCCTCATACAATAAACGTACTGTACTTCTAAAATAAAATTGTAATATCCATTTATGTCAGGAATATTCATCATAGAAACATATAAACATAGAAAAGTAAGGGCAGGAAAAGACTGCGTAGTCCATTGAGTCTGCCCATTTAAAAAATATATATATATATTTTTTTTGGATTTTTTTTTCATTAACATTACTATCTGACTATAGATATGTTTATCCCAAACAAGTTTGAGGCTATTTATTTCAGAAATAATAAAATACTCCTGATCCCAGCGCTCAATGGTATACTAAAGATAATATAATCAAAAATCAATAAATCTAATATAATCAAGCTATTTACTGTTGACTGTCTCACTACTTCTGCTGGTAGTTTATTCCAAGCATCAACTACCCTTTCAGTAAAATAATACTTTCTAAGATTAGTTTTGAACTAATCATTTCCTCTGGTTAGTTTGAGGTCATGTCCCCGTGTTCTTGATTTTGGTTTCATAATGAAAAAAATGCCCTCCTGAATCTTATTTACCCCCTTGATGTATTTAAAGGTTTCAATGATGTCTCCACTTTCCCTTCTTTCCTCCAGACTGTACATATTAAGTTCCTGAAGTCACTCACAATATGTTTTATCCCCCAGACCTTTCACCATTTTTGTTATCCGTCTCTGGACTCTTTCTATTTTTATTAATATCTTTGTGTAACTGAGTTCTGCAGAAATGGACACAGTATTCTAACGATCTAAAGGTCTAAATAAAAATCTATATAGAGGAATCAGAACCTTCGTCCTCTTGCTGGTGATCCCTCAACTTATTCTATTGTTTTTCCTACTGCCTGGACAAACTGTTTGCTCATTTTGCAGTTATCTGAAATAAGTAATCCAAATCTTTTTCTTCTGCAGTGCTGACCAACACTGTACCCCCAATGTACTCCCTCAGTGGATTATTTTTCCCTAGGTGCATTATTTTTAATTTAGAAACATTGAACCACAGTCTCCACTGCTTTGATCAATCTTCCAGCAATGTCAAACAATGTTCCATGTTACAGACACCTCCAGGAATATCAACCATATTACACACCTTTGTGTCATCATACTATATTCATGCCACTTATAACAGTGCTGTTTACCACTATGTCTAACTCAAACAAAAAATTACTTTGGTTCTAATTTACCTTGAAAAGGAGTGGTCTGGGTTTGCCCATTGTATGTACATGTTATGGAGTATTTTTGAAATTGTAAAAAAAAAAGTCAAAAGTACTGTAGGTGAAGTACAATACCAGTTATTATTTTCTGTATGGATTATTACAGTAAACCTCATTTTAATGTTACATTTTTATGTATTAGTGTTTGACCACATTCTGTGGAAGTCTGTATGCAGAAGGAAAACAATAGTCTGTTCCAAACTTTCAGTGAATCTGGTCCATGAGTCAGTGTAATTCTCTGATTCCATACTTCAAGCATTTCATCTCCATGATAAATGGAATTTTGAGACTCTTGAGCATGTGCTGTCCCCCTGTTGAATTCTCTTTTTTATAGTCAACAAAGATTTTATTGCATTGTATACTAATGCCCATGTATCTCATTGAAATACTTTGCTTCCTGCCCATTTAAAATCTAAGGTTAGGCTGCCTCCATTCATAGAAACGGTATTAAAACTTCCATGAATGAAAAGATATCTATGAATGGAGGATGGGTAGATGAATGAAATGTCTGTCTGTTCTATTTATAGAGTACTTTTCACTCATAGAAGCTATAGTACGGGAGGGAGCAGAGGTGGTGAAAAGGGTGGGCATAGCTGGCACTCTTAAGTGCCTGTGACTGGTCCCTCAGCTCTATTAACCCCCTCAGCAACAGAGGATTACAGCTGCAGGGTATAGGAAGAGGAAAGAGGACTGAGGATTTAGATTATGACAGCTGACATCAGCACAAGGTGTGCTTCAGATTAAATGGAAAGCCCATTCCTTTGTTTATTAAAAAAAAAAAAAGTTTACCTAAAACTTGGAATTTAAATTAAAGTGGATGTAAACCCGATTTTTTTTTTTTTTGATGTCATGATGAATAAGATTTCCTATCATTTGAGCCCAGTCTTGCCACAAAGAGTTAATCCAGCTCTGAGCAATCCTCTTTTATTGTTCAGTGAGATAAATCTTGACAGAGAAAAACGTTGTCAACTCCTCCCCCTTGCTGTGAGGTTCAGGTGATTTACATATCTCGTGCACTAGCCTAAGAGACATGCATTATTTTTTAATTCCCTCCCACTCCTTTCTTCTGCTGCTCTGCAAGGATTGACTGTTCCACGCCTCAGCATGATTTGGCATGCTGAAGTCATGTGGGGACTTTTCTGTGTTTTGACTGGATGTTAGTGATCATAGCAGAAGTTCAGCGTAAGAAATACACAGGAGAAAATGCATGTTGATAAGGGGAGTGTAGAGGTGGGCGAGGAGTCTGACATCACAACTCCACCCACTGAGCCCTGGAAAACAGACCCACCCACAAAATCTGCAGTTTTTTGGGTCTCATAGAAGACAGAGGGGAGACATTTGACAAATAAGTATACATGCATGAGGCATGTATATTCTTCTAGATAACCAATATCACAGTAGTTTAGAAAGGATGAGCGTGGGTTTACATCCACTTGAATCTCTGTGCCTAAAATATTAAGAACAGAAAAAAAAATGACAGAGCAAAGGTTCAGGCAAAATAACATTAGTCCAATTTTTGGCTACCTACTTGAACTAGGGATTTTGAGGTTACGTGACTGATTAATACACATTGCCTAGCACTGCATATTAGGTTACTGAATAGAGCTGCCAGAAATGTGTTTAGTCTCACTTATAGCTAATGCTGTGAATGATTTAACAATATAGAGGGGCAAGCACAGTGTTTGTATGTAAGTCTCTCTCTCTCTCTCTCTCTCTCTCTCTCTCTCTCTCTCTCTCTCTCTCTCTCTCTCTCTCTCTCTCTCTCTCTCTCTCTCTCTCTCTCTCTCTCTCTCTCTCTCTCTCTCTCTCTCTTTATTTATATATATATATATATATATATATATATATATATATATACTGTATATATACTATATATATATATATATATATATATATATATATATATATATTATCATTTACATATACATGAATACATATATGTATATATTTATATTATTTAAATTGTGTGTGCAGTTGTCTGTGTATGACTTCTTTATTTAAGTATGTAAATAAGGTAGAATTGGAACACATTATGCTTAAATACATGCTTAGGCAATGTTGCGTAGCTGTTGCTATAGAAACAGATGCAAAAAAAATAAAAATTGAGGCTCTATATCACACGAAAATGTTTCTATAATCTGCACCCACTCTTGCTTAATTCTTCATCCAGTTCTGTCCACAGTATCGTTACAAAACTTTTAAATTGAATTTATTTTATCCACTATGATCCAGAGGGATTTTCTTACCTCCTTGCATATATCATGTATTTAAAACTGTCTCTGACTCTGTAGCTTAAATACGTTTTAAAGTGGTATTTCCGTGTAGAGATGTGGGCATCTGAACAAAACAAAACAAAAGCAAAGTGAACAAGTGTAACGCAATTAGCATGACGATTATGGTTTGCAGGGAATTGTCATATAAATACCGCTGAAACTAGCAACATTATGCTAAACTGTGTGATATTTTACAAGCATCAATCCAGAAATCTGTGAAATTATGGTGTTTTTCTAAAAAAACTAACATTTTACATAGATATTCAAACTCTAGCATATATTAAAACATTGCAGCACATTTAAAGAGCAGTTCTACTAGTATTTTACTAGTAGAGCAGAGGGACAGAGGATGTGGGGTAATGTGCATTATATTCACTATTTCCATGTATTTTCTACCAAACCACCACTTAATAGTTTCTAAACCTTGCAATTATTTGGGAGCTGCAAACTGATTCCCCAGATTTTTGAGTGCGATAATTTATTCTGTAAAAATCCATGGTTCCTCTTTTTTGTAAAGAGGCCTCGAAGTTGCCCTGGTTAGGCATTTTCAGGGATAATCAAGATCCATTTTTTACATCTGTAAAATAGTTGTTGAGTTTTTCCTAAAGGATAAATGTACATTCTACAAGAAAATTAGCTCAGCCACACATAGTATCAGCATACGGTAAAGCTAGGATAGTAAAAGATGATGAGAATTGGCTTCATTTCAGTTCTCCACCCATAGCAGGCCCCTCAATTAATTTATCCTATGTGGGGCTTAGGCTGGGTTCACATTTGAAACAGATGCAGTTGACAGCAGGGGTCCGGTGCGTTCCTGTTCTCTGTTTCAGTGATGAATCAGGGTTGAATTTTGGACTGAATTCGGACCTGAAACAGAGCCAAAGACACACAAAGACTGTGCAATCCGCTCTGCAGCCACTCTGGAACTGTATGAACCTGCTTCACTGAGAGCCGGTCACAATCTCCTGTCATGCCAATTGAATGCGGGGAAAACCGCATCCAATTCGCAATAGTGTGAACCCAGCCTTAACTATAGAGGCCCCATGAGTAAACCCCACATAGGTGAAATGCCGAAGGGGTGTTCTTCTATGGATGGAGAGCCTAGCTGAAGCCAATTCTCATCATCTTTTTTAATATCTTAGCTTTACTGTCTGCTGATCCTGTGTGTGGCTGTACACTATTTACCTGTAGTCTATCCTTAGCTTGATGAGGCTTACATCTTAACCCAGCACCAGCATACAGTGTTACCAGCCATAGGACTCATCTACTTGAGAATTCGAGTGGTACTGTTTTTTTAGCTTAGCCCACATAGAATAAATATACCTTCCCTTTAATATGTTTCTAAATTTTCTTATTTCACACTAGATATTCAACCATTGGAGTTATTAAACTATATTTTCTGTAAAGTGTAAGCCTTCAATACAAAATGTGTGTATAGCAGCAAAAATGCATGGAAGGGAAGGTACAGAAACAAGGGACACCCTAGGTGAGCTCCTCCCATGTGACCTCTGCCAGCCAATTGTGAGCATGGATGCTTGAACTTTTGAAGGGTTCTTCAATAGCATGCTTTGTTACATTATACATACAGGGCCTAGATGCTCCGGGAAGACAGCAAACAGGTCAAAAATACAGTTTACTGAGTCACACTTATGCATTGTTTCATGGCCTTCTTTTTTAAAACTCTTTAACCACTTTCAGACCGGACCATTTTGCTGGTAAATGACCAGAGGTCTTTTTACAATTTGGCACT
This sequence comes from Lithobates pipiens, assembly GCF_037356315.1. Lineage (NCBI taxonomy): Eukaryota > Metazoa > Chordata > Amphibia > Anura > Ranidae > Lithobates > Lithobates pipiens. The sequence continues at coordinate 172,100,708 of NW_027507748.1, forward strand.
GCGCTGCTTTAACTGGTAATTGCGCGGTCATGCAATGTTGTACCCAAACTTTTCTTCCCACAAACAGAGTTTTCTTTTGATGGTATTTGATTGCCTCTGCGATTTTTATTTTTTGCGATATAAACGTAAAAAGACCGCAAATTTTGAAAAAAAATGATATTTTCTACTTTTTGTTATTAGAAAAATCCAATAAACTCAATTTTAGTCATACATTTAGGCCAAAATGTATTCAGCCACATGTCTTTGGTAAAAAAAAAAGTCAATAACTGTATATTTATTGGTTTGCGCAAAAGTTGTCACATCTACAAACTAAGGTACGTTTTCTGGAATTTACGCAGCTTTTAGTTTACGACTGCCTATCTCATTTCTTGAGGTGCTAAAATGGCAGGGCAGTACAAAACCCCCCCAAATGACCCCATTTTGGAAAGTAGACCCCCTAAGGAAATTGATAAGTGGCATGTTGAGCCCATTGAATATTTTATTTTTTTGCCTCAAGCGATTGAATAATGACAAAAAAAAAATTTTTTTTTTTTTTTACACAAAGTTGTCACTAAATGATATATTGCTCACACATGCTATGGGCATATGTGAAATGACACCCCAAAATAAATTCTGCTGCTTCTCCTGAGTACGGGGATACCACATATGTGAGACTTTTTGGGAGCCTAGCCGCGTACGGGGCCCCGAAAACCAAGCACCGCCTTCAGGCTTTCTAAGGGCGTAAATTTTTGATTTCACTTCTCACTACCTATTACAGTTTTGAAGGCCATAAAATGCCAAGATGGCACAAAACCCCCACAAATGACCCCATTTTAGAAAGTAGACACCCCAAGCTATTTTCTGAGAGGCATGTTGAGTCCATGGAATATTTTATATTTTGCCACAAGGTGCGGGAAAATTACAAACTTTAATTTTTTTTTATTTTTTTTTTCACATAGTTGTCACTAAATGATATATTGCTCACACATGCCATGGGCATATGTGAAATGACACCTCAAAATAAATTCTGCTGCTTCTCCTGAGTACGGGGATACCACATGTGTGGGATTTTTTGGGAGCCTAGCCGCGTACGGGGCCCCGAAAGCCAAGAACCGCCTTCAGGTTTTCTAAGGGCGTAAATATTTGACTTCACTCCTCACTACCTATTACAGTTTTGAAGGCCATAAAATGCCAAGATGGCACAAAACCCCCACAAATGACCCCATTTTAGAAAGTAGACACCCCAAGCTATTTGCTGAGAGGCATGTTGAGTCCATGGAATATTTTATATTTTGCCACAAGTTGCAGGAAAATTACAAATTTTTTTTTTTATTTATTTTTTTCACAAAGTTGTCACTAAATGATATATTGCTCACGCATGCCATGGGCATATGTGAAATGACACCCCAAAATAAATTCTGCTGCTTCTCCTGAGTACGGGGATACCACATATGTGGGACTTTTTGGGAGCCTAGCCACGTACGGGGCCCCGAAAACCAAGCACCGCCTTCAGGCTTTCTAAGGGCGTTACAGTTTTGAAGGCCATAAAATGCCAAGATGGCACAAACCCCCCCCCCCAAATGACCCCATTTTGGAAAGTAGACACCCCTAAATTTAGGGGTACACTAGTGAGACTAGGTAATAAATGGCGGGTGCCCTGAAACTATAAAAAAATAACTAACCAACCAGTGTCACCTGTAACAGTTATATGGTGATCACTGGTGAAAGGGTTAACTAGGGGGCAATCAGGGGGCTTTATGCGGTAGTATATGGGGGTCCCTGGCGCTATAAAAAGCTGCGGCGAACCTAAATACCTACCTGCCTAACTAGCGTCACCTGTGACACTAATACAGCGATCAGAAAAACGATCGCTTATTAGGCTGGGTTCACACTGGAGCGATGCAGGTACGCCACAAATCCGCGGCGGGTTCCTGCATCGCATGCCTCCCGGCGGCAGTTCACACTGCCCTATGCGAACTGCTGGGAGTGTCAGTGAAATGTTAATGACACCCCCAGATCAGTTCGCATATCGCAGAGCGATCTGCAAACTCGGATCGCATGGTGTGAACACCCATGCGATCCGATTCTGCTGCGGACCAAAAAAAGGGTCCCGTGCGAGTTTGCGGTGGGTGCGGCACGAATTCAGCCATACTATCTGTATACTATCTGTATGGCTGAACTCGAATCGCACAGAGATCGGATGTGATTTGCACTGCAGTGCGGTGCGAATCACATCTGTTCTCATAAACCGCTGCAATGTGAACCCAGCCTTAGTGACACTGGCGATGGGGGGTGATCACGGGGTTAAACCTTTATTGGGGGGGTTAGGGGGGTACCTTAGAACTAAAGGGGGCTAACCCTAACTGCCCTAACAGTTATTACAGTCACAAATGACACCCGCCGGGTGATCAGGGGGTTAAACCTTTATTAGGTAATAAATGGCGGGTGCCCTGAAACTATAAAAAAATAACTAACCAACCAGCGTCACCTGTAACAGTTATATGGTGATCACTGGTGAAAGGGTTAACTAGGGAGCAATCAGGGGGCTTTATGCGGTAGTATATGGGGGTCCCTGGCGCTATAAAAAGTTGCGGCGAACCTAAATACCTACCTGCCTAACTAGCGTCACCTGTGACACTAATACAGCGAACAGAAAAATGATCGCTTATTAGGCTGGGTTCACACTGGAACGATGCTGGAACACCACTAATCCGCGGCGGGTTCCCGCATCGCATGCCTCCCGGCGGCAGTTCACACTGCCCTATGCGAACTGCTGGGAGTGTCAGTGAAATGTTAATGACACCCCCAGATCAGTTCGCATATCGCAGTGCGATCTGCAAACTCGGATCGCATGGGTGTTCACACATTCTGCTGCGGACCAAAAAAAGGGTCCCGTGCGAATTTGCGGTGGGTGCGGCGGGTGCGGCGCAAATTCAGCCATACTATCTGTATGGCTAAACTCAAATCGCACAGAGATCGGATGTGATTTGCACTGCAGTGCGGTGCGAATCACATCCGTTCTCATAAACCGCTGCAATGTGAACCCAGCCTTAGTGACACTGGCGACGGGGGGTGATCACGGGGTTAAACCTTTATTGGGGGGGTTAGGGGGGCACATTAGAACTAAAGGGGGCTAACCCTAACTGCCCTAACAGTTATTACAGTCACAAATGACACCAATGCAAAAAAAAAAAAAATGCAATTGGTGTCACTGTGACTGGGGGGGGCAGGGGTAATTGGGGGGGTGATCGGGGGGTAAAGGGGGGGTGTGAGTGTGCCTGGCATGTTCTACTGTACGTGTAGTGTGTTGGTGCAACTCACCGATCCTCTCTCCTCGGTGCCGGAACCAAAAATACCGACACGGAGGAGAGATTACATCACTTCCTCTCCTGTGTTTACATTACAGGAGAGGAAGTGATGTCACGGAACATTTCTATTCGTCGGGAGCGATCGCGAGGGGGTGGCCATGAATGAATGGCCGCCCCCTCATCCCGGATCGCTCCCGTATGAAAACCGACCGCCGCAGGCACCGGGGGGGGGGGCCCGATCGGGCCCCCCACCTGCGGGAAGGCAGGGACGTAAATATACGCCCATATGCCTGCCCGTGCCATTCTGTCGACGTATATCGTCGTGCGGCGGTCGGCAAGTGGTTAAAAGGGTGCAAGAGCAAGGCTTCAGTTTTTTTTACTGCATAAAGTAGTAACAATAACTGAATAATAAGCTGGGACTGTTATGTCATGATGATGCTGAACAGGTTAATTTTCACTGATCCTCCAGTAATTAAGATCCGTTGCTACATACAATAGTTCTTTATGGATAAACAGTAAAACCTCATACACTCAATCGGACTGTTGGCCAACAAAACTGTGAAATTTTGTCCGAAGGGCGTTGACCCAAACTTGCCTTGCATACACACGCCCACACAATTGTTGGCCAACAATTATGAACATAGTGACGTACTACGTTGTTTTTCAGCTCTTTAGCGCCACCCTTTGTGCTCCTTATGCTAATTTCATGTTAGTAGAATTTTGGTGAGTGTTGATTTGCGTTTTTCATTTCGTACTTCTCCTTTTTCACGTTTCATTTCACGCTTTTCAGTTTGTTTCTGAACAGCCGTTCGTCAATCAGACATGTTGCGGAATCTGAGGAGATATTATTGGCCTTGGAGTTATTGTTTTGACATAATTTTTTTGGTTGAATAATGATTTGATTTGGTATATTTTCTGGATGCATAGAATGCACTTTTTGGTTAAGTTCTATTGGCAGACAGCATGTCTAATTTTATTTGTTTTCTTTTTTTAATATATAACAAAAAAATTGTGGAGAATAATACTTGGCTTTTTGTTTTACTTTAAATGATAGTTTGGTAATAGGCATTTACATTTTAAAAGGGACACCAACATAGTTGTATCTTTGGTCTTAAAAACTATAGGATAATGGTGTTGTGGTAACTTCCCCCAAAAAAAAAAAGCATAATAATATTATTCTTGATATCACTAGAAAAAAAAGCCTTTGAAAATGAGTTTGCAATAACTCCATCAGTATCACCAGCAAAGCAGCTTCATTATTATCTCATTAAAGAAGAAGAGAATGTGAGCTGCATTTCGAGATTTCATAATTTGCCACATCACAAATGTGAATTCTCCATTACGCATGCTAGTTTACAAGACTGACCACTTCTGGCTCATCCTTGCTTCCAAACATGCGTGTTTGTACATTTGTTTGCGGAAAATTTGAAAACCTGCCATCCAACATTTGTCCACGGAAATTTTTATATATAATTCCCATTCAGGAGCCTATTAGGTACAGTTACCATTAAGGACACTTCTGTTGACATGCTTCAACACATCACATGATCATATAAGTGACTCATGACCCAAAAGCAACTCACAAGATGTCACTGTGTACCATATCATATTAAAAGTATTGATACATTTTTTCTGCTAATTTGTGTAAATAGCAATTGCAAATAAGGTATTTCTGCAGGACACTGATTTAAGTTACATCAAAAAACATATTTTTTTATCTCATTAAATTGTTATTTTGGGGACATCATTGCACAGAAAAATCTGCATCTGTCATAACTGAGTAAAGGTGATATTGTGATCGGTCTGACAGTTAATTATTGAATTATAAACCTTAGTAAAGCATAGCTAACAAAGGTTCAGTCTGATGTGAGAAGAGCTTAGTAGCAAAAAGAAACAGAGTGCTTGGTGTACAAATATATTGTCAGTGATGGGAGAACAACACATTGAGAATGCTTGATATCTACCTAATTATACAGATACGATTAGACATGTTGGAAAATGTGCAAACTTTGCAAGTTTGTCTAGTAAACCAGGTAATCTTCTGCAAACTAACAATCATTATTGACTGATTATTTGTGATTTATCAACCAATTTTTTTTGTGAAAGTGTTAGTCTATCACATGTTATCTCTTTGTATTAAAAACAGAACAAGCATAGACAGTATTTTTCCTGCCACTATATATTAATAAAAACTATTTTTAAAACCAAATAGCCATCTTTAGAACTGACATGAATCACTTTCTTTATAAAAGCAAACTATAAGGCTTCATGTACTCGGGACCTTTAACCACTTGCCTACCGGGCACTTACACCCCCTTCCCGCCCAAGCCATTTTTCAGCTTTCAGCTGAAACTTGAATGACAATTGAACTTTGAATGACAATTGCGTGGTCATGCAACACTTTTCCCAATTTTTTTTTATCATTTTCTTCATAAAAATAGAGATTTCTTTGGTGGTATTTAATCACTGCTGGGTTTATTATTATTAAAGACCAACAATTTTGAAAAAAAAGTTTTTTCATTTTTTTCTGTCAGTAAATTTTGTAACTATGTAATTTTTTGCCTTGACTGATGTGCGCTGATGAGGCGGCACTGATGAGGAGGCACTAATATGCTGCACTTATGGGCACTGATAGGTGGCACTGATATGTGGCACTGATATGTGGCACTAATGAGCTTTGTTAGGTGGCACTTATGGGCACTGTTAGGTGGCAGTGGCAGGCACTGATAGGCAGCACTGATGGGCATGGATAGACGGCATGGATAGGCAGTACAGTTGGGCACTGGGCATTTATGGGTGGCACTGATGAGTGACACTGGTGGGCATTGATGGACAGCAGTGATGGGCATTAATGGGCAGCACTGATAAGTAGCAATAATTGCCAGCACTGACTGGCATGGCTAATGGGCACTGATTTGTGGCACTTGTGGGCAGTGGTGGACACTGATTACTGCCACTGGTGGGCACTAAATGCTGGCATTGGTGGGCACCGTATGCTGGCATTGGTGGGCATTTATTGTTGAACTTTATTTCTTTATTGTAATCAGGGCACTGATGATCAGTGCCCTGATTATATCCCTAGATGTCCCCCTGTGAGGAGATGTCACTGATCGGCTCTCCTCTCCTCACACTCTGTTAGTGTGAGACGAGAAGAGCCGATTACCAGGATTTCCGTGTTTACATGTGAGCGGTTGTGATTGGACACAGCCGATCACATGGTTAAGGAACCATGGATACAGCTCTTTACACAGAGCGGGGTTGCGCCATGTCCTAGCAGCTCGGCGTGGCTGTGATCGCCACGCTGCATGCCCCCCCATGGGTGCGCGAGAGCCGCCAGTCTGGGCCACTGGCATCCCAGAAAAAGAGTTGCACCGCCCCACTGTTATTTCACAGTGGGGGGGGGGGGGCTGCAAGCAGTTAAACAAGCCAGTATGTAAAGGGGTTCCAATACATTCTGCATCATATTTCAGCCTCAGTAGCATATGTCTTACTTTATTCAAGCTGTTTCAATGTTTGTGCTTCCTGTGATAAGCCAGGGCCATCTTAACTACTGTCTTCCGAGTCCTTAGTGCAATGTACTTCTGCCCCTTCAGCTGCAATCTCGCACATGGACATGATTTGTATGAGGAAAGTCTGGATGACTTTAGCCTTGCAATACATCGGCGCAGTGCTGTGGGGAGCTGATATGACAGACATAACACACTTCTTAATTTAAAGAGCATGCTGTGAATCGGGGGAGAGATGTGCATGTGCCAGTGATGTCACTACAAAAAAACAATACACATTACAACCAAACAGAGCAAGTAAGGTGACATCTACATACAGCAACTAGCAGTGCTTTTAATGATTTATATGTGCAAAAGTTATGGGGAGAGTTTACAACCACTTTAAGCACTGTTAAATAGGAAGTAAACCCTGATGGGTTTACTTCCTCTTTGATTCCCTGCAAAGGTAAAGCATAATGGACTACTATGCATCGCATAGTGACATGTGACATGTGTGACGTCAACTCGTTTCACAAAAGAAGTTGCGCAGCTTCATCTGGACGTATGGACAGGCCTTGTGTCGTTCCTTGGTATGGCTTAGTTGTTCCTTGTAGCAATAAAAAGGAGACATGACAGGCTCTGATCTAGGGTGAATGATCTAAGCATCACTCTTCTTGCCTAAAGCTCTTTCATGTAGCACCCAGGAGCAGATTCTTCCTCAGCAGTGGAATCCCTGTAGCACAGATCCAAGAGAAATGCTCTGAAATTCCTTGGCCCTGTGCTACAGATCTGGGAGGTGATTGGTAGTCCAGTGGGTGGTGACAGAAGCTAGCAGCTGCATAAAATTAGTAACATAGAAAGAAACACAGGAAGATTATACCACTGCAGACATTGGCAGGGATGTTTTTTGTCAAAACAGGAACAGATGGCAACCTTAAACTCCCTGGCGGTACGATTATTTCGGATTTTAGGTGCTAAAAGCGGTACCATTAGTTTGCATGAAAATTTGGTGTTTTATATTGTAGTCCTGTAATTCTTAGGAATAACTCTCTTAAGTCTGTCCAAACCAGAGTCTAGCAGACATCCCGGGTATGATAAAGTTTGAAAAATTATTTCATAAATTATAATATAATAAATAATTATAAATAATTGCACCAAATAATAATATAACAATAATAAAAATTATTCAATAATGTAATCAAATCAAAAACACTGAAATTTGCTCAGTTGCAGAATTGTCACTGTCATTACTTTTCAGTATTTGATGACGGATCTCCCCACAAATCACTATCACTCAATTCTGCGAGTGATTACAATTATTATCGCTGTTTTCTAGCTGGTCTAAAACCATTTTTGATGTAAAATGACAGTTTGGTTGCTATGGACAATCTCCAGTTTCCAGGCATAAAGAACAGTTTTTATTATATAAAACTGCATGCAGAGCACTGGACAGACCACTAGGGACAAAGGGGATGTGAAATATTTGCATACAGCAATGTAATCTGTAAGATAACATTATACTGTATGTATACTGTCTGTTTCACTTTTTGAATTTGGCGCCGATCTCCGTCCCCGTGCATCGCAACGCTCACAGGGCACGGAGATCGGCTCCATGATAGATCGAGCGAGGCACGGCTCGCTTGTACAGCGGGGAGACAACGCTGGATCCGAGGGAGAAGGTAAGTAAACCTCCTCCTGGATCCAGCGATGCGGTCCCGAGTCTGGCTCGGGGTTACCGCTCTTGGTATAAAAATTCCACCCCGAGCCAGACTCGGGAATACCGTCAGGGGGGTTAATCAATCTATGTATCAATCTATCTATTTTTCTATCTATTTATCTATGATCTCTAGTTCCCTTATCACTTCCTCCTACGCTTGCCTCCAGGACTTCTCCCAAGCCTCTCCCATCCTATGAAACTCCCTACCCCAATCTGTCCAACTATCTTCTACTCTGGCAACTTTTAAGCGATCCATGAAAACCTTTCTCTTCAGAGAAGCCTATCCTGTTTCCAACTTGACCCTATCACTTGACCCTCTCTCTTAGATTGTAAACTCGAATGAGCCGACTGATTCCTCCTGTATTGAATTGTATCGTTAAGTGCTGTGCATAGTGTTGGCACTATATTAATCCTGTATAATAATAATATCTATCTATCTATCTATCTATCTATCTATCTATCTATCTATCTATCTATCTATCTATCTATCTATCTATCTATCTATCTAATGTATCTATCTAATGTATCTATCTATCTATCTATCAATCTATCTATCTATCTATCTATCTATCTATCTATCTATCTATCTATCCATAGCAAACTAAAAGGTACTTTGTTTCTTCATCTAAATGACTCTAGGGATATATTAAAGGCTTAATAAATAACACTAAAATGTAATTCATATACTCCTGCTCTTTTCTTTCTCTATAAATATTGATTGTGACTTTGTGTTGGCTGGAAATGAAAGAGTGTGGTTCCATCATGTCCTCAATGATTTTTCAAGAGGGATGACGTGTTAGTGGCTTTGAATAGCAATGATTGTTCAGCACATCACGATTTGCTACAATGTGTATGTCAAATATAATAATCATTCATCCAGCTATATACAGTACATGTGAAGCAGGTGAGTTACCAAGACAATTTCTTGGATTTACCAGAACAAGAAGAGGCTGTAAGAGGATGAGTCATCTAATAAACTCCAATTAATGTTTCATTTCTTTTTCAAATGTTTCCATTTATTCATTTTGAATTTCATAAAATTAGACACTATCAAGGTGTTTAGCAATGTGCAGAATAGAGCATGTTACATATATATTGACACATTATTGTACAATTATATTTCAAATAAATACATAGAGTAAAAGAAAGACAGAAATAACGTATTTTTGCAAAGGTCTTATTCAGAACAATAGTTTTTTTTTTAAAGATCTAAATTTAGTAGATGTCATTAATAATCAGAGCTGCAAAGTAAAGGAAGTGGCAATTAAATCTATCCATCTAAATATATTTGACATTGCCTCACAGCACAAATATTATTAGTTCTCTGGTTCTTAAATTGCAATTTGGAAGGCTTTCCTGACTCTTTCAATTTGCCATTCCAAAACATCTTCAGCCTACCATTCTCATGTTAAGTGGCAGAGGTGCGTACACAGAGACACTGGGGGTTATTTATTAAAGGCAAATCCACTTTGCACTACCAGTGCAAACTACAAGTGCAAAGTGCACATGAAATTGCACTGAAAGTGCACTTAGAAGTGCAGTTGCTGTAGATCCGAGGGGGACATGCAAGGAAAATAAAAAAAACAGGATTTTAGCTTGCACTTGATTGGATAATAAAATCAGCAGAGCTTCCCCTCATTTCAGATCTACCCCTCAGATTTACAGCGACGACACTTTCAAGTGCACTTTCAGTGCAATTACAAGTGCACTTTGCACTTGTAGTGCAAAGTGGATTTGCCTTTCATAAATAACCCCCATTGTGTGAGTATAGAGCTATGGTTTTCCAAAGCATGTTTTCATTTACTTACTGTTCCAAGCATCAACTACACTTTTGGTAAAAGTAAATGCTTTCTAAAGTTTTGAACTTGCCTTCAGCTTTGTGGTGATGGAGTGGATTTACTAAAGGCAAATAGACTGTGCAATTTGCAAAGTGCTGTTGCTCCAGAACTTAGTAAATGAGCAGAGGCTCTGCTGGCTTTTACCATCACCATGTGATTGGGTATTCTTTGCAAAGTAAGGATTTACCTCATTTACTAAGCTCTAGAGCAATTGTGTTTACAAAGTGCACAGTCTATTTGCCTTTAGTAAATCAACCCCAATCTCTCTGTGTTTTCGATTTCAGCTACATATTGAAAATACTGCCATCCTGAATCTTATCCTCATACTGTGCTTAACGGTCTCAGTCATGTCTCCCCTTTCCTTTCTTTCCTCAAGACTGTACATTCATATTCTTGCAGCCTTCCTTGATATGCTTTATCCCTCAGTATTTATTCATGCTTGTCTCTAAACGTGTTCTATCGTATCAATATCTTTTGATGAGTGAGGTCTGCGGAAGTGGACAAAGAACTCTAAATCAGATCTACTAAAGATCTATGTGGGGTGTCCAGACCTAACAAGAAAAAGACAACTTCTCCTGCGCTCTGGTGTCTAGGTCTTCAAAGTGTGATACCGACAGTTTTAAAAGGTAGTGTCAAAAAGGTCTTGCAGCCCTCCTCAGAATATTGGGTATTCAAATACTGGAGAAAACAAAACAAGAAAGGAAGGCACACTGACCTAGTGCATTGCCATAGACAGAGCTTTATGAAAAACAGAACATATAGCAAAATGGCTACTCACAAATGAGTATTGATAAAAGGCATAATCAATATAATTGGGTCCATCACACCGAACATCCACACGTCCAGATCTGATTGTCAGATGAATCGACTAATACCCCAACACAAACTGCTGACGCGTTTCAGGGGATAACCCCTTTCCTCAGAGCCAAGATGGGCAATGGTTTCTTGCTAGAGGCTAACGTTATATATGTGATGGACTCAATTGTATTGATTATGCCTTTTATCAATACTTGTTTGTGAGTAGCCATTTTGCTATATGTTCTGTTTTTAATAAAGCTCTGTCTATGGTAATGCACTAGGTCAGTGCGCCTTCCTTTCTTGTTTTGGGTGTCCAGACCACCCATCTTCTGCTAGTGAGCCCTCTAGTGATGCACCCCAGGATTCTGTTCACTTCCCTACTGCCAGTTCAAACTGATTGCTCATTTTGCAGTCATTTGAAATAAGTACCCCAGATGTAGTTAGGGTCAGCATTTTTTATCCAATATGTACTCTATCAAATTATTATTTTTCCCTAAGTGAGTTATTTTGTATTTAGAAATGCTGAATTGCAGTTTCCACTGTTAAATTTTTCCACATATATAATACATAATTGTCTCTATGTTCTTACATTCAAACATAACACATGGAGTAAGACAAAAAAAGAGGATCAAACCAGATGGCCATAAGCTTCTAACATTTCATGCAAAAATTGAACAAAAAGGTCCAGATGGCCGCACTCCAATGAAAACAATTTCTTTATTGTTACAATAAATCCATGCAGCAAGGATAACATTTCTAATGCGTTTCACACCATTATAACAGGTGCTTATTCATTTTAAAATAATGACAAAGACATATATATGCAAGCATGTAAAGCCATAAATTGGTGTAATTAGGCATCAGGTGACACAATGCTTCCAGTTGATATAAAGGTGAGTCAGCTGGAAAACTAAAATTTCATGCCATGAAAAAATCTCCTCTCTCTGTCCCCTCTCAATTATTCTATTCCTCTCCACTTCTATTCTACTCTCCTCCCTCCTGGCTTCACATTCTCCCTCTCTACAAAATATGGCATCCTCTTCGACAAGGCTACCTTGATATCAATATCCCTTCCCCTCCTGAAGTCCCCCTGCCTATATCCCACTGATCCATTCCCTATTGTCATACATACTCTTAACTATCTTAAAATTGTGCTCAGAGAAACAGAGCCAGTTGTCAGTTAGGGTGGATTCCAACAATATTGCCAGGATCTTTCTCAACCAAAGTGCAGCTCTGCCCTTTCAGCCGATAGCAGGCAAGACAAGAGTATTGACTTACTTTGGGCTGACTTTGGTTGCCCTTGACTAATGTACTTATGTGAACCAAAAAGAAAGTATAGTCAAATAAAGTACTGGCTTTACTTAGTCATTTTCTACATTTCTGTACATTAGCAGCATAGATAATATAGTTGATCTTTTGTTGTCTCTTAGACACTTTTCTGTCAGTTACACCTCATGTTTCCATGTATCTCCTGTTTTCTGACATTTTCTCCTTTACTATACTGCCTAACTCTGTAATGAACTATATCAGTTCCTTCTGCTGATTACTTTTACTAAGTTGCTAACATATAATCTAATTGACTCAAGAATGGTGGACTTTTACGAGTGTCCATTAATTAATTATTGGCCCCTGCATATCAAATTCTCTTTTAGAAAATTACCTATAAATGTGGCCTTTTGCAGTCTAAAACTTTCATTTTCGTATATGAATTTTCAATTTTTGTTCTAATATCAAACTAAAGATTTAAAGTGTTTAAAGTGTTCACTAGAATCCAATTTTACTCACACCGCAACATTGAAAAATTGATCCACATCTGTCAATACCAAGTCTGAAATTTGTTCTCCCTTGTTTGGCTTTTTACTAACTGTTTTAAGGAAACCCCTTTAAATGCATCCAACTGTCTCTGCTTTTGCTTGTAAGCAAAGTTTGAAACCTCCAGTTAATTTACTTCATTATCATTTGAGTTTTCTCGTAAATTAACAGGTTATCATCCTATGACTGTTCTGTGGTGCTATATGCTACACCAGTTCTAAGGGAAGGTCTCTTTCCAATTTGTAATTTGTAAAAGTAATTCCAGAGGGGTTCCAGTAGTTCATTTGCTTTTTGAATCAATGTTTGCTTTATGCTATTTTTTACATGACAATTCCACCTACTCTTTCTAAAGCCGGGTACACACTACAGTTATTTTTTGTGCAACTCAGTCGGTTGCATGAAAAAAAAACTGACAGCTCCAATTGGAGACACTGTACTAACCATGCAAGGTTAGTCCAGCGATCTCCCCCACTGAGCTGTTGTGTTCTAACAGGGGGACGGCACCCCTACCACAACACTCCGATCAGCGCCCTCTGCCTTTGGCTGAAAGTGTTAATCGGTAGTCGGTCGACTGCTGGTTGTTAACTCAACTGTTTTTATTATCAGAATCTCTAACTGAAATAACTACTCCATTAGCCAAGCCCTTAGAAACACAAAACCCTCACACTTGTTTTTACCTGCTGAGGACAGGAAAGTTCCCTATGACCAAAGGCTTCAGCAAAATTCTTTTAACTAAACATTGATTTCTGCCATACAAAATACATTTTTTGTGCATTATAGACAGAACAACCTCTGAAAGTGTAAGATTCAGAAAATCTTCTTTGTACAATTTAATATGAGACCACCTTCTAGTGTCATAACTAACACAAGCATAACCAAAACCTTAAGCTTTTAAACATACTTTTAAACACAAAAAAATAAATACTATATTGTCAAGGTTCCCAAAAATACATAAAAGAGGATGAGGAAGTCCCTGGTGAATAATCTGAGAACCAAACAAAAGCATAAAAACCTGGCTAGGACTCTAACCACTATCTAGGTAATTATATCTCATGGTAAACAAAAAACACGGTAGATAAGCATGCCAGCCAAGGAATGCCAGAATGGAATACAGGAATACCCCACTTTTAAGTACACAATGGGGTTTATTTACTAAAGCCAGAAAGTGCAAAATCAGGCTTACTTCTGCATAAAAGCAAATGAGCTTCTAACTCCAGCTTGTTCAATCAAGCTCTGGTAATAAAACCTGGAAGCTCATTGATTTCTATGTAGAAGTGAGCCTGATTTTGCACTTTCCAGCTTTAGTAAATAAACCCCATTGTGTACTTAAAAGTGGGGTATGCCTGTATCTAAGGTCACAATTTCTTAATTCACAGAAATTCCCACAAAAAAATCACAAAAAATAATGTATATACGATATTATTATTATTATTATACAGGATTTATATAGCGCCAACAGTTTGCGCAGCGCTTTACAATATTAGGGCAGACAGTACACTTACAATACAAATCAATACAGGAGGGATCAGAGGGCATTGCTTGTTAGAGCTTACAATCTAGAAGGGATGGTCAAGTTGAAACAAAAGGTAATAACTGTGGGGGATGAGCTGATGGAGAAAATGAAAATACAGTTGTTAGATGTGGGTAGGGTAGGCTTCTCTGAAGAGAAGCGTTTTCAGGGATCGTCTAAAAGCTAATGAAGTAGGAGATAGGTGGACAGATTGGGGTAGGGCATTCCATAGGATTGGAGAGGCTTTGGAAAAATCCTGGAGGCGAGCATGGGAGGAGGTGATTAGGGAGCTAGAGAGCAGGAGATCTTGAGAGGAACGAATAGAACAAGTAGGTTGGTATTTAGAGACAAAGCTAGTGATGTAGCTGGGGCAGAGTTATGGATGGATTTGTACGTAGTTGTTAGTATTTTGAATGTAATTATTTGGCTGAGTGGAAGCCAGTGGAGCGATTGACAGAGAGGAGTAGCAGACACAGAGCGATTGGTAAGGTGAATGAGTCTGGCAGCAGCATTCATGATGGATTGAAGAGGTGATAGACTATGTAGAGGTAAGCCAATGAGAAGGGAGTTGCAGTAGTCGAGGTGGGAGATGACCAGCGAGTAGATTAAGAGATTGATGTGTCATTGGTTAGAAAGGGGCGTATTTTGGAGATGTTGCAGAGGTTGAGGCGGCAGGATTTGGACATTGATTGGATGTGTTGCTTGAAGGAGAGTTCAGAGTCCAGGACTACACCTAGAACCATGGCATGTAGGGATGGGCTTATGGTTGTGCCATAGATTTTTTTACAGTGAGATCAGGGGAAGGGGCAAATGGGGGAGGAAAATTATAAGTTGGATAGATTGAGTTTGAGGAAGTGGTGTGACATCCAGACTGATATATCTGATAGTAAAATAGTGATACGCGAGGAGACAGAGGGAGTAAGCTGAGGGGTAGAGAAATAGATTTGTGTGTCGTCAGCATAGAGGTGGTATTGGAAGCCATGGGAGGCTATCAGTTGACCCAGGGAGGAGGTGTAGATTGAAAATAGGAGCGGTCTAAGAACAGAACCTTGGGGGACCCCAACAGAGAAAGGAAGAGGAGAGGAGGAAGTAGAGTTGTAAGAAACACTAAAGGTGCAGTTGGATAAGTAGGAAGAGAACCAGCAAAGAAAGTACAGTCACGGAGACCAGGGGTATAGCACGATATACCCATGATAAAATGCTTGACTGTCAACTAAAGATAAAAAGCAAGACCTCCCTCCTTCCCTGCATATTGTAATATCCGTACAAATTTTGGACAGGGTATTCATTAGAAAAGTCAACGGTCCATTCAAACATATGTGTTAGCACTGAGAGCAGTCCATTTGATATATTAGGGGCTGGACTAATATTCTTAAATATAATGTCCCATAATGCCTTTAATTTCCTCTATTATGTTAATCATGTGTACATAAGGGATGCAATTCATCATTCATTATACTGCCGCTTTGCAATCTCATATACAGTATAGGTGTCATGCAATCCTGTAGTAATGGGCTGCTGTGTAAGAGGACTAGGTGCTGGCCATACGTCACTTAAATCCACGGGAAGCCTCCACCCTAGAAAATCTTTCAAGTACAAGAACATATGTAAGCACAAAGAAATGACACTGCGACCTTGACTTACAGTAGATATCCCCATATATTGTCCACCACAGTTAATTTACAACAAAAGTGGGTAGATTCCACAGCTAATTTCTAACAGAAGTGTCCCAATATACTACGATTGCATATAAGTGCAATGACAGGGCACCAAAATTCCAACAAAGTTTCAATAGTGCAGTGTTATGTTGCACCAAACAATTACAATGTGGTAGTATATGATCATAGCAATGGGGGTTATTTACTAAAGGAAAATCCACTTTGCACAGCAAGTGCACTTGAAAATGCACTGAAAGTGCACTTGGAAGTCAAGTCACTGTAGATCCGAGGGGGACATGCAAGGAAAATAAAAAAAAAAAGCATTTTCAGCTTTCACATGATTGGATGATAAAATCAGCAGAGCTTCCACTCATTTCAGATCTACCTCTTAGATTTAGAGTGACTGCACTTCCAAGTGCACTTGCAGTGCAAAGTGGATTTGCCTTTTGTAAATAACCACTAATGCAAGCTAAACACCAAAATGAAACTGATAAGTATTTATCTTATGTTTGGATTTGTGTTTATCTTTCATTTCTGTAATCATGTTTGGGACAATAGTACAAAATGAAACGTTGTTGGAATATTTATACATCATCAGTGCATATATATGCAGTGGTAGTAAATTGGGAGTCTTCTATAAAAAATCAGATGGGGGACCCAGTCCATTTTACTGTGTCTCCAAATAAAGAGAGTAAGCCCAGCAGAACTGAAAATCAAAGCTCCTTCCCATCCCTAGGGAAGGTTGTACACTATGGGGTCGATTTACTAAAGGGAAATCCACTCTGCACTACAAGTGCACTGCATGTCGCTGTAGAACGCTGTAGATCTGAGGGGAAGCTCTGCTGATTTGATCCACCAATCATGTGAAAGCTAAACTGCTATTTTTTATTTCCTTGAATGTCCCCCCCGGATCTAAAGTGACTGCACTTCCAAGTGCACTTACAGTGAAAAGTGGATTTGCCTTTAGTAAATAACCCCCTATGTCCACTAAAAAAATCTTTATTTATTCCATATAAGCAGAGGGTGCAAGAAAAATAATTTTCTTGCACTTGTGCTCATTTTAAATAAGGTAATACATTTTTGAATAGATGTGGGGGAAATTTATTAAAACTAGTGTACACGGAATCTGGTGCAGCTGTGCTTAGTATTCAATCAGCTTCTAGGTTTTGTTGTTTAAGGTTAATTTAATAAGCTGATGTTAGATCAATATGCACAGCTGCACCAGATTCTGTGTGCACCAGTTTTAGTAAATCTCCCCAATAGTGTGTTTTCTAATTTCTAATTCTCTTTATTTTAATGTTGGCTAGCAAGGAGGGGTTGGTGGAATTACAAGATTGATTAAATTAAACCACAACTCTATCGATAGTTACATCAGTTTACATAAAAGTATTTCAAACATGTATTTAGCCGTTTGTCTGGAATTACGTTTTAAAGGGAAACTGTAATATATTCTCCCCCCACTCACCCCTCCCTTCCAGGCAGCAGAGCAAAGGACCAATTGGAGGGCAGGAGAGCTAGTCAAGCAATATCATAGACTGTAATGCAGAGCACTTGGGATCATGGGAGATTTAGTCCAAAATGGCCTCTCTAGAATGCAGGAATTAACTTTCCGAACTCCAGATAGACTCAGACTCAGGACTTTAGGCGAGGAGCCCATACTTTTTAGAGGGTTTTGACAGATATGCATTATTGCATTGTTATTATTATAACATTTACAGTACATACAAGTAATCTTTACCAACACTATAATATTCAGTCTGTGTGGAAACAGGAATTTAAAATGATAAGTATATTTCCAAAATGTACAGTATAGAAAAGGAGAAAAGGAGTGGAACCGCCATTTTAACAGTTTTAATTGAAGAAAGTCAAGTAGATGGAATTTATGTGACAATACAAAAGGACCTTATACATCTGGCATAGTACTGACTACTTAAAAATAATAATTTGTGCTAAACCACCTCAGGGAGAAAACAAAAAAAAAGCTTGCAAGAACCATTACATAATATAACATATAAATCAAATTTCCCCCATGTACTTAATTAGCTCTTAATGCAACTATAATTTCAGCTTCAACTAACAAATAACAGCATGTAAATGTTTTATACATGTTAATATGGTAAACCTGTTGACACTTGAAAGATAAATGCATAATTCAAAGGTTATGCTAGAAAACAAAGTACATTCTCTTCATAATGCATATAACTACAACCTCATAATAGACTGTAGTTTTGTTTTATTATTAAGAAAACTATATTAAGGCTTTTGCTATAAAAAAAAAAAAGATCACATCTTCATATGATATTCAATGAACTCACGATGGCGCTGAAGCTTGCTTACAGATCTGACAAGGTAGCAATTAAGTGTAAATGCATTTTCACACACTCTTTCAGTAAAGCCTTTTTGAAACAAATGCAAGTTGTCTCTTGACAGATATTTCCATAATATAGTTTACAGCGCTCTGCCATTATTGATTGTTTATTGGTTGTTATCGTTTAGTTAAATCAAATGTTCATAAAACTTTTTTTGAGAAATAGGTTCTGTCAGTTGTGTAATAGAGATAATTGACACAGGATTCAGACAATTGACACAGATCAGCTGAAATCAAAATAAAGATTTAAAGCGGGAGTCCGCCGGGACTCCGCGTTTTTTTTTTTTTTTTTAAGTCAGCAGCTACAAATACTGCAGCTGCTGACTTTTAAAATAGTGACACTTACCTGTCCAGCGCGCCCGCGATGTCGGCACCCGAAGCCGATCTCTAGATCGACACTCGAGTGCTGCCGCCGCCATCTTGGGTATGGGAATCAGGAAATGGAGCCTTTCGGCTTCATTTCCCGGTTCCCTACTGCGCATGCGCGAGCCGCGCTGCGCAATGAGGACGGTCCCCGCTGCCTCTGGGATCTGTGTGTTTCCCAGCAGGCAGCGGGGCACTTGCGGAAGGGGGCGGGCACTTGAGGAAAGGGGCGTAATGTACGCCCCTTTCCGCAGAGAGCTAGCCCGGAAGTGGGTGCAGTTACCTGGATTATCCAGGTAACTGCATCCCCCTCCCCCCTGAAAGGTGCCAATTGTGGCGCCGGAGGGGGGGGAGGAATCCGATGAGCGGAAGGTCCATTTTAGGGTGGACCTCCGCTTTAAATGCAGATACGTAGAGATTAAAGATGAGTGATTTGATTTGCCCAATTTAAAATCTGTGGAGGATTTGGATGGTTTATGCTTCCTGAATATCCAAAATATAAAGCATTTTCCAGGCCTGGTATTCCTGCAAGTTTTACTTTAAATATAACAAAAAAAAAAAAAAACTGCTAGAAAATACAGACATTCTAAGCACATTATTTTATAAACAACTTAACACCCAGTGCCTAAAGATGTACAGATATGACATTCAACATAGATTTTGACTGATTATGTGGCTTTTGACAAACATTGATTGAATTATTTTGCTAGTAAAATAATGCAAACAAAGCAGTGTCATATTTTAAAGTGTATATATAGCAAATATTTTTTTTTTTCTAGCATTGAATAGATTGGGGAAAGGTTTAAACCCTATTTTGGTTGTTAGCAACAGTTAGCTTCCAACTTTGATTCTCACCAGAACATTACATGTAATTTTGTAAAATGTCCCTATTTTGATGGCTTTTTTTCTGAGGTGCTCCACCTGCTATCATGATTCAAAAACATACAGTATTCATAAATTAATTGTTTTGCCAAAAACTGGCCCTGGTATGTGTGTGAATTGAGGTCAGGGACTATGCACACAATTCAGGGCTTTATAAACTATTAAATCTATATGACTATACAAACATTTTGGTTTACCTTATTTCTTACTTCTCTTGTTTAGATTATTAGACATGGTATTTTGTCTTTAGGTTTTATGTTTAGTATCGTAAAAACTAATAATATAGGTATCAGTTCTGCCCTAGTCCAAATGAATAAATGTTTTGCCACCAAGCAAAATATTTATTTTCAGAAATGAAGACCACATATATTGATACTTTGCTGTATGCTCTCCATTTGTTTAAATAGTGACACAATATAACCATATAGGTTATGGTGAGAAGGGACTAAAGGCATGAGAAAGCCTTACAACCGAATCAGTGCATAGTACAGTAAAGTCATTTTAGAACCAAAGGTCTCATGCCATCACATATCCCAAAAATAACAGGATTATTCCCCATTTCTGGATCTTTTATTTAAACAATGACCAATATGAAATATATTATGTGAGGTATTATGTTTGTCTGCCTCAGTGAATTTCTTAGAAATTGGATTTCATTTCTGAACGTCAGTTTAGGAAGGAATTTAGATTAAACAGTCATTCAGCTTTCATATGTGAAATGTTTAATACCAACAGCACATATATAATTGGGTTAGACATTCCCGATTCCTTTTATATTATTCATTTTATGAGTCATGCATATGAACCTAAAGGAAATCTGTTACAAAAGAAATATGATAGCTGCCATTGTTGAGATCCTTCTGAAAATGCTGATACTCTGTCTTCCATGGTGACCCTTTGGTTTCAATTATTTCACCAACCGAGTCAGATGTTCTTTCCCTACCAGACAACTGGTCTTGCCAACCAGTCACCTAGCATTTTTTATAAGTAGGCTGACATGGCTGCCTCTATATTTACAGTGGTGTGAAAAAGTGTTTGCCCCCTTCCTCATTTCCTGTTCCTTTGCATGTTTGTCACACTTAAGTGTTTCGGAACATCAAACCAATTTAAACAATAGTCAAGGACAACACAAGTAAACACAAAATGCAATTTGTAAATGAAGGTGTTTATTATTAAAGGTGAAAAAAAATCAAAACCATCATGGCCCTGTGTGAAAAAGTGATTGCCCCCTAAACCTAATAACTGGTTGGGCCACCCTTAGCAGCAACAACTGCAACCAAGCGTTTGCGATAACGTGCAATGAGGCTTTTACAGCGTCCTGGAGGAATTTTGGCCCACTCATCTTTGCAGAATTGTCCTAATTCAGTTACATTAGAGGGTTTTCGAGCATGAATTGCCTTTTTAAGGTCATACCACAACATCTCAATAGGATTCAGGTCAGGACTTTGGCTAGGCCACTCCAACGTCTTCATTTTGTTTTTCTTCAGCCATTCGGTGGTGGACTTGCTGGTGTGTTTAGGATCATTGTCCTGCTGCAGAACCCAAGTTCGTTTCAGCTTGAGTACACGAACAGATGGTCGGACATTCTCCTTCAGGATCTCTTGGTAGACAGCAGAATTCATAGTTCCTTTTATCACGGCAAGTCTTCCAGGTCCTGAAGCAGCAAAACAGCCCCAGACCATCACACTACCACCACCATATTTTACTGTTGGTATAATGTTCTTTTTATGAAATACAGTGTTCCTTCTACGCCAGATATACTTGGACACACACCTTCCAAAGAGTTCCACTTTTGTCTCATCGGTCCACAGAATGCTGTCCCAAAAGTCTTGGGGATCATCAAGATGTGTTGTGGAGAAATTGAGACGAGCTTTGATGTTCTTTTTGCTCAGCAGTGGTTTCCTCCTTGGAACTCTGCCATGCAGGCCATTTTTGCCCAGTCTTTTCCTGATGGTGGAGGCATGAACGCTGACCTTAACTGAGGCAAGTGAGGCCTGCAGTTCCTTGGACGTTGTTGTGGGGTCTTTTGTGACCTCTTGGATGAGTCGTCGCTGCGCTCTTGGGGTAATTTTGGGCGGCCGGCCACTCCTGGGAAGGTTCACCACTGTTCCATGTCTTCGCCATTTGTGGATAATGGCTCTCACTGTGGTTCGCTGGATTCCCAAAGCTTTGGAAATGGCTTTATAACCCTTTCCAGACTGATAGATCTCAATTACTTTCTTTCTCAATTGTTCCTGAATTTCTTTGGGTCTCGGCATGATGTGTAGCTTTTAAGGATCTTCTGGTGGACCTTACTGTGTCAAGCAGCTCCTATTTAAGTGATGCCTTGATTGTGAACAGGTGTGGCAATAATCAGGCCTGGGTGTGGCTAGAGAAATTGAACTCAGGTGTGGACAACCACAGTTATAGTATGTTTTAACAAGGGGGGCAATCACTTTTTCACACAGGGCCATGATGGTTTTGATTTTTTTTCACCTTTAATAATAAACACCTTCATTTACAAATTGCATTTTGTGTTTACTTGTGTTGTCCTTGACTATTGTTTAAATTGGTTTGATGTTCCGAAACACTTAAGTGTGACAAACATGCAAAGGAACAGGAAATGAGGAAGGGGGCAAACACTTTTTCACACCACTGTATATCATGACAGGTTTTCTTTATGTAAAATTACTCAATTTTTAAAAGGCTACTGGCATTGTAATTTAGGATGAGATTAATTGCCAACCATTTAATCATTTGCGTACTAGTCTATACAGTATATACCTCTTCATTACTCAGTCATGCCACAATGTACTCCAATTAATCTTATATTATTTTGTAATAGCTTTTGGTGGTATTTAAGAACCACTGAATTTTTTAAATTTTTTAATAAATAAAGGGAAAACGACTAAAAACTTTGAAACAAACTGACTTATAGATTTTTTGAGGCTATAACATTCCCTTAAACTTGATTAGTTTAAGGCTAGATTCACACTGTTGTGCTGTAGTAATGCCTGCATATTAAAGCTCATTTTTCCATACATAAACGTGCATTGCGTTACGCTAAACCATTCACACAAAAAAGTTCCATGTACTTTTTTTTATAATGCAGTGTACCACAATACATAGTAGTGGATTGTGTTAACTGCAACATACATGTGTTGGGGTGCAATCAAGAATTAATTCACACTTATAAACTTAGTGTAGGTCAACTATATATGATATTATAAACCACAAAATAATTTAAAACAAAATCGGTGTCAGTCCCAAAAACATGTCCTCTCTTCAATCACTGTGATGACAGCCACCACCACTGTGCAAGCATGATGAATAATCTTACCTCTTCCTTATGTTCCAAAATGTACTTCTACCCTGTGGTCACACAAACTGCTCAACTCCTTATTAGAGCTCAAATATGGGTCTAAAATAATTTATAATGCTCTCCTCCAGAACACCAGAATAAAGTTCCATTTCCACCTCACCAGTTCCTTTACCTTCACTTTACTCTTCTCTCCTCCATCTCACTCAGATACCCCAAAGTTTGACTCACATAATACAAGTAAGCAGACCATAGTGCTGTCTATGAACTTGTATTCTCACTCACCCAACATTCAAAACACTTACAGGATGTAAAACAATACAAGTTCAGCATGAATGTCAATTTTAGCTCACCGCCTTCACAATGGCCAAGGGGTGATATCACAGGCTTGACTCCTCCCTCCCTTCCATCTTATGAGGAAGGAGCTGAGCCCATGACATCACCCCATGAATAGGGCAGGAAGACAGAAGATTATTCATCATGCGTGCACAGTGGTGGAGGATGCCGTCACAGTGATTATAGACATAAAAAGTTTTTAGGACTGACACTGATTTTGTTTTAATTTATATAGTTGTTTAGTATATCATATATAGTTGTTCTACACTAAGTTTTAATTGTGTTTATATAGGAAATGTTGTGGAATCACCTAAAAGTGTTTAAGCAGCAACTAAAAGTATTTTTGCACTAAATATACAGTTGATACAGTATATATATATATTATTTTGAAGAGGTTGCACAGATTGCACTTTGGTTTGAGTATTAAGAATGAATTGCATTGTAGCACACTGCCTTATTGCACCTTGTATTCATGTGTTCAGCACCAAGATGTATTTGGAACCTAAGACATAGCATATACAGTGTAGCAGTCAGAGTGTAGAGTTTAGGATTTTTTAATGCACAGAACAGTTTGCAGATTTCAGGGGTCAGGAGTTAGTGATCCTTATGATGGTGGCAGTCAATGATGGTGATAATGAGTGCTTCTTTAATTGTTGAGCACTAGTGAGTGCCCCATAACTGTTGATGGTCATCAGTCTTTTTTCTCATAACTTTGGGAGTCAGTGTGCCCCGTTTATGGTCCAGATGCTTTGTGTATCCCTTTGCTTAGGGGTGGTCAATGTGCCAACACAGTGATCACAAGGCACAGAATCACTTGACTTGACTGTGTGCCCTTTGTATGTGACCTGAGCTGTCTAATGATAGCTTCATCACAGACATTTAATGGGTGCATTGGCCACTAGTAGCTTATTTCTGCAGTGCGATTTAAACAAAGATATGGAGGTCTGACTGCTCATCATTTTCCTACAGGGTGGTAGGTACATGGCAGGGATGTGGGTAAGTTTAAACTGGACATGAATAGACCAATCATAGCCTCTGACTGGATGACCTAAAATAATGCATCCCTGTGATCTTGGTGATATGTTACTCACACATTTTCTATCTATAGAAGTCCATTGGTAGAGTCCCACAAAATACAGTGGCATAACCCAGTCCTAATAATGATGGGTAGATATGTTATTCTTTGCGGACATCCATTTGCTTGTCCATAGCTGTATTTAAAGACAAAGCAAATTGTTTGTTATTAATAATACGTTACTTTAATCAGGAGTGGTTCTTGGTGGCACTGATTGCACTGCATGAAAAGTGTAAGTAAACCCTAACAACTAACTTGTACTTGCGCTTATTGTCTCCCTTATTGAATATACCATTAAAAGATCCTAGCCTTATGCATTCTGTAGTGTTATCTCAAGCATTGTTATCAACCCCGTACAGGTTACAGACTCCCTACCCCCTCTTCCCAAAATGGAGATAAAGAAAGGGGGTCATGCTTTGTAATTCTTTACTAGGGTATCAACACTGCAAGATAAATTTCAGTGAGTGAGCATTGCCAACTTAGCAGAAAAAAGTAGCAGAATCACCAAGTAAAAATAAAGAAATCCTGAAAAAAAAACCCTAATGAAACCTCTACATCTTAGGACTGGTAAACCACAATACACTGAATCCTATTTTTTTCTTCAGCTTAAATATATTTTAAGTGTGTTATTGAAAGTGTTATTGAACTCAATTTTCTAAAAATTCTGATAGGCGGGGTTTTTATTACAGAAGAGACCCTAATGGTCTCTTCTGTCATAATTGGTTCACCCTGTCTGTCAACGATAATGTACATTGATAACCCAAGTATTCATAGTGAATGACAGCAAAGACCAATAATAAATAGTGATAATAAATAACTAAAATAAAAGTTCAAGACATAAATAATTCATCTTAGGAGGTCGGCCAAAAGTCGTGATGTAAATCAATCTTGTAATCCAACGTGACCCCACATGATCCTATGCCTCAGTGAACACAGACTTCTTACCAGAGATGATGGACCTCTAAACAATAGGAGGTAATCTGGAGATGAGTAAAGTCCAGGGAGTGTGCCTGGATGAAACAAAAGTGTTGATCAGCAATAAATGCACACCCTATGCTGGGGGGGCATCCCTCTGGCCTGGAGTGTGAGTTTATTCCTGGCCGACCCATTTGATTCTTCCAGGCACATTCTCTGTTGGGCATGTTGGGCCTTTTCTCTCCCTATTTTTCCTCATCCATCATGGCTGCTGTGTTCCCGATAAAGACCCAGTAGTGACGTCTGTTGCCCGGAGGTATTTTTTTTAGTAAGGAATAGATACTTGAACAAAATAGTTTGTTAATTCAAAATTTAGTTTTATTCTTTAAGAATAATGTGAAAATTAAGAAAAGAAATGTGATTTTTTTTTTTATATAACTTATGTTTGGCTTTGCTCAACTTTTTTGGAACAACTTTTTATGTCAACTGTCTATGACAACATTTGGGATAATTTACATCACTTTGTGCCCTACTAGGGCTATATTATGGTAATTTAGCTGTATATGCATTGTAGACATTATTAATGCAGATCACTTTATAAAGACAACAGGCAGGCACAGACAGCAATAGTGATCTTCCAGAGTTAAATTGGAACTTGAAGCCCCATGCACACTATCAGATTTTCTGCAAATGTTTTCCTTCAGATTTACCAAAACCATATAATATGAGCTCAAACCTTAGGAGTTTCAATTTGTATGCAATCAGGCAGGACCTTGCACTACATAGTTTTGGTAAACCTGAAGACAAAAATCAGCAGGCAATCTGATAGTGTTTAGAGGGCTAAAATCTCAGATATTCACATCGCCTCCAATGGTCTGATGTCCACAAGGTTTCTCCCCAGGTTCTTTGCTGTTGGCTGTTGTGATTGGCTGATGAGAGATATTGAAATTCATGCACATGTACTGGAGTTAGTCATACTGACAAGAAAGTAGGTATATTGCAGAAAAATATAATGTATACCCTGCCTGCTATTGTTATTTTTTTAAAGTTGACTTTAGCTCCACTTTAACTCATCCCCATTTTACTGAAAAAAAAACATGCTTTGTTGCAGTCTTTGATCCCAATGGAAATAATTTCCAAGACTTCATGTACTAACAGTTGGTGAGAAACTATTCCAAATGATTATATTAAAAAAATGACAGAGGTGTTGTCTCTTTCTTACTCTGTCTATGAGGAAAATGACGTTTTGTCTGGAGTTAATTTTATGCTTCATGACTTCTGGATATGTAGAGAGATTTGGGCTGATACACTTTATATGCTCTGATCATATTTTAGTCTGTGTCTTATTTTACTGTTTCTGATATTACTACAGAATACAATGCTCCTGCATCAATATATATGTATAAAACAATTATTTTTTTCATTTTATATTCATGTCCCGCAATAATTTATCTTAGAGATGTATCAAGCAGAGTAGACCCGAGGGCTGCAATATGACTCCCATATGAAAAATTATCATTTATTACTCTGTCTAGCCTTTCAACTATAACTTAAAAACCATAAATTTTCTATGCATATTTTTCTTTCAAAATGTATTCTCATAGTATGCAAATTACTTTCAAACACACACACACACACAAAAATTCATGTTTAAAGAATGTTTTCACATAAATGGAGCAGGAAAGTTTTTTTAGTCTTTGGTTAGGGAAGGTTTAGATCCTGTGTAGTAAAGTTTTTTACTGTCTTCACAGCGGGAAAGAACATTCTATTTGCCCTGGTGACCATTGTCACAAAAGTAGAAAGGGATGGGAAGTCACACAAGGGCTGCGTTTATATTTTTGCTCAGTGTATGTCTATCTATCTATCTATCTATCTATCTATCTATCTATCTATCTATCTATCTATCTCTATCTATCTATCTATATATCTATATATCTATATATATAGATATATATATATATATCTATATATATATAGATATATATATATATAGTTTTCATCTGAACAAGCAGCAAAAGTAAATCATGCAAACGTTACACATTTCGGTGACAAAAGTCTCTGATGGAAATTCCCCTAATTTTGTAGATAGAAACAAAGGAAAATCTCCTGAATGGTACTGAAACAGCAAAAAAACTACTTGGGTTTTTACCCTTTCTATCAAAACTAAACACAAGTTTGTCTATACTGTATATGCACTATAAGTACAAAAATGTATTAAGGTTTAGAGAAGATCATTGAATAATTGCTAAGAATACATTGACAATTAAAAGTTTATTATAGTGCTAGGTTAGGTGTTAAGTAAGTAATTGTAAGAGTTAGGTTAAAGCTTGAGCCTTAAAATAAGTTTGGTGTTACAAAAAATGTTTTTGGGTTAGGTTAGGGCTAAACTTTAAACCAATCTTGGTCGGTTCGAAAGGGACCAATGCAGATTTGAATCATCTATTAGCAGGCTGATTTTATCCAAGTTGATTCATTGAATGTCTTGGGTACAACCAGCATGCCTGAATTTACATGCAATTATTGCCAGCGGCTATACTGCTAGCGTTAATCACTGTGTTCACCCGGCAGGGATTGCTTCCTGCACCCCCCCCCCCCCCATGGAAGAACACAATAGATCCATTGGAGGGATTCTTCCATCAACACTGACAGAAAATAATTTTGTGTTATGCCCTGTACACACGGTCGGAATTTCTGACGGAAAATGTGCGATTGGATCCTGTTGTCAGAAAATCCGATTGTGTGTGGGTTCCATCAGACTTTTTCCATTGGAATTTCTGACACACAAAGTTTGAGAGCTGGATCTAAAATTTTCTGACAACAAAATCTGATCATTTAAATTCTGATCGTGTGTAGATAATTTCCAACAGACAAAGTACCACGCATGCTTAGAATAAATTACGAGACGGGCTACTGGCCCGTTTATAGTCCCGTCATACGTGTTGCACATCACCGCATTCAGAACGATCAGATTTTCCGACAACTTTGTGTGATCGTGTGTATGCTAGACAAGTTTGGGCCAAAATCCGTTGGAAAAAATTCAACGGATTTTGTTGTCGGAAAGTCCGACTGTGTGTACAGGGCATAAGATGTAGAGTAAGTATTAAAATATATTTAATTTTGGATGACATTGTATACACCCCTGTCAAGTGTATTGCCATCTCTTTCCCATTGACAATCTATTCCAAAGTGTACTAATAAATGCTGCTGCCATTGCTGGACTCCTACTGAAAATACTAGCATCCTGACTTCTTAATTACTGACAGAACACAGAACATAAAACGGCAAATAAAAGTCGATACTTGTTTTGGGCAAAGCCAAAAAACGCAAAGGGGTTGGCTTACTAGGTCTGTGCACCTTTCAAGTGAAGTTGAATTAATCTTCATCAGAACTTTTGCATATAGTGAAGCTTCACTTTGTAAAGAATATCCAATAGGGTGCAAAAAAAAAGCATAATTTTTCTTGCACATGATTGGCGAATCAGCAGAGCTAACCACATTCATTAAGCTCTAAGGAATATAAAAGCAGCTGCAATTGCAAAGTGTACAGTCAATTTGCTTTTAGTAAATCAACCCCCAAAGTGTCCTAATAATACTAAGTGACTGGTGTTTTTATAAGGAGATACAGCAATGTATTAATACTGTATGTATATATAAATGTTTTCTATTGCTGTTTTTTTTTTTAGACAAAAATAATATAGGATGGGTATTTCTGACTCCTTGTACAGGCTCATCCACAAGAAGGTGTCACAACTGGACCTTCTGTAGCAAGAGGCATACAATATTAAAAAATAATATAGCATTTCTATTTTTTGTAACACAGGAATAATACCATGGCATAAAGTATTACATTATTTTGTTACAATATAACTAAAATTGAGCAACATAAAGTCTTGGTCCTTAACTATAAAAACAAACAAGAGTTCTGAAAAGGCAAATGTTATTTATAAGAGTGGCAGACTTTTTTTTATCTTTTTCATTTTCAAAACATGCGGTTGATCTGCTCTCTTGCTTTGGCATTCAATCTTACGAACATGCTAAATTCCAACAAGTGAGTCATCTAATTGAAAGGAATTATTGGATTTCTTACTGGTAAGGAAGGAAGATTACAGCAAGAAAGTATGGGAGCATCGTTAGGAGTTGTTAAACAATGTCCGGCTTTGTTTTGACTGAACTGATGTCATAATTGGCAAATGTCCAATTTAAACTGTTCTCTAACACTGGAGCTCTGTCGTAGGTTAAAAGGTTTCCTTTGCAAAACGATGTGCAGCTATGAGAAATCCCAGTTCATTTTGAATGTTGAAGCTACACCAGGACTGTGTTTATATTTTTAGAATGCTTACAAACCAACCTCTCTAATGTTTTTAGATAAGAACCAGAAAGAAAAGTATTTATTTATATGGCCACATCCACTGCATTAAGCTCACGTTGGCCACTTATTTTCCAATATGTAATATAGTGCAACAGTGAAAACCTAAATAAACTGTGATGAATATCAGTACTACTTTTTTTTAGTAAACTAAAGACTCTCCGATTTGTATTTTTTAGGTAACAATAATGAGTTTTAGCAATGGCCCCGGCTTAGAATTAGAAGTGCCAGGCTATTTGCATTGTCCCTATGGGAATGGTTTACCTGCATTTTCTTTTTTGCTGAATGAAGGGGATGGTTGAAACCTATGAAGAGTGCACTGATAGATAGTGCTTCAAAGGGATGATTTAAGGAGTATGCAATAGATTCTGATTGAATTGATTGCTGATCCTCCTTTCTCAGGCTAAGGCCTCATCCACACCTGTAATCTTGTATTTAGCTTTTTTAAATGCAGGAGAATTTCAGGAAGTACAAACAAAATTTTTGCTTCCCATATCACTTCTTCCTGCATTGAGATATACTTTAAGGTAGTTTTAGATGCATTTAAGTGTCTGAATGATGCAGTGCTGCGTCAAATAATACGAATATGTAAACAAATGTAGTAAACACTGAAAGTGCTCTTAGAAAGATCATATAAAATACAATGTTGCAAACAATTTAAACAACAAACATCAAACTATGATAGCACCAATTGTGTGTGAAAACAAATAAGTCCACTCAAAAATCTTCTTTTAGCTAGATCAGATATTCTCAATAGTATCCAAGTAGTCACACACCACCACTGATTAGTGGAAAAGCACTCACCCTCCTGCCTTGCCTTCTTAATACAAGAAAGGTAGGCAGCACTTCAGATAAAGTTTAATCTAAAAAATGTTGATCCCCTTCCCCTCCAATTCAATGGATCCAATGCTACAATCCACCATAATATAAATAAACACTACATTGTTGAAAATCTTATTTTTTGTGAAGAAAGACTATACTCACAAACATAAAGAATGGGATCGGCATTAAAACAAATACTGCATGTCATGGCCTAAACCTAAACCGAGCACTGCTGCTGTGTCTGGCAGTAACTCTTCTCACTGAGCCACCTGATATGCTAGACAGCTGCCTGCCTGATTGCTTATACAATCTCTTGTCTTGTTGTTTGTGACCCTTGAACTCTTTGTCCCTCCCATGATTTAAGCCATGCCTCTGGACTTGCTGTTTGCCAGATTACTGTGCTCTCTCCTGCCAATATGTTGCTCCTGCCACTCCTGCTGCTGTCCGTAGCTTTGCTACTAACCTTTGGCTTGTTCTACGACTGTGCTCCTGCTTGATCCCAACCTGCAACCACTTGTTACCAACATTTGGCTTGTTTATTGACTATGCTTCTGTTTGATTCCTACTTACTATATCTGCTACTGGGCCCTGGCTGGCTCACCTTCTGTTGGGATGATTCCGAGGCCCACAACCTTGTACTAGTATGCAGCAAAACTCATCTCCACCATCAGGAGCTCTGGTGAACACCATTTATTACTGAGCCCTCATCATCCACAAGGGTGACCTGCTTGCTTACTTATCCAGCTGGTGAGTGGGTGCCTCTCTATTGCTAGTTACTGGTCCCTGAGCCTGACCTATGACCATGACACCACCACTGGGCAAAGATCCTGTGAATCGGCTGCAGACACAGGAGACCCTCTGCTCCAAGCTCAATCCTGACAAACCAGTATGTCAATGCTGGCCATGTCGCTGATTTGTTTCAACACCATTGACTTTTTCAGTAGGGGAGATTTGATCCAGCTAAAAGAATATCTTTTAGTGGACTTGTTTCTCTTCACACAGTAGTGCTATCACAGCTTGATGGTTATAGGTTAATTGTTTACACCATTGTATTTTTTATAACACTTTCTAAGAGCACTTTAAGTCTTTACTATTTGTTTACATATTTACATATTAGTAGTAAAGTGTAAAAATTTTGCCAAATTTTTACACTGACATTTGTCCCATAATTGTGAGCGAGTAAAAGTAACGGTGGTACTTATTTGACAGAGAAAATACTTTTAATAGAAAGAAAGTGCTATCAATGATCAAACTTGAACTGTAGTCTACTCCTTTGCTTTTTTTGACTGTGAATTTATTTTTGAGGAAACTTATTGGGTTTCTTTCTGAAAACATACAAGCTGCCCACTGAGACTTTAATGCACTGAAATTATATTTCAGATGTTTTAGTCTCCACAAGGTCTACTGTCAGCTCTGATCTTTATAATCCATGACCCTTGTTGCCCAGGAAACTGCAAATTTGTTTGCATTGTTCTATTTCCATTTAAAGCTTTATTTCTTTGGATTTCTTTTTTCTTTTTTCTTTTGCAAGGTGCACAATTTAGATATAAGTGCACGTTTACATCTGAATGTAATTTATAGCTGAATTTCAATGCAAAAAATATATATTAAAGGAGAAGGTTGGGCTATATAAAAAATACAAATTTCCATGCTGCAGCATTTGACGGGTGCTGTGGCTGCCCCCTGCCAGCACAAAGCCAGACAACTGAGTGATCACATGACCACTGATTGCTAAGTTCTCCTATTAGTCAGTTTGGAGTGGACAGCCATGACCCCCCCTCCAGGGCTCACTGCAGTGCCCAGCTTGAGAGGGGGAGTGTGCATCTGACCTTGGCTCTCAGCCATGTGCTGAGAGCTGAAGGCATCTGTCAATCAGGCAGCTGAGTGTATCCCAACAATATGGTCATAATCCTTCCAGAGCCTAGAGCAGGATTGTTATGTAAATTGATAGCAAGCAATAGCTTGCTACTCTCAGTCACAGGAGAGCAAAAGTAAATGCACTTCTGTGTCCCCGAAGTGAGCTATGGAAAAAGCTATGATGATACTTCTTTTTTAATGCTACTTTTACACTGGGGCGGGCAGCCCTCAGGGCTAAAGCACCACTATTTATTACGGTGTTTTACCATTGTTTTAGCGCCGGTATTTGGCCGCTATTGGGGCACATTTAACCCCTGCTAGCCACCGAAAAAGGGTCAAAAGCACTGCTGTAGCTGGGCTTTGCCGGCGGTTTGGTACCACTGCCCCATTGATTTCAATGGGCAGGGCTGCTCTACAGCACTGCAAAGATGCTGCTTGCTGGACTTTTTTTACTGTCCTGCAAGCACACCGCTCCAGTGTGAAAGCACTCAGGCTTTCACACTGGAGAGACCGGGGAGGCTCTTGACAGGCACTATGCAGGCACTACTTTTGGCGCTGTAGCACCTGTAAAGTGCCTCAGTGTGAAAGTAGCCTAAATGTAGTTCTCATTCGGCAAAAAAAGATATATATGCACTTTGTGTGCCTTTTCAAACCCTGTTATTTCCTTGTAAAGTTTTTGTGATATCATCATTGTGCTGAACATACCATGTGCAGAGAGAAAAGCTGTGGGAGGGACCCATCAGCACAGCCCATGTCAAAAAACTACAGGAGGGAGTAGGATATAAGATCAGTCACCCTGTGCAAGAAGAGAGATCAGCTGGTGGGGGCAACATTTCACACTAGATTGCTGTACAAATCTTGATTAAATGCATAAATCAGTCCCAAGATTCAAGTAAGAACATGCATGTCTCCTGTATTTAGCCAGTATTTGCATAACCTGGAATTCAGCTTTAACCACTTCAGCCCTGAAAGATTTGGCTGCTCAGACTATTTTTTGCGATACAACGGTTGTGCAATGCTGCACCCAAACAAAATGTATATCCTTTTTTGCCACAAATAGAGCTTTCTCTTGGTGGTATTTGATCATCTATGCGGTTTTTATTTTTTGCGCTATGAACAAAAGAAGAGCAACAATTTTGAAAAAAGCGCAATGGGGATTATTTATGAAGGGCAAATCCACTTTGCACTGCAAGTGCACTTGAAAGTGCACTTGAAAGTGCACTTGGAAGTGCAGTTACTCCAAAATCTAAGGGGTAGATCTGAAATCAGTGGAAGCTCTGTTGATTTTATCATCCAATCATGTACAAGATAAAATGCAGTTTTTTTATTTTCCTTGCATGTCCCCCAAGGATCTACAGCGACTTTACTTCCAAGTGAACGTGCAGTGCAAAGTGGATGTTCCTTTTGCAAATAACCCCCAATATCTTTTACTTTTTGCTATAATATATATCCCAAATAAAAAAAAATTTTTTTTCCTTAGTTTTGGCTGTTATGTATTCTTCTACATATGTTTGGTAAAAAAAAATTGCAATACGCGTATAATAATTTGTTTGTGCAAAAGTTATAGGGTCTACAAAATAGGGGATAGATTTATGGCATTTTTATTATTATTATTTTTTTTTACTAGTAATGGCAGTGATCCGCGATTTTTATCGGTAAAGCAATATTATGGCAGACAGATCGGACACTTTTGACACATGTTTAGGACCAGTGACAAATATACAGTGATCATTGCTATAAAAATGCTCTATAAATGTTACTGGCAGGGAAGGGGTTAACACTAGAGGGTGATCAAGGGGTTAACTGTGTTTCCTAGGTGTGTTTTAATTGTGGGGGGTGGGACTGACTGGGAAGAGTAAGAGTTTGGCGTTCATACTTAGTATGAACACACAATCGGTCTCCTCTCCCCTAAGAGAACCAGATCTCGCTCTGTCACGAGCGATCACGGGTGCCCGGCAGTCATCGCTTCTGCCAGGCACTCGCATCAGCTACAGCAGTGAGCTGCGGGCACGTGTGCCTCTGGAGGCGGGCACACCTCCCCCTAGTGGTCAAAAGGCGAAGTGATGTAAGGTAACATAATTTCGTCCAGGGGAGCCAACCTGCCACAGTACAACTGCAGCAGCTGGTCAGGTAGGGGTTAATAAGTGCGCTTGTGTCTGCATTTTTGCACATGTAACTGCACCTCAAGTGGTTACAAGTGGATAAGGACAAATTAGTTGCCCTGGACTCAACTTTCTTCATCCAGGGCTGATCCTCTAATTGTATATAACCACTCAATGTGTAGTTACATGCCAACAGCCACAGACAGCAGCTATACCTTTTAACCTGTCATTGATTGGTACAGGCTTTCTGGCCACGGTTGATTGCACACATCTTTGATCTATGCCACAAATTTACGCTGATACTTGGTGCACCATGACCCCAATTGGCTGTGTGAATGAGGTCTTGAAGTGACCTTTTATTAGGTTTAAGGCATCCTCCAGCTAGAAGGCCAGTAATAATAGATATGCTTTATTAAACAACTAAAGCTTGTAATAGACCCCTCTAGGAGAACATACAATTGTGCCAATCCAGCTGCCAACTAGGGCAGTCTTTTGAGCTTGTTCGCAGAATGGAGTAAAATTGGATTCTAACTCCTAAACCCTCAGCGCCACACAAACTACCAGAACTGTCTGAAACCACGTGTCAGTAAAATTGTATCAGTATCAGTATCAGTGCTATTCCTTCTGACATTATACTTGGGAGATGCTTAGGTAAATGTATGTATAGCACTCGTGTAACTTCTTAATCCCTGACAAGG
Organism: Lithobates pipiens; assembly: GCF_037356315.1. Classification (NCBI taxonomy): domain Eukaryota; kingdom Metazoa; phylum Chordata; class Amphibia; order Anura; family Ranidae; genus Lithobates; species Lithobates pipiens. The sequence continues at coordinate 172,135,894 of NW_027507748.1, forward strand.
GACTAAGCCCCAATTTTGTCTGCTGTACTAATCCACCCATAGCAACAGTGCTGCCCTTTTTAAAATGCTTATCATTGTTTTAGGCATACCAATGCATTTCTCATTTACTGTGCCAGTTTTAAATAATTAAGTGAAGCCCCTTACATGTTTCCCAAACTGCATACTGGGCTATATTAAACAACCTGGTAAGTACCAGCTTCACAGTTGCCCCTTGAAATTTGTCTATTGTGATTTGTAATTTCATGAACAACTAACCTTATTATTATAGTGCTTTCAAGTTACAGCCCTTACCTCAAGGAGTTTACAATCTAAGGTCCCTAACTCTCATTCATACACACATATTCTAGGGTCAATTTATATAGGGGTCAATTAACCTACTAGCATATATTTGGTGTGTGGAAAGAACCCAGAGTAACCGGAGGAGACAAACGCAGTTACAGGGAGAACATGCAAACTGCAGACAGGTAGTGCCGTGAGTTTTTAACAGACAACCAAAGTGCTGCCAGGTGGAAGTGCTAATCACTTAGCAACGGTGCTGCATACATGTGGCATATTTGTTAGTATGCAATAAACTTTTCTCCAGTAAGTTATTGGTGAATTTTGAAAGTTTGAAGAATTTTTGTTGCATTTCCTGGTAACATTTATTACATGCAAAATACATAAACTCGATTTGGATTTCTGCAAACAATTTTCATCCCAGTTAGCTAAAAGAATAGACCTTTAAATATTCTACCCTCTGTGTACTAAAAATCACACATGCTTCTGTGTCCCCAACGCTCTAATATGCCAGTTGCTGCTGGGATTGGTTTTCTGGATGTGCAGCCAGCCTGTGTGTCTCAACTGGTTGTAGGAATGTCTCCACAAGCTTCTAAGGGCTCCCATGTAGTACAGGGAAGAAGCAGGAGCATCATTTCAAACTCTTCCAGACCCCCTGGTCTCACTATGCTGCATTTAATGTTGCACATACAAATGTTAACAACACTAAAGTAAAAATGAGAGAACTTATTTGTAGTTTCCAGGAAAGAGGGAAAATGCAATATATATTAGGCAGGCCATACACGGTTTAAATCTTGGCCATTTCAGCAGGAACTGGCTGAGATTCGAACCGTATATGGGCAGGCTGAATGTACCAAGTTGATCAAATAATCAACTTGGGTACAACCAGCATGTCCTGTTTAGACATGTGCAATTAGTTTCCTACAAATCGAAAATTTGTACGAATTTCCGTAAATTCATACATTTGGGAGGATCCGAAATATTAATTGCTATGCTTCCGAATTTTGAACGAAATACGAAATTTAGTTTACAAATTTTGAATCCAAATTCTGTTACAATGGAAACGTGACTGGTGTTTTGTTGACCAATCAGAGGTTTTCTTCTGCTGCTGAGTGAGGGTTGGGAAAAAATTTTTTAATATGAGAGTGGGAGACTGGTACTGGTAGTCAATGGGAGATTTAGAATCAGACAAAATAAGAATTGGCATTAATTACAATTATTCGTTATGATGAAGTTAAAAACCCAGGAAGTCAGCACAGCACAGGGATGGTGGGAGCCCTTCATAATAAGCACAAAACCGGGATGGTAGGAGCCCCTCATAATGATAAATTCATCATAATGAACGTTCGTAATTGTTACGAAAATTTTACGAACGTAACAAAAATTCATATTTCCTACGAATCCAAATTGAATTTCGGACATGAATTCCAAAATATGAATTAACAGCTAATACGAAATAAATGGATTGAAACAAAATTTATTGACGGCGCACATGTCTAACCAGGTTTTACCTGCGATTATTGCTAGCAGCTGCTACAGCCACTAGCAATGATAACTGTCTTCCCCAGTGCAGATGGCTTCCCCTGCCCTGCCCCACCCTACCACTGGTAGAAGACAATGGCCCAGCAGGAAAGATTCCTCCATCAACACTGTCTGAGTTGATGCACGAATCAAGCTAATTTCTTACCTGCAACCCATGATTGAAGAAAATAAATTTGCTTTGTGCATGGGTGGCCCAACAATCCTACCACAATGCATGATTCCTGTGGTTTGTTTCAGAAACCAACACAGGCAGTCAAAGCAGCCAGGTGTGATTTGGATTTAATTTTATTTGCATCTACATATTTTAGAAATATAAAAATATATTAGAAGGGCCTTTTTTAAAAGAATACTTGGTATAACAGCACAGAGTACACAAGCACAATATTTTCCAAACTATTATTATAATATCCATGGTTGATGTAAGGCAAAGCAGAAAATCTGACCTTTCAATATGAAAAAATAACAGAAAATACAGAAAAAGGCTAAATACTAACATATAAATATGCATGTTGCACACTGCCTGCAGACTTCTTGTGACAAAACTAATAATGGTAAACTATAACAAAAATGATTACATATATACGACAGCATGAGTAAACTTATTCATTGCAAAACTGGCTTGATAGGGGACTGGCTTTGGTTAAGTTATGTTCTTTGACTTTTTATGCAAAGCTAATTCAGTTACTGCTAAGTACAAATTGCTAATGCCATCCCCACAGCATCATCAGTCATTCTGTGTGCCTAAATATTTTAGCATATACATTTATTATTATTAGCCTGATCTATGGCTTTGCTACAGACATACAGTATTACCTTGCACCAATGCATAGTCAGAGTTTAATATTCTGAAAATTCTTAATAAAAATGATTAAAAATAAACAACCATTAAACAAAAATGATGAGCTGATATATAAAAAAGAGGAGTCACTAACAATTGTATAACAATATATGCAAGTTGCAGGTACTTACGATAATTGTATGAAATAATCACAGTACTGCTGAAGGTGAAGGACATTGATTTTTTCTTTTTTTTAGCAAAGTCTTTAGACTTAGCAAAATAAATCCACCAACTGTCACTTGTATGTTTTGTTAAGCTTGAAACATCTACTAACAAAACATATTAGGCTTTATCACCAAGCTAAAATAAATGCAAAATATTATGTTTTTTTTGTACACTATAGATATGTAAATAATGTGTGAACATTACTGGCACCATTAACAATTAAAAGTATGCATGCTTTTTGATACAAATGCAGAAATATTACTTACAAGCAATTACCTCATTCCTCTTTCTGAAAAGCTCCCCTCTACGGGAGCCGTTTGCACATAGTTGTAAGGAATTTTTTGTATTCATAAAACCTGACAGCTTCAGAAAGACTTTTTCTGAATCTGTCATGCCTGTATGATAGCAATACTTTCCTTACAGCTATCTGTAAGTATGTCCAGACTTAACATTGAACATATTAATGGAAGGATTTGCAAGTAGCCACACCTACTACCACAGACAATAATCAACTTATGACTCTCTGGGGCTGTGTGCCGTAATAATGACCATGACTTCTACAAAACGTTCAAACTTTCAAAGTTGTATTTCCCTTTCTCACGCCAAGACCAGTAGCATTATTTGCATCCCTTCATTTAGTTCCTCACCCAATGTCTGTACATGTGTAGTTCGGGCACATAGACTTCCATGGAGCGGGGAGATTGGCTCCTAGCCAAACAACACAATCACAGATATTGGGTGAAGAAGTTGGTAGGGGCATGGAAAAAATGTAGTGGGCCTCATGGAAGTATACAGCTTTGAAAGGAGAGGGTGAGCTACATTTGCTTAGAGAGGAAAGGGGTAAAGGTAAACAAGATTTGTTTGAAAGTTCCCTTACCCTTTTAATTGAAAAGTTTAATTATTAAACAATAAAACTAGTAAATGCATGTGTAAAATGTATCTTTTAGTTAAGGAACATTAGGCTGCTTCTCACATGTATCTATTTTCCTCTTTACCATCTAATGTTAAAAGCCTGCTGTTTACAGAGCTCAATAGCTGAAACTGAAATTCAAACACGCAAGTGAATAATTCACAGCAGTGACTCTTTCCTTATTTAATATTTCTGTCTGGGTGGGGTTTCACTGTGACATATATTGCATATTAATTAGTATTGTAATAATAATAACAATAATAATAATAATTATTATTATTATTATTACAAACAAACATCAGTTTAAAACCTATACAACATTGATTCATAATCATTATAGTGGAAGTAGAAAGTCAGCTATGACAGGTTTCATTTATTCACTCTGTGCCATGTGCCACATCAGTCATGACTGTTTCAATGCGCTCCATATCGTCCAAGTAACCAGACATAGTGCTTTTGTATATGAGCCCCAAAATACACTTGTGATCAAGGTTTATGGATCCATTAAAATAAGTTACACAGGTTTAGAACAATATATTCTGAATAAGTGTAATACTTTTATGTGACACATATTTTTGAAATAATGACAGGAGAATGGACACACATACAATGTATATTTACTAAGGCATATGTACTACATTGTAAAGAAATACTGTAGATGAAGTAGGTTGGACTCACTTGAAATTCTGAGGGTTGGATTATTATTGCTTATGCTGTTTATCAGCTATTCCTTTCTGATAATAAAAGTATGCTGGGGAATAATGGAACACATGGCTATTCAGCACCTTGGCCAGCTCCCTACATGCTTCTTGATAGGGTTATATACCTTAGTATAAGTATATATAAAGTGATTCTAAAGGCTTGTTTTTTCATTTTTTTTTTTTTAAATAATAAACATATCATACATTTCTCCACTGTGCAGCTTGTTTTTTACAGTGTGGCCCAGATCATCCATTTCTGGAGTCCCCAGCAGTTCTCACGGCTCCTCCCCGCATCAGATAACCCCCTTGGAGAAGCGCTCTCCTAGGGGGTTACCTTGTGGGCACACTCCTGAGTCCAGCATTTGTGTCTATAGACATGAATGCCAGACTCGACCCCACCCCCCGTGCCTGCATCATTGGCTTTGATTGACAGCAGCAGGAGCCAATGGCTGCACTGCTATCAATCTATCCAATCAAGAGTCGGGACCCCATGGAGAGAGGGACAGCACATCCTCGACAAGGGGAATACAGGGCTCAGGTAAGTAAAATGGGAGGCTGGGGGGCCGGTCACTGCCAGGTGTTTTATCACACTAATGCATAGGATGCATTAAGGTGAAAAAACAAAAGGGTGTACAACCCCTTTAATCTGTTGGTGTTGATCAAACAATATAAGGAGTGCTGTTGAATTCCTCATTGACCCTGGTTGCACACATATAAGTTAATGAGAATCACCTATAATGGGTCCTGCTTCATATGGCTATACTAATTTGCTGTGTATACATTTTCTTCCTAATAATTTATGAGAGAGTATTTTGGCAGTTACTAATGTCCTCTCTATAATATATGTTGTTGTTATGCTAACCTGTAACTGTAGGTTACGTGCGCTTAGGAGTGAGTCTTAAATAGCAAAATCGATGTGCACATTAAAAATATACCCATCAGCGTACCCCGCAAAATAAAATTTGTCCATCGGAGTACCCCTTAACATAAAAGGTGCCCATCAGCGTGACCCTTATTTTATGTTAAGGGGCACGCTGATAGGTATATTTTTATTGTGCACACCGATGGGCATATTTTGTTAAGGGGCACCTTAACAAAACATGCCCATCAGTGTGCACATAAAAAATATACCCGTGTGCTCCTTACAAAAAAAGCCCAGCATTGTGCATATTAATAATATACCTATCAGCATGCCCCTTAAAATAAAATTTGTCCATCAGAGAGCCTCCTATAATAATAGGCGGCCATCAGTGTGACCCTTATTTCATGTTAAAGCGGAGGTCCACCCTAAAGTGGACCTTCCACTCATTGGAACCCTCCCCCCCTCCGGTGCCACAATCGGCACCTTTCAGGGGGGAGGGGGGTGCAGTTACCTGGATAATCCAGGTAACTGCACCCACTTCCGGGATAGCTCTCTCCGGAAAGGGGCGTAACTTACGCCCCTTTCCGCAAGTGCCTGCCCCTTCCCGCAAGTGCCCCGCTGCCTGCTGGGAAACACACAGATCCCAGAGGCAGCGGGGACCGTCCTCATTGCGCAGCGCGGCTCGTGCATGCGCAGTAGGGAACCGGGAAATGAAGCCGAAAGGCTCCATTTCCTGATTCCCATACCCAAGATGGCGGCGGCAGCACTCGAGTGTCGATCTAGAGATCGGCTTCGGGTGCCGACATCGCGGGCGCGCTGGACAGGTAAGTGTCACTATTTTAAAAGTCAGCAGCTGCAGTATTTGTAGCTGCTGGCTTTTAAAAAAAAAAACGCGGAGTCCCGGTGGACTCCCACTTTAAGGGGCACGCTAATGGGCATATTTTATTTTAGGAGCAACACTGATGGGTACATTTTATATTAAAAGGGGCACTCTGATGGGCAAATTTTAAGTTAAGGGACGCGTTTTGTTGTGTCCATCAGAGTGCCCCTTAATATAAAATGTGCCCATCAGCATGACCCTTATTTTATGTTAAGGGGCACCCTGATGTGCACAGTTTATGTTAAGGGGGACTCTGATGGGGACATCTGATGTAAGGGGACACTCTGACAGAAATGCCTGATGTAAAGGGGCACTGTGATGGGGACACCTGATGTAAAGGGGCACTGTGATGGGGACACCTGATGTAAAGGGGCACTGTGATGGGGACACCAGATTTAACTTGACAATAAATATTGTTGAAATGCTAAGGAAATTGTACATTTCTCATGTTTTTGATAGATATACAGTAACTACAATATTTCTGAGTCATAGCACAGACTTGAGATTCGGACCTCGGCCCAAAGAAAATTTTGGCGATCGGACCTCCTTGAATTTTAATTCATTACCCCTGCTCTAGGGTGTCTACTAAAAAAATATATATAATGTTTGGAGGTTCTAAGTAATTTTCTATCAAAAAAATGATTTTAACTTGAAAACAACAAATGTCAGAAAAAGGTTTAGTGTTTAAGTGGTTAAACTTTTTTCACTTAGTTTCACACAGGAAGTCTATTCCATTGACAAATTGCTACAATGTTTATACTTAAGTTTAACTGATAAAGAATTTTTTAATTCTTGGCAGACTGCCGGTTTTTTCCTTCCTTTCTTTTTACGGCTGAGGCTTCAAAAGAGCAGAGAGAATTATTTGCATAGAAAGAATCAGGAAAAACTTTAGTCAAGATCACGATAACTATTCTTGACGATTAATCGTGTAGCTCTAATCTGCACCCATAGTGGGCAGCAAGTAGTAGACTACCAGTGATGGGCTTGGTTTAAAAGGATGGCTTTATAATAGTTCCTGAGGTTGGGGGCACCCATGCCTACTTTAGACATTGGGGTGCACATTATAGGGTTTTTAATGCTAGGGCGCTTTCCATTCCATAAGAAGGTGTTGAGAGTTTGTTGGAGTGTGTCCAGTTGGGATGCTAATATCAGAACTGGGAGGGTGTAGAACAAGTAAATAAGATGAGGCAGTAGGAACATTTTGCATAATGCTACCTTGCCAGCCACAAAGTATGGATGGAGCAGAGAGATGAGCAGAGGTTTTTTAGTTTCTTGAGGAGGGTTTCATAGTTCATGTCAAGCATTTTGCTTGAGGGAACAGTTTGTATTCCTAAATAGGTAAGCATTGAGGATGAAGCCCACGGAAGCAGACACAAGCGTGCAAGGAGTGTTTTGGTAGCTTGATCTAGGCAGATTCCCAGCAAGTTAGATTTAGAGCAGTTAACTTTTTATATAGAGAGGTTTGATCAAATGTAATCAATAGGTTGTGAAGTGCTGGAAGGAATTGAAGGGGGTTGGTCATGATTACAATGATGTCATCAGCATACAGTCCTAATTTGTGGGAGGTGTCCCCTATATTTATATTTATATTCCTAATTTTAAAGGGTGGAGTCTTATAGCTTCAGCGAGGAGTTCCATCACTAGGGAAAATATTAGAGGTGAAGGGGGGCACCCCTGTCTTGTGCAGTTGGTGATGTCATAGGGGTTGGAAGTCATGCCAGAGGTTCAGACTTTGGCACTAGGCCCACAGCAATTGATAAATGCTCCAACACTACGTGATCAAATTCAAAATAAACATCACTTTCCAAATACCAACACACTCAATGACAATACACTGGACAAGATCACAAAAGAAACTATATTCACAACTCTTCAAAACGACACTATCCAACAAAATAGCGGTGTTAACCCAAAACTACTCAACTGAAGACACACTCAACTCCCTTAACAAAGCATTATCACAGACAGCAGACATAGTCACACCAATATGCAGAGCACCCACCCGCAAAAAACTATTCGGGCTTGTTCAATGATTCTCTTACATCACTGAAACAAGAATGTAGAAGAGCTGAAGGAGCATGGAGAAGGAAACCCAACAATGGAATACCACACAAATTACAAATCACTCACCACAAGATACCACAAAGCCATCTTCATAGCAAAAAAATAAAATTTCTCCAAAACCATCTCAAAAGCGATAAACTGCCCTCGAGCACTCTTCAAACTAGTCACCCAGACTATGAACCCCACCTGTTAAGAGTCTCCAGTAAACGAAACACAAGAATTCTGCAATGAGTTATCTGATGTTTTTCATTGACAAAATTGCAACCATTCAGGAAATATTTCAGCAGAACATAGCAAGTAACCCCACTCGGGCCAGAACAAGATGACAAAAACCACATAAAGATTCTACAACCACCGAGATTTACTCTGGTCCCAATCACCATTGACACCACCAAAACCATCATCAGAATCCTCCGAGACAGCACATCGCCAAATTACATTATTCCCAGAAAACTTCTGAAAGAATGTACCGACATCTTGGCACCTATCATAACATACCTCATAAACCAGTAATTTAAAGAAGGAATTGTCCCAACCTCCCTCAAGCAAGGCACAATCAAACCCCTCCTAAAGAAGCCTAACCTCGATCCCAAAGACCCAAATGACCGCAGACCTGTCACAAGCCTCAACACCTTCTCTAAAATTATTGAGAAAGCAGTAGTACAACAGCTACAATTCCATCTGGACAAACATAAACTCTTGGACCCACTACAATCAGGTTTCCACCCTAGTCAGCGGATCCCACTACCTTCTTCGCCTACTGTGTAGACTCATGCCCTTCAACCCAGAAGGAGATACAGCAGCAGTAGTTGGAACAATCATCAATTCCCGACTCGACTACACAAATTCCCTCTAACTAGAACTTCCAAAATACCCAATTTCACGTCTACAAACCATCCATAACACAGCAGCCAGACTGGTAACTGGATAAAAACTATGGGAATCAATCACCCGGTCCCTGAGGACCCTCCATTGGAAGGATTGAGTTACATTTAAGACCCTCTGCCTCACTCACAAATCTACATGAGGAAAAGTCATGTAATACCTCTGTGACAAAATAAAGCACTGCACCCCAGGTTGCACTCTCCAGTCAACTAACCAGAACTTCCTCCACACCCCCAAGACCCGTTATAAATTAAAAGGTGAATGAATGTTTGAAGTCCAAGGACCACAGCTATGGAATGCTCTACCCGCGGACATCCGCTCGGAAGAAAACTAACCTGGCCTTCAGGAAGACGGACACTGGTGGCAAAAGTGCCCTGAGGTGATTTAGTTTGCATATGTAGTGCTATACAAGTTATTAATTCATTCATTCATTCATGGGTGAGAGTATAGAGCTGATACTGCTTTGAGGATGTTACCTGCAAAACTAAACATCTAGAGGACTGGATACAGCTAGGTAGGACCAGTGGAATCTGTCAAACGCCTTCTCTGCATCCAAAGAAAGGAGCAGAGAATGCGTTTTGTGGAATTCAGCCCATTGAATGCGATCTCCTTGTACTATTGGTTGCCTGCCTTCTGGGGATAAAGCCACCTTGATCTGCTTGAATTAGCTTGGGGATGTGAAATGAAATTCGGGAGGTGAGAATCTTTGCATACATTTTTTGATCTGAGTGAGATAGTTGGCTGGGTCATCGTGGGGCTTACCAGGTTTTGGAATGGTGACAATAAGGGCTTCCAATGATTCCTTTGGAATATCCCCTGTCTGCATAAAATGGTTAAATGATTTGCAAAGGTGTGGTGTCTGCAAAAGTTTTGAAGTATTCATTGCAGTAGCCATCTTGTTCCTGGAGCTTTCTGCAAAGGGAGGTAACTAATCGCTTTTTGCACTTCTGTCTCAGAGATTAGGTTGTTAAGTTCTGTTAACTGATCAGGAGTCATAGCTGGTAGTCACAGCAGGTCAAGGAAGTGTGACATTTGGATAGGATCAGGACTAGGGGTTGCCGTGGACGAGGTTAAGTTGTATAAGGCTGCATAAAAATCCCTAAAATAGTTGGCAATGTCAGTGGGGTTGCTCACTCTCTTTCCTCGGGCTGTGTGCATATATGGGATTTTAGATGCCACCACTTTACGTTTCGCTTGTTTAGCTAGAAGGGCGCCTGGTCTGTTGCCATGGGTATACTAATCAAGACGAAGATGTTTGATGTGGTAATCAAAGGGGGCCTGTAGAAAAGTACAGATTTTGTCTCTAATTTTGCATAGACAAGTGGAATCTAAGTCATTAGGGAGGTGTTGTTTGTTTTGGCTTTCAAATCTGCTCTAGAAAACTGTATAACTTCTCCGTTCATCTTCATTTCTCACATGTCTCAAGCCCAATAAAGATTTCTCTCATAAAGGCTTTATGTGTATTCCAGAGAGTTTGCATTCTGAGCAAAAAAATTCTGCAGGTCCTGTTTGATCTCCCCCTGGCAACTGGGCTGAGATAAAATAGAGGTATTAAAGAGGAAGTAAACCCTGATGAGTTTACTTCCTCTTTCATTCCCTGCAAAGGCAAAGCATAATGGACTACTATGCATCGAATAGTAGTCCATTATGTGTCACTTACCTGACACAGGAGCCAGCGAAGTCACCGCTGCCCCCTGTAGTTCTGAGCGTCCATCTTCTTGGTGGGTCTCCGTGGGTCTCACTGCTCCGGCGCTGTGATTCGCTGGAGCAGCGATGACGTCACTCCCGCGCATGCGCACGGGAGCCGAGACATGCGGCATTGCGCGGCATTGTCAATATCGATGATGCCCTGCTCAGTGCGCCTGCGCGCCGCTGTCTACGCCACATGCGCCGTAGATAGCGGTGCCCGTCTTCGGGCAAATATCTCCTTAACCGTATAGGTTTGGGAGATATTTCTTGGACCTACAGGTAAGCCTTAATCTAGGCTTACCTGTAGGTCAAAGTGGTTTGTAAGGGTTTACAACCACTTTAATGTGCCATATGTTGGGGCTTTTTTAGAAATTAAGATAGTAACGGGTGCACGATCTGATCAGGTTATCAGGCCTTTATCAGCCTGCACGAAGGATTCTAGAGTAAGCGAGGAAATGGCCTTGGGGCCTAGGCTGCGCTGATTGGAGGAGTCAAGTGTGTTATCAAGTGTGTTACCAACCGTGTTAATAAAGCCTCCACATAAAATGATGCATTCTTTTGGATAGATTATTCATAACAAATTTAAATAATCATTTTTAGTGAGAATTGGGGGCATATATATTAGCTATGACAAGTAGTACATCGTCAAAATGAGCATCTAGAATCAGGTACCTTCTGCAGGGGTCAGCGTCAAGGTGGTTTCGTTTTAAGGATAGAGATCTGTGCACTGCAATCATGACCCCCAAGGGGGGCATTTGCCTTGCTTGAAGTGCGTTTGTTGAAGCATAGAATGTCTGATTTTTGGTTAATGGCTTCTCACCATAGCCTGGATCTTTTAAAGGGGCTTTTGTGTCCCTTTGCATTAATGGTGGTGATGCGAAAAATTATGTATTTTTTATGTTTCAAAATTGTAGAGAGGTTGTTCTATACAACTTTAATAAGAGAAAAATACTGTGCAGACATAAATTGTGCCTAAACAGCTGCTACCAACAACACAGCAGGACCTATTGTGACATAATAATATTAAAAAAAAAAAAAAGTTGCTGCGCTAAGTAATAAAAGAAAAACAAATGTCCATATGGTGACATAATGTGTGCTGTTTCCAAAATGAAGAAAAACAAGGCTGGTGGTTATAAGCCTCCTGCTTGGTGTCCAACTGGTGCGAATGAAGACAGATATAAGAGCTGATCACCCAAGTGCACCTCCACGGCTATACTCTAAATTATAGGAGTCTAGACAGACGTAGTATACAGATACAAAAGATTCGATCAACTCCCTCTGTTAAGCTGGGGATGATGTTGCAATCATGGCTGCTGGTAGGAATCACTCCACATCAAAACCCATAGGGAACAGATAAAACATCCACATAGTGTGAATCCATATAACAATTTATTAAAGTAGAAGTGCTAAAAACTTACAAGAATCCAGCATATAAAGGTAAACATTCCGGGGAAACAATTGTCATGTATACAAGTTTGGCATGCATGGTAGCCTCACAGATGAGGACTCTTCCCTATGTGTTTTATCAGAACTGATGAAACGCGTAGGGCGGAAGGGACATGAAATTCCAACAATAAATAAAGAGAAGAAAAAAATGAAAGAATGTGGAAAACAGAGAATGAAGAGGAAGAGAAGGTGGAAGCTGACAGCTATAATAATGGGTGCTGATTCAGGGTTCGAGGAGAGACTCATAAAAACCAGGAAGTAGAAAATAGTCAACCCAGGGTTGCCAGATTTTGAGATTCTTGGATATTTTCTCTTGGATAGTGCCTTCAATTTTACTATGAATCATGGCCTGGGTTATTCTATGTTTGGTTTCAGTAGTGCAAAGTGTAGGGGTCTTCCAGGTTCATGCTATGGTTTGCTATAGTTTGGCTGCTGTCATGACCTTTAGGATGAGGCAGAACTGGGCTCTGGTACATTATAGAGTATTATGGCTCAGCAGCACAAGAGACGGGTCTAGAGTAGTGTTAATGAAGCTGGAGGCCATTATGAAAATGTTAGCCCAAAATTGTTGTACAACGGGACAGGCCCACCAGATATGGGCATGAGTTGACTGCAGAAGCGAAAACATACAGGCTGGTATCCTGGTTGAAATTTAGAGATCCTTACTGAGATTTGTTTTTCTTGTATTAATTAGCGCAGCAACTTTTTGCTTTTTTATATTGTTCTATTCAACTTGCTTATACTCATCAGAAGTTTATATTGAATGAGAACTTCATACTCCTTTCCTCCCACTTCTCTATCATATTTAGAATATTTTTTTTCTGGCAGGAGCATGTACCTAGTTCTCATAGGTACCCACTCTTACTTCTGCTCGGGTAGCATAGGCAATCCAAGAAGAAGTTCAGGCTCCCCCCTCAGCCTTCCAGGACACATTATTGGTCCCGGGAGGATGCAGAACCATTCACGGGGTGCAGCAAAGGTCACACATGTGCAGTGGGAAACAAGGAGTCACATCCAGCTGGCCACAGTTAATATGCCAGTGTTGGGGACCCAACGACTGGTGAATAATTGGCCTAGGTGAGGACAGCACTGGATCTCTGGACAGGTTAATTTCTGTTTATTAAACTTGGCTGAAGCTCATCTTTAAGCACTTAGTTTAAGCCCATTATAATTTTCATCAGATTATATGCAGTGTGTATTGAGAAAAGAAATGCACAGAATTCAAAAAAGTGTAATAAACCCTATATATAAATATACAGTATATGTTTAAGAAAATAAACTTTTTGTAATGGGTCATACCTTTTTTGTTGTTTAAACTTAACTAGTATTTTAAATTTAGACAGAAAATTAATCAGCGTTGCGAATGGCGTTCAGTTTCTTGTTCTATCATGCTTGTTTAGGGTAGTAAAGACTTTATTGTCTCCTAATGACATATTCAAATGTTGAAGGTTTCTATATAGGAACTGTATATACAGTGTTACGCTGTGTCTTTGGGACATTTAATAGCTAACAGTTAAGACTGTCCACTGTGAACATTTCTAGTAAGACACAATGGACAGGCTAGTACCAGCTTTACTAAACAAATTAAGCATGGAGGATATTAGTTATGAGGAAAGGCTGCGAGCACCAAACTTTTTATCTCTGGAGAAAAGATGCTTGAGAGGGGATATGATTACAATTTACAAATACCTTACTGGTGACTAGGGATAAGCTTCGTGTTCGAGTTGAGCATACGTTAGACTCCAACATCGGCTGTTCGCCCGTTCGGCGAATTCCGAGCGTTATGGGCCGTTCGCACCAAATTCGTGTGGCGCTCACGGCCCACAATGCACTGCGATGGCGCAGTGCATTGCTGGCTCATGATTGGCCAAGCATGCACTGTGACCCCGCATGCTTGGCCAATCACAGCGCCAGCAGGATGCCTGTGGCCAATCATAGCTCAGGCTGTGTAGTACACGCCCCACACTATATAAGGCCGCCAGCGCGGCGGCCTTGTGTAGTGTGTTGGCATCTGTAGCAGTTAATGGGTGTTCTGTGTACCTTCAACACAGTATACACCGATCGTTATCGGCCGATTTTTCGTTCTTGCTCTTCTGTAGTGGTTGTTGTCTGCGTGCCCTGACCGCAGTATACACCGCTATATTCACCTATCTTTTATAATAGAGCTGTCAGTCAGTGTTAGGAGATTGTGCATGCTGTCTGCGTGCTCTGAACGCAGTATACACCGCTATATCCACCTATATAGCTAAATATCTTGCTCGTTTTAAATAGAGCTTTCAGTCAGTGTTAGGAGATTGTGCGTGCTGTCTGCGTGCTCTGAAAAAGACGGACGGCAAAAAAAATTATACAGGCCCTTCCCTATGTTTTCCAAAAAGCTTAAAAATAGTTTTTTTGACTGGAGCTACACTTTAAAAATTTACCAGTTAAAAATTACAAACCGATTCAACTTAACACAACAAACCTACACAGTCCTTGTCTTGTTTGCACCGCCTGTATACTGCTGTTCTGAGTATATAGGGCCTGGGGGCCACACGTATTTCCTTTTTTTAATATGGGTACGGGGTTCCCCTTAATATGCGTACAAGACCCAAAGGGGCTGGTAATGGGCAGGGAGGGCTACCCATGCCATTTTTCTCAATGATTTTCAACCATATTGCAGGAACCAGATATAACATTAAAACCGCAAGCAGCTTTAAATGACGTTATTTCCGTTAAATGTCATTTTGTGCAGGGACTGTTCTAAACACGGGAAACACGTGGCCCTTCACAGGCATACTACAGACACCCCCCAGGCACCATATTTAAAGGAATATTTCACTTTTTTTTTTCATTTTAATCGTCATTAAAATCAGTGCTCCCGCCAAAACGGCCGTTTTTAAAAGTTTTTTTTGCATTGACCCATGTCCCCTGGGGCAGGAGCCAGGTCCCCAAACCCTTTTTAGGACAGTATCTTGCATATTAGCCGTTAAAATTAACACTTTTAATTTCGAACGTTCGAGTCCCATAGACTTCAATGGGGTTCTAACGTTCGTACGAATTTGGGGTCCGTTCGAAAGTTCTGGTGCAAACCGAACCGGGGGGTGTTCGGCTCATCCCTACTGGTGACCCCACAATAGGAATAAAACTTTTTTGCGGAAGGGAGTTTAACAAGACTCATGGCCACTAAAATTTGAAGAAAAGAAGTTTAACATTAAACTACATAGAGGGTTCTTTACTGTAAGAGCGGAAAGGATGTGGAATTCCCTTCCACAGGTGGTGGTCTCCACGGGAAGCATCGATAGTTTTAAGAAACTTTTAGATAAGCACCTGAGATATATAATCACACATAGGTTGGACTTGATGGACTTGTGTCTTTTTTCAACCTCACCTACTATGTAACTATGTAACTATAAGTAGAATATCAAAAATTTTGTGAATTGATCCACTGAGGTTTGACCTCAAAGATATTTGGGAGTGAACAATCAGTCTGCTGATATGTTATTTTTACTGTCCATCTAGTATGCAGTTACTTGCTCATTAACCTTTCAAAACCATTTTTTCACACAAATGATGTCTCCAAATTTAGAGGTATTGGAGAGAGGGACTGCTAGGGCAGTGGAAAGGTGCAGGTGCCAGGAAGCTGAAGCTGTGAACTGTGTTAACTAAAGCTTGGAGATGTAGGAATTCTTCCTGTGGCAGTATGGAGTCCTGTCACAAGCTATGTTCAGCAGCAGCCAGGCAAATAGGTGCCAGATCAGATTTAAATGCAAAGTAAGGAACAGGCTGCAGTTAGTAACGTGCTGCAAGTGAGGTATCAAGTTAGGAGGCAGAATCAAGGTCAAAAGTCCAAGCTGAGAGCCATAACACAAACAAGCAGCAGACATAACAAGCAGGGGTCAGGCTCGAAGACCAATTGCTATAGCAGTTGCAGGGCTACCATTAACCAGCAGGATAGGTACACAGGCAGTCACCCTGGCAGATGACACAGGCTCACCTGAGGTGTGGAGTCTAAGTACTAACCAGTGTTCACCAGAGCCCCTGATGGTGGAGATGGATTTAGCTGCATGTTAGTACCAGGTCGCGGTCCTCAGGATCGTCCCACCAGAAGGTGAGCAAGCCAGGGGTTCAGTAGCGGATGAGCAGGTAAGGATCAAACAGAAGCATGGTCAGTAAACAAGCCAAAATGTCGGTAACAAATAGTTGCAGGTTGAGATCAGGCAGAAGCATAGTCGAGGAACAAGCCAAGGGTTGATAATGAGCAGTAACAAATATAAATGGCAGTAGGGAAGACAAGAGCAAAATAAAGGCTGGAGATGGCACAATATTCTGGCAAGGAGGAAATGCAGAGACGTGGCTTATATCAGGAAGTTCATGGGAGGAACAAAGAGTTCAAGGTTCAGCTGAAATCAAGGTACAAGGCAGGGTTGTCTAAAGGATCTGAGAAGGCACTGTCTAGCATCTCAGATAGTTCAGTGAGAAGATTCATTGCCAGACACAGCTGTCCCAGGTTCAAGTCCAGGTCCTGACAAGGGGAGATCAAAGAGAGATGTCAGCCACAGTCAGGTCAGGAACAAGGTAAACAGACTTTAAGGAACTAGGAATACAGAGGTGAAGATAACCCAGCATAGAGGACAGGCAAAGTTTAAATAGGCTGTTGGGTGCCAAGACTTGTGGGCATGTACACACGCGTGGGAATGTATGTGCCAATGTATACATGTGCACATTCTTGTCCTTGCACAACTAATTAGGCTTCTATGCTCACAATCATTGACACATGAGTACCTGCGGCATGAGCATGAGCATTTACTGTACAAGATTCCTGAAAGATGTAGGAATCAACAATGTAAAGGTAGTAGCTGTCTTTTGTTTTGTCTTATAAAGAGTTGCTTCACTCTAAGGGAGCTGACGCAAGTATTGCAATATTATGATATGGACTTTATGGACTTTTTTATAATTGATGGATTTCTATAAGGACTTTGATGTTTAATGTTTTATTACTGTTGCCTTATGATGTTTGTGTGGTCCTGACCTTCACCTGCACCATTACTTTTTTCTTAGTATTCAAATGCATCATGCAGTATCCTCTAGCCTATATGTAGGTAGTAAAGTACATTAAAGGTATTGATCCATCTGTAGTAAACCAGAAACATTTTTTTACAGTGAAATCAGTAACATCAAGACTGTTTTGTCTGTAATTGGAAGCTGATTAGTTTAATAAATCTCAGTTTTAACCCCACTACTGGAATTGTAGACACAATGCCTTGAAGCTCAGCATCTGTACAAGAAGTCATGAAGCCTCTAGCCCTGCTCTCAAAATAACAACAGCTAGTCACACTAAATGACAATTCATAGGCATGCCAGTTTAGGGCAAATCTCTCAGAAATTCTTGGTAATACAACCTTTTATCCCTTTATTTGCTTTTGCGTATTCATTCTTTAAGCTACTGTACAAGCACTTCATAGATTTAAATGTTCACAAAGATTGTGTACTTCTATCTCCTGCGGGAGTATAATATTATTTCCTACATGTAAAAAATATATGGATATTTAAAGTATGTAGGAGAGGGCTCTAGAATCATCAGCATTTGGATAAAGGAGTGGGGTAGATCAGTACAATACAGAAGTGTGTAGGTGAAAACTATACTCCTGTACACATCCCAAGATTAATTTGTGACTGATGTCTGCCTCTAAAAGTTGACCAGTAAATCTGAGATCATATGCAGATATCAAAACCATAATTTTCCCTATTGTATAATTGTATGTATACGCCTAAATCAATTTTATTACCAAAGCATTTTTGTTATTAGGTGTGCTTACTTTATTTATTTTACCACTTGCACATATACATCAGCAGAATGGCACAGCTGGGCAAAGTAACATACCCGTACGTTACTTTGAATTTCCCGCTGTGCACACGCGCAAGCCGTCAGCCTGCCACGAGCCCCGTGACTGTTCCCGCGGGATCCATGGACTTGATCGCCACTGGGATACCCACAATCGTGTCACGGAGCTGAAGAATGGGGAGATGTAAACAGCATCTCCCCATTCTGCCTAGTGACAGGACACTGATCGTCTGCTCACTGTCATCGGGAACAGCGTTCATTGTCATGTCACTGCTAGACCATCCCCTAGACAGTTAGAATCACTGCCCAGGACACACTTAACCCCTCCCTGACTGCTATTGGTTAACCCCTTCACTGCCAGTGACATTATTACAGTAATCAATGCAATTTTATAGCATTGATCACTCTATTAATGCCAATGGTCCCAAAAATGTGTCAAACTTGTCCGATATGTCTGCAATAATGTCGCAGTCATGATAAAAATCGCTGATTGCCACCATTACTAGTAAAAAAAAATGAATAAAAATGCCATAAAACTATCCCCTATTTTGTAGACGCTATAACTTTTGTTTTGAGCAAACCAATCAATAAACGCTTATTGCAAAAAAAATTTTACCAAAAATATGTAGAAGAATACGTATTGGCCTAAACTGAGGAAAACAATTTTTTTTATATATTTTTGGTGGATATTTATTATAGCAAAAAGTAAAAAATAATATGTTTTTTTCTAAATTGTCACTCTTTTTTTGTTTGTAGCGCAAAAAATAAGGTTGATCAAATACCACCAAAAGAAAGCTCTATTTGTGATTTGGGAGCCACGCCACATGACCGCGCAATTGTCAGTTAAAGCGACAGGGCTGAATCGCAAAAAGTGCTCTGGTCAGGAAGGGGGTAAATCCTTCTGGGGCTGAAGTGGTGAAAACTGTTGAACTAACAGATGGATAGGTACACAGGATAGGTATGTGGTAACACTTTATTCTAAGTATTCGTTTTTTATTTATATATTCTCACTAGCTTGTGTCATAGCTTTCAGTATGTGCACTAGTTCAATGTTCAATATAGGTGCTAACATTTGCACTTTATACAGTTTCAAATATACACAACTATTTTTCATTATTTTCATTGAACAGCGCCATCTCCCTTATCTAGAATTTTATTCATTTATGGACCCCACTTTGGTGGTGTTCTTTCATTATGGAGGCTGCAGTTCAGGTTTTTCCTAAGTGCGGATATTTGCATTTTAACAGATGGATACACTGTTAAACACCCTAAAAAAGTAATCTATTATTGGGCGCTTAATGGTATAGATAATAGTGGTTTACATACCCTTATTGCAATTACACCAGTTATGGTGGGAAATTGGGAACCAATAAGCGCAAAGTATTACTTTTAATTGAGAAATAATATTCACCAAAAGAAGGGATACTATGCAAACTTTGCAGGAGTCATACCCATAATGGGAACCAGGACCCAAGTACTGCAACCTATTGTGTTCCGTCTACCTAAAGGTAGTGAAATATCTACAGGTGCGTATGTGATTGAGCTAACAATATTTGTTTCTAAATGCACTGAGACAAAGATTAAAACTGTTAAAATTCCTGGAACAACAGTTGTGAGGTTGCAGGTTAGAACAAAATTCTGATATTTTAATAAGCAAATACTTCTACAGTGCCTTGAAAAGGTATTCATTCCCCTTGAAATTTTCCAAATTCTGTCATGTTGCAAAGTATTTTATTGGGATTTTATGTGATAGACCAACACAAAGCGGCATATAATTGTGAAGTTAAAGGAAAATGATAAAGTGTGGCTTGCATTTGTATTCAGCCCCCTTTACTCTGATACCCCTTATTAAAATCTAATGGAACCAATTGCCTTCAGAAGTCACCTAATTAGTAAATAGAGTCCACCTGTGTGTAATTTAATCTCAGTATAAATCCAGCTGTTCTGTGAAGCCCTCATAGGTTTGTTAGAGAACCTTAGTGAATAAACAGCATCATAAAGGCCAAGGAACACACCAGACAGGTTAGGGATAAAGTTGTCAAGAAGCTTAAAGCAGGGTTAAGTTATAAAAAAATATCCCAAGCTTTGAACATCTCATGGAGCACTGTTCAATCCATCATCTGAAAATGAAAAGCGTATAGCACAATTGCAAACCTACCAAGACGTGGCCGTCCACCTAAACTAACAGGCCAGACAAGGAAATCATTAATCAGAAAAGCAGCCAAGAGGTCCATGGTAACTCTGGAGCAGCTACAGAGATCCACAGCTCAGGTGCGAGAATCTGTCCACAGGACAACTATTATGCCCTGTACACACGGTCGGAAATTCCGACGGAAAAGGTTCAATCGGATCATGTTGTCGGATAATATGATTGTGTGTGGGCTCTATTGGACTTTTTCCACTGGAAATTCTGATAAAGTTTGAGAGCTGGATCTTAAATTTTCCGACAACAAAATCTGATCTGACTTTTTATGATCGTTTGTAGAGAATTTCCGACGGACAAAGTGCCACACATGCTCATATTAAATTACGAGACCAAAGCTATTGGTTACTAGGCTCTATGTAGTCCCGTTGTATGTTTTATACGTCACCTCATTCTGAACGATCGGATTTTCTGACAACTTGTATGCAACACAAGCCAAAATCCGTCAGAAAAAATCTGATGGATTTTGTGGTCAGAATGTGCGACCATGTGTACAGGGCATAAGCCATGCACGCCACAAATCTGGCCTTTATGGAAGAGTGACAAGAAGAAAGCCATTGTTGAAAGAAAGTGATAATAAGTCCCGTTTGCAGTTTGTGAGAAGCCATGTGGGGGACATAGCAAACATGTGGAAGGAGGTGCTCTGGTCAGATGAGACCAAAATAAAAAATGTTGGCCTAAAAGCAAAATGCTATGTGTGGCAGAAAACAAACATTGCACATCACTCTGAACTCATCATCACCACAGTGAAACATAGTGGTGGCAGAATCATATTGTGGGGATGCTTTTCTTCAGCACAGACAGGGAAGCTTATCAAAGTTGATGGGAAGATGGATGAAGCCAAACGCAGGGTAATCTTGGAAGAAAACCTGCAAAAGACTTGGAACTGTGGTGGAGGTTCACGACCCTAAACCCACAGCCAGAGCTACAACAGAATGATGTAGACCAAAGCATATTCAGGTGTTAGAATGGCCCAGTCAAAGTACAAAGTATTGACTCAGGGGGGCTGAATACAAATGCAGGCTTCACTTTTCAAATTTTTTTAAAAAAAATATTGAAAACTATTCATTTTTGGTTGTAACATGACAAAATGTGGAAAATTTCAAGGGGTATGAAGAATACTTTTTCAAGGCACTGTACAGTTAATACATTTTAGAGCTAATGAAAAGATCCCCTTAAATACTATTAATTGGGTTGATATACCCAATGTATAATATAATAATAATTATATATATATATATATATGATACTGTATACTGATTGTTCTTGATGGCAGTTGCAAAATAAATGTTTTTTAACATTGCATACAGGTCTGTCTACTATTAGTATGGTCATGTATTAGGCTGTTGCTAAAAACTACAATAATAACTTGATAATTAATAGAACCCATTAGGTAATCACAATTATGATGCATGATTACATTTACAGAACATAGCAAAAATAGGAATCTTTAAAAAATTCTTTTAAATAGATTGTATGGTGAATTTTAAAGTGCAACAAAACCACCACACATCCATTGAAATAATTATTAGGAAAATACATTTCTGATCACAAAAGATGTACCATGGATGTAATAAAAAATGCCATTGCACTTAAAAACGTAATAGCTAACCTTGTATTTTACCCATCGCAGCATACATAATACCTGTATACATAATACCTGACTCCCTGACTTTAGTGATATTAAATAGAATTCCCATTACAGCCAACAATGTAAGGACATGTGTAATATATACTGTATACTGGATTTACTTAAATTCTGTCCAATGGACAAGTCATTTCTAAGCCCCCGTACACACGGTCGGACATTCCGACAACAAAATCCATCGGATTTTGTCCGAAACTTGTGTTGCATACACACGGTCGGAAAATACGATTGTTCAGAACGTGATGATGTAATTAAGTTACGACGGGACTACGTTCAGGCTAGTAGCCAATAGCTTTGGTCTAGGAATTTGATCTGAGTATGCGTGGCACTCTGTCAGATCGGAATTCTCTACAAATGATCGGACTTTGTCCGATCAGATCATGTTGTCGGAAAATTTTATAGCCCAGCTCTAAAACTTTGTTGGTCGGATATTCTGACGGAAACAGTCCGATGGAGCCCACACACGGTCGGATTATCCGACAACGCGGTCTGATCGGACATTTTCCATCGGAATGTCAGAACATGTGTACAAGGGCTAAGATCTATTTCTAAGAGAAAGGACAGAATCAGAACAGATTTTGTAGCTGTCTAAAAAGCTAGATCTAAAACATTTGTGGAATACTGTAGTTCACTTTCAGCCAACCAGAATCAGAAATATATTCTTGAGACAGGAAACATGAACAACAGACTATTTACATGGTACAATGAATACATTCCTCTGAGTCCCATTA
The DNA here is from genome assembly GCF_037356315.1 of Lithobates pipiens. Classification (NCBI taxonomy): domain Eukaryota; kingdom Metazoa; phylum Chordata; class Amphibia; order Anura; family Ranidae; genus Lithobates; species Lithobates pipiens. The sequence continues at coordinate 172,158,555 of NW_027507748.1, forward strand.
ATTTATTATTTATATGTTAGCTTAGGTTTGTAAAAGCTAACAAGTTTTAACAACCAAAAAGAAAAAAGTCCACGTGTGCCTGTGCAGCACATGACATGAAACTAAAAGCAGAGATAAAAACATGTGACCTTGTATGGGATTACCAAATAAATAGAAATGTTTCATTCAAAGGTACAGAACCATTAAATTGTTCAATTGATTCAGATTCCGTAGGCAGCTGTGGAAAAAAAGAGCATACTGCTTTAGCATGAGTTCTCTGTATTTCCAGAAAATCAAACCTATGCCATTGCAAAGCAATCTCTATTCAATTACTGAAAGCAAAGAAAAAATGACTCTAGCTCTATGACAGTGCTGTCCATGTTTCTCTGAGGAATTGAATGTCTGTGTGATTTCACATAGGATCCAGGTGGTGCCCCTGTCTCCTTAATGCCAATTTCTGAACAGCTTGTTATGAGTCAGCAGATTGAGACAGGGGCATTGCTGCATGCTGTTCCATTTACAGACTGTCAAGCCAAACGGAAAGCAGTAGGACATGCCAACAAATAGTAATGTGTATGATATTTAAAAACCATAGTATTTGATGTTAGGATGTAATGAGTATACTTATTTTTCCATATAAATTTGATCTGCTTTAAAAATGCTATTCTGTAGCACATTAATGAATTTCAAATATACAATATATTGGCTGGATAAGAGAGCTACCAGTGCAAACCCAACCCATGGAAGACAGGGAGGCCATGCAGTAGAGAACTGGTTAAGGTCTGCCCTAGTTTTCTGGCTGATGGTACATTATGTTTATCTAAAGAAAGAATGTGAAAAACTGTGCTAAGGTAAAAGAAAAGTGTAAATTATATGTACTCTAAAGTGATACCTGTGGGAATGAACGTTTAGCTGCGGCTTTGCTGTGTCACATAAATACAGAAAAAATGAAAAAATATACTACTAAGCCGCGCTTAACTTATGCAGACAACTGATTGTGCACAAAAAAAATTATAAATTGAAAACACAGTATAATAACCATATATAAATTAGTGAACATGTGTGCATAATGTAAAGCACATATAGAGAACTTTGAACATAAAAATTAACCCTTACAACATAAATTTCCGTTATGTGGGCCTCTATCGGCATAAAAGAAATTTAATGCCGATAGAGGCCCACATAACGGAAATTTATGTTGTAAGGGTTAATTTTTATGTTCAAAGTTCTCTATATGTGCTTTACATTATGCACACATGTTCACATTATGTTTATGTCTTCAATTTAGTAGCAATAATTAATGAGAACTGGTTAATAACAAATATATATATAAAAAAAAGTTCACTCTTGTCTTGTTTTTATAAGGCAGCCTTACTTTGCAAGGACTATTTTTTTCTTTAAAAAAACTCAGTAATTATAACAGCTACTCAAAAATTGTTGTAAAAATGAAGAAAAAAAAGAAATTCAGCTGTAATCAAAAACCAGTGGAACCGGTTGTAAATGAACAATACAAAAAATGAGATAAAACAGCACAAAAACTACACCCCAAGGGTCAACAAATAAAGATAAAACCCATTAAAACTTTGTAAAAGTATCAATATAGTGCATGTAATGCAAATAAAGATTAATTTTCCTGAGCGACAAAAATAATCTGAACATATCCATCAGAGATTTTTTATTTATATATTTTTTTCCAAAGAAAAAAATATTTTTATTAGATAACATGTAATACAAACAGGTAATTCAATACAGAACATATGTATTACAAATACAGTAATATATGACCAGGACAGGCTTCACAAACCAGTAACAGAGAAGACATCTAGACCAAAAGTAGTATACATTGAGGATATTATAGCTTGTTTGTGATGTATGTAGAGAGGGTAAACTCGATATCTGTACCGAAGGAGGAGAATAAGGTTGTGAGTTGCCTCCCAGGGAGATGTGCGGTGGTAGAGGTCAGTCATTTTAATATTGCCACCTAAATTATCTCTTTTGTGGTGTCTACTATTCACTTAAAATGCGTGATGAATATAATATTGAGTTCTGTCTTGTGGTTTTTGTTTATTTGTTCGTGTATGTGTCCAGCACAACTTCGAATTTCGTCAGAAGTTATTTAGGAAGAGAGGGGGTGGGGTAGGGTAGCTATAAAGGAGATACATTTTGTGGTTTGCCAGAAGTTGATGTGAGTCTATTATGTTTGATGGAGCTCCCATCAGAGATTATTGAATCCATCCACAGTCCACCACAGCAAACAGCATTAAGCCTGTAACACACAGGAGCCACACTCATATGGTAACCAGCTGGAGTAGGCTTTGAGAGCTGTCAGGGAGGACAGCAGAAACTCAAATCAATGGATAAGCAATAGCCACTTTATTCAAAATAATTATCCACTGACCTATGAGTAAGCTTATGCCTGGATGAATGGCCTTGATCCCTCCTGGCCAGGGAAGTGGAGGATAGATGTAGCCTCAGGATCGTGGGAGGGGAAGGGCAAGAGGTCAGTTGCTGCTGAGCAGTGTTGGGGCGAGCTGTTTGGGCCAAGCATCAGTTCAGCCCTAAACAGTGCCTGTTAGGGTGTTTGCAAAAGAACACCCAACGAGCATCCCACAATGCACTGCATACATGTATATTGCATTGTAACAGCCCAGATTGAGGGCACAGAGCATAGCGAGAGCCCTGATTGGACAAAGTCATGATGATTTTGCCCAGTCGTGGCTCAGTGCTCATAGTCCTGCCCCATGCTATAAAATGTTCCTTCCCACTGAACATTTTTTAATGTGAAGTGGGAGATAGAGCAGGGCTCAGCAAGCTAGTAAGTGTTAGTGTCAGTGTAGATAGTCAGTGTATTGTTAGTGTACCGTCAGTGTTGTGTGAGTATAGTGTAGTGTCAGTGTAGTGAAGTGTTTAACAGCATTACATTTAGTGCTGTATACAGTGCTGTATACACACTTTTTTTGTTCTCCTGCCCCCTTTTTTAAATTAAAATAGAAAAAAAAGCTGTGCATTAAAATTACACTAAAACATATAGTGACACAAAATAAAATGAATATAGCACCAAATAATCATTAATAAATAAGTGAATATTATGATTATGTATATTCCGTGGTAAATAACCAGTCCTCAATTCAAGGAAAAAATGGAGGATGACATCTAAGTCCAGTGAAATATGTGAAAGTGATAACTTAATAAAATTCTTCTGTGCAGACAAAACACCAATGCATGTGAACCTCCACCACACAACATATGCGCTTACCAGAAGGCAAGCAGTGAAAAGCCTTGTATTGTAAGATCAGCATCCAGACATCAACCCGACAATGGCAGGAGTTGGCGGTGAGTGCACTGAGACCAAGCCAAGATATCACAATTTGATTGGCAGATCAGCACCCAACGATCACAATCTCAGTGGAAAAAGAGAGCTCACCATAGTGTGAATCAATAAAAACAATGTATTATTGCAAAAAGAATAGGCGCTTACATTAGTAAAACCAATAAAAGCTCATATGAGGAACACCGGCAGGCTTGCAAAAACACCCGTCCTAGACAGCGATGGCGTCAGCACATCTCCCTCCCGACATACGTTTCGTCAAAGAGTGACTTAGTTTTTTTTTTTTTTTTAGTTCTGTCCCCTGACTTTAATAAGGTTCTGGTCAGAAATATTTCCCTTTTTTTTAGAGTTCTGGTATAGAACAGAACCCAAGGGTGTTCTGCTTATCACTGACCACTGAAAAGTTTAACCCGCCAATCAATAGTAAACATCGCTAGCAGAGTGTGCATAGTGCTGATTGCTTGCTTAGTTTTGACTCTCTGGACAACAATTCTTAATATGCATTACGTGCCCTATATGTTGTTTTTACAACTTTTAATGGGTTTCACCTTTATTTGTTAACACCTAGTGTGTGTTTTTTGTGCTGTTTGGTCAAAATAAAGATAACAACTAAATATATTGTTAAGTGACAGCTGTATATTCCTGAAATATCCCAGAAAGTCAGTAATAAGCCCTGAACTGAGTGAAGGGACAGTGAGGTCAGGACAGAAAATGAGCTGCTTTTTCTGCTCTGACAGGAAAGAATATGAAATAACAGAACATATAGGTATGCATCAGATGTAAGGCTAGACTATTATAGCAACTTAAAACTTTTTTTTATAGGATCAGAAATTGTGAATGATCTTAAACATCATTGCTTGAAGGAACAATTGAAACCAAGAAAGGACTATTGCTTATTTTCAGTACAATAACTGTAGTTCTAACAACACCAAAACTCCACAAAAAAATTTAAGCCTCGAAAAACATTTTGGCCATCGTCAATGACATTAACCACCATCCTTTGTTTACAATATAGCTTTCAACTGGAAATAGGGAAGGATTTTAAGGCAAGGATTTCCCCTCACCAACCTACTGATCCCCAAAATCACCAGGCTAGAGTTTTGAGGAAGAGGCACTTGTCCTTATCAACATAAAGACAGGGTGCTTTGCCAGGGGAGTCACCTGATATGGTTCAGGAGGGGGGTGCATGCTCAACCCTGCTTTTCCTGGAGACCAAACTGCATGCTCGGATGAGGGTTTAGTATAGATTTTGAGGGGGACCCCATAACTTTGTTTTTTTTGTGTTTCTAGAATGGTCTACAGCAAAAGTTACATTTAAGCCCTTGTACGCACGGTCGGACATTCAGACGGAAAATGTCCGATCGGACCATGTTGTCAGATAATCCGACCGTGTGTGGGCTCCATCAGACTGTTTCCGTCTGAATATCCGACCGACAACGTTTTAGAGCTGGGCTATAAAATTTTACGACAACACGATCCGATCAGACTTTGTCCGATCGTTTGTGGAGAATTCTGATCAGACAAATGCTCAGATCAAATTTCGAGACCAAAGCTATCGGCAAATAGCCTGAACGTAGTGTTGTTGTAACGAAATTACGTCATCACGTTCTGAACGATCGGATTTTCCAACAACTTTGTCCGACCGTGTGTATGCAACACCAGTTTCAGACAAAATCCGATGGATTTTGTTGTCGGAATGTCCGACCGTGAGTACAAGGGCTTAGAAAGAAAAAAAATGCTAGTAATTTACATGTCTGAGCTGACTCCTTTTTTTGGTAAAACAACTGCATTTTTACAGAGAAAACAAAGCAGCCAGGGACATTGAATTTACCAGGAACTTGATTGATATTTTTTCCTTGTCACTTTTGCTGATGCCACTTCACTTGATGCTTCCCCAAGCATGCTAGTTAAATAACTGGGCATTTAATGTCTCACCTTAAGCATTAATATCCTTTTTGAATCAATAGTGAAGATGTATGGTATTTTCTGGATGTGAAATGTAAATTGCTTCTGGTAGGAGTTACTGATCCATATTCTTTTTCAAAGCATTACCTAATACCAAGGGATCAGTTTGGCCCTTGTAGTTTAGCATTACTGTCTTGCCACATTCTCATTCCTTCAATTGACCTTGTCCAGTATTGCAATAGGCACAGAGAAACCATTCCATTTACACTATCTCTACTTGTCCACCCCATCAGACACCAACTGCCCACATGTGCATTGAATCTTATGAAGTGACAGGCATGGACACGTCATCAAACCCTGGTTTGCCACAAAAGAATGACCATTGTAGTTGGCCTTTCTGGAACTCAACCAGACCCTAGGCTCCTACCTAAGTTACTTTTTTGGTGATTCAGCTTTGCCTAAGAGGGAAGGAATTTTATTTTTGGAACAGCAAAACCCTTTAGGAAAGTGGGCATCGCTACTTTATCCACATGCGGTATGATGTTGCACAAGTGGATCCTGATATCCTTTGGTACAGGTTGAATCCATTTTGTTACAATCTGTTATGTTTTTAGTATTACAAATATTAATAATACAATATGCTAGAAGAGACAAAATTCACACTGCTTTAAAAAAAATCAGGATCCAGGTAATTTTAATCCTTTTTTTAAATTATAGAGCATGTTACATCTTTATTGTTTGGATACTTCTTTAAACAGTCCATAGCTCCTGTCACTAATAGTTCATTAGGAAATGTTACCGACTAACTGGTACAGTGGCAGCATTTCCTGTTGATGAGGCTGGTCACCAAGCCAGCAAACTGTGCACTGGATGACTTGTCTCTCCAATGTCCCATATTCACTCTTCTGGGCATGTCTATGTGACGGTGCCTTGTAGACTCTTCCTCCAGACTCTGTTGGAGCAGAAAGATCTGAGTGAGGTAAAGGCGAGGGGCTGCCATCACTTGGAATTGGATGAAGATTTACCAGCTTCAGAAGCAATGTAAATATAAAAATATATAAAAATAAAACAGGTTTTCTCTAGAGGGATATAGATATAGGGATAGAGAGAGGGAGAGGGAAACAACTTCCCCAAAGATGGGCTTTAAAACTTTGGTTTAACAGTGGTATCCACAAAAATTATTTGAAATGCAGGAAGTCTTGTGACCCTTAGCAGCTTCTCACAAGTGCAAAATTATTATTATGAGGCGGTAAGGAAGCAACACCCAAGCACTACACATACATGGTATATTTTATTAATCCTAAAAAATATACCATGTATGTGTAGTGCTTGGGTGTTGCTTCCTTACCGCCTCATAATAAATGTCACTGATTAAGTGATAATAAAATATCAAGTGGATTCCCAAGAGCTGACCTTGTACCTAGCCTATACGTTATATTACTGTATGGTCTTGAAGTGGTTACACTATTACATAAATAATCATTTGTATATTCTGTATAATTCGATGTTTAGATCTTTCATGAATTGTTTCACTTAAAGTCTGATGCCAAGAAACTCTATTTAAGCTTTGGTTAACACAGTCACACATACATAAAATAGAGCTGACTCTAAACTATACTGTAATCCTTTTGCTAGTGATGCCCAGAGGAAAAACAGCTCAAACTGAGATTGATTCCTCTATTTTAGGGTCAATTGTTTAAATGCGGTGGCTATAATAATTATATAGGTTTGTTGCATGAGTTACACTTCAGGAAAAGTGTTTTTAAGAAAAAAGACCTACATGTTTTTTTCAGATTTTGAAATAAATATTAACACAAAACAGTTTTAAGAAAAGTACATTCTACCTATTTTTTTATAATGCAAACAAAAAAGATAATTCACATTTGGATCGTTTCAACAAAAAAAGTCTATTGTTTGTTAGAAATGTTCTTAATCACTAGAATTTAGTGACAGACTGAACCAAACATTTTACAGCAAATGTGTTGTTTTCTCCTAGTAAACAGAAAAATAATACTTAAATCTTTATAGAGAGCAATTTTCAGGAATTAACACATATTTTGTTTAAAGTAAAATCCACATTTTAGGCACTTGCCTACCCATGGCGTTTAGTTTCAAAATTAATAATAACAATAATTTAATAGTTTTAGTTGTAGCAAATGTATAGCTCAAATACCACTACAAAGGTCACAAAGCTCAAATTATTGTCATTGAATAAACAGGAAAATATGAATGGAAGATTAGCTTTTTGCATGCTTGGATTTGCTCTGATCCTATACAAACAAACATTCTTCTGTTCACAGATCACAGTGAATTTCTAAACGGTAGCGTAGTTTGCCTGTTTATCTATATACAGTACACTAGTAACTAAATATAAAGTATCAGGAAGTTACACTGTGTAAAAACTGCTGTAAGCATTGATAACTATTTATTGAAAAAGCAATCCACAGATGAGTCATCTTTTTTTAGTTCAACCAATGAGTTGAACAAAAAAAAATAACTTGATTCTCCCATCCACACTCGATGTGTGCTACTCAGCTATTGTATTCTGACAAGAGGGAGACCTCCCTGTTGGCAGAATACACTGATCAGTGCTGCCGGCTATAGCTGGCAGCACTGATTGAGTGGGGGAAATCTGACAGGGTGGTAGTACAGAAATCAATGAATCCCTGCTGAAATTATCAATTTTTCGATCCATATAATGTATGGCCACTTTAGAGAAGGACTCAAGGTCCCTACTAGCATTAACCATATGAAATATCATCCTTATTTTATATATCATCAACAAGGTTTTCTCCTGTTAATGAAATACTATGTTTGCCCCCTTGCAGTCAATGCCACAAAGACCACCTGCAGCTATTTCCAAGAGCCCATTAAAGCTATAGGTTTAGGCCAGGACTATAGTATGCCTAAGAAGGCCAAAACATGTGTTCATATATTCCAAAAACATATTTTAAACACCCTGAAATCACCACTGGATTATAAGCTTACTGGTTATTATCATGAATGGAGGATGGGTGGATAAATGAAAGTTCATTTCATAGAGCTTCTTCCATCCATAAGTTGTAGAATGGTTTCTATGAATAGAGGAGTAGGACAGAGAAAGATTGCTACTAAACTGGAAGTCAGAAGCACAAAGGACATATCAAATTGAAAGTAAATCATGTTCCTTGTGTTTTATATATATATATATATATAAACAACAGCTGGTATACTTTAAAACGGCCTATCATATACCTCTCTGCGCCAAACTAAGACCTTCATACACCTCCCAAAATTATATATATATATACTCACGTATGTGAGCCCTCTTAAACAGTGAACGCACACACGTAAATAAAAGAGTATATATATATATACATATATACATGCACATATACACTTCCCTTCAAGCGGATACCTGCATATATAATAAATGCTAGAACCACACTATATTTGATAGTAACTGCTGAGTATATTAAAACCCAGCAGAGCGGACAATAGTAGCAGCCATTAAAAATTTTATAAAAATATATAAAAAAAAGTTATACGAACAATTCATCAATATATACGAGAATATCAGTATAAAAACAGCGCTTATTTCTATAACAAAAAGTCCTTTGTAGAAGTCGTAATAAACAAAAAAATCAAAAAAATCACTAGACAGTTCCAAAATGTGCAGATAAGGTGCCTATAGTGATCTAATCAACGTTGTAAGGTGATCAAAGGTGCTGCCAAACTTTCTTCCACCATAAACCGGGAGTGATTCACCACATGCGATGCATACCCCCCTCGGGGGTTAAACTCACCAGACACAGCTGATAAGATAAGCCTTAAGGAGTAATCACTTCAATGGATATAGTAATATTCATATATATCCCCCTTTAGCGTTGCAGTCACAAGTAGTCCTCCAAGTATATCATAGAAATGAAACAGAATATATACATAGCATAATACTGTTTTATTTTTTAAAAGGTTTGACACATATCAGCAAAGTCACCCACTTCAATATATGCGTACATTAACAAAGAGTAACATCAGCGTTAAAATCGTGTACTTCACCGAATTAGCAATTCCAGAACCATTCACCAGTGTTCCCCTGTATACACTGGGTATCACTTCCTGGTCCGTGGTTAGCGGTGGAGCGCACACCTCACTTCCGGTAGCGTCGTGTAGGCCACGCCCTGACGCGTTTCGTCACTTCCGACTTCAACCGAGGGCGTCGCGCACACCTACCGGAAGTGAGGTGTGCGCTCCACCGCTAACCACGGACCAGGAAGTGATACCCAGTGTATACAGGGGAACACTGGTGAATGGTTCTGGAATTGCTAATTCGGTGAAGTACACGATTTTAACGCTGATGTTACTCTTTGTTAATGTACGCATATATTGAAGTGGGTGACTTTGCTGATATGTGTCAAACCTTCTAAAAAATAAAACAGTATTATGCTATGTATATATTCTGTTTCATTTCTATGATATACTTGGAGGACTACTTGTGACTGCAACGCTAAAGGGGGATATATATGAATATTACTATATCCATTGAAGTGATTACTCCTTAAGGCTTATCTTATCAGCTGTGTCTGGTGAGTTTAACCCCCGAGGGGGGTATGCATCGCATGTGGTGAATCACTCCCGGTTTATGGTGGAAGAAAGTTTGGCAGCACCTTTGATCACCTTACAACGTTGATTAGATCACTATAGGCACCTTATCTGCACATTTTGGAACTGTCTAGTGATTTTTTTGATTTTTTTGTTTATTACGACTTCTACAAAGGACTTTTTGTTATAGAAATAAGCGCTGTTTTTATACTGATATTCTCGTATATATTGATGAATTGTTCGTATAACTTTTTTTTATATATATATATATATTGAGGTAAACTTGGGCTTTAAAAAAATAAAATAATGAAATAGTGAACAAATTTGGTTTACAAATTAAACCTGTTGAACACATTTGTTTACTAATTCCTTAATTTTTTGTACACAGGCCTTAATTGAGTCATACATATATACTGGCTTTGACTGTGTGAACCTCTGCTGGGCTGCCCACTCTACCTTCAGCTCTCATCCTGGGCTTGTCTGACGCAGCCCTGATATGCACCTGCCTTTTTTGGGAGTTGTGTTTTGTTCATTTTGATACTCTACAGCAGGGGTAGGGAACCTCAGCCCTCCAGCTGTGGTGAATCGACAAATCCCATCATGCCTCTGCCTCTAATGCCCTGTTAACACGGTCAGACTTTCATCTGATTTTTTCCATCTGATTTTCCAACACATATAGTTTGAGATCAGGATCTAAAATTTTCTGACAACAAAATCCGATTGTTTAAATTCCGTTCGTGTGGAGACAATTCTGACGCACACCCCCCACCCCAAAGCACCTTGTCCCCATGTTGATGAGGACAAGGGCCTCTTCCCGACAACCCTGGCCATTGGTTGTCAGGGTCTGCGGGCGGGGGGCTTATCGGAATCCGGGAGCCCCCTTTAATGAGGGGGCCCCCAGATCCCGGCCCCCACTCTATGTGAATGAGTATGTGGAACAATGTACCCCTACCCATTCACCTGTGAAAAAAATGTACAAAAAAAACACAACACACAAGGGTTAAAATAGCTTATTGCAAAGCTCCGGGGGTCTTCTTCCGTCTTCGGGGGTCTTCTCGCTGGACTCCTCCACTATCTTCTGCTGGAGATCTGGGGCCCCCTTATTAAAGGGGGCTCCCGGATTCCGATAAGCCCCCACCCGCAGACCCCGACAACCAACGGTCAGGGTTGTCGGGAAGAGGCCCTTGTCCTCATCAACATGGGGACAAGGTGCTTTGGGGTGGGGGGGCCACGTGGCCGGCCAGGTAGCGTGCTCGGATAAGGGTCTGGTATGGATCTGGGGGGACCCCCACACCGTTTTTTCAGTGTAGGGAGTTCCCCTTAAAATCCATACCAGACCTAAGGGCCTGGTATGCTCTCCGAGGGGGAACCCACGCCAAATTTTCTTAATAAATGTGGCATGTAGTTCCCCCTTGAGAGCTGATAATTCTGTGAGAGTTGCCTCCGTATAGACGGAGATCCGACTTGGAGGCGACCTCCATTGAAATCAATGGGTACCAGTCGCCTACAAGTCGGATTGAAGTAGTACAGGAACCTTTTCTGAAGTCGGAGAAACTTCAGTAGTGTGCATTAAGACGGCTCTCATTCACTTACATTGATTTTTACATGTTGTCCGATCTGAGGCGACTAGGGGCGACCTGAAGTCGGATCTGAGTCGCCCCTGTGTGAACCGGCTCTAAGACTCTGAGGCCTGACAATCTGAGATACCATGAAGGTCTGTTGTTCATTTACATCTTGAGGACTCATGAGCATTCCATGGCTAACAAATGTAGCCATATTTATGCATTTGGTATTTGGTCCAACAACATATTTGTATATTTTTAAGTGGTCACCAAAGATAGGAGAATACTGGACCCTTATTAACCTTCTTAAAATATGAAAGTATGAGAAGCTGACTGGTTATTGTCAATGCAGACATTCCTTTCCAGGCATTTTTCAGACAAGTTAATTGTGTCTGCACCATTCCAGGCAGAATTATTTCTGGATGTAACATGATAACAATTTTTCACTTTTTTTAAATAAGTAACTATAAGTAAGTAAGTATAAGTAAGTATAAGTCAATGCATGCATACAGTAGATATATCTCTTAAATATAGAAAAATGCTTGGAATGACTTGGCTTCTACACTTTATATTCTATACATTTCAATAGTGTAATGAGTCTCTGATATCTTTTGCTTTCAGGTTCAAAGATTAAACCATGAAATTAATTGGATACTTCTAATAAATGTAATTCTCAGGAAAATTGTTTGTATGAACAACATTCTTAGTCACTGACTCAGTTAATTACATTTTTTTCCACAGACAATTTTAATGGTATGAACATGTAACCAGTTTTAAACCATTTTGAAACTTTTGGATGATTTCAACAAACAATATGCTACAGTTCATAATCACTTCATGATCACATATTTATTTATTTTAATTTTTTTAGATGCATGGCTATAATCTTTCTATTCAGACTCCTGATTCGTAGGGAATGCATTCCAATGCTGATACATGTACAACTTGGTTATAAATAAATTGTGGGTGTTATAAATGACTATAATTATACTGACCACCATTTCATCAGTAGCATTTGTGGTTGGTATGAAATCCCCTTGTGAAATTGATGGTCAATATGCACACCCCTGTTCTTTGGCAGCCAGTGTAGAATTAACTGTATTTTCAGACATTTGGACCACCAATGTAATGGAGGTTACATAGTTACATAGTTAGTAAGGTTGAGTAAAGACACCAGTCCATCCTGAGTGTCTACAATTGTCCCTACCCCTGTACATTGCACACTCACATCGGTCCCTACCCTCAAGGAGCCCATAAACCAAGGTCCACATTTATATACTAGGGCCAATTTTGGACAGAAGCCAATTAACCTACCTGCATGTCTTTGGAGTGTGGGAGGAAACTGAAGTACCCGGAGGAAACCCACGCAGGCACAGGGAGAACATGCAAACTCCAGGCGGGTTGTGGTTGGGATTTGAACCAGTGACCCTTCTTACTGCTAGGTGAGAGTGCTAACCACTACACCACTGTGCCGCCCTGAGGTATTTACATTTGTGCATGAAATGAACAATAAACTTACTAAAGGTCTATTATGTCATGAATTCTTACTTCATCTTAAAAAAGGTTATATTCACTGAGCTTGTATGCTTATTTTAAAACACAAGACTGACATGTTCAGCTCTCATTGCATTTGTTATGGCAAAAAACAATACTAATACCTTAGTGGGCGTATTTCTGTAAAGGGGCCCCCAGTTGGCACTGAATAAGCCATACTATAGCAGAGAAGGATAGTGGTCTGGACTTAGAACACATTGAGATATAATATTGGTAGAAAAGCTGTCTGTAGTTTATACATAAAAACAGAAGAATGACTCCCAACTGGCAGTAAGGAGTTACTAAAGGGGTAAAATTTAAAAGAAAAGAAAATAAGGTAAGTCTCCAACACAATGCTTTCAAGAATGAAAACATACTAAAATGCAGTTGCTGTGTAAGATTATTATTATTTTTATTATTAATAGTATACAGGATTTATATAGCTTTACAGTATCATCTTCTCTTCTCCTATCCTTGTTCCCTTTCCATAATGATCTCCCAAGGCTCTGTTCTCAGACCCCTGGTATTCTCTATTTGCACATATTTTCTTGGCCAGATGATTGCCTCCCATGGTTTCCAACACCATCTCTATGCTGACAACACCTGAATCTATTTTCCTTGGCACACTGACTCAGTATCCCCACATATTACTAATTTAGTAACTACATATCAATATGGGTTGAAAAAATAAAAACTGCCACCACTCAAAAGTTTGCATTACACAAAAAATAAACAACTGCTTAAGCAGCAGCATTTAAAGGTATAGGATATACCACATAAACTTCAGGTACCATGTCACTCTAGCAAAGTAAAATGTTTATAAAATACAATACAGTGTAATACAATTTCCTACTATAATTCATGTGATCATTTTTAATGTCATAAAAAGTTCATGCAATGGTTGAAAATTGTTTCCAAGGATGCACCAGTGAAAATCCATCTTCTCACAATACATGCTCTTCAAGTCCTTCATAAGTGAACACCCAGTGCTCAATACACCAAGCCACATATATACGCTTACCATAGTTAGTGTGACTCTCAGTATCTAAGAAGTAAAACCACACTGGTTGTACAGTAATTGCCAATCTGAAGCCAATATACAAGGATGTACAGCTCCCATTCATCCAAACAGATTACATGACAACAAGCTGTCACTTGAAGAAAAATAAGAAAGGAGCACAAACCTCACATAATGTAAAATATGTGTGGCAAAGTTTATTAAAAATGGTTAAAAACATTTACAAACTCCTTGGAGAAAATCAGCAGTCATAAACTAAACGCAAAAAACTGTGAAAATTAAATATATACCGTATTTATCGGCGTATAACATGCACTTTTTCCCCCTAAAATCAGGGGGAAATCCGGGGTGCGTGTTATACGCTGATCCACCACTGTTGCTACCCGTTTCTGCCATTCTCTGTGGCTTCCGGGTATTTTCGGCCGCACTCGGCCATTCTTGGCTATCTTCGGCCATTCTCGGATATTTTCGGCCACAATTGCCCAATTTCATCGGCTTTTGGAAAGCCGAAAGCCACCGAGGATGGCCGAGTGTGGCTGAAAATAGGCGAGAATGGCCGAAAATATTCGAGAACGGCCGAGTGCGGCCGAAAATGCCTGGAAGCCGCCGAGAACTACAGAGCGCCGCCAAATAACACAGGACAGCCGTTCTGTATCTCGGCGGCACCATTTTTAAACAGCAAACACACTAACAAGGCTGCAATAGACTGACAAGGCTGCAAATGACTGACAAGGCTGCAATGCAAGGCTGCAAATGACTGACAAGGCTGCAAATGACTGACAAGGCTGCAATTCAAGGCTGCAATTGACACTGATATGGCTGAATTGATGGGCATTTAATTGTAAGTTTTTTTCCTTAAACTTCCCTCCTAAAAGTTTTTTTCTTTTAAATTCCCTCCTAAACTTGGGGTGCGTGTTATACGCCGGCACGTGTTATACGCCTATAAATACGGTATACCAAAGTGCATATATAGCAAAATTCACAGTAGCGCAACAGTAACATCTAATTAATTCAGTGTTCATGGGATATAATATTCCATGTGCATGCTAATGTGTTTCTGGTGCGCACCCCTTTCCTCAGCGCTAGACTAATCTCATCCACCAAGCTTGCCCATGCTGTAACTACAAAGGAAAACAACCTTTCCTGTTGTCAGGTATTTACCAGGGTGGCATTGGGGACATAGCCTCTCTTGAATTCAACAAAGAATTTGATACAGTTATAGATAATGTTCTCATCAGGAATCTGTACAAGCTAGTCAATAACCCTCGATTGGTTCAATGGGTACATAGTTGGTAAAAAGGATAGATATCAGTGTGTGGTAAATGAGGTTTATTCAGAGCTATTTGGGGTTCCATTGCTAGTGGTGTACTACAAGGCTCTGTACTTTTTTTCAAAGGTCTGCAATAGAGTTGATATTCCTGGAGGTGTCTGTAACATAGAATATGATATGACATTGATAGACAATTGGTCAAATCGCTGGAAAATACAGTTCAATGTTCCTAAATTTAAAATATTGTACCTAGGAAAAGTACAATACTTGGAACACAGTGTTGGCCAGACCTAGAGAAGAAAACAATTTAAGGGTACTTGTTTCAGATTATAGCAAAATGAGCAAACAATGTGGTCGGGCAGTGGAAAAAGTCAATATAATTCTAAGATGTATTACTAAAGGAATCACCAGCATGAGGAAGGACATCCTAATTCCCCATTATAGATATTTAGTTAGACCTCACTTAGAAAGGTATGTCCAGTATTGAAGACCCCATTTACAAAAAATATTCACAGGATAGGACAAGTACAGAGCCAGACAATAAAAATGGTGAAAGGTCTGAGGGATAAAAGGTATCAAGAGAGCCTTCAGGAACTTATGAACTTATGATCTACAGTCATGAGGAAAAATGGGAAGAAGGATGTATAATTTATATATTAGGGGTATGGATAAGGTTCAGGAGGACAGTATTTTCAATATGAAGCTAAAATCAAGAACATGGAGACATGACTTCAAACTAGCAGGAGGAAAGTTTCAAAACAAATCTAAGAATAAATTAGTAGAAGTAGTTAATCAATCAGCAGTTAAAGTGGTTGTAAACCCTCCCCCACAACTTTGTCCCATGTAAATCAGCATAAAAAACCCTAATGAACACTGCTTGTAGATATCTAATTACTTGTTTGGTATTGTCGTAATCCTTGTTGTTCTGTAGAATGAAGTCACTGAGCATGCCCAGATCTCCCCTGATTTAAGGCACACTCTCTATGTCTTATCTATCTGTTATCAGGACTTCCTACGGCACAACACTGAACTCTGCTAATCACTCAGAGCTTCTTCCTACACACCATGTGACCATGTGACCTCACATACAGTCTAAACTTGGCCATTACTGCAGTCTTATCAGCTGAAGCTGATAAGTCTGACAAAGGCAAACATTAGACATCGGCACAAGTAAATACTATGAAATAAACAAGTAGGCTATGAACAGAGAAGCAGGGTTGCCATAGAAACGTTGGATTAAGAAGGAGGCTTGGTTAACAGTACAGGACGTGCTCAATGAAAACAATACTTAAGATGGTGCTGCCTAACCCCTGGAAACAAGTTTTTTAAAGTTTCTTTAAACAGTAAGTGCTATGGGATTTGGGCTGGATTACAGTGGCTATAGTCTGATAATGACTTATTATAATGGACTAAATGAAAAGAAGCATCAGAGTGGGAGAGTTTTCTTCCTCTTTAATGCTTGGAAAATACTTCCAGCAGAGGTGGTGTGTTAGTCAACAGTGGATTCAAGCATGCTTGGGACAAATATATTTCTATACTCAGAGAAAAATAGGGTAAAAAATAAATAAATACATAAAAACATACAGTATATTAAAAAATAAAGAATAAAAAATGGGGCAAACTCGATGCACAATTTGGTCTTTTTTCTGCAGTCACTCTTCTATTTTTCTGTTGCTGCTGATGGTAATATACTTTCTGGTGCTGATGCTTTCTTTCCCAGTGCCTTTAACATTTTTACTGTAAGAGGAAGTGGCAATTCAATATTATTCCTTGGTGCCACCCTCTTTGCACTTTTGCCTTTATGATAATGATGTTTTTTGTTAAATGGACATTACTAGATGAACAACACTCCTAAATACATTTTGTTTTATCTAGGCTGGTGACATACTGTAACTGTAGCTCTACGGTGATCTTTATAGGTATTTTACTTCATTTAGCACTGTATTAGCCCTTTAAGTGACTTTTTGGATATATACTGTACATTCTATGCTGGCAGCTACAATCTGAAATGTGACCTTTGCTTAACAACTATGACAAAATAAAAATGACACTGGAGTCACTCGTTGTTCAAGAAAAATATTTTGGTGTTATATTCTTTATAGATTGTATCCCACATAGTAAAAGTAGCAAAGTAGTTCTGAATCTCCTAACTCTGTCTGCATAAACTATAGACTTGCGCCTTAACTCTGACCCTCAGTCACTAACAGATGCTTAAACTAACCCTGCTTATTGCTTGTCTAATGTCTACTTGTCTATGTTTGTGAAGTGGCATGACAAAAACCTTGTGTTTTCTTTTTGTTAATACTACTTATTGAGAAATTAGATTGATTAGTGGTGCTAGTAGTAAATAGTAGTAGTCTGAAGCTTTCATTAATAATAATGATGATGATACTCAGTGCACAAGGTCTCCCAAGCACTGTAACCGATTAAGTCACAATGATAATATAGCACCTTTGACCTCACACAATGACACAACCTCAGCTGATGGCCCATGAAAAAGTACAATCAGGCACAGAGAAATATGGGATGAAAAAACAATTTATTTTTAAACCAATACCTTCTTGTTTACAATTAATGACTCACACTTCACTACCAATCACATACTTTTTGTCTTTGCAGTAATTTCAACTACAATTCTATCTTGCCTTTTCAACAGGTACCCTGGCCTGAGGATGTCTTTCAGTTTTCGCTATTTGATTCCAGTGGACAAATGTACTGCTGTATTCCTTATGTGTTTTAATGTTAGGCTGCAGCAATGCTGAAGGAGTGTTACTATAGTAACATACACTGCATTACACTTACCAAAATTAAATGATAGCTGAAATATAAAAACCTTGTACTCCGCAGGTAAAAATACGAAGCCCAAGATTCCATTCAATGTTATACTTTGCACCATTTAACTGAAGTACAATTTTGTTTACCAATTTTGTTTACCATAATGCTGTTGTTAAGCATACTTATATTATTAACAGTGTCATATACTGCTAGTGTGATGTTTAGGCTAATTGATCTTATTTGCACCTTGGCATTCAGAAAGATAGTGACTGAGTGGGGGCTGTGTGATTAAATGTGTTACTTACACATTTACAGTTACTGATGGGTTTACTTCCTCTTTGTCTCCCTTCAAAGGTAAAGCATTTGATACAGAGGGCATGTGCCCACCGTCGGAGGCGCCCACCACATGGTGCGGGAGCTTGCCCATGGGTCCGGCGGACTAAATGTCCGCCAGTCACTCACAATCCCTGTGAAGAAAGGCAGAATGCAGATCTGCCTATGTAAACAAGGTGGATCTCCGTTTTGACAGGGGAGGAGAGAGAGACCAGTCAGTCCGTCCCCTTGACATTAGAAAGCACCTCCCTAGGGAACACTAAACCCTTTGATCACCCCTAGCGTTAACCCCTTCCCTGCCAGTGCCATTTATACAGTGATCAGTGCATTTTTATAGCACTAATCACTGTATTAGTGTCACTGGTCACCAAAAAGTGTCAATTAAAGTCAGATTTGTCCACAACAATGTCAAAGTCCTGCTAAAAATTGTAGCTCGCCACCATTATTAGTAAAAACAAAAAGAAAAGGCTCAACATTCCCTATTTTGTGGACACTACATCTTTTGTGCAAACCAATCAATATACTGTACACTTACTCAATTTTTTTTTACCAAAAATATATAGCAAAATACATATTGACCTAAATTGATGCATTTTTTCGGATATGTCTTTTAGCAGAATGTAAAAAATATTTTTTTTTCAAAATTTTCTGTCTTTTTTGGTTTATAGCGCAAAAAATAAAAACTGCAGAGGTGATCAAATACCACCAAAAGAAAGCGCTATCTGTGGGAAAAAAATTACATCAATTTTGTTTGGGTACAACATTGCATGACTGCGCAATTGTCAGTTAAAGTGGTGCAGTGCCCTATGTCAAAAAAAGTGCTGGTCATTAGGGGCTTAAATCCTTCCAGGACTGACTGGTTAAGGCTGTTTTTGTTGGCTTTTTCTTGTTTTATCTCTGTTTTCTGCTAGCAACACATTTCCTGTTCTATCACAACAACACTTATTCACTGTACTGTATCCATGGAGGAACAATGTTAATACCCTAGGACAGTAAATGTATCAGAAAACATAGGAGGGAGTTGTTCTGTAGATCACAGAGTTGCATTGGGCAGGGCTGGTAGCACTGCTTGAAATAACACTGCAAGGTGCACAGGACAAATGAAAGCAATGGATTTCTATGAATATCAGTAGTTATGTTTTACATTAAAGGAATACCACCGCACCAGGTAGATCCACAAGAACGAAGAGCAACTCCTCCAGGAATGAAGAGACCCAGGTGCAGGCAAAGGCATAGGATTAATGAGGATAATTGGAAGACTCTGGACAGCCCACTCCAAAATAAATTGAGTGCCTTTTACTTGTAAAACAAGATCACACTAAACAGATCACAGCAAAGCAATAACAGCTAATGCGTTTCACACTACCAAGAGTGCTTACTCATAGCTCATAGTTATGTTTTACACTTATGGAATAAATACAACAAATACTTTCAACAGTGTTTTTTTTATTATAGCAAAATATAACAAAAAGCTCACTGTTAGGGTTCACATACATTTTAAGTCTAAAAACAAACTGTGTTAGAGTAATATATTAGGCAAGGGTAAGAATAAGCAGTGGGCATATCCAAATAATTACATGCTTTGGGGATTTTTTTTCCCCGAAAACTGAACTGAATTCGAAAATCTCTCATGACCACATCAATCATATATCTGTCAAAGTATTCCCTCATATTCTCATTGAGGAGAAGGTATATTATATTTTCAGTGAGCATGGTTTTTGAGATATTACAATGTCTACCTGTAATATATATAGAGCTCTCAGTGTCCTCTGTGTGGTAATCCCCTCTCTCTCTTACAAGTGACGTATGTCAGCCACATGTGGAATACAATGTTTTCAGTTAATCACAACCATTATGCAGTACTGAAAGTAATCACAAGTAGAGCCTGTATATATCATGAACAAAATGTGGCTGTCATATGAATAATATGCAAAGTAAAGTGTTCACATATTCTGAACAAGCAATAAAAACAATCTGAAACAAGCCCTTCATACTTTATAGTATAGTGAAGAAATCCATCTTCAAAATTCACTAAACAGTTACTAAAGTCACAACTCTTTTCCCCTATACTTTCTATTGCTGCAGAATCTTAATAGCCTACCCACCTTAAAGTTAAAAACACAGCAGATGACGAAAGGTGCTAGAAACCAACTGAAACCTTACTTGAGAGTGCCTGCAGATAGATAAGTCAATTATAGATTTTTATTTTTAATCTATTTTACTGCTTGTTTAGGATATAAAAATACTGTAAGCCCTTGTACACACGGTCGGAGATTCCGACGGAATGTGTCCGATAGGACTGTATTGTCGGATAATCCAACTGTGTGTGGTCTCCATCGGACTGTTTCAGTCGGAATATCGGACGGACCAAGTTTTCCAACTTGTCTATAAAATTTTCCGACACCATGCTCCGATCGGACATACTCCGATCATGTGTAGCCTACTCCGATGGACAAAGTGTTATGCATGCTCAGATCAAATTCCTAGACCAAAGCTATTGGCTACTAGCCTGAACGTAGTCCCGTCGTAATGAAATAACGGCATCATGTTATGTACAATCGGATTTTCCGACAACTTTGTCCGACCGTGTGTATGCAACAGTTTCGGACAAAATGCGTCGGATAAAATGCGTTGGACAAAATCCAAAGGATTTGGTTGTCGGAATGTCTGACCGTGTGTACAAGGGCTTATGTCTATAGACTTGGCAGAGATGCACTTTAAAACCTATATTTGAATTCATAAATAGGGCTGGTCCCGATGGTCCCAAGGTTCGAGTCGAACATAACCATACCAGGCCACTTGCCCTCAACATTGTTTTAAAAACTTTTTTTTGCAGTGATACATGTCCCCTGGGGCAGTACCAGGGTCACCATACACTTTTTATGGCAATAACTTGCATATAATCCTTTAAAATTTGCACTTTTGATTTTCAATGTTCGTTTCCTATAGACTTTAAAGGGTTTGCATGTTCACTAGAACTTTTTGCCTGTTTGCGGTGTTATGGTGCGAACCGAACTGGGGGGTGTTCAGCCCATTACTATTCATAAATAAAAATAATGCAAACGCAATGTACTTTCCCTTTAAGTGCTATCTTGGGCTTCACTTATCATGGGAAATACTTATGAGCAGCTATGTCTGAGTATGTCTCGTTTTACTCGTGTAATCTATGCACAGTTTTTTTTTTATTTTTCAGTAAAAGCTCCAGTACTAGCATAAGGCAAAAAGGATATGAAAATGTTTATCTCTAGACAATTATCACAGTTTTTTTTAAGATTTAAGTGGTGACTTTTTTTTCTTTCCTAAGGCAGAGTAGGCTCAGAACAAAAGGCTGAATGTAGTAATGTAGTAATCCATGACAACAGTGGGCTAACAGTGGTACCCAGTGTAGCCCCCTGTGCACTAATCTAACAATGTGTAGGTCTTACATTTCTATGAGCAGGATGCAAAACCCCACCAGGGCTTTGGCACTTCTCCTTGTACAAAACAGGGAGCACTGATCCTTTCACGGCCATGTTGCTGCTACTGTCCTTCTGAACTAATTGCCTAGCATCTGGGGATATCACTCAAACCTTATGGAGGAGGAGCAGGAGGAGGAGGAGGAAGGGGTTAGATGATGCTCAGTTGCATCAATCTGTTCACTGTAAATATGCACAACATACAGTATATGCTCTTATGGAACTTTTACCAAACACAATTCTTTGCCTTTTTATTTCTTTGTTTGCCTCGTGTGCTCTTAGGTTATCCACTGCTATCATATAAGTAGCGGATGACATTTTGGATGAAATGTCACACGCATATACATTCAGTTTTTTCTTTGCCTCAGAACAATAGGGGTTCTGAGGGTTAATTGTGTGGGTGGGCCTTGGCACCAGTCTGGCCGGGCTGTGTTTGGAAGTTCTGCCTGGTCATGTGAGCGGTGAGGTGCACATGACAGGTCAGAATCAGGTCTGGTTGGATGTTTAGGTATCAGCGTTCTTGGAGCCAATCAGTGGCAGTGCCAGGGCCCACTGAGGAGTCTGGGAAGGGGTACTTAAGGGGTGTGGGTCACGTGAGGAAAGGAGGTGTTCGTGAGACCCGTGTGGTCTGGTCTGGTTCCAGGACCGGGGTAGCCCCGTGAGGGGTCCCGGTCACGGGGTGTTCGACATCCCGCAACATGTCCCTGTCAGTAGCTACTGATAGATCTGCCTGGTCTGGGGTAGGGGTCCGTTTGTTCCCGAGTCTCAGAACCTGCTGGTCTGAGGTGCAGTAACTGAGGGAGGATTCAAGGTGTCCGGGTGTTCTCTCAGCTTGGAGGGACACCACAGCTCGTGGAAGTGACCGGGGGAGGACTCTTTGGAGGAGGGCTGGCAAGTGGTATCCTGGGAAGTGCCTGGTTACTGAGTTGGGAAGGACATTGACAAATTCACTCTTTTTCAGTACCATTGAGGAGACGGGAAACGTTCCAGGTACAGAGGAAAAAGGTTCCTGTTCACCCTTAGTTGATTGTTTAAGTTTTGAGTCAACATGCTGACTGCCATGATCTCTGGCTAGAGATCTGTTCAGCCTTGAAGTACCCAGCTGCAAGTGGCTACTCTCTGGGTGGAAATAGAGACTTTGCTAGTCCTAAAGTTCAAGGTGCCTGAGTTCTTCACCCGTGCCCTCTGTTCCCTAAGAGACTGTGTTATTGAAAGTTGTTGCTGCAAAATAAACCCTTTTCAAAAGGGCTCCATCTGTGTCAGTGTTCAAGTCGTTGGGTATCAACCCTGGGAACCCCTAGACGTGGAAGAGCAGGCCAAGAGAAGGTAACTGTTAAGCCCAATAAGTCAAGGCCGCCCTGCAATGGGTTATGGCTGCTACATGTATATATATATATATATATATATATATATATATATATATATATATATATATATATATATATATATATATATATATATATATATATATATATATATATATATATATATATATATATATATATATATATATATATATATATATATATATATATATATATATATATATATATATATATATATATTAAAAGTTATTAAGCTTAATAAATACAAAATACTACAGCTCTTTACCACACAGACTTTACTACTACTCCCAAAATGTAATGTGATCTCCCAATATTCAAGTCTTTCACAACACACACAGTTGAATTGAGAGGAATGATGTATCCCCAACAGTTAATAAGTAGCCACATAGTGCTGAGCTTTCTCTATAGAAGGACCTGCATGCCCTGAAAAATGCTAATGTAATGTTAGTTATTTTCCTGTCGTTCTTGTAAAGTGATTGATAAATGAGTTGATAATATTTTAATTAGCAGTTGTAAAGTAGCAGCCCCCCCTGACATATTAAGGGGCCCCTTAACATATCAGGGGGCTGTTACAAAGCTCTCCGCTTTTACAAACTAAATCTACAGCTGATGTAGCAACCGTAAGGAAATCTGAATTTCACAGATGTTTTTATTTTAGCAAATGTATGTGCTTATAGTGGTTTCACCTAGACAAAAAATCATTACTTACACATATACACCATAGATAAATGAATAGAGAAACTCGAGATTTTTTTTTCAGAAAGATGTGTAGTGTTTCTAAAACAAATTCCAGAAAACCCCAAAAACCCCAAACAAAATAAGCTTCCCATACATTTTTTTTTAATGGGTGATGAGCATGAATGGCTTTCTACTTCGCCAGAAATCAAGTGACCCATGTTGTCAAAGAAAGATAGTTTGCTGTTTTCCTGGTTCCCCAATGCCTCTACAGCACCAATCACTTGGGGGTCAAGGACTTACCTTCTGCTTTTCACAGATTATACTACTATAACTATGACAGGCATTTTAACTTATGTGAGCATGTCTAGCAACTGTATGAGGACAAAGCTTCATTAATTTCCCCTTGCAACGCCCAAAGCAACACACACATCCCATCCTTAGACTTGTCAGTACTATAGGTGCCAGGATCCCTATTGCCGGGTGTAGGGCACCACTTTACTAACTTTACCTTCCCCTTAACCCACACAGAGCATAGTGAAAAGAGTCAAAAGTGTTCTCAAAACCTGCTTTTTCTGCTTGAATTTATGTCATGAGATTGTAAATTGTATGCAAATAAAGCACACAAGCAGGTAAGATGTGTAGTGTTTCTAAAACAAATTCTAGAAAACCCTAAAAGCCTCAAACGAAATATGCTTACCATGCATTTTGTATGGGTGATGAGCATGAATGGCTTTCTTCTTCACCAGAAATCAAGTGACCCATATTGCAAAGAAAGACAATGTGCTGTTTTCCTGGTCCCCAATGCCTCTGCAAGACCCATCACTTGGGGGTCAAGGACATACCTTCTGCTTTTTGCAGATTACACTGCTGTAACTATGCTAGGCATACAAACTTACGTGAGCATGACTAGCAGCGCAGCTGTATTAATGCAAAGCTTTACAAATCCCATCCTCAGACTTTCAGTACTATAGGTGCCATGATCTCTATTGCAGTGGGTAGGGCACTGATTTACTAACTTTCCCTTCCCCTTAACCTGCACAGAGCATAGTGAAAAGAGTCAAAAGTGGCCTCAAAACCTGGCATTTTCTGCTTGAATTTATGTAATGAGAGTGTTAATTTTATGCAAATAAAGTGCAAAATCTGGTAAGGTTGAGCTTTAAAACCAGACTTTATCTTTAATAAGATCACATGAATGTCAATGGACACATATCTAAATATACATTTAGATATGTCACCCTTTAAATTGCCAATTCATATTGTATACCTGTATTATTATTATTTTATTTTTTTTGAGTTCACAGCATTAGTCTCTGCAGTAAGTTGGCTTTCAGCCTACATGAACATTGTAGAAACCTAACAATTACAAAGAACCAATGCTTGTTTACAATCTGACCTGCTTTAATTAAGTAAGAATGATGCTAAATGTCTGTATTTGGGGGTTATATAGACCAATGTACGGTAAGTCTTTTCTGCAGGTATTCCAAAGGGAATGCTTTGAAGATTTGAGCTCAGTGCTTGTCTTCATATATTATTGAGCATTAGGAATTTTAAATCACTTTGTTTTGTGTTGCTTGGAAACAAGAAAATCATTTCTAAGTACTGTATAAAATGTTATATAAAGAGATTGCCAGCATTGTCAAGTGAAGGTACTGTAAATCAAAGATAATGAAATCACACAAACCATGGAGAGGTGTTCGCACACTGATGGCAAAAAATGGCAAGATATAAATAATTGATGTGCTTACAATCATGATGGAGTTTTCTTCATGATTAAATGCTCACTACATCACTTTTATTCTTTGTTGCCATTAAAAAAAGACTTTTTGTTAGGAGCATGATATTAACAATATGTTTGATTATCTTTAATTTAAGGGAGCAGACAAAGCATGGAATATACTTTATTTATGTATTCAATACCATTTTATAACATACAGCAGTAGCTTTGGAACGACTACTATACAGTTGTATTGCATTGTGATATGCATACACCCCTAAAAGATGTATACAAATATATGGGTTTTTAAAAAATATATAAATATGGGAAAAATATAATACATATGTAAACACCATTTGAACCAGACATTGCCTTGAACTTCAAAGTGAGAACAATAATTCTAGTGACATCCTTCATAATTAACTCTCCGCCGATAACTAGGGATGGACGAACGGTTCAGCCCGAGCATAAGTTTGGGCCAAACTTTGGTTGTTCAGATGTTCAGCGAACAATGAACTTTATGCAGTGTGCACGGCAAATTTGAAAGCTGTGGAACCCCTTTAACCACTACAATACAGGGCACTTTCACCCCCTTCCTTCCCAGCCCAATTTTCAGCTTTCAGCGCTCTAGCGCTTTCAGTGACAATTGCGCGGTCATGCTACACTGTACCCAAATGAAATTGTTATCATTTTGTTCGCACAAATAGAGCTTTATTTTGGTGTTATTTATTCACGACTCCGTTTTTTTTTTTGCGATATAAGCGCAAAAATAGCGGAAATTTGGAAAAAAAACAATATTTTCTTTTTTCTATTTGAAAAGAAATCCAATAAAATCAAATTTTGTCATAAGTTTAAGCCAAAATGTATTCTGCTACATGTTTTTGGTAAAAAAAAAATCCGTTAAGTGTATAATAATTGGTTTGTGTGATCACGGACATATGTACGCAAATGATCATGTACATATGTGTGCAGGTGATCACGTACATATGTGTGCAGATAATCATTGGGACATGTGATTTTAGTGGGACATATGTGGGGGACATGTTTTTATTATTAGGGACATGTGTTTTTATTATTTGGGGACATGTATGTTTTGGGGACATGTGTGTTTTGGGGACATATGTGGGGACTGTGTTTGTACTGTGTGGTGTGTTGTGTGTTTACACTACACTGATGATCAGTGAGTAAAAAGCTGTAAAAAGCAGCCCATACTCACTGATCATCAGCCGGCTGCAGCGTTCTGCTCTCCTCTCCTCAGCGGTGACTTCCGTGTGAGGAGAGGAGAGCCGATTGCCTAGCAACCGGCTGTTTGTTTACATCACATGACGGCCTTGATTGGACACGGCCGTCATGTGATCAGGAGGGCCAATCACAGAGCCCTCCTGCCGATCTGAGATGTGCCGTGTCCGGGTGACACGAGCACATCGGGATCGCGCCGCTGCGCGAGCGCGCGCGTGCGCGATCCCGCTACTCCTGAAGGACGTTCCTGAACGGCCTATCAGGAGTAGACGGCTCCCACCCGGCCGTATATATGCATTGGCCGGGTGGGAAGTGGTTAAAGTCTATGGGAAACTAACATGAAAAACCAAAAGTGCTCATTTTAAAAGCTTATATGCAAGTTATTGTCATAAAAAGTGTTTGGGGACCTGGGTCCTACCCCAGGGGACAGGTATCAATGCAGTAAAAAGTTTTAAAAATGTCTGTTTTTTCCGGAGCAGAGATTTTAATAATGCTTAAAGGGATTTTTTTTAAACTTTGGTCCAAGGTTCCCCCAAATATCCATACCAGACCTGAAGGTCCTGATATGGATTTGGGGAGACCCCCTACGCAATTTCTTTTTACATTTTTGGTTCGGGGTTCCCCTTAATATTTATACCAGACCCAAAGGGCCTGGTAATGGATGGGGGGACCCATGTCATTTTTTTCAATAAGTTTTATCTATATTGCTGAGACCCAAGAATTCATTACAGCCGCAATAATTTTTAAATTACTTTTTTTCCTTTAGAAATGTCATAATCCTGTGGTACTGTTCTAAGCACGGGGAAACTGTGCCACTTTTGAAAAAAAATCATGTTTCATAGTTTGTTGTAAAATTTTGCAAACAGGTAATTTTTGGACTTCATTGATATTCGCTGATGAGACGGCACTGATGGGCATTGATATGCTGCACTGATGGGCACTGATAGGCACAGATAAGGCGGCACTGATAGGCACAGATAAGTTGGCCCTGATGGGGACAGATAAGGTGGTACTGATGGCCACTGATAAGATGGCACTGATGGGCCCTGATGGGTAACACTGATGGGCACTGAAGGGCACTCATAGGTGTTTCTGATAGGTACCACTGATAGAGGACACTGATGGACACTGATAGGTGGCACTGATAGGTGGCACTGATGTCTACTGGTAGGTGACACTGATGGGCAGCACTGTTGATGAGGCACTGATTGGTGACATTGATAGGTGGCACTGTGGGCACTGATGGGTGGCACTGTGGGCACTGGTAGGTGGTGCTGGTGGGCACTGGTAGGCGGCACTGTTGTGCACTGGTAGTTGACACTGGAAAGTGGCACAGGTGGGCACAGATAAGCTGGTGGCTGCTCTCCTTGATCAGGACTGATGTCCCTCTGACAGCCACCAGTGATCAGCTTTTTTTTCTCCTCGTGCTATCAGCATGAGGAGAAAAAAATAGCTGATTACCAGCTCTGTTTACATCATACGATCAGCTGTCATTGGCTGACAGCTGATCATGTGGTAAGGGTCGGGATCAACCCCTTACTCTGATCTGTGATCCAGCAAGTCTCATTAACTCACTGATTACAGAGCACTCTGTGTGCGCCATGCATGGGGCGCACAGGCTGCTCGAGTATAGAAGACATCTATTGACACCCTCCCAGAAAAGTATGTCTGCACTGATTTTTCATGTTTGTGTCCCATAGACTTTAACGGTGTTTATGTGTTCGTCAAAATTTTTTGTCTGTTCACAAGTTATGTTGCGAACCAAACCGTGGTGTTTGACTCATCCTTACTGATAACCTGCAAAGGCTTTTTAAAATACTGCTTATAATTTTAAGTACAGTATTTTGTTGTCATTTCTTAGGTGCATGCAGTTTTGTGTCTTGACATGTTTGTTATTCATTTACTCAACATGACCTCATCTTTTATATTTTACCAACCAATTGGGCAATATTTAGTGCTTGGGTGCACAAAAATTCATTGCTTTTGATACGTGTCTCTGCAAATATCCTGTGACATAAAAAATTGCGGCCACCAATTTATTTTCCAATGCCTCTGCTTTTAACAAATGTATAATGTTTGTGGGTTCTAAGTAACTTTCTAGAAAAAATGTTGATTTTAAAATGTGTGGGAAAAAATTGGTGTTTAAAGAACCTGCATCATGCCCTTCTAATTCAGTGTTATAACAGTTATACTCCTCATCACAAAAAATCACTGGGCTTGATTTGCTAAAAGAAAATAGGATGTTAGCTTTGCAAGGGAATCTGCCCAAGGCCTTAGGGAATGTAGTGAAGTTTACTTGGCATAGAGTAGTCAATCACATGCAAGGACAATAAAACAAATCTCATTCACTAAGTTCTTGGGCAAATTCCACTTCAAAAGTACAACTTTCCTTGCAAAGTGAACAGTCTTTTTACTTTTAATAAATCCACCCTATTGCATCTGCATATAAAAAGCCTGAATGGAGCACTAACACGAAGGAGTAAGAGTGAAACATCTTTTAATACTCTCACTACTGCTGGTGGGCTCCTTGGACTTTTGTGGATCCAAACTTTGACTCCCTTTGTTAGGGGTGCCCTGTTTGCGCAGCCTTACTAGAGCAATTCATGTGAATTTATTTCACTTTCATTAATCATGATCTTGTGTAGGGTGGAATACAAGACCTCAGTTACGTATGTTCCAGTTTTTCACTAAGTTCCCCTATTGTAGTGCTCATCACTAAAGTCCCCACACAGACTTGCATGGCAGATGAAAAGAGGGTATATCAGACCAATTCTATTACTATGAGTGCAGTTTGTCTAACTTTGGTACCATATTTAAAAATCATGTGTAACCTCTGTAAATTGAGAAATGTCTACAGAATGTCTACCTGATTGCATATCTATTTCTATGACTTCCCACCTGGCTTATAGACAAATGACAGCTGAGTAAGAGCACTACAGTTCTGGGTGAAAGTCATGTGCACCCTACGGGCCATGCTGCAGCGTGATCCGCCAGGCCCCAGTACCATGTGATTGCTGTGGTTGCTGTCACAGCAATGACATGACAGTTGTAAACAATAAATGTATTTAATTCTTTGTGTACTATTGTCATGACCTCTGTGATCGGTCACAGGGATCACATGGTACAGACAGGGCCAATCACAGTCCATCTGTACCATGTGATAGCTGTGAAAAATCACAGCTATCACAGTAGTCTTTCCTTAGAATGAAAAGGTGGCATTCATAAAAATGGTTGCTTATAACAGTTAACACTATATAACACGTATAACACTTTAGCCTTGGAAGAATTTACCCCCTTCCTGATCAGCACTTTTTGCCATTCTGCACTGCACCACTTTAACTGACAATTGCAAGGTAATTACAGGGAGCGGTAATCAGTGACAGTGTCATTAGGCAGAACGGGGAGACGCTTGTTTACATTAGCATCTCCCTGTTCTTCCTCAATGTGAGACAATCATGGGTATGCCTGCGTACATCGAGTCCATGGGACCCGCGATCACGGAGCTCCTGGGAGGTGCGTGCTCGCACCACCAGCGGGTGCACACTCGCCCACAACTTGCTTCTTAAAGGGCAATGTACAGGTACATTAATCTACCTGTACATGCCCTTCTGCCACAGTATATCTGCGTGAGGTGGTCCGAAAGCGGTTAAGCAATCATAGTGTTGAAAAAAATCCTGATAAATTCCCAAGACTAGTACAGTGTCACTATGGTAACACTACATTGCTCTGGTCACAGTATGTAAAAAAAAAAAAAAAACTGAAAAAAAATTGTAACAAAAAACAAAAAGTTAAAAAAATATACCATGATATATTTTTTACATACTGTCACCAGTCAATGTTCCTGATCACCACCACCACAACAGTCATATTATGAAACTGTACTGCTCTGGTGAGAAAAATGTGCCAAAAATTACAACTTCAAAAAACTCGCTATGACACTTGCTAAATACCTTGGACTGTCTACTTTGTTAAAATGAGTCATTTGAGGAGTTTTTGTACTGTCCTGGCAAGAAATGAGGCAGTCAGTACCTCAGAATTGATCAATTTTCAAATAAATAAACCATAGTTTGTAGACTCTATAACTTTCACAGAGACTAAATAATATACAATGATTTGGGTTATTTTACCAAAGAAATTTAGCAGAATACAGTTTAGCCTAAATTTATGAAGACAATTAATTTATTTTCTAAATTTTATAAAATGAAAAAACGTGTTTTTTCTTCAAGTTTTTGAGTATTTTTTCATTTGAAATGTAATGACCACCATACCACCAAAAAAAGGCTCTATCTGTCTCAAAAAATGATCAAAAAGTAATTTGTGTACAGTGTTACATGACTGAGTAATTGTCATTCAAAGTGTGGCTAATCTGAAAGCTGAAAATTGCCCTGGGCAGAAAGGGGGTGGCTTTAAGTGGTTCGTATTAAAATGGTTAATTGGGCTTTAAATAGAAAAAAACAACAGCGGTAGAATTGCTAACTTCAGAACATATCTTTTAAATGAATATATGCAACTATAATATAGTGATGAGCTGAGAGGGGCTTTCTTTGATAATCAGCTTGTCACACAATCAGTGATCATTCAATGATCATAATGCAGTCATTTGTCTATTCTTAGTATAACCAGCATGCTCTATAACCGCTAGCTACCTATATCTGTCAAACGATGGCCAGGCGGCTCTCATTCTGGGTGGGCATCATATGACGTCCCTCCATTTAAACAGGGAATGCGTGGGATCATCACTGCTGGCCACTGAGGGGGGTGAACAGCCATTGGGCATGGCTGTTTACCACGTGATCAGCCGTGATGTCACGGCCGACCATAGGTGGTACCACCCCACTTTGCACGGCTCATGCATGCGATCTGGAGTGCACTGCACGTGCACGTTGGTGGCGGCATGTTCATGGGAACGCTGATTATCACTGATGCTGGTAAACAGCCACTGGCTGGCGGCTGTTTACCACGTGATCGGCTGTGATTCTTTCACAGCCGATCACTAAATGTCAACAAACCGCGGTAACGAGATGGTGTGTGAGGAGGAGATTTCATTAACATCTCATTACCGCCTACAGTGTACACCAACACACACTGATTGCACCCCCCAATAAAGAGGACCTTTCACCACCCATCAAAGTACCTGTCACAGTTCATCTGAGTATCTGTCACAGTCCATCAGAGTACCTGAGTACCTGTCACAGTCCATCTGAGTACCAGAGTACCTGTCATAGCTCATTTGAGTAACTGAGTACCTGTCACAGTCCATCTGAGTACTTGAGTACCTGTCACAGTTCATCCAAGTACCTGTCATAGTCCATCTGAGTACTCGAATACCTGTCACAGTCCATCTGAATACCCGAGTACCTGTCACAGTCCACCTGAGTACCCGAGTATCTGTCACAGTCCATCTGAGTACCCAAGTGCCTGTCACAGTTCATCTGAGTACCCGAGTACCTGTCACAGTCCATCTGAGTACTTGAATACCTGTCATAAAAAAACTCAACATGCTACTTACTTAATACCTTGGAATGTTTACTTTCTAAAAAGGGGTCATTTGGGGGTATTTGTACTTTCCTGACTTGTTAGTGTCTCAAGAAATGAGGTTTTGCGCAATATCTGCAAGATTTGCGCAAATTTGTTTTATTGTATGTGATTGGTGATCGCTATTTGATTTTGCAGCATTTCCGTTTATTTAAGCACTTATCACAGAGCAGAGGTCCTTACATATTTGAAGAAATGAGATACACTTGATGTACCGAAGGCCTGATAAGACGTGATGAATTTTCAGTGATTGGCACCATAGTTTGTAGACTCTATAACTTTCACAAAGACCAAATAATATACACGAATTTGGGTTATTTTTACCAAAGATATGTAGTAGTATACATTTTGGCCAACATTTATGAAAAAAATTACAAATTTGTAACATTTTATGGCAGAAACAAAGAAAAAAGCATTTTTTTCACAAAATGTACAGTCCTTTTTATTTATAGCACAAAAAAAATTACTAACAAAAGAAAGCTCTATTTGTGTGAAAAAAAGGACGCCAGTTTCATATGGGTACAGTGTTGCATGAGTAAGTGTCATTCAAACTGTGAGAGTGCTGAAAGCTGAAACTTGGTCTGCGCAGGAAGGGGGTGTAAGTGTACTGTATTGAGGTGTATAAAAACGCCACCCTGTGTTGAATCTCACCCCATCTGGGTGATATGCGTACGTCTAAGATTAGACAGGCAGACTGTCACTTCAAACACAAATGTGTCAAATGCTCTTTGAAATGTGGCTTTTCAGATCAGTCTTTATTATTCCTTGTGTTATTCAGTAAATGCCTATTTTCACCCCAACTCCTATTTTTTTTCATCTGCTCTCATTCACAAGTCCAATTTCTACAAAATGTTGAAAATTTTTCTTTTAGCACACTCTTATGTCAATGGTTCTCCCTGCCAAAATGAATACTTCACTCATATACCAGCAAGGTAGTTCTTGGCTACTATGTTCTTGACAGTATAAATAGAGCTATTTTCTGTTCTGTTTTTAGTCGTGCTCTGCTTTTATGTACTTTTGGTGCTACAGAATATGCTAGTGCTTTACGCTATTACTACTATTCATCAACTTTATCCTCTATCAACATCTTATTACCATATTTATCATTATCATATTACCAACATCATCTTCATCCTAAAAGGACTACTTCATGTATTTAATTATTTTTTAATTCAGAAGATGTGCCATTTTTCCAAATAACATTTCGCCTCTTCAGTTCATCCTAACATATGAAGCATCTTTTGGGAAATGAGAGGATTTTCAATTCAGAATCCAGCCTGGAATAATATGTTTTTTATTTTATAGGTTTTAATGAGAAAGAAAGTGGGAAAATTAGAAATGCATTTTCCAGTAATTTTTCCCTAAAGCTACTTTTATGGAATTAGAGCAATTACACATTTTTATCACAAAATATAATCTCCATCGCTGAGTAACAAGATTTCACACAAGTATGTTTTACACAACAAAGTAGAACATGTGAAATGTAGGAAGTATATTCAGTTTGGTTGAATATTACCCTTAATTATACATTACAATGTTTGTCCAACCTGTAGACTGCATTCCTAAAATGTATGGTATAGCAAGGGACTAGATGTGTTATACAGAGTTCTCTCTATTTTATGCAGCAGAGAAATCTCTGTGATTGGAAGAGACATGGCTACATGATTTTGACATTTCAATTGATGGGGCTTTCCTCGCATCTTTTTTTCTTTTCATTTTATTCTATTTTTAACAGTGTTATGCTGACTTCATAATCCCTAAACCAAAGAAGCACTAAACACATTTCTAGCACTCTGTTGTGCTTTAAGGATGTGTGTTTTTTTTAAAGTAGCAGTATGGCTTGGTAAGGCAATTTTTTAATTGAAATCAAAATGTGTAGCATTGTTAAACCATGACCTTAATGATTAAAGTGCAAAAAAAATCTAATATAATGCAATAAAGATAAAAACGTGAAAACATTTAAAAGGCAAAAAGAAAAATTATTATTAATAGTCCAAATGTCCTAATTCCACATCTAGTGAACTCAAAATGTGTGCTGTTCCAATGTTCAATTTGTGAAGGCACCTGGTGCTCCCCACAGGATAGACAGGGTAAGTATATCTGCTTAGTAGATTTTAAGAACCTCCAGGTCTATCTGTGCATTAGTGAGCTTTCACCCCTCACTATTGACTCAACCGCGTCCACTACCCAGCCTGCTTAATTGGATTCCACAGGTGTATACTCCAAATTGTTCTGATAAGGATGCATTGGATGCTACCGTTTAACAAGTAGTGGCAATGGATAGGGAGGTTATCTTGGCCCCTAAGGATCAATCTGTCAAGCAGGGGGGATTTCAAAGGTCTTTCCACACTACCTATTCTAGTCAGCAGCGAATTGTTAACCAACTGCTTAAAAAGCACTGGGGAGGGATGATATTCTGGGTCCTGCTCTCCCTGAACAACCAAAAGTGATCTTCAGGAAGGCACCCGGATTGAGACATCTAATAGCGCCCAATGCAGTGGAACCACCAATCATTTTCGGTGGGTCATTTGGACTATTAATAATAATTTATAAGTATCCTATGTACTGGATGGAATTGACCCACGATGATGTCAGATGCTGCTGATGAAACGTGTTGGGTCCCGTGATACGTGCTAGGTAATTTCTGCCACTAGATGGAACGCAGGTGGAATGCAGACAGCATCCCTGACATTTCTTATGGGCATGATTTTCATGTAAGTGCAATCTGTAGTTTTAATAAATCTGCTTTTTAATATTTTTAAAAATATGAGGAGCTTCTGTTTTCTTCTTTTTGGCTTAGATACCACACTCATTTGGGGGAATATTATTGCCTTGAGTTTCTGTTTCTGGACAACTGGTTGTTTTTGCTGTTTTGACTACCTGTTATGGGTGTCAATTCCGTCCGGTGAGTAGGGTACTAGTAGCTGGTAAAACGAGACACATTTTTCTTTGGAGACACAATTGTTTTTCACTGTCACGTTTGATGAACTAAAAAATATATTGGCACGTGTTTTAAGATTACTCATTTGGTGGTGGACTATTGGACTTTTGTTCATTTATTCTCTCATTTATTTGCGTATGTTATTTTTGAAACACATTGTTATTCTTTGATATTATTTATTGTTTAGCCCGGTATTGAATCACAATTGTTTTCTTTATACATTTAAAGCCTTTGCACTTTATTACCTGCTGCTTCACTTTCACATTGAATTATACTGTTTAGCAATTTCTAGGGAGTGCAGGAGGAAGGGGTTTGTAGATCCCTTTACTTTTTCTTCCACCATTTTCTTTCCGCTTCTATTTTTCATGTTGCTGCCATTCAACCACCCCTACTCTAAACACAGAGTACTTTTCATTCTAGAAAAGAATAATACACGCTCAGGGAATGGGTGAGAAAGGAGGAAGGGGCTAGTGAGTAACTTCAATGCTTCACAGTAGACACTGAATTAAACCCCCACAGCACCAGAAGATCACTGCTGTGCTATGAGTGGAGGGACGATTTCTACAGTAAGCACCAACCAGCAGGACATGAGAAAAACTTCATTAGAGGGAGTATTGTCCCTGTTGCTGTATCCACAACAACATATTTAACTAAACTTCAGCTTCAATCATTCATAGGAGATATATACCAATTAGGTTGTAGGTACAGAAGTGCCTAGGCACCTTCACATAGGAGGAAGTGCACTGCTATTTTTTAAGGAGGAATTATAGATAAAAAACATACTTTTCAGGGTACTGTTTAGGCACAATTACCATTTCTAAATGTTCTCTATTACATAACAAATCTTGATTTTAAATATTCAGAGAAATAAGAATGCTGACACTGCTAAATTTCTTCCTGATGCTTGTCTGTCCCTAGATTAAGTATATCTCAGTTTCTAATATAAAAGAATGCCAGAGTCACTCTGCAGGTCCTTTTATTTCATGATCTTTTTTGGTCCTTTCTCATCAAACTGACCTTCTTCTAGCATTGCAACATTGATCATCCATATCTATTTTATTTCAATCTTTGTTATTTGAAAATTGTTGTACAGTACATTTTTGTCGGTCTACAGACAAAAAATGTAGTTCTTTACCTGTTCTTTCTTGCTTCAACTTTGCATTATGATTGTCATTATTAACCCCCCTGGCAGGAATTCCTGAGTCTGGCTCGGGGTGGAGATTTTGTACCAAAAGCGGTAACCGCATCGCTGAATGCAGGGAGACTTTACTTACCTTATCCCCTGGATCCAGCGATGTCCCCCCGCTGTACGAGCGAGCCGTGCTCTGCTCGATCTATCACAGAGCCGAGCTCCGTTCCCTGCGAGTGTTGCGACGCACAGGGACGGAGAATGGCGCCAAATTCAAAAAGTGAAACACACACATTACCTACAGTATAATGCAATATTACAGATTACATTGCTGTATGTAATTATTTCACATCCCCTTTGTCCCTAGTGGTCTGCCCAGTGTCCTGCATGCAGTTTTATATTATAAGAACTGTTCTTTATGCCTGGAAACTGGAGACTGTCCATAGCAGCCAAAACTGTCCCTTTACATCAAAAATGATTTTAGACCAGCTAGAAAACAGCGATAATAAATTAGAATCACTCGCAGAATTGAGCGACAGCAATTTGTGTGGAGATCCATCATCAAATACTGAAAAGTAATGACAGTGACAATTCTGAAACTGAGCAAATTTCAGTGTTTTTGATTTGATTACATTATTGAATTTTTTTATTATTGTTATATTATTATTTGGTATAATTATTTATAGTTATGTATTATATTATAATTTATGATTTCATTTTTCAAACATTATCATACCCGGGATGTCTGCTAGACTCTGGTTTGGACAGATTTAAGTGAGTTATTCCTAAGAATTACAGGACTACAATATAAAACGCCAAATTTTCATGCAAAAAAATTATACTGCTTTCAGCACCTAAAATCTGAAATAATCATACCGCCAGGGAGGTTAATTGTAATTTTTATGAGCACTTTCATCTCAAACTAATGACTGAGTGTTTTTTTAAACACATTTTTTATATAATTATTATTATTCATAGCTATTGTTGTTCTTATTCACATTGCATTTGTTATTATTATTTGTATTATTAATAACCTATGCTATAAATTGTTGGGCATCCTATTACTAGTGTATGAAGATTCTGTGAAGACTTCCATGCCTTTGCAATTATAGAGCTTCCTTCATTTGTCACTTTGTGATTTTACAGGCAAAGCTGAGTAGCACTTAAGTTTTCTTGCTGATATGTGTGATTGTGTTTTATTGTGAGCCCTGAAATTACTTTGACCTAGTAATTTCAAGTTTCACAATTCGTATCAATATTATAGGCAAACAAATTAAAATAAAGCCTATAAAGCAACAGATAACTACATTCAATTTGCCATAAAGTTCTTTTGCTGTCTCTTATATCTCAATCAACACCGTAAACACTGAACAGCTTCTTTAATATAGTCCACAGCTTTCTCTGGGCTCTCTTCCAACTATAACTTCAATACAAAAGGTGCTCCAAGCCTAGAAAATAAGCATTAGAATTTGTATTGCAAAGCATAATTGCTCATCCATTGTCTAGTAAGTGTATGACTTCTACCAAGCTGGTGCCATTTGAGTTGTCCTCACCTGAACCTGACACATTATATTGTATGCAGAAAACTAGAGAAGTGACCTACTACTAATACAGCTTTCAATAAATGCTGCTCCTGTAGTGTGTCATTATGATTCATCTTTTCTTCTGTTTTGGCTAAAGGTACAAATGCATATTTTGAGCACAAAACCATTCATGATTTATCAGCATGTATAAGCTACACCTAGGTATTTGTCAATTGTGAAAAATAAACCTCATAAATAAAGATGTTCGTATTTTCAATAGAATAACATTTTTAAGCCAAATCTGATAAGGATTTTAAATTCAATGTATTCTGTTGCAGAAACATCATTTATCGCCTTGTTTATAGTTTACTATCACAGCCACTAAACTGCATAGTATACATTCGATTTTTGAGTTATTTTTAATTTAAGACTACCAAACGTTTAAGAAAATTAGACATATTTATCTTAATTTAAATACCCAGTCTTTAATTATTTTAATACAGCAGAAATCATGTTACTTAATATATACATAGATATATACATAGCTACTTAGATATACATCCTCTTCTCCTCAGAGCAAAAGTATTAGGCCGCGTACACACGCGGGGACTGTTCGCTCAACTTTGTTCGTCAAACAGTTTCAGCGGACAGTCCGCTCAAAATTAGCATGGACGGACTTGGCCACACACGACGAACGAACAGTCCGCTGAAACCGTGCGCGATGACGTGAACGGCACGTATGACGGGACTAGAAAACGACGTCCTATACACTGCAATGCAACCTTCGGCGTATAAATTCTTTCTGAGCATGCGCGGAACTTAGTTTGACGAACAAGCCTACACACGCGGGGACTGTCCGCTCAAACCAAGTTTCAGCGGACAGTTTTTCGGAAATTCCAAAAAACTTTGTTCAGCAGACTGTTCGCTGAAACTGTCCGCTGAAAGCCCACACACAAGCGGACTGTCCGCTGAAACACTGTTCAGCGGACAAAGTTGAGCGAACAGTCCCCGCGTGTGTACGCGGCCTTAGTGTCAGACTGTAAGATAGATCTGGCTCAAAAAAAAAAGCTTGTTGGTTGATTTTCATTGGCCTTCTCCATTAGACCATATATATTAGCAAATAGCAGTACAAACACCTATCTCTAAAAAAAATCTTAAAGTGTATGAGCTTTAACCAGTTCTGGACTGCCCACCGCACATTTACTGTGGCAGGGTGGCCCAGCTGTGCAAAACAATGTACCTGTACCTTGTGGCTTCTTCTGGGTCTGGGGCGCACATGCCTGCTGTCGGCGACCAGCACCCACGGTGATTGGACACAGCAGGAGCCAATCCGTGGGTCCGGTGGATGAAATGTCTGCTGGGACCCACCGATCATTGACAGGAGACAAGACAGACAACCTCTTCCTCCAGTTAACCACTTGCCGACCAGCTCATGCCGATATACGATGGCAAAGTGGTTTGTTCCCGCAAAACGCTATATATAAAAGACAGCAACCAACCTCATTCACTAAGCTAGGGGGGAATTTCCTTTGCAAAGTGAAAATTCCTTGCAAGGTTAAAAACCTGTTTATTTTTAGTAAATTAAGCCCTATATCACCAGAAGAATTGGAAAGGATGACAGTTAAAACAGGAACAGCATTATAGTTGGTTTCACAGAAATGTAATATTTTCATCATATTCTTTATTAAACATTGACATGGTCTTCTGATATAAATAAAGTGGCATTGTGTTTACTGCTTTCTATAGTATTTCAATAGAAAGCTTTAGGCAAAAAACAGCATGAATGTTATCACGTATAGTTTTAATGTCACAATTAAAGTTTTAGACTCAACTCTACTAGTTATTAGGGAACTTTTTATACTCTATAAAATCTAGCATCTGTCTTAATTTTAGCTGGCATTATAGGAAAGTTTTCCCTTACCAGCTGCAAACTCTTTCATTGTAATTAAGTATAAAAAGTGATAGACAAGCTATTGTGATAATGAATCCCAAGATACATATATCAATATGATGTCTACCAAATACTGGTATTCATAAAAAA
Organism: Lithobates pipiens; assembly: GCF_037356315.1. Lineage (NCBI taxonomy): Eukaryota > Metazoa > Chordata > Amphibia > Anura > Ranidae > Lithobates > Lithobates pipiens. The sequence goes on from NW_027507748.1 coordinate 172,198,440, forward strand.
ACTTTTATAGCACTGGTATGGTATATTGTAACTTACTTCCTGCATAAAGCAGCACAATATAAAATATAACCAAATATTTCATTAAATAAGGCCTTTTCTAATATAGACCCAGTGCTTTTTTTCTCAGAGAATAGGTGCAGGTAATCCCTCCTTCTGAGTCAATCCTTTTCTCTGTCCCCTACCCCACTCCCAGTTCCACCTTTTTTGGAGAACACAGAACCATGCATTTTGTGGTGCTATGTAATTTGTATGGGATTTGTTAATGATAGCAAGAACAACAGTAAAATGGATACCCTTTAGCCAGAAACCATAGATCCCTCATCAGCAATAAATTCCCCTAGCAACAAGATACCCCCGGTAACAATAGATCTACCCCAGCAACAATAGACCCTAACAACTGTAGTTCTCCCAGCATCAATAGACCCTCCAGCAACCATCAACAATAGACACCTTCCTCAACAGGAAATCCCTCCTAGCAACACTAGATCCTCCACCAGCAACAATAGACCCCTGGAAACAATAGATCCCCTAGCAACCAAAGATCCTCAGACAGCCATCAACAATAGACCCTTCAGCACACCCCACCACCCCTTGCCATTATATGCATTCAGTACTGGAGGTGTCAGAACTTGATTTGGTCAAACTTCAAACTGTTTTTTTATCAACTGCTCTATGTCTGTGAATGTTTTCAATCATTCAGGTCATGGGTATATCTAGTCTTAGTCAAAAGTGTCAGTTTGATATCAGTTTAAGCATTCAGAATTCTTGACAAGCATTTTGCCCACAGCGGACCTTCTTTTGACCTGTACTTGACCTGCTTTAAGCGGGTTTTGCTTTCCTTTAGCTTTGTGTGGAGATTCTGAGCATAGGAATTCTTTCCTTCCAGGGGTATTTTACTTCATTGGTAAAGAATTTGACAGGGTAACTTTAACCACGTCAATATCAGGCACTTCCCCCCTTCCTTTTCTCCTTCACTGATGGGCACTTATGAGGCTGCACTGATGGGCACTGATACGGCGGTAGTGAAGTGGCACTAATGAGGTGGCACTGATGAAGTGGCACTGCTGTGCACTGATTGGCAGCACTGATAGGTGGCACTGATATGCAGCACTGATGGGCACTCATAGGTGGCACAGATGGGCACTCATAGGTAGCACTGAAGGGCACTGATAGGCGACACTGATTGCCACTGAAAGGCTGTGCTGATGGGTACTTATGGGTGGCAATGATGGGTGGCAATGATGGACACTGATAGGTGGGCACTGATGGGCATGGTTGGGCACTGATAGGTGGCACTGATGTACACAAATAGATGGCACTGATGGGCATCACTAATAAGGAGGCACTGCCAGGCATTAGTGATGGGCACTGATTGTCACCATTTTTGGGCACTAATTGCCACCATTTGTGGGCACAGATTGGGATCCCTGGTGGCTATGGGTGGCATACCTGGTGGACATCAGTGGTGGCCATCCCTGGTGGTCCTGGTGGCATTCCTGGTGGTCCTGGGTTGGTCATCCTTGGGGCGATGTGCTGATTACCAATCAACACAGACCCCCCGATTCGGAGAGCAGCCAATCAGCTCTACTCTACTCACGTCTGTCAGATGCGAGTGAGGAAAGGCCGATATATGGCTCTTACTGTTTATATCTTGATCAGCTGTGATTGGATACAGCTGATCACATCTGATTGAGACTCTTTACCTATATCAGAGTTGTGGTGTGTCAGACTGACATGCCGCAACAACGATCACCACGCTGCGACTTGTTATCCGGGTCACGTCATATGACGTCAAGTCAGGATAACAGAACCACTTTGCCAATGTCATATTGCTATATGGCGGGCGACAAGTGGTTAAACCAGGAGACATCCATTAAGAGTATCTTACAGTTAAGCCCTGTGCCATTTCTCCAGCTGTTTCACAATTTTTTTTTTCATGTTACTGTGGGCCAGCTGCATTCTAGTGTGTTTTTTTTAACCACTTAAGCCCTGTACCGTTTGGCTGGCCAAAGACCAGAGCACTTTTTTGCGATTTGGCACTGAGTCGCTTTAACTGACAATTGTGAGGTCGTGCAATGTGGCTCCCAAACAAAATTGACATCCTTTTTTTCCCAAAATAGAGCTCCTCTGTGGTTTTTATTTTTTGCGCTATAAGCAAAAACATAGAGACAATCTTGAAAAAAACACATCATTTTTTACTTTTTGCTATAATAAATATCTCCAAAAAATATTAAAAAAAATGTTTTTCCTCAGTTTAGGCTGATAAATATTCTACATATATTTGGTAAAAAAAAAACACAATAAGAAAAAAACAAAAGTTATAGCATCTACAAAAAAGGGGATAGTTTTATGGCATTTTTATTAATTTAATTATTTTGTATTATATTATTATATTAATAATTATTATTAATGTCGGTGATCAGTGATTTTTATCATGACTGCGACATTATGACAGACAGATCGGGACACTTTTGGTGCGATTTTGGGACCATTCACATTTATACAGCAATCAGTGCAATAAAAAATGCACTGATTACTGTTTAAATGTGACCGGCATTGAAGAAGTTAACCACTAGGTGGCATTGTAGGGGCTAAGTGTGTCCTAGGGACTGATTCTAACTGTGGGGGGAGGGGCTGTGTGGCACCACACTGATCACTGCTCCAGATTACAGGGAGCTGTGATCAGTGCCAGTGCCATTAGGCAGAAAAAGGAAATGGTTGTTTACATTGGCATTTCCCTGTTCTTCCTCACCTTGAGACGATCACAGGTATCCCTGTGATCATGCTCGTGGAGCTCCCGGCAGGCTTGCGTGCATGCGCACCCGCAAGCCGCCTCTTAAAGAGCAATGTACAGGTATGCTAATCTGCCTGTACATGCCCTTCTGTTGCTTGGACTTGACTTACAAAAACTGCAGCATGCCAAAATTTTAAGACAATTTTATTTTAATTATTCTCCACATATCTGACTTGATCCATAAAAAAAGTGCTCATTCCTTCCAGGAAAACTCTTTGACCTTTCTGTTTCTTGATGAAATTCACACATCATGTATTGTACACTCATTCAATAAGCTATCCTATATGATTTTATTTTTATCTTAAAAACTGTATAAAAGGAGAAAATATAAGAACAACTCTAGAAGAGCATATGCGTGTGATCTAGTGCATTCGATAGATGTTAGCCAGTTGTCACCCTGAGGCTTTTTCTTCTGTACTTTGATTTTATCTGGCTATACTGTCCCAATTTTAAGCTTTCTGGCTCATTTTTCATGTTTAAAAATACATTTCACTACCTAATGACACAATACTTAGTGACCATGCATGTAAGGCTGCATTTGGAAGCATATTATTGTTTCTACTCAAGTGTGTGTGTGTGTGTGTGTGTGTGTGTGTGTGTGTGTGTGTGTGTGTGTGTGTGTGTGTGTGTGTGTGTGAATATATGTGTATATCATATACTTTAGTACACATGCAAGAACTGCAAGTGCAAATGCATGGTCACCTTAGGTCAGGGGTAGGCAACCTCGGCCCTCCAGCTGTTTTGAAACTGCAAAGCATGATGGGATTTGTAGTTTCACCATATCTTGAGAGCCAAGGTTGCCTACCCCTGCCTTAGAGTGTAAAGTTGTTCTAAATCAAAGGCCGTTTTAATTGGTTGGCTTTGAAAAATTAACTTGAAGTTGTATATTAACAACATTTATCACGATTGTTAACATCTTAGATCTGATTCTGCAGGAAATATCAAGTTAGAATTTATGAATAGGACTGGGCAGATTAGAGTGAAGTATTAAATTATATACACTTTTTATACTTGTCAAGGATACTTAGGTTAACATTGGTCTCATAAAAGAAACGATGATACTCTGAGCTCTCAAAAAATGGGTCACTTGGGTTCCAGGAGGTTCGAATACATCATTTACAGTTTAACACTACAAGCTTTAACCAGCTCATATTGTGAGCTTAAAATAATATATATATATATATATATATATATATATATATATATATATATATATATATATATTCAGTAGAAGAAGAGCAGGGAGCAGAAGGGAATCAGACACAGAGTGAGTGGGTTGGTAGAGTGTAAAACAGAGCATGCAAGATGTGAAAAGAAGAGAATCCCCAGTTGGAGGACACCAAACACTTAGACCCCTTTCACACCACACTGCTGATAGCGTTTTACCGCCGGATTTGCCAGCGGATTTGCGGCACATTTTGGCCACTAGCGGGGCGCTTTTACCCCCCGCTAATGGCCGCAAAAGGGTTAAAACCGCCGGCAATACGCCGCAATAGCGGCGTTTTGCCGGCGGGATTACAGCGCTGCCCCATTGATTTCAATGGGGAGCAGCGGTGGAGGAGCGGTAAACACACCGCTCCAAAGAAGCTGCTGGCAGGACTTTTTTCTGAAGTCCTGCCAACGCACCGCTGTAGTGTGAAAGCCCTCGGGCTTTCACACTACAGGCAATGGTGCAGCTTCTTTAGGGCGTTTTGCAGGCGCTATTTCTAACGCTATAGTGCCTGCAAAACGCCCTGGTGTGAAAGGGGTCTTAGTCATTAGCAAGATGAGGCTAAAAGGGAGTGTCCAACATACATAATTAATCCTATCCAAGTATATTGGTGATATGTGGGATGGACCTTTGATGTTTGTGAGGATGTATGCATGTGATAGGTAGGATATTGCCTTGCTTCCATTTAGCATGCAAAAAAATAAATACATAAAAACATTCTGCCAAGGTTGAGGCTTGGTTTGTAGGGATAAAAATAGCTAGAGCATGAAATTATATCTATCCACTTTATTGTCTGATTAAAAAAAGATATCCAGTATGGATTATGAAAACTGTACCCAGTTATAGGTGTCACTAGCTGAAGAAAGAAAAAAAAAAACAAGTGGGACTTAAATGGGTGCCAGAAATTACCACTTTAAATTGACAACATTAAAAGTTTTTTTCTTGTAATTATAAATCATATTAAGAATATAAACAGAACTGGTGCTGTTCATGAATTGTGTATCTGAATACCTCTAGGGAAGAAGCTTGCCTGGAGCAATTGGATGCACTTCATCTCTAATTGGAGCATTTGGTGAACCCAATCATCTCCTTATGGATCGGTATGAATCCAAGGCAAAGAACTTTCCGTATGATGGTCAAAAAGGCTATGTATCATCCCATTTTTCCACTTTCTATGGAATGTATGTGGTCCCACATTCTATGCCAAAAATGTAGGGCCTATATAGAAAGTACATCACTCACAGATTAAAATGCATATTACACCAGTGTTTTATAATTTACAAAGTTGGACAAAAAGATTTCCCATTTAGGTAAACTATTCTGACTTAATTAATTAATTAATTAATTAAGAGAAACCACCACCACATTTACATGTTTGATGCTCCTAATAAATAGCAACAATCACTGGGATCTAACTCAGTCTTGTGGTATTCTTTCTTTAAGATCTTTTATTTTTTACTTTGCCAGTGATCTCTGCATTAGTGCAACTGTTTCTCTTCATTTTCATTATCTGATCAATTATGCTTAATGCAAAAATATTGGCTATAAATAATGGATTGGTGCATGGTTCCCGTGCTTACAACTGTCCCTGCACAAAGTGTCATTTCTGCAAGAAAAAAGTCATTTAAAATCACTTGCGGCTATAATGAGTTGTCGGCTCCCCGTAATACAGAGAACAGTCATTGAAAGTCATTGATAAAAAAAGAAAAAAGGGTGGGGTTCCCTCCTAAAGGGTCTGGTATGGATATTTAGGGGGAACCCCACGTCATTTAAAAAAAAATCACATGCTTTTTTTTTTATCAATGACTTTCAATGACTTCTCTGTATTATGGGAAGCTGACAATTCATTATAGGCGCGAGTGATTTTAAATGACTTTTTTTCTTCAGAAATGACACTTTGTGCAGGGACAGTTCTAAGCACAGGAAACATGCGCCCCTTTACAGGCATACTATACACACCCCCCAGGTACAAAATTTAAAGGAATATTACACTTTTATTGTTTCACTTTAAGCATTATTAAAATTACTGCTCCCGAAAAAAATGCAGTTTTTAAAACTTTTTTTTCCATTGATACATGTCCCCTGGGGCAGGACCTAGGTCCCCAAACACTTTTTAGGACAATAACTTGCATGTTAGCCTTTAAAATGAGCACTTTCGATTTTGAACATTCAAGTCCCGTGGACTTTAATAGGGTTCTAAAGTTCGCACAAAGTTTAGGTCTGTTCGCAGGTTTTGGTGCGTACCGAACCAGGGGGTGTTCGGCTCATCCTTATTAATGAACACTGGTTAATAGAACAGTTTACCAAGAGCCCTAAAAGTAGAAGGATTGAATGGGCGCACATACCCTTTCTTTTGTAGTTGAAAGCCAAATATTGAATGTGTTCAAATGTCATTGCTTTCTAACTGTTTTTATAGTATGTGTACTGTCTCCACCCTGAAACTTATCCTCCAATGAAGTTGACATTCCTTATTTCTGACTGTTGATTCTAACAACTATTTGTACAATTGTATCCCAAATTACAATAAAAATACTTAAACACAAAAGAACTCTATTCTGTCACCATGGAACCAAATAAAGGTATCTATTGTAGTACAAAAAGCTCTTTAACTCTAATGAGTCAAGAAGAATCACAATGTCAAAGTAAACGGTTCTCTGCAGGGTACTTCTGTAACTAATTTTAATTTAGTACACACTATCAGAAAGAAAGAAATCACACATGTTAAACTGAAGCTGAAAATTGTTAAATATAATTTTATCACTATAATTATCATTCTATTGACTGTGCCTTAGTGGCAACTTTATTGTCAAGATGATGCTTTTTATGAGCAGCTTGGTATCATATATTATATCAGTGTGTGAGTTAATCAGCTTCAATCTCCAAATCCAACAAATAAAATAACATATGGTAAATAAAACATAAAATGACTAATAGACAGTGCAATAAAAATGTCATGTGGAGGGATGCTAGTACGCAAGTTAATGTTGGATATTTATTAGTAATTTATTATTGTCATTATTATTATTATTTCTACCATCCACATTATACTCATCATTGCCATCATCATCATCAATGCAGATGAATACTGACACTGTTCTACAGAATGTAGGTTTAATTTGTTAATATGTTTTTGGCACTGGTCTTCCAGATGTTTCATGTCACAGCCATGATTTATAACAATAGATGAATTAGGGCATCCCCAAAAACCAATGATGTGAATTATATGTTTTGTGTATAACTTATTTTGACATAGAATTACAACAGAAAAAAACAATACAATGGACATATATTTTATTAACTACTTGCGGACAACCCACTATATATATATATATATATATATATATATATATATATATATATATATATATATATATATATATATATATATATACTGTGGCAGGATGGCTGCTCTGTGCCAAATCAAGTACCTAGTACATGATCCAACAATTCTGGGGCTGAGGCACACATGCACACCCGTGGCGACCCGCTCCCACTGTTATTTGACACGCTCCCACTGTTATTTGACACGCTCCCACTGTTATATTGATGTCCACAGAACCCACCGATCATTATGCCGAAAGTCAGAACAGTGCTCTCCCCTAAACAAGGCAGATTCCCATTCTGTCAGTAGGGAAGGTATTGATCCTGTGTTCCTGTAAAGCAAAAAAGGAAACCACTACCCCCACCTCTAACTGGCAATTGGAAGGTAACATATATTAGAAAAAAGCCAAGGAAAATTTCCAAACAAAACTCCAAGCTCGCTTACCGACCAGCCCACAGACAACCAAATTAACCCGTCTAGCAGAATGTGGTAAAAATGGGTTTAGTCTCCACACATTTGCAAATACATGCCTAAGCTACAGGCCCCGCCAAGATACCCTGGTATCTGTAGTTCTATCACTAGCTTATAAGTGACTCCACATTGGAAGCACATGCATTCTGATGGATAAATGGCGGGCAGATGGACTGAAGGGAGCCCAGCCCAGCCCAGCCCAGCCCAGCCCTTCTTAAAGGTACAGGGGCACACTGAACACCCAGCACATAGCACAATGGCTGCAAAGGTGTCAGGCAACAGTTATACAGAAAAGGAAGCAACTGTCCCCATTTATAATTGGCCATTACAGCAAGTAGCATTGGAAATCAACATAGGTTAGAAAAAAAGCCAAGAAAAAGTCCAAGGAAAACTACACACTCACTTATTGATTAGCCTGTGGAAAACCAAATTAACCTGTCTAACAGCATGTGTTAAAAACAGGGGTTTAGTCTGCACAGATTTGCAAATGCATGTGTAAGCTACAGGCCCTGCCAAGGCACCCTGGTATCTGTAGTCCTATCACTAGCTTATGAGCGACTTTACAATGGAAGCACATGCATTCTGATGCAGGGCAGGATCAATGCCTTTCCCTAGTAAAAGCACCTCCCACACAGTGCACAAACACTGCCTAGGCCCACAGTTAACCCTTTGATTGTCCCTGAAGTTTAACCCCTCCCCAGTCCAATCCTGCAAAAATAAGTGTATAAAAATAAATAAAAAAATGATAAAACAACTCATAAAGTGAAAAATATACGATTACGTTCATAAAAGGTGCATAAAAAAGTGCATAAAAAATGTGCATAAAAAATGTCCAACTGATAAACCCTTATACAAAAGGGAATTGAGTGAACCAAATATGTAAAAACTTCAGTGCTCCAAATATAAGGAAATGTCAGTGCTCTTCAAAACGGAAAGTCTTTAATATACCATCAACACATAGATTCACTTCTTACCAGATAGCAGTAGTTTCAAGCATTGGAAAATAATCCCACCATGCTCCAATGGACTGGGCTGTAAAAACAAACCAAATTCCAGATAGCAGCAGTATCAGGCACTGGACAATGATCCCATCAGGCTCCAACACCTTAAGCTGTAAAAGTGGACCCAGTTTATCAATGAACACAGGAATCATGGTATCTTTGGAAGACCTGATATGCAATCTGGCAGCTCAATGATAAATCCCAGAGCATAAAGGAAAAAGTGGATAGTCTTGTAGTGCAATATGTTTCAACAAAAGGGTTTATCAAAACAACACACTAAAACTTACATCAATGCAGCCAAACATCAGCAAAAAAAATGCACATAAAAAACAGAGCAGTGTTTTGCACCAGCCAGCTTAACCAGTTCCCGACTGGCGCACGCCGATGTACGTCGGCAGAATGGCATGGGCAGGCATATTGGCGTACAGGTACGTTAATTTTTATATGCCACCCTGCCATCGCTTGCGCGCTGCCGGCGGCGTGCTCGAGTGCCGCTGGGACCCCCGTGAGTCCAGTCACGGGTCCCGCAGACTCGATCGCCATGGGGATACCCGCGATGGTCTCACGGGGCGGCTGAACGGGGAGATACCGTTGTAAACAGCATCTCCCTGTTCTGCCTAGTAACAAGTGACGCTGATCTCTGCTCCACATGATTGGAGCAGAGATCAGTGTTCACTAAAACAAAGCCCAGCCCCCCACAGTTAGTAACACGTCCCTAGGAACACTTAACCCCTACACTGCCACCCCTTGGTTAACCCCTTCACTGCCAGTGTCATTTACACAGGAATCACTGCATTTGTATAGCACTGATTACTGTATAAATGACAATGGTTCCAAAAATGTGTCAAAAATGTCTGATGTGTCCGCCATAATGTTGCAGTCACAATAAAAATTGCTGATCGCCACCATTACTAGTAAAAAAAAGAAAAAATTAATAAAAATGCCATAAAACAATCCCCTATTTTGTAAACGCTATAACTTTTGTGCAAACCAATCTTATTGCAATTTTTTTTTACCAAAAATATGTAGAAGAATATGTATCGGCCTAAACTGAGGGAAAAACATGTTTTTTTATATATTTTTAGGGGATATTTATTATAACAAAAAGTAAAAAATAATGTGTTTTTTTCAAAATTGTCGCTCTATTTTTGTTTATAGCGCAAAAAATAAAAGCCACAGGAGTGATCAAATACCACCAAAAGAAAGCTCTATTTGTGGGAAAAAAAGGACGTCAATTTTGTTTGGGAGCCAAGTCGCACGACTGCGCAATTGTCAGTTAAAGCGACACAGTGCTGAATCACAAAAAGTGGTCTGGTCTTAAGCCAGCAAAATGGTCCGGTCTGAAAGTGGTTAAACGGTTAGACATTTCACAATGGCCCCCCCACCTGACTAGTTTCCCCGTAATAGGCTTCAGCTGGGAAAGTCTGCCACAGGGGAAACAAAGGCAGTGAATTTCACTAGTTTAGCTATTACCTGATCCAAAGTTACAGAGTTAATTGAAGGCTCCTGACTCTTGCATCCTCTTGTGTGTATGACACTATCACACAATATGAAATTGTATTTATTTATTTTACTTAAAAACAACAACAACAACAACAAATTGACACAGCAGATATTTGCAAACAATTGAATTATATGTATTAATATTCTTGTTACACAAATGGAAGTTGTATTATGATAATACTAATGTTTAAAAAAATTACCATATAATTATGATTCATTACCATATTTCTCAAGCTGAGTCTCAGGTAAATACACAGATGAAATACATATATAGGACCTGCCAAAGTTTGTATTTTTCTGGCTGAGTTAACAGTCTAGACCTGAGTTAACTCAATTCAAATTGTATTGTCTGCCGCTATATAGCGATCAAGCACAAAATTAAGACCACCTTCCATAACATTGTGACCACCTACCCCCCTTGCCTTCAAAATAGCACTGGAAAATCAAGGAATGGGCTCCACTTCACAAAGCATCCCACTGCCTTTGCCGACTTTCTTTTTTCCCATAGTGCACCCTGGTGCCATCTTCTCCCCAGGTAACCAACATGATATAAATACATGTGATTTATCAGTCCTGTTCTGATGTTAATATATCCATTTTTTTTAAATCAAATTTTATTTAAAATATTTTTTTTTTCAGTACAAAATGACATAGAGACAACCTGTCACATAGATCAACAGAACTAATAATAGAAAAAAAGAAAAGAAAACTAAGCAAGTAACAACAAGAATACAGCCCACCAGTTGTCGTTAAGCAGATACAGTATATCATCCATACACCTCTATAATACTTGGCAAGCTAATAGATATACCACAAGTAACAATAAGTACAACATTCTCAACAAACAATAATAGATGGACCTATCACATCTATCAATGTAGACCATATTGCAACATTTTGTAGAGGATTGTGAAAAGGTATGTATGTTTCTCAAACAAAATATATTTATTGTCGTTGGCTGTCCACTCATCCACTGATGGCAGAGTAGAGGATGTTCTTTGTGAAGCAATCAATTTAATGTGATAAAAATAGATCTTAAAACTGCAACAGTTAGCTTTGAGTCCAAAGTATTGGAATCAAAATATCCTAGGATACAAAAAGTGGGGTTAAGGACTTGGGAAATGCCATATACAATAGATAAAGTTTATATAACCCCCTGCCAGCAATGACTAAGCATTGGGCATCTCCACAATGAATTTATAAGATTACCATGTGGAGGGTCACAACTAACACTTCCGTTCTAGTGTGAATGCGACACATAGTGGCATTCGACAGGCCCCATAAAGATGACAGGTGTGTTGAAATGCGTAGGGAGGAGCGAAGTGCTGACGTTGCCTCGTTCATGTAGGTCCCGGAGTGATGGGCTGCTATGGAGAGTCTGCCTGCTCATTTATACTGCAATATTTTATTGTTTTAAATGTAAGTGCAATACTTTCTTATTTAACAACTTGACCACGGGGCACTTAAACCCCCTTCCTAACCAGACCAATTTTGAGCTTTCGGTGCTCTCACACTTTGAATGACAATTACTCAGTCATGCAACACTGTACCCATATGAAATTTTTGTCCTTTTTTTCACACAAATAGAGCTTTCTTTTGGTGGTATTTAATCACCCCTGGGTTTTTTTTATTTTTTGTGCTATAAATCAAAAAACTGAAAATTCGGTAAAAAGAAATTCTTTGTTTCTGTTAAAATATATTGGTGAGTATTGGCGAGTATTGGCAGAGTATTGGCAGAGTATTGGCAAGTATTGGCAGATCAGTGCAGTGTACTTCAGAGTATTGTCAGAGTGAGTATTGTCAGAGTATTGCAGAGTATTGCACAGTGTTGCAGAGTATTGGCGGAGTATTGCACAGTATGGGCAGAGTACTGCAGAGTATTGTCACAGAACAGCATTGTGGGCACTACACATCCAGCCCACAGTGCTGCTACAATCTCTCTCCCTCTCCCCTCGCACTGTACCGATCGGTATGGAGAGGGGAGGGCTGAACCGGTATCATCTCATGTCATGTCATGTCATTTGACAGAGTGATCACATGGTAAACAGCCGCTACCAGCGGCAATTTACCGCGATCCCTGATGCCTCGGGTCTTCCAACCCGGCGGTCACGGATGTTTGTGGGAGCGCAGCCCAGGAGGGCGTGCAAGAGCAAGATTCTGGGAAGGCATCCATGGATGCCCTCCCAGAAAAACCCAACCGCACTGTGGCCGTCTTTCGGCTATGGCCCGGTCGGCAAGTGGTTAAATAAAGTAACCTAGGATTTTACACTATGGAAGCTTTTATCTCTTTTTGGAGTACAAGATTACATTCTGAAAAGACGCTGGGATCACTGCTCCATCTCTCAAAAGGCCCGGGCTGGGTATTAAGCCACAAGCCAGTGGGATCTCCTGTAATAGGAGATCATATGGAGTCAGTAAGTGGCATTGTGTGCAGAGGTGGAGGTCTTTATCTCTTTTAACCACGACACTTGGGTGTATTGTGTGTTTATTTCATGTTTGAAAATCACCTTAAAACTGTGGACATTTGAAAATCACCTTAAAACAGTGGACTATTTAAAACATCATCTAATCAATTAATCAATCAATTATTATTTATGTACGGAGTCACTTTATATATATATATAATTTAGCAGTATTAAGGTTTATTATTATTATTCACTCACATGAGAGCATAACACAACTTAATATAGAAAGTTGTTTATTTTGTGCGTATCTCACAGGAAGGTGCAGCTTTGCTTTCTAAAAAAACAAACTTATTTATGTTTTGTCCATTCACATATTCACTTGTTCTTCTTGTCTGATCGGTGCAGTAATTTTAATTTTATTTTGTGCGTATCTCACAGAAAGTTATAGCTTTGTTTTCTAAAAAACAAACATATTTATGTTTCATTCATTCACATATTCACTTGCTCTTTTTGTCTGATAAGCGCAGTAATTTAAATTTTATTATATTTGACATATAACTCAATTTGAGTTCTCCCTGAAGCCTATCTTATACAAAAATGCTGGTGTACAATACACTCTATGATACGCTGTAGGATGGAGACAGTACAATAATATTATTATTCTACAGCACCTGCAGAAATAAATTTTATAAAGAATTAGTCATTTGTATGTTTGCAGGTTCCTTTTAGCTTGAGGGTTGATTCAGACTACTGTGGAGCATTATGAAAGGACTGCCAATGTACAGCAACGCATGTTGGGGTGCCATTTACAATGAGTGGCAACACATTCACATCCCATATACTGCCTATATTGCTGTGTGCTGCAGTAATGTGCATGCTTTACTGGACATTACAACAGCTTTTGATGCTGAACGCTGGACAAATTCAAAATGTGATTTGATTACGTGTGATGCAAATGGTTTGTATTAATTGTTTGTCATAATTTGGCATTATGTCGTTTATACGTGCCATAGAAAAAAATTGAAAAAAGTGTTCTATAAGAAAAAGAAAATACCACTGTTCTTCCTCCCATCTTTATACCACAACTGGATTATTTATGGCAAAACATACATTGATCATTTCCTGTCCTTATTTACAAGTAATGCACATTTACTTCCCACTATGATCTGTAGAGCTGTTTGTTACTCTCTGTTTTAAAAATGTATACTTGAGTTCTAAAGTCTTTTTTTTTCACATTGTGGGAATGACAAGCTGAATTTTCACATATTACATACACCCTTTGTTCACACATTGTTCTGTACTGTTTGAAAGTATGCCACAGGCATCGGCAAATAGGTAATTAAGGTTGAATTTCTCACTGCAGCAGTGCTTTTATATTTTTTTAATCCTCTCTGGCTTCTCAAATATCTTTAAAAGAAAAACCTTTGATATCATGGGAACTGACATTTCAAGGAAGCTAAGCATTGTCTTTCCCAACTAATATACACTATTAGGCTTTCATACTCAATTCTCTAATGTAATATTCTTTTTTGACCACAATGACCATCTCACTTTGTTGATGGCACTGAGCAACTTTATTTTATTTAACATGACTGCGGGTCTAGAGAGGGTAAATATTAACAGTCTTCTGCACAGTTTGCAATCTACACATCATGAAAAAAATAAACTAGGGAATACAACAGAGGATTTCTATTTTCTTGTAAAGTGCTAATCCCTTTAAAAGATATAGCTCAGTATGGTCTGTTAAAGTGGACCTTTTAGCAACTTTAAATGTCTGCACGAATACATGCCCGCAATACATGGCAGCAGTATACCGTATATATTGTTTTTAAATTAAACAAAATAATTCTATCTTTTGATCATTAAAAAGGCATTCTTGAAGCTCATGTCAACTGAATTTGCCTAGGCTAAGATTATGTCATCTCGGTCGCTGGCAGGGGGAAGCATTTGTTCAGTCTTCACTCAATCCGACTAGATTGCAACATTGTAAGCATGTTATATGGTTAAAGTCTGCAGCAGAGACTGATCTGATATAGACATTTGTAAATAAAGCCAAGAACCTCACAGGTACCAGGATTTACATGATGGTGTGACCTCTAAGCCTTTGTTTTAATGAAGTTGTCCATCTTCCAGATTGTAGGCAGCCTGAAATCTTCGCTGTATGACCCGGTCTAGGTCATACCAATACCCCTATAATGAAAACACACCTAATTTCCACTCATTTCTATGTATGTATGTCTAAGGCCGCGTACACACGGGCGGACTGTTCGCCCAACTTAGTCCGCTGAACAGTGTTTCAGCGGACAGTCCGCTCGTGTGTGGGCTTCAGCGGACTGTTTCAGCGGACAGTCTGACGAACAAACTCTTACGGAATTTCCATAAGACAGTCAGTTCAAACTTGGTTTTGTCCGTCCAAACTTGGTTTCAGCGGACAGTCCGCTCGTGTGTAGGCTTGTTCGACAAACTAAGTTTTGCGCATGCTCAGAAAGGATTTACATGGCGAAGGTTGCATTGCAGTGTATTGGACGTCGTATTTCTCGTCCCGTCGTACGTGCCGTTCACGTCATCGCGCACGCTTTCAGTGGACTGTTCGTTCATCGTGTGTGGTCAAGTCCGTTCATGCTAATTTTGAACGGACTGTTTGTCGGATTGTTTGACGAACTTAGTTGGGCGAACAGTCCGCCCGTGTGTACGCGGCCTCAGTCATACTCCTGTAGCTCTCCAGCAGAATACACCCAAGTGAACATAGACATGGAATGTATGCAAATTAGGAAGAGACTACAGCATATGTTTCCAGAACACCATGGAAAAAAAATGGAAAAAAGTTTTAAGAAAGTGATTACATCACAAATAGTGTTGATACAATGTGTTAATGCCATGCCCAATAAAGAGGTCCTGCAAAAGGATATAATTCAATTATGTCTGCACCAAATACCTTCCTAGATATTGCCATGTAAATGTAGCAGTGGTTTCATCAATAGCAATCACATAGCAATTTCAGAGAGAAGAGCTGTGGGAGGGACCCAGAAGGTCCTCTCACTACAGGTTATCTGCAGAAAACTACAAGGAAGTGAATACACGATCATTAGCCCAGCATAAGGAGGAAAGCAGGGGGATGCAGTGCTACTGCAAATGTTGATTGCTCATTTATATCTAGGGCCATCAAGAACAATGTTTACCCCACTTTCATGGCTGAAGGTACTCCTCTATATTCCAGAAATGGACTGTCCCTCAGCATTGTCACAGCTAGTGACAATATATAGATATAATCCCTACATGACATCCCCTAATAACATCAGAGGATCTTGGACTGACAGAGTGTAAAGGAGTAGAGACTACAAGAACTGGTCTAGCAGTGCAGAGGAACCTTCAGGAACAAGGCACCAGCTAAGTAAATCTGTTTTACCTATTTCCCTAAACAGAAATAAGCATTTAATCCTTGCATTGCAAGTATAGCCGTACTGCCTGGGAGAATTTTTAGATTTACTGGAGTTCAGATTTACGTACAGTATATGTAAATATGTAGATTTCTATGCCTGGACACATGTTCATAATGGAATAGGGAAAGTTTTAAGGTAACAATGCCCCATATATACAGTATATAAATGAGATGATGTTCTAGCCTGCAGAAAGGCATTTTGTACTTTGCCTGAAAGCTAGCTAATTGGAACATAACATGTAACTTTTCTTTTTTGGACTTTCAATACATTTTAAGTGCAGCAATCCCTGTTTGGATATATATATATATATATATATATATATATATACACCCAATACAGATTGACCAATATGACTGTATGATATTTGTAAGATCAGGAATTGTGTAAGTTCCTACAGACCTCAGTGGATTAATAGACTGAATTAAAGAAATGAAGAAGAATTGTTAGTTCCGGACACTTTTGGGCATTTGTTTATTGATTCTCCTAAGAGTTAAACCATGAATGTACATGAAGAGCACCAGGCATACATGTATGCTTTGATTAGATCTGTAGCAGAGGGAAAAATTCAAGTAGGAAAATATTATAATTTTTTTTTATGAATTGTTAATTTTATGTTTATACTATTTTTATTTTTCTGAAAGCAGGTAACATGTTCTAACTGATTATTTTTTGTGTTTTCAGTAAATTCTCATATATATATATATATATATATATATATATATATATATATATATATATATATATATATATATATATATAAATATATAAAAAAATATATATATATATATAATGTTAAAAAAAACAGGTAACTGCTTTGTATTGTAACTGCTTAGTAACAGCTTTGTATTGTTTAATAGAATTTATAGTATAAATGTATTTTTGTAAGTCTATCAAGACGTTTTGTGACAAGCTGTTTATTTCTGTCCATATCATTTCTGTTAAAAAATGACATTTAGATGATAGTGTCCAAGATGACAATGTGTTATCATTGCAGCTAGTGCACTAGAATCATTTATATGCATGCCCCATATCAATAATGTAGCTCTATCTATTGTGTATGCCAACCAACATGTAAATTCCTCAAGATTCCCTAGTTATTTATTCACATCCTACACATAGAAATCTGACATATTCTATTTGGTTGAGATATGCACACAATTTCTCACAGGTATATTGCATTACAAAAGCATTGAATGTCAAAGGGACTACTTTGCAAGGAGCAAATAACTAATAATTGACTTGCATGGTACGAGAGAAAACAGACTGGCCTTTTATTCTGTATGACAAACAAAATTGGAATTGACCAGATGTTGCCAACCTATTGTGTCTATCATATGCATTATTGTCTATGCCATTAATTGACATTTGACAGAATCAAAATATATTCCTAATAAATCAATATCGTACAAAACTAGAGTGAAGTGCTGATGGCAACCAATCAGATTGTACATGTCATTTTTAAAAAACAGGTTTAAAAGTGTAAGTTAACATCTGATTAGTTAGTTTGTTTTATGTATGGTGAGCAATCCTGAAATGAGGAACCAGTGGTAATCAGTTAAGTATATAAAGAAATAGTGACGTTGGTTTATTACAGGATTTGAGAATATTCACGTGAAACATTGTATACATGGTTGGAATTTTGAATTAATTTTCTTTTGAAATTGTATCTAAGAATTTTCATACAAATTTCGCACCATTACTGGGCTGCAGCAACGGCCAATTTTCACGCGGCAATCAAATTTGAGGAATCGGACATGGAAATTTTTTGAAAAACTGACCATTTTCTAATCAATGATGGGAGAATCGTTCGAGAAATGTAATAAGAAAAAAATGTGCATGTGCAAGAAAATAAAATTAACGGAGATAAAAGAAGATTCCCGGCCACTAAAAATGATTTTCTTTAGCAACATGAGGTGAAATTGAAGGCTTGGTCAGCCGAATTTTGAAAATCAATGGTGGCATCATCGGATCAAAAAAAAAAAGCTTTCTGATTTTGAAAAGAAAATTTGTTCAAAATTCAACCATATATGGCCTGCTTTAATATCTGCTTTAATTATCCAATCACGTTCAAGTAAGAAAACTGGAATTTTATTTTTTACATAATTGGATAACTGAAGCGATTCTTTATTGTGTGAACATAATCAAATCTTTTCAGAACTCAGCCTTGTTATGTGCTTGCCTTGTTTTGTTTTTTAAATAGTAATATTGATATAAAATGTGGGTTTAACATTTAACACCAGTTAAAAAAAGTGACAGAGGTTAAGAGCAAGCAAGTCATAAAAAAATCCAAGGAGAAATGTAATTGTTTATCCCTTTCACCATGTCTCCTGGCATGATGCTTACATTTTCCTTTATTAACCACTTGGGATCCGCACTATTGCCAAATGATGGCATTAGCGCGGACCTACTTTTCCGGGACTACGTCTATTGACGTCGTCCCGTGCATGAGTGGCCTGCGCGCCCCCTGAGGGGCGCGCGCGGCGCGCTCTGT
This sequence comes from Lithobates pipiens, assembly GCF_037356315.1. Classification (NCBI taxonomy): domain Eukaryota; kingdom Metazoa; phylum Chordata; class Amphibia; order Anura; family Ranidae; genus Lithobates; species Lithobates pipiens. The sequence goes on from NW_027507748.1 coordinate 172,217,077, forward strand.
GATCGGCGAGTCCATGAGACTCGCCTGATCAACGATCCGTGCAAGGGGTCGATCCCGACCCCTTATCACGTGATCAGCTGTCAGCCAATGACAGCTGATCATGTGATAGAACGGAGCCGGTAATCGGCTATTATTCCTCCTCGCGCTGACAGCGCGAGGAGAAAAAAAAAAGCCGATTACCGGCGGCCGTGATCGGGACATCAGTCCCGATCACGGCCTGCAATACAAGCGACCACCTGCCCCCTGCCAGTGCCCACCTTCCCCCTGCAGTGCCATCCTGAATAAAAGTAAGTGCCCCCTGTCAGTGCCACCCAGCAGTGCCCATAGTGCCCGCAGTGCCACCCACAGTGCCACCCACAGTGCCACCCAGCAGTGCCACCCACAGTGCCACCCACAGTGCCCACAATCTGCCTCAAAGGTGCTGCACCCCAGTGCCACCCATCAGTGCCCAGCAGTGCCGCCCATCAGTGCCCATCAGTGCCGCCCATCAGTGCCCAGCAGTGCCACCTATCAGAGCCACCTATCAGTGCCCATCAGTCCCATCTATCAGTGGTACCTATCAGTGCCCATCCGTGCCACCCATCCGTGCCACTTATCCGTGCCACCCATCCGTGCCATCTTATCTGTGCCCATCTTTGCCCATCAGTGCCGCCTTATCTGTGCCCATCGGTGCCGCCTTATCTGTGCCTATTAGTGCCGCCTTAACTATGCCTATCAGTGCCCACCAGTGCAGCCTATCAGTGCCCACCAATGCAGCCTATCAGTGCCCACCAATGCAGCCCATCAGTGCCCACCAATGCAGCCTATCAGTGCCGCCTAATCAGCGCACTTCAATGAAGGAGAAAAATGACCCGTTTGCAAAATTTTATAACAAACTATTAAAACATGATTTTTTTTTTTTTTTGCATCTTTTTTTGTTTGTTTAGCAAAAAATAAAACTCCGAGATGTAACTAAATACCACCAAAAGAAAGCTCTATTTGTGGGAAAAAAATGATAAAAATGTCATTTGGGTACAGTGTTGTATGACCGCGCAATTGTCATTCAAAGTGCATCAGCGCTGAAAGCTGAAAATTGGTCTGGGACTGAGGGGGGTTTAAGTGCCCAGTAAGCAAGTGGTTAAAGAGGCCCTAACCCCCTTTTAAACTATTACCTGTGCACAAGGTTTTTTCATATTCTTTTAAACAGCTTAGAACATTCAGTTTTTGAGCAAAAATGCTTACTGGATGTTGTTGTTCTAGGTCTAGGGATTGTTGCTCTATGTCTTAAGTATTAGGATGTGGCACTACATGAAGATTATCAGCAATATTTCATATTGTTGTTCTAGGTCAGGGATATGCAATTAGCGGACCTCCAACTGTTGCAGAACTACAAATCCCATGATGCATAGCAAGACTCTGACAGCCACAAGCATGGCACCCAGAGGCAGAGGCATGATGGGACTTGTCGTTTTGCAACAGCTGGAGGTCCGCTAATTGCATATCCCTGTTCTAGGTGGTCAGGTGCTACTGACTTTAACATCTGGCTTGTTATGTTCACCACTTGGATTATGATTAGCTACAGTAGACAGTGGCGTTACTAGAGTTGGTATCACCTGGTGTAATAAAACTTGGGGTCACCCACTCCTTAGTACAGACTCAACTCCCTTCCAACCCCCCTTCCCCAGTGTGGAACTGTACAGATCTCCATAATAAGTCTTCCTCAGCTCTGAGAGCTTTGTGAGACAGCCAGAGGCAGTGCAGCAGTGCACATACACAACAGGAACTTGCAGCACCATGCAACACACAGAAAAAAATTGTTGGGCAGTTTCTGAATAATCACCATTACAGTAAAAACTTGGATTGCAAGCATAATTTCTTCTGGAAACATGCTTGTAATCCAAAGCACTTAACGAATTTCCCCATAAGAAATAATGGAAATTCAGATGATTCATTCCACAACCATTTATTCATAGGTCTTTCAGTTTATAGTCCATATAAAAATATTTTAGCAATGTGATAGGTTGTGTAATCATAAACGGCAGCTTTTACAATGGGATTAGAAGTAAAATCCAGCAGGAGCTACTGTGTATACAAGAAAAGAGAGGCCCCTCTAAGTGTAACAATATGGTTACATTTAATGAAGGTACAACAATTAGCAACTCACATTTTTGATGATTAAAATTGGCACATGTAAGTATGCAGGAATCTGGGGTAAAGCTCTCCACATAGACCATCCTTTGCATAGCCAGCTCTCACCGCTGTCAATCTTTAATTGCAGTAGAGCGATCTGAAAGGGAGGCTAGAAGAGCTTGTGGAGTGCAGCATGGAAGGGATGATGTTGATTGCAGTGTGGAGGATTATGAGCTGGCAGGATGTGAGTTGCTAAATGTTGTACCTTCATTAAATATAACCATATTCCCACACTTAAAGGAGCCTCTCTTCATTACACTCATTTGTGACTTGACGCTCCTTGTATATCAAGACATCACTTGTATATCAAGTCAAAATGTATGAAACTATTTTGCTTGGCTTGCAACAAAGGTTTTGATGTATTTCCTTTGCAGTCTTCAGGCAGCTCACAAAATCTCAGCTCCACTGAACACTATACAGAAGTATACAAATCTCCCTCTCTGCTGCCCACACCTCTGCCCACTTCCTGAACTCCTGTTGCTCTCCACTCAACCTTTGCACCCCATCTTGTCTGCAGGAAAAGTCTACAACTCCCAGTTGGCCTAGGCCCTCTGAGTTTACTTTTCCCTATTGACACAGTGTGACAGGGAATAATGTAATAGGAGCCCCTGGAGCAGGGGATGGGTCACATTTGTGACCCCTATTACCCCTGTAGCTATGCTAGTGGGTGTCCCCCAAACCCCCCATAGTGATGCCACTAACAGTAGCGTCATGTCAGTAATGGGAATTGAAAATACAAAACCAGCAAAAACAATGTTTTAACAAGCACTGGTATTGGCAAAGTAAAGAAAGGCAAAGAGGGAAAAGGGATGGGAAAAAAATATATTGAAACATGACACAAAGTATAAATTTACCCAGTACTATATAACACCTTATTAATATGGCACATGACAGCATAGCATTGTGTAACATGGCTTGCCAATAATATGTTGTATAGTAGCATGCGCCATGTAAAATTGCACCATAACAAAATGCAATGTGACATCCCATTAACATGTTTGACAACTTGACACTGTGGGGTTTATTTACTAAAGCTGGAGAGTGCAAAATCTGGCTCACTTCTGCATAGAAACAAATCAGCTTATAGGTTCAAGCTTATTTGAACAAGCTGAGGTTAAAATCTGATTGGTTACTATTAGCCTAATTTCGGACTCTCCAGCCAAAGCAAATAAACCCATGTGTGACCATATGTGTAGCAATATGGCACTGTGTGCACGCTGAAAAGGAAGTATGGAAGGGCACATCAGGAGGTCACCCTGTTCAGAGATCAGAAAGGCTTTAGCTTTGCCTGTTCCCAAGCCACATCACTCTAATGCGTTTCACCCACTCATGGGCTTAGTCATAAGGATAGGAGTAAACTGGAAATGTGTATCAAAGTTTTATGCATTATTAGACCATTAAACATATAATCAAACTCAGCTGCTACAAAAGGAAACACTGAATCATTGCTGCTACTGATAAAGCACTGCTTCTGTAATGAAACATACAGAATGAAATGCAGACATTAAATTATACAATGCGGTTGATTTACTGCACCACTGTGTAATATTATTCAGTAATGGTTTGTAAAGTAACCTCAAAACTGAAGGAATTGCCCTCCCTTGATCTCTTGGCATGATGTGCAGATATCCAGTTAACCATTCAAAGGACCCCACCAGATCCAAAAAAGTACTTTGCCTTGACTTAAAAGAATATTCACAGACCTGTGTATCATGTTTAGTGTGGGGTCTGCTTAACAAATTAACCATCACCAATTACTGTGCAGAGAGAAAATGGAACAAATAAGATTCACTAAGCTAAAATCCATTGATTTAAATAATATTTTGGAGATTACTTCTGAAACCATATCACTATGTTAAAACTTACTGGATTTTAGTGATTGGGTTTACATGTACCTTAAGTTAGTTGAGGTATGTCATAGGGATTTGACACAGTTTTTGCAATCTATTAATTAATCATCTGGTGGATACCAGACATGTTCATTTTTAAATACTTGTATTAATAAAATATGAAAATCAGGACGTGTTCTTTGAGTCTGACTGCACCTTTGTTAGTAAGCTTGGAATTGCTGGTGTTGTGAACCTTAATAATTCATCTCAAAAACTGATACCCTCAACATTTCTTCCTTCATTGGATTTGACTATGTAATCTCAGATGAAGGAAACCAACAAATGGTGACTCTCTAACAGTTGCATTGACAGTTGTCAGTGCACAATTTTGAATGTTTGGAGAATAATTTTAGAGAGAAGCAGAATTATGTAGCTAAATATTCAGTAAATTACAAGAAATAAGACTGGTTAAAAATGTGGTCACCAATATAAAAAGAAACAACTACTTGACCTTTAAAACTTCCAGACTGTCTTCTTAACTTTTTTTAATAGTTTTATCTCCTCTGAACTGAAGCCCAAACTTTCAATGACTTGCTGAAGATGAATATATTTTACAATATTCTTCACTGACAACACATTAAATACTGAGTCATTCTAAAGAAATAACACTAATTGCATAGAGCACTGCAAAAAGTGTTAAGAAATTCTGTATTGTCATCATGACGTCAGCGTTAATTGGCTCACTGGCAAATGTGTTGACAGCCTACACTTTATCATCCTAATAAGATGCAAAAGATTAAAATTAAATTACTTAAGAAGTGTATAAGCGCCTACATACTTGGCCTTGAGGACTCCAAATCAACTATGGCATAACAAGTGGAATAATGATCTGTGCAATAGACATTGTTATTTTAGTAAATGTCTGTGTGTCACGTGAAAATTTGACCTTGAGGTCTCAGTAGAAATCAACTTTTTTATTATTATTAGGGCAAAGCATTGTGGGTAAAAAAAATGAAACCATGAATTACAGATACTTGGAGAAGGTGTTATATTGAGATGTGTTTTTGATCATAAACACAACCAATCATAGTTCATACAATGACATCACCCATGCTAATTACAAAACTTTTGCCATGTTGTAAATGCTCATTTGTAAAATTCAAACAACCAATTGACTAACTGATAAGTGTGATGAACATAAGGGGGGCTAACTGAACATCAGAGATTAACAAAAACAAAGTTACTTACGGAGTCAGCTTCACCTGAGTGTGTAATGCCAGAGATTTGTGTATTTCTCTTCCATTCAGTGCTGCTGAGGTAGAATAGTGAGCATGTAAATGTTGCTAAATCAATGAAAACTGTCCATCAATCAGCTAAAAGGTGGGCATAATGAACAAAGGGGAGTAGTGGCAATGAGTTCCCTCAGATAGACACGGGACAGTTCTGAATTTCTGACATGATCAACATGTATTTTATTGCACTTATCAGACAGGTAAAAAAATATATAATTTTAATGGCCAAAAGGGAGCAAATAGAGAAAAGTGCATTATTATGCCCTGTACACACGGTCGGACATACCGACAACAAAATACATCAGATTTTTTCCAACGGATTTTGGCCCAGACTTGTCTTGCATACACACGGTCGCACAAAGTTGTCAGAAAATACGATCATTCACAACCAGGTGACGTACAACACGTACGTTGGAACTATAAAGAGGCCAGTAGCCAATAGCTTTCGTATCGTAATTTATTCTGAGCATGCATGGCACTCTGTCCATCAGAATTGTCTACACACAATCAGAATTTTAAATGATTGGATTTTGTTGTTGGAAAATTTTAGACCCAGCTCACAAACTTTGTGTGTTTGAAATTTCGACGGAACAATTCAGATGGAGCCCACACATGATCGAATTTTCCGAGAAACACGTTCCAATAGCACATTTTCTGTCGGAAAACAGGGCATTAGGGTTTACATTTGCTTAAAGTTAGGCACACTATAGCAAAACTATAGTTTATGTGAAAAAAAGGTAGAGCTAATTGAATAAGTGTGCTAGACTCAAAACAATTTTTTTTAAGGCGTATCTATTCATTAATGCATTTGACTCCCCATTTTTGTAGTTTCTCTCTTCAAAAGGCAACCAAGGTCATGCAAAATAGCTTAGTAGCATAAAGAATTTTGGTCTGCTTTAAAACATTTTTTTTTTTTTTTTTGAGAAGATGATCCATGCATTGCACTAGCAGCCCTGGTGATTGTAAGTATTATATGCATTCAATGGCAAGTGGTCAGCTGCAGACTGACCAACAAGAGACCCTTCTTCTTTCTGGGATTCCATTCTGGAAAGGCGGTTTAGAAGAGATTTTTATTGGTCACCATATTTGCACTGATCAAATACTGTTCATTATTGTAAGCATTATAATGCTTATAAGCGCCACAGCTGTACAATTTACAGATCATCTTTTCTAAAAGTAAGCTTATCCTTTAACTTTCACTATATCTTATACTAATACCTTTCCCATTTTATTGAATAAAACAACAACATTTTGTTGTTGCTCTTTTAATTGATTGTACTATTGTTTTTCAGAAAATAGTATTTGCTTTTAGTCAGTGCTATTTGACATAACTAAAAAAATACACACAGAAATTATTTCGTTTTTTTCCAAGTAAAACAATGAACACAATACATGTGAAAATGGTACAAGATCTGTGTACTTGAAATAAGAATTTGATTTAACTTTCAATCATGCATTTTTGCCGGTGGTATGAATTCAGTATGCTGTGAAGATCTGCAGAGATTTCTATCAAGAGAAGGAACACGCATTCAGCATATATATATTAATCTGAGGAGCCAATTGCACGCAAGATATTTTTTACTCCTTAACACAATGATGTTAAGCTGCAGTTCCCACAATCCTCCTTACTCTGGATGGGGTGTTTATGTCAAAGCAGCTTTAAATAATCATCACACTGAAACCATTTTCATGGTATTCTTCTTCATTCATGGCAGATATTATTAAACTTTTCAAAATCTGCTCATCCAGCAATTCACCCAATCCTTTTCTGTACTACCAGGTTCAAATCCACCAAATGCCAATATTTTTTCTGGCAATGGTTTTCTTTTTTTTTTATTTATAAAACAAAATATAGCAAAAAGGGATGGTGATTAATTCACACTTTAAAAGAGAAAAATGATTGCACTTACAAATGGTAAGTTGTGTAGTAACCTTAATAAGTCACACTTGATTTGTAACAGAGATAAGTGAATTCTATTGGGGCTGAGGCATGCTCTATGTGTCCTTTGGCAACTAATCATGGGTGCTCTCATATAAAGTGTCTTGCTATAGGGGCACTTAGCAGGGGGAGAGGCCAGGAGCACCAGCAGGGGACCCGAGAAGAGGAGGATCAGGGCTGCACTTTAGCAAAACCTTAGCACAGAGGAGGTAAGTATGACATGTTTATTATTTAAGAAAAAAACTGCACCTATACAATCACTTGAAGCCGTCATTTGGAAATCTCTCTCTCCCTCTTTATCTCTCTCTCTCTCTATGAACTTATCATTATTAAACCCCAAATTATATTATGAATAATAATATTAATAATAATAATAATAAAATAATAATTAAAAAGCAATAAAGACACACAGACCAACAGACTTTTTTTTACTAGTCCTGGCATTTTTGCATTTTTTTTCTAGTGCCTAAAAAAAGGCAATTTACAGCTTCAAATTAAAATTACACTGTACTGCCAGCCAATCGCAAAGTTTGTCATAACACTTGGCGTGACCAAAAATGACCATGTGTTATATGACAGGAGTAGGATTTTTCTGAATGTAGCCAATTATAAACTGGATCATTCAAGCAATGGAACATATTTTCCATGAGCATGAATAATAAGTGCAAAGCTATGTCTTTTTATGTTATGTTACTCCTTTATTGATATTATCCATTTGAAGAAGAAAGTCTGTTATATATTTAAAACCCACAGATCAAATAAACTCCATGATGAAGAATTCAATGTTTTTGTGATTTAATTGATATAAAATCACAAAAGTAATGCTGTTTTATTGCAATGATCCAATTCAGTATAGTAATGCCACATACACACGATCGAATTGTCCGGCGGACTAAGTTCGTCAGTGTGCTAGTCCGGCGGACTAAGAATGACGCATGCTCAGAAGCAAGTACGAGAAGGAAGCTATTGGCTTACTGGCTATTGAACTTACTTTTTCTAGTCCCGTGATATGTGCTGTACGTCATCACATTAGAAATCGCCGGACTTTCAGAGTGTCCGTGTGTGGCCAAGTCCATTCGTTAGAAAGTCCGGCGGATTGTTTGCCGGATTGTTTGCCGGACTAAGGCCGCGTACACACGGGCGGACTGTTCGCCCAACTTTGTTCGTCAAACAATACGACAAACAGTCCGCTCAAAATTTGCATGAACGGACTTGACCACACACGATGAACGAACAGTCCACTGAAAGCGTGCGCGATGACGTGAACGGCACGTACGACGGGACGAGAAATACGACGTCCAATACACTGCAATGCAACCTTCGCCATGTAAATCCTTTCTGAGCATGCGCGAAACTTAGTTTGTCAAACAAGCCTACACACGAGCGGACTGTCCGCTGAAACCAAGTTTTCACACGAGCGGACTGTCTTACGGAAATTCCGAAAAACTTTGTTCGTCAGACTGTCCGCTGAAACTGTCCGCTGAAGCCCACACACGAGCGGACTGTCCGCTGAAACACTGTTCAGCGGACAAAGTTGGGCGAACAGTCCGCCCGTGTGTACGCGGCCTAAGTCTGCCAGACAATTCAATCGTGTGTACGCGGCATAAGTGATACTAATGTTGCAGCTTTTATTTCATAATAATCTATTGCCATCAAATATATTCATGTTTATGGGCAAAGGGAATCCATCTCAAAGCAACGCTTATACAAATTTTAAAGTAATGATTGAGGAAACAGGTTTATATTCCCTGATGTAGAGCTAGTATGTTTAACACTTTCCCACATGATCTCCCCCAATGGGGAAATGCTCTCCCTTTGAAAGCCACCATATTTTAGGAGCCATTAGTTGACACTTTGGGCAGTTGTTGGCTTTAAATCCCAGCTGTTACTGACAACTCCAGCCCTCACTGATGATCAAGAATCAGTCAGAGAAATTCCTGTTTATGTGATAACTAGTTCAGCTGTGTCAAAATAAACCTTCCGCCCACAGATGGCGCTGCAAATGCTACAGCAGCCCGAAGGTGAAAGTGCTCATCTGTTAAACATTGTAATTGTCAGATATAAGTAGAGTACAAAAAATAAAGTTTTAACCACTTCCATACCAGGCCAATTCTTGCACTCCTCTCCTACATGTAAAAATCATATTTTTTTGCTAGAAAATTACTCAGAACCCCCAAAAATTATATGAATTTTTTAAGCAGAGACCCTAGGGAATATAATGGCAGACATTGCAGCATTTTATGTCACACGATATTTTCAAACAAATTTTTTTGGGAGAAAAAAAACAAAACACTAAAGTTAGCATACTTTTTTTTATAATGTGAAATATGATGTTATGTCATCTAAATAGATACCTAACATGTTACACTTTAAAATTTCACACACTCGTGGAATGGTGCCAAATTTAAGTAGTTAAAAAGCTCCATAGGCAATGATTTAAAAATGTTTACAGGTTACCTGTTTAGAGTTAGAGAGGAGGTCTTGGAATAGAAAGGTTGCTCTCGCTCTAACGTTTGTGGTGATATCTCACATGTGTGGTTTGAATACCATTTACATATGTAGATGTAACGTACATATGTGTTTGCTTCTGCGTGCGAGCATGCAGGGACAGGGGGCACTTTAATTGTGCATTAAAGGAATTAAAGGAAGATCATTCCTGCACCTGTGAGTCATCATTTTTTTACAACTAGACCACACTATTGAAGACATGAATGTTTTCTAAATCACTATTCAACAGTTTTATGACCACCCTCACCTCTGTGACTGTTACTTTCCCTCCTAGTCTATAGACCTCTGATATTCTTATCTCACTAACTATCCAAGTTTACCTGTGAGGCACATTTTAGGTTGAACATCATAACATTCTCCCTAGAACACATCTTGTATGCTCCCCATGGGCCGTGCTTCTGCACGGTTGGTCCCCCACTGCGCCACATGGACTGTGCCAACAGGACAATTTATTGGGCCACTGCTGGTACCATGTGGTGACAGGTACTCGGGTATTCCAATGGGCTGGTGACAGGTACTCGGGTACTCTGATGGACTGTGACAGGTATTCAGGTATTCAGATGAACTGTGACAGGTACTCAGATACTCAGATGAACTGTGACAGGTACTCAGATGGGCTGTGACAGTTACTCAGGTACTCTGGAACTCAGATAGACTGTTACAGGTACTCAGATGTTCCAGAGCTCAGATGGGCTGGGACAGGTACTCAGATGGACTGTTACAGGTACTCGGGTACTCAGATGGGCTGACAGGTACTTGGGTACTCAGATGGGCTGTGACAGGTACTCAGGTACTCGGGTACTCAGATGGGCTGACAGGTACTCAGGTACTCGGATACTCAGATGGACTGTGCAGGTACTCATGTACTCAGGTCCTCAGTACTCAGGTGGGCTGTGACAAGTACTCAGGTACTCAGATGGGCTGTGACAGGTACTCGGGTACTCAGATGGGCTGACAGGTACTCAGGTACTCGGATACTCAGATGGACTGTGACAGGTACTCAGGTACTCAGATGGGCTGACAGGTACTCAGATACTCAGATGGACTGTGACAGGTACTGAGGTACTTAGGTACTCAGATGGGCTGTGACAGGTACTCAGGTACTCGGATACTCAGATGGGCTGACATGTACTCAGGTACTCGGATACTCAGATGGACTGTGACAAGTACTCATGTACTCGGGTACTCAGATGGGCTGGGACAGGTACTTGGGTACTCAGATGGGCTGTGATGGGTGATGACAGGTACTTTGATGGCTGGTGACAGGTCCTCTTTACTGGAGGGGGGGGTAATTAGTGTGTGTTGGTGTACACTAAGCGGTAACGAGATGTTACCGCAATCTCCTTTCATGATCGGTGTGTGAGGAGGAGAACATCTCGTTACCACGGTTTGTTTACATTCTGTGACTGCCTGTGATTGGACACAGCCGGTCATGTGGTATAGAGCCAATTTCATTGGCTCTTTCCTACGATTGGGGCTGGGCTGTGTCAGAGTGACAAGCCACATCCCTGATCGCCGCTCTGCACGCTCCCTAGGCGCATGCACGAGTGCCATGAATGTACACAGTACATGTGACCGGCTGTGATTGGACACCGCTGGTCATGTGTATCGGGGGTGGATGGGGATGCCAATCACACAGATCGGGGATGGGCTTTGTCCGAGGAACACACCTCATCCATGATCGCCACGCTGTGGGCCCCCGGGGGCCCTCAGGAGCGGCGAAATACCGAGGACGTCATATGACACCCACCTAGGATGGGAGATCCCATCTGTGGACGTCATTTGACTATGGCCCGGTATTGAAGTGTTTAAGCATGTATGTTTGTTATGTTGAAGTACTATTGAATTCATTTTCACAGATCTAAAAAACTACCCTACAAGCCAAATAGCAAACAGAATAAACAAAATATAGTACGAATCACTGAAAAGTGCATTGACTAATGATTTATTTACCACAGTTCCTTATATTAGCATGGCTTAATTATATTTCTGAGCTACATTATTGATAACCAGAAAAAATGTCCACAGTACATATTTCAGATTACCACAGCAGTCTCCTAATTAATTTCATTTGAAGCGGTCAGATCATTGGCTTCACAGTTTATAGGAAATGCCCCTAATTGTTTGAAGGAACAAAACAAACACTCTTTCTATATTATGAGCGCACAAACTCGGACACCCATATCATTTGTTTTAGAAATGCAATTAACATGATTTATTGGCACTTTTGTTTGCAGTTGCTGCTATGTGAAACCCTAAGCATGTGTTTCAGCTCTATGGAATAATGCTTAGACGTTCAAATATTCTGAGTACGATTGTGTTATCTCATTAATTTTACAAAGCTTTGTCAGTCGGTGAATCATGAATGTAGCTGAACTGTACAAACACAGCAAATTTCCATTCCAAAATGCTTACTATTTTCTACAGTTTATAAGGCATTAAACAATAGAATTCAGTGTGGGGAAAAATGTTGTTTTATCAGCCAGAAATACATGCATGCTTAGAAGTGTTATTTCCTTTTTTATTACAAATGCCTCTTGTTAAATAACTTAATAAAAACGAAAACTTTGAAATCAGCTGCCCATAGGTTTCAGAAAGCTAGTGATTGTTTCCCCTCAAGTTTTAAAGATGCATAATCTCTGATATAACATGTATCACATTTTATGTAATTTACATATAGAATGTTCTCAGTAGTGGAAATAGGGCAACATAAGCTGAGGCTGACTCCAAGAGCTGTTAGTGTGCGGGTAGGAAATTGGCAAGCCAGTTGTAAAGAGAATATTTTTTATTTACATTTTTGAGTCATTTTAAAGACCTTCCTCTTGCCAGAAAATTATGTAAAATATACGATAATTATCTAATCTAAGTTTTTTTTGTAGGTTTGCTATCACCACTTGCCAACTACACTATAGCCAAATGACGGCTACAGTGTGTTCGTCCAGTTCTGGGAGGGCAGCTATTTGACTTCCACCCAGAACTGCGCTGTGGTGCGCACCCGGCTCACTCTGTAAATGCTGTGTTCTTTGGACACAGCTGATCACAAATAAGGGTAAAGAACCAATCACATTGGCTCTTTACCATGTGATCAGCTGTGTCCAATCACAGCTAATAACTGATAATGATGTAAACATTCTGTTACAGCATGAGGAGAGGAGAGAGCCGGTGACTGGCAAGTGTGAAAGGGGACATTTACACTGATACTTAGGGCACTGATCATCAGTGTCCTGATGGTGATCAGTGCAGCCCCAACAGTGCCCATCAATGATGCTTATCTGTGTCAATCAGTGCCCATCACCACTGCCAATCAGTGCCCAACAGTGCTGCCATTCAGTGTCAATCAGTGCCAATCAGTGGTGCCAATAAATGCCCATCAGTGGTGCCAATCAGTGCCTCATCATCAAAGCTGCCTATACATGCCCATCAGTGCTTCTTATCAGTGCCTGTTGGGGGCCGCTTATGCCCTGCAGTGCTGCCTATTAGTGTCCATAACTGTCGCCTATCAGTGCCCATCAGTGCTGTTGCTGAGTGCCCATCAGTGCCACATATCAGTGCAACCTCATCAGTGCTTCCTCATCAGTGCCCACCAGTGTCACCTCATCAGTGCCCATCAGTGCTGCCTATCAGTGTCCATTAGTGTTCACCCATCAGTGAAGGAGAAATATTACCTGTTTACAACATTTTATAACAAAAACATTAAAGAAAACATTTTCTTTTTCAAAACTTTTGGTCTTTTTCGTTTGTTTAGCAAAAAATAAAAAATAAAACACCAAAAGAAAGCTTGTGTGAAAAAATATAAAACAAGTCACACGGGTACATTGCCACATAATCATGCAATAGTCATTCAAAATGCAACAGTGCTGAAAGCTGAAAATTGGCCTTGGCAGGAAGGGGGTGAAAGTGGCCAGTAGACAATTGGTGAAGAGACACTCTATGTGTGAACAAGGGTGAAATTTCTGTACATAGGTTAGATTCAGCAGGCTTCATCACTGTCTCTAACTAATTACCTTTTGCTTACCTGTAGCTTGTGTTGTTAACAGGATTTTAGTTTCCAGCTGCTAAAGGTTGTAATGCCCCATCCCATACCTTCCTCTAATCTGTTCAAACTGCCACACTCACAGGTTTCTTTGGGATAAAGGGAATACATGGAATCTAATATGCTAGAAGAAAATTAAGCTTTATTTAATCTTCAACTCCTTTATTAGCAGGGATATGCTACAGGCAACATGTATGTAGTAGCTGTCATCTCAAATGTATCCATTCTTCACTATAAAGGCTTCATTACATAATGCAAATACACCCAGCAGAATTCCTGCCACTCATATCTACCCTTTGGTTTCTTTCCATTGTAATTGCAACAACCAAATTGATATACCGATATCAATGTCACTCTAAGATTGTCCTGGTTTCAAACACTTCATTCTTTTAATGACTGAAAAAGGAAAAATCCAGGTCAACCCATGAAATTATCTGAATTATTTGCTCTTTCTTAATGCAATAGTTTCAATTTAATCAACTCAATTTAAAGATTATTTCTATTTGGTTACAATGGCACTTTGCGCACCATCTCTACCCTCTGTGCTGCTTTTCTGAGTAAGTCCATATGACTAATCTTCAGATTCATATTATTCATTTATTTTAACACGTGCTCAGTGAAATAATGTTTCCCTTTTCTGTGGAGTTTAAGTTAGTTTGTCAGTCAGTTTGATTTTCTGAGATGTCAGCAAAAAATGTCAGTCCACAATTCAGACTGCTTCACCTAGGAGTTCATTAAAACATACTTTACAAAATGTCTTATTTTCTTTATCACCTAAATTACTACTCACGTTTAGCTGGACAGTGCTTTAAAAAATATATATAAAATAATAATCTGCAATGTATATTTAGCTACAGCTATTCTCTGTAAGATGATCAGAACTGTGAAAAACATTGCATGTTTACCTAAGGGCTTATTCCATATCCTTTCCTTTTTTTCATGCATATATTACAATTTCAGTATCTGTTGATATATTGTTTAAACACAGCCTGTAGTGTTTCACACCTTCAGTCAAGCTGAATTGACATTAGCTTTAGTCAAGGCTTCTTTCTTCAAGTATAAACTGAAATTGGTGGGGTAAAATATTGATATAAATCATCTGTGATGAAAAATTTGATTTGTGGAGGTACTGTAATTTATATTTATTGAATTACCTGCTTGAGAAAGGATGCCATTTCTTGGAGACCAGAGAAATATTATCATATTTATAACTTTGAGTGGCAAGTAACTGTAACATATGGTGTATTATGGAATGTCAAATTTCAGATGACCTCATTTTTCTTGATATTTCGTAATAACCCCTCTTAGTTTAATATGCCTTCAGATCTCTTCACATATTGAACCGATTGTAATTTCTTCTTTTCTATGCTCTATCCTATTCTGAGATGTTTCCCCATTTATACCATTGGGAGGAAATTGGAATTCCATTTCTGTTGATGTATCTTACAAAGATGAAAGTAAACTGTTTCATTCACTGTCCCTGAATGAGGCACAAGTTACTTTCACATGCTGTTTAAACATTGTCAGAGAGTTCACGATTGCCCCAAGCTCATATATCAAGTTAAATTTTTATATATAATACCACATAAAGCTATTCTGCTCTCATTTTTTTTTATCCTTCCATCTTCTTTTATTTTTCAAGATTCAAATAAAAGATAAATTATATAATCTGTAAAGGAGGCGGCATGTCAGTAAAATGTGGCAATTATAAAATATTATCACAATTTATAGATATCAATTTAGAATAGTGCATTTTTATTGTCGTCAAATTCTTTGGAAAAGCCTAGCTTCTTGAAAATGATTCATTTTATGAACCTGTGGCACACTTTAAAATAAAGATTCTTTGGCATATTAATAAGTGTAAGTAAGCTATACTGAGCTGTATTTACTATAATGACAGTTGCCAGTGGCTAGGGTATGAGGTTAGAGGGTAGCATCTATAAAGCAAAATTAAATCTGTTTCAGGTCCCTGTAGCCCTCACCATAATGTGCCAGTGTGCACACTGCTGACTCATTATGACACACTTGACATGACACACTTACTCTCTAGTGTGACTTCCTCCATTGATGTGAGGTCCATACTTCCTCATATCACCCTGCTGCCATTTCCACATTATATTCTGCAGACAGCTTCTCTTTCAGTATTTTCTTTATATATGCACTGATTGTAGGCAATAAAAACTAATTATGTTTTTATTTTTATTTTAGAGATCGGATTTTAAAGTTGCAAGATGAAAGCTCCTATTCCACATTTGATCCTATTTTATGCTACCCTGACACAGAGCTTGAAGGTTGTTACAAAGAGAGGTTCTGGTAAGTGCATTGGTTCTATATATTCAGTCGCTGGTGGTTTATTTTTAGTGGAAGTAAAAGTCCAGAATATTGGCTGAGTTGTGCCTTGGCTTGTAGGCATACAATGCTTTTTTTGGTTATGCAGTGGTTTTATTCTATTTATTATGATTTTGCATAACTTTAAACATGGTGCCAGTTTGATCGTTATAGCTAAAGATCAACTTCCGCCATTTTTGTTTCAGGTTTGAATTGAATCAGGAGGGATTAGGACTTTTGTAAGGTTTTAAATGCTGTATGTGACCCCAGTTCGGAGATCCCTCTCTCTCTCTTTTCTGTCACATACCCAGCTGTATAGGTGAGGAAAAATCTACCTAATGAGAGATGCATTAAAAAAAATCTGAGAATATAAATTGGTAATTGGGAAAGATGATGGCACTTGTTTCTGGATGAAATCTTTCTCCCATAGTGGAAAGTGAAATTATATATCTTACGGTTTGTTTAGATACCATGTGGACAGCCCATATACAATAAATGCTCCACGTTTCAGGTTGAAATATTTGAAACCAAGAATGTGAAATGAGCCCCACACCTGAAAAATTTGTAAAAATTTTAAATTTTATTGCATATAAAAAGTTTGATAGGGTCTGCATAAATACATCTTATTTATGCATGTAGTGCAATGGTTGGAACTCAAACCAATGGCGATAGTGATTCTTGGCAGAAATTATAACCACTTAGGCACTACACTGCCCTGAAATATAATATATATTGCAATGTGTACAGACATATTCCACATAAGCTGGTTTTGGAAATAGTGCTGATGATGGGGGCCCTCTCTGACCCCTGAAATTGGCTTCATATATATGACTTATCAAACAGCTCATATGGAACACAATTTTAAATGTTGTCTCTTATTTCAGGCATAGTGCTCCATTCCTAGTTTTACAAGTAATATCCTAACAGATATTCTAAACTTTCTCACCCCTACTAGAACATGTGTTTTTAAATCTGTATTCATATGAGAAAGCTTTTCCCTCACCTATTTTATCTGAAACCCATGAAATGACCAGGATGTAAAGAGGAATGGGGGACATACATAAATAAATAACTACTTGACAGGGATTCTAACCCTTCCCTACTCTATCCAAATCAAGAAATATGTTTGACTGGAATTGTGTTGGTATACTAAGAGCCACAGTTTAGAAATTGTATTTTGATAAACATATTAGCTAACCATTTCATATGTAATTGCATTTTCATTTGAAGTAGCTTTAGGTGCAAGCGAAAATATATTTTGTATTTATTTTGCAGTGCAGATAATATTTTACAAGCTAAGTGGTTGCCCATTTACTAAATCATTACTTTATAACAAGCCTAAGTCATCATTTATGGTTCATGCGTTTAAATCATTCCACTTTAGAGAGTGATCATAGAGCAAATGTCTTTCTTCTTAGTCTGAATGTATAATTGTACTCATCTCCTGCACTTTCTGCTTCTCACTGTCAGCACTATCCACTGAATTCAGTATAACAGTCCAATAATGCTTTGGTAGCAATATTGTCTGCTAGAATGTTCACCCAATGCTTGCCTGTTGCACTTAGGCTAGGTTCCTACCTATGTGCATTATGAGGCTTGGTGCACTGTGGTGCTATTTTTTTTGAAAGGCACTCTAATGCACCTGTGTTGCAGTGCACAACAATGCATGGCAATGGACTGCAATGTTTTATGGTGTGGGCATTGCCAAATATTGTGTGTGTCAATTTTCTGTTCTTTCTGATGTATTGGCAGTCCAATCATTTGAATAGCTGGCCTTAACGCAACCCATGTTAATGTACTGTATGCGCTTAACACTATTCACCTGATGGGGCAGGGGTGAATTCAATGTTAGAGATATGGCTTTACAAAGTAACCTTTTTTGATTGCATTGAAGCTTTTTACAATAAATTGCTCTGTAAGTTAGTGTTCCAAATGCAACTGTACCATCACCTGTATATTTTCCACTGTAAGTCAGTGTTTAATGATCTGAAAAGAAAGGTCTTACAGAAAGCTCCACAAGGATACCCCAGTCTTCCAAACTGGGAATGCAACATTTTGCTGCAAGCGCTCTCATCTTCGCCTGTCTTGCTCCCAAGTTCACGGATCCCGGCTCTGTGACTGGCTAGAGCCGAAATGATGTCACTCCCGTGCATGCTCATGGGAGCCGCCGTTCACGGGACAGGGCTCTGAAGAAATGGCATGTGCAAGTGATGTCACTGACTGCATGTACACTAAATATCTCCTAAACAATCTACTATATCTGCTATTATAGGCTTACCTATAGGTCAAAGGAAGAGATGGAAGTTTACTTCCACTTTATATGCTTTCCAGGTGATTTTCTTCAGCTCCACTAACAGATCTTCAAATCACTTGTCATTGATGGTGTATCAGATGTTCCAGTTGTAATTGGTGTACTAGATATGCTTAAACAACAGTGCCATGTTTCTGTATGTTTCTTTCATGTGTGCAGCATAGCCAATGGGTATTGCAAATTGCAAGTGACAACTTGCAAAAACAGAAGATTTCTATGAAATGGTATAGGTTAAGTTACAGTTTTTTGTGATTAACAATCAAAAATCTATAAAATACACCAAAGAAGTGTGCAGAGAGGAACTTTTTTCTTGCCCAGTGTTATTAAAACAAGATTTTTGTTTTTACGGTGAACATCTAACAAAGAAAAAAAAACAAGAATGGTTATTTATTGTATAAATAAAATTACAAAGTTTTGCAACTGCACAGAATCTGTACTTCTCTTCTCATGAATTTCATTTTTGCTATACCAGAATGTCATGATTCAGTAGATTGGTTTCTATGGTCTTTAGAGCAGATGTCTGGAATATCATACTTTGGGATGTAGCTATTTTTTTCATTGACAACTGATAAATGTCTGTCAGTTCAGAAATGTAAAAAAAAATATAGTGTGGATTTTATTGTACTTCTTTTCAAAATAACTGAAAAAACAGTATGAACACTTTTTATGTTTTCATGAACAGTTGACCATACAATCTGTCGTGGGCAGTTACCCCATGTTATAAATTTAACAGAATACAGTATCTGGGATTTTCAGAAATTGCTCAGTACCTGTGCCATTTAATTTGGTTTACTACAACTACCCAACAGTGCTCCAGGTTGTCACTTCTTGATGCTTGTCAGCATCTGGCATGTTTAATATGCAACCCCATATGTATTCTGATCAAATTACAAACAGGCATAGCATCAAGAGTATGTGTTTTCAACATATTTTTTTTGATAAAATGGTAAGGTTTTGTTTGAAGTGTTAGAACAAAATCATCTTCACTTGGAGCAAAAACTATTCAATACTGCAAAATATTAGACTAAAAAAAGTCATGTTTTGTTTAAGAATCATGAACCATTGTAACAAAATATAAAAAGCCAAAGGTTAAACAAGGGTTAAGTCGGATGATCTCAATGCCTTACAGTGAGCCTTTCAGCAACCAGGTGCACAAAGTGTACTCTATAAGACAACAAAGCATAACAGGACCTTCCTGAGGCTTATTGTACAGAGAGTAGAGGTGTATGACAGGCAGCAAATATACATTCTCTCACCAGTGCCTGACCCCAAACTGGTTTGGGGAATATAGGTTAGCCTGCACAAACCACAGGGACCAGGCACACTCAATACCAACCAGGACAGAGACAAACTAAATGTGCCAGAAACATACTACACTGGCAAGGGCACAGAAGCCCCACCAGCAGCTTTAACCCCCCTAAAGTGGATCTGCATTAGCATGACTCTTCAAGAAGTGTAGAGCAATGAATGACATTACTTCCATCCTTTGAGTCACCCACCTTAATTGCCAACATGTTCTGGTTGTAAGGATCCTCTCCAGCTCCTACACATATACTGTATCAGACCATGTGCTGTAGGCTAGCAGAATCAGGGGAGCACTCAATGTTTGGTTGAGGATCATGCTGGGCCACTATACCCTAATGCCTTTCCCCCCACACAACTGGGACGCATTGAACAATAGTTTCTTTGAATAGACAATTTTCCTAAATATAAGTTTTCTTTTGAGCATTGATGACTGCATTCTGTGATAGAACATCCTTTTGCACTAGGCTGATAGATGAGTGCTACTAATGCTGTTTTCGGTTAAGGTGTGGTGGTGCCTCTGTGCCCTGATCCAGTGTGCTATGTTGCTGGCACATCTGGTATGTCACTACCCTAGTGGGTAGTGGGTAGTGAGTGTGCCTAGTCCCTGTGTTTTTTTGATGGTTGACTTATATCCCCCACACCGGAGGGAATATATGTTTGCTGTCTACCATCACCCCTGCACAACAAGCCTCTGCTTTGTTATCTTATAGAGTACAATTTGTGCACCTAGTCCCTGCACAGCTCACTGTTATGGCACTGAGTTGATCTGCATTTAATTCTTGTTCAATCTTTGGCAGGACTATTCTGTAGGATATTACAAATATGTGGCTGGCCATTTGGGAAGTACTTTTTAAATTGAATGTTTTCTTTATGGGCTATGCTCTATGTATCTTTATATATTTTGTTAAAATATTTCATGGTGATTAAATGAAATGATAACTAAAAACATAACTATTATTCTTCTAATCTTTTGCAGTATTGAATAGCTTTTACTCAGTCCTATCTCCAATTCAAGGTGTTTTTTTCTAAGCCCTTGTACACACGGTTGGAGATTCCGACAACCAAATCCGTCGGAGCAATTCCAACAGATTAATTCCGGACGAGGTCCGGAAGTGATGTTGCATACACACGGTCGGACTAAGTTGTTGGAAAATCCGATTGTACATAACGTGATGACGTTATTTCGTTAAGACTGGACTATGTTCAGGCTAGTAGCCAATAGCTTTGGTCTAGGAATTTGATCTGAGCATGCGTGGCACTTTGTCCGTCGGAGTAGGCTACACATGATCGGAGTATGTCCGATAGGAGCATTTTGTCGGAAAATTTTACCGGCAAGTTGGAAAAATTGGTCCGCCGGATATTCCGACGGAAACAGTCCAATGCAGACCACACACAGTCGGAATACCCGACAAAACGGTCCGATAGGAAACATTCCGACGGAATCTCCGACCGCGTGTACAAGGGCTTAGACTATTATTAGGAGTTGGGGAGGAGCAAAAATAGTATTTGTAGTTTTAATTTGCATATTTAGTAATATTTATATAATTATTTTGCTAAACTAAACACAAACAGAACAGGACTTTATGGTTGCAAATGGCATCTTATCAAACAGAAACATTAAAAGTTAGCATTTCTTTTACTATTAACACTTGCATAAAATGCCATATGAAGACATATAGACCTCTAGTATATTCCTAAAGATAACACTCATGAGTACCTCCACCCCATAGACACCATACATAGATTTATGTTCAAGCAGAATGCAGTCTGTCCAGTGATGGAGTGACAAAAAATTCTAGATGCATTTTATGAGCCAAGTATCAACTTCCTTAGGAAACTGAAGGGGGATGGTATATTTCTAATATTATATCAAACAGATGTATTAAAGACATTATCTCCACCTATGTGAATGGCAATCCTGTAGTCTGGGAAAGGGGGCAATAGGAGATTTTGGAATTCACCAAGGTCCAATCAAAAGATTTTGCAGTGACTTTTAGTTTATTAAGAAGGATATTCAGAGGTCAAAGAAGGAGGGGAATACATTACACTTCTGCTGTGATGTAACTTGAAAAAGGATGTGGGCCATAGATCTGCTAAAGCTTATACAGACGTCACCACACCATCAAATCCATCTAGACCACTTAAAAGAACTTATAATTCATGTAGCCATCCATAAATAGTGAGGGAACAATTTGCATTCAGACTGTATCCCCAAACACAGTCCATAGAGTGTAAAAGCTCTAGATATGAGAAACTCAGATTGACAGCCACCAGCTAATGAGCCCAAGTTAAATTTGGATGGACTTCAAAGAAACAAGGGTTTGATGATGGGTATGAGGTGAAAGTACACATGAATGTCTAATCTCTATATGTACAGTCTATTTATGGAATTTCAGTCAAGTATGATTAAAGATAGAAATTATCATTTTAAAAAATATATCTTTGTGGCACAGGGGAGTTGGGCACATTCGCTGGGGGCTGTGATGTATTATAGGTTATTGTCTGTAAACCCAGATGGATTTAACAATGGGTTGATTCACTATATGAACTTTAACAGTCTTTGTGTCCACATCATGTTTTCAGCTACACCACAACAGAAAAATAGTTATTTTTTACATTTCATTTGGATAAGATATTGTCTGTACTCATAAAATCCCATTCAGTTTTCCTTTACTGTTACAGTAATAGGCTTCACTGTTGATTTGAGTTTTTATGCAAATTTATAATACTAGGATTTTACACTGTATTTTAAACTGTGTATTTCACCAGTTACATCAGTCCTTGATCATATGTTACCTTCCACAATCTTACAAGTACTAGCATTCATTATCTCTTGTATCTGAGCCCTATAATTCAGTTCATGGAGGCAGCAAAGCTGCACCTCTATTACTCCTATGGCAAACTTCAATTGCATAACTGACAAGACTTATCATACATTTTTAGAAGGGCCATGAAGTATTATTAAAATTATTTTTGTCACCAATTTTATGTGTAATGTGTATATCTTAGTAATTATGAGGCCAGATAATTGTTGAATAAGCATATAGTGTTCATAAACGCTTGTAGTCAGAGTCTTCAAGCGGGAAATGCGATACTCCTAAGAACCAAGGCCTGAGGTGTGCCTTGGCCTAGCTGGTCGGTATGCCTGAGAAGAGGGCATACCCTGAATGTAAGAATAAGAACAAAATACTATGAGAATGTATGAAACTGGGGAACGGGTGGGTGGGAACCCAGAAAACCTACCGACACTGGCCCTGCCAGAGGAGGAGGTTTAAATAGCCCTCTCAGGCTCCTCCTACAAATCCAGGCTGGCCTGCGGCCAGCCTTACAACTTGTCAAGTTGCCATTAGCAAGAGGATAGCATACATCGGAAGTTAGTGAGAGACCCAGAACTTTTACCAATTGCAATTTCCTAATTTATGACTTAGCCCTTGTACACACGGTCGGAGATTCCGTCGTAATGTGTCCTATTGGACCGTTTTGTCGGATATGTGTGTGGTATGCATCGGACTGTTTCCATCGGAATATCCGTCGGACCAAATTTTCCAACTTGCTGGAAATATTTTCCCACAAACTGCTCCGATCGGACATACTCCGATCATGTGTAGATCATGTGTAGATCATGTGTAGAGAATTCCGATCGGACAAAGTGAAGTCCGATCTTTCAGTACGTGATGACATAATTTCGTTACAATGGGACTACATTCAGGCTAGTAGCCAATAGCTTTGATGTAGGAATTTGATCTGAGCATGCGTGGCACTTGGTCCGATGAAAATGCTCTACACATGATCGGATTAGGTCCGTCCAGCCCAGTTGGTCGGGAAATCTTTCCAACATGTTGGAAAATTGGGTCGGACGGAGATTCGGACGGAATCAGTCCGATGCATACCACACACAGTCGGATTATCTGACGACACGGTCCGATAAGACTCATTCCGACAGATTCTCAGACAATG
Source organism: Lithobates pipiens (assembly GCF_037356315.1). Lineage (NCBI taxonomy): Eukaryota > Metazoa > Chordata > Amphibia > Anura > Ranidae > Lithobates > Lithobates pipiens. The sequence continues at coordinate 172,240,748 of NW_027507748.1, forward strand.
TGTACAAGGGCTTAGCCCTCCGTCCGACCCAATTTTCCAACATGTTGGAAAGATTTCCCAACCAACTGGGCTGGACGGACCTAAGCCGGTCATGTGTAGAGCATTTTTATCGGACCAAGTGCCACGCATGCTCAGATCAAATTCCTACATCAAAGCTATTGGCTACTAGCCTGAACGTAGTCCCATCATAACAAAATTAAGTCATCACATTCTGAAAGATCGGATTTTCCGACAACTTTGTCCGACCGTGTGTATGCAACAGTTTCGGACAAGATCCGTCAGACAAAATCCGACAGACAAAATCCGACGGATTTTGTTTCGGAATCTCCGATCGTGTGTACAAGGGCTAATAATGGCTCAGTCACCTGTTTCTGTGAATCACCTCAATCATTCCTGAGAATGCAAATACAACTGCAGGCTGCCAATGACATGCTGTTTTCCAGCTAGTAGTGGCTAAAGAGCACTGCCAGTACATAATGCTTTAGGTTTTGTTGACTGGACATAACTGGACATAACTTTTACTATTTTGATAAGTGTAGAGTAAGTGGGAATGCATAAGCTGTGAAGTGCCCACTTCTGCTCCAATTCATATCTCAAAAGGTATAAATTCATGTTTTCACTGTTGCATTATTCGAAGTCAGATAAAGGTCATTGGAAGTTATAACAGCCCACAATTTATAAATCTGAAAAATACAAATTTCTGCCATATACAACACAATGCAATAATAATTTCATCTTACATAACCTTATCAATGGAACATAAAACATTGTCAAAATGAAAGGTTCTAAAGCCTAAAAATATTTTTACTTAATGCATTCCTTGCATTAAGATAAAAATGTTTAGGCATCAGTATTCCCCCTTACCCCCTATTTTACTTACCATTTAATCCAGTGCTGTGCATGTCTGAAGCTCTTCTCTCCCCTCACTTCTGGGTCTTACTGGCTTTGCTGGGGCACCTGGAGTCATTGGCTCTTACTGCTGTAAACCAAAGCCAGTGACGAGGTAGCATGTGGCAGGACTGAGCCCTGCTGTCTGTGTCAATGACCCAGCAGAGGGGCTCAATAGCGAACACAAACAAGTTCCACTGGACATAGAGGAGGAGCCAGGAGTGCTGACGGGGGACCTGAGGAAAATTCCATTGCACAGAGCAGGTAAGTATAGAGATGTTTGTTATTAAAAGAAAAATACCTTTACAACCACTTAAATTTCATATTTCTGATGCTGTAATGCCTTATTATCAAAAATGTATTTATCCTGTTGTTTACATGGGAATATATTCAGTAATACAGAGCCTGGTATAGTAATTTAGCTGATAAATAAAAACATATATTCAATGGGTATTTCTTAGCATTTTTGTTATCTATCTATCTATCTATCTATCTATCTATCTATCTATCTATCTATCTATCTATCTATATATATATATATGTATATATATATATATATATACATATATATATATATATATATATATATATATATATATATATATATATATATATATATATATATATATATATATATATATACATAAATACTGCCTTATGTGAAGATACCAACCTCGCACAACTATTATAACACATATTTATATATTATGTATAATATTATATATATATATATATATATATATATATATATATATATATATATATATATATATATATATATATATATATATATATATATATATATATATATATATAGAATACACTAAATAAGAGGGATTTCCACTTAGCTTACTGAGTAAAGTGAAGCTATACCAGGGAATTTGTCTTAGCTTCATGTTAGGTATTCCTAGGGTTTCGTTTTGGAGCTTTGACATAATATGGCATTGCTTCCCCCCCTCATACTTTGTAAATACTGAAAGAGAGACTAAATCAGGGTAATGTTAGGGTGGCATCACATTGCCCCACTGCACTTTGGCTTAAGCGCAGCTAACCCACAGTTTTCATGCAAGTTAGCTGCACTTTCCCATAGACTTTTATTCTCAATTTTGGAGCATTTTCAGAAAGTGGACCAAAAGCATGGCACATAATTAAAGTCTATAAAATGCAGCCAACCCACACAAAAAATGTAGTTTAGCTGCATTTTAGGCACAAGAGCATCACTAAGAACCCTGGGATAGCAGAAATCTCATAAAAATCAAGAAGGTTAGAAGTTGCATACTTTCATTTCCTATACTATACATACTAAGATTGTGCCTCTTGGCCATGCCAATATATGCTTAAAATGTCTCAAATGTGATGAAATAAGTATATGCCAAACCATGTTAACAATGTAAATAAAACCCAATAAACAGCAGATAGCAGTCACCCATAAGAGTTTCTGTGTCACATATAAGCACCGTGGGATAGCAGAAAGTAGCCATAAAATCATACAAATAAAGAGTCTGACAACACCAATACATTTAAATGGTCATAACTGGCCATGTTGTTTATTTAAGGGTAACCCATGTTTCATAATTACAATACCCAAACTTAAATCTCTGCATATTTAAATTTTTATATGCCTCAAATGAGCAAATGCATCAAAACAAATACCACTGTCCATCCAGACAAGACTGGATGACAAACCCTCTAAACAACACTGTGACATAGTGACAGTGGAAGGGAGCGTGGTCCATTCCTCTTCAGGTGGCTGGAGCGTGAGAGGAGAATAAGGCTCATAAAGGCTCTAGAATGGTGCAAATACAGACATGAAAAGCACCAATTTGCTGTGGTAGAAACTGCAGGAGAAACCAATAGCAACCTGAAAGAGAAAAGGAAATGAGAGCAAGGCAAAACTGCCCTTTGTACTCTCCCATGAGGGACCCTGCTCAAGGTACCCGGACATTTGCTGACAGATAGGTGTTTATTTACTAAAGCTTCCGAATGCAAAATCAGGCTCACTTCTGCATAGAAACCAATCAGCTTCTAACTTCAACTTGTTCAGTTAAACTTTGGCAATAAAATCTGGAAGCTGGTTGGTTTCTCTGTAGAAGTGAGCCTGGTTTTGCACTCCAGCTTTAATAAATAAACTACATAAAGACTAAAAATATAATTGGGGATGTATAACCACAGCACCCATTAAGATCTCAGTCCAGAGTAATGACATGGTCTTACCAATACAAGGTTGTTGTTAGTAATTCTTACAACATAAAGCCATACAGACTACTACTAAACAAATAAAATAGCACTAGTAAATTAAAATAAAACCCACCTTTCAGACATACTTTTAAATATGGCATTTGCATTTAGAATGTCAAAAAGAAATGCATCCATGTGTTAAAAAATTTCAGCTTTATAGTAAAACATACCAAAATATTCCAAATGAAAAATTGGCATTACGTAATATTTAAATTAATGCTTGGTATATCTTGAGAAATAATGACAAACCCCTGTTTGCTTTAGCTCTGTTTCCATAGTAATTGAACTAACTACTTTTCTCATAGTTTGTTTCCATGGTTATATACGTTTATGTTGGGATTCTGAAATGCCCTTGAACACTCAGTGCTGTTATTCCTAACAATGACTACAACATTCTTCATTAGATGACCCAGAATTGTGGTAAAAAGCTGAGTCTTTGTCATCTGAATTGTTTCGTCATGTGATTTAATGTACAATCCAAATAATGGCTCCACTAAAATAATAACTTTTATTGTCTTTGCAAGGATCCTACCATTAAAGCTGCCCACTCTGATTCATAGCTTATTTGCACTTTTTTTATTGATTTTGCAGCAATCAAAGTATTTCATATTCCTGTGTCTCAGGAATGGGACTTTCAATTTTTGAAGTCCTTGTTATTTACCCATTATGGATTATTATTGTGCTTTTTAGTTGATAAAGCAGGTCCCCTGAAATCTACAAAATCCTTGTATATAACATAGGAAAGATCTGCTTGTGGCCTGTTGGGTCTATGCTAATAATTGCATTTGACCAAAGAAACAGGGGACACTCTTATGGCTATAAAGGCAGGTGCTTGTCCTCTCTCTGACCACTTTTGGGAACATATTAAATGCAAAACTAAGAAAAACTGCACCAAATCCATATTGTCCATTCATTCATCCATTATTTCATTCATTCATTCATGAATTTAGCAGCACTGGCTGCCAAGACACCAGAAACCTATTGGATCATGACTGCACAACCAACAATGCTACTATGTCTACAAACACTAGAAAAAAAAATCAAACAGTTTCCCAGGCACACATACGCCATTGTCAAATATTGTCTAAGATATGAAAAAAAGGAAGTTCTACAATCATGGCTACTGTGACTCTGGGCTCGATTTCTACTCTTCTATGGTCAGACAAACTATAGGTCAAGCATCTATATATAAGGATTACATCTGCCTGTGTGTGGCTTATATTAGCTATAATCATATCCTAGTAAGATAATTTGTTATGCTAATTTGATATTACATTTATTGATAATTTAACTTTCGATAGATGATTAGACACATTAGTGAATCCACATAAAAGGTGATCAAGAGATGTGTTGGGCTTTGAAAGGACTTAAAGCAGAACTAAACTCTCTCAATCAACATTGATTATTTTAATCCTTATGCTACTAGCCTTAGTGACTAGATAGGTAGTCTAGACTAGGTATGTTATACTCACTTGCTTTTAAAAAAATACTTTTTTTTTAGTTGTGTCCTAGGTTTTGACCTGTGCCAAAGTGATGTCATGCATCCCAGGATTTTTTCTTTCATCTGGAGTGTTGAGGGACTTTCTCAGCCAAATAGGAATGGTCCCGATGTCCATAGAACACTCAAACATATGGGGCACTCGCAGGAAGTTTGCCCGCAACAGCATGTCCCATAATGCGCTGCAAGATCACAGTGCATTGACAGCTGCTGATTGGCCAAAGCATGCACATGACCTGTGTGTTTTGGCCAATCACAGCACGGTGTGCTGTGAGAGCCATGACTGGCCAAAGGCAGGGTGCCTTTAGCCAATCATGACTCAGGGGCTCCTGACAAGTCCGCACCCCACACTATATAAGGCTGTTATATAAGGGTGTTACTTACATGACGACCATATATATTGAATGAATAGAGATTAGGCAGAGTAGTTAGTGTAGTGTGCAGTCAGTCAGTGTAGTATATATAATACAGTTCAGAGTATATTGTGCAGTTAATGTAATACATAATACATTTAAGAGCATATAGTGTAGTTAGTGTAGTATTTACAATACAGTTCAGAGCATATAGTGTAGTCAGTGTAATATATAATACTGTTCAAAGTATATAGTGCAGTCAGTGTAGTATATATAATACAGTTCAGAGTATATAGTGCAGTCAGTGTAGTATATATAATACAGTTCAGAATATATTATGCAGTCAGTGTAGTTCACATAATACACATAATTAGTTTTTTAACTAATTTTGACAAATTTGTTAATTTGGAAATATCATAAATTCGAAAACTCTGAAACTCAAAATTCCAAAATTCTTAAATTTGGAAAATCGGAAATTCAAGATACGAAAATTCAAAAATTCAAAAATGTGAAATTCCAAAAATCCAAAAATAAGAACTAAAAATCAAAAGAACGAAAATCTGAAAATAAGAATGAAAATCCAAAAATAAGAATGAAAATGAAAAAAATCTTAAATAATAACTAACTAATAACTTAACTATTACTAACTATTAAATTATAGGTATTGGCATTTCCTTTTAAATTTGGCTGTTAGTGAATGTAACAAATATGAATTTATCCAAAGTTACAAATTATTTGAAATAACGAATGCTGTATCTAAATTTATGGAACGTAACAAATTAATAATAATAACTAACAATAATAATATCATAAAAAAGTTTTATTATTATTATTATTTGTTATTAATTTGTTCCGAGCGAATGCCCTCCAACCTTACTGAACCATACCAGGCTGTACCAAACAATTCCATACCATCATCACTACTCTTCATCTGAAATTACTATATCTCGCTTACTTAACATCCCCAAAACAATATGGTCTGCAGTAAGAGTCTTGATAACACAGGCATCTTGGGTACAACAACAGTTCTCAGCAATGTTGGTGGTACTTTAGCACAGTACCAGCACCTGACGTGTCACTTAAATAATTCTTACAGTAGCAGAGAAGCATCTGAGTGAAGGGGGGGCTGATAGGCAGATCAGCTGTGCAGGAGCACTTAATAGACCAATAGAATGATCTTTGTCATAGCTCTAGTGACCCCAGATAGTGGAGCTAGTTGCAGTATCCTTGTTCCCTCCTGAACAGGAACCTCTCCCTAGTGCTAAAAACACTGTCCCCAACCAGAGGGGGTCATGTCCTTACTCTATCCACTTTGCAAATGTGCACCAACTGCAGTGGAACAGTGCTTATTATTAGCATTGTCCTCATTAAAGATGACCACAGAGGTAACCCAGTGTTACGGTGTCCAATCAGACAGCTGCTTCTCTGATGACACCTATGGAGGCTTCGGAGGAACAAAGCTCCTCTCATCCTCCATTCCTTCTGTGCAGCAGCCAGAAAAACAGCACTACCTACAGAGGGGAGGATACACGGCACATGCCTACACTCAGGTATTCAATTTCCCTTGTTTTTTACATGACCTATATAAACTAACGTAATACAAGTTTCCCTGTGATCTGATACTACAGGAAAAAAAGTGTATTACCGTTTGAATTACTGTAATATGCTCATCTTACTGCTGCAATGAATAACAGACAGTTTGTCATTTAGTTCATGACTGATAGTCAATACTGTATCACATTGTTATTTATTTTATTTTTTTATTGGCTTTTGCATACTTATATACATAAACACATAGAATATCGTACCACTGAAACAGGTTAGTACATTTGCACATACATTGAGTAATGTAGAGGAAAACATTGCTTAGGTAGAGTGCGGATTTATGTTTAAGGTGGGGGTGACCAAAGGGGTCTTTGTAGTCTATACAAGTTTGATTAAACAACATCATTGTTATTTTTAAAGTGTATGTAAACCCACTTAATAGTTTCAATAAAAATTATTGTTAAAAAAAAAGTGTGTGTAAACCCAGTCACTAAAATTCCAAATGAGCTTAACCCTTTCATGACTACGCCTTTTTCTGACATTTGGTGTTTACAAGTTAAAATCTGTATTTTTTTGCTGGAAAATTACTTAGAACCCCAAACATTATATATTATATATATATATATATATATATAATATATATATATATATATATATATATATATATATATATATATATATATATATATATTTTTTTTTAGCAGAGAATCTAGAGAATAAAATGGCGATTGTTGGAATATTTTATGTCACACGGTATTTGTGCAGCAGTGTTTTAAATGCAACTTTTTGGGAAAAGGGACACTTTCATGAATTAAAAAAAAAACAGTATAGTTATCCCAATTTTTTTGTATAATGTGAAAGATGATGTTACGCAGAGTAAATGGATACCAAACATGTCATGCTTTATAATTGCACACACTCACTTGTCACTTGCAGCTGCAGGCATCATCCTGGTATAACCCCCGAAAGCCAACATCTGCATACGCTCGGCGGGAATAGGTTAAACTTATTAATCTAATGTCTAAAGTTAACTTCCATAAAATAATACCTGCTGATCCTTTTACTTGCTTGGGCACTTCTTGTTGTAAGGTGACAATGTTCTGTACCCCAGCTGTACTCCTCTGTTGTCACCCTATTGGCTTCCACTGGGACTACAAACTTTTCAAAATGCATTGCATAGGCATGATCCACTTTTGTCAACATATGGTAAATCATGAGAAATGATGAAGCGCATGCCTGTAAACTGGAAGTTATGCAAAGTGGCTGCAGAAGATCAGCAATATTAAGGTGCAATAGGGATAAAGAAAAAGAAAAAGTATTTTATTTTTGAAAGCAAAATCAATACAATTCCCTTAGAGTTTACATACTCTTTAAAGCATACATGAAGTCTAAGTACAAATCAAAGCTATGGTGACAGTACTACTACATTAAAGATATACTGGACACCTGAAGCTATAAAATAATTCCTGAGGAAAAAGTTCTTTCATGTCTTCCTTTCCACCACCCCTTGCCCTTTCACATGCAGTCCTGTGAACAATGTGACAGCTATGCTTCTAGCTAACTGACATTTAGGCAGAGCCAGCTCATCCTGAACACTGACCCATGCTCCAGTATATATATGGTAACCTATATGGAGGTTGTGCCCTTTTTTACTAACTGGACGACATCAGGAGCAACATTATCTTTGTGTACAAATTGCCCTGATGTAATTACTTTTTACATAATTAATAGGGTTGTTTTTAAGATAGCATCAACTTGTTTTATATTAGATAATACATTTTCTTTCATATTGATCCTTGTAAACAAGAGCCATCCAACACAAGTTTACAAAACATTTTTAAATCCCTAGGATTATCTAAGACAACATATAAATTAAGAGCAGCATTTTAAAGTTTCTTTCTTCTTCCAATTGAAAAATGCCCATACACATGCCTTAAGCATATTATACACTTGTTTTTGGAGTGCTCAGTGTACGTGCTGCAAGGCATGCCCTGCCAGGTTGAGGCCCTGGGGCAGTCCCAGGATGCACTGAGGCTATTACTGTATGTCTCTCAGCAAGCCTGAAATGGCTTAGTATCCTTAAGATGACTGAGAAAATATTCAAGGAGAAAACAAATGGTAAAAAAAACAACTACTCAAAGCAAAATTAAATAGGTTTAATATTTTATTGTGTACACATAATTTCACTTATTCATATGGCCATTCATGGTCATACACTACCCAGATAAATGTATTTTTCTGGTTGGTACGGCCAGGTGTTTTTGATTAGCTGCAACCATTTAGCTGGTACAGATCAATGACAGGTTAAGAGGCTCCACAGCTGTCCCCATGTAATTGCACATAGGTCGTGTTGGTTAGGGACAAATGAGAACCCCTGGATGCAAACAGTCTACCTACGGTCAGGGGCATAACTAGAAATCACAGGGCCCCATAGCAAAATGTTGTATGGAGCCCCCCCTCACCCTCACCCAGGGGCAGATACAGAGACTAGTCTCGGGAGATGCACTGCCCAAAAATACGTTTTCTTGGGGTCAATTTATTGGGACAATGGCTGATGTTGGCACTTCAATCATCATGATACCATGGTTGTTATGGTGTCAGGATAATTGAAAGACATTATTTCTATTATTACATTGTTATAGAAAATTAAATAGTTCAACTCACCATAATGCAGAATCAGTGAGAGCCCCAAGTGTTTCACTTGCCACCGTCGCCTGCCACCAGATGCAGATTGTCACTTGTCACAAGTTGCAGATTGTCACTTGCCACATTACCTGCCACACATTGTGGATTTTCACTTGCCAGATCACCTGCCACCAGATGCAGATTGTCACTTGTCACACATTGCAGATTGTCCACTTGCCACATCACCTGCCACAAGTTGTGGATTGTCCACTTGCCACATCACCTGCCACAAGTTGTGGATTGTCCACTTGCCACATCACCTGCCACAATTTGCGGATTGTCCACTTGCCATGTCACCTGCCACAAGTTGCAGATTGTCACTTCTCTGCCAAGGTGGGGAATAGGGATTGTTACTTCTGTATCCCAGTCAGGCAGCAGAGAGATGATGTAATCTCGCTGCTGCCTGCACAGCGAATGAGGACAGAACTGCCAGGATGCAGGGCAGGTGATGTCATCTCTCTGCTCCGCCACCCACTGATTGGCCACCCACCAAGTCTCCCAGCTGGCAGCTTCGCCCCCAACCCCCCACCGCCGAGCCACCCAGCTGCGTCAGCTCATACAGTCAGTGTGACTGTACGAGCGCTGAGCGGACGGGCAGCTTGGAGGCCCACCCGCCGCCCACTCACTGGGCCCTCCTCGACTGCGGGCCCCATAGCGCCTGCATGGATCGCTATGGCAGTAGTTCCGCCACTGCCTATTGTTCTTCTTATTTGTGCCAACTTGCATGTAGTCTTCAGTGATCATATGCAAATAACTGCAGAGAGAGTGTCAATCTATCATTGATTTGGACAGGTTTCCCATTCACAGGTAATCCAAAACACCCTGTCACACATGGGGCAGAAATATGCTGCAATGTGTGCAAACAGGAAAAGCTTTGTGACTGTGCCCTTAAAGAGGAATCTTCTCCACTTAGTATTGGAGATATCTAAACTCAGCATATGAATATAGCTGAATTATTTTGTGGCTTAAAATGAATATATGCTTTGCAATGAAAGTTTAGATTTACAAGTTCATTGTAGACAAAGGATACCCTCTAAAATAAATGGTAATATTATAGATTACAAACCAGCAAATTAATTCGTTTTATATATTAAAACTACAATTTTGTTGATACAAAACAAATAATAAATATATATATATATATATATATATATATATATATATATATATATATATAGATAGATAGATAGATAGATAGATAGATAGATAGATAGATATATATGAATGCAGCTTTATATGAAGTATTACACATATTACTTGTGGTATAACAAGTGTCATAGAACAATTTCTTGAATTTCTTGAATTGCAGAGATAATCAAAAGATACAGCATGGCATTAACCACACTATGACGAGCATATTGTAAAAACAGGGCTGAATAATGAATGTTTTCTTCTGGAGTGCCGTTTATAAAGATTACTCCAGAAAGCCCTCCAGTGACAAGTGTGTCTATCAGACACTATGTACAAACTGAGCAGCACTGTACCATGTGATTGCTGTGACTGCATCCCATCAACCACATAATGTAAACAGTGTGATATGTACATCTGTAAGCCCTCCCCTTCATCAGAGTTAATGGGAAAGAGGAGGAACTAATGAAGGAATGACTTGTTCATTTATTAGTTCCAGATCAGATGCTGCAAAAGGTAACTGTAATGAACAGATTTTGCCCCTTTAAATCCCCCATAAATGCCCCTTTATTCTGTCTCTGCAGTGGGCATACATCAACCCCTTAGCCTTCCTCGTCCTGCACATCTAAACTTTAACCCCTATCATTGTGTGTGATTTGTACAATAACCCCTTCATCTCTTCCTTCCTTTGTGTATGACCTTTATATTAATTACCAAGTGCATCATTACCAATCTCTATTTTTTTAATCCCCTCAAAACTAACCTTTTAATCATTTGCACAAAAATTGTGGCGACAAAATATTACCTTTCATCTTGTTACTTTCCAACAAGGGATCATTTTGGGGGTGCTGAAGTGTCATGGTATTTTTATTTTCTAAGGCTTAAGGAAAACGTACACCCTCAAAAAAGATATACACTTAATTTGCCTACAGTGTTACATGATGGAGTAATTGTCAAAGTTTCACAGCGCTGAAAACTAAAAAAAATGGCCTTGTAATGAGGGGTTATTATATGCTAGTACAGAAGTGGTAAAAGCAAACCTGTTTCTTTGTTACAGTACTTAATTTTAAAGCTCCACTATTAGCAACTTGTTTGATTTGGGCAAGTGTAGTTTATATTTACACTCCCTTCTGTGTCCTCATTTGGCCGACTGTTTCATATCAGTTTTAAGAGTAGCTTTCCTCTAGCACCAAAGAATATGCTAAGGGTTTCTAAGATACAGATCTATAAATATTTTAGAGTCAATCTCTGTACAGCTGGAGGCATGGCCCATACTGTCAATCTGCAGCATGGCGCACCCATGTCAGTTTGTGGCCTTTTGGCCATAACTGATTGCAGGCATAAGCATGGGTGTGCACTTGTTAATGCACCGCATCAACATATGTTTGTTAGCATGCAGTGGTGTGTGATGCATTTGAAAGAGAGGACAGCGTACCTTGAAACATCTCATACTCACCCCTCCCATCATCACCATAGGATTCTGATAACTGTCATCTTCACAGGGTGGCTGGAGATGCTGCCGGCCCTTTCTCTAAAAACTACCTGCTGCTGCTTTGGAGCCCCTGCTGCTACATGCATGGTGACCATTCATTGCCTCTGTAAACCTTCAGTTTATCAACTCTGGTGTCTCAAACTGCTGTTACTATCCACTGGTGGTTTGGTGATTTTTGACATATAAGTGTGCTGCTTTCAAGGAAAGGTGTTTTTTGCTTTGTAATAACCTTCCCCGCCCTGCTTTTTGCTATTTCCTACAGTGGTGTGTGTCTCTGACTCAGACAATGCTTTCAGGCCTTGGAGGGTATTTTGATGCCTTCCTGAGGACTGGTGTTGTGTGTTCCTGCCAGCTACCTATTGCACACGATTTATGTTGATTCTGATGTGTCTGTTGTCAACCCAACTTCCCAACTGTGCTTGTGTCTCCTTGTCCCTTTGCTGACTCCTCCTGTTCCTAATACTATCTTGACTTACATCTTCACTAACTTCAGCCTGGAAAACCTTCCACGCTCTTGTCTATCACCTGCTTCAATCTCCACTTCTACTCTAACCTTATGCTATTTTGTACCATTTTTCTACATCATAGCCACTTTATTTCTGTGAACCCTTGGTAGGACAGTCCTGAGGGCCATGACCTAGTGACAGCTTGCAGCAAAATATCTCAGCCCCACTAGGGTTACCACTCATGTTTTCATGTTCTGGTGAAGAACGAGTTGTGGCTTTGCACTGTGGGTGAGCCTACACTACTTGGTAGGAGTGTCAGACATAGCAATAAAGGAGAAGGACAAGTCATGGAAATGGTTAAGGGGAGAAAGTTAAACCATCCAAAGTGAAGAAAAATTGCATAAAGGAGAATGTATTTTGCAAATTACACCCACTTTATCTACCTCATTAGTTAGCTAGATGAGCTGTCTTTTAAGGCAAATTAGCGTAATGTGACACAGACATTTTCTTTGATGTATCTCATATTAACTAGAGAATAAATAGAGAACACTGGATGTGACCATATCATTCAGGTATGACATTTCAGATATGTGCTTTGAATATGCAGATGACCTTGTTTAGGAAAGAAGTGCAGCAGATGATATCAACCAATCAAAATTGAGTTTACTTCAGTCAGATCAGTAAAACATGAGCTCTAATTGGATCTAAAAGTTAACAACACTTACATACTTGTTCTACTAAAAAGCTAAAACATTATTTTTGAGCTGGTATTTTTGCTGGACGAGGATGAAACTAAAATTCCATCATCACATTTCATGTTTACACAAATGCAATAGCACACATTTATGCTAAAACGTATCTTTTCGCTGTGCTTTTATCATCTTTGAAGTGTGTTTCAAGGTTGCATAAAAATTGCCCAATATCAATATTTTTTCAGCCAAGAGGCATTCTTTTGCCAGACTTCCGCAGCTGGCCATCCTTTGTGCCAGCAATCAAGTCTGGCAAAATATAATTTCAGGCCAAATTTATTTTGGGCTTTTATTCAACTAATTTCTCATTAATATATTATTACCTTTTGAAGGAACATTCTTTTGCAAGTTAATTTGACTGGATTTACCTTTAGGGAATATAAAGTACACAGCACATATCTTCATCAAAGCATATGCACTGAAGTCTGTTTATTTACATTGTATGTATAGCAAGAAATTCCAAAAGTGAGTATTACACTTTTCATTTTTTTGGTCTGCCATTCTTATATGTAAAACCTTTTTTTTAAATTTTGGTTTTAGGTCACAATAGGTATAGGTGCACTAGCTACTTTAAAAATGCCATGATCACTGTATTTGAAACAGTATGAAAAATACCTATCTGTGCCATCTTTGGTAACGTGTGAGGTTTTATGTTATTTTCTATCCCAAAAAAAGGCAGGTCAAAAGTTAAGTGATTGCAATGGGTGACACAGGTGAGTATAGGTCAGTAGGTCCACAGTTCCAGATATATGATGATATCAAACAAAGAAAATTAAGACAGAGAAAGCAACCATTTCAACTTCATTCGCACCTACCAGTGAAGGTTAAGCCCTCTACACATGGGCCGAATATCAGCCTGCATTGGGACTGTGTGTACTGCAGCCAGTACGACAAAAGTCCTTCTGTCAGAACACAATAGAACAGCAGGGAAGATCATCAGATAGTTAGTGCAGGAGCTCCAACCTGAGCTGTCCGTTTTTTTTAATCCAGCCCGCTGGGTTGAATGAAAAAAAAAAAAAACTAGCAGTGTGTGCTAGGCTTTATATACTGTACTGTAGGTTGCTTATCATCCACTTTCACATAATGTTTATTATGGCTTAAATTATATTTAATAATTACACCTCTACAGTCTATCCTTTCTCCCTCAACACAACCTACACCAAAATTTCTTTTAAAACATTCCTAGCATTCATACTTAAATAAAACAGCAACTACTTTGCAATCTGGGGTCATTCTTCAGACTCTTCAATGTCAGCAGTGGGCATTCTTCATTGATGCAGAGAGGAATCCTCATGTAGTGGCATCAGCACAATTTTTTGCAGTTTCAATTGTACTGTGAGCCCAAGCAAGATGACACATCTCAGGGCTGAAGAAATTTGTTGAAGTCAGTGCAACGAAGAATAACGACTAAAAATTATTTTGGCTGAAATTCCACTTTAACTTCCCTGCCTATCTTCATTAAATCATTTCATTGGAAGCTTATTATGCTGCAAATTAGTTATTTTTTTCTGTGTCAGTACTTTGGCAAAATACAGCATTCCATCATGTTTAGGAAGTAATTAACATTGCTGCTTATCATATCTTTTGCTTACTATAAGCACTGCATGCCACATATCCCTTACTATAGTTTTGGAAACTACTGTAGGTTGTAAATTTAGCATAACGCTGCATCCTAACATAGCATAAAAATGTGTCTCTTTTTGCAAAATTTTTGCAAAATTTTTGCAAAATTTTTGCAAAATTTTTGCAAAATTATAAATGCAACACTTTTGTGTTTGCCTCTTCTTATCATCAGCTGAACACAAAGATCTATAACTTTTTCTATGTACACAAAAGACCTATTTCTCTCAAATATTGTTCACAGATGTGTCTAAATCGGTGTTAGTGAGCACATCACCTTTGCTGAGATAATCCATCCACCTCACAGGTGTGGCATATCAAGATGCTGATTAGACAGTATGATTATTGCACAGGTGTGCCTTAGGCTGGCCACAATAGAAGGCTACTCTAAAATGTGCAATTTTATCACACAGCACAATGCCACAGATGTCACAAGTTTTGAGATAGCGTGCAATTGGAATGCTGACTGAAGAAATGTCCACCAGAGCTGTTGCCCTTGAATTGAATGTTCATTTATCTACCGTAAGCCATCTCCAAAGATGATTCAGAGAATTTGGCAGTCCATCCAACCGGCCTCACAACCGCATACCATGTGTAACCACACCAGCCCAGATCTCCACATCCAGCATCTTCACCTCCAAGATCGTCTGAGACCCTCCACCTGGACAGCTGGTGCAAATATCGGTTTGCTTAACCAAAGAATTTCTGCACAAACCGTCAGAAACCATCTCAGGGAAGCTCATCTGCATGCTCATCATCCTCATCAGGGGCTCGACCTGACTGCAGTTCGTCGTTGTAACCGACTTGAGTGGGCAAATGCTCAGTTTCAACTTTGGAGAGGTGTTCTCTTCATGGATGAATCCCTGTTTTCACTGTATAGGGCAGATGGCAGACAGCATGTATGGTGTAGTGTGGGTGATCGGTTTTCTGATGTCAACATTGTGGATTGAGTGGCCCATGGTGGCAGTGGGGTTATGGTATGGGCAGGCATATGCTATGGACAATGAACACAGGTGCATTTTATTGATGGCATTTTGAATGCACGGAGATACCGTGAAGAAATCCTGAGGCCCATTGTTATGCCATTCATCCATGACCACCACCTCATGTTGCAGCATGATAATGCACAGTTCCATGTTGCAAGGATCTGTACACAATTCCTGGAAGCTTAAACCATCCCAGTTCTTGCATGGCCAACATACTCACTGGACTTGCAACCCATTGAGCATGTTTGGGGTGCTATGGATCGGCGTATACAACAGCATGTTCCTACCAATATCCAGCAACTTTGCACAGCCATTGAAGAGGAATGGACCAACATTCCACAGGCCACAATCAACAACCTGATCAACTCTTTGCGAAGGAGATGCGCTGCACTGAATAATACAAATAGTGGTCACAACAGATACAACAGGTTTTTGAACCCCCCAAACCTCCCAATACAATACAACTGCACATTTTAGAGTGTCCTTTTATTGTGGCCAGCCTAAGGCACACCTGGATGAATTATCTCTGCAAAGGAGAAGTGCTCACTAAGACAGATTTATACAGATGTGTGACCAATATTTGAGAGAAATAGGCCTTTTGTGTACATAGAGAAAGTCGTAGATGTTTTCATTTAGCTTATGATAAATAGGAGCAAACACAAAAGTGTTGCATTTATAATTTTGCTCAGTGTATATATATATATATATATATATATATATATATATATATATATACACATACACAGTATCTCACAGTATCTCACATTTTTTGTAAAGTGAGTATACCCCTAAGAGAAAATGCCCAAAGTGTCAATATTTTGTGTGGCCACCATTATTTTCCAGCACTTCCTTAACTCTCTTGGGCATGGATTTCACCAGAACTTCACAGGTTGCCACTGGAGTCTTCTTCCATTCCTCCATGATGACATCATGGAACTGGTGGATGTTAGAGACCTTGCACTGCTCCAACTTCCATCTGAGGATGCCCCATAGATACTCAATAGGGTTTAGGTCTGGAGACATGTTTGACCAATCAGTGGTCATCTTGGAAGGGTGTTTGGGGTCATTATCATGTTGGAATACTGCCCTGCGGCCCAGTGTCCAAAGGGAGGGGATCATGCTCTGCTTTAGTATGTCACAGCACATGGCATTCATGGTTCCCTCAATTAACTGCAATTCCCCAGTGTCAGCAGCACTCATGCAGCTCCTGACCATGGCACTCCCACCACCATGTTTGACTGTAGGCCAGACACACTTGTCTTTGTACTCCTCACCTGGTTACCGCCACACACGCTTGACACCGTCTGAACCAAATATGTTTATCTTGGTCTCATCAGACCACAGGACACAGTTCCAGTAATCTATATCCTTAGTCTGCTTGTCTTCAGAATACTATTTGCAGGCTTTCTTGTGCATCATCTTTAGAAGAGTCTTCCTTTTGGAACAACAGCCATACAGACCAATTTGATGCACTGTGCGGCGTATGGTTGAGCACTGATAGGCTGACCACCCACCCCTTCAACCTCTGCAGCAATGCTGGCAGCACTCATGTGTCTATTTCCCAAAGACAGCCTCTGGATATGACGCTGAGCATGTGCACTCAACTTCTTTGGTTAACCATGGCAAGGCCTGTTCAGAGTGGAACCTGTTCTGTTAAACCATTGTATGGTCTTGGTCACCATTGAAATTCCAGTGACCAGTATGAGAGAGTGTGATAGAGAGTGAGAGTGATAACACACCTGCTCCCCATTCACACCTGAGACCTTGTAACACTAACGAGTCACATGCCGCTGGGGAGGCAAAATGGCTAATTGGGCCCAATTTTACATTTTCACTTGGGGTGTACTCACGTTTGTTGCCAGCAGTTTAGACATTAATGACTTATTTTGAGGGGACAGCAAATTTATTCTGTTATACAAGTTGTACACTTACTACTATACATTGTAGCAAAGTGTAATTTCTTCAGTGTTGTCACATGAAAATATATAATAGAATGTTTACAAAAATGTGAGGGGTGTACTCACTTTTGTGAGATACTGTGTATATATATATATATATATATATATATATATGTTCATATGCAAAAGAAAATAATCAGTTTGAGCCTCAAACGTGGTAAAATCATTACAGAAAAATAATTGTAAAACTGTTTATTCCCCACAGTAGTATATGAAGAAGAAAATAGCAATTTTAAACAGATAATCACAACATTTTATTACTGTAGACCAGCTCCTTGGAGAAAAGCTGTAATGGAGTCCAAGGAAAGTCTACGAGAAGTGACTGTTAATGGTTCCAAGGGAATTTATAGAAATAACTGCAAATCCCAAATGTTTCTGGCATTTAAAAAATAGTTGTGTGACCTTTTTTTTTTCTGGGATTCTTATTGATACTTTGACTCTTGGGATATAATAAACAATATTGCTACATTATATGAAAAGGCTTTACTTAAACTGCCTGTATTGTGGGTCAAAACACAGACACAAACGGACCATACTAGCTAGTAAAGATAAGAAATGGTAAATAAAATGTGCACGGAAAAAAATAATCTCCAATATGCAACCATGGTGTTTTGTGAATTAATTAGCTTTGCAACAGAAGCCAGGAGAGTATGAGAAAGTTGACAGTAAGTTCTATGGAAAATATGCATTCAATGAGAACTGCAGTTATTTAAGTTTACGAATTGGCAGTACATTGGTTGCTATGGAGATTTGTGTTTCTTTAGGAAAATATGAGTTCACATAAACCAGCATTATTTCTTGATTAGCTGCCTAATGAGGAAGGTTTGCTGTGAACATTGATGATATGTCCGTAAAACATATTACAAAAGCTATTTGTGTTTTTTTAATGATTTTTGTTTAATATTGGAACTAATTTGTCTACAGGCTCTTATGTGTAGACATACAGTAGATTTCCACATTTGTTATGGGGAGGCTTAAATAGATCTACAAAAACATGCATAGAGGCAGTTTAGCTTTTTTATGTGTCATTTTTATACTACAATACTTACTGAAGATCTAGAATCTGCAAAAAGATACAATTCTACATAAATGTTTTCAGTTCTTTTTAGCTATTAATCTGTGCTGGTGGATGTGCTATTATGCTATGTGTAGAAAATGTTATATATTTAAGCAAGTTATAAGGTTATAAAAAAAAAAGAACCCAGTTATCCATTCACCTGTACCAGTTTATCAGCTATGCCCTTTATTTTGCTCATCACTGTGATTTTAGATTTCTTCTGCACTATGGAATATTTGAATGATCAGGCTGAGACCACCAAAACTATAAAAGCAGTGATTATGCTTTATTTTTTATTTATTTTTTTATTTGAACTGTATGCTACTGGTGCCTTCTATGTAACTACTGACTGCATGAAGCTCTAAGATTATCACCTCTCAAGACAAGTCACAACAGACAGAACGTGAACGTCCACTCTTTTCAGATTAAATGTATTCAGTTTGATCTATCCCCAGGGACATGTGGCTGCATTGATTATAAGTCTTGTTTTGCCTTGGGTAATTTATGAATGGTTTGTCTAGTTTTTATGTTTATAAATTTCCCAGTATTTTCAAAATGGTTGATGAAATGTCAGCACTGGTGGATTAACTATACTTTGGGCCCCGGGCTGTATTCTATGTATTGCCCCCCCCCCCCCCCCTGCTACTGGTTTAATAGGACTGTGTTTAAAAAAGATTAAAAGTGAATCTGAATAGTACAAAGGGTAAAATGATAAATGCTTATATTAGCCCATCTTCAGCCAAGTCTTGGCACACAATTAGATTTAAAGTAGTAGTTTGCCCTTGGAATAGAAAAATCACCAAATTCACCAATAAATAGCACATGTACTTTTATAATACGTTTTCTCCACCTGTAGGTTCTCTCTGCACTCTTGTGTCCTCCACTCAGCCTGTCAAATCTCCCACAATTTTCTGCAACACCATGAAATCTATAGTGCTACCCCCCCCCCCCCCCTCTTATTTTGACAGTCATTATAACTGTCAAATAAAAATCACCACTACAAGTAGCACAGGCAATCAATTCTGCATGGACACTTATTGACTGAGCTGAGTATGTTTGTTGGTATTTGTGAGCAATTCACCGAGAGCGGATGAAATCAGATTCCTGCATATCAGTTCATAAAACTAGAACAAGCCATTCCCAGCTGGAACCTCAATGGGCTTAGAAAGTAAATTGAAGGAAATATTTGATGAAATGATTATGTGGGGAGGTTCTTTACATTATTTTTTTTTTTTTTTTTTTCCATAAAGTATTTATTGGGTTTTCAAATAGTACAAAGAGAAACATGTTTCTTTACATTATTAGAAAGTGGGGGCTTCTTGCGTGTGGAATGTACAAGTTTATTTTCACGTTTGAAAATTTAACTGAAGACCTATACTATTTGTGACTGTTTAAACTTAAAATAAATGTACATAAAGCTGCACAGACTAAGATGAAATATCATTAATATATACCTGTAGCTTGGATTAATTTTTACATTTAATTTACAAACACTACATACATGCACTCTAAACAAAGCTGGTGGGAGACCACGCTTTTGAGAAATAGACAGGGCTTAATAATGTTGGGCATGGCTGGTTGAGTTTTCATTAATTGGGAGGTTGGGTGGGAGTTATGCCGTGTACACACGTTTGGAATTTCCAGAAGAAAAGGTCAGACGGAATCTTTTCATCCGATATTACAATCATGTCTGGGCCTCATCAGACTTTTTTTTTTCTCAAAAATTCTGACGGACCTAGAAATAGAACATTGTTTAAATCTAACCAACGGAATCAATTCCTATCAGGAGAACCATTTGTCTGTATGCTATTCCGACGGACCAATAACAACGCAAGGGCAGCTATTGGCTACTGGCTATTGAACTTCCTTTTTCTAGTCCCATCATACGTATTGTATGTCACCGCATTCTAGACAATTGGACTTTGGTGTGATCGTGTGTAAGCAAGACTGTTTCTGCAGAACTCCGTCGGAAAAACCATCAGAGTTTATTCTGACGGAAAAACTGGTCATGTGTATGTGGCATTAATAAATTAACAATATGCTGGAATACAAGCTTTAGATTGTAAGGAGCCACAGCGAAAGCAGTAGAAAAGACATACACCCTGGTCTCAGAAATAGTAAGCTGGTGTAAATTATTGTATTTATTGTAACAAAATGACATGCCAAGTAACAGTGCATGAATTGTGTGTGCTTCCATGACCACTATAAAGCATGCACTATGGCAACTTTACGAATGCAATCTAAATGAAAGCCTCAAAAAACATTAGAAAAATAAAAGCAGATTTTACCCCAGGTATGATACCATTTAGCTGGCACAATTGGAGCAAGTACTGCCATGATTGTTGTTTACATTCCCTTGTACATGTAAAAAGTAAATAGAAATACAGAAAGTAAATACTGTTAAAATACACTTGGGTCATTTGTCCTGGTCTGTGGACTTGTTTATGCCTTTTAGTAAATCAGACACAAAAGGGGCACACTGTATTAAAACTTAAGGCTTTTGACAATAAAACGTAGAAACCGATTGTTTACTATGCACATCTGCACCAGATTCTGTGTGCACCAGTTTAAGTAAATCAATCCCAAAGAGATCATCATTTTCAATTAAATCATAGTCCATAGATCTATCTTGCTGTGATATAAAAGGAGCAATAAAGCCCCATCACTATTCAAAGCAGCAATCAGAACATGTATAAAGAGCTTATGTGCTCACAAAAAGGTACATGTATTTAAAGTTCTAAAACTTTTTAAAATAAAATGAAAGTAGAAATGTGACACACACCTTTTGAGCTTTACCCCATGATTAAGCTCCGATAGGCAGAGTAAAATGTGTTGGGGGCATGGCCCGGGGGGGGGGGGGCAGGCTGAGACTGCCATTCACTAGCACACAGAAGGCATTGACTTGTTGTGTTGCTCCCGGGACACTTATCACTCTCTACTACACACTTTTTGCTGATTATACTTAAATTTACATCTAAAAACTATTAAAATAGTCTGAATATTCTGTTTGAGGTGGGCACTCTATGAACAGGCATACATTTTTTTAAATACAAAATAATTACAAAGAAATAAAGCAGTGGAACAGAAAACCTAATATTTCCCAATGGATAGAGATTTTGTAGCATAATAATCAATCCATGACTGGATTCTGCACATTATATCACCCTGTTCAACAAACCATTTTGGTTATTTATTATATATATATATATAGAGATTATATATATATATATATATATATATATATTTATAATGGAAATAGTAAAGTATCATTGATGAATTTGTGGTACATTTGTGGTGCATTGATTACAAATCAAATAGAAGAATTATCTTTTTAAAACACTCATTTTTTTTTTTTCTGTATTTAAATAATTTTAAATATACTAGAAATTATAAAAAAAAAACCTGAAGGTTAACGATGCGCTAAGAATGATAATAATTCAGAGACCTTTTTTGCATCAATTGATTTATTTTTGCTTTATCAGTTGACTTGATATTGTTTGTAAATCACTATATATATTATTTTATGGGGTGTCCGCTGTGTTTTTTTTGTTTGAGGAATCTTTTCACTTATTGATTCCCTTTTATTTATTCTTTTTTCACACTATATTAGCACTTTTTTTTACCACAATTTTAAATATACGGCCATCATATGGAGATATTTCAAATACTGTGGGGATATCTCAAGCAGACTACAATGGTAACCCATTGTAGTTTGCTTTGGATATCTACACATGTTATGGTAACTACTTTATACTGTAAATTTGTAATTAACTTTTGATTTGTGAATCTATGTAGCAGTTACACTTGTATACCATACGGTATGTAGATGCCTTTATGCATAAACCACAGTGGGTCATGGGAATCATTAATGCCAGCTGCTGAGAAAACTTCATTTGTGCTCTTTAAAATCTGCCAAATCCCTTGTGCTTCAGCTGATTGTGAAACAATTCACTCATCTCTAATTGTTATGAAGTGTAGCAAATCTATAATATTCCCTCCTGTCAAATAACCCTGATCTTCCCCCTTAATCAAGATAAGCAGGGATAAGCAGGCTTTAATTGGTACACATGGGTCAGTTTTAAGAGACTAGGAAAAACGTCAGCAAAAGAACATCAATAATATTTACCAGTCTCATCACCTATCACTCAAATGTTCACTCATTTGTTGATCTACTCAGATGGGTAGGATGATTAGCATCTGACCCTGTCAGTTATGTCAGATGCCTGTGACTCCCACGGTGTTCTGTGGTATCACCCATTGATTACATTATCACTAGTTTGTCCCTGCAGTGGTGTAGCCTGTGTAGCTCTGCAAGAGAATGGGATTGAAAAGTAATATAAACTAGCTTTTGTCAATTTTGGCAAGCAGTCCATTTTTGAGAGTCCAAGTCATAAAATCATGGTCACCCTTGGTCACTGGTCAACAGTTTACATTTTTGTTCTTGTTTTCTTTTCTCCAGTTTTCAGGAATCAAAACCCCCACCGGTTTAAAAAAAATATATATTCTGATAATTTTAAGACGTTTTGTTATGTCCAAAACAATGTCGTCATGCTTTTCAGAAAAATGTCCCAGGAATGTCAGGAATCAAATCTTGCATTTGCTTCTGTAATAGCTACACAAACGTTGGGCATGCTAGCTGAGTTACATTTTCCTTTTGTTTTTTGCAACATACAAGTCAGGATTGTGTAATTCATACTTGGTATACAATATATTCTTTTGTACCTGCTGTATATCAATAATGGCACTGCATTAAGTGCTTTGGTATAGTAAAAGGTAAAAAGATTCCACTGCAATAGATACAGGATTACATGCCTAAACTGCCACATGCAATCATTCAATACATAACTGTGCCTGAAAGTACAGTATGAGGCCTGGAGAGCAAAACACTCTTTTATGATTTAATAACTATATGTCAAATAAGTGCTTATTCCAGACACCAAAAAAAGAGAGAAATTGCTCTAGCATCCACAAACATAGGATTGTGTGTCAAAAGTCAGAACAACAGAAATGTTTACTCCAAACAAGGCAGACTTAACACATAGCCTGGAAAACTGAAGACCTACACCATTTGAGAATGCTTAAAATAAAATAAACGTACCTGAAGCTGCACATTCTAAGACAAAGAACATTTACATTGTACCTGTAGCTTTGGATTATTATTTACATTTATTTAAAAAAAAAATTCATGCATGCTTGTTTTGGTGGAATATTTAATATCTGCAGAATAGACATGGCTTTGCAATGTTGGGTATGGCCTAAAATATAATTTATGGTTTTGGTGAATATAAATTGAACATGATTGTTAATCATCCTAAATTGAGCTGGAATACAAGCTTCAAGGAATAAGATAAGATTAGGAACAAATTCGAACACCCGCACTTCTTAGGTCACGTGGGGCATTACGGCATCACACCCAGAAGAGTGGGGTTTTTTGCCAGCAAAAGTGTTTTATGATGTATGTACATCCAGCTTAGGATTTTAAGAAATAAAAGAAGTTTTAATGATAAAGCACTATTGGAGCCTTCATTCCTTTATATGCTCTGTGCTACTTGGAAGATCTGGATCTCAAGGAAGGTAGTCAGGCGATAGCTGGATGCAGAGAAGTATAGCCTCAGACTGCCAGTGTAATCCTGAGCCAGGATCCATCCTTAGAAACCTCAGAGGGCTATATCTGCTGGCATGTGTGACCTCGCTGCTACTGGAGCTATTCCTTCCTGTAAGAGTCCCCACTTCTTTGAGTGATTGCTACACAGAGATCTCCATTTTCCCTAGGTGGTGATGAAAGTCTTGGAACATCTCATCCTCCTGGAACTTTCTTATTGCAGAACTTTGTTACACTTTTTCATTTATCTTACAGAGATGTCTTTTATCAATACTCCCTTTATATTCACTTGTGTTATTGATTTTTTCACATGTATTCACTTATGGTGTTTTATATTTTGATCATCAGCATTTTTATTAATAGATATTGGTTTATTCACAATTATCTATTAAGCACAAATTTTCATTTTTATTACTCTTGTGTGCATGAATTTATCTCATGTTTTTGCGTCACTGCTATTCTCACATTTTTTGTTATGTTAGCGCAGTACACCACTCCCTCATTTATTTATTTTTTTACCATAATATATTAACATTCACATCCTCTCCTGGCCCCCTGAAAATTATATTTTGTTTGTTGCAGAATTCACTTTTGTGTGCACTGGTATTTGATAAAAATAGCAAATTTGTTAAAGAATTAAATTCCAGTCAATCATTTCAAAGTTTGTAGAAGAGAGCCCCACGATATTGTTGACAGTCCAGATAAAGTTATTTGTCCCAGCTTTGTTAACAACATCTTGGGGCTCTCTTCATCTAAAAACTTTGGGACCCCAGTCAGTGCTTTTGTGCATGTGAGTGTTAGTAAATGATTAAATGGTATCACATCCACTCAAAAATGAATCAAATTCATAGCTGTCAGGTGACTGCCCTCTATTGCCAATATAGTTTTGACTTTTCTTCTTTTATATATATATATATATATATATATATATATATATATATATATATATATATATATATATTCAATTTGTAGCAACACTGAGTTAATATTAGAAGTATAAAAAATTGAGAGTATGTAATGAGTACATTGATTGTGTCCACTCTTAGAAGTCTTGTTCACAGTAGATCCACCTGTTTGCAATATTAATTAGTAATACGGTAGAAGCTACCATCTACAAAACGTGTTTGAACTGATTTGTTCTTGACATTTGGTGCTAAAATGTGCTTCATATTGATTTCAATCATGTAAAATGTTAAAACACTGCTTGCCACAGCTCTGCTTCTTTAGCAGTAAGAGATCTGTCATCCCTGGGACAGTATATATGAAGGCACTTATCTGCTGCACAAAATTAATTCCCAAAAGGAATCAGTTCAAAGCATAAAGAGCAAAGATGTCTTGTTTGAAATACATCATACTGCTGTATGCCAAAAATAAGACCTCTTCCCAACTTCGTACAGAATAATGCAGCAATTGCTAGACAGACAGACTGAACAGGACACACATAGTTTGTACAATTAGATAGATAGATAGATAGATAGATAGATAGATAGATAGATAGATAGATAGATAGATAGAGGACAATTAGGAAATAGGACAATTTTAGACAACAAGTAAAACCAATCAATGAGCTACTAACGAGTGGTGCTAAAAACAGAAGTTTCAGTAATTTTACTTAAATGTCATATATTAACAATCCATCATTGTTCCCAAAACACACACAGATTCACTATAATATGCATTGCATGTACTATGTAACCTCCTCACTCTCTCCTTATTGTATCACTAGTCACATTCAAACTTTCAAGGCAGGTCTAAGTCTAATCGGTTGAGGCTTTGTATGTAAATGGAAGCAAGGATGGTGTCCCAACATCATCAACATGAGTTCCAAGTTCACCATTAAAGAAACAGAGTGGCATGAACCGGTAGTGGTAGAGTACAGCAATGCCTGGCTGAAAACTTGAAGTGCTAGGCACTTCTACACAGGCCATGACATAAAGAGACTCTATCACTTTGACAAATCATGGCAAAGTGACAGAGTCTCTTTAACCACTTCAGCCCCGGAAGATTTGGCTGCTCAATGACCAGGCCATTTTTTGCGATACAGCACTGCATCATTTTAACTGACAATTGCGTGGTCGTGCGATGTTCCTATTTTTCCTACAAATAGAGCTTTCTTTTGGTGGTATTTGATCATCTCTGCATTTTTTTATTTTTTGCGCTATAAACAAAAAAGAGCGTCAATTTTGAAAAAAAAAAACAATATTTTGTACTTTTTGCTATAATAAATATCCCCATTTTTTTTAAAGCTATCTTTTCCCTCAGTTTAGGCCAATATGTATTGTTCTACATATTTAAGGTAATAAAAATCACAATAAGCGTATATTGATTGGTTTGCACAAAATTTATAGCATCTACCAAATAGGGGATAGATTTATGGCATTTTTTTTTTACTATGGCGACAATTTGCAATTTCTATTGGGACTGCGATATTGCGGCAGACAAATTGGACACTTTTGACACATTTTTGGGACCATTGACAATTATACAGCGATCAGTGCTATAAAAACGCATTTAGTACTGTATACATGTCACTGGCAGGGAAGGCGTTAGCACTAGGGGGAGATCAAGGGGTTAACTGTGTCCCCTAGGTGTGTTCTAACTGTAGGGGGATTGAACTGTCTACACACACAGATCCCGGTTCTCGCTCTGTGACGAGCAATCGCTGGAGCCCAGAGGTCATCGCGCCTGCCGGGCACTCGCACCAGCTCAGGGCACATGCTGCGGGAGCACGCACACCCTAGTGGCCAAAAGGCCAAGCAATGTAAGGTAACGTTGTTTCGCCCATCTGTGCCATTCTGTAAAACTGCAGCAACTGGTTTCGGCAAGCAGATAAAGCCTGCCTCCTGATCCACCTATTCCACTGTGAATGTGACTGTAAGTTAGTAGGGTCTGGGCTTTAAAGAATTTCTTTCATTTTCACTTTTGTCATAAGTATGTTTACATCAGTTCTGGTCCCTCTATTGTTACTATTATATAAAAATTGAGACTCCGTTGTGTTTTAAAACATAAGTTCAAAGCAGGCCCAACGTCGGTACTTAGTCTTTACATATTTACAAAGAGTTGAGTGGGTGGCTATACTGTTTATATCACAGGAGCAGCTGCTGATATTGGCCGAAGAGTGCTGCTTTGCTTGGGCTGTCAATAGGGAAAACTGCAGTGATTTCTAATACAAGCTTTGGAACTTACTGTAATAAATACACTTTACAACAAAACTGTGCATTCAGAATATAAATATAATGTTACCGAGGTGGCAAAAAATCAGCTAAACCAAGAAAATTGTACAAAAATATTATTAAAGATTCAGCTAACTTTGTAAAGCAGGGTAGCTCAAAGGAGGCATGCTATAGAAATTTAAGTGCAGGAAAGACTTTTATAAAAAAAAAAGGAGGTTTGAGTATAGTCCTGTTTTTTTGTACTTAATTGATCTGAAGGTCATTTAAGAAGTAACATACATTTCATATTGTACTGCAACCTGAACATTGTAGAGAAAAGGAGAACTGCATTTTTTTTTTATCTTTTCCCAGTGGAGATACACAAAACTTGAATGTCACAACATTTCTGGTCAGAGGTTCACTAGCTACAGAGTTTTGTTGTTGGGAACTCTTTAGTGATGCAATAGGCAAAAACAAGCTTCTTTTTTTAAAGCGGAGGTTCACCCTAAAAAAAAAAATACATTAGTAGTCTCCTTTAAATGTAATAAAAAACATTTTGATACTTTTTTTTTTACTTACCTGAAAGACTCTGTTGCTAGGCAGTCATCCTAATCTGGCTACTTCCTAGTCCACGGAGCTCCTAGTTCTCTTCCTGACTTGCCGGGGCTCATGGGAAATGATGACACATACAGTACTTTCCCAGAAGTCTTTGGGCTTTACTGTGATGATGTTTTACTATCTGATGGGTTTGTTATCTAAGTTGTCATAACAACAGGGTGGGACCTTCCTCCTTCGCCGCCCGTTTTTATAGCAGCTATACAAACATTCGGCGCTAAGGCCGACGTTTAATTGTGCATGCATTACCCAGCATGCACCTCAGTCAGGAAATACAGGAAACAATATCGACTGGGTTTCACAGGCCCATACTTGGAAATGACCACAACATCAGGGAGAAGATATTGAGTAAGTTATAAATATGATTACTATATAGAATGGGAGCTATTGCTAGATGGTTATTGGTTATATGTTGTAATACTGTTAGTATCATAAAAAAAAAAAATTATGTCTGGAACACCGCTTTAAGCAGCACTCAGCAACACATGCTTTAGAGTTAGAGAATACAATGAATGTTGATATAAAGGAATTTTAACAGGCACAACTTTTAAAAAGTATATTTTTTTTAACAGAAAATAAGTTGCATAGCTTTAGCTTTTCAGTTTGTGTATGCTGCTGATGTGCATTATGTTATTTGGATGATGACAAGGGCTGCAATGTCTTGTTCTTCCCTTGCTGCAAGCTACTATTTTTTAATTGTACCAGAGCAGTGCAGGCCAAGTATTAAAGAAGCTGATACTCATATTTAACAGCTAGCCCTCTAGCATGGGGGGGGGGGGGGTGATACCAGCCAGAGAAGTATCTTCATTTTCCAAATCTCAGTGTACAAAATAATTTCAGTTCAATGAAGCAAAACCTGACTGATTCGCAGTTGTTCTTTTGATTGTTTTCCTTTTTTTTTTTTAAAGCTGATGGTCCCTGTGGTACATTCTTTTCTAGACACTGTGTATTTAGAGTAAGAAAAAAGGCTTCAAACAGTGAGAAATATTTAACTTACATAATAGATGCCATGGCCATATACAGTAATCATGTGTCAGTCAACTGTCCATAGGTACCTTGCATAAACATGCTGATTACTTCGGGCCATGGACACATACTAGGAATTAGAATATACAGTTGTTAAGCACCTACCCACTAGGCATTAATTCAGATGGACTTTCATCAGCATCAAGGTCAGATGTCTGGGTGTAGAAGGTTCTTGGGTGTTTGACTTGGATTACTTCTCACTCATTCCCCCTACTGTCTCCTCTTCTTCTCCTTTGGTTTTCTCTAGTGCATTTCCTTGGCATTGCTGATATTTTTTCCCCCTGTTAGGCTTTTTTGTGCTTCAGATTCCCTCAGGGTTAACACACAAACATAAAAGGTCTATTTATGCTCATAGGCATCCTTTTCAACTGCAGGCATATAACCAAGCATACGTATGTGGGGCCACATGTCTATGCACACCCTAAATGGCCAAGGTTCCCTGTTAAGTTAAAATTATAAAAAAACTCAATTCAAGTTGTCCTTTATAGAACGTTGTAGCTAATGGATTTGACTTTTTCTGTGCTTTGCTTTATCTTTAGTTGTATGTTCTGATCTTGCTTGAGTTCCTTCTGTCCTGATCCCTGTTACATTTCTTTTTTGTTCATTGCGCCTTGCTCTAGTTTTGATGTTTAGCTGGCAATGACTTCTGTTTACACTTTTCAGCTGCTTTCCCACTTCATGGCCTGATCACAAGTCTGTCTGATATGGCATTCTTGGCTATTCTAGATAGCCTACCCAGATCCTACTACTCATTCAGCACCATTCTAGTGGTAACTGTGAGCTTAGAATGGAGGTTTTTGTGGAACTGTATGCATGCTGCAACAAAAAGTTAAAAAGCATTCCTAGAAAAGCAATATATCACACTAAGAAATAAATTTTATATTCCTCTATAAAATAAATTATCTCCATTTCCGAAGCAAGAAAGGTGAATACAACATGGGTTACTGGCTCCTTCATCCCTAATTAATTAAAAACCATACGTATATCCCATGGGACTTTTCATAAACTATGATATATACCATCACATGTAAATTGCATATCTATAGTGCTGTCCATCTAACAGTGCAAGTGAGTCTCTTCTTAAAATATGTGTCTGAATAATCACTTATTTCCAAATAAAGTGCTTCTTACATGAACATATATAAACAATATGGTCAGTGTTCCCATCCTTGTGACACCTCTGTGCTCACAGATCTCTCACCTGCTTTTTGATTACACAGACTGCCAGAGTGATGTTCCATCAATCCTATTGATGCTTAGGGTGATATTCCACCAGTCCTAGCCTGGCTTCAGGTCTTTCTAATGCGTTTGGATTTTAATATATTCCCTTTGAATATTCATGGTACGTTGTATGCTGTGAAGTTTCATAATGGCTAAGCAACACAAACTATATATAGTCCCTTTAATACAATGTCATGTATGACTTCTTTATGTTTGTTTGCTTGCTTCTGAAATTATTTCTGTGTAGAACAATTTCCTGCTTTTTATTTTAGTATCACAGCAAATACAACCACCCTACTCCCATTGATCAATAGTACTTCAGTTTCTTTCATGTTTGCCACCACACAAGTCAATAACGATTGCAGCAAGTACAACATAATGAACATAAAGACTTGTTTTTTTTTGTGGTTTTCTAAGTTTACAGAAAGCTTTTTAAACGAACGTTTACACAATTTATACTTGATCAACACTGTGTATAACTAGGGATAGGCAAATCTGCCCTTGATTGATATTTGGAGATTTATCAAATCCTGTTAAGTCTAAAGAGAAAGAATCCTGATACTAAATCACCTTCAAAGATGCAAAGTGATGTAAAAAAAGGGCATGTGGATCTAGGCTATTCCATAGGGGTCATTTAATCTCCCTAGTGGTAATCCCGAGTCTGGCTCGAGCTGCAATTTCAGTACCACAAGCGGTAACCCTGAGCCAGACTCGGGATCACATCGCTGGATACAGGGAGAGGTTACTTACCTTGTCCCCTGGATCCAGCAATGTCCTCCACGCTGTGTGAGCTGTCCTCCACTCGATTCACACAGTACGCGAGTGCTGCCAAGCTCCATTCCCTGCGACGTTATGATGCACGGGAGCGGAGATCGGTGCCAAATTCAAAAAAGTAAAAATACACAAAACACATACAGTACTGCAGATTACAGTACTGTATAAAAAAATGTACATCCCCTTTGTCCCTAGTGGTCTGTCCAGTGCCCTGCATGCACTTTTATATTATAAATACAGTTTTTTTCTGCCTGGAATTTGGAGATTGTCCATAGCAACCAAAAAGTGTCCCTTTATGTCAAAAGTGATTTTAGACCAACTAGAAAACAGCGATAATAAATTAGAATAACTTGTAGAATTGAGCGATAGCGATTTGTGGGGAAATGCATCATCAAACACAAAATCTAATGACAACAACAATTCTGCAAATTAGCAAATTTCAGTGTTTTTGGATTTGATCACATTATTGAATAATTTTTATTATTAATTATTATCATTATTTATAATATTATAAACGTTATCATACCCGAAATGTCTACTAGACTCTGGTTTGAACAGATTTAAGTGAGTTATTCCTAAGAATTGCAGGCATACAATATAAAATGCCAAATTTCCATGCAAAATAATTGTACCGCTTTCAACACCTAAAATCAGAAATAATCATACCGCCAGGGAGGTTAACAGAAAAAAAACACACATTGTAAAAAAATGTTATACAGCAGGGAGAGAGTCATTTTAATGTGACTTTGTGGGGTAAGAGGAAAAAAATGAATAAATAAATGCTTGGACAATGTCTTTCAGATACTGTTTATGGGTTTAATAGAATTGTATGATTTTCACAGATCAGTGATACTGTATTCTGGCACATATTTTAGATGTGTAATTGTTGTAAAGTGATTTTTTAAACTGAAAAATATATAATGCAGGTGACAGATTCTCTTTAACCCCTTAGTACCAGTGCTTCCCAGCCCTTTAGGAGGCTTCAGATGCTAGGAGGTGGAGGTGGGCATTTCGGTCATGTGACTGCAATGATTGGCTGTCATAGCAGTCACGTGATTGGAAAGCTCCTGATCACAAGTAGCAATCAGGAGATTTCCGTTACCCCCCAGGACTGCTCAGGGTTTGCGATCTTGGCAAAGCATTGTTTAAATTTTGGTATATATATATATATATATATATATATATATATATATATATATATATATATATATATATATATGTGGTCTCTCAGTGTCAAGGAGAAATCTGGGGCCTATTAGATGCCCAATGTCACTCTTCCAGTTGGGTACAGAATGTGCTTGTTTAGCTTTTAACAAGGCTAGAGAGGTCAAACAGCTTTAACCTCCTTGGTGGTATGATTATTTTAGATTTTTGATGCTAAAGTGGTATTATTTTGCATGAAAATTTTGCGTTTTATGTTGTAGGCCTGTAATTCTTAGGAATAACTCACTTAAATCTGTCCAAACAAGAGTCTAGTAGACATCCTGGGTATAATAAAGTTTGAAACACTAAATCATAAATTATAATATAATAAAAAACTATAAATAATTATAACAAATAATAATAATAATATTAATAATAATAATAATAATAATAATAATAATAATAATAATAAACATGATTCAATAATGTAATCAAATCAAAAACACTGACATTTGCTCAGTTGCAGAATTTTCATTGTCATTACTTTCAGTGTTTGATGATGAATTTCCCCCCAAATCACTATCGCTCAGTTCTGCAAGTGCTTCTAATTTATTATCACTGGTTTCTAGCTGGTTTAAAACCACTTTTGATGTAAACGGACGGTTTTGATTGCTATAGACAATCCTCAGTTTCCAGACAGAAAGAACACAAAAGGGATGTGAAATAAATTGATACAGTAATGTAATCTGTAAGATTACAGTGTACTGTATATGTATTGTGTTTTTAAATTCCCGTGCATCGCATCGCTCAAAGGGAACAGAGCTCAGTGCTGTGATAAATCGAGCAACAATGGCTTGCACACAGAGTAGGGAGGACATCGCAGGATCCTGGGAACAAGGTAAGTTTGCTGTACCTGGATCCTGTGATGCAATCCCGAGGCTCAGGGTTACCTTTTAGTGCTGAAAATCCACCCTGAACCACACTCAGGAATACCGTCAGGGAGGTTAAGCCCAGAAGTATGCCAAGCTAAGGGCATATGTGTTCATTTTTCAAAGGGGAGATCAAAGAATGAATAGTCACTGATCTCCTACTATTTTCTATTCTGACACCTGCCATAGAGGTCCCTGGTACCCAGGAAAGGGAAAGTTAAGGTGGTTGTAAAAGCAGAAAAAAATACTTCTGTGTGAAGCAGCCCCTTTCAGCCCCCCTAATACTTATATAATCTGAGCCCCATCTCTATCCAGTGATGTGTACAAGTGCCTTGGCCATCTGCGACTTTTCCTCCTGATTGGTTGACACAAAGCAACAGCATCAGTGGCTCCCACTGCTCTCATTCAAAGTCAGTTAGCCAATCAAGAGCAAGAAGGAGCGGGACAGAACCATGGCTGAATGGACACACACAGAGTTGCTGCTTGGCTTGGGTGCCCTCACAGCAAGCTGATTGCTGTGGGGGCACTCAACAGGAGGGAGGGACCAGATAAGAGGAGGATAGGAGCTGCTCTATGCAAAATCATTTCACAGAGCAGATAAGTATAACAAACGTATTAATATGTTTAAAGAAAAAAAAATGAGACTTTAATATAACTTTAAGTAGATGTAAATCTGGTCAATAAAATCTCATGCAAGATTTAACATGATAATGTCAAATGGAAAACATATTTTTAAATTTATTTTAATTCACTGATTTACAGAGATTTACTTATGATAGGTTTGGTCACCTTGTGCTCTGGGATGAAAGCACACTTTCTCTGCTTCACACAAACTCCTGCTTATAAATATGCTGTCTGTGCTGTACAGTCCGCAAGGCTTAGGAAGTACCCTCTGAAAAAAAAAACACATGAACCTTGTTATCATTGTATTACGTATGGACAGGGACAGGCTATGTAGATGCTTCAGGACATCAACAGCATTGAGATGTAGCAAAGGATTCCCTCAATTCTTTAAAGTACATCACCCCCCCAGGACTGCTCCAGTTTGCCTCAAATTTCCATCTGCTTAAAGCAGTATTAAGCCCAAAAGCAAACATTTATTGCATTGCAGCTTACCAAATATTATACCTGTTGGCTGCATTGGTTTCCTTTTTAGGCTTTTTTTTCACACAATATCATTTTTATTGAAATGTTTTGAAAGTATACAGGTATACAGATAATATGTATAATGTAGAAAAACATAAAGAATTACAAATTGGTATTGGTGGATGATCAAAAGCAGAACATAACATACTGTACACTTTCTAAAATATTTATAGAGGAAGTCTGGGCTTCCAGAAAGGAAAATAAGAATGTGGGAGAAGTATATAAAATAAATATAGCAAATATTTATAAGAAGAATAAATTATGGGAGCGTTTATAGGAAATATAGGATGTAAGGATAATACCAATGTCATTAATAAATATGGTAATAAGGATTATGCATATAAGGCCTGGACAGGTAAAGCAGTGCACAACAATAAGCCTTAGTGAGGATTGGAGACACAGAATGAGATGGGCATAAATATCACTTCACATACCCATAATATGATTATAATCAGTGGAATACCTGAATGAGACCCATGTATTACATATTTTATGATAATGGTCTAAACGGTATTAAAATGGCCATAGTCTCTTCCATAGCATGAAAATGATTGATCTCTGAAAAACAGTCTTTATTAGAAGGTGTATATATAGTTTTCCAAGATCTGGTTATCAGGACTTTTGTTACATTAAGCAAGGACCTAACCAAAGAGCTGTTGTAGCCTTGGAGAGCAAAAAAAATTGTTTAGGAGGCATGTTCAGAGTAATTTGAAACGCCAAACGCCTGTAACAGCTTGTAAACGTGGTAACTCGTATTTTGCCACATTTCGTTTACAGGCCTTGTTTATTTTTGTCTATTTGAAAAAAAAAAGATTCTAAGAGCAAGTGCGGCTAATCGAGGCATGTAAATGAGGCAAAACTGACATTTAAAAGCATTGGTTACTATTTGTCAAGTTAAATAGTTCAGAAGAGGTTTTCAAACGTCCCGTGTGCATTGAGCCAAAAATGTTGGTTTTGGGTTTAATGCCGCTGTAAAGCTTTGATTTTTTTTTTCCATTGTAAACTAATGGGGCAAGAGTA
Organism: Lithobates pipiens; assembly: GCF_037356315.1. Lineage (NCBI taxonomy): Eukaryota > Metazoa > Chordata > Amphibia > Anura > Ranidae > Lithobates > Lithobates pipiens. Next base: position 172,276,019 of record NW_027507748.1, read on the forward strand.
CTTCATATATATGTACAGTAGATATTTATTTGTTACCACAGAAATTCAGAGTAGTAGCCAAAACTTTTTGGAGCTTTTGGGTCCTCTTTCACCAGAAACCACAAAGAAGAGAAAAAGTTTAGTGATATACTGAACCGGACGAATTTCTAGGCAAGCACAAACAGTGTCACTTGGTTCTCTAGTCTATCTGTTAACCCCCCTAGTGGTAATCCCGAGTCTGGCTCGGGTTAGGAATTTACTGATAGGAGCGGTAATCCCGAGCCAGACTCGGGATGACTTCGCTCGATGCAGGGGAGGACACAGGGAGAGTTACTTACCTTGTCCCCTGGATCCAGCGATGTCCGCCGCGCTGTATGATCGAGCCGTCCTCCGCTCGATTCACGGTGCCGAATGCCGCCGAGCTCCGTTCCCTGCATCGTTACGGCGCACGGGAGCGGAGAACGGCGGCAAATTCAAAAAAGTAGATACACACAAAACACACACAGCACTGTAATCTTACAGATTACAGTGCTGTATTAAAAAATAGCACTTTGTCCCTAGTGGTCTGTGCAGTGCCCTGCATGCACTTTTATATTATAAATACAGTTTTTTCTGCCTGGAATTTGGAGATTGTCCATAGCAACCAAAAAGTGTAAATTTTTCAGTGTTTTAGGATTTGATTACATTATTGAATAATTTTTATTATTCTTTATTATATTATAAACTTTATTATACCTGGGATGTCTACTAGACTCTGGTTTGAACAGATTTAAGAGCGTTATTCCTAAGAATTATAGGACTACAAAATAAAAGCCAGATTTCCGTGCAAAATAATTCTACCGCTTTCAGCACCTAATTCCAGACTGAATCATACCACCAGGAAGGTTAATTCATAGGTAATATCTCATCATTTAGGGCTAAGAATGAGATATTCTTTATAAATGAAATAAGTTTGTTCCAAGCAGATGGCTATTTGAACTCCTTGAGAAAGTGCAATAATCACTTAAGAAGGGATTGTTGGCTGGATGTGTTTTAATTGCTTTAAGACTTTGTACTTTGAAAATTAGGAGAGTGTTGTGCCAAGAGTGCTCATTCTATATTCATTTGATTGATTGGAGTTTATGTCTACAAGTGAGCAGCAAGACTCATACCTGTGTAGAAGGTGGAGAAACAGGAACTCTTAGCCCTTGTACACACGGTCGGACATTCCGACGGAAAATGTCCATTCGGACCGTGTTGCCAGATAATCCGATTGTGTGTGGGCTCCATCGGACTGTTTCAGTCGGAATATCTGACAAACAAAGTTTTAGAGCTGGGCTATAAAATTTTCCAACAACATGATCCGATCGGACTTTGTACGATCGTTTGTAGAGAATTCCGATTGGACAAAGTGCCACGCATGCTCAGATCAAATTACTAGACCAAAGCTATTGGCTACTAGCCTGAACGTAGTCCCGTCGTAACGAAATAATGTCATCACGTTACGAACACTTGGATTTTCCAACAACTTTGTCCGACCGTGTGTATGCAACACCAGTTTTGGACAAAATCCGTTGGACAAAATCCGACAGATTTTGTTGTCGGAATGTCTGACCATGTGTACAAGGGCTTAGAATAACTTGTTTATTTTATGAGTGGCAAACATATTTTAATATTATTTTAATATTAATTTACCATAAGCCATACTAAATCATCAGATGCAGGGTACAGGTCCATGCAGTGTCAGGAATATACTTGGAATTGGAGTGAACAAAATGCCCCTCAATATATATATATATATATATATATATATATATATACATATATATATATATATATATATACATATATATATATATATATATATATATATATATATATATATATATATATATATATATATATATATATATATATGTTTTCATATGGTCAAATATGCTGACATCCTCCTTGCAACAATGGTACCAAAATTGTGTAGAAGCTGTTTCCCATTTTTACCAATGTTAAAGTGGACCTTCACTCAGAATTCTATCCCTCCCCTCTCCTTGTAACACCTTGCTTGTTTTTTTCTTTTTTTTTCTTTTCTGGAAATAAGTAAATTTTTCTTCTGAAACATTCTCCTTCTTCCTCATTACTTGCCTAGCCAAGGATGACGATGCCCACCCACCCACCTGCAGTCTCCTGGCACACACATCAGGACAGTTGGGGATAATGTGCTTGCAGAGCTTCATTGGGGAGGGGACAGCTGAGTGGTTAGAAATTGACAGCTAACTCCCTAATCCAAATGGGTGCACTTGAGAAGAGAAAGCTGTGAAGGCTGCAGGTACAAGGAAGACAGTTCTGGTGTTCATGTAAGAGAAAAAACAGGGAGGGTAGGCACCGACCTGAGTGTAGTGATGACTTTATTATGATACAATTTAAAACACTTACAAGATGATAGAAGATGCATGCTTGTCAAAGTAAAGTGCAGTCCTGGCATTCTACTCGGCTCTGCGGGTCCCACCGCTGGTCCACCACTGCTGGACGAATGCAAGGCTGGAATCTTGTCAATCAGGGCTGCAGTGGTGAAGGCTACATGCTCAGAGCTGGCTACTCCTTCTAGAAGCCAATAGAAGGAGCAGCCAACTCTGAGCATGTAGCCTTCACCACTGCAGCCCTGATTGACAATATTCCAGCCTTGCCTTGGCCCAGTCAGATGCTGGTGACATCACTTCCGGGTCAGTGTGGAGCTTCTTGGTTCCTGGAGAAACACTGTGATCCATTCCAGCCATCTGCCCAATCATTTACATCTACCTGGAACAGTGATGTGAGCCGCAGAGTCATGGGGAATGCCAGAACTTCACTTTACTTTGACGAGCATGCATCTTCTATCATCTTGTAAGTGTTTTTAATCTTATCCTATTAAAGTCATAATTTTAATACTACACTCGGGTCGGCGCCTCCCCCTCCCTGTTTTTTTCCCTTACATGTCTTGCAAAGTTCTGGACACACTCTGAAGGATGGCTGCCTTCCTTTTTAACCCTTAATACCCTTTTCTTTTCCAACCACCCAACTTATGGATACATCACCATCCAGCTATTACAGCCACAGACTATACTCCTAATGCCGTGTACACACGGTCGAACTGTTTGATGTACTTAGTCCGTTGAAACACATTTCAGCGTACAATCCGCTCGTGTGTGGGCTTCAGTGGACTTTTTCAGCGTGCAGTCCGGAGTACTAAGAATTTCGGTTTTTCCAAAAATCTGTCCGTCGTACTTTGGTTTCAGCGGACAATACGGTCGTCAGTATGCTAGTTCGACGGACTAAGAATGGCGCATGCCCAGAAAGGATTTACACGGCGGAAGGGTGCTTTGCTGTGTCTTGGACTTCCTATTTCTAGTCCCGTCGTACGTGCTGTAGATGTCATCGTGCAAGCTTTCGACGGACTGTTTGTGTATCCGTGTGTGGTCAAGTCCGTTCAGTGGAAACTACGACGGATTGTCCGTCGGATTGTATGACGGACTAAGTACGCCATACAATCCGCTCGTGTGTACGCGGCATTAGGATTACTCCATTTGGAGCACCAGATAACACTGACTATACTGCCGTTCTGGACTTCATGGGCCGGTAAGTTTAAAACAATACAAATTCTGTAGCTGCTGACTTTTTTGGGTAGCTAGGTGAAGTTCCTCTTTAATATGATTTCTTCAGTAACATCAATGCACCGCTAGTTAGCTATGTCAACTCTTTCAGGAATTGATGAATTTGGTGTTTTTTTTAGACTTTAGGGCCAGGATATATGGAAAGTTTCCAGTTAGGCATGTCACGAATGTTATAAAATAATTTAGAAAGCTGATAACCTTTTATTTAATAATTTCCTTCTTTACATAATTCTATAAAGAAACAAACTGTTTATTATACTAGAATACAACAATAAAGAGCCCATGTATTAATCTTCCTTGCATTACTTGGTCGCGTGTCTGCACTGACCTACCACTGTATGAGAGATTAATAGAGCAAGGGGAAGAAGCTTAGGATGTAGTTACATTTGCATGTTGCTGCAGGCATATAAAAATATAAAAGGTCCCCTGTGGATGAGCAGTCAGCTATTTACTGTGTTTTTTTTTTTCTTTCTTTTAATACAAATTCCATTTTCCTAAGCTGGTTTACTTCTTTCCTTTTTCATGAGTTTAATGTCACTGTTAAATTTATAGGAAACAGAACAAGGTTTCACCATATAAAATACACCAGCTGAAGGCAAAGATGAGGAAATCTGCTCCTCATAAATCAATCTGGATGAGGTTTGCTGATTCAAATGATTAAAAATGACTAGAAGCCCAAGCATGGTGGGTAGTCTAAGTTGATGTTTTAAGAACATGTTTTCATTTTAGGCACATAGTAAAATGTTACTGGTTATATATGGAAATGAATTAACTTCTTCATGAAAAATGCAGATATTTTGATTAAAGATATAATTTAGGGAAAATAAATAATTTACACAAATATATACTTTCCAATTCGTTTTTAGGTAGCTGCAATCCCTGACCCTGGCTAGATGCTTAGTAAAAGGAAAGAGGAGGAAGTAAGGTATGGAGCAGTTTAGTGTAATTTTGTTATGAGCGGCCTCTATTCAATTTCCACCCAGTGTGGGTGAAAACAGTAAAGTGAAATGAGGAGGGGAAATAGACTTGGCGCTATACCGTTTTGGTTTGAAAAATTAATAATTGGTTATGGTTTATATAGATTTTCCAGCTTGCTTGTAAGTAATAAAATAAAATGGAATAAACCTAAATAAAAGTAAAAACTATCTGTGCATACCCAACAGTACTCTCCAATGATTATTTGTACATATATGTTCTTATGCTTCCTTATAAATGTTAATAAACCATAAATAAACATGCGATACCTATATCTAAGTATTAAAGTGCAAGTGCCAGTGAAAAAAACACATGTGCGAGTGTTGAAATACACAATTACAACTCCAAAATAAATAAGTAAGTAAATATATGATTAATTAACAATTTTGTATATTATATCTCAATTAGTGCTCACATAAAAATACCAAGTGACGAATGGCCCGTGAAAGGATAAAAAATAATAAATATTGAGATTTAAAATAAAATAAAATAATTGAGCGGCCTAAAAAACTATAAAAATAGAAATGACTAGCCCATATAAAATTGAAAAATTAAAAGTTAGATATTGGAAAAACAGACAAAAGTTGTTTTTTTATAAGAATAATAATAATGATAATAAACAGTGAAAAAAACTGTGAAAAAATAGTGAAAAAATGGTGGAAAAATGGTGAAAAAAACTGTTATGAGTGTCTTTAAAAGGAGAGGGAGGAGGGTGACTGCAATTGCTGCTCACTGTGCTCGGTGACTGCTAATGTGATTGCTCTCACCAGAGGTAGAACCCCGTCCGGGGTGGATCAGCCTTCACAGTGTAAGCCACTGTGTTGCTCTCTGGCTTGTCTCTGCTGTGGTCCTGGGGGTCCCTCGTTCCTCTGTTCGTATAGCGTGCCTCGTTATATGCAACAAGTAAGAGGCATATCCATTGTGCAGTACGTTTGTAAAATGAATTTTATTAATAAAAAGTTAAACTACTCACAAACATTCGCTTTAAAAGATCGTTTTGTTGAAATGCTCTATTTGAAAGTCCCGCCCGGCTGTGCCGCCGGCTAAGCAAGAGGTGTACGCTGCCTGGCCACGCCCTACGAGTTTCGTCATTCAGACGTCATCTGGAGCCATATAACGAGGCACGTTATACGAACGGAGGAACGAGGGACCCCCAGGACCACAGCAGAGACAAGCCAGAGATCAACACAGTGGCTTACACTGTGAAGGCTGATCCACCCCGGACAGGGTTCTACCTCTGGTGAGAGCAATCACATTAGCAGTCACCGAGCACAGCAAGCAGCAATTGCAGTCACCCTCCTCCCTCTCCTTTTAAAGACACTCATAACAGTTTTTTTTCACCATTTTTCCACCATTTTTTTACTATTTTTTCACAGTTTTTTTCACTGTTTATTATCATTATTATTATTCTTATAAAAAAACAATTTTTGTCTGTTTTTCCAATATCTAACTTTTAATTTTTCAATTTTATATGGGCTAGACATTTCTATTTTTATAGTTTTTTAGGCCGCTCGCCTCTTTTATTTTATTTTAAATCTCAATATTTATTATTTTTTATCCTTTCACGGGCCATTCGTCACTTGGTATTTTTATGTGAGCACTAATTGAGATATAATATACACAATTGTTAATTAATCATATATTTACTTACTTATTTATTTTGGAGTTGTAATTGTGTATTTCAACACTCGCACATGTGTTTTTTTCACTGGCACTTGCACTTTAATACTTAGATATAGGTATCACATGTTTATTTATGGTTTATTAACATTTATAAGGAAGCATAAGAACATATATGTACAAATAATCATTGAAGAGTACTGTTGGGTATGAACAGATAGTTCTTACTTTTATTTAGGTTTATTCCATTTTATTTTATTACTTACCAGCAAGCTGGAAAATCTATATAAACCATAACCAATTATTAATTTTTCAAACCAAAACGGTATAGCGCCAAGTCTATTTCCCCTCCCCATTTCACTAGCTAGATGCTTGCTCCATACTCTGCAAAAGCTTTGACAGACTAAGCTTTACAGAGTTATCATATTATTTACCGCATTTATTGATGTATAACATGCACTTTTTTCCCCTTAAAATCAGGGGAAAATCGTGGGTGAGTGTTATACGCTGATCCCTTGCCGTTTCGCTGCTTCTGTGCCGTTCTCGGTGGCTTTTGGCTATTTTCAGCCACACTCGGCCATTCTCAGCTATTTTTGGCCGCACTTGCCCATTCTCGGTGGCTTTTGGAAATAGCTGAGAACAGCTGAAAATAGCCGAATGCAGCCAAAAATAGCTGAAAGCCGCCGAAAACAGCCGAGAGCTACTGAGCGCTGCCGAGATAATCAGGACATCCACTCTGTATCTCGGCGGCACCATTTTTAAATGGCAAGCCGGCAAAGACACTGTGACAAGGCTGCAAGTGACTGACAAGGCTAAATGGAAGTCTGCAAATGACTGACAAGGCTGCAATGGAAGACTGCAAATAACACTGATAAGGCTGCATTAATGGGCATTTAAATGTACGTTTTTTTCCTTATACTTCCCTCCTAAAAGTTTTTTCTTTAAAATTCCCTTCTAAACTTGGGGTGATAAATATGGTTCCTGTGGGGGTAATTATATTATAAGGCACAGAACATATCACTATTATTTACTTTTGCCATAGAAATATGTTAATATATTGTTCTCTGTCTGTTGATACCTTACCCATTTATTATATTTAAGATTTAATATCTCAAACATATGATGTGAGTTAAATGGAGAGTTCTTTGACCAAGAGTGAAAGCTTTAACACAATAACAATATTTATTGGTAAGTAGTTGAAAGTCTGTCTAATACACAAAAATCTATCTATAGTCTACACCAAGGAAGAAAATATTAGGTTGAATAAGTGGATTACATGAAGGAATACAAAGTGTATCCCTTAAAACATTAATCTACAAACATATTTAGTTACAAGTAAAAGGGCAGATCTTTCCCATAATTACCCATTTCTCACCAAGGTCCCTTTCTGATGGCTGCTCTACCATAAAGAGCGTGTTTCCTCCCATCTAGTCTGTATATATCAATACAGCCTGATGCCTCATTGGTTGGCATAGCGTGACTTCTGATTGGCTAGTTTCCCTATACTTTGCCTAAGTCAGCCCCCTTTAATGCAAATCCTTGTGAGCCAGAGATTGACTTTAATTTTCTTGGGAAATTATGTATTGGCCTCCCTTCATTGCATATCCCAGCATGGGATCCTTTGAAGTGAGTTTGTGTAAAACAATGAGGTTTGAATCCCTTTGTTTGTACACAAAAGCCTGGGCAGTGGGAACCGACTTGTCTGGTCTTACCAGAGATATATGTGTGAAGATAATATGTTCTGGCCTGCATAGATACAAGCTAAATGATATATATATATTCCTAATTATAAATTTTTACAGCTATTAATGGAGATTTCACATAAACTCATAAGGCAACAACTTGAAGTGGACCTGTAAATAACTTTACATGTCTATATAACTACTGTAAATTCCTGGCATTTCAAAATGTACAGAAACTTATTTTTTCGCCTTTCACCTTTAAAAAGCAGTCCTTGAGCTCCAGTCAAGGGGCTTTGCCTCGACTAAGCTGATGCTGTCAGTCTACATACACACAACAGCATTGTAATAATATCACAAGGTGGCAGGCTGCAGACGGTCTTATCTGTATCAAACATTTGGATCTTTAGGACCATTCTGTCAGAAGTGGCCCTGAGTGTAGAAGGATTTTTTTCCCCTAAAATAAATTGATCAGTAGTGAATTATTAGCATTTTTTCCCATGCACACGGAAAATACTTGCATTGGACACTGCAATTCACAAAGCTGGCTATAGATTAATATTTTTTTTATTCAGTCACTGGGATTAATGAAAAAATTGGATTCCTCCATCGACACAAGCAAAGTGGATGGAGAAATCATTCCTGCTGGGACATTGTATTCTGACAACAGGACTCTCGGCTGTCAGAATGCACTGATCAGTGGCTGCCGCCAGCTGATTGATTACACATTTCCAACCAGCCTGTTAGACAAACAGCAATCTAATAATCAACGTTTGCTGAACAGACATGGTCACACACAGATTGAATATTGTGTAATCCCTGCTGAACCATTCAAATTTCAATCCATCGTATGTTTATGTGACTGAGCCCCTACCTAGTTATATGCATATCAGTTAAAAGATAAGTTCACCTTTAAGAACATGTTACATGTTCCATCCGTTTTTAGGGTAGAACATGTAACATGTTCCTGATTCTGCAGCTGCTCCCCAATCCTCACACTCCCTGTAAGAGCAGACTGGGGATCTTCTTCTTCCCATACCTGCTGCCACTATTTGAATAGAGTGCAGTGAATCAATGAACAATGAAGTACCAACATTCTTTGTAGCTGTCGGCTTGTAGTTCTCAATGAACTACCAGGGCACTGTTCAGCACTTGAGTAGTTAATTGAGCGATTCTGTCTTTGTGAAACTGTTTGCCTGTGTGATGTATGGGAAGACAGCTTAAACACATAGTATATGCATATTTCTACCTGAAAAAAAAAATATTTTATTTTTTAAGTGAACTTACCCTTTAAAACCTATGCATACTTTTAGGAAAATGCATCCACCTCTAGACCAATAAGCGTGGTATGAACAAACCCTTTTCCGGTTTAGTATAAAATTATTGGTTGAGGTTATTAGGTGAATGGAAAGTCATTAAAGGGTGTGATTAAATTATAAACAAATGATTGGATTCCTCTAAATATGGGAAAATGTATCAATGCTTTTAGATCACAAGATTAAAGGTGCAGTAGCCAAGGTAATTATGCAGTGACTGGATGGTTATACCTAATCCTATCGATTTATCTATGTCCGCTGTTCCATCTGCATACAGTATAGTAGTACAGTACCACCAGTACATCAAACTGCTACATCAGAGATTCTCTACTTAATTAATTTAGAGTTATTGATTTTCTTTATTTTGATGAGTATAAACTGTTCTTGTTTAATATGAGGACATTCCCTATGCGATTGAATGAGATATTGAAAGCGGCAGCAATTCATTGTGGTAGTCTGAAACTTTCCATGGGATGTGTGCCAAAATATGTTGAACTTCAAGTATCCATAGTGAGCTCTGCACAGTAATTGCACAGAAGAACAGAAAACCTTGTATCACAGAGATAATTCTTGTTGGAGAACGAGAACAAGACTGTTAGAGAACATTCTGAAATTATGATTCTATACAATATTGCTATAGAACCATTGCCAAAATCTGTCAGGGGAGAAAAATAGAATATGCTGCAATTATGTCTGAGAATGCTATTTTCAAGAAAAAATCGAGGCAGTCATTTCTAAGTATCAGTGCTGTGCAAGTAACATGTCCCTAGTTTGTGCACAATGTTTGAGTTTTTGTGTTGTTATGTGTATATGTGAAATATGGATGTAGTTATACCTACCTGGAAAATGTATAGTGATAGCCAAGACTATAATAGAATTGTGTTCACTTGGAATTATGCTATGAGGAGATGAGGAGGCTGCTAAAATATTTTTAGGTTCTGCACTGTCTATGTTTGAAAGGGATAATCCTGATTTTCCAACTGTTGTCACTGATTGAACTTCTGCTTATCCAGATCCTCCCCCCTCCGGTGTCACATTTGGCACCTTTCAGGGGGGAGCAGATACCTGTCTAATACAGGTATTTACTTCCATTTCCGGTGAAGGAGTGCTGCAGAATCTGCGGCAATCTACACCATGTCCAGCCCCTCCTCTGTCCCCATGCTGTCTTCTGGGAGACAAACAGGTCCCAGAAGACAGCAGGGACCAGTCAGATTGTGCAGCACAACACGCAGTAGGGAATCAGGCTGTGAAACCACAAAATATTAACAATCACAATGATTATTCACAATAATAATACTCACAACTTGTTCCTTTCTCTTTTGTGATGGCTCTTATTACTAGAGATGGCTATAGGAAAACACCACTGCATGCATGTTCCCCTTAAAGTGAATGTAAATTCTTGTTTTTTTTTAGGTAAAAATAACTAACATACTATATTTACCTGTTCTGCACAGTGGTTTTTGCACAGAGCAGCCCAGATCCTCTTCTTCTCAGGTCCCTCTTTGGCACTCCTGGCTCCTCCCTCTGGTTGAGAGCCCCCACAGCAAGCAGATTGCTATGGGTCACCCAAGCTGAGCCACAGCTCCCTGTGTCTATTCAAACACAGAGTTGGTTCCAGACTCACCTCCTTTCTCTCCTCATTGGCTGACTGACTTTTATTGACAGCAGCGGGAGCCAATGGCACCATGCAACTGTCTCATCCAATGTGGAGGGGAGTCCAGGCTAGCCAAGTGTTTTGTGCAACATTACTGGATCTGGAGGGGGGCTGATGCACACAGAAGGCGTTTTATCTTAATGTATGGAATGCATTAACAAAAAAAATCTTCTGACTTTAAAATCACTTTAAGAACTACATTGAAATGTCCAGCTGCTCTGTCTGTCAACATGAACAGGTGTAAAAAAGAGGTCGGGGATGTACTGGATATGTGATTTGCCCCTCTTCCCGCTGTAAATTACAGTTTAGAACATCAGTGAATCATAGCAGAGAAGCACATCATTAGAGTAATCATGGGACATGTAGTCCTGCAGGTGGCCATTGGAGAGAGAGAGTGTGCATACCCCTTGACTAAAAGTTAGAGGGATGCAATATACACAGGAGATGCAGATTGTTTAAACCTGCACTCACACAGACTGGGAACATTGGCTGCTGCATTCCAACTGATGTGAATGGGACTGCCTGCAAGCTGATGCATGATAAACCTGTTCATCCCATGAGTGCAACACAGCCCTCAAAGGTGTACTTTTAAGTACTCCGATGTAAACAAGGCCTTAAATAGAGAGCAGATTGTTAATGAGGATTTACATTTGAAACCGTTGAAGCGTAAGGGGTCATTATTATGTTTTATTGTCGGGCCTCATCAAATTTAAAGAATTATATTTTTGTTGGTTGTGCTAAAAGAAAGGCTAAAACTGCCCAGCAATAGTACTGAATGTCTTGTACTATGCAAAAATACATGTATTTACATAAAAAACAATATCTATACTTGGAGATCTAATTAAGATTCAGTACAATCTATCACAGAATATTGTTTTATAGAGTCAGCAATTTATAGTAAAATGTATTTTCCCCACTTTCATCCAAAAATACAAGAGCAGTTTTACATTTATTTCATTTCTTGAGAAAAGAGAGAAACTATATTATAGTCTTGCTCCACTGATGTTGTGCAGATAAAAATTAGCTTTGATATGAAAATCAAGTATGCAGAATAAAGTTTGTATTTGTTTGTGTGTGTGATAACTAATATACAGTATTTAAATGTTATTTTTGTGCTATACCAGGATTCAGGAGTGCACTCACCCATTATGGATGAACAAATGTGCCTCCATTCAACTCATGGGATATTCGTTAAATTCATTGTGAAGTCCAAAACATTAGAACTTAAACTGGACCCCAATGAAATATATAGCAGAGCAAATCTTGAAAGGCAATTGCAATTTTCAAGGCTAATAGACTAAGGATTGTCAAAGCCAATGGGGAACTGGGCACTATAGAGCGGGACACATATCAACAATTAAAAATTCTGTAGAGCCAGGAGAGGGTCCTTTTTTAATGCAACATAGGAAGCACATTTTTTTTTAAATGTGGAAGTTACTTATAAGCTGCATGTGGTGTGACAAAAGTGTTCGATGGGTCGGCCATAATGTCGCAGTCATGATAAAAATCACAGATTGCCGCCATTACTAATAAAAAATAATAATAATAAAAATGCCATAAATCTATCCCCTATTTTGTAGACGCTATAACTTTTGCGCAAACCAATCAATATATGCTTATTACAATTTTTTCCCCAAAAATATGTAAAAGAATACATATCAGGCTAAACTGATATAGTTTTGGGGATATTTATTATAGTAAAAAATATTGCTTTTTTTTCAAAATTGTTGCTCTTTTTTGTTTATAGCGCAAAAAATAAAAACCGCAGAGGTGATCATATACCACCAACAGAAAACTCTATTTGTGGGAAAAAAGTATGTCAATTGTGTTTGGGTGAAACATCGCAGGACCATGCAATTGTCAGTTAAAGAGGCGCGGTGCCGTATCGCAAAAAGTGCTCTGGTCAGGAAGGGGGTAAATCCTTCCAGGCTGAAGTGGTTAAGCAGTCAGTTGTGCATTATCAGTAAACTCTTTTTCAGGCAAAGCAGTAGTGTCTGTTTTAGCAAATAGAAAATATTCCCTGCGTTTTGATATGCCTGGTCTTTATGCGATTTCAACAATGAATTAAGTTGGATAGAAGACCTTTTTGCTTTGGCATCAATGTAATTCTGCACATAACACACTTCCTGTTCCTTCGTGGTGACACTCATTTCTCCACTTCATATATATGGGGGAGCAATGGCTGTAACACAGACTGGACTTCAAAGAGATCTGCCTTTGTTCATCTTCATTACATGATGGATTAATGTAACTACTTGTACGTATACAAAATATAAGGATGTTTGTGGTTTCTTTATAGCTAACAGCATGTGGCTGGATACATGCATTTCTGATCCACAGGTAGTTTCTGTAATTTATGAAAATGCTCTGAGCCTAAAAAGCATTTTATACAGTCTCTCATAGATGCTTAATCTACAAACTGAGGTCTGTAGGTATAGACCAGTGTTTCTCAACTCCAGTCCTCAAGGCGCTCCAACAGGTCATGTTTTCAAGATTTCTTTCAGATGAAACAGCTGTGTCAATTACGTATTATTAGGCAGTGAAACTGGTCAAATCACCTTTGCAAAATAATGGGAAAAGCCTGAAAACATGACCTGTTTGGGCGTCTTGTGGACTGGAATTGAGAAACTGGTATAGACCGTACGGTTTGTTCTTGGATAGAATACGGGTTGCAGGGGCATTTCCAAAGGGTTGTGATAAATAACATGTGCTCAGATAGATCTGGAGTGGTAAGTGGGGTACCCCAAGGCTCTGTCCTGGGACTAATTCTGTTTTATACATTCATAAATGATATAGAGGTTGGTATAAATAGCTCAATCTCAGTGTTTGCTGATGACACACAAATAAGCAGGGCAATAACATCACAGCAGGACATAAAAACTTTACAAGAAGAGCTCAATAAATTAATGGGGTTGGCAACTACATGGCAAGTGAGGTTTAACTATTAGCTGTCTGTGCTATAGCCGAAAAATGGCTACAGCGTGGACTTAATTTGCCGGGAGGACGTCCATGGACGTCCTCCCGTGCATGAGCGGAATGCGGGGCACGCATGGTGCGCTCTGTGATCAGCTAGTTTATGAGACTCACCTGATCACAGATCTGAGCAAGGGGTCAATCCCGACCCCTTACCATGTGATCAGCTGTCAGCTATGACCTAAACAGAGCCGTAATCTGATATTTTTTCTCCTCGTGGTATTAGCTTGAGGAGAAAAAAAAGAAGATTGATGGTGGCTGTGAGAGGGATATCGGCCCCAATTGTGGATAGGCTTTTGGGCCCACTAGCCTCACCTACCAGTGCCCACCAGTGCCACCTACCAGTGTCCACCAGCGCCACCCATTAGTGCCCACAGTGCTACCCATCAGTGCCACCTATCAGTGCCCACAGTGTGTCATCACCAGTGTTGCCTATCAATATCACCTACCAGTGCCCACAGTGCTACCTATCAGTGCCACCTACCAATCCCCATCAGTTCCACCTACAAGTGCCCATCAGTGCCACCTACCAATCCCCATCAGTTCCACCTACAAGTGCCCATCAGTGCCACCTGCAAGTGCCACCCACCAGTGCCACCCAGTGCCTTCTTATAAGTGCCCATAAGTGTTATCTTATCAATGCCCATCAGTGTCACCTTATCTGTGCCCATCAGTGCAGCCTCATCAGCAAATATCAATGAAGGAGAAAAATTACCCGTTTGCTAATTTTTATAACAAACTATTAAACATGTTTTTTTTTCTTCAAAAATGTTTGTCTATTTTTGTTTCTTTGGAAAAAAATAAAAACCCCAGCTGTAATTAAATACCATCAAAAGAAAGCTAAATTTGTGTGAAAAAAAATTATAACAATTTAATTTGAGTACAGTGTAGCATGGCCACGTAATTGTCATTCAAAGTGCGACATCACTGAACACTGAAAATTGGTCTGATTAGGAGGGGGGTTTAAGTGCCCAGTGAGCACATGGTTAATATTGAAAAATGTAAAGCAACATATTTTGGTGCTAAAAATATAAACACAAGTTACTCACTGGGGGGAGAACTTATGGGGGAATCTAGGATAGAGAAATATCTGGATGTCCTAGTTGAAGACAGACTGAGCAATAGACATGTGCATTCATTTTGATCCGAATGCATTTTCGTTCGAATTTTGGGCATTTTAACAAACGATAATGAATGTGCAGAATCTGAAAAACAAAAGATCTGACATAAACAAATGCTTTATTTTCATTCTCATTGTGACAACAGTTCGATATAGATAGGAGATTCAACATGACACTGACAATAGCAATCTGTGTCCATCTTAACCTGTGGTCAAAAGTGTGCCTAACCCTAGCTCTATTAATCCAAGATTATTCTACATAGAGAGAAAAGATTTGACATAGAGAGAAAAGATTAAACACTATAGAGACAATAGCAGAAAAGGTTGAATGTGCCTAACCTACAGTAACTCTATTCAACTAAGATTATTCGACATAGAGAGGAAAGATTCGACATGAAGATTCGACAAAAAAGTAAAATGCTCCGCCCATAGGCTATAGAAGAAGTCTAATGTTGGTTGACTGATTAACAAATATAATTATTACTAGTGTCATACAACATTAGAATTCTACTATAGCTTGTAGGTGGAACATTCGACTGGAAATATACGATTGCTGTGTCGTACAGTTTAGCTGCTCCTTCGAATCTTCCGCCTAAAAGCTATTCTGTCGAACCTTCTTAGAACATTTGACAGACACCATAAGCCTTCAATGACAGATTCAACCTTAATTATTTTGGATTTTCAGACGAATGAATTTTTTAACAAAACAAAATAAATAAAAACGAATTTCAGGAGTAACTAAATAAATGTATTTTTCGGACGAAAACGAAATTCTGAAACAGAATATTTCAGTGTGCACATGTCTACTGAGCAATAGCATACAATGTCAAGCATTAAAAAAGATAACAATAATATATAAAACTCTGCTGCAGCCACACCTAGAGTATTCTGTCCAGTTCTGGTCACCAATCCTCAGGAAGGATGTATTGGAACTGGAGAGAGTCCAGTGAGGGCAAAAAAATAAATAAGGGGACTGGAGGACCCCAATTACGAGGAACGACTACAAGCACTAATCGTATTCTCCCTAGAGAAGAGTCGCTTGATAGGAGACATATACATATCTCAATGGTGATCCCAGCATAGGTATGAAACTATTCAGTCTTAGGGAGTGTAGGAAGATACAGGGCCACACAATGAGATTGGAGGAGAAGCGGTTTAACCTTAAGCTGCTTAAGATGTTTTACACTGTCAGGACAATAAGGATGTGTAACTTCTACAATTGGTTGTGTCAGCAGGAAGTATTGATATTTTTAAAAGACCCTTGGATGAGCATCTCAGTGAACGCAATATACAGGGATATGGGAAATGATTATCAGCATGAACACACACACACACGCACACACACACACCCACACAGGTTGAACTGGATGAACTGGTGTCTTTATTCAACCTTACCAATTATGAAACTATGAAAAAATTGCAGAAATGTTTTTTAGCCTGAAAAATGAAAAATAATTCAGCCAGGACATATAAGGACTGGCAAGTTTCAATACATTTACATTTTTGTTTGTTTAAAATGTAAACTTGGGGTTAGGATAACGTTTAGTGCTAGGATGAGTTTAAGTGTTACAGAAAAGTTAAATTATTAAACTGAGGGTTCTAACTTTTTTTTCACATTTCAGGCTGAACCCTGAACACAATAAAATTAGTTTGGCCCCTGACACAGACCACCAATATACCACGTTCACAGTTGGTACTACTGACATCTTGTATTGTATAATAACAAGTAAACAGACTTTTCAGAAAATTAAAGTATAACTAAAGGCAGACATTTTTTTTTGTTTTGGATAGGGATAGGAATTTGAAAACCTGTTAGTTTGTATTCCTGTCTGTGTCCCTGTTCGGGAGATTCACCCTTTCTATCTGTCCTGTTAACCATTATCATTGAAAGTTGAGGTAAAAAAAAAAGTTCCACATTTTGTGTTGCCCTCAGAAAAGTAATAGAGGGAAAATCTTCCAATGGAGACACTAGTGAAAAGAGATTCCCTTAATTTGCAGTGATTTCCTCTTACTTTCTGTTTTGGCTATGGGACAGAAAGTGAAGGTGAATCCACCCAATGGGACAAAGATAGCAAAAATAAACATTACATGGATAATACCCTCCCTTACGCTATCCAAAAATGAAGAAAAAAATGTTTTGGCCTATAGCTCTACTTTACAGATACAACAGTAGGACGATAGACAGTAGGAAGTCCAAATATCCTTTAAACCCCAATTAAAAAACAAAAATCCACAATGAGGTGACACCACTAAAATATCATAATATGTATTTGCTTTAATCAACATTGCTTTAACAATTACAATTTGTATTATTTTTTATATTTTTTATCAAGTGTGTATATTATGGTATACAAATACATATTTATAAAATGTAAAGCCCTTCAATAATGCCCATACCTACAGTATACCTTGTGTTTAAAAACAATACAAAATTAAATAAAATACAAAATAATTCACAAATCACATTATTCCTAGATGATGGCCTGCTGACTAAGAACAGTTAGCCAATAATATTATACATTGGATTGTTATGGAGAGCTAAGGCATGCTGCAGATACTGCTGGCCAACTGCACACTTATCTTCAATGGCCAGTAAGTACTGTACTGAAGACTGAGTCAGCTACAGTGAATTGCATACCCACAGGCATTGCATCTTATCACAAGCTGCAGAACAGTTCATTTTAATACAAGGTGATGTTTCCAACTTCAGCATTCCCCAACAGGCTGGGATTTCAGGACAGCTAAACTATCTGCAAATGATCTCAATTTAAAAGCAATTAGGAGTGATTACATACGTGATTACATGCAAATTGAACTCATGCTAAAAACCTGGTCTATTAGAAGGTTTGGTGTGCTCTGGTTGGAGAATGTTGCTTTAAGGCAATTCATTTACTTCATATGGTAATTAAACAATGCAAAGCTTATACTTCACACTCAGCTATACAGGGTAGATTGAATTGGGTAAAGTTCCTAACAGAACATTAGATAAATACATTGTATGATTTATGTCTAAGATATTTTGAGTATGTAATGTATGCAACATTGTTAATTACATTTACTCTAGGTTTAGACAGTAAGGGAACATTTTTTTTACAGTAACAGGATGCAGTTTTGAATTTCCTTTTCAATATAATTAATTCTTTCAAAAACATATATAAACACAATGAAAAAATAAGGAGAATGAACCCTGTTTTTGTAGTTTTCATCCTCACCCCAATCCTACGATATCACATTTCTCAATGGTGGAAAAATGGGTTTTACTCTTCAAGATGTATCCTGAGCTTGTGGTCTACAGGTCTGAAACCACAGGGACTAATGTAATTAACTGGGCAAGAGAAACCTGGTACAATATTGGAGTTATTACCTATAGTAAACAAAAAGGTTTCACTTTATGGAAAAATAAAATAATTAAAAAAAGGATTATGATTGGACATAGTTAGATCTCTGCTTTTCTGATGTTTCCTTTTCTCAATGTTTAAGAAATCAAAAGAAAAAAAATATATAATTACATTTATACCTAGACAGCGTTCATATTTACACAGTTTCCTTTATCTATCCCATAATCGTGTTCAACTTAAATCATGCTCTGTGAGCTAGGTAATTATAGAGATGAATGAAGTTGCCTGGGTTGGATTCACCTAGGGTTCACCAAATTCAAACTTAGCAGAGATTCCCATTGAAGTTTATAGAGGGATGAACTTCTCTTATAAGGAAAATAGGCAAACTACTGTAAAAACAAAAAGACACAAGAAGCTGGGCCCAGACATGGGGGACATATGCAATAAAATAAATAATTAATAAAAACACAAAAATAATGCATGTGGATTGAAGGGCAACATTGAAAATACACAAACTCTTAAAGAGCACGCTTAGGGGAATACACATGGTACATGGTAGCTTCAGTGCACTACAATTTCCACAGACATTCTCAGGCACAGTGTGCACAGACAGTGCATATTTGGTTGTGAAATTGATTAGTCAGGTCTTAAAAATTATTATCCAACTTAAATTGTGAACTGTGAGCTAGGTTAATTAAAAAAGCTAGGTTAATTATAGAGTTGAGCAAATGTGCCTGGGTAGGATTCACCTAGGGTTCAGCAAATTCAAACTCAATTTTAAAAATACTGTATAGCAGTTATATGGTATTTTCATGTGGATTGAAGGGCAACATTGAAAATATGCAAACTCCTAAACAACATGCTTAGATAATGCCTTAAAGCTGTACATGGTGTTTCAGAACAGTACAATATCCACGGACATTCTCAGCCACAGAGTACACTGACAGTACATATTTGGTTGTGAAATAGATTTTTTTTATTTCACAAATAGCTTGGCTCACATCCAGCAGCAGAACCCCGATCCTATTTATTTCAGGTAGTTTTAGCAGTGACACATACTTTTTCCATCATCTGACTTGAAAGCCTTTGTTTTTATTGCACAAGAGTATAAAATGTCATTTATATTCCTAAAAATTATGCCTTAAGAACAATGCACATAACACATCACAATAAAAAAAAAAAGAATATACACAGATAAATAATATATATACCTCAGTATAATTTTTCCCATATAAGCTATCAACCCTTTTTTGCAACCTCATTTCTATCTAATTCAAAATCTCTTGCAGATCGGGATTTAGGTGCAGGTTGGGGTATCAACTTACAGTTTAGATTTTTTTTAAAATATAAAATAATACTATTTGGAAAAAAGCTAAGTGTATGAATTTTAATGAAAGCATTAATAGGCCTACTTTGACCAACAGATAAAAAATGGCACATAGCTGAATGATGCTGTCCCTGTTCTTGCTGATACAAAACTAAAACTATTTGCCACTGGTCAATTCTATCAAACTCTCATTAAGAACTAGGATACTACAGATGACGCAGCATTTTAAAATGGTCCAACAGCAGGAAAATGGTATTGAGAAAATCTAGGGCCAAATTTAGCAAGGACAAATGGGTTGATTTACTAAAGGCTAAATACACTACTGAATTTGCAAGGGAATTATCCCCGTAACTTAGTGTATGTGGTAACATTTCAGTTTGTAAACAATATCCTACCATGTGCATGGAAAAAATAATTGTTTGCACATGATTGAATGATGGAAGTCAGCAGAGCGTCCTCATAGAACACAGGCAAGGGTTTTAATATAAGAAAACTGCAGAGAATACAGCAGTGTAAAACTGGCTAGGAGAGGAAGAATACAACAGGGATAATAGACCTTACTTGAGTAGGACAAGCTATTAGTTTTACTATGTTGATCGGTGAGGGTGGAGAATGAGATTGATGCAATTTGAGGAGGTTTGGGTCCCCACTGCGCTTGCACATTTTTTTTTTTAAAGTGATGCAACCATATTCTGTAATCAAAAAGCAGACTCAAATACAAATAGTTAGCAGGTTAATGCTGTACTTTGAGAACTCCAAACTTATAAATGTTCTTTCAACATAAAATGAAAACTCACTTTTTTAAAGGGGAACCTTGCAAAAAAAAAAAAGTTTACCTAAAAGAAAGCACTATCAGCATGCATTAAAAACAAATACTGTATATTCAAATATGTAATAAAACCCTGCAAATAATACCCCCGATACAAAAGCTACTTTTTTAAGGGAAACAACACAAAAACTCAGTCAATGGATTTCTAATGTGTTTGGGTACTTCAAAAACTTAGAACTTTAAAACTTTCTTTAAACAGATGTAATTGGAAATGTTCTAAGATCTAATGTAATAACTGTCTCTTCATTTAATGCAGTGACATTCAAAGCTGAACTCTAGGGACTATTACTTTAACCATTTTCTCACTGGGAACTTATGCCCCCTTCCTAACCAGTCCAAATTTCAGCTTTCAGCACTCTGAATGACAATTGCTTAGTCATGGAACACTGTACTCATATGATTTTTTTTTTTTTTTACACAAATAGAGCTTTTTTTGGTGGTATTTAATCAGCACTGTTTTTTTGCACATTTTTGTGCTATAAATGAAAAAAGATCAACAATTTTGTAAAAAAAAAGGCATTCAGTTATAACATTTTGAAAATTAGTAATCTTTCTTTATACATTTTGGACAAAAGTTACTACATATCTTTTGTAAATATAACCCAAATACATATATATTATTTGGTCCTTTATAGAGTTATAGAGTCTACAAGCTATGGTGGCAATCATTGAGAACCTTTTGGAAATTTTGGAAAGCAAACACCCCAACATATATCCTATGAGGCAATATGAGTCTTTTGAACTTGTCATTGTTTTCCACAGGTTTTTGGAAAATGTGAAAGAAAATTAAAACTCATTTTTTTACACAGTCGTCCAGTTATAAGATATTTCTATCACATAGAATGTACATACCCTAAATACATTCTATGATATCACATATGTGAGGCATTTACACAGCCTGGCTGCATACAGAGGCCCAACATTCAGGGGGGGCACTTTCAAGTGCTGTAGGGACATAAAATTAAAAATCTAATTTCCTGACTACCTATTACACATTTGTGAGGCACTGTAGGGCACTGATTAGCACTGTAGGGGCACTGATGCGACATGGATGAGCACTGATGTGGCACGGATGAGGCACGGATGTGTTCTAGATGAGCAGTGATGTGGCATAAATTAGGCATGAATATGGCCTGAATATTCACGAAAGAGGCCAGATGAGGCATGGATGAGCACTAATATGGCATGGATAAGCATGGATGAGTTATTGATGTGGCGTGGACGGGCATGGGTGAGGCATGGGTGAGGCACAGATGGGCATGACTGAGGCATAGATGAGGCATGGATGAGGCACAGATGAGGCATGGATGAGGCACAGATGAGGCATGGATGAGGCACAGATGGACATGAATGAGGCACAGATGAGGCATGAGTGAGGCACAGATAGTCATGAATAAGGCACAGATGAGGCATTGGTGAGGCACAGATGGACTTGAACAGATGGGCTTGAATGAGGCACATATGGGCATGAATGAGGCAAAAATTGGGCATGAATGAGGCACAGATGGGCTTTAATGAGGCACAAATGGTCATGACTGAGGCACAAATGGGCATGACTAAGGCACAGAAGAGGCATGAATGAGGCACATATGGGCATGAATGAGGCACGGGTGGACATGAATAAGGCACATATGGGCATGCATGAGCCACAGATTGACATGAATTAGGCACATATGGGTATGAATGAGGCATGGGTTAGGTGCAGGTGAGCACTGTTGAGGTCTCCCTCCTCTCCTCACACATTGTAACAATCGGTGTGTACAGCATGCGAGGAGAGGAGAGAGCTGAACTGGACAGTGGCCAGTTTGTTGACAAGTGATTGCTCTGTCATTGGCAGAGCAATCACATGGTAAAGGGCCGCTGTCATTGGCCATTTACCCCGATCAGTGACATGCCGGGTCCGGAGGGGGCACACAGGAAGTGTGATTCTGAGAGTACATCATTGTATGCCCTCCGAGAAAAAGCAGAATGCGCTGTAGCCTTACCTCTTCCATACAGCAATTCATTTTTTTTCCTGTATAGAGCTTAAAAAATTGTCTTTTAGTTTCATCAGATACTACAGCTTCAACTATACTTTTGCTGCCACTCAGAGACATTTGTGCTACATGTATAATAAACCTTATCAGTGGTGTTATGTCTGTATTCCTGTCCACCCTTGACCATTCAAAAACTCTAAATCTTTGATGATGCTTTAGCTAAGTGAATGGGATTGGCCAGCTGTAGACAGGTTGGAGATACAACACCAAGCATGTATTGTAATGTTGGTTGGGGGGATGGGGTGGAAGTAAAATAACATGTTGAATTCTATGCATAGAAAGAAAAGAAAAAAAAAATAGAATTACAGCATGGGAGACATAGTCAGGCAGTAACTGATCTGAAGGCAATAAAATGATCAAGCCTGGAGTACAGTTTTAATTGTTGGAATATCATAATTTCAAGATAATTGCTGTGCCTTTGGTATGCTTACCTTTATTCCGTGGATTTACAATATCTTGCTTTAGGATTTGCATCACAGAGTTGGCAGTCTGAGGACAATGTAAGCATGTGTGGATCTTCTTCTGGAATCCTAAATTATAGACTATTTACCTTTGCTTTTAAGGCAAACTATGAACTTATTTATGTACAAGGGACAGCCCTTTTCATCCTTAAGCTTTAAAAACAATAGGCTCTGCAATTATGACTGTAAACCCGACGTCATATGACTGAGGCTGCCTAGGCTGGCGACTGTGGAGCATCAACATTATTTATGCATAGCAAGACTTTTCTACTAAAATAATTATGTGATCAGGTAATGCTGACTGCCCCATTGATTCAAGTACTGTATGAAATTTAAGGATAGACCTGCTTAAACAACTAATGAAAATGTACTTAGTTACTCAAAAAATCTCTAGTTACATAGAAAATTATAATAATTAATCATTTTATTACACAAATGATCAGCATTTCAAGCTATCTGAAAGACAGAATGAAAATAAAAATTCTCTGTATTAACTTTTTTTTTAACATATTATCCAATAGAATAGTTATTGTAGTTTTGTTGCCAATAGAAATTACCTTTTAAACATACAATCTCAGTATTTAACTCTTTTTGGAAACTCTGCAGTAACGTCTGATTTAAGTATTGACAATTTGTATGTCTGTATTCTGGCAGTACTCTGCAAGCTTTTGAAAATACAACTTCCTGCTTTCAAAATGCTTTTTATGCCAACCAACCTCTTGTCAATACCGCCTAAGGCAACAGCTAATCTTTGCTAGTTTTCACTTTATCTGCTGTTCACATTCCTGTTTAATTTTAAGCGTGGCAGTCACTTAATCTCTATGGCTGTAAACACTGTTGAGAGTGCAATCTAACTTGGTAAAGTGGTGCATTAATCTCCAAGATCCTCTTACTTTAGATCCAGGATGTACACACACTGTTGTGAGAATGTTCTTTTCAATCAAGGTTTTGATTTATGTTATGTTAAAATATACATATTAAGGACATAAAATATATTTATAAAGCATTATGAACACATTGACATCAAGGCAATTATAATCTACAAGTCATAAACAAACAATTATTTTAGCAAGGTATTGCTTTTATTATTGGGCTTATTCAAAAAGGGAGGTGTTTGCAAAGGAGAACTGATATGAGCTAGTATGTTTCAAATACACAATATAATGAAGACGTTTCCAGTTTTAAATTTATCTGATATGAGTGTTTTAAAGAAACACAAGTTTATTTATTTTCACAATAGGAAACTGATCCCATTGACCTGTATTTTGCTTATCAATAAATTAAATTTGCTACACTGATTGGACCATTGTTAACCTAATTCT
The DNA here is from genome assembly GCF_037356315.1 of Lithobates pipiens. NCBI lineage: Eukaryota > Metazoa > Chordata > Amphibia > Anura > Ranidae > Lithobates > Lithobates pipiens. The sequence goes on from NW_027507748.1 coordinate 172,300,271, forward strand.
GGTTGGTTATCAAAGAAGTCCAAATGTTAACAGATAAAGTGTATGTAAAGGCAAATATATTTTTTTAGGACTGAATAACCTGGTAGAGGGGTTAGACTGTGCTTGATCAATGGCACTGTGGTAGAGTTGTCACCAGAGCAAGAGGAAAGGGGAAGATTTTGGCTTCACGTACAGTATCTCACAAAAGTGAGTACACCCCTCACATTTTTGTAAATATTTTATTATAGCTTTTCATATTATTATTATTGATTTATATATATAATTTATTCATATGACAACACTGAATAAATTATACTTTGCTACAAGGTAAAGTAGTAAGTGTACAGCTTGTATAACAGTGTAAATTTGCTGTCCCCTCAAAATAACTCAACACACAGCCATTAATGTCTAAACCGCTGGCAATAAAAGTAAGTACACCCCTAAGTGAAATGTCCAAATTTGACCCAAAGTTTCAATATTTTGTGTGGCCACCATTATTTTCCAGCACTGCCTTAACCCTCTTGGGCATGGAGTTCACCAGAACTTAACAGGTTGGCACTGGAGTCCTCTTCCACTCCCCATGATGACATCATGAAGCTGGTGGATGTTAGAGACCTTGTGATCCTCCACCTTCCAATGCCCCACAGATGCTCAATAGGGTTTAGGTCTACAGACATGCTTGACCAGTCCATTACCTTTACCCTCGGCTTCTTTAGCAAGGCAATGGTTGTATTGGAGGTGTGTTTGGGATCATTATGATGTTGGAATACTGCCCTGGGGCCTAATCTCTGAAAGGAGGGCATCATACTTTGCTTCAGTATGTCACAGTACATGTTGCTATTCATGGTTCAATTAATGAACTGTATCTCCCCAGTGTCGGCAGCAATCAAGCAGCACCAGACCATGACACTCCCACCACCATGCTTGATTGTAGGCAAGACACGCTTGTCTTTGTACTCCTCACCTGGTTGCCGTCACACACGCTTGAAACCATCTGCTGGCGACAAAAGTGAGTATACCCCTAAGAGAAAATGCCCAAAGTGTCAATATTTTGTGTGGTCCCAATTATTTTCCAGCACTACCTTAACTCTCTTGGGAATGGAGTTCACCAGAGCTTCACAGGTTGCCACTGGAGTCCTCTTCCACTCCTCCATGATGACATCATGGAACTGGTGGATGTTAGAGACCTTGCGCTGCTCCATCTTCCATTTGAAGATACCCCATATATACTCAAAAGGGTTTAGGTCTGGAGATATCCTTGGCCAGTCAGTGGTCATCTTGGAGATGTGTTTGTGGTTGTTATCATGTTGGAATACTGCCCTGCAGCCCAGTCTCCAAAGGGATGGGATCATGCTCTGCTTTAGCATGTCACAGCACATGTTGGCATTCATGGTTCCCTTAATGAACTGTAATTCCCCAGTGCCAGCATCACTCATGCAGCTCCAGACCGTGACACTCCCACCACCATGCTTGACTGTAGGCCAGACACACTTATCTTTGTACTCCTCACCTGGTTGCCACCACACAAGCTTGACACCATCTGAACCAAATACGTTTATCTTAGTCTCATCAGACCACAGGACATGGTTCCAGTAATCCCTGTCCTTAGTCTGCTTGTCTTCAGCAAACTGTTTTTTTGTGCATCATCTTTAGAAGAGGGTTTCTTCTGTCACAACAGCCATGCAGACAAATTTGATGCAGTGTGTGGCATATGGTCTGAGCACTGACAGGCTGACCCCCCACCCCTTCAACCTCTGCAGTAATGCTGTCAGCACTCATACGTCTATTTATCATAGTCAAACTCTGGATATGTCGCTGAGCATGTGTACACAACTTATGTAGTCAACAATGGCGAAGCCTGTTCTGAGTGGAACCTGTTCTATTAAACAGCTGTATGGTCTTGACCACTGTGCTACAGCTCAGTTTCAGGGTCTTGGCAATCTTCTTATAGCCTAGGCCATCTTTATATCTTTTTTCCAGATCCTCAAAGAGTTCTTTTCCATGAGGTGCCATGTTGAACTTCCAGTGACCAGTATGACAGAGTGAGAGCAATAACACCAAATTTAACACACCTTCTCCCCATTCACACCTGAGACATTGTAAGACTAACAAGTCACATGGCACCTGGGAGGGAAAATGGCTAATTGACCCCGATTTGGACATTTTCACGAAGGGGTGTACACACTTTTGTTGCCATTGGTTTAAACATTAAAACGTTTGTTAATCATGTTATACAGCACAGTGCTTGTGCTGTGTAATCTGGCACATTGTAACACCCGTATCACCTGGTTCATCCTGCCAGTTTCTGCCCTCTTCCCCCTGTAAACTGACCACAGTGTCCATGGCTTCTTAGCCCTAAAACCGTGGTCAGTTTACGTGCCTATGCCATCCATAGCCCTGCTCTCCTGTGTCTGTCTCCTCTGTCCTCCTCCCCTCTCTGCTTGTCTGCTCAAGTCAGCACCCGCCCCCCGATCCTGCTGTTCTCATATTTGATATAAAAAGCTCCCATCCACACTGTAATATACCAATAAGTGTTCCTGTCCCTGTGTTATGTACACAATATGCTTGTCTGTATCTATAAGCGTGGCTCCCAGCGATCAGCTCACTGTCAGCTCTCTCTCTCCTTTGACTCTCACTGGCGTCAGCAGTGCTCAGCCCTGCTCACTGGAACGGATGAAGAGACCCAAAGAGTCAGCTGAGCGCTGGGAGCCACGCTCATATAGATACAGATAAGCATTTTTTTTTTATATAACACAGGCACAGGGACAATTATTGGTATATTACTGAGGGGATGGTAGGATTTTTTATAAGTGGGTTAAAAGCCACTTTAATGGCTGTGTGTTGAGTTATTTGAGGGGGCAGCAAATTTACCCTGTTATACAAGCTGTACACTCACTACTTTACATGGTAGCAAAGTGTAATTTCTTCAGTGTTGTCACATGAAAGGATATAGTAAAATATTTACAAAAATGTGGGGATAGACTCACTTTTGTGAGATACTGTACATCTTAAATTAGGTGTGCACGTTTTTTACTTTAGGAAAAGTTTGGTAAAATCCATATCATTTTACTTACCAAAGAGTTTAGACTTTTGTTCAGTCCTAAGCCGCGTACACACGGGCGGACTGTCTGGCCAACTTAGTCCGCCGAAACACATTTCAGCGGACAGTCCGCTCGTGTGTGGGCTTCAGCGGACTTTTTCAGCGTGCAGTCTGGCGGACTAAGTATTTCGGAATGTTGGAAATACTGTCCGCTGGACTCGCATTTCGGCGAACAATCCGCCCGTGTGTGTGCCAGTCCGCCGTACTTTTGAAATGAGCGGACTTTTCCCGCCCGGAGAAAAGTCCGCTCATTTAGAGCGGGTATCCAGGTAGGCGGGGCCCGCGACGGAGACGTCGCTGGCCCCGCCGCCTGGTATGGACTTAAAGGGGAACCCCAACGCCGAGAAAAATCGGCGTGGGGGTCCCCCCCAAGTCCACAACAGGCCCTTGTCCGAGCACGCTACCCGGCCGGCCAGGAAAGGGGGGCGAGCGAGCGCCCTCCCTCCTGAGCCGTACCAGGCCGCGTGCCCTCAACATGGGGGGGTGCCCAACCCATGTGACATAAAGCCATGTGACACCGCCCCATTGTCCCTATATAAGTGGCAGCGAAGCGCGTCCCTGGCATTCCGGCCGGAGAGATCGTCGAGGCAACATCTCCTGGAGAAGAAGAAGAAGAAGAAGAACGGAAGGCGGCGGCGACGGCGGCGACAGAAGAACGGGCCACCGCCTGTAAAAGAGCTATAAGAAGGCGCGGTGGCCCGGCAGAAGAACCGAAGAGGGGGACAAGACCCCCGAAGTCGGGAGAAGAGGCCGGCGGCGAGGAAGAAAGCCGGACTCCTCCGCTAGCAAAAGAGCTACAAGAAGATAGCGGAGGAGTCCGGCGAGAAGACCCCCGAAGACGGAAGACCCCCGGAGCTGTGCAATAAAATATTGTTGTGTTTTTTTTGTACTTTTTTTCACAGGTGAATGGGTAGGGGTACATTGTACCCCATACTCATTCACATAGGGTGGGGGGCCGGTATCCGGGGGCCCCCTTATTAAAGGGGGCTCCCAGATTCCGATAAGCCCCCCGCCCGCAGACCCCGACAACCAAAGGCCAGGGTTGTCGGGAAGAGGCCCTTGTCCTCATCAACATGGGGACAAGGTGCTTTGGGGTGCCGCGCGGCCCCCCCTTCCCCAAGGCACCCCCCCATGTTGAGGGCACGCGGCCTGGTATGGCTCAGGAGGGGGGGCGCTCGCTCGCCCCCCTTTCCTGGCCGGCCGGGTAGCGTGCTCGGACAAGGGTCTGTTGTGGACTTGGGGGGGACCCGCACGCCGATTTTTTTCGGAGTTCGGGTTCCCTTTTAAGTCCATACCAGGCGGCGGGGTCAGCGACGTCTCCTTCGCGGGCCCCGCCTACCTGGAGACGCGCTCGAAATGAGCGGACTTTCCTCCGCGTGTGTGGGCGAGTCCGTTCATTTCAAAAGTAGGGCGGATAGTATGGCGGACTTAGTCCGCCGTATTAGTCCGCTCAAAAAGTGCCGTGTGTGGGCAAGTCCGTTCATTCGAAAGTATGACGGACTGTCCGTCGGATTGTCTGACGGACTAAGTTGGCCAGACAGTCCGCCACGTGTGTACGCGGCTTTAGAGTTCACATATTTCTTTCACAATGCAGAAAGTCAGGAAGCTCACTCTACTACTGGTTAAGGTATACAGCTTTTTTGTGTATATATTTGCTGTATCATCGTCCAATAAGCATGCTGGAAATAATGAAGTGGCACTTTAGACTGCAAAGCCAATGTGGAAAATAGGGATGTCACTGGCCTGACTGTGTGGTGTAGCAAAGGTATACATGTATGAAACAAAACTATATAAACAAATCAAGGGCCTGTATTGACAAGCTTTTGTTCATATTAGATCTATAGGAATGCAAACACTACTTGAAGTATGCAAAATGCATCTCATAATGAGGTCAACTGCAAAGTAAATGCTGCAGTCAGTGGTTGGATTCTAAATGATCATAGGAGCATCCTAAACTGATGTCAAACTGATGCTATCAACATAAGTCCAAAACCTATTAACACAGGCCTTTACAAATTCTATAGTAGCTCTAGTAACACAACTATAGACATTTTTACTGTGCATTTAGATGTTGCCACCCACGCTATAGCCAAATGGTGGCTACAGCATGGGCCCTAATTGCCGGGAGGGCATCCATGGATGTCCTTCTGATCATGCGCTGTCTGCGTGACCCTGCGGGACTAATGCGTCACGCTCTGAGTTCAGCGAGTCTATGAGACTCATCTGATCACAGATCTGAGTAAGGGGTTGATCCTGGCCCCTTGCCACGGCTGTCAGCCAATGATGGCTGATCATGTGATGTAAACAGCAGCTCAGTAATCAGTTTTTTTTTTTCCTCACACTATCAGCGTAAGGGGAAAAAAAGCAGATCGTCAGGTTGTGTCAGAGGGACATCGTCCCTCACACAGAAAGCTGTGGCTGCATTTTCTGTGCCATTAGTGTCAGCTGCCAGTGCATACTGTGCCACCTATCAGTGCCACCTATCAGTACCCACCAGTGCCACCTACCAGTGCCCACAGTGACTCCTACCAGTGCCCATAATGCCCCCATCAATGCCCACCAGTGCCCACAGTACCCCCCCAATCGATGCCCATCAGTGTCTCATAATCAGTGCCACAGATCAGTGCTGCTTATCAGTGTCACCTACCAGTGCCCATCAGTTCCAACCATCAGTGATCATCAGTGCCACCTATCAGTGCAGATTATCAGTTCCACCTATTAGTGCCCTTCAGTGTCAGCTATCAGTGCCCTTCAGTGCCACCCATCGGTGCCAACCATCAGTGCCACCTCTCAATGTCACATACCGTGCCCATCAGTGCCACCTGTCATGGCATCAGTGCCCATCAGTGCAGCCTATCAGTGCCCATCAGTGCAGCCTCATCAGCGCATATCAGTGAAGGAATAAAAAAAGGACCTGTTTTCAAAATGTTATAACAAACTATGAAACAGTTTTGTTTTTGTTTTGTTTTTTCAACATTTTTGGTTGTTTTTGTTTTATTTAGCAAAAAATAAAATAAAACCCCGCAGCAATTAAATTCCACCAAAATAAATCTCTATCTGTGTGAAAAAAAAATTGTGATAAAAATTTCATTTGAGTAAACTGTAGCATGACCGTGCAATCGTCATTCAAAGAGTGACAGCGATGAAAGCTGAAAATTGCTTTGGGCGGGAAGGAGGTTTAAGTGCCCAGTAAGCAAGTGGTTAAATGAAAATAAGAGGATAGGCTTAATTTGACATTAATTTACTGTATATATAATTTTTGAAATTATTAGAGATCATTGGTATGTGTATTATTCTAGCATATACAAGTGACAGTATGCTACCTTCAATATCACTTTCCAGCATTAGTTTTTACTAAATAATAATTTCACACAACTGGAAAACAGTTAGGCTTTGGGCAACATGTTGTCAAAATATAACCCCCTGTATACAGTTCCTCAGTAAATATCCTATTTGAGGCAGCAACATGTCTGTCTATCTAGCTGAGTATGTAAAGGGAGACAAGAGTTTAACATCCTAAATAACCCCATAATTTATGTCCGAATCCTTATGCTGTAATGTAAACCTCTATGGAAAAAGTGCAGAATGGCAGTTAAGCTATGGTTGCAATTCTTCAGCCACATAAATTAGCTTTTCCATCTTGCTTTGTTCTAGATATTGCACTATTGCAAAAAACATTCCCTGACTGACAAGTTATTAGTTGCTCTTCACCTGTCAGTTTAATAGTGGAGCAAATCGATGCAAAGGGTATTTTCCAGCACCAAAAAAGTTATTGACATTGGTTAAGTTACGAAATGGCATCTTCGTTTCCCTGACTGACATGTCCCCATCTTCATTCTGTCTTTCAGTCTTACGCCTCGATAAGCACAAAGACTTTCATTACCTACCCAAGCTTTTCTTTGGTAGAACCCATTGACTTTCAGGCAGGTATAATTTAAAAGTGAAAGGTTATTTTATAATGTAATGTGCTCATGTGTTTTACAGTGTGTGCTTTCTATACAGTCCTATTTAACATTGAAAATACCAGCATTTTGCTAATTCTGGCATGAACGAGAGCAATCAGAAGTGACTGAATTGAATGATTTTCTGCATGCCAAGCTAAACATAGCTCACAAATGCACTGAGTGCATGACATTGTTAAATACAACTGCTGCATTTAAATTAGTTAGAAAGAGGCAGTGTACAGTAGCTATCAATTATTTTCTCACTTTTTTCTTGGCAGGCAGTGCAATGACCGGATCAGGTTATTGTCTAAAAATGCAGTCTCAGGCTTAACCGTTTTATGCCCACAAGACGATGAAAGGGAATATAGATTAATCTCAGAAGATTTATATGGAGATGCCTGTACACAGTATAGTGTACCAGTAGAAGAAAAACTAACGGCCGTGTATTGATTATTTAGGTTAAATCTATGTAGCTACATACATATTTTAATGATGTGGAGTTTCAGGGGGAACCAATGAGAGCTGCGGGAGGCAGACAATCTCTGAAGGGTTGGTTGCCTAGCATACTATACTTTGAGAGACAAAGCCGTTTTCCATATGTGGGGCAGTAGATAATTGAACCCTCTTTTTTACGACTGACTTGCTTTGAAACGTAGTGCACTGTTTTAAAACTACGTAGAGTGGGACCCAAACTGGGTCATGGGCATGTTTGTAATTAGTTGCCACTTGACTGTGTAGCCTAGTTTGTCCAAGCATGAAATCAGTGGATCCGTGGATCCGTGTCAAGTGATGTAATACACTGACTCTGACTGACATGCATAAGTAGTGATGAGCTGTATTGCCTTGGGTTTGGTTCAAAGAGATGTTTGGATGCTGAACATGAGCCAATTTTGTCAAATTGAGAATGCCTATTTTATGGGCTAACATGCATGAAGAGTTGGGCATTGCCCTACTGAACATGTAACAATGCAAAAAAATGTATGTCCAAACAGCACATTCAGGATTGAACACTGAGCTTATCCCTATGATTGAGAAACTAAAGTGAGTGTGATGCAGGGCACGGAGGGAATTACACAAAAAAACATGCTTTCTACTGTGTAGGGACAGCAAGTAGTTCTGCTTCAAACTATTTTTGTAAATGTTTGGAGATTTATTTTGGAAATGCTTCCAGGATTATATTTTCTGTTTTGAATCGTGAATTTTGCCTTATTGATACATTTATTAGCCTCTCACTACACATTAATAGAGATGGGCAGAATGGACCACACCAGAACTTTCGAACACCGCAAAAGTTCAGACCCGAATAACGACCCCATTAAAGTCAAAGTTAAACATCAAAAATCAAAAGTGCCCATTTTGAAGGCTTATATGCAAGTAATTGGGCATACAATGGTTATAGGGGGTCTGGGACCTGCCCTGGGGGACATGTATAAATTAAAATAAAGTTTGTTAAAATGTCATTTTTAAATGAGCAGTGATTTTTATTTATTTTTTTAAAGTGAAAGCCTAAAAATGAAAAATTCCTTCCAATATAGTGCTTGGGGGGTCCCTTGGCCTACCTGTAAAGTGGCAGATATGTACCTTGTCTAGAATATGCTACAGAAATACCGTATATACTCGAGTATAAGCCGAGATTTTCAGCCCCTTTTTTTAGGCTGAAAGTGCCCCCCTCGGCTTATACTCGAGTCACCGCCGTCTGCCTACCCGATCAGCGGGTCGTGCAGACAGACGGCGGCCATTCCACTATTCAAAAGCCGCGCCTCCCTGTCTGTGATTGGCGGAACACTCAATTTCCCAGCAGTCAGTGGTCCGCCTATCACGGACATCCGCTCATACTCATACTACGGACGAGGATGAGAGGGTGTCCATGATAGGCGGAACACTGACTGCTGGGAAATTGAGTGTTCCGCCTATCACAGACGGAGGCGCGGCTTTTGAACAGTGGAATGGCCGCCGTCTGTCACAGCCGAGGAGGAGAGGTGCGGCTTTTGAATCCTGGCATGGCCGCCGTATGTTTTTTTATACATGCAGATCGGTGCAAAATGGCACACAGAGGCTGCAGAAGGACAAAGAGGCTGCAGATTAGCACAAGGAGGCATGCACAGGACACAGGTAGGCTGCAATGGACACAGGGATGGTCACAGGGATGGACACAGTGATGGTCACAGGGATGGACACAGGGATGGACACAGGGATGGACACAGGGATGGACACAGTGATGGACACAGGGAGGTATACAGCTGCAGATGGGCATTGTTGACCCTCTTTTCCACTCTTTTAAGCTGTAACAGTAGCTGCTGCATGTCTCACCCTCGGCTTATACACGAGTCAATAAGTTTTCCCAGTTTTTTTGTGGTAAATTAGGAGCCTCGGCTTATATTCGAGTCGACCTATACTCGAGTATATACGGTAATTGCATTTATAAAGCCAAAAAAATGACATTTTCCCTGCAATCTGCCTTTATTTTACTCAGTACCAGCTGGGGAACCATGTATGATGAGGCTACAATGTAGTGCACTGGGAACAAAATTAGAGATTTTTTGGATACATTCTGGTGTCATTTTGACTTTGAATAGAAGTAATGGGTGTGTAATAAATTGGTCTTTGGGTATTGGTGGCACCTTCCCACCATAACCGTATAGTAGAGGTAATCTTGATGAAAGCAAAAATTGGCCTTGCTGTACAAAATTGCAATTATATACACCTGTCAAACAGGTGCAGAAAAATTGGTCTTTGGGTGTTGGTGGCACCTTCCCACCATAACCATATAGAGGTACTCTTGATGGAAGCTAGAATTTGCCTTGCTGTAAAAAAATTGCAATGATATGCACCTGTCAAACGGGTGCTCAAGAAATGGTCTTTGGGTGTTAATTGTGCCCAGGAAACCTATACCAAAAACATTCTTCCAGAGGAAATGATTAAACACCCTCAAAGCTAGGCAGCCTCAAAGCCCTACAGAGATTACACATCCCAAAAAAACTTAAAGCGGAGTTACACCGAATTTAGTATTTTTAAAAGTCAGCAGCTACAAATACTGCAGCTGCTGACTTTTAAAATATGGACACGTACCTGTCCAGGGTGCCCGCAATGCCTCACAGTCTGGTTCCCTACTGCGCATCTGCAAGTCGTGCTGTGCATCCTCACTGGTCTCTGCAGTCTTCTGGGACCTGTGTGTCTCCCAGAAGACAGCGGGGGGGAGGGGATGGAGGAGGAGCTGGACATGGCGTAGATCACCGCAGAGCCTACAGTGAGCTATGCTCCAAAGGGGGAGCAAATGCCTGGATTATACATGTATCTTCTCCCCCCTCCCCCTGAAAGGTGCCAAATGTGACACAGGAGGGGGAATGAATCCAATGAGCGGAAGTTGTATTTTTGGGTGGAAATCCACTTTAATCAGTGACATCAGAATCAGGGGCTTCATAGCTGGTAATCCAGGACTAATTCATTTTTATAAACGTCAAACAGTCCAGGGAGTCTGTGGACAGACGTGTTCTATGATCAGTAATGAAACCTCCTGCAACACTGAATGCTGTTCTGAAAGTACACTAGATGCAGGGCAGCTAAACAATTCAATAGCATACTGGGCAAGTTCTGGCTAGTGGTCTATTCTCATAATCCAGTAAGTCAGTGGATCGTCAGCTAAAAAAGCTCTCCATCTCTATTTGACCCAGAGATAATAATCCACCATGTGATGCAGACTTTGCCAACGGGATGTTGAAGCTGATAGCCCTGGGCGACGAGGACTAAAAAAAATTCCAAAATGCCTTCTCCAACACTCATCTCTTGACCAACAGAAGACTCAAAACTATGTTTTTGATGACACTGTAACCTACTGGAGTCAGGAAAAACATCAATAAAATCCTCTTTAACGTATCCACAAGAGATTTTATCTTCTGCATGCTCTGTGGGGATGAGATGAGTTCTGAGACCTTCCCCTTATAATGGTGGTCATGGAGGGTTGCAACAAGTTATCATCCTTCCTTTATGCCACGTATTCTTGGGTCCTTTCACAGGCTTTGAAGCATGAGGTTGCCCATGTGCCTCAAATTTGCCAAGGCTTGAAAAGCAGATTCCTCGGGTCACTCAGGATGACAGCATCTGGAATTTCCTCCTCCTGGCCACGTACTACTCCCAAGGTTCCTGGGGTTGGAAAGCCATTGTTTACAGATTGAAGCACATCTTCCGCTTCTTCAAACCCTATGAAATTGCCAGAATCCTCCTCCACATCCTCCTCCTTCCCTCTCTCCTCCTGGGTGTTCTGTGACATAGGAATGATGGTGTCTGGATAGAGTGGGCATTGAGAGGAAAGTCCTCCTCTTCCTCCTGCTTATCTGCCTCCAGTGCCTTGTCCATAATGCCACACAGAGTCTGCTCTAGCAGGAACACAACAGGGGTTATGTCACTGATGCATGCACAGTCACAGCTCACCATCTTTGTGGCCTCCTCAAATGATGGCAATACAGTGCAAGCATCCTTTATGATCAGCCATTGGCATGGGGAAAAAAAGCTAAGGCGGTCTGAGCCTGTTGTTGTGCCGTAGTCACAGAGTTACATGTTGATGGCCCTCTGCTGCATGTATAGCCTATGCAACATTGCCAAAGTCAAGTTCCACCTGGTGGGCATGTCACAAATCAGGCGCTTTATGTGCAGGGGGAATTCCACTGAATTCCAGCCAACCATGCACTGGCTATGTATGACCAACTGAAATGACTTCAGACTCTTTTGGCCAGCTTTAACACATCTTGCAACCCTGGGTACATATTTAGGAAATGCTGCACAACCAAATTGAAGACATGTGCTAGGTATGGCACATGTGTCAACTTTCCCTGTCTAAGGGCGGGCAGGAGGTTGGAGCCATTATCGCACACCACCATTCTTAGCTCCAGCTGGCATGATGGGAACCCCCTCTGGGCCTGTCCCTGCAGAGCTGCAAGAATCTCTGTCCCCTAAACACACCAGCTAAAGCACTGCATGGCACCTTTTAGCCTGACTCATGGAATAGCTTTGAACACTTAGGAGGTGCCTGCTGTTCATAGGACAATTCTCCATAGGAGGGCATGGAGGTGGTGGAGGAGAAGCAGGGGGTAGAGCTCACAGGTCTGGCATCATCACCACCAGCTGTATGGAGACATGGGGACACAACAAGCTGCAGAACCAAGCCCTGTGCTGCGTTGTTTTGAGTTGCAAGCAGAGTTACCCAGTGTGCTGTGAATGAAATATATCGTCCCTGCCCATACTTGCTGGACCACGTGTCAGCAGTAAGGTGGATTTTATGGCTGACTGCCTTTCCTAACGATGCCAAAACATTCTCTTCCACATGATGGTAGAGAGATTGAACAGCCTTACATGAAAAGTAGTAGCGACTGGGAACCTGCCATTGTGATACAGCAGAATCCACGAGGCTGAAAGGCAGAAGTTGGGGAGCCAACAGCTTTGACAAGCTTGCATTTAGACGCTGGGCATGTGGGTGGCAGGGACTGTATTTTTTTTCTGCTGCAGCAGATGGGGCAGAAATATTTTCCCAGCTACAGTCTACAGCTGGTAGTGTGCTGCTGGCAGAAGTGATCCTAGGACCTAGGACCTGGGACACGCTGTGCTATACCATCATCCCTACTGAGAGGTAATGATTCGGTATAGCAGGGGCAGACTGAAGTGGATAAGGAGGAGGAGGAGGGACAGACTTTTCTCTGGCTTTTAAGTGCTCTTGCCAATGGACTGAATGGTTGGATGTTGAATTCCTTAATAAGCATTTAGTAAACTGGCAGTAATGACTAAGCGCACTTGGAGTGTGTGAAAAGCATCTACCAGCTTTCTGTCAACACTTTGGGATGTTCTGAATAAAATAATTTTGATTGAGTACAGAGTGTGGCCATTTCTTCTTTTGACAATATGTGGAGGTGAGCCGAGATGGGCACCTGTCCAGATCATCAGGCTTTCAAGATCTCACCTGGAGCAGCGAGCCTTCTTGTTTGGTTAAACTGGCAGTAATGCACACAGAAGTAAATGGTGTTTAACTAACAGTAGCGCACACACAGAAGTAAATGGCAGTAAGGCAATCAAATAGACAATGTTTAACTGTCACTGACGGTACCTGAACTGTCCCTACTCTAGCTATATACTAATGTAAAGATTACTTACACGGTCTCACTACACTACTCTGAAACGATATGAGCTGTCCATACTCTACACTAATGTATGTATAAATGACACGGTCTCACTACACTACAGTGAATCTATCTGAGCTGTCCCCTAGACAGACACTAAACGAATATTCTACACTGAAAATTTAAGCAAAATAGCACAGTATAACACACTAACTAATAGCACTGAACAGGGCCCTGTTCTATCTCTTATCACACCAAAATCCCACTGAAAATGGCTGCCATTGAAAGAATACTTTTACACTGTGGGGCAGGAATGAGCCATGATTGGATAAAGTCATGATAACAGTGTCCAATGTCCAACAACCCCTTTGTTCGGATATTTGCCGAACGTCCGAACAATGAATGTTCGGCCCAAACTTATGCTCAGGCCTAACCGTTTGCCCATCCCTACACATAAATGGAGAAAAATATGTTTACTCTGTGTGTTTGATTTTCATTATACTGGCATTGACACTTTTTTAATGACTTTGCTGCTATTTTAGCAATAATTATTTTGTTGGGTCCCAATGCAATAATAATTTTCTTTTTTGGGTTTCAAATATTTAGAAGCCCCCAATATAATGGCAGGGTCACTTGAAAATCCTACTTCCAGCCAAAATTCTGGCTTCATTCATCACAGTGAAATCGGGGAATGAATGTTTCTCGCTCTCCTCTGTGGGCAGCCAACCTGACCGCTTGCTGCAGCAGTGGGTGGCAATGGAAGGGGACTTCCTTCTAAGCCCTTTAAAAGGGATTGAGTGCTGCACATCAGTGCCGTCTATCAGTGCCCATCATTGCTGCATATCAATGCCCATCAATTATACATATCCATGCCTCCTCATCAGGGGCCATCAGTGCCACCTTACAAGTGCTGCCTCATCAGTGCCCATCAGTGCTGCCTCATCAGTGCCCATCAGTGCCACCTCATCAGCACCTGTCAGTGAAGAGAAAAGAAAACACAATTTTATGACAGAAATAAAGAAACATTTTTTTTTTAAACCCCAGAGGTGATCAAATATCACCAAAAGAAAGCTCTATTTGTGGGAAGAAAGAAGACATTATAAACATTTTGTTTGAGTACAGTGTTGATGACAGTGCAATTGTCATTCAAAGTGAGACAATGCTGAAAGCTGAAAGTTGTCCTGGGTAGGAAGGGGCAAAAGTGCCTGGTATTGAAGTGGTTAATGTGATTATATAGCTCATGCAGCCAAGTAGCCTGTACATCCTGTATGGGTGGTAATAAATGTCTACACAAACATATGAATACTCTAATGCCGCGTACACACGATCAAACAGTCCGGTGGAAAAGTCCGGCAAACTCAAGTCCGCCAAACAATCCCCCCGTGTGTAGCCTCCGGCATACTTTTTTGACCCGAAAGTACGATGGACTTAGAATGCCGTGTTGCACTCCAATCTTCCCGCCGGACTCGCATTTCGGCAGACAATCCGGCCGTGTGTATGCAAGTCCGCCGTACTTTTGAAATGAGCGGACTTTTCCCGCCCGGAGAAAAGTCCGCTCATTCCGAGCGGGTCTCCAGGTAGGCGGGGCCCGCAAAGGAGACGTCGCTGGCCCCGCCGCCTGGTATGGACTTTAAGGGGAACCCCAACGCCGAAAAAATCGGCGTGGGGGTTCCCCCCAAGTCCACAACAGACCCTTGTCCGAGCACGCTACCCGGCCGGCCAGGAAAGGGGGGGGCGGGCGAGCGCCCCCCCCTCCTGAGCCTACCAGGCCGCATGCCCTCAACATGGGGGGTGCCTTGGGGAAGGGGGGGCCGCGCGGCCCCCCCACCCCAAAGCACCTTGTCCCCATGTTGATGAGGACAAGGGCCTCTTCCCGACAACCCTGGCCGTTGGTTGTTGGGGTCTGCGGGTGGGGGGCTTATCGGAATCCGGGAGCCCCCTTTAATAAGGGGGCCCCCGGATACCGGCCCCCCACCCTATGTGAATGAGTATGGGGTACAATGTACCCCTACCCATTCACCTGTAAAATAAAAGTACAAAAAAAACACAACACACGAGATAAAATACTTTATTGCACAGCTCCGGGGGTCTTCCGTCTTCGGGGGTCTTCTCGCCGGACTCCTCCGCTATCTTCTTGTAGCTCTTTTACTAGCGGAGGAGCCCGGCATTCTTCTTCGTCGCCGCGGCCTCTTCTTCTGACTTCGGGGGTCTTGTCCCCCTCTTCGGTTCTTCTGCTGGGCCACCGCGCCTTCTTATAGCTATTTTACAGGCGGTGGCCCGGTCTTCTGTCGCCGCCGCCGCCCGTTCTTTTTCTTCTTCTTCTTCTTCTTCTTCTTCTTCTCCAGGAGATGTTGACTCGATGATCTCTCCGGCCGCAATGCCAGGGACGCGCTGCGCTGCCACTTATATAGGGGCAAGGGGCGGTGTCACATGAGTTTATGTCACATGGGTTGGTGTCACATGGTGACCCCGCCCCATTACGATGTCACAGTCCCGGAGGATGCTGGGACTGTCACCATGTGACATCAACCCATGTGACCAACCCATGTGACATAAACCCATGTGACACCGCCCTTTGCCCCTATATAAGTGGAAGCGCAGCGCGTCCCTGGCATTGCGGCCGGAGAGATCGTCGAGTCAACATCTCCTGAAGAAGAAGAAGAAGAAGAAAAAGAACGGGCGGCGGCGGCGACAGAAGACCGGGCCACCGAGCTATAAGAAGGCGCGGTGGCCCGGCAGAAGAACCGAAGAGGGGGACAAGACCCCGAAGTTGGAAGAAGAGGCCGCGGCGACGAAGAAGAATGCCGGGCTCCTCCACTAGTAAAAGAGCTACAAGAAGATAACGGAGGAGTCCGGCGAGAAGACCCCTGAAGACGGAAGACTCCCGGAGCTGTGCAATACAGTATTTTATCTTGTGTGTTGTGTTTTTTTTGTACTTTTATTTTACAGGTGAATGGGTAGGGGTACATTGTACCCCATACTCATTCACATAGGGCCCCCCGCCCACAGACCCCGACAACCAACGGCCAGGGTTGTCGGGAAGAGGCCCTTGTCCTCATCAACATGGGGACAAGGTGCTTTGGGGTGGGGGGGGCGCACGGCCCCCCCTTCCCCAAGGCACCCCCATGTTGAGGGCACGCGGCCTGGTACGGCTCAGGAGGGGGGGGGGCTCTCGCTCGCCCCCCTTTCCTGGATGGCCGGGTAGCGTGCTCGGACAAGGGTCTGTTGTGGACTTGGGGGGAACCCCCACGCCGATTTGGCGGCGTTTGGGTTCCCCTTTAAGTCCATACCAGGTGGCGGGGCCAGCGACGTCTCCTTCGCAGGCCCCGCCTACCTGGAGACGCGCTCGAAATGAGCGGACTTTCCTCCGCGTGTGTGGGCGAGTCCGTTCATTTCAAAAGTAGGGCGGATAGTACGGCGGACTTAGTACGCCGTATTAGTCCGCTCAAAAAGTGCTGTGTGTGGGCAAGTAGCCCATTCGGAAAGTCCGACAGACAGTCTGGCGGGAAGTCCGTCAGACTAAGTATGTCGGACATACCGCTACGTGTGTACGCGGCTTTAGAAAATATAAAGAACTTTATAGCTTTTTGTGCCCCCAACAGAAAGTTTTACCCTCACTTCCTGTAATAATGTCTACCTCTTGGAAATGCATTAAGAAAGGATCTACCAAATGGAAACATAAATAGGAACAGCGTCACAAACCTGACAGAGGAATTAACTGGATTTCACTCTATAGAAAACAGTAGAAAACAATTTTGGATAGAATACTGCTTTAAAGTACATTTTTTAAGTCGGGACACAGTTAGTAGTCAGCATATTGTGTCTCCATGCTGCCTCAGAATTACAGTCTGTTATATGCATTAGGAGCTCTTAGGATTTGAGGGGGTTTCTCTGTGCTTTACAATACATATAAAGCAATAGACTCCTGGGCGAGTGGCCCTTATATCTGTATTGTCAGGTTGTTAAAAGTTCTTTAGGTGCTATGGGTTACTGCACATCAACACCTTTTTGGACTGTTACATTAAATAAAGCCTTTGGATATATTTTATGATGTTCCAGAGTCATGAACTTCATATTTTTCAGCTTGAAAAATTGATATTGTTATTTTGGCTCCAGCCATACATCAATAATACATATTTTTTTCATATTCTTGTGTCTCTGTTTATAATACATTGAGAACTGCTGAACGGTTTTATTTTTTTAGGTAAAAACATTCACCAAATTGTCAGTTTAAAAAGATAGAAAGTTGTATGTGTCTGATGTGATTCTGGAGATTGGTTGGTCAATTTACAGATGGTAAGAGAAGAAAAAAAACTGTATTTGGCGACATAAAGAGAAAATGGGGTCATTTATCCACTGTTCAGCGACATTTTGTCTGGCAAAACACTCTCGTTGGATGACATTTGCAAACATCCAGAATGTCTGCTAAATTTTCAGGGCTGATCAGTGAATTCTAAGCAGAAAATGAAAACGAGCATTCTGGGTAATGCGATTTAAAATATGTATTCCCAGCAAGGTATAACAGAAGTATTTACACTCTGCACAGACAAAAGATACATTTATCACAGATATTAGCATTTAAATAACATTGGATAATGCACTTTCAAGTGTTACGGTCTGACTTTTTCTACATCTGATGAATTAAGTAATCTGCTATCAGTTGATTGACATTAGACCGCTAAAATTATCTTTTTCAAATAAGCATACATTTCTGAATGTTGATGTGCAGAAGGATTAGTTGTGTGAGGCCCTCAGACTGAAGTGTAAAGGAAGTAAGGAAAGCTTCCATGACCTAATTAGTCTCTGCTCCAATTTATGCAAACCCAAATATATCCCGACGATGATCCCATTTAATTCATGCTTGAAATATGTAATTATGCTCTCAATGGCAATGACAGTGCAGGACTTATTTAAAACAAAGCAAAACACCAAAATATGATTTATTTATGCAAAGGAATATAGTTAAAATGTATAGTTCACTTATATAATGTAAAGATGCTAGTTTTGAACAAAGATGGCTTTCTGTGTATAAGGGGTGGAAATACAAGTGTTTGTGTTGCCTATATCCATCAATCAAATTACAACTGTCATTTTTACAGTCATGACCTTGAATGAACTGATTAATTAATTGTGTTGCTCTGGGAAACAGGCTCCTTTGTCCTCTTTAATTCGTTCTTGCTCAAATTGTTTATTAATATAAATGAGTCAAAATGACAACATACAGGTTATAAAACAATTGTGAGACATGAGAAAATAACATACAAACGCATGGGATAGGATTTACAGCCAAAATGCACATTTATACAAATGGATAAGATTAAGGGTGCAACGGTGGTTATCAGACAAGGCAAAACGTGACCAGCCTGGAGTTAACACCTTCCCCCACGGTCGTCATTTCATTGTTCTGAGTGGACATCATATGACATCCTCCTAGAATGCACCTCTTGCTGCAAGGCCACACGGTGTTGCGATCGGTTACTGGCTGTGTCCAGTTGTTGACACAGCCAATGACTAATCACTATACTGGCCTGCTGCTATGTGATCACTGTGACCAATCACAGCAGGTCACATGACAATTGTAAACAATGGATGACTTCCTTTTATGCCATCTATTATATACAATTGTGTTGCTTGCTGTGATTGGTCACAGTAACCACACTGTACAGACAAGGGCAATCACATCCTATCTGTACCATGTGATTATCTTTTGCTGATCACAGCTAATAACAACTAAAGACACAGAATAAATCAGTTTAATTCAGAAATAATGGTTGCTTATAACACAGCAATGCACCAGTATCATGCAATCATGTGTAATAAAAACAAATCCTGATTACTTCCTCAGAGTAGTAACGTGTTACTATGGTAACACTGTATTGCTCTGGTCACAGTGTGTTAAAAAAATCACATAAAAAAATAAACAAATGTATTCATTAATTATTATTATTATTATTATTATTTTTTTTTTACATACTGTCATCAGTCAGTGTCCCTGATCACCACCCCACCAGTTATATGATAATGCTGTACTGCACTGGTGAATTTATTTATTTATTATTTTTGTTTTTTTAGTTTATTCATTTTCAAAAAATTGTGACAGAAAATGACTCACCATGACTCTTACTAAATAGCTTGGACTGTCTACTTTCCAAAAATGGGTCATTTGGGGCATTTTGGCCATTTTTACTATCCTGGCGTTTATGGGCCTCAAGAAATGAGATAGGCCATCAGTACATCAAGATTGATCGATTTTCAGATATACTGTATTTACCATAGTTTGTGGGATCTATAACTTTCTTACAAACTAAATAATATACAATAATTTGAGTTATTTTCAACAAGGAAATGTAGCAGTGTACATATTGGTATTTTTTAATTTTTTTAGCAAAAAAAATCTGGGGGTGATTAAATACCACCAAAAAAAGCTCTATTTGTGTGAAATAAAGTGATAAGCATTTCTTATGGGTACAGTGTTGCATTACCACGCATATGTCATTCAAAGTGTGCCAGAGCTGAAAGCTGAAAATTGGCCTGGGCAGGAAGGGGGTAAAAGTGGTAGGTATTGAAGTGGTTAAGGAACCTATTGCTTAGGCCTCTAGGGGAGTGCCCAGAGGGAACATAGTACTGTAGACCAGTAGGGTGTCAAGGGGTTTAGGAACCGAGTAGTTGCACATTCTGTGGTGCTTCTTAGTGATATAGTAGTCATGGCTTACATCCTTCATTCACATGTCTCAACAAAATCTTAACAGATTGTCTATTGACCATAATCTTGGTAAGGCAAAGTGAAAGAGCAATAGAGATAGCAAAACGTAAAAGAAAGATGCAAGGGAAAGAAGGGGGGGCATGAAAAAAGGGGAGAAAGATCCTCTTTAATTCTTATAAATAATACTATGATATCATATTTATAAAATTTTAAATCTGTGTTCTTGCCAGACACCCCACACACAATTCCCCACCCAAGCTAGCTAAGTGCTTCATCAATTCACGAAAAAGGTAAATGCTCCTTTTACAAAGCCGAATCTGCGGTCACATGACACATGCATGTGTCATCCATGATCACATGCAATATACATGTGCTGTAGATTGAAGAGAAAGGGTTCTTCTTTGGCTGTACATGTCTGGGTG
This sequence comes from Lithobates pipiens, assembly GCF_037356315.1. Taxonomy (NCBI): domain Eukaryota; kingdom Metazoa; phylum Chordata; class Amphibia; order Anura; family Ranidae; genus Lithobates; species Lithobates pipiens. Next base: position 172,320,523 of record NW_027507748.1, read on the forward strand.
ACATGGCCCCTTCCAGCTTTCCAGTAGTGAAGTATTTTCAGGCTCCAAGTGGCTGCAGAAGAATGTTGTGCTGGATCATTGGTCTTTACTTACAGTAGACAGGTGAACTAAAGGTGTTTTAAGGATTTTTAAGCAATTGTTAAAAAATTGGAACTGGGTGGGAGGAGTGGTTTACATTTGAACAAGGGAAATAAACAACAATAAATAAGCTGACAGAGGTTCTAGCATCATTCTACTTTAATTAAGCAAATTACGTGTGTGTGTGTGTGTGTGTGTGTGTGTGTGTGTGTGTTGCTGTTGGAGAGATTTCCAACTGACTTCCTGTCCTGGTACAATGTTTTTATCAGAAAGGAATTGAAGAAATCTCTCCAATAGAATTTCAAATGGCAGTTCAGGAAACAGCATTCTAATACTTTTCCCACTCTACTCAAAACTATAAAAAAAGTTTGAGCCATAGATACACTTTAATCCCAAAAGATTGTTATGGAGGTCCACCATATTTGGGAGTAAACTGTCATAGGCATCTGTCTGTAGAAAGTTTTAGAAGCCAATGGGATGGACTAGGGAACGCAAGTTTTTTTGAGTTCCATGTGAAACCTTGGACTTAAAAGTCAGGTGTGCCTTTAGAGCCTGTTCACACTGAGGCAACACGACTTGCAGCGCGACTGCCTCAGGCGACCTGGATCCGACTTTAGTGGCGGCTTGTGAAATGACTTCTGTATAGAAGTCAATGCAAGTCGCCCCAAAAGTCGTACAGGAACCTTTTTCTAAGTCGGAGAGACTTGAGTCGCTCTGATTAGAACGGTTCCATTGCATAGAGTGGGACATGACTTGTCAGGCAGCTAAGTCGCCTGACGGGTCGCCCCTGTGTGAACCGACCCTTATAATTAAACTCAATGGGAATTTCCCCATTCCTTCTATCTATTATACCCAAAGATCGACCTCAGATTTAGTTCCCAGGTGCCTGCTCTGCAAGAGCAGAAACCACTACAATGCTCTACTATTCATCTGTGAAACACAGGTGCCAAGTGGATCTGTACATTGCCCAGCACAACAGATAACCTGACAGTGTAAAGCAGTTCTATGCTGCATTTAAGGTCATCCTTTGGGTTTAATAGGTAGAAGGGGCATGCGAGAACCGTAACAGGTTTTTACTATAAAAATGTGCCTGTATTTTAAGCAAATTGTAGGAACTTGATTGTTCTCAGAATATTAAACATTAAAATTCATTCATTTAGTTAAAATTCTCAGTTGAACTATCAATAAAAAAATCTGTGACCTTTTCCATTGTAAGGAAAGTATGATATAAAGCTCTTCCTGCACCATACACTTAAGAATCAAGTGTGGCCGAAATTGGAAAGAATGTATTTATTGCCAAGTGTTGCATGAATGTTGAAATGAAGTAATTACAATGCAGGACGACTTCACTCTCTTGTCACAAATATTGAACGTTTTACTTTACTATATGATTTGCCTTGTAATTGGCTTAGTTAAAAGTAGCTGAGTGATTGTCAGTTCCAATAATTGAAAATTAAGTGGTAATATTGTGTAACACGGCTAATAATATTCTTCTGCAGCGGTAAGGCCTCCTGATAAATATTATACGCCCGTTACATACTCATATCTCAGAGCACCTGATAATGTGAAAGGCCCCAAATCCCTGTCTTGTGCTTGTTGTCACTGCCATCTGCCAATCATGATGACACTAACTGTATCACATCTGAGTCATGAATTCATATGCAGGTAAAGAGGGACTTCAAGGACATAGTTTAGCTTTAATCATGATATTCTAACAATTTTTAATAACATTTCCATTCTCTGAAATAGCCAAGGTGTGCTCTATTAAACCCAAACGCACCTTACATTGTCCAACAGGAGATTGGCATGGTATACAGTATGCAATACAGAATAAATTCTGAGTGCACCAAATAATATCAATATTTTAAGGAATATATGCAATCTGTTACTGTATTGTATATAATTCCATAAGCCTCACAGTAGTTCTAAACCCTAATTAGATGGCATTTCATTTTATATAACATTGTTTATCATATACAATTACCATCTTTTTTAATAAATACACTCATCCCCTTATTATCATGTTTTTTCATCTTAATACTTTGAAGATTCTATATATAATTTTGTGGAATTAAGGGAGTGCACAACTGAGAAGAGATATAGTAAGAAAAATAAAGATAAAATACTGCTGTGAACTGTTAAAGTGTTTATTAACCCTCCAAAAATAGATTTTCTGTTACCTTAAAGCAAATTAAACAGCACAGTGCTTGTGCTGCGTAATCTTCCCCCCTCTGAACTCTAAAAAAAAATGAATCTGGCATTTCCTGTATCCCCTCTCTAAACCAGACCACGGAAATAAGGGCAGCTCCACCCTGATCACCGTGGTCAAACTGTGGCCCTTCATCATACACTGCTGTCCCCTCTGCTCCCCTCTCTCCCCCCTCACCCCCTCCTTCCTGCAAGTTAGCTTGTGTCTGTGTCTCCATCTCTGACCCCACCCACCCCTGCCACTTCTAGTAAAATGAAAAAAAAAATCCTCACTGCCAGCAACTCTTTCATATCCTGGCAGAGCACACTGTACCTTTCTTTTAGAAAAACGAGCACTGTAAATACAGTTTTAGCAATGTATTCAGGCCATTCACATGACTCTCATCCAATTTCCATGGCTACTGCAGGAGAGGCTGGGTGGTCATATGATCTCCCCAGGAGATCACGGCCTCTCCTGCAGTATCCATCCACCGGAGCTGTACAGTCTTGTGACCAGCCTGAAGACAGCTCTAAATAGGTACTTACAGTGCTCGTTTTTTTATAAGAAAGGTACAGTGTGCTGTGCCAGGCTCTAATAGAGAGTGTGACAGAGTTTGAGTTATATATGGGTTAGTAGTTTTTTTTTTATTATATCAGCTCTGCAACCTTCTTTCGGCCACCTCCTGTCTAGATGCATTCACTCCATTGTCAAGTGCAAGTCATTGCTATTTTTCCCTTCTGGAGCATGTGGCAAGTTAAACCCATTTTTAGGGTGTAACAGGTAACATTCTCTAGACCTACCCCCCGCACCCCTGATCCCCCTCCCTGTGACAGCGGGTGGGCAATCTCCTCACCATTTAATAACAGCATGGCTGTGCAGGGCTCCATCCACACAGCCACATCATTCATTCAGCGCTATCTGTGATGAATGTACTACAAGTACTGTCTGCCACTGTGGCAGACAGCCTGTAGTCCTCAATGAACCGTGAGGACACCAATGTGCGCTATCATGGTTAATAAATTTTTCTGCTATTCTGTAACATGGGTTAAATGCTCTGCAGGCTCCTAAGATACAAAAAAATAATACATTTACTTGTTTTACCAGAAAAAAAAAAAAATTCTTTTAAAATGGGAACTTACCCTTTAAGTTGATAGTGACAATAGTGAACAAGGATGAGGCTAAGATATATTTGACCCCACAACAAAGATAACCTAAGCAGGTCAAGCTATGGTAGAATCACCAGGCATTATTTAAATGTAAGTTATTGTACATATTTAAAAACGTTTATTTGTTAAAATAAAAGTTTATTTATTCATTCTTTAAAACATTTTTTTTCTTATTTACACTAAACATTTTAAATGATTAACTTGGAATTGGCATGGCACATCATTAATAACAAAGTCCCTGTAAAATATAAATAATGATGCTTAAATAATTACATGATAATATTGAAGCAGAATACTTCATATCAGGTAGCTTTATATAGGCCAAAAATCCTTTTTGTTTTAACCTTTTTTTATCTTTTTTTTATATTACTGTTAAGGGTACATTATGTATTATTTTAGACAAGGCTCAATTTAAAACAAGGAAAATTTGTTCATGGTAAGATGACCTTTGGTCAAGAGGTGCTTTATCTTCACTGGCAGTTATGAATTCCATCATAGAATGCTTTTATATGGGTCATGTGATCCAATTGGGAACTTATAGAGACATGAATAATGACAATACGTCTAAACTTACAATGCACAGGTGTGTTGTAGCTAAATTTAAATGTGAGCAATGAAACTGCTGCTTTTCAAATATTTTTTTCTTTATTGAGTAGAGGTTTCTTTTTTAATAAATATATGTTAATCATAACATTTCCTACCTTTACCAGTTGGCTATTTTTATATTTTACACCTAGATTGTATAACTTTTTTACTATATGAAAGTGTTCTTGTTGATGCTTTTTTGTCGTTAATGTATTCATGTGGAATATCTCCAATGTTTTCATCCATTCATATGATTCCTTATGCATATCATTAAAATATGGAGCATTCATGCAGTCATTACATAGAATGAAATGAGCCATGTAAAAATGAATAATCATTCCCTATATAAAAGACATGGCAGTTCTAATGACTGCTTCTTTACAATGGTTAAACATGGGCTTACAGTATTTATAAAATGCAAAGAACAGTGTTGTGCTCAGAACACCAAAAGTAATCAGCCAATGTGATCTTGGTTTACAGCAAAACGATTGATGAATATTTTGTTCTCATCGATTTAGTTTACTGCCATTTGCTTTATTGAAAAGCTTGCAATATACTAACAGAAAAAAAAAAAACATTGATGAGTTAATAATATACTATTGTGTGCAGACCTGCTGTGGGTAGTTTAGATGCCTCTTAAATACCTTTTGTGCTTGCTACCATTTTGACCTAGAGTTAAATTGGTTATTTTTTCATAATATAGCATATAATTTCCAGTAATCATTATGAATCTAATTATGCATTCTAGCCACCTAAAGCACATAAAAAACCTCACAGACAATTATTCAGCTAATGGGGACAAAGGGCAAAAGTTAAACTCTGGGGTGAATTGCCTCAAGAGATAGTATATTTATTGCCAATAACATTTAATTGGTAGACAAAGAAGGCTTACTTATCTAGTGTATTTTTAGAAAATAGATCACATATTTTCACATTAGTATTTTAAACAAATTACAGTTTTGATCATTAGATGATTTTAGAGGAATTATTAACTTAATGTAGTAAGGCTGACTAATTTAGTTATTGGAATAAATGATTAGGCTTACAGTTATGGCTAGGCACCAACATCTCCTATGCTGGAGATTTGCATGTTTAGACTATAAGAATATATATTTTTCTATATTTTCTTCCTCAGCGTTTCTTTATGTAATACCCTTTTCCATTTCCATCAAACAATGGTTTCTATAAGCAGACCAGCAGGCCTGTAGGATGGGCAATCCTCGCCCAAAGCTCATTCACCCAGGGATGGTCCCTGGTTCAGAATAAATAAACCTAATGGAAGGTTGTCTTGATCTGGTTGTTTTTGCAGTTAAAATTGGATTAATTAATACTGGTTAAAATTGCTACAAACCTTTCTGGGAACGACACTTTTTTCTAATTGGAGCTTCTACTATTACTACATTGAATATGAACAATAACAATTACAGTACTATTATTTTTATTATTATTATTATTACTTATCTTACACTACTGCTAGTTAGTTTTTACTAGTGTTACTAGTTACTGCTTACTAATGTTCCTCTACTACTTGTTTCTTCTTTTATTACTCTATGTAATTATATTTCTAAATAGTCACTTATTATTTAAATCAATCCAATCCAGATTCACAATTATATTGGGATGCAATTCCAGTTTAGTGATTTATTGTGATTACTAATACTGACTAACAATGAGTACATATAAGATAAAAGATAAAATGTAGTTCAATTAGAGTTTTGAGTTGCAGACACATTCAGCAAACACTTAGAAAAATCTGAAAATTGCAAACCTTAACCACTTCAGTCCCTGAAGAATGTACTCCCTTAATGACCAGAGCAAGCTTTGCGATATGGCAAGGCGTCACTTTAATTGATAATTGCGTGGTCGTGCAACTTTGCACCCAAACTAACTTGACGTCCTTTTTTTCCCCACAAATAGAGCTTTCTTTTGGTGGTATTTTATCACCTCTGTGTTTTGTTTTTTGCGCTATAAACAAAAAAAGGCAGACACTTTTGAAAAAAACTATATTTTTTACTTTTTGCTATAATAAATATCCCCCCAAAAAAACCTAATTTCTTTCTCAGTTTAGGCCAATATGTATTCTTCTACATATTTTTGGTAAAAAAATATCAATAAGCATATATTGATTGGTCTGTGCAAAAGTTATAGCTTCTACAAAATAGGGAATAGATTTATGACATTTTTATTATAATTGTTTTATTAGTAATGGTGGCGATCTGCGATTTTTATTATGACTGCAACATTGTGGCTGACAGATCGGACACTTTTGACACTATTTTGGGACCATTGACATTTATACAGCAATCAGAGCTAAAAATAGCCACTGATTACTTTATAAATGTCACTGGCAGGGAAGGGGTTAAACACTAGGGGATGATCAAGGGGTTAAGTGTGTCCCCTCATTGTGTTCTAACTGTAGGCGATGGGCTCACTAGAACATGACAGAGTCCACTGCTCCCGATCATTGGGATCAGTATATCCCTGGCATGTCACTAGGCAGAACAGAGAACTGCCTTGTTTACATAGAGAATGTGATCAACGCAGGGCCAATCAGCACTGTTCAGACAGAGGGTTGAGGTCCTGCAGCCTGATAGGATAGTCAAAGCAGAATGAAAAACCTTGCAAAACTGTCCTGCAGCTGTCCAATGTCTATCAAGAAATGAGAATTAGGAGACCACAAAAGACACAGCATTGCAAAACTGGCTAGCAGAAGGACAATTTTAAATAGCATAGCTGTACCCAAATTGACCATAGAAAAGAGGCACAGACTATGACTTTACTGCAATAAGTAAAATACTGCAGATGATACAGCAGTGTAAAATATGCCAGCTGCATGGCAGTTTTCATCAAAAATAATAGGCCTGGTGTATGCCTAATTTCTATTGTATTTATTGTGATGGGGGACATTGAATCTGAGTGATATAAGGTGAGGTGGTTTAGGTGCAGTTGTGGACATCAGATGTACTACATACATCCAAAAAACTTCATCAAAGTACACAGAACCTCTGTAGTGCATGTTATCCTTTTACCCTTCTGTTGCAACTTTCTCACACTTGAAAAATAATTCCCTACTATCAAAATGTGAGTTTAAAGCTGTTGTTTAAATGTAGCAGCTGTAGAAGCTGAATGAAATAAAATTCACTTTGCCAAGAATACTTAGTCAGCTGCAAGGAAAGTTAAAATGACAGGACTAAAGGGCTAAAGTTCACAGCGCATACCCCCCTCCCCCTGCACAACCTCTGTGCCCACTGGATATAGCGAATCCTGGTACGCGGGGCCCAGTGATCACAATGTCAACAAAGCTGTCATGAATAGATTCATTCATAACAGTTGTGTTGCCTATGCTGTGATTGTTCCATTTGATTAGTGGTAGCCAATCATAACTAGTGATCACAACTGTCATAAATAGTTAACCTATTCATGGCAGTTTAAACTTTTCTTTTTACACTGATCTTCATTGTAACAGCAAAGTGTAAAAAATGAATCCCTGATCACCCTCTTAGAGTAGCACAGTGTTACTATGGTGACACTGACTATTCTGATAAATGTAAAAAAAAAAGTAAAGAATGAAAAAATAAATGAATAAAAATCATGTATTTATATTTTTTTACACACTGGGCTCCAATTAACAAAGCGGTATATTACCAAATCCAAGTATGCAGTAAGATACCATTTAGCGTTTTTCAAAAAGCATTTTGGCATTCACAAAAAAACGCTACTAATATACAGCATGATTTATGTTATGAAGTCATATGGTTTTTTAGTAGTGAAAACATGTGGTAATATAATGCCTGGAGGTATCTGGCATAATTATTACCATTTGTAAATCAAATTAAAAATCTGTAAACAACCTGGTTGTTAAAGAGCGGGTGGCCACCATGTTCTTAACAACCGATCATCACCCCACCCCCTTGTCATGTCATCAGGCAGAGGTATGCTGGGTTGATGAAGTCACAATGGGTGGAGTCACCTGGTGAAGTCACCGGGTGGCCCTGCCCATTAATTATTTAAGAACTGTCAGATGGCAGAGCTCTCAGAGGGTAGGAGTCTCCGACAGGAGTTTTTTTTTAGGACGGCGGTAGCGGCAGGCATCATAATTGATCATAGATCTACACCAGGGTATTTTTTATTTTATTTTTGTTTTGCAAATAAAAAGACTTGTCAAAACTTGCCTATTGTCTTTTTCACACAACTTACTAGTAAAAAACTAGTAAAAAAAAATTTACTAGTAAAAAAAATAAAATAATAAAAATGTCATAAATCTATCCTATATCTTGCAGCCTATAACTTTTGCGCAAACCAAATCAATATATGCTTATTGTATTTTTTTTTTTACCAAAAATATTTATAAGAATATACATTGGCCTAAACTAATGAAGAAATGTGTATTTTTATATATTTTTGGGATATATATATTATAGCAAAATGTAAAAAAAAGAAAGTAAAAATATTGTTTTTTTTTTTAAATCGTCGCTCTTTTTTTTATAACGCAAAAAAAGGTTGAATAAAGACAACAGTCCATCCAGTTCAACCTAGGTAGGTGTGTGTGTGTGTGTGTATAAAAATCTCATATCCCTGTATATTGTTTTGCTAAGATGCCCGTCCAAGAGTCTTTTAAAATGATCTGTACTTCCTGCCAACACCACTGATTGTGGAAGGGAGTTCCACAGCCTTACCAACATGATTGTGAAAAAATCCTTATGTAGCTTAAGGTTAAACCAATTTTCTTCCAGTCTCATTGTATGGCTCTGTGTCCTCTTAGCCCTTGTACACACGGTCGGAGATTCCGACAACCAAATCCGTCGGATTTTGTCCGACGGATCTTGTCCGAAACTGTTGCATACACACGGTCGGACAAAGTTGTCAGAAAATCCGATCTTTCAGAACTGTGAATTGAGGCCACTGACAGTCAGTGTTCCTGATCACCACCAAATCAGTCATTTGATGATGCTGTACTGCACCGGGGCACAGTATGTAAAAAAAAAAAGTATTCAATTTCTTCATTTTCAAAAACATTGTGACAAAAAATTATAACTTCCAAAAACTCACTATGCCTCTTAATACTTACTATCTGTCTACTTTACGGAAAGAGGTAATGGGGGGGGGGGGGCAGGTTGTACTGTTCTAGCATTTTAGGACCTCAAAAAATGAGAATACAATGTATATACCATAGTTTATAGACACTATAACCAACTATAACCAAAATTATATACGCCGATTGGAATTTTTTTTTCTTTACCAAAGACATGTATCAGAATACATTTTGGACTCATTTTTTTTACAAAAAATTTATTTTATTGGATGTTTCATAACAGAAAGTAAAAAATATTGTTCTTCAAAACTTTTGGTATTTTTTCATTTATATTGCAAAAAGAAAAAAACACAGTGGTGATTAAATACCACCAAAAGAAAGCTCTTTTTGTGCAAAAAAAATATAAAAATGTGTGTACAGTCCAGAATATTAACTCAACCAGACCCAGATTTTGTGCTTTTATATTTTGGCATAGAGAATTTCCTCTCATCATATAGGATCCTATAGGATGGTGGTGATTCATTTCCTAGTAGTAGCCAAAACCAATATAACTAGATATTGGAGAGATAACCTTGCTCCAAACATCTCTTTAGTAGCCGCTATAGTTAAATTCAACTACTACTATGAAATACTTATATCCTATAGCTCAGCCTCAAGCACCGCCTTTGATAAAGGTTGGAAAGCATAGGCTGATTGGTGCCCTTGATAAATGTGTAGACACTGATTACTTGACCCATAGACTTGTAATTGCATTGTATTTTACTGACTTCTCAATGTATCCTACAGCCTGTAAGGAGACTGTCTAGTTCTGAAAGTCCCTTGGAAAAAAAAAAGCAAAAAATGCCCTGGTCATGAAGCGGTTAAAACATTCTGGAGCTGAAGTACTTAATAGAGTGAACATGCTCTCTTTCTCCAGTAAATCAACCCTGTTGGATAAACCTGATGAACTTGTCTCTTTTTTCAACCCAACTAACTATGTAACACCACTCTGTGTTGTAGTGCACTGCCATTGCAATGATAGAAATGTATATGGTGATAGAACCAAGGTGATAGAACTGTGTGGGCATAATAATGAAACTGCAAGCAATATATTTTCCACTTTAACAAACCAATGCTTGTTAAGCTTGAGATGCCCATGTCCCTCCTTAAGCTGGGCCTGCAGCTTTATTTAAAAAAATTGTAAAAACTACAGATACTTGTCTTACACACATTATTCAAAGAGCCATGAATAAAAGAATAAAAAATAAAAGATTGAACGTCACAGTGGTAAAACATAACTCTTAAAAATTACTCAAAGTCAAGAGCCTCTGAATGTATTCATTGCTTATTTTCAACAAACAATGTACACATTTGCAGACTGGGGCCTATTACTGCTACAGTTAATTGATATCACTAATAACTCATCATTCAATAATAACTAATAAATATGAGTTTTGGCATTTTGTCTACAGATAAGGAGTTATCATGGATCTGTTAATCAAAACTGGTGTTAACACAGCTGCTCTCACATTAATTAAAGAACATCCAGAAATCTATTTGGTTGACAGTAGCTACCATGTAAAATGTGTTAAAGGCAATTAAGAAAAGTGTAATCATTTCATAAAGTAGTTGGAAGCATGTAAATGTACAAAATACAGTTCATTTAGCACCTTAACCACCTTCAGACCGGACCATTTTGCTGGTAAATGACCAGAGGTCTTTTTACAATTTGGCACTGCGCTGCTTTAACTGGTAATTGCGCGGTCATGCAATGTTGTACCCAAACAAAATTTGCGTCCTTTTCTTCCCACAAATAGAGCTTTCTTTTGATGGTATTTGATTGCCTCTGCGATTTTTATTTTTTGCGATATAAACGTAAAAAGACCGCAAATTTTGAAAAAAAATGATATTTTCTACTTTTTGTTATTAGAAAAATCCAATAAACTCAATTTTAGTCATACATTTAGGCCAAAATGTATTCAGCCACATGTCTTTGGTAAAAAAAAAGTCAATAATTGTATATTTATTGGTTTGCGCAAAAGTTGTCACATCTACAAACTAAGGTACGTTTTCTGGAATTTACGCAGCTTTTAGTTTACGACTGCCTATCTCATTTCTTGAGGTGCTAAAATGGCAGGGCAGTACAAAACCCCCCCAAATGACCCCATTTTGGAAAGTAGACACCCTGAGGAAATTGATAAGTGGCATGTTGAGCCCATTGAATATTTTATTTTTTTGCCTCAAGCGATTGAATAATGACAAAAAACATTTTTTTTTTTTTTTTTTTACACAAAGTTGTCACTAAATGATATATTGCTCACACATGCTATGGGCATATGTGAAATGACACCCCAAAATAAATTCTGCTGCTTCTCCTGAGTATGGGGATACCACATATGTGGGACTTTTTGGGAGCCTAGCCGCGTACGGGGCCCCGAAAACCAAGCACCGCCTTCAGGCTTTCTAAGGGCGTAAATTTTTGATTTCACGCCTCACTACCTATTACAGTTTTGAAGGCCATAAAATGCCAAGATGGCACAAAACCCCCACAAATGACCCCATTTTAGAAAGTAGACACCCCAAGCTATTTGCTGAGAGGCATTTTGAGTCCATGGAATATTTTATATTTTGCCACAAGTTGCGGGAAAATTACAAACTTTAATTTTTTTTTATTTTTTTTTCACAAAGTTGTCACTAAATGATATATTGCTCACACATGCTATGGGCATATGTGAAATGACACCCCAAAATAAATTCTGCTGCTTCTCCTGAGTACGGGGATACCACATATGTGGGACTTTTTGGGAGCCTAGCCGCGTACGGGGCCCAGAAAGCCAAGAACCGCCTTCAGGTTTTCTAAGGGCGTAAATATTTGACTTCACTCCTCACTACCTATTACAGTTTTGAAGGCCATAAAATGCCAAGATGGCACAAAACCCCCACAAATGACCCCATTTTAGAAAGTAGACACCCCAAGCTATTTGCTGAGAGGCATGTTGAGTCCATGGAATATTTTATATTTTGCCACAAGTTGCGGGAAAATTACAAACTTTTTTTTTTTTTTTTTTTTTCACAAAGTTGTCACTAAATGATATATTGCTCACGCATGCCATGGGCATATGTGAAATGACACCCCAAAATAAATTCTGCTGCTTCTCCTGAGTACGGGGATACCACATATGTGGGACTTTTTGGGAGCCTAGCCGCGTACGGGGCCCCGAAAACCAAGCACCACCTTCAGGCTTTCTAAGGGCGTTACAGTTTTGAAGGCCATAAAATGCCAAGATGGCACAAACCCCCCCCCCCCCCCCAAATGACCCCATTTTGGAAAGTAGACACCCCTAAATTTAGGGGTACACTAGTGAGACTAGGTAATAAATGGCGGGTGCCCTGAAACTATAAAAAAAATAACTAACCAATCAGCGTCACCTGTAACAGTTATATGGTGATCACTGGTGAAAGGGTTAACTAGGGGGCAATCAGGGGGCTTTATGCGGTAGTATATGGGGGTCCCTGGCGCTATAAAAAGCTGCGGCGAACCTAAATACCTACCTGCCTAACTAGCGTCACCTGTGACACTAATACAGCGATCAGAAAAACGATCGCTTATTAGGCTGGGTTCACACTGGAGCGATGCGGGAACGCCACGAATCCGCGGCGGGTTCCCGCATCGCATGCCTCCCGGCGGCAGTTCACACTGCCCTATGCGAACTGCTGGGAGTGTCAGTGAAATGTTAATGACACCCCCAGATCAGTTCGCATATCGCAGTGCGATCTGCAAACTCGGATCGCATGGTGTGAACACCCATGCGATCCGATTCTGCTGCGGACCAAAAAAAGGGTCCCGTGCGAGTTTGCAGCGGGTGCGGCGGGTGCGACACGAATTCAGCCATACTATCTGTATGGCTGAACTCGAATCACACAGAGATCGGATGTGATTTGCACTGCAGTGCGGTGCGAATCACATCCGTTCTCATAAACCGCTGCAATGTGAACCCAGCCTTAGTGACACTGGCGACGGGGGGTGATCACGGGGTTAAACCTTTATTGGGGGGGTTAGGGGGGTACCTTAGAACTAAAGGGGGCTAACCCTAACTGCCCTAACAGTTATTACAGTCACAAATGACACCCGCCGGGTGATCAGGGGGTTAAACCTTTATTAGGTAATAAATGGCGGGTGCCCTGAAACTATAAAAAAATAACTAACCAACCAGCGTCACCTGTAACAGTTATATGGTGATCACTGGTGAAAGGGTTAACTAGGGGGCAATCAGGGGGCTTTATGCGGTAGTATATGGGGGTCCCTGGCGCTATAAAAAGCTGCGGCGAACCTAAATACCTACCTGCCTAACTAGCGTCACCTGTGACACTAATACGGCGATCATAAAAATGATCGCTTATTAGGCTGGGTTCACACTGGAGCGATGCGGAAACACCACGAATCCGCGGCGGGTTCCCGCATCGCATGCCTCCCAGCGGCAGTTCACACTGCCCTATGCGAACTGCTGGGAGTGTCAGTGAAATGTTACTGACACCCCCAGATCAGTTCGCATATCGCAGTGCGATCTGCAAACTCGGATCGCATGGTGTGAACACCCATGCGATCCGATTCTGCTGCGGGCCAAAAAAAGGGTCCCGTGCGAATTTGCGGCGGGTGCGGCGGGTGTGGCGGGTGCGGCGAATGGCTGAACTCGAATCGCACAGAGATCGGATGTGATTTGCACTGCAGTGCGGTGCGAATCACATTCGTTCTCATAAACCGCTGCAATGTGAACCCTGCCTTAGTGACACTGGCGACGGGGGGTGATCACGGGGTTAAACCTTTATTGGGGGGGTTAGGGGGGTACCTTAGAACTAAAGGGGGCTAACCCTAACTGCCCTAACAGTTATTACAGTCACAAATGACACCCGCCGGGTGATCAGGGGGTTAAACCTTTATTAGGTAATAAATGGCGGGTGCCCTGAAACTATAAAAAAATAACTAACCAACCAGCGTCACCTGTAACAGTTATATGGTGATCACTGGTGAAAGGGTTAACTAGGGGGCAATCAGGGGGCTTTATGCGGTAGTATATGGGGGTCCCTGGCGCTATAAAAAGCTGCGGCGAACCTAAATACCTACCTGCCTAACTAGCGTCACCTGTGACACTAATACGGCGATCATAAAAATGATCGCTTATTAGGCTGGGTTCACACTGGAGCGATGCGGAAACACCACGAATCCGCGGCGGGTTCCCGCATCGCATGCCTCCCGGCGGCAGTTCACACTGCCCTATGCGAACTGCTGGGAGTGTCAGTGAAATGTTACTGACACCCCCAGATCAGTTCGCATATCGCAGTGCGATCTGCAAACTCGGATCGCATGGTGTGAACACCCATGCGATCCGATTCTGCTGCGGGCCAAAAAAAGGGTCCCGTGCGAATTTGCGGCGGGTGCGGCGGGTGTGGCGGGTGCGGCGAATGGCTGAACTCGAATCGCACAGAGATCGGATGTGATTTGCACTGCAGTGCGGTGCGAATCACATTCGTTCTCATAAACCGCTGCAATGTGAACCCTGCCTTAGTGACACTGGCGACGGGGGGTGATCACGGGGTTAAACCTTTATTGGGGGGGTTAGGGGGGCACATTAGAACTAAAGGGGGCTAACCCTAACTGCCCTAACAGTTATTACAGTCACAGATGACACCAATGCAAAAAAAAAAAAAAAAAAAGCAATTGGTGTCACTGTGACTGGGGGGGCAGGGGTAATTGGGGGGTGATCGGGGGGTAAAGGGGGGGTGTGAGTGTGCCTGGCATGTTCTACTGTGTAGTGTAGTGCTTGTGCAACTCACCGATGCTCTCTCCTCGGTGCCGGAACGAAAACTATCGACACGGAGGAGAGAATACATCACTTCCTCTCCTGTGTTTACATTACAGGAGAGGAAGTGATGTCACCGGACATTTTCATTCGCCGGGAGCGATCGCGAGGGGGTGGCCATGAATGAATGGCCGTCCCCTCGTCCGGGATCGCTCCCGAACGAATACCGACCGCCGCAGGCACCGGGCGGGGGCCCGATCGGGCCCCCGACCCGCGGGAGGCAAGGGACGTACATGTAAGCCCTTATGCCTGCCCGTGCCATTCTGCCGACGTACATCGGCGTGCGGCGGTCGGCAAGTGGTTAAAGGGGGAATACATTTTGTTTTTAAAAAAGTCTTAAATTGTAAAAATTCAATTGTGTACTGGGGGCTTTTAATGTTTTATGAAAGGTATTATATTTATAATCAATGTAAGGCATCTAAGGTATGCATATGCTTGCATTGTATTTTCACAAACTGTATTATCCCACCATTATAAACTACAGTGCTTCCACATAATGCAGTTATATTGATCACATTTTATGTGTGTTCTTTGTTAAGTTGAAAGGCTGAGGATAGTTAAAAGTTAAGGTATGTTTGTGTTTTCCTATTATCTGAGCTGTATTTGACATAGACCAAGTGGAATTCTGCCATTACTGCTTAATTGCTGATGGTCATTTAGAACATGACGTAGTCCAGTAAAGCTGTGTTCACGTTAATCATGCAATAATGTTTAATAGAGATTCCTATTTTTTATATTCATCACACATAGTTAGGTACTGTATGTAAACCCAGCTTCACTGAGCAATGACAATTTGTTTCTTCTTCAGTGTATCAACCCAAGAATATCTGCCAGCCTGGAATGACTGACAGTTAGGCTCAGTGAATTCTGCAGAGTAAGCACTGTTAACAAATATTATGAAAGAATTCAGTAAGTGATCCTGTAACTATAGTCAAAGGTTTATCTACTAAAGGAGTGGATAAAGCTTCCACTTGCAACGTTAAAGTCACTTAGTACATAAGGTAAAGTTGTGCTCATTTAAAGTGTGAAATCATATGTAAGCAAACCTTTCTTCGATTTCTCTGGAATATGATTGCTTATTCAAAGTAATATAGGGTCATATGTGCAGTAATATTAAAGTGTGTGGCATGTGTTACTTGTATTGAGTAACACAGCATTTGGGTTCTAGTCAGTGAATAATGACTCTTTTGGCTAAAAATGACAACTAATTTTGATCATAATCAAATTACCAATAGCTTAATATCAAACACACCCAAATGGTAATGTCAGGAAAGTTTTCACCTGCTGGTGGCACTGTCAGATCTATGGGCCGCAGTACTGATGTCCACCAGCAGGTGTTTCCTGGCAGTCTGGAGCCGACATTGTCTCCTGCAATCAGGCATGGCCTGAGACTGATTGCAGGAGGTGTGCATAAATACCCGACAGATGCTGCACACATTTGCCTTGGTATTGTTCCTTGAGCCCTGACCTGTGTTCACTAGCCTGTGATCCTCTATCTTGATCCTGACCCTGTATCCTGTTATCCTGCTATCCTGTTCTTCTGTGACAATGTATCCATTCCTGGACCCCTGCCTGATTCCTTCCACCTGTTCCCCCTGTATCCTGTTACCCTCTCCCTGTCCTGTCTTGTTCCCAGTTCAATCTTCTTGATATCCCATGTATGACCCAGGCTTGTTTACAATTACTATTACATCTTACTCCTATAAATACTTTTGGTTTAGGCACTGGGGTTGGTTGCTGGTTGTTCACTGTTTGTCATATTGGTGGTGCGTTTACTTTTGTTTATTTACTTTTCTTATAATAAATGATATTATTTTCAATTTACACGTTTTGGTTCACTCTGTTGCAGTCCACACAGTTCTGGTCGCACCAGTCTATGACAGGTAACCTGGTGTGTTTTTTTTTGTCTGTGGTTATTTTTTTTTATCTATACCTGAAGTACAAATAACATTCTATAAATAAAGATGAGACAGTGGATGAGCTTTGATATATATTGTAGATGTCCCACCAAGTAGGAGTTTTTTTTTTTAGAACATATTGGAGGATTTTATTCCTAAAAGAACACTTTGAAATCTCCCATTTAAACCACTGGAAAAACTCCCAACTTGATTCCTCCCTCTGCTTAAAGTTGTCAAGCCCCAATAAGATACATGAATTAAAATAAACTTGTTGGATTGAATAATGGATGGGGCATATTGGCCAATGACATGCAAAAAGGAAAAGGTGTTTAAAGAGAAGGGGTCATTGTGGAGCAAATCAACTTGTGTTCCCTGATACAAGTAGGGCAGAAAAATCTGAACAGCATTGCCATTAAACACAAATAAAATCAAAATAAAGTCTAAAGAGTAGAAAAGAGAGAATGAAGGTTCCATAGCCTGGTTTCAGTTATTACATGATATGTAAAATGTTATAATACAGAGTAATAGTAGTAGGATGCAATGACTTGTCACATCTCCTTCAAGGCCACAGGAAGAGGTAGGTAGGATTTAGGTTTGGGTATGCTAATTTCATGTGGTTTGACATTGTAGGCACAGCTAATTTATGTGCAGATTTGCCTGGGAGAATTTTTTTAAACCATAAAGTATTGCATAGTCTTTGAACTATGGCCAGCAGTCTTACGCCCCATACACACGGTAAGAAATTCAGACGGAAAAAGTCCCATTGGATTATGTTGTCGGAAAATCAGATCGTGTGTGGGCTCTATCAGACTGTTTCCATCGGAATTTCCGACGGAAAAGGTTTGAGAGCCAGATCTAAAATTTTCCGACAACAAAATCCGATCCGACTTTTTCCAATCGTGTGTAGAGAATTCCGACGTACAAAGTGGCACGCATGCTCAGAAAAAATTTGGAGACAAAAGCTATTGGCTACTGGCTTCTACGTAGTCCCGTCATATGTTTTGTACGTCACCTCGTTCCGAATGATCGGCTTTTCCAACAACTTTGTGCGACTGTGTGTATGCAACACAAGTTTCGGCCAAAATCCGTCTGAAAAAATCTGACGGATTTTGTGGTCGGAATTTCTGACCGTGTGCATGGGGCATTAGAAAGGCTAATAAGGAAACTTTTTTATAAGCCAGCCTCCTCAGTATAAAAGAGGGGGAGCACAAGGCATCCACAGTGCCTTGTAGTGTATTGCAAGCATTTGTAGGCACTGTAAGTAAAACTCTCCACAATGGAGGACAAAAAAATAGACAGTAATTGTATCCATGAAGGCAAAGTATTACAAGAATGTAAATGTACAAAACTGTTACAAATAAAGTAAGTTTTTGAAACTAACATAGTCTACAGTATCAAACAAGGTTTTTTAAGGTAAACCAAACCTAAGAAAATGGGACGTTAACGGTGCAAAAAATCATAGTCTACAGTATGTATGGCATTACATATCAGGTGCCTGTGCATATTTAATGCAAAAATGTAAGTATAATGTAAGTATGTAAGTATATAAACCAAGCTAACCCTGTCTGAAAAAAATATATTTCACAGCCAAAAATGCAATGCCAATACTTGCTGTTGATGAGGCTGTCTATGAAAATCATACTGTTCATTACTGCTTTATACAACTTTAAGACATCTCCAAAGCATGTTATTTAAAGGATTTGTGTATTTCCAATGTTGCCCTTAAAGCTGCATGAAAACATCACCCCCTTCATTTATGTTTTTTTAAGCATTTTTGTCAATTGGTACATATCCATACATATACCATGGCAGTGTTTAGCCTTTTATGCTTTTTGGACATGCCTGTTAGCCCTAAAAATAGTCAGCTTTTTAAAACAGGAATTACCAAATTTTAATCAGGATTTTCCAAACCCTTGTTGAATCCAACCAAGGTAAATTTGTCCCTTCTTATAAATGATTCATTACAACCATGGTTCTGCCTAATGTGATCCACGGGTCATGGATTTTTCAACCAACAAATCCATATTTTATACAAGAACCTTGTTTTATAATATTGACCATGTTACCCCTGGCTCACTTAAATTACTTTGGAAGGCTGCAATAAGGGGCTGATGATGACTTCTCATTAGCTTAATGTCTCCACAGTTCCCACAAAATAGTATTTTTGTGAAGGGGGGGGGGGGGATTTCCTCTCCTGTTGTGATGACAATGGTCAAAGGTGGGCTATCTCCTCACTTTCTTCTCCAGTTACTACTGTCAGAGGGTATTAAGAGATTAAAAAAATCTCATCTTCTCATCTATCAGGAGACAAAACTTCAATAAAAAATCGTACAACCCTGTTCAACTCTATCCAAAGTATAATACTGTATTTATATATTGTTTACTTTTGGATATAGTTGAGATGACTTAGAGCATCTGTCAGGATTTAATTGCAACCTATGTCCCCAATATGGATATTCATTCTCTATGTTTGTCTTGGAGACCATTGTCATTGGGACTAAGAGTGAGGGCATTTCCAATAGAACAAGATTAATAGGAAATCTTTCAATAGGAATACTAGATACAGTGTCAGTTGTCTAAGAGGGGAGTTACCCTTACTTGTACACATTTATTCTCACTTCCTGTTGTGTCTTTATGACAGGAAGTTAAAGGGAATCTCCCCAACAGAACACAGACAGCAACAAATAAACACGACTCCCTAAACCCCGGGGTCAACTCAATTAGCCTTGTACCTTCTGGGCAAACCCCCGTTTGATCTGGAGAGAGATCCTGCCTTGACATAAACAACCCAATAGGTTCCAGATTATATAGGCCAGACCGGTTTGTCGCTTCCCCTCTTTATCTTGCACATAGGCGGTTGGGGGAGTCCAGAGAGAAGATCCCCTTCCGAATCTTTGCCCTTACCACCCCCCTCCCCCCCTTCTCCGCTGCCCTTTCTTTGACCCCCTCCTCTTTTCCTCACACCCCCCCAATTCCCCCTCCTAGGGGGGCTACCTTTGACACAGACGCCCATACCCCACGAATGGTTGACGGATACTTATTGGCAAGGCAAGCCCTTTCCTTGCCCTCTACATCTCACTTCCTGCTGATGTATTACCCCCCCGTCCCCCGCGACCTTACAATGGGTCTCTGGGAGGTAGACTGACATTTATAGGCGACTGAATACTCCCGAGACACAAGGCTTACCCCTGGGAAGGCACCCCTTAACACTTACTACAATGATAAGCTTGCAAAGAAACAGCTACACCCATCTTTTTTGGACATAGGGGGAATTGAATTGTTTTAAGTTCAAGCCAGAGATGTAGACACAAGTTCACCTTATGTCCTAACTTTGATTCAAGGCTCTGTTCAACTGTTCACTTGTCTTAATGTTCTCACTGTAATTGTCTGTGATAACGATATGTACTGTGCCTTCTTAGTACATTAAGTTCAGCTTGTTATCATACTGTTTGAAAAATGAATAAACATTTAATGGAAAATAAATAAATAAACAAACAGAGATTTTACCCATTCCTTAGACTGAAAAAAAGTTTTGCTTAAAGATACACTTTAAAGAATGTTTTGTAGGACTGGAATTCAACAATATTACAGTTCATGTGCAAAAGTTAACTGCATGCAATACATCTGTTTTTAACAAAGTGCATTCCATTACTTATCTATAAGAACCATAGCAAATGCCATGGGAGTTGTTATCAGACTACTCGTCTTGCTTAAGGCATTTGAAATTAATAATTTTGTAAGAAATGTTTTCACCCCACTAAGGATGAGAAATGATTAAATCATCACACAGAATGATATGTTTTATGTGTTAAGTCTGTATCTGTTTAGTTTAAATTCAACTATTCCTTTTTTCAATACATTTGATCAAATGCTGCGAGTAATATATTTTATTACTAAATATTAAAAACAACCAGCTGTCTAATAGCAGGGCCAGGAACTTTGCGAATTTACTTCACAGCTCAATAAAAATTTAGAGTACGATTATGGCCTGACTTCAAGCACCATTTTCATGTCTGCATTGTGCCTTTTTCGGGCCTGTTTGAGAAGAGAGCTTAACGTAAGCATGTGCTTTGGCCATTTTGGGTAAAATAACAGATTTTCTTTATTCCCTCACTTTTTCCTTGCCTATTCTTAATATCCCCAAAACCCCACTTCATTGACCACCAGGGGCCATGGTACTTCTGGATATAGAGAAGCATGTAATTTACGCCATTGTACAGACTTAGGCCAGCCAGCACAAGGGAAGGTCACATTCTATGACACATGACTCATAGCTTACTAGGGACTTTACATTATTCCCGATTGCTGCACAAAGTGGCAGATTAGTTAAAGGAAGGTGAGCATATGCTGATGAAGGTAAATAAACTGATGCTATTGCTTTGCCCTGGCATCACTCTGCTCTTTTTTTAGTGGCTTTCTGCAGCCTAGTATAGAATAGTGTATTCCTATATGGTCTAAAATACTTCTGGAATACGGGGGACAAAAGTGAGTAGCCCTATCCTTAAAAAGGTAATTTAGGTAATTTAGTAATTTAGCTGATCAATGTACATTGCAATTTTGCTAAACGTTGTTACAAATTCCTACTTTTTTCTGCTCAGAAGAAAATGCTGTATGTTCCACAATGTTATTTTGATAGTGACTTTGAATGAATAGGTTCACAGTGTGCGCCCATCCTTCCAAGTGGAAACCATGTAAATCAGGGTGGGAGCAGATGCTCTCAGGTAAGGTTTCAATCATCAGATTAAAAATCAGGGGGGTAAAAGGACATCCCTGGCGGGTATCATTAGTGATATTTAATGGTTTTGATAGAGGACTGGAAGTATACACTTGAGTGGATGGGTTTGAGCATGGGGCGAGCACAGATGAGAGTATCGGGCCCTGGAGTCCTAATCGGCTGAGGACTTGGCGCATATAACCCCAGTGGATTCGGTCGAGCGCCTTCTCCGCATCAATAGAAAGAAGAAGAGAAGACGTTCGACCAAATTCCGCATGAATAATTATTTTCAATAGTTGTTTGGTGGCATTAGACGTTTGCCTACCTGTTATGAATCCCATTTGATCAGCCTGTACCAGTTTGGGCATGAGTTTTGATAGAAGTCTAGCTATTAATTTGGCATGTCGTTTTACATCTGAATTGGGAAGAGAGATTGGTCTAAAATTTTCAGTGGAATCGTGGCCTTTCCCCGGATTGTGGAGGTTTACAATGTGCTCCTCAGTATCTCTGATGGCAAAGCAGCTTTCTCAATCACAACATTAACCACTTACGCTCCGGAACCATTTTGCAGGCCAAAAACCAGAGCACTTTTTGCTATTCGGCACTGCTTCAGTTTAACTGACAATTGCTAGGGTCGTACAACGTGGCTTCCAAACAAAATTGACATACTTTTTTCCTACAAATAGAGCTTTCTTTTGGTGGTATTTGATCACCCCTGCGGTTTTTATTTTTTGCACTATAAACAAAAAAGAGCAACAATTTTGAAAAAAACATTATTTTTTACATTTTGCTATAATAAATATCCCCCAAAAATATATAAAAAAAGATATTTTTTCCTCAGTTCAGATCTGAGAAAGCTAGAGAGGGGAGATGAAGGTGGTCAAGAAAGGCAGAGCTCACAGACAGTAATGGTTGGGGAGTATTGGGATCTTCAGCCAGATTATATAGTGAAGCATAGTGCAAAGGTGTCCGCCATTTTCTGGGTGTTCACTATCTTTTTCCTGGTGGTAGGATAGTGCAGGTAAGGGATTCTGAATTTAGTATGCTGAGCTCTCATTAACCATAAGTGGTTAATATCACAAATCAAGATTATATAACAACCCCATTCATCAATAAAGGAAGAGTATAGTGTAAATGAAACTAAGTTTTTAACAGCTGCTAGGACACTCCTTTTCTCTGCAAAGTAGTTGGCCATAAACAAGAGGGGAAAGTCCTTGTGTGAACACTTGGGAGCTGCAGAGGCCTGAAAGTCCATTTCATGGGCAAATAAAATGGCAGCTTTGAATGCGATAGCTTCCTTCCAAAGGGAAAGTATATTAGCTGGATGGTTTAGGCCTTGGGTATTAATTGAAAGAAACTTAAGGCTCATACCAATGGAAGATCTTTATGAGTGATAGAGCTTGCATGGACTGTCTATGATGAATATCATGGCTGCGCAACAGGGATGCACATGACAATATGCTGAACAAGATTTGGCAACAGGAAACAAGGTGAGCTAGTGCCCATGTAAGGAAGTAGACAACAAGGAGGAATTCTTCTGTGAGCCAAACAAAAAATAATCTGAGAAGGAATAAACTGAAAAAAAAAAAAGGATCACGGTGCTCCCCTATAAGCAGAGAACAGGAGAACATAAAAAGGTAAGGTTTAGTGACGAACCAGTGGCAGGCAAGCCGCCTAAGCAACAGGGGGCAAATGTGAAAAACACAAGACCAGGGTGGTACAACCTCCAGGGGAAATTAGGTTTTAATAATAAGTACCTCTTGTATTAGGACCCAATGCATGTGGAGGATGTGGAGGCTTCTTGTGGAAAACCTTCTTCCACACTTAATAGCTGTAAGAGGTCGATCTCACTGGGCCAGGATGCAGAGAATGTACAGGAATAATATTTCATGTCTTGAGCAATGTGATGTCTTCTTACATTAAGCCAATAAGCGTTGTATTACCCTCCTGGTTGACTTTCAGCATTTCAGGGTATTTCCATTGATATAGAATTTCATGATTGAGGAGATCTTTAGTGATGGTTGCTAGGTTTTTGTGAGTTTGGAGGGTGTGAGCAGAAAGACCCAGAAGAACCTATAGGGAGATAGCTTGCTCAGGGACACAATCTTTTTTGAGTAATGCGGTCAGGATACACTCTTTAACTTAATAGTAGTAGATGCACATTAAGACATCTCTGGGTATCTCCTGTGGTAGGAAGGATGGCTTGGGGATCCTATGGAACCTATCTATGGTGAGGTCTTCAGATGAAAGCTGTGGGATCAAACAATGAGGTAATTGTTACGGCAAAACTGATTCATGGGTACCCTTAATCTTCAGGTTGTTCTGCCGGGAGCTGTCTTCCAGGTCAGCAACCTTAGATTGTAATTCTATATCTTCACTATGCTGGTCATGAGCATTGACCATAGTATTGAAAGAAGGAATCCACACACTTATGTCATCTTCCAGATTGTTAACTCTATCTCCCAAATCTTACAACTCAGTGGAACCTCTGAAGAAGCAAGTTTGCTGTCTTGTTGGAATGAAGAGTGTAGTGACCACAACATTTCCATTAAGATTACAGCTAGCACCATCTACCCAGTAGGTGAAATTATGTGAAGGGGTCTGAGCTGTGCTGTGTAATAGTTGCCTCACTCTCTTCAGCATCCATTTTACCACAGGATTCAGCATGGTCATCTCCTGAGTCTCTCCTGGGCCTTGTTTTAACAGGGCTCCTGATGCTGGGCGGGAGAGAGTGAGAGCTACTGTCTTCAGTCGAGTGGCCTGTGAAAGCTGCGGCTGCAGCAGAGAGAGAAAATGTTTCGGCCACTAGAGCACCGGCGACATCCGGCCCACTTTATCTCCCTCCACCATCTTGGTGTGGGCCCTGGGGTTTAGTCAGGAAAAAAACCCACTACTTTCTGGAGAGCGAGTGACTCCTTATGGTGCCTGGTCATCGATGCCGGTTCCAAGGAGTCTAAGGATCATGAAGAGGGCATTGGTTCTGTACGGTCCCACTGTGTCTACAGAATCCCCAGAGTTAACACGGAGCTTCTGCACTATACATCCATCTTGCAGACTCCTCTCCCCCATCATCTAATAATCAAACCTTAAAACCAACAGAGAGAAGAATAGGTTATCATAAAGATGTTTCATGTACATGCAGTCAGTTGCAGTATATAATATCACAAACTACAGCTATTGTACTTATTGTATCTCTTCAAAAATGGTTTCATACTGTACCTATATATTTTCCACATCATTGCATAAAGGCGTCCATGTAACCAATGATGGTAAATTAGGCAGTCAGTGGAGTGTGCTTTTACACTCCATTAAACAGCATTACCTGACAGAGTTTTTTCATCACAGTTTCACAGGGTTTTAAGAATTTAATTTTCATTTACTGCACCTAGTACAGTAACACTTGACTGGCAGCATGTACACTGAAAGATGATCTGAAGCTGTCTGATAGTTACTGGCCCACTGCTTCCTGTCAGTAGTATGTTTTATTTTTACATTTATTTAAATATGGATGAAGAAGCAATAATTATAATATCACAAAAAACACATACAAATTCCTGGCCACTAAGATTTTTTTTCCACAGCCTTATTTTGTACTAAAACTGTCAAACTAAGATTAGGGAAAGGGATTAAAGAAGCTATCTCTGTCAACAACTATTATGGGGTAGCGGTAATGATGAAACACTGTGTGTAAACTCAAATATATCTTTGAAAGCCTTCTAATTAATCCAGGCTTGTAAGATCCAAAGGTCTGCCTTGTGCTATGGTTTTCTCAATGCCTATTCCAGTTAGCTACCACATTCAAAATCAACAAGTTTGTGATGATTTAAATAAAGATAACGGTAACCTAAAATGCATCCTGCAAGTAGATTATTACCACAATGATATTAGGAAGTAATAAATAATAAGAATATGTTGTCAGGTCAACCATCTATGTTTAATTCTTTTGTTTTCATCTTTTTCAAAGATAGGTTGACCAAAGACATAAAGTATATGTGGACCCGATCACTAAATATTTACATACAATTTTAATTTCTAGATTGTAAGCTCTAATGAGCAGGGACCTCTGATCCCTCCTGTATTGATTTGTATTGTAAGTGTACTGTCTGTCCTCATGTTGTAAAGTGCTGCGCAAACTGTTGGCACTATATAAACCCCGTATAATAATAATAATAATAATGCAATTTCAAAAGTTCTAGTGTTTGTAAACCTGTTGTTCTTATTTTGATTTTATTTACATTTTTTTAATTACTTGGTAACCCTGCTTTAAAGGTCCTATTTAAAGATATTAACTTGACAAGGTGACGAAACTCTGCACCTCCCAAACGTGTCCTGAATTGTCACCCTGTTACATAAGTCTTAAGAGACGTTATGAATTAGGCAGGTATGTTCAAGTTTTGTCAGCATCAGGAAACCAGCCTTGATAAATGACATGCTGCCCCTGCAAGAGTGCACGCACGCAGGTAGTAGCTGCAAAAGGGCTACAGGAGATCATCAGCGCTGAGATGCAATGAAGGATGGCAAAGGTAAAAACAAGTATTTTTTTTTAATAATTGGAATTGTTAATGATACACAGTGCTTTTGCAAACTAAATATTAATATAGTTGCCCCTTGTGTGTACATCATTGCTGGAAGAGCTAGGCAATGCAAAATATACAAAAATGATTCAACCTGCATCTCGTTTTAAGTAAAATGGCCGTACTTTTTATATACAGCTACCATATTGCACCAATTACATTATATAGGAAGCATATTGTCTTCAGCACCTATATAAAATACTTTTTTTAAACAGACATCCTAGAGATTCAGATATTGTAAAGTTCTTCTCTAAGACCATGATTGGAATTTTAATAACAGTGTTCCTCTCCCCCTGAGATCTCTCATGTGTTCATTTAGATAGGTATGCTTATATCTTATGAACATGCATGTCTATTGTCTATGCATATAAAAAACACGTACAGTGGTGTGAAAAAGTGTTTGCCCCTTCCTCATTTCCTGTTCCTTTGCATGTTTGTCACACTTAAGTGTTTCGGAACATCACACCAATTTAAACAATAGTCAAGGACAACACAAGTAAACACAAAATGCAATTTGTAAATGAAGGTGTTTATTATTAAAGGTGAAAAAAAATCCAAACCATCATGGCCCTGTGTGAAAAAGTGATTGCCCCCTTGTTAAAACATACTATAACTGTGGTTGTCCACACCTGAGTTCAATTTCTCTAGCCACACCCAGGCCTGATTATTGCCACACCTGTTCACAATCAAGGCATCACTTAAATAGGAGCTGCTTGACACAGTAAGGTCCACCAGAAGATCCTTAAAAGCTACACATCATGCCGAGACCCAAAGAAATTCAGGAACAATTGAGAAAGAAAGTAATTGAGATCTATCAGTCTGGAAAGGGTTATAAAGCCATTTCCAAAGCTTTGGAAATCCAGCGAACCACAGTGAGAGCCATTATCCACAAATGGCGAAGACATGGAACAGTGGTGAACCTTCCCAGGAGTGGCCGGCCGCCCAAAATTACCCCAAGAGCGCAGCGACGACTCATCCAAGAGGTCACAAAAGACCCCACAACAACGTCCAAGGAACTGCAGGCCTCACTTGCCTCAGTTAAGGTCAGCGTTCATGCCTCCACCATCAGGAAAAGACTGGGCAAAAATGGCCTGCATGGCAGAGTTCCAAGGAGAAAACCACTGCTGAGAAAAAAGAACATCAAAGCTCGTCTCAATTTCTCCACAACACATCTTGATGATCCCCAAGACTTTTGGGACAACATTCTGTGGACCGATGAGACAAAAGTGGAACTCTTTGGAAGGTGTGTGTCCAAGTATATCTGGCGTAGAAGGAACACTGCATTTCATAAAAAGAACATTATACCAACAGTAAAATATGGTGGTGGTAGTGTGATGGTCTGGGGCTGTTTTGCTGCTTCAGGACCTGGAAGACTTGCCGTGATAAAAGGAACTATGAATTCTGCTGTCTACCAAGAGATCCTGAAGGAGAATGTCCGACCATCTGTTCGTGTACTCAAGCTGAAACGAACTTGGGTTCTGCAGCAGGACAATGATCCTAAACACACCAGCAAGTCCACCACCGAATGGCTGAAGAAAAACAAAATGAAGACTTTGGAGTGGCCTAGCCAAAGTCCTGACCTGAATCCTATTGAGATGTTGTGGTATGACCTTAAAAAGGCCGTTCATGCTCGAAAACCCTCTAATGTAACTGAATTAGGACAATTCTGCAAAGATGAGTGGGCCAAAATTCCTCCAGGACGCTGTAAAAGCCTCATTGCACGTTATCGCAAACGCTTGGTTGCAGTTGTTGCTGCTAAGGGTGGCCCAACCAGTTATTAGGTTTAGGGGGCAATCACTTTTTCACACAGGGCCATGATGGTTTGGATTTTTTTTCACCTTTAATAATAAACACCTTCATTTACAAATTGCATTTTGTGTTTACTTGTGTTGTCCTTGACTATTGTTTAAATTGGTTTGATGTTCCGAAACACTTAAGTGTGACAAACATGCAAAGGAACAGGAAATGAGGAAGGGGGCAAACACTTTTTCACACCACTGTAACTGTCTATAATTAGATGTCAGACAAACAGTATCCATAGATTTTAGTATCATCTGGAGACCACCGTTTCTATGGTCACCTTCAGATCCTAATAGACACCAATGCAATGGATTTAGGCATGAAAGTTGAAAAGAAATGTTGGATTTTCCAATCCCCTTGTTGCCCCAGGAATTTGCTGGTGCCAATGGTGTGTTGTTTGTATTTAACACTGTGTGTACATATGTAAGAACTAACTGCACAGGAAGCTTTTCAAAGATAGTTGGATTTCACATGAGCAATAAAATAGAGGTGTGTTTACAGCAGGGATCTTCAAGCTATGGACCTCCAGCTGTTGCAGAAATACATGTTCCATGGGGTATCATAAAACTCTGACATTTGCAGACATGACTAGGCATGATGGGAACTGTAGTTCCTGAACAACGGGAGGGCCATCAGCCAACAGGCTTTTAAAATGTTGAATGCCTATATAAGCACCATTTTTAAGCCCCATTAGGGATTGGAGAATGGTTCGGCCTAAGCTTAAGTTTGGGCCGAACTTTGGTTGTTCGGATGTTTTGTGAACACTGAACAATATACGGTGTACAGGGCAAATTCGAAAGCCGCCGAAACACCGTTAAAGTATATGGGACACTAACATGAAAAATCAAAAGTGCTAATTTTAAAGGCTTATATGCAAGTTATGGTCATAAAAAGTGTTTGGGGACCTGGGTCCTGCCCAAGGGGACATGTATCTATGCTTAAAGTGAAACAATAAAAATGAAATATTCCTTTAAATATTGTGCCTGGGGGGTGTCTATATGATGTCTGTAAATTGGTGCATTTTTTCTGTGTTTAGAACAGTACCGCAACAAAATGACATTTCTAAAGGAAAAAATGTCATTTAAAACTGATCATGGCTGTAATGAATTGTCGGATCTTGGCAATATAGATAATACTTATTGAACAAAGGGCATGGGTTCCCCCCAGTCCATTACCAGGCCCTTTGGATCTGGTATGAATATTAAGGGGAACCCGGAACTGAAAATTAAAAAAAAATAGCTTGGGGCCCCCCAAATTCCATGCCAGGCCCTTTAGGTCTGGAATGGAAATTAAATTCATACCAGACCCTTATCTGAGCACACAATCTGGCAGGCCGCAGGAAAAGAGGGGGGACTAGAGAGTTCCCCCCTCCTGATCCGTACCAGGCCACATGCCCTCAACATAGGAAGGGTGCTTTGGGGTCCGAACCCAAAGCACCATTTCCCTATGTTGAAGGGGATTAAGGGCCTCATCCCCACAACCCTTACCTGGTGGTTGTGGTGGTATGCGGCCAGGGGGCTTATCAGAATCTGGAAGCCTCCTTTAACAAGGGAACCCCCCAGATCTGGGCACTTCCTATGTGAATTTGGTAACGGGGTACCCCTACCATTTCACAAAAAAGTGTCAAAAATTGTAAAAAAGACATGAGACAGCTTGGGACAAGTTCTTTATTAAAACATTTTGAAAAAAAATGCCCCATGGACCAAAAAAGAAAAAAAAATCTGCAACTTTTGGGTGACAATCCTTATATAGATGAGGGCGGGGCCACCCAGTGATGTAAATGGGTGACCTCTCCCCCTCTGACGCTACAGGGAAGCCACGAGGAAGCCCCCCTCTGGCAGGACCTGGGTACCCAAACAATTTTTATGACAATAACTTGCATATAAGCCTTTAAAATTAGTAGATTTCTCATGTTCCTGTCTCATAGACTTTAAAGGTGTTTGTGTGTTCTTCTGAATTTTTTGCCTGTTCGGTATGTTCTGGTATGAACCTACCTGGGGGGTGTTCGGCTCATCCCTTATGCCCCGTACACATGGTCAGACATTCCGACCACAAAATCTGACAGATTTTGACCGAAACTTGTCTTGCATACACAAGGTCGCTCAAAGTTCTAGAGGCCAGTAGCCAATAGCTTTTGTCTCCAAATTTTTCCTGAGCATGCATGCCACTTTGTGCGTCGGAATTCTCTACACACAATCGAAAAAAGTCAGATCGGATTTTGTTGTCAGAAAATTTTAGATCTAGCTCTCAAACTTTTTCCGTTGGAAATTCCGACAGAAAAAGTCCAGTAAAGCCAACAACATAATCCGACAACATAATCCGATTGGACTTTTTCCATCGGAAATTCCGACCGTGTGTATGGGGCTTAAGCCCCCATGTGCATGAGCCCTAATTCATTACAATGGGTTGCTTCAAAGCACCTTAAAGTTTGCACTGTGTAATTAATGTGATTTTTTGCTATTAAATATCTCTTCTTATAGATCTGTTAAGATTAGCGGTCGTTTAAAGTAGCCTATTACTAAATACAGCAATAAAATAAAATCTCCATTCTGCAATTGCCACACTATATTATAGGGTTTTAAAATTTCTCTGCTATTTGTCAGCTTCCATTCTGGCAAAAACAAGACTTTTAATTAAGCAGCACTGTACATTATATAAATGGCCAAAGCTCTCAATAATAGCAGACATTTATGAACCATGCATAAAATTTTAATTGATCAATCAACAAAACCTGTACTTTGGGATGAAGCAATAGAAGCGCTGTCACTGCAGTGTAATGCTGATTGTACAATACGCATAGAAAGTACCATAAAGTTTTTCTGGCCCAGATGACAGATTAAAATACAGAAAGTGTGTGATGCATGCAAATGGGCAATGCAGACCTGCCGTGTACGGCAAGTCTGAAAAACAAAAGTAGTGAGCAAATGTAATGCACTGATGACATTTATAAATTACCATTGATTAACAACCACTGTCCAGTCTGTGTCTTTTTCCTTGCTGTATTTGTTTTAATGCCATGCTAACCCACTTAATTAGAAAGCATGAATTATTTAGAAAAGTTGTAAACTTCTCTAAAAACCCAAAGTGCATCACTAAAAATAAAAGTTATGCCGCATACACGCGATTGGAATACCGGCCAGAAAAAGACCGATGAGTGCTTTTCATCGGAAAATGCGACTGTGTGTATGCTCTATCGGAATTTAGCTGTCTGAATTTCCCCCAGCCAAAAATGTATAGCATGTTCTCAATTTTCATGACGGAAAAACTTTCTATCGGTAATTCCGATCGTGTGTATGCAATTCCGACACGCCAAAAATCACGCATGCTCAGATTCAACTACGAGACAGAAGCTATTGGCTACTGGCTATTTAACTTTCCTTTTTCTAGTCCCGTCCTACGTGTTGTACGTCACCGCGTTATAAACAATCGTAATTTGATGTGACCGTGGATAGGCAAGACAGCTTGAGCCGAATTCTGTCGGAATTCCGCGGAAAAACCATCAGAGCTTTTTCCGACCAGAATTCCGATCATGTGTACGCGGCATTGGATTAATTCAATGATAGAAAAGAGCTTCAAAAGTTGAGTAGCCTTACTGTTACCAATCAGCAATTCTGTTTTATCATTCTATACAATTTATTTTAATGAGAGTTTACTAACGGGTCACTTTATTTTGACCATTTTGATTTTCGTTTGAACTTTCTTCAAATGTGTTATTTTTTATTATGATTTTCCATGCAAAATTTGCTTTTAAGACTGAATATTCCTAAAAAGTTAAAGTAATTGTAAAGGCAGAAGGTACTTTACCTTACTGTATTTTATATGCATGCAGCTCCCCCCACAGCCCCCCTAAATACATACCTGAGCCTGATCTTGATACAGCAATGTGCACAAGAGTCAAGGCTTTAGGCTCTTTTCCTCCTCATTGGCTCAGATACAGCAGAGGGAGCTATTGGTTCCTGCTCTTATAAGTCACAGACAGTAAGCAGGGAGAGGGGATGGGACCATGTCTTATGGACACACAGAGAGGTTCTCAGGAGTAAGCACACACAAATGCCCTCAGCGGGGGGAAGAGCCAGGAGCACCAGCAGGGGACCTGAGAAGAGGAAGATTGGGGCTGCTCTGTGCAAAACCATTGCATCACTGAGCAGGCAGGTATAACATATTTGCTATTTAAAAAAAAGTCTAGCCTTTACAAACATTTTAATTATATAGTTAACTAATAAATAGGTAAACTGATGTGTGTGTATGGTCAAAATGGGATATCTATTTTATTAAGGTCTGCTGTATCTGAGCCAATGAGGAGGGAATGAGCCAAGAGCCTTGGCTCTTGTGTACATCTCTGGATCAGGATCAGGCTCAGGTATGTATTTAGGGGGGCTGCTGGGGAGCTTCATGCAAAAGGTTGATATAAATTGTAAGTCAAATTCATGTAGTTTGCTAAAGCACTGTGTAATATACTCAATTTGCATATTTTTTCTCAATAAAATACACTTTTTTCCTTTTTTTAATCTCAGTATTGCTGATCTCCTCCTGCCTATTTTCAGTCACTTCATATCTAGATACATGCTCCAGTGTCAGTTGCACATCATTGCTCTGACCAGTTTCCTGATACTGACAACAGTGAAGCATGAATGTGCAATGCATGTCCATCAGGTTTGCATGTGCAAGATCTTACCACCCCATAACAGGAAGTTCCTGAAAAAGATCTTTCATGGCAGGTTTCTCAGATATTATTTTTAAGGAAAGCTGTATATTGTAAAAAAAAATCAAATACCTTTCAAAATTAGATGAACATAATAAGGTTTATATGAGAATGTGCTGGAGGAGTGCCAAACCCCTGCATTGTGTGTTGCAAAATAAAAAATTTCAAATGACTCTAAGAGCTGATGCGGCACTCCCATCATTTCAAAACTTTAGTAAACTTCTCCAGGGGTCTAGTAAGACCCCACAGTTGCTGGTGAGAAGCCAGCCAATACATTATAACACATCTCCCAAAGGTTCAGTGCTCCTACATCACAAAGATTATAGGAGATTTTTGTGACTGATTTTAGATTGACTTTAACCACTTCCTCACCAGCCCATCAGAGTACCTGTCACAGCCCGAGTATCTGTCACCAGCCCCCTAGTACCTGTCACAGCCCATCAGAGTACCTGTCACAGCCCATCAGAGTATTTGTCACCAGCCCCAGAGTACCTGTCACCAGCCCATCATAGTACCGAGTACCTGACACAAGTCCATCAGAGTACCCAAGTACCTGTCACCAGCCTATCAGAGTACCCAAGTACCTGTCACCAGCATCAGAGTACCTGAGTACCTGTCACCAGCATCAGAGTGCCTGAGTACCTATCACCACCATCAGAGTACCCAAGTGCCTGTCTCCAGCATCAGAGTACATGGGAACCCGACACCAGCATCAGAGTAGCTGAGTACCTATCACCATCAGAATACCCGATAATCTGTCACCAACCCATCAGAGTAGCCAAGAACCTGTCACCAGCCCATCAGAGTACCTGAGTACCTACCACCAGCTCATCAGAGTACCCGAGTACCTGTCACCAGCATCAGATTTCCTGAGTACCTGTCTCCAGCCCATCAGAGTCCCAGATTACCTGTCACCAGCCCATCAGAGTACCCAAGTATCAGTCACCAGCCCATGCCTCATAGAATATAAGGAGTTTTCATTGTCCGGGTCCTCCAGGACCTTAAAAAATGTGATAGGTAGTCAGGAAACGAAATGTGGAGTCTATGTTCCTAGAATGCCTGATGGTGCTCGTCGCATGTTGGGACTCTCTATGTGGCCAGGTAGTGTAAAAGTCTCACACATGTGGTATCACCATACTCGGGATGAATAGCAGAATTAATTTTGGGGTGTACATTTTTGCACATGTGCATGCTATGTGTTAGAAAAATCTTATAAATTGACAACTTTGTGTAAAAAGAATAGGTTTTCATTTTCTTTCCACGTTTTCCAAAAACTTAAAAAAAAAAAAAAGACATGTTCAAAAGACTTATTATGCCTCATAGAATATATGTTGGAGTGTTTGCTTTCCAAAATGGGGTCATTTTGTGGGTAATTCCACTGTCCTGGTGCTCCAGAACCTTCAAATGTGTATTAGCTAGGAATGAAATTAGATGTGTAATTTATGTCCCTCTAATGCCTGATGGGGCTCCCTGCATGTTGGGCCTCTCTATGTAGCCACTGGCCAGGCTGTGTAAAAGTCCCACACTTGTAGTATCATCATACTCAGTAGGAGTAGCAGAACTTTATTATTGGGTATCTCAGAGGGTAGGAAATTCTACATTCTCCTGTATGTTTAACAAATTAATGCAGAAATTTCTTAGATCAAAGACCCATAGGTTAGCAATAGGGAAAACAGGCTTTCCATCAATGGAAAGATGGGAGAGGATTA
Source organism: Lithobates pipiens (assembly GCF_037356315.1). Classification (NCBI taxonomy): domain Eukaryota; kingdom Metazoa; phylum Chordata; class Amphibia; order Anura; family Ranidae; genus Lithobates; species Lithobates pipiens. Next base: position 172,354,806 of record NW_027507748.1, read on the forward strand.
AAGGATAAGTTCACCTTTTGTAACAAGTTACATGTAATACCCATATTAAGGGTGTAACATGTTACAAAGTCACTGCACCCCCTGCAAATCCCTGTTTTGACAGCTAGCGGGTGATTTTCTGAACCGAAAATAAATAAATGAACATGTTCCAACTGCCCGGCCACATCATCCACTTACAGTGTTTTGTGAATGGGAAAACTGCCTTTGCAGTTGTTTGCTTGTAGCTCTCAATGAACTACCAGAGCACTGTTGATCACTATAGGTAGTTCATTGAGCTTCCTGTTAGAATTTAACTGCCTGCCTTTATCAGAGGTACGGGCAGACAGCTACACAGACAGTCTGCAGGATTGGGGCATTACGCCCACAATCTGCTGATCATGATGCAATGCTTTACAGATCTCTAACAAAAAATATAACAAACGCATATTTTTTTACCTGTAAAAAAAGTGAATTTTTTAGTGAACTTATCCTTTAAAGCTCCCTATGGAAACTGTGGTCAAAATCTGCTCAATAAAGCACACATGCACACAGATGCATTTAGGATATTGGTATTAGCATTTAAAAGCTCCAGGAGGTGTTTACTCTATGGACCTAGTGCAAATATGCAAACAAATTTGAACCCATTGGTTCACTTAAATGTGGAAACTTCAGATTTCCAATGAGTTTAGGTTATTGTAATTGCTAAACCTTATAAACATAATTTATTGCATAGCTTCTACCACCACTATCACATTGCTCATGCAGGATGAACTGGCTGATTCTCTGCAAAGCTCCCTCTCCCCCCCCCCCTCCACAGCTATTTATACTTGCCTTGCCTGTACTACCTGAATCTCCATCCTCAGTTGTAGCCTAAGAACCAGGTAGTGCATTGGCTTCATCTGAGAAAAAAGTGGTAGGGGAGCTCTGGAAAGGTGAGGATAAGGGGATCTGGGGAAGGGGGAGGTCCTTGTAGAGACAATAGAGTTAAAATACTAAAGGCAATTAGGCTGTTTACTTTTTCAAGAGAATTTTCATTTTTCACTAAGCTTAGGAAATGCAGCAACTTAATCATATGCAAGCAAACATATTTAGCTTTTTATAATCCTTGTATGCGATTGGTTATTTTATTAAAAAGTGAATTTTTACCACATTCACTAAACTAAAGAAAATTGCCTTGTGAAGTGAACAGTCTATTTGGCTTTCATAATTCAACCCCACTCTAAGCCCTTGTACACACGGTCGGAAGAATCCGTCGGAATGTGTCCTATCGGACCGTGTTGTCGGATAATCTGACTGTGTGTGGTATGCATCGGACTGATTCCATCGGAATATCCGTCTGACCCAATTTTCCAACTTGTTGGAAATATTTTCTGACAAACTGGTCCGATCAGACATACTCTGATAATGTGTAGAGAATTCCGATCGGACAAAGTGCCACGCATGCTCAGATCAAATTCCTACACCAAATTCCTACACCAGAGCAAGGTGCCAGGGACTTTTAGTTAGTAAAATCATGTGTTAACTTACAAAGGGGCCTATTTATTACACTCATGAAAACAATAGCTTTTAGTTTTTCTGTACTTGAAAAATATCATTCTAAAATAATTTGTTTGAACTCTACTAAGCGCACAAAATTGTAACATGGTTTTAGGTAAATTACATTCTTAAAAATTATCTTCTGAAAAAACAGGAAAAGTGTTGAATTGCTGCAAATTAAAACAAAAACACACCCCTTCTTCACCCCTTTGCTAGTTTAGATGTTTTATCATATTTCAAGTAAAATATAAATAATATATTATACTTTTGCAATTTGAATCAATTTTGTTGGGTTATTACACCAGTATTAAAATATGGCATGAACTAGTGGGAAAAAAAATACATATTTTTTCCCATTAACTTTGGCAAAAAAAAAAAAAAAACAACACCTATAAATAGGCCCGAATGAAAATAATTGAAGAAAATGCCAATACAGTAGAGGAAATATCTCTACTGTAAAAACAACCAACTTCTGACTATTTAAATACTGTATGACATTAGTGCTGAGTGCGAAACTGGGACATGTGCAATCTCATTACTAATACATCATATTTATGTGAAAGAGAACCTCTATATACAGTATATTGGTTAGATACCGATATCAAAAATGAATATTTAAGCACAATTTTTTTTTTTCAAGTGAATTTTACAGAACCTGCAACATAAGTTAGTAGTCATTGATTTTTGTTCCTCTTACTCCATTACAAAGGGTTGAAGGAGTCATTTCCTTCACAGTGCTTGGTTCAGTGCCAAACAGACACAAAAAGGAAGACTTTATGCTCATGAGCAGATTTATCTCTTGAGTCACCTATGTCATTTTTAAAGCCATTTTAATGTTTATCATCTATTTTAGGAATAAAAGACCCAGAGTAATGAGAATTGAATGATGTCAAGCTACTGGCACTATTGAGTAAAGAGTGGCAACATTGACTTTGCCAATATCTACCTTTAGTTAAAGCCCAGTAAACATAAAGTACAACTTTTTTGTAGCAGAAATACTTAAACCACTAGCAAGGAGTTGGAAAAGACTAACTTATGACATTTATATATGTTTGTTATAGAATCTGTATTTCTAAAAAATGTACATGCTGCATTTATCCATGTCTTAAAGTGAAACTGCACTCCATTTTTAAAGTAAATGTCCATGCCAAAATACTCAGCATCTTTTTATATCAATCCTGTAGCAAGAAATTGCTTTTATTACTCCAGGTAACATCACCCACCAAGTTTGTAAAAGCCTTGTTGGGGCAGCTGCTAAGAGCTCAGTTTCCATTGTCATAGACACGACGTCCCCCCAGAGCTATATCTGCCAAGAGCCTTTTCCCTACATACAGAAAAGGCTCAACAGCATTGCTTTGTGGTAAAATAAAGCAATGCATCAAGGTGGAGTGAGACAGAGATCAGCATGGTATACAGGAGGTGGAGCTTTGTAGTCCAGTAGGCAGGGCTTGAGATGCCAATACAGCAAAAGTGGAAGAATACCAAACAGGAAGTTAGGGGCACACTGGACAAAGTATTTTTTTAAAGCACACACCATGAGGGAATATGTATATATGAAAGAGATGTACTTAAAGAGGAGGGCCGGTTAAAAAAATAAAAATAAATAAAAGTCAGCAGCTGCAAACACTGTAGCTGCTGACTTAATAAGCACACTTACCTGTCCAGGGCACCCGCGATGTCAGCCGCCCGAGGCTGACCCGTCACTCCGCTCTCGGGTCCCGGCGCCGCCATTTTGGCTAAGGGAAACAGGCAGTGGAGCCTTGTGGCTTCACTGCCCGTTTCCTATTGCGCATGCGCGAGTCGCGCAGCGCTTTGTGAATGGGGCGCACTGTGTTCTGGGACACACAGTTCCCAGAACACAGTGTGACCCATTACCCAGAAGACGCTGCATGGAGGAGAGAAGACAGAAGATCTCCGCGGAGGAGGAAGAGGCAGATTAGGATGATGTGCCTAGCAACAGGCATTTCTGTTAAGTTAAAAAAAAAAAACTTTTTTTTTCTGATTTTTTTCTAATTTTTAATGTATTTTTTTTTCAAGGTGACCCTCCACTTTAATGTTTTGCTTTGAAACATGAGTTCCAGGTATTGTGTATTTGTTATTTACATTTGTCTAGCTTGTACCAATGTACCTATGTATATACTATACCTGGCCAATTCCAGTACATATGTATATACTATACCTGGCCAATGCCACTCAAAGCTGGAAATCGCTGAAGTAGACAAAGTCACTTGTTGTTAGATCCTGTGCTGTTTAAACAGCCGCATACATTCTGAACACATGTAATTATGTAAAAAATATACCATTCCTGGAATTCATCTTTAACTTTTAAAAGTAAAAGTCCTGTCTAATAAAAGACACCACAAGATGCTTGTTAGTATCCTTGTCTTGTGAAACTGTCTCAGTGGCAAAAAAGAACACATGTGGATGGCAATTGGTGGATATTTGACATGAAGTCAGGGAAAGCCAGGTGAAATCAACAAATTAAAAGTTATTTAGGAAGTGGTTCATAATTTTATACATAATAAAAGTAACAGGCATCTTTTGTTTCTTTTACTTTTAACGGTTTAACATTTATTTAAGGTTCACTTTACCTGTCCTAAATATTCTTCTTTTTTTGTTATCCACCAATTTGTCATATATAATGTTTTGTGAACTGTTTGCAGCATTCTCCTATGGTTTTACAGAGGAAGAAATGCACCTCTACCATACAATCTCTAGGCTAGACATTCTCATATTGGATATCTTAAAACTTATCTCTGGACATTAAGGGAAAAAATGCTTCTTCCAATCCATACCACCAGCTCTTAGCAAAACTAAATTAAGTTCTAATGCTTACCTGAAATAGCAGTTACATCTCAGGCTAGGTCTGGTTCGTTCATCTTCTCCATTACAATGTGGAAGGGTCCTTCTTTTACTTCCCATGTCTCTTCCTAGTTATATAGGTACTGGATACATGCTGCTGAAGTGTTCCCTTACCTGGGTCCTCACAGGGGTGTTAAAGGACCACTGTTGTGATGTTGCAAGTGGGTGGTAGAAAGACTGGTAATGATAATGAGGTAGAGCATCTAGAACTGGTCTCTGCCACTGGAAAAGCACCCATGGAGGGCCATGGATGGTCACATAATAATGGATTCTGGTATGTATGTACTTACAGGGTTTATGAGATTGAAATGATTTTTTCAACAGAGTTAACCATACCATAGCTTGAAGTTGTAGGTTCCTGAATAATATATGTGAAAAGAGAATTCCATTATTGTGAGGGTAACCAGCTTTGAACATGATCAGTAATGTTTACATATACTGTATCCAATGTCACATCTGTCTTTTATCACTCCAAGGCCCAAGCTACCAGTATCTCTCAGTGACCGTTTGGGTAAGCAATATGTTTCAGTCACAGTTATTAATACCAATTTCTGCTCAACATAAACACAACTTTACTCTCAAACTACCTAGAACATGGGGATGTCAGCATGTCGCATGCTCCTCCCTATGTGTTTCATCCCAGAAGACATCAACAGGGGCCATAGATGCCACATCCATATTACAAGTATATACATACCTATATAAAGCCTGGTGCAGCCACACTAATAATAGAGATAAAAGTTTTTTTTTACAACAACCATATTTTCAGGAGGAAGAGGGTACAGGACATCTATTGGCAACTATTGTAAAAGCTCAGCGGCCGGCATCATACGTAGCTGGAATACAATCATCTTTATATAAGTGGGTTGATACTACGCCAGAGATATTAGGGGTATTTAGGGAATATTATCATGCACTATATACGAGCAGGGTATCCTATTTAGAGGAGTCCTTGAATAGATCATTTGATGCTATTGAATTAACAAATATCTCAAAGGATGTAAGGGAGGCTTTGGAGAGCCCATTAACATTGGATGAACTAAGAAAAGCAGCAGTTAACTTACCTAACAATAAAGCGTCAAGACCAAAGGGTTTTCCAGGTTAAATATATAAAAAATATGGAGACACACTATTACCTGAAGTTTTTAACTAGACCATGGAGGTGGGAACATTACCCCCTCTATGAATGAAGCAGTAATCATTGTCCTATTGAAATATGATAAGGACCCAAGTAGCCCTGACTCATACCACCCAATATCTTTGCTAACATTAGACATTAAGTTGTTGGCAGAGGTATTGGCGACTAGTTTATTAAGATATATCTCCAATCCATCGTGATCAATCAGGCTTTATCCCTAATAGATCTACAGCAAATACTATTAGATGATTGTTTTTAAATTTACAACTCCCAACAGATAATATGGGAAATAGAGCTATAATGTCATTTGATGTGGCTAATTTGACAGCATAGAGTGGGTCTTTTTTGGAATTGTTTAAAACTATATGGGTTTGGTCCTAGATAGATATGTCCTTGATAGACTTATATGGATATTATTCAGGATTTAATATCAATTGGGACAAATCTGTAATGATGCTTGTGGATCTTAAGTGTACGGGACATCTGCGCCAGACTCATCAGATGGCCCTGGTTACATCATTTAAATACTTGGGAGTGATGATTACACTGAATGTTAAAGAATATACCGATAGGAATATACTCCCTCTTATTACTAAATTTAGACCGTTGAGTAAAACATGGACTAAATTGTCTGACGCTACGATTATTTGGTTGACGCTACGATTATTTAGGACCATTGACTCAGTCTTTAGGGATTTTGCATGGAGGTGGAGGAAAACCTAGAATTCTATTATAAAATATTACACCAGCCCATCGATAAGGGGGGGGGGGGGGGATTGCGATACCTAATGCGAGATTTTATTGCATCCCAATTACAACATTGACATGTCTGGGAGGCAGTGGACATGGAGAATCCACAAAATACACAAAAGATAATAGCCTCTCAATTCAAAAAATACCCTTCAGTCCAATTAATAGTAGCACACCCTTTTATAATAAAAAAAAGGATAGCTACTTTCCACATGATTCATGGAGTATGGGAAGCAATATGAACTGTTACTCAACATAAGGGATATACGAAACAGATGCCGATATGGGATAATTATTGCTTTTATGAATTAAATCAATTTTTCAGAATATTTAGATTGGAAAAAGGCGGGCATGATATTTCTGTACCAGTTATATGTTTTACTTCCTTTTAATATACTGAAAGACCAATATCAGTTAACGAAAAAAAACTTTTATCAATACCTTCAAATACATCATGCATTACAAATCCAAAGCTCAAAAAGTCAGTTACAGTATGAACACTCTAAAATATTAACAAAGACAACCTTGGTTTCCCATACAAAACAATGACTAATAAGAGATTTTTATTCTTTTTTTTAATTAAATCTTTTTATTTTATAAACATATAAAATGTACATACTGTTAAGAATAAAGAAACTACCAAGAGATAATCTTACACAATTCCATCAGTGTCACGATTAGTAGCTCCCTACATACATTATTCTTTCTATAATCCTTTAAACCCCCCCATCCCCTCATCCCCCCCCCCCCCCCATTCCCCCCTAGTGCCTAGTAGAAATCTTTATTCTAATTTACAAATAATGGAGAACACTGAAAAACATAAAAATAGTTTTGTGCAGTGGCAGGGAGACATGGAGGATCTAGATGAGGCGGAATGGACACGTGCCCTGGAAATACTTCCCTAAGACATCTCTCTCGCCATCTGAAAGGCTATCTCAACTTTTTATTTTACATAGGGCTCATTATACGGCACAAAAACTCAATTCTTGGGTAAAATATATAACACTGCTATGACCTTTTTGTTTTCTATTTAATGGCTCCCTTATCCATATGCTCTGGTGATGTCCACAGCTTCATCGTTACTAGAAAAAATTATTTCTAACCCTAAATTTTTTTATGCTCAGCTACGATAATGATGCCCAAACTTGTACTATTGGGTATACTAGCTGATGGAGCATTACCACTAGAGATGCATATTATGTGGATAAGAACCCTATACTTAGCACAAAGTTATTTTACAAAAATGGACAGCCGCTGACCCTCCAACCCACAAACAATGGGTTGATAAACTCAATTATATAATTAAAAGAGAAAAATTAACATATAACCATAGAGGTACACTCAAAAAGCTTGATAAAACATGGTCACGTTGGATAGAACCCAGTAATGAATTATATGATGGTCTGTCTAGAAGTGAAGAGTGAAGGTAGAGAGATAGTCAGGAGTAGAGAGCCTAGGTAAAAGGGTGAGGAGTAGAAGAATGTAAAAGAAAGATCATTTTGCTGCTTAGAAGACGCTGCCATAGTCTGATAATTGACACTGGGGGAGCCCAAGCTGATGTGCAGAATGTATTCATACTTTTATTTTTATTTTTTTATATATTTTAAATTAATTTAAACTGAGAGGTGCAAGGTGTGTTTGGTTTGTGTGTTTTCTTATTTTATGATACTTTATAGATTAATATGTATATTATTTGTTTATATGTATTATAACGAAAATTAAAAAACAATTTGATTGAAAGCCACAGAAAGGCAAAAATGTTAAAAAAACCTCACTGGCCCAACTCTGACATGGCCAGAAAGAACCACACTGAATAAAGATAGATATAGCTGAAATTAAAACACTAATACCTTTCAATAAACGACATGTGTAATTTGTAATTGGTGTGTGCATACAGTATATATGAAGTGTATATATATATATATATATATATATATATATATATATATATATATACATGTATATATAGATATATAGATATAGATATAAATATATATGTATATTGTGTATATATATTAACACAGTCAGCAAATTAGGGTATGTTTAAACTTCATACATAAGAGTTAATGACCGCAAGAGTTATGATATTAAAAAAGCATACTCATTTCCTGCAACAACCGTGCTGTTATATAAATGGAGCCACCATTTTGCCATGGATAAAATAAAGAATTGTTAAAAAATTTAGGAACATTGTAACTAGAGCTGATTTTAGAGGTTTAAAAAAAAAAAAAGATGACACTTCTGGGTCCTAGATGTCACTGTGGTTTCATATGTTTATCTTGTTCTGAATGTTCCGTTTGACATTCATAGTTACCCAGGGAGTTTAAAATTCATCATTACTTTAACAGTCAAAGCACTTAAGTTGTGTATCCTCTCACATGGCCATGTAGTCAACTATACGTTGGGGAAACTACTCAGAAAGTGAGTGGTAAGATTGCATAAGTACTCAATCAAGGATGAACAGAAAGTGCTGCCTGAAATTTGACATTCCATTGTAGAGGATCATACTGACTCACAATTACAATTGAATATGATCAGTGCAAGAGTGACTCATGCCTTTCCTTTCATGTTGCTGCACATGGAGGCTGCTCTATGGTGCTGTAAAACAGCCATGCATGAATTGAAATTGAGCTGATTCAGCATGGATCGGCTGAATTTTAATCCATGAATGGTCAGGGAGGTAAAACCACCCTGTCAGATTTTCCCTGCTTAATCAGTTGCGAAGATTATAGTGGACAGTGCTGATCAGCTGATCGGCCTGCTTACTGTCAGAATACAATAGCTCAGCAGGGAGGATTATCTTAGCCACCTAGGATGTGGATGGGGTGTCTAGTCAGTTTTTTTTCCATTCAATCCACTGGTTAAATAAAAAAACCTGATCCATCGATAGGCTGCTTTATTGCTCTATTTTCTCATGTCACAGCTTTCTAACAATCATAGCAGTGGTGAAAACTCAACATGTCCTTCAAAAGTCTGTTTGTCTGAAAGTATTTACCTATCATGGACCTTCACCCAGCCCCCCAATTCATCTTCATAAACACAAGTGAAAAAGCCAGTTCCTTCAAGCTGTCCTTTGGATCTTTTTAGCCACCATTGCCTCCAGGCCACTCTCAGGACCATAATTTCAAAATCTTACAAGATTCTGGTAATTCACTCATCTCAGTATAGGAATTATCATGTTAAAATCATGTTCAGCTATGATCAACCTTGAACTTGTAAATGCGCCTTCAATTTTTTTGCTGCCTGAGCCAATTTAGCCTTGATAATTCTGTAAAACCCCCGAAACACAATATTATTTCTAAAAGCAGAAACCCAAGAGAATAAAATAGTAAAATTTCCATTTTTTTTTTATGTTACACAATATTAGCAAAATGCTAAATTTCAGTAAATAACACACTAATGTTATTTTTAGGGCTTAATACATAGTACCAATTTTTTAGGTAAAATATAAAAGTTGAGGGCACTGGTTATATAAAATATATCAGAGCTATTTAAAAAAAAATTGTTACCAGAGTATCAAATATAGGCGCTTATTAATCAGCATAGTGGTGATCTATTTGTACAAGCAAGTCCACTTAAAGGTTGATTCTGTCCAAAAATTGGCACTTAGCTCAACTGAATTCACTAAATCTGCATCACAGCCAAGGCAGAAATAACAAATTTAGCTGAATTGTGTGTCAGTATTTGGACTGATTGGACCCCCATGTGAATCTACATGTCAAAATGACTCTTCACTATACTTATTAAACTCTTATACTCCTATGCATACATTCTTGACTATCTTTTTAATCTGTTTAACCTTTTTATTGAATTGTTCTTTTATAACAGTCTAAAACAGTTCTGAAACAATTCTGCACAGGATGGGAAGAGTTGCTTTTATCTTTGAATAAACAAGTATTCAGATTCTTAACTTGTAGACGTTTCATAGTTAGTAAGGTTGAATAAAGACACCAGTCCATCCAGTTCAACCTGAGTGATTGTCTACCCCTATCCCTGTACATTGCACACTCACATTGGTCCCTACCCTCAAGAAGCCCACAACCTAAGGTCCCCATTCATATACTAGGGCCAATTTTGGACAGAAGACAATTAACCTACCTGCATGTTTTTGGAGTGTGGGAGGAAACCGGAGTACCCAGAGGAAACCCACGCAGGCACAGGGAGAACAGGCAAACTCCAGGCAGGTAGTATGGTGGTTGGGATTCGAACCAGCGACCCTTTTTTACTGCTAGGTGAGAATGCTAACCACTACTGCCAAGTGTACTCAAACCTTTTTTTCTCCTAGGATACTGTGCATAGTAAGGCTTTCTGTCATCTGAAAGTAAGAGTACTGCAGAGTTGGGTTAATTTGATATTTAAACAATACATTTTCTGTTGTAATGTGTACACTGTATAAACCTCAGTTTCTGATTTTAGAATATACCGTTTAAATTTTTTATAATAAGAACCTCATGGAGGGAATGTATTATATATGAAAAAAAGGGGGTGAAACTTGCGCTTGGTAAAAAATAGAATAATTGAAATGGAAAAAATCAATGAAGAAAAAAGCAGCTGAGCACAAAAAACCAGATACTAGGTCCAATAAACAGAAATATAAAAAACAGTGCAGCGCTTAATGTATAACACGTGACTGAATGTAGTGAAACAATAAATCAGGACAAAAAACGTTCCAAGTTAATGTTTTCAAAAAGTAAAACATCAATAATAAACAATACACATGTGCATAATGTGCAATAAACAAAAAATGGGCTATTGAACCAAAAAAAGGATCAAAAAAACTTTTAGAAGAAAAAAATGTTGTTTAAACTACAGCTTAGTGCTGTGAAGCACAACCTAGTGATTAAGTGAGAAAAACAAACAACAAAATTGAAAAATAAATCAAAACAAATCCCATGCTTTGGATAAATGAAGTGATTTACAAGGCCTCATAAATGTGAAGATATAAGTTCATTGGGTAGAACGTGAATGGAACTTTAAAGATGAACGTGAATGAAGCTTTAAAATTGGTCCCAGGTGTCACTGGTGCAGGTGCTTGACCACGTAAATTCTTTCACTCTACAGTTTAAGTAAGTAATAAAGGCTTACCAGAGCCACCTTTAGTATGCGCAAATACGAACTCCCCAAATGTTGGGATCGGACAGGATCGTTCCTCCGACACTCCTCGTGTGGATGGATGACTCGAATCACTTTTCCGGATAGGAAGGTGAAAAATGACCCACACCTTCGGGTGCTCCTTGAGCGTCGTCCGTTCCGGTCCGTTCGAGAAAAGTTGGCGTGTCACCAAATGAATGAGAAAGAAAAAAACGCCCAATCGTGTAATAAAGTCTAAAATATATGTACTTTATTTTCAAACAAAAATAGGCGTTGAAAGATACAAATGACTCAATAGAGTCGTATAAAATTGAACGAAAAAAATTGCTAGCAAAGATGTAAAATAAAGCGGATAAAATTAGCACGAGATGTAGACGTATCTACCCGAAGGCCTTGTAAATCACTTCATTTATCCAAAGCATGGGATTTGTTTTGATTTATTTTTCAATTTTGTTGTTTGTTTTTCTCACTTAATCACTAGGTTGTGCTTCACAGCACTAAGCTGTAGTTTAAACAACATTTTTTTCTTCTAAAAGTTTTTTTGATCCTTTTTTTGGTTCAATAGCCCATTTTTTGTTTATTGCACATTATGCACATGTGTATTGTTTATTATTGATGTTTTACTTTTTGAAAACATTAACTTGGAACGTTTTTTGTCCTGATTTATTGTTTCACTACATTCAGTCACGTGTTATACATTAAGCGCTGCACTGTTTTTTATATTTTTTTATATTAATGTATTATATATACATAGCTACATACTGCATATATTTTATGTGTGTATGTTTTGATAAAAAAATGTTCTCACACCTAACACTGGGAGTTTTTAAGAGCTATTTGGAAAAAAAGCTAATTCAATTTAATTAAATAGCTAAGTATCATCCTTATTATAACCTCTCTAAGGAGTTTTAATGATTTGACATATAGTTAAACTTTTCATCTTTCACGTTTATCCCTCTATAATTATATGAAAGGGCAGATGCTTGGAACTTTTGCTAGGGAAAGCAAAAATATTTTTTCAGGCAACATAACTGTGGGGGAAACTTTCTGAATGTTCTGTATGAATTATCATTCATTATGTTCATTATTTCATATTTGTTTTGCATAAATGTGGCATACAGTGTATGCATAAAAAACACCCATACATAAAAAGATAGTCTCAAGTTATGGATTTATTTTTGTTGAGCCATTTTCAAAATACCTTTACATATCTTGCTATAAAACTGTTCATATAAAGTTATGCATTTTTGAGAGAATATGTAATAAATCCACAGTTGAAATGAAGCTGTATTTTTACTGCTGTGTAATTGTTAAATTGGCCTCATGTCTCTGCAACTAATAAAACTGCAGCAAGTATAGGCATTGACACAAAATACTAGAGAATAATAGTTTATTTACTGCAAAGATAAAACATTCAATAAGTGAATCTATTTATCTGCATAAGTAGATACACATTCACATATTGCTTTGAAAGTTTTATGATCTATGTTTCCCACCTAGTGATGAACGGGCACACATCTTGAGAAACTCGGATAGGATCTAAATTCCAATTCATGCACTCAGACTGTATGGTTCATGATAATCAAATATTATATGCAGAAGTCTATGTCTATTAACCCCTTAATGACTGGAAAGATTTACCCCCTTAACCGCTTGTCGACTGGCTCCTGTAGATATACGTCGGCAGAATGGCATGGCTGGGCAAAGTAATGTACCTGTATGTTACTTTGAATTTCCTGCTGTGCATGCGTACACCTGCCGTGAGCTCCATGACCGTGCCCACATGACGTGGACTCGATGTCCACTGAGTGACTGCGATCATGTCACAGAGCTGAAGTACGGGGCGATGCCGATGTAAACACAGCATCTCCCCGTTCTGCCTAGTGACAGGACACTGATCGTCTGCTCCTTGTCATCGGGAGCAGCGATCAGTGTCATGTCACTGCTAGCCCATCCCTCCACAGTTAGAATCACTCCCTGGGACACACTCCCATGCCCCCTAGTTGTTAACCCCTTCACTGCCAGTGACATTTTTACAGTAATCAATGCAATTTTATAGCATTGATCTCTGTATTAATGCCAATGGTCCCAAAAATGTGTCAAAATTGTCTAGTATGTCTGCCTTAATGTCACAGTCATGATAAAATCGCTGATCACCGCCATTACTAGTAAAAAAAATATTATTATTAAACATGCCATAAATCTATCCCCATGTCAAAGAATACATATCGGCCTAAACTGAGGAAAAACATTTTTTTTCATAGATTTTTGGGTGATATTTATTATAGCAAAAAGTAAAAAATAATGAGGTGATCAAATACCACCAAAAGAAAGCTCTATTTGTGGGAAAAAAGGACGTCAATTTTGTTTGGGAGCCATGACACATGACCATGCATTTGTCAGTTAAAGCGACGCAGTGCCGAACTGCAAAAAGTGCTCGGGTCTTTGGCCAGCAAAATGGTCCAGGGCTTAAGTGATTAATGACCGGGCCATTTTTGGTGATACGGCACTATGTCACTTTAATCCAAACAAAATTGATGTTCTTTTTTTCCCCACAAATAGAGCTTTCTTTTGGTGGTATTTGATTCCCTCTGCATTATTTATTTTTTGCGTTATAAACAAAAAAAGCATCAATTTTGGAAAAAAAACTATATTTTTTACTTTTTGCTATAATAAATATCCCCCCAAAAAGTTTAAAAAAAACAAATTTCTTCATCAGTTTAGGCCAATATGTATAGTTCTACAGATTTTCAGTAAAAAAATCCCCAATACGCGAATAGTAATTGGTTTGCGCAAAAGTTTTAGCGTCTACAAAATAGGGGATAGATTTATGGCATTTTTATTATTTTCTTTTTTCATTAGTAATGGCAATAATCTGCAATTGATTGCGGGACTGTGAAATTGGGGTGGACGGATCAAACACTTTTGACACATTTTTGGGGCCATTGGCACTAATACAGCGATCAGTGCTATAAAAATGCACTGATTACTGTGTAAATGTCACTGACAGGGAAGGGGTTGACACTAGGGGGCGATCAAGGGGTTAAATGTGTTCCCTCATGTGTGTTTCTGTATAGGGATGATACTTACTAGAGGAGGAGACAGATCACTGTTCCTACTCAGTAGGAACAGATGATCTGTCTCTCCTCTCCTGACAGAATGGGAATTTGTGTGTTTACACACATAAATCCCCATTCTGGCCCTCGTTCACAGCCACCAGCACTGTGCATTAGGCTCTTAACTAGTTGCCACCTGCCCACTGTCAAATGATGGTAGGGCAGCTCTCATTCTGGGATGCCGTCATATGACGGCATCCCAGAATGGCCGCTCTCACGCGCCAATCATGACTGATAGGACACAATGCAACCCCAATCTCAGCTGTATCCAATCACAGGTGGTCACATGTAAACACGGAGATACTGGTATGCAACTGTCAGATTGAGAGAGGGGAGAGCAGGCCAGTCACATGAGCGCTGTGAGGCGCTCAGAAATCAGGTACAAACTGCATTTTTTTTCTTAAAAGCGTGTACACAGGGGCACACAGTATTAGAAACAATAGAGGATTGTATAACTTGGGAAGAATGGCTTAACAGCTAGTTCCTTACCCCCATAGAACAGTGTTTGTCACATAGATGGGGTGAGGGTGGACCTCTTGTCCCCATATATTAAAAATCTGTTTCTCAAAAGGACTGCACAGGCAGAGATGAGCCAAAATTACAAAAAAGTACACCATGTTAAACATGAAACACAAAAAGGAAAGAAGGGCAGGAGATAAAAGGGAACAAAAAAAAGGATGGGGTATTATGGTTCTAATATGAACAATAGTATCACACCCAATTATCATATATTTTACAAAAATAGTTTATTACTTTGAAACAAATTTTACATTGAACTCCAGTCAAATTCAAACTACACATATTGCTGAATTCAAAGAGTGTGTGCATTATTAGAGTACCATTTCGAAATAATGCTGTTTTTGTTAAGCCAACATTGATTTAAAGAGTCATTGTAATCATTTAATGAAGATTTTTGTTCACTTTGCTGCATACGAATTGAAAACAATATAACATTTTAATTTCGACCTATTCAAAAATGAATTGATTGATAGTTTCAAATCAAAAAAATCGGTAAATTCGAAGAAAGTTCACAAATTCCAAATACGAATTCCAAATAAGAATTGAACGAATCAACTGGACTTAACTAAATGAAATAACTAGATTAACAAATCAAAACAAAACTAAACAAATTTTTCCATCATGCACATGTCTATCTAATATCAAATGGAGAGCTGTGGCGGTGGAGGTGGTATCAACTGTTTAGCATTGACAATGTTCTGTCCCCTGCCCTTGAGTGTGTCTGCTGCATGCTGTTGTCACAGACATCAATTCAACAGACCTGTAAGCATCTCCACTGCCTCATTCTGAATCCCCAGCATGCATGTACTGTATATAAATAACGCCTCTGTGAAGAAGCACAGACAGATCTCTGATCTCTGACATGCCTCCTTTATCTGCATTGATAGCAATGGTGCTTGTCTTGGGAAAGCACATGGAGTCATAACAAGCACCCTTATTCAAGCCTCAGTTATTGACTTGTTCATCTTCCTGCTATTGTGTGGTCAGGGAGCAGTGGTATTACATGTCAGAATAAATCCAAGTGAAAATATTTTCAGTAAAAATGCAATTTCTGAGCCTAGATATACAAAGCCATATCTGTACCTATATCTATACATTTGCCTTTGACAGTCCTCAAATCCAAAGAGCCGATTCACCTTGCTTACCAGATCCCTTCAATGCAATCCACTAACTTAACTAACCTTTACATTTCAGGTAGGCAATCCAGAACACCATCACAAGCACTTAAGATTGATATCTGTACAATGGCTGCCCCTAACTTGGAGGTTGACAATGATCTATAGAGTTTACTAAAGGTATCTTAACCAATTCAGCTCAGGAAGGATTTATCCTCTTCCTGACCAGGCTCTTTTTTTCGATACGGCACTGCGTCACTTTAACTGACAATTGCGCGGTCGTGCGACGTTGTACTCTAAAAAATTGACATATTTTTTTATCACAAAGAGAGCTTTCTTTTGGTGGTATTTTATCACCTCTGCACTTTTTATTGTTTGCTCTATAAACAAAAAAGAGCGCCAATTTTGAAAAAAAAAAATCTTTGACTTTTTGCTATAATAAACATCCCCAAAAAATATATATACAACAAAAAAATTCTTCCACAGTTTAGGCCAGTATGTATTCTTCTACATATTTTTGGTAAAACAAAAAATGGCAATAACCATATATTGATTGGTTTGTGCAAAAGTTATCGCGTCTACAAAATAGCGGATAGATTTATGGCATTTTTATTAATAATTCTTTTTTATTTGTAATGGCATGGATGTGCAAATTTTATCATGACATTGTGGCAGACAGATCAGACATGTTTGAAACTATTTTGGGAACATTGGCATTTATACAGTGACCAGTGCTATAAAAATGCACTGACTACTGTGTAAATGTCACTGGCAGGGAAGTGGTTAAACACTAGGGGAGATCAAGGGGTTAACTGTGTTCCATCAGCATGTTCTAACTGTAGGAGGATGGGTTCACTTAAACGTGACAGAGATCACTGCTTCCGATCACAGGGAGCAGTAGATCCATGTCATGTTGCTAGGCAGAACAGGGAAATGCCTTTTTTACATAGACATCTCCCAGTTCTGCCTCTCCGTGCCACCATCGCGGGCCACCAGTGGACATCAAGTGCACAGGATCTGTGGGCACGCTCCCGCAGTGTGCAGCGTGCATGTCCCCGCTACCAATGGATGAATCAGTGATGCACAGCTACATTGCTTTGCACACGTGTGCCACTTTGCCAACGTATATTGGCGTGAGCTGGTCGGCAAGTGGTTAAGAAATCCCTAAGAGGCTGCTTGTTTCTTCTCAGGTCTGCCTAAATACTTTTAAGATGTACATATAGATTTAAAGGGAAATGAACAATTTTTCAAAATATTGGGTGTTTATAACCATAGAGTTTTAGGAAGGCTAACAATGTTATTTCACAATTGTCTACTAAATAACTTTTTTTCCAAGCACTTTGGAGTTATTTTTAGTATATCACTGCATAATATATAAGAAAATCAGAATGCATATGGTACAGTTCAGCTGCTGTGTGTTTGTAAACTACATGGCATGATATTACCAGGAAAATATTACTTTTGATCTCATAAGTCACACAGTATAAATGTGTATGCCCATAATGTGTAGCAGTCAGTTTTTCAAATGAGCCTAGACACTAATTGCCTGATTGATTTTTACATTATGCATCTTAAAGACCCCTAGAATTGATAGCAGCAGGGGGCTCAGTCATGTCACCAGATGCCCTTCAGAGTTCTATATATCTTATTAATGGTCCTCAGAGATGGTAGCATGTAATATATGGTTGTATAGATTACATTTCATGATGTCTTTGACCAAGAAAAACTGCAAACTAATTATTTGAGTCCACAACTTGGATTTGTATAGACTGCATTATATGGAATTTGAGAGGTTACATGTAGGACATTGTATAATATTGTTTGCTCAGTTTCACTTAATAGAGGGTTTACATGTAATATTGATTCCAGCAGCAATTATTACAAGAACATAACATAACATGAAATAATGTGGTCAAGACCACAAATGTTATGTTACCCAGTACAAAAGTTAAGCTTTAATTTTTTATGTGCTGGTAAAATAAACAAATCATTTTAATTGGTTGTTGTTGGCTAATTGAAACCACGGCATATTGAAAATAAGGTTACTTTTTTTCGGACCCTTCCACATGATTCAATGTGTCTGTGTCCCCTACAACAGGTACTGAGTTTTAACAGTGCTGAGAGTCACAGTTAAAGATGTGGCCATTATTGCAAGGTCCATTATATCATGATGGTTGGAACCAGTAAGGGTATTTATTAAAACCTTACAAACATGAATCACTAGATTCCAATTTGCAAGAGACCCTGACTTGGGTAAATGACAGATGAAGCTTGCATTATCAAGGGCACAATGCCTAATAGTCCTCACTGTGACATAGCAAGACTTGGTAGCATCTTCAGCTACACATTGTTGGAAAACCCAATGTATACCTGTATATGAGAACTCTGGAATTATAGTATTTAGCAGTATATTAAGGCCTCTTTAGGATATGTTATTCAGTTTGGTTGAAAGGCTGTAAAAACTATTAAAAAATATATTACTGGGCCCACTGTTGCTCAGGAGAAGAAGACTATATAGAAAGCTTTCATTTGGGTCATGAATTTCCATTTTACATGTATAAGCCTACTATAATGCCAAAAAACACTTCAGCATTACTTAATTTACTATGATATGTTTAATTATTCATTATTTATGGATTATTTTTCATTCTTTAATCCTTAGAAATATGGCCAATGTTTACTAGAAAAAACATTTTAGGAGCAATGGCTGCTCTTTTTTCTGCTTCTATTTCCTTGCTTTTATGTCTCACAGTCACTCAAAAGGCATCCAGTCTAATAAACCAGGAGCTACAGTACATTATCACCTTGAAGCAACTGGGACAGGAATCTCTTAATGCATCATTTTAAAACCCATTTGTTATTTGCTGATTTATTGATGACATTTCCATTCATTAAAGGTTTTTTTTTTGTTTTTTTTGTTTTTTTTTACAAGAATATACTTAATTTAACACCTGTGTGTTGATTTCTGTGGTGTTTGAAAAAAAAAAAAAAAAAAAAAACTTGTGGAACAGAAAAAGATAGTTTGTAAAAAAGCCTTTGGATAGTTAAAGCCAAACTAAATTTAGAGAATTAGATATTCAAACAGACAGCCATCAGCCATTGTACTAAAAACCTTCATTGTTATGGTGCAACCTCCATTTTATTTTATTTTTTAGCATTTGTACAGTGTGTCTAAATATAATAGTGCAATCCAATAGGCACTAGAGTTTTGTACGGCACTTGCCATTGAATTCTGTGAGCTAACAGACCCCCTCTCATACTTAGCTCTGAACCTGTGTCAAGGACCTGTGTCAGTGGGCTTTGGGTTTGTGTTATATGACATGTAGTATGGTATCAATTTGGCATCAGTTTGAGATGCATATGAGGTTGGTTTATTAACATGACATGTAGTTGACATCTTTATGATCTAAATTTGACTTGCATGGGAATGAAAACCAGCTTTAAGTGAACAAAATAAAATCAACACAGACCCGCATGATGACATGTGAAGGGAATAGCCATTTCATTGAACATATTTAAAGCATTTGCAAGCTAAAATCAGTTAAAATATGCAATGTTACAGGACGTGAAACAGAAGATAAGGTATTAGACTTCAGTTGGCATTCCATGTTCATTTTATGTTAAAAAGTACAGTTCCAAGCCACTGTATATTTATGTCTGTGAATTAAACATTTTTGTGTCCATGCAGCATTATGAATTAACATGTTTAAGTGGTAAGCCCAGGTTCATTTTCTGATAAACACAGTCACACACTGCAGCTGTTAAATGACACAAGCAGGTCCTATTTCACTTCTCAGTCTCTACAAGTGCATTATAACAGACAGTTTTGGCACCTGTTTTCTGTTGGCTTCTTTATAGGTATTGTTAAATCTATAAACCACTTGCCTACAGGGCACTTACACCACCTTCCTGCCCAGGCCATTTTTTAGCTTTCAGCTCTGTCACATCTTGAATGACAATTGCACGGTCATCCTACACTGTACCCATATTCATTTTTTATAATTTTCTTTAAACAAATAGAGCTTTCTTTTGGTGGTATTTAATCACTGCTGGGTTTTTTATTTTTTACAAAAAAAAAGACCAACTATTTTGAAAGAAGAATGTTTTTTACTTAGTTTCTGTCAGTAAATTTTGTAACTAAGTAATTTTTCTCCTTCACTGATGTGCACTGATGAGGCGGCACTGATGGGCACTACGGATGGGCGAATGGTTCGACCTGAGCATAAGTTCAGGCAAAACTTTGGTTGTTCAGACATTCGGCGAACAACAAACATTATGCGGTTTGAAAGCCACAGAACCCTGTTAAAGTCAATGGTACACTAACATGAAAAATCAAAAGTGCTAATTTTAAAGGCTTATATGCAAGTTATTGTCATAAAAAGTGTTTTGGGACCTGGGTCCTACCCCAGGGGACATGTATCAATGTAAAAATAAGTTTTAAAAACTGACTTTTTTTTTGGAGCAGTGATTTTAATAAAACTTAAAGTGAAACAATAAAAATGAAATGTTCCTTTAAATATCATGCCTGGGGGGTGCCTATATTATACCTGTAAAATGGCACATTTTCCCCATGTTTAGAACAGTACCAAAGCAAAATGACATTTCTAAAGGGAAAATAGAGTAATTTAAAACTGATTGCGGCTGTAATGAATTGTCGGGTCTCGGCATACCAGGCCCTTCAGGATTTTAGCGGGACCCTACACCATTTTTAAAAAATAAATTGGCACAGGGTTCCCCTTAATACCCATACCAGACCTGAAGGGCCTGGTATGGATTTTAAAGGGAACCCTTCACCAAAATGTAAAAAAATGGCAAAGAAGTCCCCCCAAAATCCATACCAGACCCTTATCTGAGCATGCAACCTGGCAGGTCACAGGAAAATAGGAGGGATGAGAGAGTGCCCCCTCCTGAACCGTACCAGGCCACATTCCCTCAACATGGGGGGTGCTTTGTAGTCACCCCACCTATGTTAATTTGTAACGGGTACATTGTACCCCTACCATTTCACAAATAATGTCAAAAATAAATAGTAAAATAAGACAGGAGACACTTTGGGACAAGTCCTTTACTAAAAAAAAAAAAAAAAAAAATGTCCCATGATGTAAATCCATTTCACGCTGCCCGACAAGTCGAAAAAAGAAAAAGAATGGGAGGCTCGGTAACTGGGTGATGTAAACGGGTGACCCCACCTTCCTCTGATGTCATGTGGTGTCAGAGGGGGGCAAGGTCACCTGTTTACATCACCGGGTGGCCCTGCCCTCAGCTGTAACAGCTTTCACCAAGAAGAAGCGTCGCTCGGCTGGAGCTTCCCATGGAGGCAGAGCTGTTGCAGCTTTTTTTCTTTTTTCGGTCCGTCGGTGGCATGAGATGGATCTACATTGCGGGGCATTTTTTTTTTTTAATAAAGGACTTGCCCCAAAGTGTCTCCTGTCTTTTTTATTTTTTTACACTTTTTTGTGAAATGTTAGGGGTGCAATGTATCCATTACCAATTTAACATGGGGGGAGGCCGGGATCTGGGGTCCCTTTATTAAAGGGGTTTACAGATTCTGATAAGCCCCCCACCGGCAGACCCCCACAACAACCAGGCAAGGGTTGTGGGGATTTAACTTTGTCATTTTGCTGTGGTACTGTTCTTAACGGAGGGTGGTATCCAATCCTCTTTTTTTCAATGAGTTTTATCTATATTGCCAAGAACCAAAATTCATTACAGCCGTGATCAGTTTTAAATGACAATTTTTCTTTTAGAAATGTAATTTTGCTGTTTTATTGTTCTAAACATGGGAAAACTGTACCACTTTACAAGCATTCTATAATCCCCCCCCCCCCCCCCTCGGCATGATATTTAAAGGATTATTTCATTTTATTGTTTCACTTTAAGCATTAATAAAATCACTGCTCCCAGAAAAAAAAGACTTTTTATGACAATAACTTGCATATATGCCTTTAAAATGTACACTTTTGATTTTTCATGTTTGTGTCCCATGTTTGTGTCCCGGGCTCATCCTTAATGGCCACTGATAGGCTGAACTGGTGCGCACTGAGGAAGTGGCACTTACAGGCACTGATCAGGCGGCAATTATGGGTACTGATTAGGTGGCACTTATGAGGAGGCACTAATATGCTGCACTCATGGGCACTGATAGGTGGCACTGATATATTGCACTGATGAGCACTGATAGGAGGCACTGACAGGCACTGTTAGGTGGCACTGATGGACACTGATAGGCAGCACTGGTGGGCACTCATGGTCGGCACTGATGGGCACTGATAGGTGGCACAGATGCGCGGTACTGATAAGCACCAATGGGCATTGTTGGGTGGCACTGATGGGCGACACTGATGGGCGACACTGATGGGCATTGATGGACAGCAGTGATGGGCATTGATGGGCAGCACTGATAGGTGGCACTGATAGCCAGCACTGACTGGCATCACTAATGGGCATTGATTGGTGGCACTTGTGGGTAGTGGTGGGCACTAATTGCTGGCACTGGTGGGCACTGGTTGCTGGCACTGGTGGGCAATGGTGGGCACTGATTGGTGACACTGTTGACGCTATATTGTAACACTTTTTGCCTGTTTGCAAGTTCTGGTGCAAACAGAATGTGAGCCGTACCGCCCAGCCATCATTTGACAGTGGGCAGGTGGCAACTGGTTAAAGTCCATATAAAATGTAGTTATCAGATTTTGGTGAATTTATAGTTTAACAAATTACCAGTTCAAGAGTGGATGTGTATCTTAAGTAGGTATGTGTTCTATTAAGTTCCAAATAAGGATGAGAAAAGGTATTATTTCAAAGCTTGTAATTTACTATATGACAGTATGATGTTACACAGTAGCATAGTGCTTTTGTTTGTGCCAAAATGGGGATGACTGTCCAATCAATGAGTGCACTTAGTCTTCAAGGGTCCAAAGCACTAATGGCAACTCTTTTTTTTTGGGCTGCATGGTCTAGTATTGCCATGATTGCAGCCAAAGCTTCTAAACGCAATGCTGATAAAGCTCTATGACATCACAAGCTTTGGGCGATAGAGTAAAGAAGGGGTTTGTTGGGTTGTTAAGACAATGATCTTGTTGTAAAGATCTCTCCTAGTGACACTGTCCTAGTAACACTGTCACAGCCTGACACACAGTGTTAAAGTGGTTGTAAAGGCAGAAGGTTTTTTATCTTAATGCATTCTATGAATTAAAATAAAAAACCTTCTGTGTGCAGCAGCCCCCCTAATACTTATTTGAGCCCAGACTCGATCCAGCACTGTCCATGAGAGACTTGGCCATGCAGGACTCTCCCTCTTGATTGGCTAAATTTCTAAAATTATATCTAAAAAAAAAACTTCATGAATATTTAAAGCAGGGAGTTTGCATATACAACTAAAGGAGGGACAGAATTAAGATAAGCGTATTATCAAATTAAACATACAGTATAATATCACAATTTATAATTAGGGGAATTTTTGTCAAATCCTTTTATCCAACAAGTCTTGATTTATTCTTATCTTAAATATTGCTCTGATCTATTTAAATGATTCAATAGTTTTACTATTTAATACTATTCTAAGTGCTTTTAAAATACGTTCTAATATTCTCTAAATCAAAAATAATTATGAATAGTTGCTACATTAAAATGCCAAGTCTTAGAACTATTTGCTGATGAAAATAACATTATAACATTTGAATATAAAAAGTGAAGTTTCTGACATTGATCTAGATAAGTAATGTTGTACATGTGCGTAAGAAGTTTTTGTATGTATTTAGGTATGAAATTGTTATTGCAAATATACCTTATGAATTGTTTAATGAGTGACACAGCCCCAAGAAAAATTGGGCTGTATGGGGCTGAAGTCAGTGGCTCATTGTGAGGGGAATATCTCCTAAAACGTACACGTTTAGGAGATATTCTTTTAACCTACAGGTAAGCCTTATTATAGCCTTACCTGTAGGTCAAAGTTAAAAATATGACTATACAACCGCTTTAAGCTTAATGAGACAACTGGAGTTAAGAAAACAGGATATACTTCAAAAAAGTTATCATATGAAGTTTTAGCCCTTGTACACACGGTCGGAGAATCTGTCGGAATGAGTCTTATCTGACCGTGTCGTCAGATAATCCGACTGTGTGTGGTATGCATCGGACTGATTCCGCCCGACCCAATTTTACAACATGTCTGAAATATTTCCCGACCAACTGGGCCGGACGGACCTAATCCGATCATGGGTAGAGCATTTTGATCGGACCAAGTGCCACGCATGCTCAGATCAAATTCCTACATCAAAGCTATTGGCTACTAGCCTGAATGTAGTCCCATTGTAACGAAATTACGTCATCACGTTCTGAAAGATCGGATTTTTCGCCAACTTGGCTAGACCGTGTGTATGCAACAGTTTCGGACACAATCGGTCGGACTAAATCCGGCAGGCAAAATTTGACGGATTTGGTTGCCAAAATCTCCGACCGTGTGTACGTGGGCTTAGACTATACTACAAGCCTGCATTCATTTTAAAACCCATAAAGGATTAACATGAAATACAACCTCTTAAAACACCAGGATGTCTGAGGTGTAGTGATGTAGGATATAGTGAGATACCCCCTCCTGTGGGTCACAGGCAATAATTGGCCACATTAGTTCTTTTCATGGTCTTTTCTGTTAAATCTGTATATATACAATATAGTCATGAAACATAAATGAGCCAGAATAAAAAGTTCTTTTGTTCAGTTCATTTGAAAAAAAAAATGCATTTCCCAGAGGAATAGCGTAGTTAACCTTACTATGTCTTTAGATCCCTACTATAAAAAATCTGAATGTAGAAGGTTAAGCAAGGTGTTAGTACAGGGTCAATTCTATTAACTTCAGAAAGACAAAAAGAGATGGAGGTTAATCAGAAAAAAATATGCATATATTGTATCTATCTGTACATATTGCTATCTATCTATCTATCTATCTATCTATCTATCTATCTATCTATCTATCTATCTATCTATCTATCTATCTATCTATCTATCTATTTATCTATCTATCTATCTTTATATTATTCTTTAATTCTTCAATAGATGTAATTTTTCCTTTAAACACAAATACTAGTACACTAACTGTATACAACAGCATAGTCAAAGCTTACAGTATTTTCAGGGACCAAATGAAAAAGAAAAAAAATGAATATGCACACCAGACACCACTAAACCTTAAAGTGGTAGTAAAGGTTCGGCTTTAAAAAAAAATGTTATACTTACCTGCCCCTGTCATGGTTTTGCACAGAGCAGCCCTAATCTAATTCTTCCCTGACACGCATAGCTCCTCCTCCTTGACCAGTGCCCCCAATGGCAAGCTGCTTGCTTTGGGGGCACTAGTGTGTGCACTCCTGAACCCTGCTAAATGTGTCTATAAAACATATAGAGCTGTGGCTTGGCCCCGCCCCCACTCTCTCCTCATTGGGTAACTGTCTGGGATTGACAACAGTGGGAGCCAGTGACTCTCATTGCTGTCTCAGTCAATGAGGAGAGGAAGTGCCAGGCCAGTCAAAGCTCTCGTGCACATCAATAGATGGAGAGGGAACTCAAGTGTGTATTGAGGCTGTGGGGGGAACAGCACACAGAAGGTTTTTTACCTTCATACATAGAATGCATTAAGGTAAATAACAAATTCAAGCTGTTAAATGGTAATTTAAAATTCTTTTGCTCTAATATAGGAGGTACTGATGGGCTTAAATCTGTTGGTTGTGCAGGTCCACATGCTGCCAAGTCTCATGGGGCTTGGGCTATGCAATAACATAACTTTCATTTTCAGGGTTGTAGACTGTAGACAAGTGAAACAACTTCAGAGATTTTCTATGTGTGTTGGACTGCAGAATGTAATTTCTAAGTAGAGAAATGCTATTTTCCATCTTTCTCTGGGTTTTGTAGTTCCCAGATCAGGGTTTGAAGCCTGGAGGCATCCCCCCCAGGTACTTTAAAATCTCCAATACAGGGTTCAGGATTTGAAACCAGTAGGGTGTGTATCCAGGTGCACACAGCCTTTATAAAGCTTGGGCATTGCCCAGGGCTCCACCCAAGAGACAGGAGGTCTCCCTTCCCTAGAACCCAGGGAAGCTGCACAGGGCAGCCAGGGTGTGTATGTATGCACAGTGCAGGTGAAGTTGGTTATAGAGCAGTAGGGAGCTGCTAGAGAGCATGTGAGGAGATCCCTTATCCAGAGGCCAGGAGTGGACAGTGCAGCAGGGTTCTGCAAATAAAGGCTGAGTGAGTTGAAAGAATGGGGAAATTAAAAAAAGTAAAAAGAAATCCCAATAATTGCATATTGATTGGTTTGCATGAAAGTTATAGCATCTACAAACTATGGAATGGATATTGTATTTTTTTTATACAAATGATATACAGTGATCAATGACTTGTAGTGCGAGTGAGGCAAGAATTCTGACACCAACTGGCGCTGGGGGGGACTAACTAACTATCACTGACATCCCCAGTGACACTAATACAGTGAGCAGTGCTAATAATATTGACTGTCACTGTACTAATGACTATGGCTAGGAAGGTGGTAACATCTAGGGTGATCAATATATATGTGCCTAACAATGTTTAGTATGTGTGCCGTGTGCTGCTTTTACTATGGCACATTGCTGCTGTCTGTAGAGAACAGTGCTATTTACCATAAATCATTGGCCGGGACCTGCTGATTGGCTTGTGCTGCAACAAATGGCAGCACATTCTTCAGGGTCCATGCATGCATGTGCAAGTGGACCCGGTAGAAAGCCGCGACGTGCAGGTATGTGATTGTGCCTGTACAAGTCAAACTCTTTGATTCTATATGCTAACTGGTAACATCTATATTGTAAGACTACTCTTTTACTATTGCAGTCTGACGTCCTACAGTGGAATGCTGATTATTATAGTTCTCCAGCACCACGGTTCTAATAGATTTTGTCAATTTAATACATAATACTCTGCATAAAACCTGAACTTTCAAACATTTAGTGTCATTCTGGGAGTGGTGCTTTGTTTGGTTTATATTGATTTTTTTGTTTTATGTAAAACTATTAGTGGAGTGATATTGCAAGCTGCCTCTTCATAGGGACAGTGTTTGTATTCACTTCTAAATGTGTATTCTATATATGAGAGCCTAAGATCTCATAGTCACAGCATCAGAAGTGTAGCATGAATAAGTTATAAATAGTAAAAAAAGGGCAGCGATCCTAAAAGTGAGTTACCCCTCATGTGAGTAAACTTTTTTTTTTTTTACACAGTAGATTTTAAGAAAATATATTTTAATGAAGTATTGCTTTAATTATTATTATTATTATTATTATTATTATTATTATTATTTTTGGATTAGTTAAATTGGGAGATTATTTCAGTCAGCTTTTGACAAAAACTGTGCATGTGCTCTAACAATCTAAATTTAAAACAGCCACTGACCTTAGTAATCTGGTGTATGTATTATAGACACCCATATACAGTATATGGTTATAGTGACTATCACTAAGAAATCAGAATACCTTGTTGTCATTTTTTGCCTAATTTTATAAGCCCAATAATGGACTAAAACTGTAGGCCTGATAAAAAA
The DNA here is from genome assembly GCF_037356315.1 of Lithobates pipiens. NCBI lineage: Eukaryota > Metazoa > Chordata > Amphibia > Anura > Ranidae > Lithobates > Lithobates pipiens. Next base: position 172,382,472 of record NW_027507748.1, read on the forward strand.
AAACCCCACAGACACATCAATAAATACCGTATTTATCAACGTATAACATGTACTTTTTTCCCCTTAAAATCAGGGGAAAATGGTGGGTGCGTGTTATACTCCGATCGCTGGTGATCCCCCACTGATTTTAAGCAGAGGAGCGAGTGGCGCCAACATACATACATAGCCGAGTGTACTCAGCTAGTCTCGGCTCCTCTCGGCTCCGCTTACAGTCACGCCCAGTCCCACCCTTTTATGGACATAACATAGGTACTGGGCGTGACTGTGAGTGGAGACAAGAGGAGCCGAAACTATACGAGTGCACTCGGCTATGTATGTATATCGGCGCCGATTAGCTCCTCTCGGCTCCGCTCACAGTCATGCCCAGTCCCACCATTGGACCTGTGTTATGTCCATCATAGGGCGGGACTGCGAGAGGAGCCGAAAAACACAGGGGGGCTCTGTGTATCTCAGCGGCGCCATATTTAAACTACAGTGACACTGACAAGGCTGCAATGTCACTGAGCAAGGCTGCAATGTCCATGGGCAAGGCTGCAAATGACACTGGCAAAGCTGAAATGTCACTAGGCAAGGCTGCAAATGACACTGACAAGGCTTAAATGTCACTGGGCAAGGCTGCAAATGACACTGACAAGGCTGCAAATGACACTGGACAAGGTTGCAAATTACACTGGACAAGGCTGCACATGGACACTGATAAGGCTGCATTGATGGGCATTTAAACGTTTTTTTTCCTTAAAATTCCCTCCTAAACTTGGGGTGCGTGTTAAACGCTGGCGTGTGTTATACGCCAATAAATACGGTAGTTACTGTAATTACTTAAAATTACTTAAAAAGTTACAAACCAAATACAATGATGCTCCATTTTACCTGTCTCTGCTTTGGGCATTTAGAGTGAAGAATTCAGGCTATAAATTCAGATTTACTATAATTTGAAAAGCAATTACCATTACCAATATCGGGAGAATTCAGACTATTATTGACTGATTTCATCTGATACACTAACCACAAAAAATGGCAAATTGATTAGTCTGGTGTAGGTCACACTAATGAAAATAAATTGGTTTCCAAGTTTTGTTTACAGTATGCTCATGAACTCCCTACTTCCATCAGCAGAAATGCTGATTTGAACATGTTTTTTAAGCAGCAAAAGCTTGGACTACATTCATATAAACCCTGAGCAAATCATTCAGTATGCACTCTTGGCAATAGAAGTGATCATCTGATTACAAGTACAGGAGATCCAGAGACGCTTGTTGTATAAATATTCCCAGAATGCAACCGAAAATACAATTCCACTGTATTTTTTTTTTCAATGGACTTATTTTGTTTTCCTAAGGGAAATCACCATCTCACTTGTAATCCTTTTTAGCTGACTGCAGTCATTGTTTTAATCAACTGGAAAGTTCATCGTCAGTGCTAAATAGCCGTTAAGAAGGGGATTTTGCAACAATAATGCGAGACAGGAGTATTTAGATAGATTGTAGCTGCTCTTGTTGAGAGATTCAGGGTTTTGCAAAATCCCCGGAGGTCAGTACGAGGGAAACATTTTCTTTTGTCACTTGTGTTCTTGCATTTGAAAATAAAGGATGCTTTCTTTGTGTAATAGCTAGGAATTCACCACCAGGTGGTACTCGTTTTTCCTTGTATAAATTTAGTGTTGCTGCTGATAGTGTATGCAGAATACATGTTGAGTAGATTGTGTCGAAAAGTCCTACAACTCATTGCTCTCTGTTTTCCTTCAAGTGCATTTTTCACACTGGGATGAATTTACTCAGCATGTCAACTGAAGTCCAACGTATGCATCAAATATAGACATGGGGCTAAACTACCACATTTCCTTTGACAGATGCATCATATGGGGAAGGTTAAAAAAAAAAAACAGTGTCTTTTAAATCTTCTACGATCTGACAGCATATCATAAGTATGCTAGAAACAAGCTGTAAGTTTAAACAAACATTAGTGGTGTAATTTGTAAAATTGACTGTTTTGCATGTAGTATTATTAAGCTGGTGCTAGCTGTATATTAACATACCATGCATGTCTCTGAGACAAACTGAAATGTATCTGTTTTTTTTTAAATCACTGACAAGATTTGTTTTACATTAAAGCCCAACTTGTCTCAAAATTCATTTTTCTGGGGCGTGGCTGGCCACGGAGTAAGATGGCCACTTGATCCACTAGCTCCACTCAACCGCTGGACATCCAGCAACCTCCCACCTGCTAAAGCAGCTTCGATCCACTCTCTCCTACACCAGTGGGGCACCAGAAAATACAACACCTGGACGGTAAGTCCAGAAAGAGGATGTCCAGCCACACAACTCATGTTGCCTCACGGTTTATTTCTCTCAGCCTGTCATGCAGCACTCTCAAGATGAAGCCGACACAGTGCCTCGTCACCCTCCTTCCTCCTCACTGACAGATGCTGACACACAGGACTCCACAAATAATCAGGAGGTCATGGACAGCTCTGAGCCCACAGCGGCTCTCCCCTCATGGCTCACCCATATATTGAGGTAAGAGGGCTGCTCAAGCCCCTGTGCTCTCTCCCTCTAAAGCCCATTCATATAAAAAACAGCCCTGATAACCCTGATGTCCCACCTCATGGGGAGTATGACACTGACTCACTTGCTGCACACCCTACTAGTGACCCGCCTGCATCAGAGCATACACTGAAGCTCATGCTACTTTCCCTACAGAAAGACCTGCACAACGAACTCTGCACCTCCATTTCTTCTGTACACTCCAGGGTAGACCACATGGAGGAATGAACCAATAAACAAGAGGTTACAGAGACCCAAGACCACCACACTGAAATTTGCTACTTGCAAATGAAAGTGGTTGACCTGGAAGATGTTCCAGAAGGAACAATATTACATTTAGGGGCATCCCAGAAACCATCAGACCCCTGATCTAATTCCCTATCTACAACAACTTTTCCTCAAACTCCTGCTTCAGTTATCACGAGCTGATATCATCATAGACCATGCTCACAAGATCACCAAGGCTAACTACCTCCCTGGGTGATGTGCTAGCGCATATTAATTTTTTTCACACAAATGAATGCATTATGGCCACAGCCCACTCTGCCTCCACACAGCCAGACCCCTATTCCTCTATCTCCCTCTTCACTGATATATTCGCAGCTACAGCTCAAAAGCAAAGGGAGTTCGCCCAAGTCACTGTAGTTCTCACCTTCATCATACTCTAGAACTTTTTAGCAAAATTTCCACTTACAAGGTCAACTACACCAAATCCTGCATGTTAGGAGCCCACATTGATTCACATACTAAACATACTTCAAGGCAATCATACTGGACCAAGTAAAAACCTACTGGAAATCCACCTCGCAACCCACCTAGCTGCAGATCGAAAGAACAGTCCTAGTAACCTGTCCCAAGACCTACCACAGTGCCTTACTCCTCAATCACCATGGAACGCACACATACCTCTGCACTATCAACACATCCATTAAAATGTGGAGAGCAACTCACCAGCATACCAGGGGTATTCCTCATCGATGACTATCCCTCATCCCTATAGCAGCACTACTAGTTTCATCCCAGATATCTCACTAACGGATTGGATTCCTGCTAGTCTTCAACACATTGGGAACTTATACCACAACTCCATACTACTTTCCTTTCAACAACTACAAACCAAATACCACATTACCTCCAAGGACTTCTTTAAATACTTCAGCATCCATTCAGCCCTCTCACGTGCACAATGGTCTAATGACCCTCTCTTCTGGCATCTTATAAAATTCTTTGATTCAGAAAACCATAGCCAAAAAGGTATCGCCTTCATCTATGAGCTCCTCACCATCCCCCAGCTCAAAATCAAAACTTTGGCGATTTTACATTGGGAACAACTCCTCCATTGCATCTACTCACCACAACTATGGTATTAAGCCCTTCTGTTACCAACAAAAGTATCCAGATGTATACTTCACTGAGAATCTATCCAAAAAAATGTACATGATTGGTGCCGCACCCCATCTAAACTAGCACAGCTTTACCCCAACACCTATAACTTATGTTGGATAAACTGTGGACACCCTGGTACCTCCCTACACATGTGGTAGAACTGCCTGGTAATGGCTCAGTTATGGACTACCCTTACTAAATGTATATCCTCAGTTTTCTCAGTCCCTGTACCCGTATCTCCACAGATGGTCCTGTTGGGTTTAGAAATTGACACACGATATTGAACCATATCCACAGTGCTATCCAATGTCCTTATTGCCTCCAGACTAGTAATAGCCGGAAATTGGAAATCTCCCAGACTCTCAGTTCTACAAAAGCTGGGGCCCTTGGCTCAACAATCCTAAATGCATACCTCTTACATGAGTCAACATTCTGCACATGAGCAGAAGTTTTGTTGGGGCCTGTACACATTAGCAAATTTCTGATTAATCTGATTTCCTAGGGCCGAAGTTTGTGGAGCCAATCATATTCAGGGTCGCCCTGAGGATGTCACAGTGTATTGTCAGTGAAGTGCATAAATCACATTATTTATTCTCATATCTATGCCTGGTCATGACAGCAGAGGACATGGATTGGGCATATGATGAATTGGGTCTGTGGACCAATATGACCACAAATCATTATTTTTAGTAATGTCCAAGCTGAGGGTTAGGACCAAAACATTTTAAACTCAGAAACCGTCATAGGTTTTCACGCAAATTGTCTGGCAAGGTACGAATGTGGGATGGAGATTTATAGTGTGTCTGTTATAGTATTGCTGCCAATAAAAGGATTAAATGTGATAATGAATATGTGATGGGCAAACTGACAGCATCTGGGATTGAAGCTTACTGATGATAACGCTATCTGGCAACACCAGTGACACTAATACAGTAATCAGTGAAACAATCTGTACACTATACTAATGACACTGTGGTAGGGCAATGAAAGGGTTAACTGGGGGTGATCAGAGTGTTAAATGTGCTTAACAAAGTGATTTAACGTGTATGTGTCATGTTGTAACTCACTGTGACCGATGTCTTCTCTCTCTAGAACTGAAAAGGGCTCCAGGAGAAAAGATCTTGTAATTTTTGTAAACACAGGCACATGCTGCTCTTTGCTTCACCAGAACCAATCAGCAGGCCCAGGTCCAAAAATTTTTGGCATATATTGGCAAATACTAGGCACGTGATGTGATCTGGTGCCGGAGAGACGCCTTGCCATCGTATATGTAAGGTATATGGTCTGCAAGTGGTTAAAATGAATAATTTGTGAGAAAAATAAAGAGACTGTCATTGCTAAAATACTTATAAGCCCTTGTGCATGCGGTCGGACATTCTGACATCCAAATCCGTTGGATTTTGTCCTACGGATTTTGTCCGAAACTGTTGCATACATATGGTCGGCAAAGTTGTCGGAAAATCTTTTCGTTCAGAACGTGGTGACGTTATTTAATTATGATGGGACTACATTCAGACTAGTAGCCAATAGCTTTGGTCTAGGAATTTGATCTAAGCATGCGTGGCACTTTGTCCAATCGGAATTCTCTACAAATGATCGGACAAAGGCCGATCGGATCATGTTATGGGACATTTTTTTAGCCCTGCTCTAAAATTTTGTTGGTCGGATATTCTGATGGAAACAGTCCAATGGAGCCCACACACGGTCGGATTATCCGTCAACACGGTCTGATTGGACATTTTCCGTCGGAATGTCCGACCGTGTGTACAAGGGCTTAGAATGCAAGTTGCCTGGTTTTCTCGGGAAGCAACTTGAAACAAACCTGAAGGTCCATAAAGTCAGAGTAAACTTAGAAAAACTGGTTTGCATACTTGTTCTAGGTCAGTGCTAAAGCCAGTGCATCAGCATGACTAATGGGTCAGGTGCTGTTCTGACTCTTTACCAGGATCAGTGTGCCAGGAGGTGGAGGTGGGATTCCTGATCATGTGGCCACTGTAATTGACTACCACAGCAGTCACATATTCAGAAGGTCCTGATAATAAACATATGGCAGCTTAGTCACGGTGCTGAGAATGCACAGCGAGCATGTTCTCAGCACAGAAAGCCATTCCCAATGGATGCATATTTGTGGTCAATCAGCAATAAAGCCCATCCACTCAGCTGCCACAGATGCATTTCTAGAATCAACATACAAGTCAATGCATGTAATATAGGTGGTGAAAGCTGAACCTAAGACGATGCATTAGCATGTGTTGAAAAGCACTGTGGTCTTCACTGGAAAACAGGTGCTTAACATAAATCTGTACTTAGCAAACATTATATACAGTTATTTTGGGACAGGGCTACCTGCTATGGCACTACAGCACTTTAGACCCACTTTTCGAAAGTTGGTATTTATAAGCTATTTCATATTTCTCTTTACCACATTGAAGTACTCAGGCACTCTGATTGGTTGCTTGGACAGTGAACTTTGCCCTGTGGGAGAGAGTGTGCACATGTGTTACTACTAAGGTATAAAAGTAGTTGTGAGGATTTTTGTGGAATTTTGAAAGTGAAAACGTGTGGAAAAAATTTAATGACCTATATTGTTGTTGTTCTCCTTCCAGCAGGACAATGACCCTAAACACACAGCCAGAGTTACAATGGAATTATTTAGATCAGGGGTAGGAAACCTTGGCCCTCCAGCTGTGGTGAAACTACAAGCCCCATGAGACATTGCAAGACACTGACGATCACAGGCATGACTCCTAGAGGCAGAGGCATGATGGGATTTGTAGTTTTACCACAGATGGAGTGCCGATGTTGCCTACTCCTGGTTTAGATCAAGTCCAGACCTAAATCCAATTGAGAATCTGTGGCAAGACTTGAAAATTGCTGTTCACAGATGAACTCCATCCGGTCTGACAGAGCTTGAGTTATTTTGCAAAGAATAATCAGCAAAAATGTCATTTTCAAGATGTGCAAAGCTGGTAGAGACATCACCAAAAAGATATGCAGCTGTAATTGCAGTGAAAGGTGGTTCTACAAAGTATTGACTCAGGAGGGCTGAATATAAATGCATGCCACACTTTTCACATATTTATTTGTAAATAAAAATTAAAAATCATTTATAATTTTCCATCACAATTATGCGCCATTTTGTGTTGCTCTATCTTATAAAATCCCAATAAAATACATTTACATTTTTGGTTGTAACATGACAACATTTGGAAAATGTCAAGGGTTATGAATACTTTTTCAAGGCACTGTAGATAGATAGATAGATAGATAGATAGATAGATAGATAGATAGATAGATAGATAGATAGATAGGTAGATAGATAGATGGATGGATAGGTAGGTAGATAGATAGATAGATAGATAGATAGATAGATAGATAGATAGATAGATAGATAGATAGATAGATAGATAGATAGATAGATAGATAGATAGATAGACAGACAGACAGATAGATAGATAGATAGATAGATAGATAGATAGATAGATAGATAGATAGATAGATAGATAGATAGATAGATAGATAGATAGACAAGGTTTTGTTGCATGCATAACAAATATTATAGAGATTACCAGATCCAAAATAAATAAATACATAAACCTAATTAATAAAACTAAAAGTTTTGGTGGGAGTTCCACTTAATTGTATTTAATAATTGATTTATTTATGTATTTATTTTATTATTTCCATAGATAAGAACTCTGTAGATAGATTGTATGCTGAATGAACACAACATAGAAGGTCAGTCTTTTCACACAGCTAGCAATCTGAACTCAGGCACCAAATTTCTAAACAGATCAGTTTTCAGATTTTTGTCTTAAGCTATTTATTTTGGTGACAATTTTAAAGCGAATGTAACATAGAGGAGAAATTGCCTCAGTCATATCTGCTTTGTAACAAGGTTATTAAATGTGCCATGAACAAAATAAAAAAAAACGGAAAAGCAGCTAAGGTGATCGAGAATCATTCAAGCAAGTAATTAGAAGACACTGACCAGATAAGGAAAGGTCTTTAACAGCAACTTTAACACAAAGTGTAAACTAAAATTGTGTGTATGTACAATATATATATATATATATATATATATATATATATATATATATATATATTTATATATATTTATTTATTTTTATTTTTTTGTCAACATTATAGGTTATATCGATCTTAAATAGACCATTAGGTAAGGCTGTTCTCTAGCAGGGCGCACAGAATTATTAAAGACCAAGTTGAAAGACGTCATACATGATCCATAAAGAATGAAAGAATGTAATTTAATGTTATCAATATAATATTATGGATTTGTTTTGTAAGGGATTTTAGCTCACCTGTTTTAGTCATATGTGAACCATTGCAGATTTTGTGCAAGCTTTTACTATCGATGGAGCACAAGATGGGCACAACTATCATTGGAGTCTGCTTGAGTGTAAAGAACATGCTGAGAGCTGGAGAGAACATGACTGAGACATGAGTTTATCAGTGAAACACATCTCTTTTGAACCAGTTAATGAATGCGAAACTGCAGTAAAGAAAGTTCTGTTACCCCCCCCCCTGCCAGGCAGGACTGTGCTGTATTGCAGATCTGTGTAATTCCAATAACTATAGTAAATGGACAGAAAAACAAATCCTTTACACATTACATCTATCATTGCTTTTCATGTAAGCAGACAGGTTATACTGAGGTGGACTTAAAGCAGAGGTCCACACATATTGTAAAGTTTATGTTAATACCTTCCGGGCATTCAACAGATGTCAAAATGAAAAAAAAAATGTTTTTCTCTTTGTTTACCTTGTAATTGGTCTTAATATTGTAACTTCCTGTTTCGGTCCCCCACGGGAGTAGGCATGCATGTTCTTTATTCCCTGCTGCACACTGTTTCCTGTAAGGGTGGCGCAATGTCTCCTGGGAGCTACTTTTCTGCATTCCCAGGAGTCAGTGCATTGTGATGGCAACCTGGAAGTTTATGGTGCTCCGTGCCATTAACACTGAGCATGCGCAGGAACGAGCGGTGAATGCTGGTAGCTCAGCATTCACCGCATCCAGGAAGTAAATGCGTGTGGCCTTCACATGCCCACAAGCAAGATGGAACCGGCCATCCACAAATTCAATTTTTATTAGAAACCGCACATCGGAGGACATAGTTCACCATACATGTGAGTGTTACATTGCTAGTATGTCAGTGTCTGCATGGTTGAACAAAAGAAAAAATGAATGGTCGGTGGACCTCCGCTTTAAAGAGGCAAATGGACCTCCTCTAAACCAATACAAATCAAAGCAGAAACTCCTTAGAAAACAGACAAAGCTGCTAGTCTCACATACACTCCCATCCTAAAATGAGATATAAAACCTGTACTTTTCAGATTTGTGGTAAAAGAGACATGCAGATCCCTTACAAGGCAATTTCACTTTTGATGAGAAAAAAGAATCCCCTCTGGGTGATCAAAGTAACTTGCAGGGATTAAAAAAAAAAAAAAAAAAAAAAAAAAAACATAGTGAGGTTTATTTACTAAAGGCAAATTCAGGGGTTGATTTACTAAAGGCTAATCTACTGCAGTTGCCCTCTGCAAGTGCAGTTGCTCCAGATCTTAATAAATGAGCAGAAGATCTGCTGACTTCCATTATCCAATCATGTGCAAGCCAAAATGCTGTTTTTCTTTATTTTCCTCGCACTTGATTGGGTATTCTTTGCAAAGTGAAGCTTTAGCTCATTTACTAAGCTCTGGAGCAACTGCAATTGCAGAGTGCAGTCTATTTTCCTTTAGTAAATCAACCCCACAATGTGCACTACAAGTGCACTGTAAATGCACTTGGAAGTGCAGTCGCCGTAGATCTGAGGGGGACATAAAAAACAGCATTTTTTCTCGCATGTGATTGGACGATAGAAATCAGCAGAGCTTCCTCTCATTTCAGATCTTTTCCTTACATCTACAGCTACTGCACTCCCAAGTGTACTTGCAGTATACTTATAGTGCAGAGTGGATTGGCCTCTGGTAAATCAACCCCCTTGTTTCAGATTCCTACCTCTCTCTTCTCTGATTCTGAATGTATGGATTTGGTTCATTACAATCACCTAATGCACTTTCAGTGTTTTAATAAAAAATAAAAAATAAACTTTGAGGACTGTGTTCCCTAAGAAATATCTAACCCCTATGGAGTTTTAGTGCAAACTTCTGAGAAAATCAGTGAACCTATCACATGAACAGGAAACTACATTTCTGGGGGTGTTCTCTACAGCAGAATGCTCCCAGGTTGCCATGTTGTATTAAAGGTTCCAGAAAATTACAATTATTGGAAAGAAAAGATAGTTTTTAATAATACTAGACTGAAGTATGGCTTGTGTATCCATTGTAAATGCAAGATTGTATATTTATTATTTGCATTTTTTTTTCTATAAAAGCAGAGCTATGATTTAATGAAATACTACACAGTGATAATCTAATGTTTATTTGTAGACCTAACATGTCTACACAAATGTCATTGCACACATTGTGTTTTCTTGTCATTTGTTAGTACTGCAATTTGTGGCTTTCTTTAGGCAATAGCAAACATGGCCAAAAATGTTCCAGCATGTTTGAATCTACAAAATGTGACAACTCCTTAGCTTGTCATACATTACTCTTTTTTTTTCAACCAGCTAGCTAAAGAAAAAAAATGGAGACAATTTCTCCATTCAAACATTTGATGGTCCCTGCTGTGTCATTGTAATATGACAGCGATATTCCCCCACCACCAGAATACACTGATCAGTGCTGCAACTCACTGTCTGCATGCACTGATCATGTGGAAACAAGCTTGTTCACTAAAAGACAATCTATAGATCAGGTTAAAGTGGTTGTAAACTCTCATCGATTAATTATACCTATGTAATAAGACTTACCTATAGGTACTGTAAATATTTCCTAAACATGTACGGTTTAGGAGATATTTACTGTATATTCAGCCAATGATGTCATTGGCACATGCGCTCTGAAGGAACGGCCACCCATGCCATTCCTTCACAGCCCTGTGCTGTGACTGATGTCTCCTGTGTGCATGCATGGGAGGGACGTCACATGGCTCCAGCCAGTCACACAGCCAGTGTCTGCAGACCCGGAAGGAAGATAGGTGAAGATGGATGCTGCCTCCAGCGGTAACAACACATCCATGGAGGACTTCGTTTGCAGGTACATTTCACATAATGTGCTAGTATGTGATGCATACAAGCATATTATGCCTTTACTTTGCAGATCAGAAAAAAAAAGGCAGTGGTTTACTTCCTCTATAACGTGAATGGGAATGGCCATAAATAAATCAAAATTTGGCAGGCTCTTGCTGAACCAGTTGAATTTTGATCCATGTATGGTAATCTTTATTCAGAACTTCTTCAATGGGTTTACTTTCTACTTTTAATTCCCAACTGTGACCAGCAACCAAGTTGACCCATATTTCCACCACAGATATGTCATGTGACAGGAGACACTGATATAATGGAGATGAGAAGTGAAAAAGTACATGGAAGAAGGCATGCCTACTATTTGTCAAACCCCCTATAGAATAGTGCTCTATGCGACACCCTGGCTGTATATAACATGCCCTGGTTATCTTCACCAATAAGCCTGACTGATAATTCTTACAGTAAACCTTTCTAAATAGAAATGCTGTAGTGAATATAGATCTTTAAAAGAAAAACCACAAAACTAAAATTGCAATAGTAATTATCCTTGTAAGAGAAAAGTACTTATTCCACAAATGGGCTCGTCCAGTTAGGAAGGTTAAAGTACAGTAACTATATGCTTAGGACAGTAGTCAATAGCAACCAAACAGCCAATTAGATTTCAGTTTTACCTTAATTAGACAATATAAATATTATGATTGCTCACTATTAAATCCTGCATTCAGTGGTAGTGCGCAATAGTGCGTTCAGTAAACAAGTGAAAGTACAACAGATGTTCAGTGCATGCCAACATTTTTTCTTCTCTTTACAGAGCTAGTATTAGTTTCTATGGTTTACTACAGCTTTCATATTGCATTACATTTTGAGATATAGACTGACAGAAAAGACCACGCAAGTGTGTGCGTGTGTGTGTATTTTGATATTGTATCTTGCTTACCTTGAGAAATACGGGTACTTTCCTTGTGTTGTTCTTTTTCCTCCTATTTCTTATAATTCTAAATGAAAAGTAATTCCCTAGGAGATCTTAGTCCTCTGCTCTGTCTGTGACCTGCCCTCTAGCATGCTCATCTGACCTGTTCAAATGTGTTTCATGACCTAGATTTGTTTTCTGTTTGAAACATCCATTGTGATGTATTATAATGGCTTCCCTGGAGATTGAACCAAGGTTTGCATGAATATACACATACTATGAAATACACCTTGTCTTTTAATCAAAATGAAAAATAAAAAATAGGCTTTTAATACTTAAATGTTTCCATTGTCAGTTCGGGCAGCCAATTCAAGTATGTTATATCAATATATATGAAAAAATTTGAAAAAACAGCGCTGTCCATAAATGATAAAAGAATATCCCGTGAAAAAAGTGTAATAGAAATTCCTGCTGCAACTTAATGTGAGATACACACAATATAAAGCAATTAAAAAAAGAAAGCTGCACTGAAAAACTTATTATATCATTGCCACCATAACACAAACTTATTTTCCACCTTGTGTACAAATTATTGATATAAACACAAAAATGATGAAAAACAGTAATAAAAAGTAAAACGTGAATAGTCCGAAAATAATAAAAGCAGGAGAATGAGAAGATGAAACTTCAATCCGCTTAGGTGACTTCGCACACAACACCCTCAGAGTATAAAGCAAGTGCGCCCAGAAAAAGAATACTCCACCACTAGATCCAGTGAGGCTTACCAGCTAGCAAGATCTCTTTTTAGGGAGATCACACGTGCCTGTAATTTTAACCACCAATCCAGACCTTTAAGGGACTGTTATTCCTAGCACAACTCTCCTGCAGGTTAGTGCAATCTTTTTCTAATTGTAGATGAAACTATGCAACATGCAGATTATTTTCTTTGCAATGGAATGTTTAGTTTCAAATAATTTGGTGTTTTTTTTTAAATCCCTTACCAGACACATAAGCATCTACAACTTTCTTTGTGAGGGCCTGAGAGCTCGGTTTATATCGATATGATGACACCAAACATGCCAATAGCAAAGAGAACCCCTGATCCTATATAGTGGGGGTTTAAATAAAACTGGTTCCACCTGCATACTCCCTAAGGAGGTTCTTAGAGCTTTCTTTTAGTATTTGATCACCACTGTGGCTTTTACTTTTTGTGCTATAAACAAAAAACGACTGACAATTTTGAAAAAAAATAAATATTTTTTACTTTCTGCTATAATAACAATATTAAAAAAACAGAATTTCTTCATCAATTTAGTCCAATATGTTTTCTTGTACATATTTTTAGTAAACAAAAATCCCAATAAGCATATATTGATTGGTTTGTGGAAAAGTTATAGTGTCTATAAACTACGGGATAGATTTATAGAATTTCTTCTTTTTTTACTAGTAATGGCGGCGATCTGCAATTTTTAGTGGGACTGCAACATTGTGGAAGACAAATCGAACCCTTAATGACACACATTTTGGGGACCAGTAGCACCAATACAGCGATCAGTGCTAAAAAAAAATGCACTGATTACTGTATAAATGACATGGGCAGGGAAGGGGTTAACATCAGAGAAATTAAAGGGTTAAATGTGTTCCTTCTGTGTGTTTTCTTACTGTGTGGGTGAAGTGTTGACAGGAACAACACAGCGGTTGCTGTTCCTAACCACAAGGAACAGCAGATCTCTGTGTTGTCCCCTGTCAGAACAGGGAACTGCCTTGTTTACATAAGCAGATCTTCGTTCTGCCTCTCTGTACCTCAATCTGCCAGGCATACTCATTGGCTCCTCCTCTATGCAGCGGGCATTCATGCGCTCCTCCGGTGGTGCGTACAGGTACGTTGTTTCATGCAATAGAGACACCCTGCAGCAGTATATATATGCAGTAAAAAACACATAGACATAATAAATGGGATCAAACAGATACTGAATTTAAGACATTTCTATGAAAAACTGACTGCATATAGAAAAAAGATGGAAAGTCAATTATCTGGGTTGGACTTTTTTTGGATGGTTTATCTCTACAGATTGAACAGAATTAAACCAACCATGTGCAGTTATTGTTAAAATATTGGCTGGCCCTCAGCAGTAAAATTCTACACCAGGTAAAAATTGAACTTTCAAAACTCTTGTACACAGTCAGATTAAACTAATCATTCTCATTTATTCAACAATGAATTTCTATCATATGCACTGCATCTGCTGTCCAATTTGTGTTGTGTTTAGTTATATAGGGGTTATGCACTAATGATGGACAGCATGTTTTAACTTTAACCACTTGTTTATTGAACTTATGATAGAGAACATTCATTACTTCACTCTAGGGTAAAGGTATAAAACATAGCATAGTTTGGCCTGTGTGATTATAAGGATGGTTATGTAAGGTTTCCACTCGCAGAGATAATTATAGCATTTCCTCCAACTATTAGTATGGTTTATCTGATTGATTTACTATCACAATGAAATATGTGTTGTCAATTAAAAATTGACCCTATCCAAACAATAAGCTCTTCCTGCCTCTAATTAAAATCTTGGGTGTATAGTACTGTGGAGTTGTTTGGGAAGGTTCTATGTTATCTCCCAGGAGCATTTACAATCAATGCATTATCCAAATGATAAACTAGTGAATAATCAGAACTAGGCATCAAGTTTACTGGCTCTCTTATGTCTTTGTGTTTTAAACATTTTATGCCACTTCCTAAATTCCTGTACTAAACTGTGACCCCCCTTCCCCAATGCATTTTAACCTTTTTGTATGAAAAGACATCCTGTGTTTCTGTGCAGCTGAAAGGTTTGCTTCACAAAAACTCTATACAAGGCCAGACAAATAAACTTGTGACACATGATTGTCAAGAGAATAAAAAATTACTGGGGCTTGAAATGTGGTTATGCTCAACTTGAATGTGTGGTCTCACAAAGCTTAATTCTTTGTGGCATTTCTCAATGCCCTTCCGTGGTTCAGATGCTTGTTTTCAAATGTTTGTTGGGAATATTTTCATGTACTGTGAACGTATTTTGTTCTTGGTGTGCGCCACAATTGCTACAATGGTATAGAAAAAGTTACATGCTAGTGTGAATTGACATTGAAGCATTGGCATGGAAACAAGAATTCAGCTTAGCTAGCAATAGTTAGTCAAATTTAACTGGGCAAATTCTGTAATGTTGAAGATATTTCACCATTCTTCTCAGCAGTTTCCTCAGTTCAAATGGGTGCCAGCAACTGACTTTTCACCATTGGCATTCAAACAGTTGCCTCAGACATAAGATGAAGGTGGTACTAAGCTGCCATGTAAATATATATTCTATTCTTAAGAAAGGTCCTTTTTGATGACACAACAGTGATAAAATTATGTAAAACAGAGTGATTTCCAAAATGTTCACACCTCCTATTATGTTTTTATTCTATGTACAATTGACTGAACGTCTGTCTTAAAAGAATTCATACAACTATGGTGATTGGATTGTGGTGACAACTTTGCCCATGTATCAGTAAATACTGCTCATGACACTCATTTGAACTGAGGTATAAGCAGTAATTTTAGCTGCTCCTGACATTCAGATGACATTGGATTTAGACCATGTCCTAAATTTTGATCTTCTGAGCCAAATCTGAATTTTTTTCAAGTTTGGACTACAAAAAAGAGACCAAAGACTACGGGCCGCACATGCATTCTGCTGTTGCTTGAGCACCCTTACCTTGACTTGCCAGTGTGACAAGATTCCACCTTTCTATCATCATGCCTCCCATAGATATTGTCATGGAAGTAGTGCAGGCAGCTTTTTTTTGCCACCATGATTGGTTTTGCATTGTGATTTTCCATTATCAAAGTCTATTTGGTGAGCAACTGTGCAATTAAAGCTACAGTGAAAGAGCAGACTTTCATAATTTTGTCTCAGTTTATGTTTGTGAATATTGTAAACCTCTTTGAAAATGTAAATAATAATTATAATAATACCTTGCATTTCTACTTTAAATATGGTTATGCTGCTTCGGGTTTCCTCGATTCTATAGCTTTTTTGGTGTTTGCTCCTGTTTTGACTGTATGTGTCAAGCACACCAGTAGGGCAATTTTCAGCATACTACTAAACTACATACTACTAAGCTATTTGTATTTAAATCTCCATATACAATGTGGACAATAGGCAGATTTTATTCTTGTGAACTTTCTTTTTTATGTTGCTACTGCTACACTAATGAGTTTGCCAAACACAGAATATATCCCTCTACTATAGAATTTACTATATACTATACCCTGTACTAGACTGTATACTATAATATTTTATGAATTTATGGGGTAATTACAGATCCAGGCGCAACATATATAAATATCAATGTAACACAACCTGATCTGGCTAACTCAGAGTTACTATTTTTGCATATGGGTTACAATACATGATTACAGGGTGATTAATTTAATACTAACTATGGGGCTGTTGAACTGGATTTTACGTACATTTGGATAGGGCATCTCAAATTTCAAGAACAAAAACCTGGCAATTCATGTTGTACTAGTTGTAAGAAACAAATATATGTTGTTCTTGGGTTCCTGTGCCTCCACATCTGCTATGGCTGTTATGTTGAGATATTGACCTACAGTTTACAACGTATTCATAAAATGAAGGCTACAGTGTGGAGCCTATGATGGTTTCCACAGTGCTTTCCACAGGGTAAACATCATACTGATGCTGGGAACACTCAAGGTCCTAGAGTCTAGGATATAATATTTCATATTTACATACATTTACATATGTTTTAAGAAGTACAAGCAGTAAGCAGTACTTTTGAAAAATATATATATATACACTCTACACACACACACACACACACATCATAATTAAATCGTTTTTTAAGTGATGTTTTAAGCCTTTCCCTTTTTACTAGTAGAACAGAACAATCAACCTAAACAGATTGGAAAGGCAGAAAATGAACACTGTGAAGGTTAAAAGTGATCAGAGAATGCTTATAAACTGCTCTGCACCTAGCTCAATTAAACTACCATTATAACTTTCCAAATCAGTTGAAGGGATGCTTTGTGATGCACAACAATATTGGGTGATTCTGCATATGTAGCAGCATGTTGCTCTAAGTGTTATTCCATATGGGAGGGTACTGCAATGTGCAGACAATCCATATGGCAGAATACGACAACACAAGGCTACTACATATGAAGGATCACGCCAGTCTATGTAGGTTCCATAAAACTGAGGGCGGTGATGTCTCCCTTTGAAATTAACACATTTACAAAAATAGAATAACGATTTGCAGAAGTAAAACATGCTATAGGTTTTAAAGTGACCCTGTTATTATTAATGAACTTCTTATTTAAGCTACTTGTTGTCAAGTGTTTGAGTTGAACTGGCCTTACCTAGAAGGTCACTTTTAATTAGATGGAGCAACATAACATCTCTTTATCTCTCTATCTATCTATCTATCTATCTATCTATCTATCTATCTATCTATCTATCTATCTATCTATCTATCTGTCTATCTATCTATGAATGTTCAGGAGTTTGGGGTAATTCTTAAAAGCATAAAATAGTGTAACGCCTAAAACTACATACTACAGTATAAGCTTTGTGAAAATAAAGACCTGTGCAAATAACTTTTGCTAGTTACATATAACAATTTCTGCTAGGCTCGTAAAATAAAATTGTGTGAAAGATGTTGCAGTATAAATTTTATAGTATAAATTTTAGTTTTTCAATTAATATGATAAGGAGTGTAACTACTATAGGGACTGACACAGTGATTAACCATTTTTAACTGCTTGCTGCCCGCCCACGGTCAAATGACGGCAGGACAGTGCGGCTCTTGTTCTGGGCCACCGTTATATGACGGCGGCACAGAATGGCCGATCTCGTGTGCCCGTGGGGGTGCGCAGCGTGGCGATTGCGGCCACACTGTGTTGCTAGGACATTGTGCGACCCCATTCTGTGTAAAGAGCCATGTCCACAGCTCTTTAACCATGTGATCAGCTGTGTCCAATCACAGCCGGTTACATGTAAACACGGAGATGCCGGTAATAGGCTCTCCTTGCCTCACACTGACAGAATGTGAAGAGAGGAGAGCCGATCAGCAGCATCTCCTCACAGGGGGGCAGCTAGGGAAGTAATCATCAGTGCCCTGATTACAATATGTAAATAAAGTGTAAAAATACCATGTCCACCAATGCCAGCATACAGTGCCCACCAATGCCAGTGATCAGAGCCCACCAGTGGCAGCAATCAGTGCCCACACTGCTCACAATTGCCATAAAATCAGTGCCCATTAGCCTTGCCAGTCAGTGCTGGCAATTAGTGCTGCCTATCAGTGTCGCCCATCAATGCCCATCACTGCTGTCCATCAATGCCCATCAGTGTCGCCCATCAGTGCCGCCTATCAATGCCCCTCAGTGCCCATCTGTACTGCCTATCCATGCTGCCTACCCATGCACACCAGTGACGCCTATCAGTGCCTGTCACTGATGCCTATCAGTGCCCATCAGTGCTGCCTTTTAGTGCCCATCAGTGCCACCTAACAGTACCCATCAGTGCCACCTATCAGTGCTTATCAGTGCCACATATCAGTTCCACATATCAGTGTCCATAAGTGTGGCATATTAGTGCCTCCTCATCAGTGCCACCACATCAGTGCCCGCCAGTTCAGCCTATCAGTGCTATTACCTTTTGTACCACCACCCCTCCCTTTAGAATGTAAGCTCTATGAGCAAGGTCCTCCTGTACCTTTTGTATTGTACTGTAATTGTGTTGTCCCCGCCTATACATTGTAAAGCGCTGTGTAAACTGTTGGTGGTATATAAATCGTGTATATTAATAATAATAATCAGTGCCCATCAGTGCTGCCTCATCAGCACACATCAGTGAAGGCAAAAAAAATACTTCATTACAAAATTTACTGATAGCAAAAAAAAAAAAAATTTCTAAATGTTTAGACTTTTTTTTTGTAAAAAATATAAAACCCAGCAGTGATTACATACCAGCAAAAGAAATCTATATTTGTGTGAAGAAAATTATAAAAAAATGTGTTTGAGTACAGTGTGGCATGACCGCACAATTGTCATTCAAGGTGCGACAGCGCTGAAAGCTGAAAAATGGCTTTGGCAGGAAGGGGGCGTTCGTGCCTGGTAGGCAAGTAGTTAAACAAGTAAGATAATAATGTATCTTTATAATGATCAAAATGATATACTGTATAAAAATATTTTTAAGCTTTAAGCCATTTGTAGTGTGTTAAAGTACAACTAAAAGCTCTTGTATGACTGCCTAAAGTACCAAATATTGTTACTATTTGATGCAAAATTAAGATAAAGGAAGAAAAAAAAAGGTCCTTTACCCACCCTGAATGAGCAAAACCCTTCATCATTTGTATTTCACATGTTCTTTCTCCCAGACACTACAGTTCACAGTGGGAGAGCGTCAGCGGTAGTGTCATGAATCCATAAAGCAGTCAGCAAGACTAGGTATATCCAAGTGCTGATTGACAAGCTACAGTTTTATGCTTCAGTAGTGATGATACTGAAAACTATGACCCTTGAAAAATGTCTCAACTGTAGTGCCAGCAGCCCCGGCCCACATGACAGTAGCAATTCTGCTCTGAATTGCTGCCACCCTGGCACTAAGAGAGAACTGTGGGTGCAGCTGCACTTATGATTAGGTCCTAAGGTACATATTTATTTTTAAATGTGAGGCTCTAGTTCTACTTTAAGTCACATTAAGGTTTTTCTTTTCCTTAAATGTAATCATTTTTAAAGGTCAGCTCTGACTAAAAGAGCTAAATATACAAATAAAAAGCATGTTTAACCACTTCAGCCCCAGAAGGATTTTCCCCCTTCCTGACCAGGCCATTTTTTTCGATACAGCACTGCATCGTTTTAACTGACAATTGCGCAGTCATGCGACATTTTACCCCAAAAAAATTGATGTCCTTTTTCCACACAAATAGAGCTTTCTTTTGGTGGTATTTGATCACCTCTTTGGTTTTTATTTTTTGCGCTATAAACAAAAAAAAGTACATTTTGAAAAAAACACAATATTTTGTACTTTTTGCTACAATAAGTATCCCAATTTAAAAAATAAAATAAAAAATGTCTTCATCAGTTTAGATAGATATGCATTCTTCTACATAAGTTATAACATCTTCAAAAATAGGGGATACATTTATGGCATTTTTATTATTTATGATTTTTATTGTGACTATGATATTGCGATGGACATTGTGGCAGACAGATCAGACACTTTTGCCACTTTTTTTGGACCAGTGACATTTATACAGCGATCAGAGCTAAAAATAGCCACCGATTACTGTATAAATGTCATTGGCAAGGAAGGGGTTAACACTAGGGGTGATCAAGTAGTTAACTGTGTTTCCTAGCTGTGTTCTAACTGTGGGGGGTGGGACTGACTAGGGGAGGAGACCGATCAGTGTTCCTACTTAGTAGGAGCCCACAATCTGTCTCCTCTCCCCTGAGAGACCTGGGATTTGTGTGTTTACACACACAGATCCCGGTTCTCGCTCTGTCATGAGCGTTCACGGGTGCCAGGTGGTCCTTGCACCCACCAGACACATGCGCCTGGCCTCCAGTGGTGCACATGCATCTGCTAAAGTGCCTTAAAGAGCCGACGTACAGCTACGATGGCTCGCGCAGGGGAGCCAACCTGCCACAGTATAACTGCGGCTGGTCAGGTAGGGGTTAATAACTGTGTCACTTAAAGTGGTTGTTAAGCCACTTTCACATCTTCATACCATCCTCTGTGTTGTAATCCTGTGTGCCCCTGTGAGTGTGATTTATTTGAAAAAAATCCCGCTATACCTCATCTCAGAGCTCTTCTCAGTGATCTCATAATCGGCTGGCTTTCTTTTCTACCCATCTGATAGATGCAGTGGGCAGGGCCTAGATCCCCCCACTGACATCACTCGGGGGAAGAGAGGAGAGAAGAGAGAGAGCCAGCTGAGCATATGAATGCTGAGAAGAGCTCTGAAATGAGGAATAGCAGACTTTTTTTTATAAATCACTGACACAGAGGCACACAGGATTAGAACATAGAAGGGATGGTATGAAGATGTGAAAGTTATTTGAGCAACAGGAGTTGAGGGGCCAATCACTGTCACAATCTGACAGGCATAGGAGGAGGAGAGAGCACAGAGGAGACAGATAGCAGGCTCAGGGTGATGGAGGCATGTATGGATGACTCCGGCATCAGGGCTCAGCAGCCCTGATATATCGGAGTCAGAGTACAGGGAGGAGGGTATAGCCAGGCAGGATCAGCCAGGTATTACAGGTGCTATAGGGGGCCAAATGACACAGCACAAGCACTGTGCTGTATAACATGCTTTAAAGGGGGTTAATAAACATTTTAACAAAATGGTTCAATTTGTTTTGTATTTTATGGCTATCTAGTGTAACAAGGGTGACATTTTTAGAGCCTGCACTAACACAGACTGTGCACCAATTGCCTTTTTCTTATATTTTTCTTATCTGCGGTTTGGCATGCCAATCCATATCCTCATAGGGGTGTTCCCCACCAGCCACATTCAATTATGTTATGTATTCCGTATTCCTTCTGATCACCTCCCCTTCTGTGCATCAGCTAACACATTTAGGTTGATAAACTAAAGAAAATAGGCTATTCACTTTGCATTTTTCCCTAGACTTAGTGATTGAGGTGAGGCACTGCTGACTTTAATCATCCAACCATGTGCAAACAAAAATACTGTTGACTTTTCCTACACATGATTGAGTATTCTGATTTTTTGTAACACTTTTTTTTTACCATATTTACTAAGCTAGTGGGAAATTTTGTTGCTAAGTAAAGCATCCATTGTGACCAACTTATTTGCGTTTATTAAATCAAAAAATACTGAAAATCAACATTCATTGATACCATGATAAATAAAGTGGTTGAAAACACAAGTAGTATATTTGTTATAGGGATAAAACATGTGCGCTACTATGTGTAATTTAAAGAGGAAGTAAACCCTGTACATTTTTTAAATATAATGATCCTGGAATGTATTGGTAAGCCATACAGGTTATAAATATGACAAAAATGAGGTTGTAAAATACCTAATTTTCACTTTCACAAATTTTGTTTCTTCAGGGTATTGGCCATGCCATAGTTACTTCTGATCGATGAATCTTTTGGGGACTTCATCCGCCCTTACTTTGTTTTCCAGTCCAAGTCTAAACCAAGCCTCTATCTCAATTGCCATTACTATGGCAACCAAGCTAAGCCATTGCAAATCACTCTCTGTGATGCTCTGGTTCACTCCCCTTGTGTGACATCTTATACAGTCACAAGGGGGAGAACCAGGAAGGAGAGGATGAGAGCACAGGATCACGAGGCTTCTTTCTCTGTGCCATTTTGAATGAAAGTCAATGGCATGCAGAGGAGGCAGATGATAGTGAAATGGCACACATAGCGTACCGTTAAAGAATCTATGGAATGCGCAAGCATGGCTGGCGTCACTACAGATTGCAGGAGAGTTTCTAAGGGAACAGAATTCTGGTGCAGATTACGTAAGCATGGTGAGGAGGCAAGTGTGTCACTACTCCCATTTTATACTCTGGTTTTTGTTCTTGCTTGATGTAATCAGCTTATTTTATTAAACAAGTTTATTTTATCTGCCAATATTGCACACTATGGTTGGTCTTTGTTTGCTCTGAGTGCCATTCACACAAGGAGCATTTATCCTTTAGAGCAAGCCTTTTTTCTATATATGGAATTATCCATTGGTGTTGAGCCCATGATGTGTTTATGCTAAGATTCCATGCATCATTTTGTCTTTGCTTGGGACCTGAATGTCTTCACACATCCAATAGCAGGATTCCCCATTTGCTGTCTGATGAGTCTTGTTTGACCTTTTGGTCATTGTTGGAGGTGAGCGGCCAATCTATACATTTTACAGTCAATGTTGGATTGATGCTTTGTTTTCCTCCTATCAAGCTATTTTTTATGAGATACTCATCTCTATATAAACTGACTCCCACCATTAGGCTTTACTTGGACTTTTATTTAGCATTTTTAGTTTTGTTTATTTTATTTTATGACATGCTATATTAAATAAATGCACCACTCCCATTTCTCTTTTTTTGCACAAGTAATATATTTCTATCCAATTAACCATGTGCCTAGGTACCTTGGAGGGTTCAAAAAAATTCTGCATTGCAGAACTGCTTCTAAAAAATATGCAGGATAAAAAAAGGTCAAACACTTTTGGCTACAAGGAGCCTCATTATCAGGATCAAAGCAATCATGCCGAGCAGCACAGGCAGATCCCTGTCCTAAGTTTTCTTCATGCAGTTAAGAAGGACAACTTGGTTACCTCAGTCAATGAGCAGCAGTTTATGGATGAAGTTATCCTCCTGATCTCTCTCCCATCAGCAAGATCCCAGGCTTAAAATGTATGCACAGCCAAAACTTTGGGGAGATTTCCCTTCGTGTCCTGTTCCGGAGACATACCAGGAGATCCAATCTCTCCAAAGCATGGGAATATTCTCTCTTAGACAAACTTTCTGTACTGTGGCAACTCAAAAATGTTCCTGTAATAATGACAATGATCACTTGGACCTATAGTGAATGTGAAACTCCTGAGTAGGGAGATACAATAGCGAAGGAAACCAGATAGGATTTTTAACCAGTGTGTGTACAGTTTAGACCTAAAAAAGGTTTTGGCTTTACATACACTTTAAATTAAATTCTATTGTTTAGCTAATTTGAAGCCACTAATATAAGCAGAGTTGGATATTTATATTAGCTGTATCTAAAATTATATTTATTAATTGTTTCTAAATACATAGGTCAATGAAAAAAAGGGACCTTTATACATTTGCAGAATTGTGTTTGAGATACACTGCCTAAATTTTAAAACTATTTTAAGATGTTTCAGTGAATCAATTGTTATTGCATTTACATACACTATACTGTATATGCCTAGAGTTCTTCTTAAACAAAAAACATGTTAACTAAAGCAACAGGTCATACAAATCACTTGGAATGATAGTATACAAGCAGTGTCTTATTTGTTAAGGATAGCAAGTGAATGATAGTGAATGATAGTGTCGAGTTGTATTTTTTCATCAACAGATCCACCATGTATCAAAAGAATTAATATAGGGGAACTAATGGAATGCTGTCTACTCCTTGTGATTTATTTTTAAAGGGAATAGTATCAGCTTTTCAAACAGAAAGTGCTTTGACTTTGCTGTCCTTGACACTATGTTTCACTTGAAAAGTACTATTTGTATCATATGTCACCTCCGGGTACATGTGTATAGTGTCAACGCAGGAGTTAATTTAAAAGTTTCTGCAAGAAATATTGAGGCATATGACAATATATGAGTCCAGAATTGCCTTTCTGCTTGTTGCGTAATATATCACTTTATACCTTTACGGATATTGAACCTTTCACTGAGGAAAAAAAAATAGCCATGTTTGTCATCTGCTTCCTGTCACCTCAAACTTTTTTCAAATACACTTTATATATTTTTATATACTTTTATTGGGAGGACATGGACTGGCTTAGAAATCTGTAAGCTTGTAAAATAAATAAATATATATATATATATATATATATATATATATATATATATATATATATACATATATACTAGTGGCTATTTATTATTGTTCAAATAGCCATTTGGAAATATCTGGGGATTTTTACTTATTGACTTTCCTTCAACATTTTCAGTTACTAAAGATGATGCATCACCTTGACTTTTACAATAGTGATGTATTAAAATAATATATAATGTAGAAGTGTGTAATGAAAGTATATAATGATTTTTAGATGTTGATGTATGCTGGGTTGAGTGTGTCCTTTGCGTGCTGGTAATTGTTGTGCCCACATGTTCTATTGGAATTATTTTAGGTGCTATGATAGAAAATATGGTGGTTCCCAGGAAAAGGACATTGACTTAAAGTGTCTAAACCCAAAACCAAAAATATTATTTATTGTAGCTCACCAGTCTTTAGATGTGGTGCTTGCTTTTATTTTTTTAAGCATTTTTTTCCCTTTGTTTTCTGTGATTCTGCCAAAACCACACTTTCTCTCATGGTATAACAATGCTCACTCATCTTATCAAATCAGGCAACAGACACAGGATAGGCTATAGGACTCCACCTCTCTTCTCTGTAACATAGAGTGACATGGTTCATAATTTCTAAGAAAGAATTGAGAACAACTTAACTAATAACTTTCTGTACTCTATTTGTCTGGTGAATGTTATCAGCTCACAGGATTTCTGGCAGAATCAACAAGTATTTTTTGTACTGAAAAAAAATAAATGTGTTCATTGTTAAGCGTTATACTATACTTTTAGATATGAAATTGATTATTGTATCTGCTCAACACTATTTTTCACATAGTTACTGACTGGTTAATCTGATCAGACATCCTGTTAAAAATCTTTATTGTGGAGCTTTGAGAATCATCTGCCACTGGTGGTCAAGTTATATGGTTATAGGGCTCTTAACCTCCCTGGCAGTATGATTATTTTGGATTTTAGGTGCTGAAAGCGGTACCATTATTTTGCATGGAAATTTGGCATTTTATATTGTAGGCCTGCAATTCTTAGGAATAACTCATCCCGGGTATGATATTAGTTTGAAACACAAAATCATAAATTATAATATAATAAATAACTATAAATAATTATAACAAATAATAATAATAAAAAATATTCAATAATGTAATCAAATCAAAAACACTGAAATTTGCTCAGTTGCAGAATTGTCGCTGTCATTAGATTTAGTGTTTGATGGCAAATTTTCCCAGAAAACGCTATCGCTCAATTCTGCAAGTGATTATAATTTATTATCGCTGTTTTCAAGCTGGTTTATAACCACTTTTGATATAAAAGGACACTCTTTTGGTTGCTATGGACAATCTCCAAATTCCAGGCAGAAAAAACTGTATTTATAATATAAAACTACATGCAGGGCACTGGACAGACCACTAGGGACAAAGGGGGTGTGTCATTTTTTATACAGTACTGCAATCTGTAAGATTACAGTACTGTATTTGTATTGTGTGTTTTTACTTTTTTGAATTTGGCGCCGATCTCCGCTCCTGTGCGTCGCAACGTCGCAGGGAACGGAGCTCAGAGGCACTCGGGCACTGTGTGAATCGAGCGGAGGACAGCTCGAACACACAGCGGGGAGGACATTGCAGGATCCAGGGGACAAGGTAAGTAACTCTCCCTGTATCCTGCAATGTGATCCCGAGTCTGGCTCGATGTTACCGCTTATGGTACTGAAATTCCACCCCGAGCCAGACCAAATCCACTTTGCACTGCAAGTGCACTTGGAAGTAAAGTTGCTGTAGATTCGAGGGGGACATGCAAGGAAAATAAAAAACAGCATTTTAGCTTGCACATGATTGGATGATAAAATCAGCAGAGCTTCCCCTCATTTCAGCTCTACCCATTAGATTTAGGGCAACTGCACTTCCAACTGTACTTGCAGTGCAAAGAGGATTTGCCTTTCATAAATAACCCCCCATGTGCTGTGACCTGTGCTGGTCTGCACAGATCAATGGAGGCTCACAACTATGGAACATGGAAAACAATTGTTTTTTATGTGCCCTAATCACAACACAAGGTGCCCTTTGGTTATTTGCCTGTGTTAAAGTGAAATGAGGACAGGCAGCACTTTCTGCAACTAGCCAGACCTCCCCTCCTATCATGATACTGCAACTCTGCTGCAGTGCTTAGAAATTAATTAAATGTCACCTGTGACCTTTCTATAAAGTAAAAAAAAAAAAAAGATAAAAGGGTCAACAGTCAACAGTACCAATATAAGCACCACCCCTCCCAACCGAAATACAAAAACACCAGCCCACACCCTAAATCAGCTCAGTATAAGTGTGTGAACTGGTGTGAATGAGTGTCTGAAAAGCCTGAACATGTTTTGATTTAATTGTAGAAGGGGTTACAATTTTTTCTGTCTTTATCCTATTGGGGAGATTTACCTCCACTTCTTGTACCAGAGGCACAATAGAAATTAAGGGCAAATATCTCCAAAGCAATGGGATAGTTCATCTTAGAGAGTTACCATCACAACAGCTTTACCCATTTGAAGAATTTCCCTCATCTCCTATTTTGGAAACAACTAAAACAAATTGGATTTACCATCACTTTTTGTACCAGTGTCATTGACTATTAGGGCCAGTAGTGAGGGAAAATCTGCCCAGGGGTGACATAGAAAGCAATAAAAACATTACAGAGGTTCTTACCCTTTCATATTTTATCTAAACAAAACAAGTTTTACTAACAATGGCCAAAGGTAATTTGTAAACGTTGAAATGTTACTTTTTTTAAATACCAACAATGTCACACTTACCTGCTGCGTGCATTGGTTTTGCAACAAGTAGCCCCGATCCTCATAGCAAGTGTGGCTTGGCCCCATCCTCCACATTCTGCTCACTGGCTTTGAATGACAGCAGCAGGAGACAATATGTCTATGAGCCTATGAGCAGGGAGAGAACAGAGAGAGCAGCTGCTCTCATGCAAAGTGCTGGATCAAGATCAGGCTTAGGTCAATATAAGGGGAGATGGGGTGACTGTGCACAGCTATTTTTTTACCTTAATGCAGAGAATGCAGATAATATAGAGGAAATGTATTTCATTAAACCCTCAAGTATCTCTGGAGATCAACCACTGGCAAATCTTAAGCTTAAGCGTCAATGCCATTATTTTACTTAATAAATCCGAACTGAACCAGCATGCTGTTTCTTCTTGAGCACATTCACAATCCAAGTAAGTATATTTACTATATATAAGTTACGCATCACACATCGTGAAATATTCCTATATACTGGAGAACACTGGTGTTTATGCAACCCAAATACTGCTATATCATTGTCATTCAGCAGTTTGCCTTAGGTGATAGAGACATTTTAATGGGATAGGTTCCTCCAAAGTCATACTCTCCTTGAAATAGTAATTATATTGTTTGTAGAAAGGAAAGTGTCATTATTTACTACAAGAGAATGCCCAAAGATGTCTCAGTTGTGCAAAAAAAGGGTACGGGGGTAAAGTGTATCTGAACCAAAGAACAACAATGTAATATACTTGGAGCTTACCAGTTCTAATGCCGCATACACACAAGCAGAATGTCTGACAAAAAAGTCAGACGGAAGTTTTTCATTGTATATTCCGATCGTGTGTATGCCTCATCAGACTTTTTTTACTAAACTTCTGATGGACCTAGAAATAGAACATGTTTGAAATATTTCCAACGGAACCAATTCCTATCGGGAAAACCACTCATCTGTATGCTGTTCCGACAGACCAAAAATGACGCATGCTCTGAAGCAAGTACGAGAAGGAAGCTATTGGCTACTGGCTATTGAACTTCCTTTTTCTAGTCCTGTCATACGTGTTGTACGTCACAGCATTCTTAACGATCGGACTTTGGTGTGATCGTGTGCACGCAAGACAGTTTCAGCGGAACTCTGTCGGAACTCTATGGGAAAAACCTTCGGGAAAACCGGTCATGTGCACGCGGCATTAGACATTGTCTGCATTCGTTTTTATTATTTTTTTCTATGTTCACCTGGTGATTCTGTCCTTGGTTGACAAAGTTGACTCACTTTACTTTATTCTTCTTTAAGAAGAAGTGTTGCCACCCTGAAGCAGACTATAAAAAAACTACCTTTGTCCACTTCTCCATAACATAATCTGCTGGGGAGAAAGCCCAAAGAGAAACCTGGGAATGCTAATTGCTATGCTAATCGATAACACTTTGCAAAGGCAGAGAGCACATGAAGATATGAGTTTTAATAACATGTTTACAACCGTTGATATTTGAGATAAAACAAGAGGGGCCACCATACTCATAGTTGGATACATGTTGAGATAATAACATCTGCACTGTCAGTAGGCTTAAGAACCCAAATATGTTAGAAGAAGTATAAACACATATCATGGTGGTTGTGTAGCTTGTACACCAGTAGCTCGATGCGTTTCGCGGCTTTAAACCGCTCTTCAGGAGCAGATATGTAAGATATCTACAATAAGAAATATTTGGCTAGGTAAGTATACTAAGTCAGGGTAGGGGAGGATGAATAAAGCCCCCCAAAACCAATACCATTTGAGATAAAACAAGAGGGGCCACCATACTCATAGTTGGATACATATGTTGAGATAATAACATCTGCACTGTCAGTAGGCTTAAGAACCCAAATATGTTACAAGCTATACAACCACCATGATAAGTGTTTATATCTCAAATATCAATGGTTGTAAACATGTTATTATCAATTATTGCAGGTTACAAATTGGCACCATGTTATGGGTGCATTTCTGTGTACATGGAATTAATTGTATGTAAACTTGTTTTTATGCATCATTAAATCTTTATTTTCCAGCATTTTTCTAATTTTTGTCATCCTGAGCTTTTTTGCACCACAGCTGCTTCTTGCCGCGGTGACGCTTTTGTTCTCAAATGATAGGGATGGAGGCACATGACTCTACCCAGCCATGGCTTCACTCAAAGTCCCAATTTCCCCAATCCCCTCTTTTTTAACACCTTAAACAGTATTATTAAACACTGTTTTATTTGGATAGTAACTTATATTATATTATTAATTATTATTATTATTTTATTGCTGTTCATGAAACCCTGATATTTATACATATGCCCCCTAACAAAGTAAAACCAGGTGGTTACACTTATTACTGTTAAGAAATACAGTGATGTCCTAACTCCACCAAGAGCATGCTGACTGGACAGTGAAATACCTCATACATACTACTATTTTTTTTTTCATTCAACCCAGCTGGTTTAGCAAAAAAATCTGACAGCTCAGGCCGGAGCCGCTCTACTAACAATCGGATGTTAGTACAGCGATCACCCCTGCTGTGCTATTGTGTTCTGACCATTGGCTTAGAAGGCTGATGAGGAGCTAGTCGGCAGACCTTTTTTGATCATGATCCTTTAACCTTTTTGTTGGACCAGCTGTCATGTTTACTAGGCTAAATGGCGGCAGACTGATGAAGTCAACCCTCTGTTTTTTTTCTCTTCTGTCCTCCTTCCCATATGTTCCTTCTTAATACATTTTCATATAGAACACCTGATTGGCTCGAAGTCCTAAACTTTACCCTCCCAATTTTAGCACTGCGGCATAGAGGAATGAAATAGTCTGATATCAAGTCAAACTTAAGTACGTACTTAAGTTAGAGAGAAACAAAAAAAAAGTTGTACTAATGCATTCAGCACAGGGGCTATTTTTATTTACTTTCTGTGCTTATTTATGTCTACAAATGTGAAAACAATCCTAAAATCACTACCTTGCCAATCACAAACAACATATTTTTAAATTATTGCCTTAACATGGATTACCAATGAAGAAAAAAATCTAAATCCCCCAATTGATATGGGTCTTTCTATGTAGTAACAGCTTCCAAATAAAAGTTTCATTCATGCCCTTCTGTCATTTACAGTGTCTGGTGGACTGTATTCCAACAGCAAAAAAATATATATATTTTTTTACTCAGGGTTGTCCTGCAACACAATTTTCCAACATGCATTGGCCATTCAGGGTTCGGTTTTCAGTTTTTCAGAGAAAACCCAGAGCTCTTAGCATTTAAAGTTAGTTTTACTTGTTTTATCAACAACAACATATATCATAGTTTTAAGGCAAAGCTATGTTTTGATTTTGGATATGTTGAATGTTTTATGTAACGTATACTTTCAATGCAGGTACAGCCACATACACTATGTGGCAAAAGGTATGTGGACATATCTCCAAATGACTCAGTTCAGGTGTCCAGTGAAAGGAATTATTAATGTGACAGTATACAAAGACATTGTATTGACATTTGTGCATTTCCCGCCTAGTGGCAAAAGTTTGATGAAAGCCTTATTCTTTTCCAGCATTTACAAAGCCTGGTAAATTGTTTGATGAGTTTGGTGTGGAGGAACTTGAGTGGCACCTCAGCCCTACTGAACACCTTTGAGATGAATTCAAATGCCCACTACAAGCCAATGTCAGTAGCTGGCCTCAAAAATACACCACACTAAATAATCGTGTGAAAATCCTTTGCAAAAGAGTGAAGGCCATTATAGCTTCAAAGGGAGAAAAAAATCAAGTTTTATGAATGGTCTAACATCGCATATAGGTGTCATGGTTATGGGATGCACATTTTTGGCCATATAGTGTAGCACTGTCTGTGCTTTTCAAAAAAAAAAAAAGACCTCAAAGGGGTTGTAAAGGTAAATGTTTTTTCACCTTAATGCATTCTATGCATTAAGGTGAAAAAACATCTGACACTGCCTGCGCCCCCAGCCCCCCCCCCCCGTTTTACTTACCCGACCCCTCGAAAATCCCGCGCTCAGCCCCGCCGTCCTCTTCACCACTCAGCCTGGCCGCTGATTGGCTGGAGTGGATGGATGGAAAGCAGCGCAGCCATTGGCTCATGCTGCTGTCAATCGCATCCACTGACGCGGAGCACCGGGGGGCGGGCCCGTGTGATACAGCGAGCGGCTATAGCCGACTGCTGTATCACGGGAGCGCGTCCGCAGGTGCTTCTTACCATGCGAGGGAGCTTGCATGAACGTGAGAAGTACCTGCGGGAGGAAGCAGAGACAGCCGCCGAAGGACCCCAGAAGAGCAGGTTTGGGACCACTCTGTGCAAAGCAAGCTGCACAGTGGAGGTAAGTATAACATGTTTGTTATTTAAAAAAAACAAAAAACTTACTTTACAATCCCTTTAAGTAACACTAGAATAGTGGCTAAATAAAATATTGGTGCAAAAAAATATAAAATAATCTAGTAAAAAAATGTTATCTCTTATCATGATTTGGCATTGTCCTCTGACTTTGGTACCTTTCATGTGTCATCAAATGAAACCCCTATTCAGATTACATTAAGTTATGTAAAACTTTAGATAATTAGCAATAATTATTTTCTTGTGTTTTGCCTTGTTCTTTGGCAAATTTATTGTTACAGTCCATGTTTAATGATAAAACAAAGGTAACCTTGAAAAGATTTCTTTTTTTTTTTACTTTGGCAAGTCTAATTGTAATTTATGTCATTCGGTGCAGCAGTTCATTATGTAAATGTAACGTACACTAAAAACTGTCAAGGAAAAAAAATCTATAAACAATGAACAAGTGCCCTCCAGGAACTTTCCTCCACTGCCAGCTGTTGTGTCAGTCACTGTGCAACCTGGTGGGGCGAGACTCTGTCACAGAGGCTCAACCTTTCTAACAGTTTTCTATGCAAAATAGCTGAGCTCAAGCAGCCTGCTGAGCAATTGTTGGCATTTGCATTAAAGATTAGAAGTTATACCATTCTCATTGTTCTCTGTGTATCATAGGCTTACAAATTTGAATTGTAAACACTTGTTATTTCAGAAACAAAGATCTTAATATATTTCTGAGACTGCAGACTAAGGATCCTAAGCTGCACCAACCCTTTAGAATGTTGACATCCCCACAAACACACTGAGCAGGGGTACATTACTATGGTATGCATGGATTGTTGGACTGCTAGAAAAGTTTAGATTCCCCTGCATATGCCTAAACTTTGTACTCTCATTTCAATCTCTTACCTAGGCAAAAGTCTGGAGCCCAACGGATGTTCAGGAACCAATTATCACATTCATGCTCCAGTAGTAAACCAGGAGTAACCTGCCTGTCGGTTCACAAGGGAAGATGCACTTGCAGGCAGTTGGTGTCTGAGGCATGACGGTTCAGACATTTCAAATGGGATGGCTTCCCTGTGCGCATTTCAATCCTTATAAAAGTCAATCAAAGAGATTTAGGTGGTAAAGCTGCTATCTTACTTAGAGCCTCATTCCACCTTGATCCTTCCCTGCATTGGCAATCCAAACAATGCTGCTGTTTTCCTTCTGTTCCAATGAAGCGAACTAGGGTGTGTGCATATCAACATTTTACCTGAAAATCAAATATAAAGTAAATTTTATGAGGATACAATTTAGTTGTCCATGTGCAATTGGTGCGCCGGCATACACACATAAGCCTTACTTAAATATCTATCCTAAACTATAATTAAAGACAAAAGAGAGCTGTAACACAAATGCACAAGACAATATACATGTAAAAAATAATAATTCAGCTCAACATATCAGGCAACATATAAAGAAGTTCATGTCTAAGTGGCCTTGTGAGTTTGTTTTTTGTGGATTATTGTTGGATCCTATAGAATTTTGATAGTATTGTTAGAAGACCTGGGATTTTTCTTTTACAAGAACCACTTCAGCCCCGAAAGAATTTACCCCCTTCCTGACCAGAGCACTTTTTGCGATTCTGCACTGCGTCGCTTTAACTGACAATTGCGCAGTTGTGCGACAACTGCCTGTACATGCTCTTCTGCCACAGTATATCTGCGTGAGGAGGTCGGGCAGTGGTTAAAATGTATTTACATTAAATAATAATGGCTAATAGCAAAAGAAGTATGGTTTATTATTTGAAAATGTTTACACTGTATATAGATATGTATTTATATTTTTATCTATCTATCTATCTATCTATCTATCTATCTATCTATCTATCTATCTATATATATATATATATATATATATATATCTATCTATCTATCTATCTATCTATCTATCTATCTATCTATATATATATATATATATATATATATATATATATATATATATATATATATATATATATATATATATATATATACACTGTATATACATGTTGTCAATATAGAGATGAATGGTAGAATTTTGCATGGCTATGCATCTCATATACAGATTTTGCACTGCAAACTGTACAGATTGTAAATTATTGCAATATGACATTTAGGAGAATTGTTATTAGCATCATCTTTATGCCATTAGATCACTGAAGCATTGCTTTAAATTATGTTTCAAGGTATAGCATCCTTGACCAGGGAATTATTCCTGAGCAGCAAGATACACTTCCTTGTTCAATATCTCATGCAGCTCTCAAAAGACAAATAAATCCAGGGTTTGTATTGGAGACAGTGATGTTAGCTTCCTAGCTGCTGATTTCATATTGATTTTGGTATTGCCTCCCCAGCTGTGGTTGCATCTGTCATCTTTCAGCAATACAACCAAAAATTTTGAAAAACCCATGTTCAGTTCAGGTAAAATTTAAGTTTTCCCACATTTTTTATCCATTGTATAATATCTTGACCCTTACAATGTCAACATTATGTATTAATAAAACCATTTTATTTTTTTAAAATATTACCACTCTATCTCTGTTCCGATTTCAAAGTGCGCCTCTAAAGTTTATATGTACCACCCATTTCCACTGTTAGGTTGGTCTCTTTTCGGTTCCATTTTCCGATAAGGCCTATGGCACCTCTCTACCTCTGTGGGCCTTAGTAGACATTACTATACTTCACACAATGCTAGATTGATGCTCTGTCAGAGAGTTTTCATAAAATTAGGATGCTTCCCTCTTGAAACTGGCGGTGGGAATCACAGACACCAACACATACCATTGTTATTGGAGGTCCTTATCTAGTTCAAATTTGCTCCTTCTTCTGGACCTTCATCCAAAGCCTGTTGGTGAGGACATTTCCACCTGTAGTACATATCATACACAGGTGAGAAAATGGCTATATTTTACAGTGTAATGTGTGTGCATGTACTACTAGCATACCCCTCAACCATTCTGGATCCCACAGGACTAACATTATATGGTGTGCAAACATTTTAATTATGATTTCCTGCGTGACAGTGCATTCTGCCATTAAAATCTCTCGTCAAAGTCATTAGCATGGGACACAGGAGTATTGAATGTTCAAGCAAGTAAATTAACTGAACAATAGGGTAAAAACACTCTAAAAGATCTGTAAAAGATCAATGACTAGGAGTACCTTAAAGGATATGTAAAGGTGTGTGTTTTAGAAAAAACAAAAAACAAACATGTCTTACTGTGTGGCCTGATCCTCCTCTTTTGGGGTCTCTCAGCAGCACCCCTGGCTTCTCCTCTTTTTGAGTGTCTCATTGGAGAGCCACGCTCCCTCAAGGCACTCATTCAGGTGTGCTCCTGTGTCCTGCTGCTGCATCCATTGACACAGACAGAAGGATTTGGACCCTCCCCCCTGGCTCCCATGTCATTGGATTTGATTGACAACAGCAAGAGCCAATGGCTGCGCTGCTATCAATTTATCCAATCAGGGCACGAGACACCGGCTGGTGTGCTTGTCCCTGTCATTGGAAAGACCGAGTTCAGATAAGTAAAAGGGGGGGTGGGGGACTCTAGGGGGCTGCCGCATCTCAGGAGGTTTTTCACCTTAATGCATAGAATGAATTAAGATGAAAAACCTTGAGGGTTTACAACCCCTTTAATTAGACTTGTGCAGAACGTGAAATATTTGTTTCAATTAGGATAGATTAGATATGTTACTAATTTAATTTTGCTGGTTCATTTTGGAATTTGTTTTGTTTTGTTTCATTTAGTTTTCTAACAAATTCCAAATGTTTGGAATGATTAGAATTTGGATCGATCAAAAAATGATTGATTGATTTGAATTCTGTGTGAAGATTAAGTGGTTGTTAAGCAGCGTCTTAACATTACATCACATCAACTGTCAGCAGGCTTCCCCACTGACAGTAGAAATGTAAAAAAAGAATGGTGGTAATGCAAAATTCAGAAAAAAAATGGTGTGGCCCTTTGGGTCTGGTATGGATTTTAAGGGGAACCCCAACCCAATTTTTTTTAGAATGGCACGGTGCCCCCAAAATCCCTACAAGAGCCTTATCCAAGCATGCAGCAAAGTAGTAAGGAAAGAGGGGAGCACGCACTCCCTCCTGAACCATACCAGGCCACGTGTCCTCAACATGGGGGTGCTTTGAGGCAGAGGGGCTCTGCCTCACCCACACTAAAGCACATTGTCCTCAAATGAATGGGGACAAGGACCTCTTCTGCACAACCCTGGGCAGTGGTTGTGGGAGTTTGTGGGCGAGGAGCTTAACAGAATTATATATATATCATAATTTCTGGGGATCGGCGTATAACATGCACCCACGATTTCCCCCTGCTTTTAAGGGGAAAAAAGTGCGTGTTATACGCAGATAAATACGGTATATATATATATATATATATATATATATATATATATATATATATATATATATATATACTCTGGAGAATAAAATGGCGGTCATTGCAATATTTTATGTAACACGATATTTGCGCAGCAGTCTTTCAAATGCAACTTCACTGAATTTAAAAAAAAATAAAGAGTAAAGTTTGCACAGTGTTTTTGTATCTTGTAAAAGATGACGTTATGCAGAGTATATAGATACCTAACATGTTATGGTTTAAAATTGCACGTACTCATGGAATGGCGACAAAATACAGTACTTAAAAATCTCCATAGGCGACACTTTAAAAGCATTTTGACAGTTACCAGTATACAGTTACAGAGGAGGTCTTTTGCTAGAATTAGATCTCTTACTCTGGCGATCGTGGTGATGCCTCACATGTGTGACTTGAACACCATGACTTACATATACATTTTATTTGGTGCGCAAGCACGCGGGGATAGGGGTACTTTAAAATTATTTTATTTTCCTTAATTTTTTTTTACTAAAAAATCTGATCACTTTTATTGCTATCACAAGGAATGTAAACATCCCTCATGACAATAATAGGTGGTGACAGGTACTCTTTTTCGAGGGATCTGGGGCCCAAAAGACCCCAAATCCCTCCATTGCACCTCAAAACACCAAACACTGCATTTTGGAATACTTTCGATTTTTTAAAATCTGCACCATTGGCAGCCAAGTAACTATATCAGAGACCCAATTAAAGCTGATTCCAGCTCTGTCTGGGACTCTGGTCAGTCAGCAGACATGCCAGCTGGTCACTTACCCTGTTTCCCCCGAAAATAAGACCTATCGTGATTGTCGGTGATGGCTGCATTGTAAGCCCTACCCCCAAATAAGCCCTACCCTGTTTCCCCAAAAAATAAGCCCTACCTTGAAAATAAGATCTACAAGGACTTTAACTAGGGCTTATTTGGGGGGTAGGGCTTATATTGCAGCCATCACTGACAATCACGCTAGGTCTTAGGAAACAGGGTAAGTCAGGAGACCCAGGCAGAGCAGAAGCGGAAGTGGGGGATGTGCCACATCGGTTCTTATCACCAGAAAGCCGACTGCCAACTCTAAAATCAGTACCTGGGTGAAGCCTGCAGTTGCAAGCTTCACGCTGGTACAACCACTTCCTCAAAACGACATACAAGTATGTTGTTTCCCATGAAGTGGTTAAAATACATACTGTATGTAGATGGCTTCTGCAGAGGATAATAAGCATACCTTGCTGCAAGTTGGATCCTACACACAGTGCTGGATTTTGGAGTGTAGCGGGGATGAGATGTGGTTACAGCAGTGGAGGGCTCCAGTCACATCCCCCTACCCCTTCCTTCTCTTCACCTTCTCTAATTTTTTTCCAAATCAGATCCTTGCTCTAAAAGTAATTAGCATCCATTATTGTCTGAAAGCATAATGCGTATCTAAGCCCAACAAAAAATATGATTTATTAATAGGTTACCGGTCCTGAGATGTGTAGTAGATACTTCATTGTCCTGGGTTGGCAGCCTTCACTTATTTTACATCTAGTGAAAAGCAGTACTGTCACCCTAGGTTACTCACTGCAGTTTTTGACTGCAGGTTGATGTAATGATGCCTGCAGCCTAAGCTTGCATCCATAGACTAAATCTAAAAAGGATATCATCCC
Organism: Lithobates pipiens; assembly: GCF_037356315.1. Taxonomy (NCBI): domain Eukaryota; kingdom Metazoa; phylum Chordata; class Amphibia; order Anura; family Ranidae; genus Lithobates; species Lithobates pipiens. The sequence goes on from NW_027507748.1 coordinate 172,420,204, forward strand.
CACATCCCCCTATTGTTAGGGAATGTGGATCCCCCAACATAGGAAGATGAAACTGCCTGGAGAAGAAATTACAGAGGGGTGAGTAAAAAATTATAACTGATAAAGTAAAGTTGCTGATACAGTACATCAGTAATAATACATCTTTGCCTAGGGTTTTCTTATACCCAATGCTATTGCAGTTCTAATGCAACCACTGATTCAGAGTGATGTGAGTCTTCTCCCCCTTTCATTCTTGTAAAGTACAATAGGATCACATCCCTTGTTATTAGCTCTCTGGTTTTTCACACAGTGCATCCCTGTGGCCAGGACTTCCCATTTAATCTAACATTACATAAACAAGGTATGTTAATTAGACAATTCACAGAGAGCTCATTAAAAAAGGCACAATGTTCATACATTGCACACTTTTTATGCCAACACAGTTTAACATATGATTATTTTTATATGTATCCATTCCAGTGAATGCCACTAGTTTAGCAGCAAGACTGCTGGTATTCTAATCACTTTCCCTAATCTTATTTTGAAAAGGTGGCCTGTAATGACCAATGTAACAGTTCATTGACCTGTGCAGTCTAAAGCTCTTGACATAGTTCTAAAGCAAAGTAGGGCACTAATTGTCTTGTACTGCATTGAATGGAAAAGAGTGTGCAATAGAGGTGATTATTTTTATAATAAACTTTAATAAACCTCCCGCTGGTGTTTTTAAATTAGACTATAGCTAAGGGCATGATTTTAATTAAGAAAATGCTTCACAGCTAGTATGCTGTATCGTTCTCTTCCCAGGGTGGATAGGAAACAAAATATTTTGTTTGTCTTTGTCTAAGTAGCCAGAAAAAGAGACAATATCTTATCTGAATGGAAGGGAAAGCCTATTCAACAAAGTACAGCATGCAGGGGTGTTTATTTGTGCTTTTGTTTGACAATTAAACTGAGACTAAACTTCAGAACTTAGTAGGTTTTGTATTCTCACAATGGCTAGGAAGAAAATTCAAATACTGGTTGGAAAAATGGTCATGTCATGACAACACCCATGCAAGCATTCACTTTTTTTCTGCACACAATCAGCAGCTGGAATCTTACTGGTTGCATTGAACAGTTGCTTGTGCCCTTAGCACAATATGTCCTTGCTCCAAGGATGTTCTACTCTTACAGCAGAATGGTTGCCAATGGTTGGTATCCAAGGGTCCTCTCCCCCCTCTCCCTGCAGGAGCAGTGGGTAGTCTACAATAATCTGACAGATATCTGTGTCTCTTTTGTGTCTCAGTGATGGAGGTACAGAAAGTGAAAAAAAAGAACACCAGGACTTTAGTAGTATTAAACCCTCAGCATTTTTTAACACATTAAACAAACAATAAACATTTCACACTTATTTTTTTTACCCTTTATAACTTTCAGTCCTGGGGGCTCCTGCTCTTTCAGAGATGCTTTCATGAGTTTTATGTGTCTGGTCTTAAAAAAAGTTAACAGTGGACAGCACAGCCTGGAGTCAGCTTTTTTATTTTGTTTATTAAATGCCATCCTGGGCTAATGGGCTGTGTTTTTCTATTATTGAACACAGTGTAGGGGAAAACAACTCCATAGGACCCAACATGAAACAGGAAATCAAGGGTAACATCCATGGCACCAATTTAAACAGGAACATAGCTAAGGAGTAAACAATAAATAAGCTGAATATTTAGTAAGCAATTAAGTCAGTTGCTGGAATTCCTTTTTTTAAATGAGGGTGTAATATACCTTTAAGCCCTTGTACACACGGTCGGACATTTCGACAACCAAATCAGTTGGATTTTGTGTGACGGATTTTGTCCGAAATTGGTGTTGCATACACACAGTCGGACGAAGTTGTCGGAAAATCCAATTGTTCGTAACATGATGAAGTTTTTTTCGTTACGACGGGACTATGTTCAGGCTAGTAGCCAATAGCTTTGGTCTAGGAATTTGATCTGAGCATGCGTGGCACTTTGTCCAATCGGAATTCTCTACAAACGACAGACAAAGTCCTATCAGATCATGTTGTCAGAAAATTTTATAGCCCAGCACTAAAACTTTGTCCGTCGGATATTCTGACGGAAACAGTCCGATGGAGCCCACACATAGTCGGATTATTCGACAACACGGACCGATCGGACATTTTCCGTCGGAATGTTTGACCGTGTGTACAAGGGCTAAGACCTAAGAAAGACACAATTATATACTTTTAACACATAGCGAACATGTATTTGCAAAACTACCCCTGCAGGGGTACACCAGAAGATCACATGCACCACAGGAAATGTTCAGTGAGGATGCTCAGCTTTCATTCTAATTCAATAACTTCAGTACTTTCTGAAGTCAGTAATGGAGGCCCCTATATTTCTTACAGTGCAGGTTTCTTTTAAGTGAAAGATAAGTTTTAAGAAGCCAGCACGTAATAAATGTGAGTCTCCAGTGAAGGAATAAGTAATTATCCTTGAAAATGACCTCTCCTTTATTTCCATACCAATAACATTTGGCAGAGAATCAGTAGGTAAAACAAAAGCATTTACATTAGGCATTCTTTGTCACTATGGTTTTTGAACTTTGCCGAGCATTTCTATTCCCTTACTGCAATCTTTTACCCATGGCTCATAGACTAAATAGACATTTTAATTTTAAAATTAAAAATGAATGGTAATAGCATGGCTAGATTTTCATTTAATAAGCTAAATTGAATTTGTGACTGTTGTAACTTTAAACTTCCAAGCTTTGTGGTATCATTTTTAAGCCTAATTTTGTTTTAATTCTGTTTACTAGAATATAATATCTCTAATTGTATCATTTTTTTTTTTTTACAAAGGACAAGGTATAGTGTAACAGAGACCTTGATTGTACTTTTCTGTTTAGAATAAGAAAAATAATTAAGGGCTACTGAACTTAAAGCATAAAGAATATTTTATATAAAGCCTATTAAAAAATGTTTACAATTACGATAACTATTTAGAAATTGTACATGCTCTTTAGAACTTAAAGGAATAATAAATGCAAAGGGAAAAATTATAATATGTAAATTGGTATAGCTAACATTTACAGTTAGCTCTAGGGGTAGCTATCAAGCGGGGTGCAATTTGGTACCAAATTGGCAGTGTTACTTTCTACTAGTGAGAAACTATACATTGCACATAGTCCAACAGACTTTCTAGTTCTCTGGTAGGAATGTGAGGCAACTGATAAAAAAATCTTTATCCATAATATAAAATAAGAAAGAAAGACAATGTGCAGTGTCTACAAGCAGTGAGAAAATGTTATTTATCATGGTTTATAATAATGATCAATGTTCTATACATACAGTAGAGCACATTGACTGACCTGTAGTGCTTTTTGTAATACTTGTGTGGTTACAATATCTTGACTGTCCCTTCCCAGTGAGCCCTTCCTTGGCTCAGATTGAGTGGTATACTGAACAGCTGAGCTACTCTTTCTGCTCCTAATGATGCTTGTTCTTGTACCGTATGTGGGTTACAGATCAGAAAAGCAATCTTAAAATTTTAATTTTAATCTTCAGACGCTTTTTCCCCAGGCGTCTTAGCTTTTTCATCTCAGATTAAAACCCCTGTACAATCCATCCTGCATAAAAGACACTCCTTGTCGTCATCCTCCAGGAGATGCTTGCATGCTTGTACCCAAAGGCCACACACATCAACATCATTACTCCTGCACCCAGTCTGACAGGGATAACATGTTAACAAATGTGGGAAGCAGTTTGAAATGGGAAACAATTTTAGCTTGAAGTAACTTTACCGCCATTAAAGAAAAACAAAAAACAAGAAAAAGAATGCATATAAAGTAAAGAATACCTATATCTTTAGTATGCACCACACCTGGGGTGGATGCCTGATTCCTCACTGTACATTATAGTTCCTTCCATTAGTTTCTATATCATTACTGTGACCTGTAATGAGGTAGGGGCCAACAGATGAACATGCAGAATAGGATCAGACACACCCTTCAAGACCAGCATCAAGGATAGTGGAACAGAAAAGACTGCATCTTTTTTATATAACAGGCCTGCTTTTTATTTCTTTTTAAAGAAACATTCTTTTGAAGTTGTAGCAAACTCCAATCACTATTGTAGAATGCATTTTTCTGTGTAGATGAATGGCAGTGAAGCTAAGTGCATACACTGAGTTTACCCTGCTTGATGAAGCTCCTGCAGTCATTGGTAATGAAGTTGCTCAAAAGTATCAGTAATGTGCCTCATATAAATACTGTATATCTGTAGACTTGACAGTTTCTCAATCCAGCCATGAGTTGATCCTTTTTTTTTATAGAACACCCCTGATCCCACTAGTTGCTCTTTATCTACAAGAACAATTGATATTTAATTGTTCCACCAAGAGATAACCTCAGTCTTTTCATATTTCCAATGTATTTTGATCTTTTGTTTTTAGTATGCACATATACTTCCTTTAACATTGACATCCAATATGTGGTTCCTTTTAGGAAACAATATAGAGGTTGTTTGCCCTCTAGCTTATCTGTTATAGATCAGTCGGGGACCTGATGATATCTGATGTTGGATTATGTATTCTTGCTGGATGTATTTTATTTTATTTTCTGTTATGTACAAGATTGTGCTTACTATCTTTTCAATAAAAAATGTAATGGAGAAAAAAACAACAACAATTGATTATGCTGAATAGAAAACTTCCCTGATTTTGCCATTTTTGACTTTTATGACAAGATGCAATAACAACAACCACCGGGACCTCATTGCCTCACCCCTCCTATAGCCAATAATGATAATGAGAATGTGCCACTTAAAACATTCTTTCTCATGGTACCACTTGATTGTTTAAGGTGCATTGGTGGCTTAAAATCTAGGTAAAGGATGAGTTAACCATAATATTTTAAATTATGCATGAGGTTGTCTGAATTACACACAAACCCGGTTTAGCTGTAGAAACATACTGTATATACAGAGTATGATTAAAAACGTGGTAAAGCATTGTTGGTTTGGCCGTCTTTGGTAATAAGACAGATTTCTCTGTTGTTAACCACTTCAGCCCCGGAAGAATTTACCCCCTTCCTGACCAGAGCACTTTTAACGATTCGGCACTGCGTTGCTTTAACTGACAATTGCGTGGTCATGCAACGTGGCTCCCAAACAAAATTGACGTCTTTTTTTTCCCCACAAATAGAGCTTTCTTTTGGTGGTATTTGATTGCCCCTGCGGTTTTTATTTTTTTACTATAAACAATAAAAGTGTGACAATTTTGAAAAAAACACATTATGTTTTACTTTTTGCTATAATAAATATCCCCCAAAAATATTTATAAAAAAAAAACAAATTTTTTTCCTCAGTTTAGACCGATATGTATTCTTCTACATATTTTTGGTAAAAAAATTGCAATAAGTGATTATTGATTGGTTATTGATTGATTGGTTGATTGGTGTGCAAAAGTTTACAAAATAGGGGATAGTTGTATGGCATTTTTATTAATATTTTTTAATTTTTTTTAAATGGCGGCAATCAGCAATTTTTATCCTGACTGCGACATTATGGTGGACACATCAGACATTTTTTACACATTTTTGGGACCATTGTCATTTACACACCAATCAGTGCTATACAGATGCACTGATCCCTGTGTAAATGACACTGGTAGTGAAGGGATTAACCACTAGGGGGCAGTGTAGGGGTTAAATGTGTCCTAGAGGCTTGTTTCTAACTGTTGGGGGGGGTGGCTGTGTATGACATGTCACTGATCTCTGCACCGATCACATGGAACAGAGATCAGTGACACTGTTGCTAGGCAGAACGGGGAGATGCTTGTTTACATTAGCATCTCCCCATTCTTCCTCCCCGTGAGGCTATCTTGGGTATCCCCATGGCAATTGAGTCTGCAGGACCTGCAACCCAGCTCATAAAACTTGCCGTGGGCGCCCACTGGCCGCCTCTTAAAGGGCAACGTACAGGTACGTGATTCTGCCTGTATGAGCCCTTCTGCCGATGTATATCAGCATGAGGTGGTCGGCAATCGGTAATAAAGTCTCTTTTAACATGGTGATCTCTTATGATGTATTATAACTATGAGCAAAAAATAAATAAAAATATAAATAGATGATGCAGTCCATAAATAGCATTAACACAGCTGTCCACCTGTAACATATTTTTCTTCCCCATTGAGTCTGCAAGTAAGTCTGTTATTTTTCAACCTCCATTAGCAGACCAAGTGTGCCAGCAAAAGTGACAGTTAAGGCCCGTACACACGATCAGACTTTTTGACAACAAACATGCAAATTAGCTGTTTTTTCTGACCGTGTGTACGCTCCATTGGACAAACTTTTTTGGTTTTCATTGGACTTTTGTTGGCTGTGCTAAAGGACAAACTTTCTGGCAACAAAAGTCTGATGGAGCAAAGTCCGATCGTGTGTACACAAAACCATCGGACTTTTGTACAAAGTACAAAAACGCATGCTCAGAACCAATGCAAAAGATCAGACAACAATTCGGAAGTTAACCAAAGCTGTTTGTTGCCTAAAAAGTCCAATTGTGTGTATGCAATACAAACTTGCGGCCAACGCCCTTTGTACAAAAATCTACGGGAAAGTTTGCACAAAGTCCGATCGTGTGTATGAGGCTTTAGAGGCAGTTAGATGATTAAGACAAACACTGAACGTGGATGCTTACAAAGTGCAGCTTTTATTTATTTAGTTCAAGCCTATACTAAAAGGCAAAAAAAAAAGGTTTCCATATCTAGTAGTCCATTTAATGCACCCTCTCCACAGATTGAAAATGCTGCTGTGCAAGGATCGCTTTGTTTCTCTTCCACAAATACAGTGGACGATTGAGTGTAGCCACTTTAAAATGTGAACTGTGTTAGTAGCAGGATCCCCAGGTCAAAATAAAGAAAAATAGTCTAAAAGTGAAAACTACTGCAGACACCACCTCTAAGGATTGGTAAACTGCAATATCTTAAATGTTTGGGTTTATATATACTTTAATAGTCTTTATAAAATTGTCACTTGGATGATGTTGTTCATCTGTTTATTCTGTACCATTTTACTGCCCCCTTTTTTTCTGCCACCTTTAAACATGCCCAGCAGGATCAGGTCTTAGGTAGCCAAACTCACTTTTTTGACAACACAGTAATGACTCTAGTTTCTTAATAGATTTTAAACATCACTCCACCTTCTCAGATTCATTTTTTGAGTTGGCTTGTGATACAATATATTTCATTGTGTTATTGTGCTATTTTTGTGGCCTTTATTTTAGCTACAGCTTGGTATTAATCTAGCATCATGCTAAATGAACAAAAAATGTGCAATCACTTATGGCATGACACCTCTATCAGTAACATGCCCATTTTCAGTTTTTATGTTTTCTCACTTCATATATGTATGGTATTGCTATTTACTGATCAAGTCTCAGAAGACGAGAACAGGTTATTTGCCTGAATGCTTGCAGAGAAATGGATTCCCCATGCAACCGTTTTCCTGATACATTTATTAGGTCAGGCACTGCAAGCTGCTCTCAACCCAAATGAAAATAAAAGAGTAGAAATATGGGATTCTTCCACAAATAGATCTCTAGGTTGCTGAGTGACACAAAGCATTTTTCAGGCACTGATAGGGCTGTGTATTGTGACTCTGGTCTGTGTCTTTTTTTTTTTTCCCTGTGTCTATATGCAATTTATTTCCAAGGAACTTAGATGGAAAACAGCGCAGTAAGCTGCATGTGGGTAAAAACTTACATGAGCAGATGGACATGGAGTCATTGTAACAATTAGCATGTGTGAGGGAACTGTATTTTGCTCATTAGGAGCCATGCCACTCAAAGGCAATCATTAATTTTGGCAGGGATTTCAGTAACTAAAGCTAAATGGTCTTTTGTTGCTGCAATAAAATCATTAGAAGAATATCACATTAGAAAAACAAAAACACATTATTTTTAAGGTAAGTGTGCCTTGTTGCTGGTTTTATACATATTCATAAGTGAATGAATTTAGTAGAACATGGCTAAATAAATGATGAAAAATAATTAAGATGTGTGTGGTGTGTATGTGTGTAGCTAATAGGAATACATCATACGCTAGCCTTACTACAGTAATTTGACTGGATGCTATAGGTTACTGCATTCAACTATGCATGATATAATGATGAAATTAATTGAAAAATAAGCAAGGATTCTGGATAGTTCCAGCATATATTGGCTTTAGTGCCATTAAAATTATTATTTTTTTTATCAAAATTTTCAAACTGGTTGTCTAAACACACACATTCTTTATTTGTAGGCTTAGACCCTGTTGTTGAAACTCTTAAAGATAAAGTAGGACAACTGCATTTTACTACTAAGCAGGGACTCATAATTCATAGGGAATATTTGACTGACTGAGATCATGTAAGTTGGGGCTAATCATTATACTAAGCCAGAGTCAGCCAGTCTCGGAACCTTTGCAAATAATATGTGTCCCTGAAACTTATTTACCCTCCTCAAAGACTCAGCCCTCCTCTTATCACCACATGTTGAAAGTGATTGAACTCACTCTGTGTTTGGCTATGTGCTAGTTTATGATGCGGTTGCATGTGAATACAAGACTAGGACCTTTAGCTAAACCAGTTCTTCCCATCCTTTATCCAGCTGTCATACACCATGATATAAAAAATGTTTGTGACATAGTATTGCATACCCCTTTTGCAATATGCATATACAGTATCTCACAAAAGTGAGTACACCACTCATATTTTTGTAAATATGTTATTATACCTTTTCATGTGACAACTCTGAAGAAATTACACTTTGCTACAATGTAAAGTAGTGAGTGTACAGCTTGTATAACAGTGTAAATTTGCTTTCCCCTCAAAATAGCTCAGCACACAGCCATTAATGTCCAAATCCCTGGCAACAAAAGTAATTGTTGTTCTACATAAGGATGGCCTGGGCTATGAGAAGATTTCCAAGACCCTGAAACTGAGCTGCAGTCTGGTGGCCAAGAACATACAGTGGCTTAACAGGACAGGTTCCACTCAGAACAGGTCAATCTATGGTTGACCAAAGAAATTGAATGCACATGCTCACCATTGTATCCAGAGATTGTCTTTTGGAAATCGACGTATGACTTCTATCAGCATTGTTACAGAGGTTGAAGGGGTGGGGTATCAGCCTGTCAGTGCTCAGACCATACACCTCCGCTGCATCAAATTGGTCTGCATGGTTGCCATCCCAAAAGGAATGACTCTTCTAAAGATAATACACAAGAAAGTCCACAAACAGTTTGCTGAAGACAAACAGACTATGGAGTGGGACATGGATTACTGTACCACTATGTCCTGTTGTCTAATGAGACCAAGATAAACTTAATTGGTTCAGATGGTACCAAGCCTGTGTGGCTGCAACCAGGTAAAGAGTACAAAGACAAGTGTGTCTTGCCTATAGTTAAGCATGGTGGTGGGATTCGTAGTCTGGGGCTGCATAAGTGCAGGCGGCACTGGGGAGCTACAGTTCATTGAGGGAACCATGAATGCCAATATGTACTGAAGCAGAGCATGATCTCCTCTCTTCAGAGACTGAGCCGCAGGGCAGTATTCCAACATAATAACAACCCCAAACATGCATCCAAGATGACCACTGCCTTGCTAAAGAAGTGGAGGGTAAAGGTGATGGACTGGCTAAGCATGTCTCCAGACCTAAACCCTATTGAGCATCTGGGGGCATCCTCAAATGGAAGGTGGAGAAGCGCAAGGTCTCTAACATCCACTAGCTCCATGATGTCATCATACAGAAGTGGAAGTGGACTCCACTGGCAACCTGTGAAGCTCTGGTTAACTCCATGCCTAAGAAGGTTAAAGTAGTGCTGGAAAATAATGGTGGCCCCACTAAATATTGACACTTTGGGCCCAATTTAGACATTTTTAATTAGGGGTGCACTCACTTTTTGTTGCCAGAGGTTTATATATTAATGGCTGTGTGTTGAGTTATTTTGAGGGGACAGCAAATTTACACTGTTATACCAGCTGTAAACTCACTACTTTACATTGCAGCAAAGTGTAATTTCTTCTGTTTTGTCACATGAAAAACATAATAAAATATTTACAAAAATGTGAGGGGTGTACTCACTTTTGTGAGATACTGTATAGTCTGTAAAAAAAAACATAGACAATAAATGAGCAAACCAATGGAGAATATACAAGATATGTTTGCTGTTCCCTCATATTCTGCAGATTACATGTGTCTTGATGCATTCTGAGGCATTGGCAACGCGTATTAATAAACCTTGATCAATGACTGTTAACTCTATTCACTCTAAATCCAAATGCATTGCAAATGATTGTCAAACTGCATTAATAGCACATGCTAATGTACAAAGGAAACAAACATACATCTGGAATGGCCCTTAGTATTTTTATTTGCAAGAAAACCATTCATTCCATTATTCATTTTTTTAAACTAACATGTGCAGTAAAGAATTTCACAATTTAAATTTCTTGATATAAACAAGCCATTCGTAAACGAATGCAGTCCTTGGGAAAATAAGTAAATTTGTCAAATATTTATATTGGCCTTGGATATCTACTAGAAGGTGTTAATAAAAGCAACTGTGAGGTATCTTTTCTTCAAACTGAATGTATATAATGTTTCCAGTCCATCACTGCAAAAAAATCCATTCTCCTTATATTATAAAATGTATATGATGAAATGTATTTTCCTTGTACAGTGTGTTGTTTACATGTAAAGAAAACAGATTTGTTGAGGGTTCCATGGAATTTTCTGTTCATTTTAGACTCTTGTACATATTCCTGCTTTCGTTCTTTTCTCCCTTTGCCTGGTAGCAGGTGCTAAAATTGGAAAGTGTGTAATATATTTCCAGAAGATAGCCAATTATACAAGAAGAAATATAGTTCAGATATTGGCCCTATCTGTTACGCAGAGAGGGTGAAGAAAGGCAAGACAAATCTAGTATGTTCACTAAATGCACAGAAAATTACATTGAGATAAACAACTCTTATTAAACTTTTCCCATCTCATAGTAAAATAATGAAACTTGTAGAAAAGTTCATTTTATCATTTTCCGAAGGTATGATTTTCATAATGTGGAATAGAAAATGGAAAATTACAGTTCAGTTTAGAAATAAGAAAACAGAGGGCATGTGTTTTGGAAGAGAAGGAACGTGCCAAAGAAAAAAAAAAAAAGATTGTGAGAATAATATAAAATACTATTTATCTTGTGCTATAACCTGCATTCTCTTTTAAATTAGAGTCTGGTACACATAGGTTGCAGAAAAATAGCATTACAAACCCAGTTGCTATTTGAGTACCAGCTTCTTATGTGTTCAACAGTGCAGTTAAATCCTTCATTATTATAGCATTTGACATGATGCAATAGGCTATTTCCTGATCTGCTGTGCTTAAGATGATGCTCCAAGTGAATTTGTGTTAATGGAAGTTGTGACGCACATCTGAGTAGTTGGTATAGCTAAGCATTTTATAATTTTTTTGTGATTGTTTAGTGAGGTTCTAGAAAGAGAACATATTACTATTTTTAATGCAGTAAACTGTATTGTGCCTATCATTGAAGGTCTCCCCTGCCTTGGAGATATGTTGCATTATTTGACTTCTTGACCACATACATACAGTATTCTGGAAGTTGACCCTGTTTTAATTATGAATAGGGAACTGCATGATCAGAATTTACCTGCTGCTTCACAGCCTAACAATACTGATACATTGGACCCCAACAACAGAAAAGGGAAAGGAAGAAAACCACTGTATTGTGCTAAAGGAGCATCAGGCATGGTTACAAGGTGCCTTACAGATCTTCGTTGTATCACTTTGGCTGTGTGATATGGCTACACAGAAACACATTTTTGCAAAAAAGTGCCTATTCCTACAGCCATGATACTTCTGAAAGGGTCAAATTCCTTCATAAGTGACCAGTGTCACGTGGTCTCTGCTCAAAGGTCTTGGGAGAGTGATGCTCTTGCAGAGTCAGCTAATCAGTGGCACTGCCTGAGCACAGACCAAGCCACCATAGACTAAAATAAGACCAATGTTTCTAAACAAAGGTTTGCTATATTTGGTTGTTACCATTGGTACAGTACAGGAAAATTAATGTAAGACTATGTATCTACTTTATGTACAATAAGAAAGGGCAAGAAGGTTTTGTAATATAAAATGTATTTATTTACATTGTGGTTTGTGGTCACCCAGTAGATTGTTGACAATATCCATAATGGATGCTCACTACTTTAGAATAGAAGAGCCGTACGTCTCAAGTGTTCAGGATGAAGGTTGTCTTAGTAGAGTATATAATTTGTGTCAAAATAGTGGCTTTGGGGACACTTTCTAATTACAGTGCCTCTGCTACAAATGCCATATACTGCAATTGTGCAATTGGCAATTAGCTCTCACGGGAATCGTGAGCAGTTGGGTTTCAGTACTAAATCCAATGGTCAATAATAAGTGCTGTTAGTAGCAATATTAGGTCTTCAAACTCCAGTTTGCAGATCCTTACAACTACATTATCTCTATATAAATATATCATCAACTAAAAATGCTGATTTATGTAAAAGAAAATGTAATGCCAACAATATTCCAACCTAACAGGCTGATACTATCAGGTAGTGGCAGCCCCCTTCCTATTCAGGTTTCTCTGTATTTTATCCATAGTGCAAACCTACCTCCTTTTGTCATAGGTAAGGCCAACAATGCCTCCACACACTGGATCTCCCCACAGCTAGGCAGTTTACAACACTTCCGTGAATATTTTACTAACTAATATCTAAATTGGCAGGCGTTGAATAGCCTCCGGACGTAAAAACACCTAAAACATGAGGACACAACGTATTCCTTAAATGTTCAGAATTTTTAAATAACCATATATAAATAAATATAACAGGGCATGTGGGCAATATAGATAATGATGGCATTAGCAATCTACCAAAATTGTTACTGAGATCATACTCAGGCAGATCTACTTTTATTATAGGCATTTCTCAGCTACACATTCCTTTCATGGGCATAAACTCCTCTGTCATCCACCAACTAAGTGGAACCACAACTGTGCATCACAGTCATAGTTCGTTTGTTCAACATCACAGCTTGTCAGATATATACACTATTAAGCAGCTACCTGTTTTGACCAAATTCTAGAGAATTTAGTCATATAAACAGGGCATTCCAGACCAGTCAAGATGGGAATAGCTGATGTTGGAATCTCACAGACCTTGCAATCTGTGACAATCTTTCTCCCAGGCTTGCTGTCAATGGGCAGTAATGGTGAACTTCCCTCTCCCCTCCTCACTTGCAGTGCAATCCAGATCCCAGCATTGTCTCCCTGGCAGAGATGTTCCTTCTGACTCATAGGACCCTGACTCTCTCACAGGGCTGCGGTAAGAAGGATTCATGACTGATGAAAGATGGAACAGGTATTGGGACAGGTCAAAGTTCAAAGGTTGTTATGCAAGCATAATTTTATGCACTTTATTCCGAAAGGATGCAATCAGTGAACACAACCACCAAATATGAAGCATGGTCCCCAAATCTTTTCTGCATTTTCTGCATTGCCAACAGTGATCTGACTCATTCAGAAACATTGGGGTCCTATAGTACACTTTAAAATTGTGCTCTTGAGTGAATGAGGTACGAGATTTTAAATGAGTTACACGTCTCCTGGAAGCAGCTGAAAGATGACATTATCAATGGATGGCATAGACTATTCATATGCTTAGCTCCTTCTGCCATCCAGGAAAGTGAGGCCAATGGACCTTAAACACAAGTTTGCTCAATAGAACAATAGAAATCCAATCTTTCTGTGCGCTATGAAGATGCAAGTCGACAAGCCCCCTGAGATGGCTGGTTCTATAGTCCAGTTTAATATCTGGCAAGCCTATACCCCCTTTTACAGTTTGTAAGCTGAGTCAGGCAGGTTTGGAACTCCAAATATAGGTGCTAAGGGCTGTTCATAAGGAGGTAAAGAACACTGCTGGAAGTCTTATGGAGACCATTTGTAATACATAACAAAAAACGTGGAAAGATATTATTTTTTACAATCGCCGTTCTGTGTCTGGAGGTTTTCCGGCCATTGTATACCCAGAAATTTGATAGTTTCTGATTTACAACTAAATGGGAATTGGTGTTCGCACTGCTGTACTATGTCTGGATCCAATACAATGTCAAGGGCAGAGCAAGGAAAAAAATAACCAGTGACAAAAGGCAGCCCTGTATGGTTCTGTTGTAGATCTGGAAGGTGTCAGACACGTGACCATTTACTTTAACTCTGACCAGGGGGCTCAAACACAAAGCACAGATCCGTCTGCACATCTGGGCACCCAATCTGAGATGGGACAATACCATCTGCATATAGTCCCAGGCCACTCTGTCAAACACCTTCTCAGCGGGGTCTCATATTTCTTAAGCCAGTGGGGCTCAAGCAATTGCGTCTGTACCCCACGAGTTCCCTAAGAGTAGAGAACCAAGAACTTAAAGAGATCCTTCACCCCTAAAACAAAACAGTAAAATTAAGGTAAAGCAGACATAGTGGCATCGTCAAAAAAAGGTGGTTAAATGAAACATCATGCTATGGTCCCCACACAAATGGACCAAAGCAAGTGTAAGACCCACATTCTACTCCATAAGCCTTAGTGACTAGGGAAACATTGAAGGTTCAGAAAGGTAAAGCTCTGCACCCTGCAGTGCTCTGGTGGAGCAAGGGTCACGATAGCGAGAGATTGAGGGGAGTACAATGTACATTATGTTTTATTTAATTATATATGATTATTTAAATATTCTGGGCATTTGAGGGATACATTGGGTTCCCCTGTTTTAAATGTTTTTTTTTGTTTTGTTTTTTATGTGCAGAGGTTATTCAGTGCTGGCTGATTTATATAATATTTGTGAAAAAAATATATAAGTAAAAAAAATCTTATGCTGATCATCATATATTTTTCTTAGCTTTCATGAACCATGGCCGTCATTGTTGAATTTTTTTCTTACATGTGAACATCTATTGTGCAATACAATGGTTCTGCTAACAAAGATCACACTACAGCTGAAGTGAATGTTTACCTTACTAGCTTACTATGTTAAAGTAGTCATTTTCAATTATCTTTGTTGCTCTGTATGTCAGATATTGTGGATTTGTATTGCATTACACCCTTAATCCTTTTAAATGGGCTGTGCATCCATCATTAGTCAACCCCATCACAAAATGTGCCCTGAACGTTTTGTGTTATAGCAATAATTCATGTTGCAATTTCTCTCAAAGGAGAAAAATATTTACAGGTTGGATATACTCTGTTTTACATTTAGTTGCCATGGAGGCATTCAAAGTTTACAAATGTTTTAATCACCTACTGTATGTTCAACCTGCAAAATGTCAGTACTGTTAATTTAATTTGCACTTAATGTTAACCACATGCTTATAAAAATTCTGCAGTAAAGAAACAAAAGCATATAACTAGCCAGTACATGTTTTGAGTGTTTACTACATTAAATTAAATTTATAGATTGACTTGAAAGTTATACATCTCCAACAAAATCAAATAATCTTTTTGATTTTGAAATGTTCTGATTTTGGACACTAACAACTCCAAACGCTTCTCACTAATGCCTGTAACCTGTATTGTAGACACCTTCATTGAACTGCCTACACAGGTGATACTCGAAAAATTTCAATATCATGCAAAAGTTCATTTATTTCACTAATGCAACTTAAAAGCTGAAACTAATATATGAAATAGACTCATTACATACAAAGCAAGGTAGTTAAAGCCGTGATTTGACAGAATTGTGATGATTATGGCTTAGAGCTCATGAAAACCCCAAATCCACAATCTCAGAAAATTTGAATATTACATGCAATCAATAAAACAAGGATTGTACATAGAACAATATCGGACCTCTGAAAACTATAAGCATGCATATGTACTCAGTACTTGGTTTGGGTCCCTTTTGCAGCAATTACTGCCTCAATACAGGGTGGCATAGAAGCTTTCAGACTGCGGCAATGCTGAGGTGTTATAAAAGACCAGGATGCTTCAATAGCTGCCTTCAGCAGGAGAGTTTGCTGGCCAATCAAGCACAGTAATCCCACGGTCATTGAACCAGGTTTTGGTGCTTTTGGCAGTGTGGGCAGGTGCCAAGTCCTGCTGGAAAATGAAGTCAGCACTCCCATAGAGCTCATCTGTGGAAGGAAGCATGAAGTGTTCCAAAATCTCCTGGTAGATGGCTGTGTTGACCCTGGACTTAATGAAGCACAGTGGACCAACACCAGCAGATGACATGGCTCCCCAAATCAACATAGACTGTGGAAACTTCACACTGAACTTCAAGCATATTGCAGCGTGTGCCTCTCCATTCTTCCTCCATACTCTGGGTCTTTGGTTCCCAAATGAGATGCAAAATTTGCTCTCATCATAAAAGAGGACTTTGGGCCACTGAGCAGCAGACCAGGTCTGTTTTTCTTTAGCTCAGGTAAGACGCTTCTTACATTGTTTGTTGTTCAGGAGTGGCCTGAAAAGAGGAATCCGACATTTGAAGACCATGTCCAGGATCCGTCTGTGTGTGGTGGCTTTTGATGCACTGACTCCAGCCTCAGTCCGCTCCTTGTGAAAGTCCCCAACACTTTTGAATGGCCTTTTTCTGACAATCCACTCTAGGCTGCAGTCATCCCTGCTGCTCGTGTACCTTTTTCTTCCACACTTTTCCCTTCCACATACTATATAACATAACATAACATCCAACTTCTTTTGCAATTACCTTTTGAGGATTTCCCTCCTTATGGAGTGTGTCAGTGATGGTTTTCTGCAGAACTGTCAGGTCAGCAGTCTTTCCCATGATTGTGATCCCTACTGGACCAGACTGAGCAACCATTTAAAGGCTCAGGAACCCTTTGCAGGTGTTTTGGCCTAATTAGCCAATTAAACTAACACAGTTTGAGCCTAGAATATTGCACCTTTTCGCAATATTCAAATTTTCTGAGATTGTGGATTTGGGCTTTTCATGAACTATAAGCCACAATCATCCCAATTCTGACAAATCACAGCTTGAACTATCTTGCTTTGCATGTAATGAGTCTATCGCATATATTAGTTTCACCTGTTAAGTTGCATTAGTGAAATAAATGAACTTTTGCACAATATTCCAATTTTTCGAGTTTCACATGTAATTACAAAAATAAGATAAATATACATACAATATATATTCAAATTCAATTATTTTTATAAGCTGACAGTGATCAGTCTTCCTCTCTCAACTTCATTCCTGTACCATTGGCAATTCACACAGACTTCTGATTGCCATTTAAACACATGTTAAGTAGTCATATTAAATTGCTGTTACCATCAGAAAACCCACTTTGTGATATATCATTCATCCATCACTCCACACAGGAGGTAGCTGCAAGTATATTGCAGAAGTTTAGAAGTATTGAGATACAACAAAGGATAAAAAAGGTAAAAACTAATATTTTATTTAATTAAATAGTAACTGCTTATGTTAAACAGAGACTAAACATTTAAGAGGTAATTCTGTTAGGGTTTACATCTACTTATATTGAAAAAGGAAATTTCTAAAATAAAGAATTATAACCAAGAGAAACCAGTTACATTTCAGCTTACTGTAGTCAGATATAAGCAAGGTCAATTTTCATTGCTTGGTATTGGTTTACCAGACCATGCTTTAGTTGTAATCCCTTTTTATTAATTTTCAAAACTACAGTTTAACTTTAAAGAAGGCAAATGAAGTAAACATATTCAAAATGTCTCACCAATGAATATATTCCATGGATATATTACCTGTGTTTCTGATGTCTATTCTCCTGAAGACAATCTTTAGGTATTAGGTAATAAGATCTGACCTAACAATGCTTTTACGCTGAACTTTTATTATCATAAACTGTATAATTATTTTCTACTGGAGAAAGAAAAAATATTATCTTCAGCTTACAGAAACTTTTCTGCAGGGTCTAATTTTAATTTAATAGGCACGCATTTCACTGACCAACAATTAATTATAGCCTGTTCTATAGTCTTTTAAAGATAGTAATTCTGTAGTCTCAGCCATATTGCTATTCAGCTTTGCTCTTTTAATAAGAATGGGTTGTCATAATCACAATACTCATTGTCATTACAAGCTCTTTGAATCAAAGCAAGCTCTTCGAATAAAAATTAAGGACATAGAGAGTGAATATTCCTGTGGTAACATACATAGTTACATAGTTACATAGTAGGTGAGGTTGAAAAAAGACAAAAGTCCATCGAATCCAACCTATGTGTGTGATTATATGTCAGTATTGCATTGTGTATCCCTGTATGTTGCGGTCATTCAGGTGCTTATCTAATCATTTTTTTAAACTATTGATGCTCCCCACTGAAACCACTGCCTGTGGAAGGGGGTTTACACATCCTTGCCGCTCTTACAGTAAAGAACCCTCTACGCAGTTTAAGGTTAAACCAATTTTCTGCTAATTTTATTGAGTGGCTACGTGTCTTATTAAACTCCCTTCTGCAAAAAAAGTTGGATCCCTATTGTGGGGTCAATAGTATGGTATTTGTAAATTTAAATCATATACCCTCTCAAGTATCTCCTCTCCAGAGAAAATAAGTTCAGTGCTCATAACTTTTCTTCATAACTAATATCCAACAGACCTTTTATTGGCTTTGTTGTCCTGAGGACTGGTGCCCAGAACTGGACAGCATATTCTAGATGAGACCAGACCAAAGTCTTGTAGAGTGGGAGAACTATCGCTTTATACCTGGAGTTAATCCCCTTTTTAATGCATGCCAATATTCTGTTTGCTTTGTTAGAAGTTTGACATTGCATGCCATTTCTGAGCCTATCATCTACTAGGACCCTCAGGTCCTTTTCCATCCTAGATTCCCCCAGAGGCTCACCCCCTAGTGAGTAGATCGCAGTCATAATTCTTGGGTACAATCCTCCTGGACTTTTCTCCAGTGCTCCATCTGCTGGTACAGTAACAATCACACCTCTCAGTACATGTTTTGTATTGCAAAAAAAGGAAGTGGGTGTGTCCAATCAGGTCTGTGTGAATTAGGGCTTGTATTGAAGGTATCAGTGGCTCCATGGGAGGGATTCCCCTGTCAACACTGTCTGTGTTGATAGGGGAATTGAGTGTTTTTTTTTCTTGCAACCTGTGGTTGCAGGAAAGAAATTTGCTCCATCTATAGCTGGCCTTACTGAGTGCCATTCTGGTGCCCATCAATTTGCACGTCTTATTTAGACACCCTGAACAACTGCTGTAGCAGCAAAATAGAATTAAGACTATGAAAATTGATGTTGCTAGTTTAATATCTATATAACTACATATCCATTCTGCAACTTTATTGCTGTTAATGCCATCTGTAAATGTACTTACCAAAATGCAAAATATCCAATACTGTATTTTATAATTAATCAATTTAAGAAATTAATGTACGATTCATTTACTATTTGTGGCACCATATCTCACTTTGCAAAAATGTACTTAGATACTTCAGTCATTCTGATTGTCAGAGAAACAACTTCTTGACACATTATGCTGAAGAAATAAGGACACTGCTTTGACAGCACGTGTCTGCTTCCTGCATATATTAAGCTTTTACATTATTTTAAGACAGTTCTTTAGAAGAAAAACATCTAAAAATAAATTTTACATATGACAGGAACCGTTTTTCATACCTTTTCCATGGTTAATAATGAAATTACCAGCAGGACTTATGTAAAAATCAACAAAAGTAAAATGGGCTTTTTTTAATATTTAGATTTTCTTTTCTTTATATTATTCCCTTTTAAAACAGACACCACTCAGGGAAACAGTGGAATGCATTGCTTTCAGTTGAATTGTTACACAGTATTAAAATCCTGTTAATTATTCCCCATTTATTACATTATTGTACAGTAAAATATGAATTCAACTCATTCCAACAGTTGTCTTATTTAATGTATAGCCTCCCTCTAAACTCGTCCCTTGAGGATTTATCTGTGCAATCTACACCTGCTCCAGTCCCGAGGTGTATTCTGTCCCCTCTGACAGATAGAAGCTTTCGCAACAGCTGGGAGGGTATCAAAATATTCAGTACCCAAGTTTAACAGTATATTGCACCTGAATGGATGGAATGGCATGATTTTATTCTGATGCTTCATACACAACATCCTCTTCATAAATCAAAGGGTAAGCCATATAGGTAAAACCTCTCTCAGATCTTGTTGTTATGTATTCCCCAATTTTGTGTGGATCTGCTCTAGCTTTCTAGCTAGGGGATGGATGTCAGACAAAAAAAGAAGTGAAGCGATAGTTGCCCAGTGGGGTGAGTAATAACAAACTGTCAGAAACCATGAAATCAGACCGAGACAGAAGGACAGTTAAATCACACTAGTTTATTAATAAAACTAAATAGAACATTCATAGTCAAAACAGTCAAAGTTTGGTAATTGGAACGGATAGTCAGCCAAGCCAGAGAGTCAGAGACCAGTGTAGTGGAACAGCAAACAGGATCTGGAGCCAGAAGGGATGTCAGCTAAGCAAGTCTTTAAACAGGAACGTAGGAGATTGTCTCTGTGATGTTGACCAAGGCGAATGCAGAGATCCTCAGGGCTGGAGGGCTTAAAGGGGAGGGCCACCCTGAAAAACAAAAAAATGTTAAAAATTACAAAAAATCTAAAAAAAAAAAATGAAAAAAAATTTTTTTTTTTACTTACCAGAAATGCCTGTTGCTAGGCACTTTCTCCTAATCTTCCTCTTCCTCCTCCGCAGAGATCTTCTGTCTTCTCTCTTCGTCGCGGCGTCTTCTGGGTAATGAGTCGCGCTGTGTTCTGGGAACTGTGTGTTCCAGAACACAGCGCGTCCCATTCAGAAAGCGCTGCGGGACTCGCGCATGCGCAGTAGCTGCGGGACTCGCGCATGCGCAGTAGGAAACGGGCAGTGAAGCCATAAGGCTCCGCTGCCTGTTTCCCTTACAAGGGATGGCGGCGCCGGGACCCGAGAGCCGAGGGACGGGTCGGCCTCGGGCGGCCGACATCGCGGGCGCCCTGGACAGGTGAGTGTGTTTATTAAGTCAGCAGCTGCAGTGTTTGCAGCTGCTGACTTTTTTTTTTTTTTAATAACCGGCCCTCCGCTTTAAGTAGGCAGAACTGACGAGCAAGATCATCAACAGGTGAGTAGCTGTGGAGAGATAGGAGCTGGAAATTAGCTGACAGCTGAGTGGCCAGCCCAGAGAAGGAAGGGCTGAGCTCAGTCCTGACAAAAACTTGACAGAGGTTTTAACCCTTCCAAAATATTGGAAAAAGTATACAAACAAGTATACAAAATATTTTGGCTGGAGGTGTTCTCTAACCAGGTAAGGACCCTGTGGGTATAAAATATACAGTGGTGTGAAAAAGAGTTTGCCCCCTTCCTCATTTCCTGTTCCTTTGCATGTTTGTCACACTTAAGTGTTTCGGAACATCAAACCAATTTAAACAATAGTCAAGGACAACACAAGTAAACACAAAATGCAATTTGTAAATGAAGGTGTTTATTATTAAAGGTGAAAAAAAATCCAAACCCTTATGGCCCTGTGTGAAAAAGTGATTGCCCCCTAAACCTAATAACTGGTTGGGCCACCCTTAGCGGCAACAACTGCAACCAAGCGTTTGCGATAACGTGCAATGAGGCTTTTACAGCGTCCTGGAGGAATTTTGGCCCACTCATCTTTGCAGAATTGTCCTAATTCAGTTACATTAGAGGGTTTTCGAGCATGAACGGCCTTTTTAAGGTCATACCACAACATCTCAATAGGATTCAGGTCAGGACTTTGGCTAGGCCACTCCAAAGTCTTCATTTTGTTTTTCTTCAGCCATTCGGTGGTGGACTTGCTGGTGTGTTTAGGATCATTGTCCTGCTGCAGAACCCAAGTTCGTTTCAGCTTGAGTACACGAACAGATGGTCGGACATTCTCCTTCAGGATCTCTTGGTAGACAGCAGAATTCATAGTTCCTTTTATCACGGCAAGTCTTCCAGGTCCTGAAGCAGCAAAACAGCCCCAGACCATCACACTACCACCACCATATTTTACTGTTGGTATAATGTTCTTTTTATGAAATGCAGTGCTCCTTCTACGCCAGATATACTTGGACACACACCTTCCAAAGAGTTCCACTTTTGTCTCATCGGTCCACAGAATGTTGTCCCAAAAGTCTTGGGGATCATCAAGATGTGTTGTGGAGAAATTGAGACGAGCTTTGATGTTCTTTTTGCTCAGCAGTGGTTTTCTCCTTGGAACTCTGCCATGCAGGCCATTTTTGCCCAGTCTTTTCCTGATGGTGGAGGCATGAACGCTGACCTTAACTGAGGCAAGTGAGGCCTGCAGTTCCTTGGACGTTGTTGTGGGGTCTTTTGTGACCTCTTGGATGAGTCGTCACTGCGCTCTTGGGGTAATTTTGGGCGGCCGGCCACTCCTGGGAAGGTTCACCACTGTTCCATGTCTTCGCCATTTGTGGATAATGGCTCTCACTGTGGTTCGCTGGATTCCCAAAGCTTTGGAAATGGCTTTATAACCCTTTCCAGACTGATAGATCTCAATTACTTTCTTTCTCAATTGTTCCTGAATTTCTTTGGGTCTCGGCATGATGCGTAGCTTTTAAGGATCTTCTGGTGGACCTTACTGTGTCAAGCAGCTCCTATTTAAGTGATGCCTTGATTGTGAACAGGTGTGGCAATAATCAGGCCTGGGTGTGGCTAGAGAAATTGAACTCAGGTGTGGACAACCACAGTTATAGTATGTTTTAACAAGGGGGGCAAACACTTTTTCACACAGGGCCATGATGGTTTGGATTTTTTTTCACCTTTAATAATAAACACCTTCATTTACAAATTGCATTTTGTGTTTACTTGTGTTGTCCTTGACTATTGTTTAAATTGGTTTGATGTTCCGAAACACTTAAGTGTGACAAACATGCAAAGGAACAGGAAATGAGGAAGGGGGCAAACACTTTTTCACACCACTGTAACTTAAAAAACGTCTAACTTTTTATGGCATACTTTGTGTGCCCTGGTTGCCCCTTCCCTGCTGCCCTTTCTCTGAATAACATATGTTAAAGGATTATAGCAAGTTATAAACAAAAACGTTTGTTTGTTATTTTGTTTTTTTGTTTTCAATAGGAATGCAAATTATTCCTATTTACCTCCTATAAACCATATTAGTTAACTCTAATCAGTCTGTATTAACTATTTTCTCCCTTTCTCCCGTCAAGCATGATTTTAGCTAGTTTTTTAAGTTTCATTCTTTCATCATTCATATGTACACTTTTTTACATGTTTATTTTTTTTTGTTGTGGCAATGCATCAAAAATAAGCAGAATATAATTAAACAATTAGTTTTTTTGTAAATTACTTTGACGTCCTTTATACTGAAAATATATGTAATGGGGCAATTTATACTGTAGGATACAATATACATTTTTTAATCCACAACAGCACTATTTATACAATAGTAAATTTGACTTGAACCAATGTTCTTTGGTGGAGAAGCAATCACTGTCGTTAAAAACACATAAACCTGGAAGATTCACGTTTAGAGAATGTTTTCATATTCTCTGTTTTATAAATATGTCCCGAGTTTGTTTTTTTAAATTATCATAAGTCAAAGTAGAGAAAAGTGTTTTTTTTTTATTTTGTTGCATCGCTTTGCTTGTGAATTGTGTAGAAAATAAAAAAATATTTGTAGATCTTTATTCCAAAACCAAATCTGCATCTGTTCTGAAAAAAATATATATGTATATATCATAAGTAATGATCAAATTATTGCAGAAACAATAGGCTCATAGCTGAAATGTAAAATGTAACAATGAAGTTGTATAAAGGGGCAGGCTTAATAAAGTAAATAATTTCTTCAAGAAGAAGGTATTGTGGTAAATACTAACACCATCAACATTTTTTAATAATGTATAATGTTTTGCTCTGGATTTTACACTGCTGTGCGACTTCACTAAACCCAAATGGTGCTTAGCATTGTCATTTAGAACAGGAAGTGCAGGATGCCCAGGTAAGGAACTTTGTAACAGATTTACAAAAAATGTATTTCTTCAAGCATATTGAAAAAGTTTGGCTTTATATTTACCTATGCCTTTGTGCAGAGTTATGGAAAAAGCCCTTACATTATTTTTTAATACATGTTTGACATATTAGTGAGTGACTAGATACTTTGCAAGATGAAAACTGCTGTCATTTCCAGAAAATAGCATTGGCTTAGGGCATACCCCACTTTTAATTACACAATGAGGTTTATTTACTAAAGCTGGAAAGTGCAAAATCAGGCTAATTTCTGCATAGAAACCAATGAGCTTCTAACCCCAGCTTGTTAAATCAAGCTTTGTTATTAAAACCTGGAAGCTCATTGGTTTCTATGCAGAAGTGAGCCCGGTTTTGCACTTTCCAGCTTTAGTAAATATTGTGTACTTAATAGTGGAGTATGCCTGTATGTATGCCAGTCTTGTTAAGTGTACCTCATTCCTTATATAACAGACAAGCAAAAAGATACAAAAAAGAAAAAAAAAAAAAATATATATATATATATATATATATATATATATATATACACCGTAATCTTATTCCTGCTAAAATATCACTTAAAATAACATAAATGGTGGATAATCATTCTATGTTTACATGATGTCTATAATGTATTTTATGTTATTTTAAGTGGTTATTAATACAATTAAATATGTTTTAAGAGGAAATAGATTACCATATATACTTTTTGTACCTTAAACGTCCCAAATGGTAATTTGTTACTTTTTAGGTGTTCTTTGATACAATTCCAAAAATTGTTATCAACATTTTTTTTATGTCGTTCCCACCTCTAAATTATACAACAGTCATGTATTTTATTATTAAATGTTATTATGGTTCACCGCCTATTTGTCTTGTCTGATCCCAGACATTGTTAACACAATTCTTAAGTGTAATCTTGTTATCATAGGGCTCACTGCTTGAAGATAGAATACCTCGTCAAGCTTTGGGTGTAAGGCAATTTTTCTTCCTGAAGAAACACACCTCTTAACTAACAGAGCAGCCTTCATGGTGGTAGCAGGATTACTCTCTGAGGAGACTGTTCTCTTTTGAAAAGCAAATCAATGCAACAGGAACACTAGAAACAGAAGGAAATGAGTATAGAATGCAAGATAATAATGACATTTAAATGTGTCAAAAGACTGATGTCTTAATCAATTGTTATTTTAAAAATCACCATTCAGTAAAATAGGCTGTGAATTGTGACAAGAAACCAGGGCTGCAGAAACATAGCTTATCATTTTCACTTGACCTAAATTCTATAAGATATACAAAATATAATTAGATTGAATCCTACTACATATTGTTTTGATATTGCAAAAAATATATATATATATATATATATATATATATATATATATATATATATATATATATATATATATATATATATATATATATACATATATATATATATACTTTCATCGGATGCCCCCAAATGGCATAACGCCCTTGCATTTGCATAGGAGATAATTCACTCTGATACCAATGAAACTTTAGTTACTTTGGGCCGATACAATTTTTATTTTAAAGGGAGTGCATGCATCTTTTATGTTTAGATATACATGTTAAAAAGAACAGTTCAAATTAAATGCTCTTATCAACCTGAGTTAAAAACCTAGCTTCTGTGTATTGTTTGTTATTGTTGCATACGTGACAGCAGTATGTCTTTAAAAAAGCAGACTAGGCTTCTTGTGTTGCAGTATCGTAAATTAAATGATCTTTATTGCCTTTCTCTTGATACAAATCCATGGTGTTCATATACTAAAGGAATAGAGGGTGTTTGCTGAATTTAGTAAATAGGTAAAGTTGTATTCACTTAAATCAACCACTCATGTTTTGTTTTTTCAGTTTCAATTACAACATTAGGGTATTGAGAGTCAATATTCGTTCATCTTATTTACTAACATTGACTTTGCTAAGTGAACAGCCTCTATTCCTTTAGTAAATCAATTCCTATGTGTCAGCTGACTTGCTGAAAAAAATGCCTGTCTGGCCTTATCTCCACAGTGACCGTTTATCTTATATCAACAGTTAAGAGGGGCAAAATGATTCAGAATCCTCTCTACTGCATAATCAGCAACAATCGTTCAGTGGAACTACACAAATGTTTGAATTAATAAAACCAGAGAATGATCCTTGATCCAAAACAAGGGGAATGTGATCTAGGAGAATCCACATTACCTTAAAAAATCAATAAAGAAAGTAGGGGTAAGGAAATTACACAATGAAATAACCCCCCCCCCCCCCCCCCCCATATACACACACCAAAATGAATCAGAAAAAGGAACATATAAAAGAAAAAAGGAACAATGGCGCTCAGTCAATCGATGCAAATCGCATGCTTATTTAAACTGAATATATTGAATAAGGTATAATAAATCTCAGTAATAGGTCTTCATAAGACAACTGTCCAGCAAAAAATTGTTTTAAAGTCACATACAAGGTGCTCACAGGTATACAATCAGTCCAAAATGCTGGGTCTTGATGGACGGACAAGGGATAATGTATGCACATCCACAGAAGCCAGCTCAAGTCATATGGTTTTTTTTTTTTTTTTTTTCAGAAAAAGGAACATGGCAGGGAAAGAAGCAATATGGTCCAGAGGGAAGTTATGGCTCCATGGCTCCTAAAAATATTGATAGTATTGAGAGTAGCATTTCATTTTCTCCCAGTAGTACCAATGCTTAGTTCTTCAGCCTTGTCTCTGATGGCCAACATAAGGCCTTCAATATCCTGAACGTTGTCCTAGCAAACTATTGTTTAAGTGTTGGTGGCCTTGATTGTTTCCAAGTGCTAGGAATACCCTGGCATGCATTTAATAATTGAATCAACCGTTCATTTTTATAGTGCCTTCATGACAAGGGAGTTAGATTGAGAAGGACAGACACAGGCTTATCTGACAGAGAGAGCCCAGTTGGCTTACAAATTATATTTGTGACCCATGACCAGAAAGGGTTTAACACTGAACAATCCCAGAATACATGAAAAGGGGAACCAGTATGCGTGTCATATTACCAGCAGGAGGCAAAGTGAAGACTGAAGAAATCCTGTACCAACTGGTCATGATTTTATATGTGATTTCCTGATATCACTATAGATAGATGCTTTGTGGGCAAATAACATTATATATAAAAAGGAATTCCAGAATAGTATTAATTATTATGGTACCTTTGTCCCGACAATCTAAAAATGGAGATATGAAAGAAGAGGCTATTATGGACTTTAATGGTACCGTATAATAACTGCAACAAACTCAGATTCGATTTTTTAATTTGAATACAAACATATATAAATGTACACATTGTTTTATTTGAAAAACAAACTAGGGTAATTGGACAAACATGTGTTCCGTAGTCACAAATGTAACCTCTAAAACATTATCTATAGAGAGACAAATATACAGATGTACAGTAGTTGCTTAGTTCAAATTTCATTAATGGGGTTTACAACCACTTTAACCACTTACAGACCACCCGCCAACATTATATGTTGGTACATTGAAGAGGAATATCGTTGTTAAGACAGAAGCTAGCTGCCATAACCTCAGTATCCGCTTCTTCGGTGGGCAGTCCGCTTCAAGATAAAAGTGGTCTCTGCAGTGGATTCAATCGCTAGATCACTTTTATCGGCGGTGGGAGAGGGCAACCCTCCGGCTGCGCCCCGGTGCCCTCCACCACTTACCACCTAAATTTTTTATTGCATTTTCATGTAAATATGAGATCTGAGGTCTTTTTTACCCCAGATCTCAAATTTAAGAGGCCCTGTCATGCTTTTTTTTCTATTACAAGGGATGTTTACATTCCTTTTAAAAGGAATAAAAGTGGCATTTTTTTTTTAAAAGAACAGTGTAAAAATAAAAGGTAAAATAAATAAGAAAATTGTTTTTTCTTTTTAACGACTTAAGCCCCGGTCTATTTTCCATCTAAAGAACCAAGCCCCTTTTTGCGATTCGGCACTGCATCGCTTTAACTGACAATTGTGCGGCCGTGCAACGTGGCTCCTAAACAAAATTGGCGTCCTTTTTTTTGCCACAAATTAAGTTTTTCTTTTGGTGGTATTTGATCACCTATGTGGTTTTTATTTTTTGCGCTATAAACAAAAATAGAGCGACAATTTTGAAAAAAAATTCTATATATTTTTTCTTTTTGCTATAATGCTATAATAAATATCACAAATATATAAAAAAAACATTTTTTTCCTCAGTTTACGAGATACGTATTCTTCGACATATTTTTGGTAAAAAAATCGCAATAAGCGTTTATTGATTGGTTTGAGCAAAAGTTATAGCGTCTACAAAATAAGGGATAATTTTATGACATTTTTATTATTTTTTTTACTAGTAATGGCGACAATCAGTGATTTTTATTGTGACTGCGACATTATGGTGGACACGTTCGACAATTTTGACACATTTTTGGGACCATTGCCATTAATACAGCAATCGGTGCGATTAAAAATTCACTGATTACTGTAAACATGTCACTGGCAGTGAAGGGGTTAACCAGTAGGGGGCAATGTAGGGGTTAAGTGTGTGTGTGTGTGTGTGTTTTTATAATGGTCGGGGGGGCGTGGCTTGACGTCTGACGTCACTGATCGTTTTTTTCCTATAACAGGGAACAGACGATCAGTGACAGCCTCACTAGGAAGCATGAAGAGAGGTTTTTATACACTTACTTCTCCTCATTCTTCAGCTCTGTGACCCGATCGCGGGACACCGGCGGCAATCGGGTCCGCGGGTCCCACGGCCACGGTCATGGAGCTCAGGATGGGGCGCGTGTGCAACCCACAGCTGGGCACTTAAAGGCAATGTACAGGTACGTGATTGTGCTCAGCCGTACCATTCTGCTGATGTATATCGGCAGAAGGTGGTCCTTAAGCGGTTAAACGCGCCCCATCCCGCTGAGATCATGTGCAGAAGCAAATGCATATGTGTGCCCGCATATGAAAACAGTGTTCAAACCACACATGTGAGGTATTGCCACGATTGGTAGCGCAAAAGCAATAATTCTAGCCATAGAACTCCTCTGTAACTCAAAACATGCAACCTGTAGAATTCTTTAAACGTCACCTATGGAGATTTTTAAGGGTAAAAGTGTATTGCCATTCCACGAGCAGGTGCAATTTTGAAGCGTGGCATGTTGGATATCAATTTACTCGGCATAACATTATCTTTCACAATATAAAAAAAGGACTAACTGTACTGTTGTCTTATTTTTTTATTTAAAAAAAAGATTTTTTCCAAAAAAGTGTGCTTGTAACACCGCTGCGCAAATACGGTGTGGCAGAAAGTATTGACGCCATGTTATTCTCAAAGGTGTTATAAAAAATATATATATATATATATACATATATATATTTATATATATATATATATATAGATATATATATATAATGTTTGGGGGTTCTAAGTAATTTTCTAGCAAAAATAAAACTCTTTTCACCTTGTAAAACAACAAATCTCAGAAAGGGGCTCGGGCCTTAAGTGGTAAGTTGCAACATGTTCACAAACATTTTCATATTTTCACATCAGTCATTTGCTTCATGATTTAATGGCATTTTTACAGTGTCTTTTTTATTCTGTGATGTGCAACCTCCCTCTCAGATATCTGGAGAACATTTCCTGTAAACTAGAAACACTAATGGATTTGTAAGGCTTATTTATTGTTGTTTAGTCATACACAAAACATTTTTTTTTCTTAGAAAGCGTTAGCAAATCTACTAATGACTGTGATCTAAGCAAAAGACAATTACAACTTTTTCAATAATCCTAAATTTTTCTTCTGCAAATACTATAACTACCTATTAAACTTACAACTGGTCATAATGCAACATAATTCTGCATAGAAATAGTTAAAAATATACAGTTGCAAGATGTGCTCATATATCACAATACAGGTTGTGACCAGATAGTGTTTGGTTGTCTGCTATAAATGAATCTGCCTTTACAGGTTCACTTGAAATAATTATCTGGTGACCTAATGATGAGTAAAGAAATGTCACTCTCCTGTGAGGGCATGTGCTCTATATTCCAACGCTAATTCTATTTTTACAATACAATTTACATTTATAGATATACACTGTATATGCTATTGGCTTTCTTCATGCCACCATTCTTTGAATAATATGTCATAGTAATTAGTAAATTAGTAATTTAGTAATAATATAACTAAGAAGTTAAAATGTCATACATTAAATTAAAGCTGAACTTCAAGCTAACAACTAAATATTTTGTTGAAATAAACATATAATACACATATAACATGTTTTTATATACATGTATATATATATATATATATATATATATATATATATATATATATATATATATATATATATATACATTTGTTAGCCGGAAGTTCAGCATTAATTTAGGACATTTTAACTTCTAGGCTGTATTAGTATTATATATATATATATATATATATATATATATATATATATATATATCCCACATAATATTACATTATGGCTTTTTTTATGTAAATCTGATGACCTGCTTCACAGCAGTTTCTTACTTTCAGGCTCACTTCCTTTTTATGGTCGCTGAATATTCCTTAAAATATCCTTTTCTTTCCTGCAAATTCCTAAGTTGTTTGTATGGCTGTTATAGTGAGTCAGCTTTAAACCCAGATTGGCCATAGGAGCCTACAAAAATAATCACTTCCAGTATGCAGGTTAAATCATGACACATTCACTTTTCATGTTTTGCAGACAGAAAAAGCTGTTGACAGTATTAGCATTTGTACAGTATTAGAAATTCTACATTTACTAAATTCTATACATAAAAAAGCAACCTCCAGTTGTTGTTTCTCATGTTTTAATAGATGTGAATTTTTTTTTTGTTTTGCTATTTTTCTATTGTTTAATTGCTATTTCATCTTGCTCAGAAGGCATGGTTTATATCGTGCATCACTATACACCAGGCTGACAAATATCTTTTTAATTCCATTTCATTTTGTGGTTGAAATCGATGTCTGCTTGCTAGGATGACATCCCATAATATCAAACCTGATAGTGATATTGGATATGAAATTCATAAGCAAGACCAACAGATGTGCAATGTAGTTCTTTAAATGAGGAGAAAACATAGTATGAGCAATGGATAGTTACAGTATTTCTCTTGAAAAATTGTACAGGCATGACCTGCAATACTATTTCTGTGTATGACAGAGATAATAAGATATGGAAAGTGTATAACATCTGTATGCTTTATGATAAACCATGAATCACCGCCATTTTATTGCATGCATTCTCCAGGAGGAAAATATACACGTATTGCAGCTGCAATCAATTGCTATATCTTCTCTGTCTGTTTGTCTGTCTGTCTCTCTCTCTCTCTCTCTCACTCTCACTCTCACTCTCACTCTTTCTGTATATATATATATATATATATATATAGAGAGAGAGAGAGAGAGAGAGATGGAGAGAGAGAGAGAGAGAGAGAGACCCAAATAAAAATTCCCTTTGCAAAGTGAACAGCCTATTTGCTTTTACTTACCCAACCCCTTAAAGTATGTGTATCCCAATTAACATGTTAACGTATACACCCTGACCAAACATGGTTTATTACAGGTAGGAAGGCTAGGGACAACTTTAACAGGGCCATCCAGATCATCCACTGGGCACATACACACGATGACCATCCACCCTGTCTGTTGCTTTTGACCAACAATGAAAAGGTGTTTGAGGTGTGTGGCGTGGCTGTATTCACAGGTTGTCCCTAATAGATTAGGCTCCAATGGATTGCATCACTTTATGATTCCCTGGAGGCATGGATCAAGGCCAACTCAGCCATCTCCTGATTGTTCCCTATAGGGAACGGTATAAGACAATGGTATATTTGTCCTAACTCTTGAGCCTCTGCCACAAGCTTTCCACTTTTGCAGGTGATGTCTTGTTGTATGTGATTTACCCATTAATGCCCCTTCCTTAATGGCCAACCTACAGGGATTTCAACATTTATCCAACTTTAAAA
This sequence comes from Lithobates pipiens, assembly GCF_037356315.1. Lineage (NCBI taxonomy): Eukaryota > Metazoa > Chordata > Amphibia > Anura > Ranidae > Lithobates > Lithobates pipiens. Next base: position 172,452,184 of record NW_027507748.1, read on the forward strand.
TTAAGTAAAATAAATCTTAAATATTACAGCTCTCCTTCTCCTTTTACAGCTGCAAAATATGTTGTTTTTTTTTACCTGGTACCTGAGCACTTTAAAATACTTAGGCATCCACCTTACTGGCTACTGTTCCCAACTATGGCCCTCTGCATGGGCATCCCTGTCCTGACATATGTTGCTATTATGAGGCCATTGCCCTTCAAAAGATTATAGCCCAGCATTATTATGTTAAAGATAAACTCTGGGTTCCCTTGAAGTTTTTAGCTGAGTGTAATCTGTCTCATGCCCCATGGCTCAGTCAGGCTCACAGGGGACTCACTGGTGTTGTTTCTCCTCCCACTAATCACGTCCTACATCTCTGGGATGTGCTCAACAAGTTGGGGAAGCTGTCTCCACCAGTCTCACCCCTCGTTCTGTTTGGGGGCTTCTCCTGGTTTTCTCTTGTACAGCAGAATTCCTTATTCTGTGAGGGTTACTCTCTTTAGACACCTTGGGGAGCAGTACAGACATTTTTCCCATGGAAGCGTGGCATTATAGACAACTTAACTATTTTGTCCATGTCTTAACACTTAAAATTTGCCCACCATCCATGCTCATTCCCTTTGAGAAGTTGTGTAAAGCAGGAGATCCGATCCAACACTCCATCTCAGTACTCTACAAATTGCTTCAATCAGATGAGCCTGCCGGAAAGCTCTTATACATATGGGAGTAAGAGAGAGACTTGCAACATGATTTTTCTGAGGCTCAGCTTTAACATTTGTACTGACTGACTCACTCCAGCTCTGTTGTCTCTAAGATGCAGGAGAATAGCAATAAGTTGCTTACACACTGTTATAGGGTTCCCAGTAAACACAGCCCCCTACCATACGATAAGCTAAGGGCAGAGAGTGTTAGTGGGGAGGCGGAAGACAAGCAGGACTGATCACTTTTATCAGCCCATAGTATGCCTGCGTCAAAAGATAGGAGATAAGCTTTCAAGTGTTGGCGTTGGATGTATGATATAAGATGGATTATTTTGGTTAAGTTGTCCCTTGCCTCTTGTCCTGGGACAAACCCAACCTCGTCCCTATGAATAACCTGCGGTAGGAGAAGAGACAGGCACGTGGCCAGTACCTTCGCAATTGGATTGGTTGGTATTGGATATTTTAAAAAAGATGGTGGGGTCTAAATCACATTTATGGAGTGGTTCAAGCTCCACAATGGTGGATGGAAAGCGACCAATATCATCTGCTGTGGTCTTCTTCAGACGGAAACCATGCTGAATAAGTATGCCCTAAACTACACATTTTAGTGTTTCCCACTGATTGAGGGGAGTGGTAGTGTCTGAAGAGTAGTCGGACACAAAATTCCAAATGGTTTTGGAGATCTTGACCACACACACAGAATCTCGTAATAAATTGTCATTGAGTCTCCAGGGTATGCCCCTATGAGCATGCCAAAGTCAAATAAATCAGGGCATGGTTGGACCAGAGAAGATGTTCGATAGAAGCTTGCAAAGGGGTGTCCTCAAAGTGAACCCCAATATCTTTCTTTAGCTCAGATATCTCCTGCTTGTAAGTTTTTTAAATCATTTTAACACAGTTCTTAGAGTCTGCTTTGGTAGGCAGGGACTGTATATAGTTGTGAAGGGATTTAATCTGATTTCATCTGGGATTCCATGTCCCAGCCATCTCCAGAGCCCAGGAAGACATTATCACAGCTTCTGGAGAGCCTAGGGGAGCAATCAGAGTCTTCAGAGAATAGATGCCGAGCACGAGAGCTCATCCGTGAGTTCACGGCTGATTCAGAGCAGGCCAGGGATTGAGGTGTTAGCGCCATCTTGGATCCAGGCTGGTGCTTTTCTGTGGCCAGAGATCCCACAAAAAAGTGCCCCAAACCTCCACCTGGACGGTTGTCACCAGCGCCCTTCTGTTCCTTTAGCTTGTCTTTCCCCATGGGGGTGATTAGAGCGGAGTTCTCCAGCAAGAAAAAGGCTTGTAGAGCCATGGGACCCAGGAGATATGAGAGAACATGTCTCACTGCTCCATGCATGCTGTTTTCTTTTATATATAGTTTGTATGGCAAACATTCCTATAAATAAAGATTATATAAAAAAGGCATGTTAAAATAAATTCAAAAGTACCGTATTTATCAGCATATAACACGCATTTCTCCCCCTTAAAATCAGGAGAAAATCATGGGTGCATGTTATACGCCGATCCCCACTGAACCCCCCACTGATTGTGAGTGGAGGAGCGAGTGCCCCTGAAATACACATAGCCGAGTGTACTCGGCTCCTCTTGGCTGCTCTCGGCTCTGCTCACATTCACACCCATTCCTGCCTATGATGCACATGACTGTGCGCGGAGCTGAGCCTAACTGAGTACACTCGACTATGTGTATTTTTGGGGGCACTCACTCCTCCACTCACAATCAGCAGGGCTGCAAATGACACTGACAAGGTTGCAAATGACACTGGAAAAAGCTGCAGATGGACACTGATAAGGTTGCATTGATGAGCATTTACATGTAAGTTAATGTAAGTTTTTTTTTTCCTTAAAAAGTTTTTTCCTTAAAACTCCCTCCTAAACTTGGGGTGTGTGTTATACGCCGACGCATGTTATACGCAGATAAATACGGTAATTTCCAAGATTTGTACATTGGCAGATTTCTACCTGGTGATCCTGCCATGAAGGTCTTTGTTCATTTACATCATGTTAAGGATGATATATTACAAATGTATGCACCACTGTTATCACCATCAGAAGACTGGCTGTGAAAAATACCATGCAGACTTTGGTGCAGTCCATGCATGTAGACTTTGCTGGAGTCAATAAATGTAGACAGTAATAGGCTGCAGGAGATCAGCAACACTAAGCTGGAATGCAGAATGAAAAAATTTATAAAATAAAACTAACATATACTTGAAAAAAAACCAAAACAGGAACCAGAGTTTTTTGTAATATGCAGTGCTTCGGCATGCAGGTAGAATTTACATGCACTTTAAGACCTTCTATTGTCTGAAGTTTAGTCTATATACTCTTAATCATTCATACCGAGCAGTACAAGTACTAACCAGAGTTAGTGAACTGTGATTTCTCCTTGGGTAAGAATTATGTTCATCTTTTAAAGGATTTACATTAAAGCAGTTTTTGGTGAACAAACTTTACACCCCATAAATTAGACTTTTTCTCCTGGCTCAGGCTCATGAGAAGTATGGCTGGTACTAATTAAAGGCGCTACTTAAAAGCTGTGGAAGTACTGTATTTCACTTGCCACTGTAGTAGAACTTCTTTAATTGAGCTGAGTTTTAAAGGTGTTACATTTCTAGCAAAAACATATTGCAGTACATATTTATATTGTGTAAATATGTGTAGATTAACCACTGGAGGGACAGCAGATTAGCCACTACAATCTGTGACTTCCACTGCTTAGGAACTGTTGAAAAAAGACAAGAAAAAAACAGGGAAGTGCACACCTTGCACAGTTAAACCTTTAATGGTCAAAGTATTGATCAGCAATGGTTGTACTCACATATTTCATGAACTAAAAGTGCCTTGAATGCAGTCCTATCTTGCTGAAGTTGTAGAACTGCTCACATCATGGCCGGTGATATCCAGTGGTTACTCAGCATGAAATCTGAATCTTTCACTCCAATCAGGCAGACTGAAGGAAGGCAACAAATTCAGCCCCACACTGGGCTCAGCTGCACTGGAAATCTTGCTGTTACTGGGCTCACACAGGTTATTACTACTGTTGGGTGGATGTGGCTAAATGTTTTGGGGGTGAGTACCATTTTCTCAAGCCTGTCTGTATGTCACAGGGCAAACTCCAAAATGAAGGGTTAACCCATGACATGCAGATTAAAACCACCCAATCATATTGGATATTGGATAGAACATCACTGGCAAGAATGTAAGTGATTCTACAAACTTCAGGAAGAAGGGACTGCATTCAAGGTGCTATTCCTTCATTAAATATGAGACCACAACCATTGTAGACTTTAATACTTTGATTCCTAAATGTTTAATTCCCCAAGGTGCTTGCTTTCCAGTGCGTTTTTTGTTTGTCTTTTGCTCAGATCTAGCACATTCCCTTGTGCATGTTGTAATCAAGGACAGATACAGGGAAATTTTCTTCAGTTCCTACCAAGAACTCGGGGCTATATTCAGTAATTATAAATTGCTCATATTTTTGTCACACTACTGGTGGTCTTGCTTTTATTTGGCATTTAACGCAGACAGTGTTACTTTTTTTGTATGTTATTAAGAACTATTGAGCCTCCATATATCATGAACTTATATGGTTAATCCTCATCCACATATTTAATTGCAAGCTAGTCAAAGCTGAGGGCACCATCTAGTGCAGGGGTAGGCACCTCAGCACTGCAGCTGTGGTGAAACTACAAATCCAATCATGCCTCTGCCTGTAGGAGTCATGCCTGTTATTGTCAGGGTCTTGCAATAATTCATGGGACTTTTAGTTTCAAAACAGCTGGAGGGCCGAGGTTGCCTACTCCTGATCTAGCGTGTTCTGGTAATTTCAGGACAACAACATGGCAGGCTGAATTAACTGATATATGGTGGAAATGTCATGGACTAATTGGCTTATGGTTTGGGGATTTGGCCTCCTATTCCCATTGTTTTACCTGCCTGTACTAAAAGAGGTCAAGTTTGCCCTATTAGACTGTTCAATTCCAGGCCTGTTTTCTTATCAGCAGAAACTTGCCTCCTATTCATTTCTGTCAGCCAAAAAAACAATTTCCCAAGCCTGGAAAAAGCTACTGTATCTGTTTCAGGGGGTGAAAGATTGCATGACGACATTGATACTTAATGAACAGATGTCAAGAGCTGCAACACTCATGCCAAGTTCCTCAAAATTTGTAAACCATGGCTGTCATATGCCTTTTCTACCTTCCCTCCAGCTAGCTTTGGCCGTCTGTGACGGATGACCCAGATGTTCCTGAGCCCTTCCCCTTTCTCCATCTCCTGGTCCTTATCCTTCTGGCCTCCCTTTCTTTCCTAGACTCCCCTATTCCTTCTCTAGCTCCCTACTCGGTAGTTCAGTTTTGGCTGTACATTGCACCACATTTTTTGTTTCGATAGGCTTAGGGGGTGCTCTGTAGTTATGGGGAACCTCTCTGAGATCCCTGCATCCTGATGGTATCTTTCACATTTAAATTTACTACTATTGAGTTAGCTCTCATTTCTTCTGTTTGTGTTACTTTATTTTTGCCCTTCTTATGAGTTAATACCTGTTCCAACTTTAAAGTTAGCCCCTGTGTGGGTGGACCTTTTGCATATTAACCACATGTTAAAACTGAGTAAAAAATTATTGAAACAAAACAAAAATAAAGTAAACATAAAAAAAAAAAAAAACTATAGATATGGCATAACATATGTTTCATTTAAAGTAGAGTGTTAGAAGTAAACATTATGTAAGTTATAAGGTTGGTGTACCAATCTGTCCATGGTTTCCTTGCAAGCACAGGTAGCATAGAAAAATAGTCATGCTGATGGAATTACACACTGTAACTGATCCACTTCAAAAGAAACTTTCACCCCATGGCTGCAACATTTGGCAAAAGGTTGATACAGACTGGTTGTCACTTAACAGAACACAATGTTTATCTAGTGATTTGAAGTAGAACATTCAAAATTGAGCATTGAGTGGGCTGGTGTGGGTTGGTTTTACACATTATTCATTAACTAAATTAAATCGGAGGTTAAACTTCAATTGTGCAGTAATGGTGAGGTAATCTGGTCTGATAACTATGCATGTCAATAAGGTTTTAATGAAAAATGTGTTTGTGGCTGTGAATTTCTAAGCCAGGACAAGCTAAAGTAAGGCCTGTACCTGGAGTAAATTGGAGCCCGAGGCACAGAGACCTTGAGCAGATTTACACTGCCTTGTACATTGGTCTGGTTTCACACAAAAAATTATCTTTGACCCCACTGATTGTTGATAAAAATTACACATTTGCTGGTCTGATGGATCTTTAAAAATATTCCCCTTGTTTTATTTGATCTCTTAATAAAACTATTTGAAATTAAAAAATATTCCCCTATTTGCGTAAAAAAGTTAGAAATTTTTTTCATAATTAAGGGACATTTTTAACAAATAATAGAACTAATAACAATTCATTCATAAAAAAAAAAAAAAAAAATTGAGTATCATTTTTTTTAGAAACAAAGTGAACACACTGCCCAAAATCAGTGACAAAAACACAGAAATAGTTTCACTCTTTTATACCTTACAATATTATCAAAAACGGTCCATACAGAGAGAAAAGTGTACTCCAGGGTATTGCTAAAATGCAATATCAGATTTCTCTTGCATGATAGTAAAATGCTGGAAGACAAAAGCTGCCCTTTAATCCCACTTTCATTTTCCATTTTTCTCAATTCAGTGCTTTGTACCTAAGGAGTCCCCAAGGAAAAATCTCAGCTAATGAAGAATAGCTAACAGTATGGTTTGACACTTAGGATATGTGACACCTGCCCTATATAGATCTCAGGCATAAAGTAGATACAGTGTCTAGAATAAAGAAAAATGTACACGCTATTTATCATTTAGGTTTCCTCCTTCTAAACATCATCAAACACTGCTGTTACACACTTGCATATAACAAAATGGCTGTGTGTCTTGCGTATTAAACTTGTGTTAGCTTGTGATAGGTGGTAAGTAGATTAGATATGTGGTATTAGGTTTTAAACTGGTGATGCTCCACAGTTACAGCGGTGTTCTGTATGTTCAGCAGTTGCAGCTATGGCAACAATTTCCAGCTTGCTTACTTAAAAAAGTATAAAAAATCAAGCACGTCTTTGTTGATACCATTCTGGGCTCATTTTTAGTAGGTACTCTGTCAAAATAAAACAACACTTCCCTAAACATTTACTATTTACTAGCTACCTGTGAGGAAAACATGGTAGAACTAACATGCTGCTATTGTTAAAGTGGAGGGCCACCCTGAAAAAAGAAAATACATAAAAAATTAGAAAAAAAATCATTAAAAAAAAATGAAAAAAATTTTTTTTTTACTTACCAGAAATGCCTGTTGCTAGGCACATCATCCTAATCTGCCTCTTCCTCCTCCGCTGAGATCTTCTTTCTTCTCTCCTCTGTGCGGCGTCTTCTGGGTAATGGGTCACGCTGTGTTCTGGGAACTGTGTGTCCCAGAACACAGCACGTCCCATTCACAAAGCGCTGCGTGACTCGCGCATTCGCAGTTGGAAACGGGCAGTGAAGCCACGAGGCTCCACTGCCTTTTTCCCTTACACAAAATGGCGGTGCCGGGACCGAGGGACGGGTGGCCGACATCGCGGGCACCCTGGACAGGTAAGTGTGCTTATTAAAAGTCAGCAGCTACAGTGTTTGCAGCTGCTGACTTTTAATTTATTTTTTTTCAAAACCGGCCCTCCTCTTTAATTAGTTGTTTATTACAAATAAAATTTTAATTTTATTAAGTTAATTAAGTTTTATTTGAGTTAATCATAGAACATAGAACCCCATAGAACCCTACCAACTGGAACCAAACCTAGGCACTAAAAGTAGTTTGGACTACTGGTTTGGACTACTGGTAAATATAAATTGTCATGGTAGTAGGGATAGCAAGTAATTTATTGAATGATCAATAAAAAAAAACATTATTACACCAATATTAATATCAATAATAATCACCTCAGAACCGAAAGGATTTACCCCTTAATGACTAGGCCATTTTTTGCGATACGCCACTGCATTACTTGACTTAACTGACAACTGTGCAGTCATGCAAAATTAATGTCCTTATTTTCTCACACATATAGCTTTCTTTTGGTGGTATTTGATCACTTCTGCAGTTTTTATTTTTGCGCTATAAACAAAAATGCGGCTACGCTTGATGCATTTTTCAGGCACGTGAAAAGAAATTGTGAAAAAAGTAGTGTGGGGTTCCCCCCAGGTTCATACTTCAGGTCTAGTATGGAATTGGAGGGGACCCCCATGCCAAAATAAAAATATGTTATGTGGTCCCCCAAAATCCATACCAGACCCTTTTACAAGTATGCTGTCCTGCAGGTCAGAAAAGGGAGGGGACGAGAAAGTGCCCCCTCATGAACCATACCAAGCCGCATGCCCTCAACATGAGGGGGGAGAGTACTTTAATGAGGACAAGGACCTCTTCCAGACAACCATAGCCAGTGGTTATCAGGGTCTGTGGGCGGGGGTGGGAAGACAGCAGTGGAAAGAGACAGAGGAAGGAGAAGACAGCAGGAAGAGACAGCTCAAGGAGGAGATGGTGGGAAGGAGAAGATGGTGGGAAGAGACAGTGGTAAGGAGAAGACAGCAGGAAGAGACAGAGCTAGAGAAGACAGAGCTATTATTAAAGGAATTGACAAAAAAAAACAGCTCTTGTGTTTTTATTACATTTCACTGCTTTTTTGGTGAATGGGTAGGGGTACAATGTAACCGATACCCATTCACATGAAGAAGTGGGATCTTAAAGGGGAGCTTCCAGATTCCGATAATCCCCCCGCTTGCAGACCCTGACAACCACTGGCTAGGGATGTTGGGAAGAGGCCCTTGTCCTCATCAACATGGAGAAAAAGTGCTCTAGGATGGGGAGCGTAGAGCCTCCTCTGCTTCAAAGTAGCCACCCCCTCATGTTGAGGGCATGCGGCCTGGTATGGTTCAGGAGGGGGTGGCACTTACTCGTTCCTTTTGTTTCCTGACCTGCCAGACGGCAATCTCGGATAAGGGTCTTGTATTGATTTTTGGGGGACCCCACACCATTTTTTTAATTTTGGTGTGGGGGTCCCCTCCAAATCCATACTAGACTAGAAAGGCCTGGTATGGACCTGGGGGAAGCCCACACTGTTTCTTTGAGAATTTTTTTGCCAGTCGTTTTTTTTTTTTACATTCAGATGTCAGTGGGGAACCCCGCTGACAGCTGATGACTCATCGGTTGCTAAGGACGCCGCAGCCGGCTTCCCGGTCCCCTGCTTATCAACCAGCTATATACAGTGGTAAAATAAGAATGGCAAAATACAAACACATAAAAAATTGCATAAAAAAATGCACTACTTTCTGGTGAAGCTCCATTGAAGTCTATTAGCCACAAATTGCAGGAAAAAAGTCTAGACCCTTTCCAAAAATGTACCAGCCACAAAACACATAGATGTGAACTATTACCTTAGGAAACCATGTTACATGGACTGTAGTGTGCTTGTGCAAACTAAAAAAAATGCACAAAAAATGCATAGGTGTAAACGTAGGGTTAGGGACTTTTTTTTACATTGCCGCAAATTATACACCAAGTGCCAATTTTTTGGGACTGGTGACACCAATACTGTGATCAGTGCTAAAAAAAATGCACTGTCACAGTATACATGACATTGGCAGGGAAGGGCTTATCATCGGGGGCAATCAAAGAATTAAATGTGTTCCCGGGAATGCTTTCTAACTGTATGTGGGATTCTGACACTAGACAAAAAGATCTGTGTTCCTGTTTAGTAGGAATCGCAGATCCTTCTCTTGCTCTGTGACAGAATGACAGTCTGCCTTGTTTACATAGGCAGACTGCCATTCTGTCATTCCCCCAAACAATCGCGGGTGGCCAGCGGCCATAGCAACCATTGGACCCGCTGATTGGCTCCTGCTGTGCCCAATCACAGCGGGAATCTGTAGTTGGTGGCATGCATGCACTTCAGACCAGGGAGCAGGAACAATGTTCAGGCACATTGTTTCATGCAGCTGGGCCACTCTGCCACAATATATATATGAGGTGGGCGGTCTGGAAGTAGTTATTAAAATGTCCACAAATTTGCTATCACTATAAGTATTAAATTAGATCCTCCATCACATATTACTGTTAAGCATGGATAAAAACAAGAAATAAAAAGACAATGAAATAGTCAGTAAATCTAAAGCCTATTTCTTGAAGCAGATATTTCAATCCCACAATTTCAGCACCAAAATGTCCTTGTTTAGATTTGAAGATGAAGGGTCAATTTATAGTTAGGGATGAGCGGACATGCCATAGTTTGGTTTGCAGATGGTTTATGAATCTGGTTTGAAATTCCCTAAGCTACCCTAAGTCTGTAGAACTTGAATCTCGTTACAAAGTTCTGGATACTATATAAAAAATGATTGAAAGCTGGATACTGTTAAGGGTATGGCAGCAACATCATATTCTCGTTAATTGCAGCTTGGGAAATAAAGGCTTTTTTTCAAGTAGCTTTAGCAGGATGTTTTCATGAAGTGATTGTAGGCTTTCATGCTTTTTCATTAGGTGGTTGTAGTCTCACTGAGTGGCAGAAAAAATTGGCCAGTAGTTTAGTGAGGCTGCTTTTGCTGATTACATGAGCATCCTGCTGCTCAGCCAATTTCTATCAAACTCTCAATAAGAAGATAATTAGAAGACCAGATGACACATCATTGTAAAATTGGCCAACAGCAGGACCATTTTAATGAACAAGGCTAGGCTCAAAGAAATTAGGGACAAAAAGCACAGGTAGAGATTTTACTATAAAAAAGTAAGATGCTACAGATGATACACTAGTGTAACATTGGCCAACGGGAGGATAGTTTTTATAGGTGATAATAGGCCTAACCAGTGTATTCCTGACCTTTATTTTACTATGGGGATAATGCGTTGTGGTGAATATGAGTGATATAATGTGAGGTGGTTTAGGTGCACTTAGTTTTATTTTTCTTTCAAAGGATACAGCTGCATGCTGTGAACAAAAAGCCATTTTCAAGAGTGGATGACCAGTAACAAGCCAAGACTTTTTTTTATTTAGGGTAGAGTAGACGAGGATTTATTTTTACTGTCTTTGTCCCACTTCAGAGATTTGCCAGCATTTGTCCTTTAGATACAGGGAAGAATCCCTCCATAGTGAAGAAAATACTTTATTTCTATTTCTCTTCTGATGAGAACTTTTTTGGCAACAATGAATTTTACGGTTCTTTGAATAAAAAAAGTCTAGTGCTGAGTTTGAAAAACCAAACATTAATATACTGCTTATGTGCAGCAGTCTAAGAAAAGATATGACTGCCACTGAAGTACTTTAAAATATATATTAGCACATAAATATAGAAATAAGCTTTAAAAAGCAGGAAAGAAAATATATGTAGGGATAAGAACACATATAACACAATTGGTAAACAAAAAACAACATTAGTGAGACTGAGAGGGATAATCAATTTGTGATGATCAAGCATAACAAAGACCAAAGCACTATGCAGCCTTATCACAATTTTATCAATCTGACCATTCATGTGGAATCTGATCATGGCCTTATGTTTATGGCTAACCTAAAATAAAGAAAGCATTTGGAAAATTGGAATGGAGTGTAAAAAACAAACAAAAAAAAAAAAACAAGATAACCAACTACCTCCTTGAATATCTCCCACCAACGGCTTGCACAAAACTATTTAATGTATGTGTTTTGCGGTATTGATTAGAAAACAAAGGCATCGTGCTTAAAAATAGATGTTTTGTTCGTTAGCGTAGGTGTATTTTTTTATGGTTTAATACATTTCCAGAACAATGTTCAGTTCGACTTGCAGCTGCCATCCCTTTGCTTTTAGTAATTTCAACTTAATTTATTGAATCTTTTTTTAACTGAATTGAAACCTTGGAAACAAGACAGCAATGCTATAAAGAACAGAGAAATATTATGTAAGCATTTTATAAGATTCAAATCTTTAATTGAAAGTATCTGCATCAGACAAAAAAATATTTATGCTGCCCATACATGGAACATGATGGTAATTTAGTTTGTCCATCCAAGTATCTCCTTTGTTCTCTATGCATGAATATCATGCAAATCACTGGTTCTGCAATATTACCCTTAAGATACCTTTATAGATTAGTATCTAGTATGGGGAATGATGAGTGATTGCTTATAACCTCTAGTCCTTCTGTGACTGGTATCCATTTAGGATCCCGCTTTTGGTAACTGACAGGGGGCACAATGGATTTTATTTTAAAGAGTTTCCTGTGCCCTTTAATGTCACTTCTCTCTAAAAGAAGAAACATACTTGCCTATTAGGACAACTCCTAAAAAAGGCATATTACAATCTTATTGTGAGACCTCTGATTTATTTGCCAAATCAATAAGATCTGGTTCATGCTTTTGAATTTAAAAATGTACACAAATGGCTACCCTTTTCTTTACTCCTTGCTTCTGACATTTTTTTTCTGTTTTCTTTTCCCATGTATGTACCATGTTGCTGCATTGCATTGCTCTCATTTATAATTTAATTTTGACCTTTTGTCTTGTTATATGCACTGGTATGGGCTGGTCCACATTTGGTCTGCTGCTGTGGCCTCAATGTGGGTCACCGCAGTTATTGTTTTCATTTTCTGGGACATTGCTTCTTCACTAACTTACTTTTACTCATTTGTGCAATGTTTGTGTAATTGCTTTATGGTGCATATGCTATGTCACTTCCAACTCTTTAAGTTCTTTACTTTTTTTCTCATGCTACTATTGTTTTCTGTGAAACGTGAAAATTTTTTCTATAAATAAATAGTTCATTAAAAACGTTTTACGCAAATATGCTGTTTTTTTTTCTATCGCTGTGATAGAGGCATTTCTGTTAAAATGCTGAAAAAATGTTGCTCGTTGAAATATACTCTAATCAATTCTAAAGTCACAGTCTGTGCAAATTAATCCACTAACAGAATTATAATGCACTGAAACATTACTCCATACAACTATTTGTTAATATTATTAACATTATCATGTTACTGTTAAAAGAAATTGAAATAACACAACCTGCGATAGAAGAATCCTTATACTTGTCTATCTCAAAGCCCCTGCTAAGAACTTTACTTTCTTGCAAAGCTACAGTCTCTGGTGGAATCTTTACATCCGTGCCGAGCTGCATGCTGTGGTTCCATCCACTAGCCCCTAAGTCAATACAGAACATAGAAAGGATGTAGAACATGGAGAATGGAACATAGCACATGGCAAAGGTGTAGGCAACTGACAGTCCTGAAAGTGTCAGATGTGAAAATTCTGGAGGAGCCTGGCAGAGGCTGTAAAGATCAGGACAGGCGAGTGTAAACAGTTATTGCATAGTCTCATTTTTGAAAATAGCACAGTAATTTTTAGAAAAAACTATATTTTATTCAAATATGTTAAGGATATATAATAATAAATAAAGTTGTTTCATATACACAACATAATAGAGCTGTTTTCATATTTTATCACTCTAGAAAATATTTAGAGGTCATGGAAGTTCACAATAAAACCTACTGGGCATCTATGATAGATATTTGCTCTTATCTATTGGAAGTCATTTTGTTTTTTGATGAATGCTGCTTTCTCCATGTCCATAGTGCTGTTCTTCCAATAGGGTTACTATTTATGATATCAATACAGCACACTCCATTTTTAAACTCGGGGAAAGACTCCTGACCTATGATAAAACTGGAAAAAAAATGACAACTTGGTGCAGCAAACAGAAATAAAACTTTAATGGATGCTGGCCTTTGTGCTATTTGTCAAAACTAGCTGCACAAATTCATGGATTTTACTTCAAGAATTGGTTATAAATGGCTTATGCAGCTAAATAATCCATTCTTGTAAGTTCCAAAGTGATAACAGTTAGAGGAAAACTGTTGTTACAAGTATTTTTGTGATATGCTATTCCGCAGTGTTTACAAATAACGTGCACAAAAATATAACAAGGTCAATTAATTTGGAATCAAAATCTCAGTGAATCTGTTATAAGAATCACTTAAAATGTTGCTTTAGTACATAATAATTATTGGTAGGAATGTCTAAAAATTATAATTCTTTATGAACAGACTTTCCTTCCTAATATGCATTGTTTTATCTTACCAAAAGCAGCCAAAAAGAGATTTTATTCCCAATAAAGGTTTATTTTGTAAATGTAAAGATTCAATAAAGTATACCTTCTACATTTATATTAGATATAAAGGATGTATAAACATTGTTTATAAACAATGGTATAAAAAATACCAGCTGTAATAACATATAACAATGTACATTTCTAGTAAAATGTAACATCAAATACGCTTACAGAAAAGAAAAAAAAATGATTAGCAAAGATATTAATCATTTATAGTTTTCCAGGGGTAGTAGTATTGTGAGATGTGGGCTGGGTGGTATTTGTTTTAGTTAGATTGCTAATGGCATTAGTAAATTTGGTAGTGATGGTAATGGTAGACCAAGAAGACATGTAATATATCTTTTGACAGAAAATATTTCTTGTGAAATTCTCTCTATGACTAAGATTGCCCTACTGTGTTTAGTCTGTCTAGAATATATTGTTAAGCTTCCATTAGATTATTGAAGGAATCTGAGAGTGAGGTGAATAAATTCCAGAGCCTCCAAGTTCTATGGAATTGCATGTACTCAGACTGGTCTGGAGTGGTAAGTGGGGTACCCCAAGGCTCGGCCCTGGGACCAATTCTGTTGAATTTGTTCATAAATGATATCGAGGTTGGTATTAAAAGCTCAAGTTCAGTGTTTTCTGATGATGCAAATACATATAAGTAGGGCAATAACTTCCCAGCAGGATATATAAACTTTATAAGAAGACTTGAATAAAAAATCGGGGTAGACAACTACATGGCAAATGAGGTTTAATGTTGAAAAATTTAAAAATATGAATCCAAGTTACTCACTAGGGGGAGAACCCCAGGAGAGAGAAAGATATGGGAGTTCTAGTAGAAGACAGACTGAGCAATAGCATGCCATGTCAAGCTGCAGCAAGCAAAGCAAGCAGACTATTATCATGTGTTAAAAAGGGAATTTACTCCAGAGATAAAATGATAATTCTGCCACTTTATAAAATGGTAGTTTGGCCACATCTGGAGTATTCCATGCAGTTCTGGTCATTAATCCTCGGGAAGGATGTGCTGGAACTGAAAAGAGTCTGGTGATTACACAATTATTAGGGGGACTAGAGGAACTCAGTTATGAGGAATGACTACAAGAACTAAACATATTTAACCTGGTGAAGAGACACTGAAGAGGAGATATGATAATGATATACAAATTCCTCAATGGTGATCCCAGCATAGGAACAAATGATTCAGTCGCAGGGAGTGTAGAAAGACACGAGCCACTCAATGAAATTGGAGGAGAAGCTGTTTAACCTTAAGATGCATAGGGGTTTTTTGACTGTCAGGGTGGCACGGATGTGGAGCTCCCTTCCACAATTGGTGGGGTCAGCAGGAAGTTTTGATAGTTAAAAAAACGATTGGACGTGCATCTTAGTGAACACAATATACAGAAATATGGGAAATAATTATCAACATAAACACAAACACACACACACAGGTTGAACCGGATGGACTAGTGTCTTTATTCAACCTTACCAGCTATGTAACTATGTAAGTATCTTACAGATTGAGCAGATCTCATGTGTCAAGAATGCCTTTAGGGTAGTACATCTGAGCCTGAAATAAATCTCCATTGCTATCCAGCCACTCTTATCAATACATCAGTTAGGATGTAAAGTATTTAAGTAGTTAGGTTGGTGGTTTTCTTCTTCTTGTAAATATTAATTAAAATCAATTAAATGTGAGATCTGGCCAGTAAGGGAAAACTAGCAACTGCCATGTGCAAATGAGTTCAGATAGAGGTACACATCTCAAAAGTGCAATGTAAGTCAACAAAATTCTAAACCAATGCCACCAAGTAAAAAAAAAAAAATGAGCGTATCCATCTTCCGCTACTTCTTCATTGTCCATTCACTGTCATTACTGATTTAATGATATCAGTAATTTGTAAACCTTTATTTAAGGAGGAACATACAGATCGGGTGATTTTACATCACTCTGACATTTTCATATGCATGTTTGTTTTTGTGACAGTAATAGGAACCAGGGACAGTTGGGCAACTAGCATTTTCATTATTATTTTCTCATTACAGGTGTGGAAATGCTGCTGCAGAAATCAATGGAGAATAAGAGGCAGAGTTTCCATATGAATGGTCATGTGGATATATAATTAGGGATAGGTTAAGTAAAGTCACAACACCTTAAACCAGGAATGTCCTACTCTAGTGAAAAAGATTATAAAATCAAGTAGGAAAATGAATTAAGCAGCTTAATAATCATTTTCCGAACCAAACAAATCTGACGAACAGATAGTAAATATCTGATCAGGATATTTGCTTACAAATCTGTCTACTATTGAGAGAATTAGCATCAGCGATCCAGGTAATCATCATTTGAGAAATTAACAATTTTCTTTAGAATAAAAATAAATATTTAGACAATTAAAAATAACATTTTGTAAACTCACTGTCTTTGAAAATCTATTTGCTAATTATCAGCTCCCTCCATTTCTTTCTCCCTGTCTCTTTTTCGCTATTTCTTTCCTCCTCTCACTCTCTTACTCCCTGCTGTGTATTGAAATAGTCATATTACTTTTCTGTTAATGCAACATTAAAAATATTGTTGTTAAACTAAGATTAGTGTTATTCTTTGTTTTTGCTTGTAATTTTGCTTGTCTTATGCCCTATCATTAATTCACTTCATGATGGGTATTTTGTTGTTCCTGGAAATTAGTGTATTTTGGCCTGGTGTTAAACCTTGTGGCAATGCATTAATAGCTATTTTTGGCATCCTATCCCAGTGACCCTGTACAGGGAAGGAAGGTGAGGGATTGACCCAACAGGGTCAAAGACAAAAACCTAACTGAGATTTTAATTGTCTCCCACTGTATCTATTGCTGGAAACAAAACTTGGGTTAGGCTTTAATGCTGTCTGTGTCCTTATTGGGGAGATTTTACTTAAATTCGAATTCCGTATGATACCCATTACATTGGCAAGAAGACACAGACAGCAATACTCTATCTAACAAATACACAATATTTATGCTGGAGACAAGTTTGAAATTATTTTTTGGATCAATACATTAATGCGTTATCATCAAGTTTTATTTAAAAGATACAACTTTGGCCGCGTACACACGGGCGGACTGTATGGCCTACTTAGTCCGTCAAAACACATTTCAGCGGACAGTCCGCTCGTGTGTGGGCTTCAGCGGACTTTTTCAGCGTGCAGTCTGGCATACTAAGTATTTCGGATTTTTCGAAATTCTGTCCGTCATACTTTGGTTTCAGCGGACAATCCGCTCGTCAGTAGGCTAGTTCGACGGACTAAGAATGGCGCATGCTCAGAAAGGATTTACACGGCGGAAGGTTGCATTGCTGTGTATTGGACTTCCTATTTCTAGTCCCGTCGTACGTGCTGTACACGTCATCGCGCAAGCTTTCGACGGACTGTTTGTGCATCCGTGTGTGGTCAAGTCAGTTCATTCGAAAGTATGACGGACTGTCCGTGGGATTGTATGACGGACTAAGTAGGCCATACAGTCCGCCCGTGTGTACGCGGCCTATTACACATACAAAACTTGGAAAATACGGATTAAAAATATGTTCAAGTGTATGTTTTTCCTAATGATACAATGAGAGTAAATTGCAAAGACCCTATAGTACAGTAAATGTTGCAACTTCTATGCATATACATTATTTTGCAATTACCCAGTTTATTTACACATTATTAGTGCATTAATAATGTATTCTCAAAGTCAACCTGTCACAACATGTGGACAATTAAAAATGAATAAAAATCATGAATAGAAGTTGAATCAGTAAAAACTGCATGGCAAAACAATCTGTAATTTCTTATCTAATAGATACGCTTTAAAAATGTAAACTTATCAGTCTTTAGATGAGGTGTCTGCATTCATTTTTTTATTTTTTTTTCCTTTATTAGTGGTAGGCAATCTTTGAAAGGTGGACATCTACCTGAACAACATGAAAAAGATCAAAGGTCACCAGGATTCAACACCTTTTTTTTTAAATAACTAATTAGCAAGGCCTGACTAAATTGTATTGAAAACTTAGAAACATCTATAAAAAAGGGTCATTGTAAAAATATAAACATAGCCTACCTTAAAAGAGGATAGTGTTATTCAGTAGAACAAGGACAGTGTCAGTAGGGCAGTGGATAGTGTCAGTAGGGCAGAGTATGGTGTCAGTGGGGTAGACAATGGTGTCAGTAGAGCAGTGGATGGTGTCAGTAGTTTTTTATTTGTATTATTTTATTATTTATTATTTTTTACAATTTTATTTTTTTATCATTTTTTACAACATTATTATTTTATTTATTTATTTTATTGTTTAGGATCCCCATTGGGGGACTTTGGCAGTGGACAGAGACAGACAGTGTCAGTAGAGCAGGAGATGGTGTCACTTGAGCAGCGGGTGGTGTCATTAGGGCAGAGGATGGTGTCAGTTGGGCAGTGGGTGGCGTCAGTAGTTTTTTATTTGTATTATTTTATTATTTATTATTTTTTACAATTTTATTTTTTTATCATTTTTTACAACATTATTATTTTATTTATTTATTTTATTGTTTAGGATCCCCATTGGGGGACTTTGGCAGTGGACAGAGACAGACAGTGTCAGTAGAGCAGGAGATGGTGTCACTTGAGCAGCGGGTGGTGTCATTAGGGCAGAGGATGGTGTCAGTTGGGCAGTGGGTGGCGTCAGTAGTTTTTTATTTGTATTATTTTATTATTTATTATTTTTTACAATTTTATTTTTTTATCATTTTTTACAACATTATTATTATTATTATTTTATTTATTTATTTTATTGTTTAGGATCCCCATTGGGGGACTTTGGTTAAATATCAGAGGTCTATACAGTTCAAGAAAAAGAAAGGGACTGAGGACAGAGATTTCCCAGTGACTTTCTCTGCAGCCTCAGCTGCAATGGACAGTGAATGAATTGGAGGCACTATGTGCTGAGCAGCTTTCTGTTCATTCACAAACTGAAGCATAGTAAACTAGTTTTCTGTGAGAGTACCGATCACTGACAGTGTTCAATGAGAAAAGGAAGGGGTCGGCAAATAACAATGTGCAACTTTTATTACCTCAAGACTTTTTCAGGAGCTTCTTCTAAAGCCTAATAGCTGAAGCAGCTTGACCATGTATATTATTTAAAATAAAAAATAAAAAGCAAAGTAAAAAACAAATACATTTTAAGTACAGGAAGAATGTAACTCTCTCCCCCTGCCCCAAGTATGGCAACTCTGGTGCTAGCCGACTGTGCATTCAGACATCCAGTACTGCCATTGTGGTGAGGTGAGAATCTTCATTACTGTGTAAGGCACAATCTGGAGCCTACAAATGGCTAACTTTCCTTAAACCTAGTAGCTGAACACAGGAACAGCATATTGAAGGAAAGATAAATATGCTGGTGGGGCCAGTATTAAAGTGAACCTGAGGCTCTGCATGGGCAAATCACAGATCAACAAAGTCCACACGAAAGTGACATATAAATGTCTTTAAAAACTCTGATGTATTCAAAGTCTTGAAATTCATAGACACAAAGAAAATTGGAAATGTGGATTCAGATTCCATTGTTTAGCATATGTGGGTGTGATTTTCATAGTTAGTGAGACTTTTTGCAACCACGGTGCTTAAAAATAAAATAACTTTACAATTAATTTTGATGTTCCATCCTGCTCATATAAAAATGCAGAAAAAGTTACTCATTATGACCGACAAAACCACTGCCTCTTAGAAGGTTATATTTTAATTATGTTTATTAAAGTGTTCCCGAAATAGCTAGTTTACAAATGACCTGCTTATTTTATGCACAGCATTAGTTTTACTCTGACTAATCACCGTTAGGCTATGTATTTTAATGTGTTGTTTTTATAAAAGGAAACAACATTTGTATAATTCCTTTACTGTAAGGACATTAGCTGGAAAATTCAAATAATATATAATTGCAATATCTTTTAAAGTAAACCTGTGACAAATGTGGGCTTACAATCTAAAGAAAAAAGAGATACATTTTCTAGAAAAAAAAAAAAAAAAACACAAAAAAATAAACAAGACATCCTAAGATTTAGGCAACTAAGCCTTTATATAAATTCCTTCCTTTCAATCTATTACTGTAAAGTGGGGGTTGGCAACCCATCAATTGCAATCTACCCATCGATCGCGGGCAGGTGACAGGTAGATCACACCCCTTGGTTGATAAAATACAGCTGATCACTTTCACTAAATGCAGCCCCAGCTGCCCCTCCTATCCAGGTTCCCCTTCCTGGTCTTGTCCAGCCCCTGTGTACTTCCTTGGCATATTGTGGACAAAGTGGGGTTGATTTATTAAAGTCAAAAAAATTGATCACTTCATATTCATATTGATCACAAGGGAATGTTCCATCGAGCTTAGTGAATGTAGTGGATTTTTACAGTTTTAAAAAGCCATAATTGGATGATGGAAGTCAGCATAGCGTCACCTCATTCATTAAGATCTAAGAAAAAATTCCCTTGCAAAGAGAAATTTCCCTTTCAAAGTGAACAGTCTAGTTGCCTCAACCCAATATAAAAAATAAAATGTCATTTAAAAAAAAAAAAAATTCAGATGTTGCTGCACTTATTTTGCAAGTGTCATAAATAATTCACAGTTTTTAAGAGTCTGCCTTTTTCACAAGTGATTCTTTTTCTATGCAAGAGTTTTTGCCTCAGTGTGTGCTAGTAGACCCAATTTATAAAGTGGCATGACAGCACTACTGAAAAAGAGGCAAGCTTATCTATTTTACAGTCTGTAGAACAGGGATGTTGACTTTCCATAATACCCTGCTGAGTCATTCTGTATTTGGCTAAAAAGTACTCCATATTCTGCTCACCTGTTTTAAACTTTTCTTTTTTAATATATTTTTTTTTAATTCTTTACTGTCTGTTTGCTTCTGTTCACATTTTTGACAGTTTAAAATATTTAAGAATGATGTACGTTCCTGAGTGAACTTTAAAATCATAGTTCAGTGTTTTCAAAGTACACTTTTTTTTAAAATTCATATTTTGATATAAATTGTGCAGAAAACAGTATGTGAACTTCAACGGGTCAAAAAGACAAACAATAGAACGGATGTACTTTGTTCAGTTTGCCATTCTTTATACATAGATATTCGTGTGCTTTTCATAATAATAAAAAAAAAAAACATGCTGCTCAGAATCATTCTTTACTGGATTTTAATGTTCTCACTGTGGATGGTTTCTATCCATTTTCCATTCTGAAATATGTTACCCAGTACAGGTAACAGAACATCCAAACATTATTCTGGTAGATTTAAGGGATGTATAAACATTAGATGATAATCACCTAATCTGGCTCATGTATTGTAATCTAACATAAAGCTGACACTGCTATCATCTGTCCACTGCACAGACATGCCCACACATACAATACGCATGTGAACATCCTTAGAATGATCATTAGAATGCAAGCCCTATCTAATGCTTAAAGTGTGAATTATATAAATCATGGCATGTCTACCTTCATTAGTATAACATTCCAGAATATATAATAAAAGGTAAAAAAGTCAATATCATGCATCTGGTAAAGCAAGTACAAAGTGCCAAGTACCTTAAAGCCAGCCAAAACTCCAAAAAAAAGATCATCACAAGGGACATAACTTAGGATATCCTCCTAGCAGGTGAACTCCTCCTCTGCTGTTCCTACTGCCATAATCACCCTGTGTAGTGGGGATTAATAGAACTAAGAAGCTGTAACAGGCTCTCATCAAGAATGCCAACTATCCCCACACGTACTGCCAACTACAGCTTCCATCAATAGAAAGTGATCTATTTATGGATGGGGTGGACTTTTCACTCATTCACCCATGCTCCATTCATAGATCGCTTTCCATTCACAGAAGCTGTAATAGGTAGTTGGGATGAGTTTAAAGTCTCTCTGTAAATCAAACACAGGATGACACAAGTTATCTTCTCTTGCTTAAACTTTAGGAATAAGGTTTTTAAAAAATCAACTTGTTCTGGCTGTAATGATGGAAATCCAAAGTACTTTGCCCCCATACACCACAGCCATAATCTACTAGTGCTACTGGAGTTAATAACAGCACTGAACCTGCAACAGGCACTCATCAAGAGTGCCAACCATGCCTGTCCTTTCTGTCCACCTCCACCAATTATAGAAGCTGCACTATGGATAGAAAACGAGGATGAATGAAAGGTCCTCCTTTACATCCGATATATTATAATATTATAGTACAGCTATAAATAGAAGAAAAAGTGGAAAGGGGGTCTAGTCAGCATTCATCTCCCCAGGACACTCCCACACAGCAGTGAGCAGCAACGAACATGTCTGGTTACACCAGGAGAGAACAGCAGGAACTCATCTGCAGCATTGCAGCACTTTCTCCCCCTCCTGTCAGCACTCCAGTGGGTCTGGTGTCCCTGACACATGAAGCACGGAGTCTTGCTCTCCACCTTCCTGCCGATTGCTGCCTCTGCCTCCTCCTCCAGCACATCCAGCCATCCTCCACACACTGGTGAGTGGGTCTTACATTCGGCTGCAGCACAGCAGGGACATTGGCACACCCCTGCTATGAGGGTTTTCCCCATACCCAGATGCCGTCAGCTCCTCGTTGCTCTGTGGTTCCCTGGTGACACTGCATTTTAAGAAAAATAAAATACTGTTGATGTGTAGAGCTTGTATTCAAGGGAGGCACCAGTCATGAGCTCCTGCATGATCTGTAAACATAGTCATGAGTTTTATATTAGGGTATTATACATGTAATGGTTTAATTTGTACTGTAATAATGGCAACTTTATGAACTACATTCTTCTCCTTAGGTTTTACTTTGGAAAAGGAGGGGTATAATATACAAAATGGTATTGTTAGCAACAGGGCAAGGAGTGTACCATTGTGGCTAACAGAAGTCAGTGTTCTAAAAAGACTAGAAAACCTTAATGTGAACAAATCACCAAGACCAGATAGCTCATACACAAGATTCCTCAAAGAAGTTATCCAGTTCATTGCTAGACCAGTATTCCTAATTTTTAAGGAAAGCTTGCTGACAAGAATGGCACCAGTGGATTGACAAAAAGCTAAAGTGGTAGCAATATTAAATAATGGGCTAAGACACATACCTGGAAACTACAGGCCAGTCAGCCTAACATTAATAGTCTGTAAACTATTGCAGGGGAGAATAAGGGACCATATCCAAGAATTTGCTGATAAGAATAATTTGATTAGTAGTAATGAGCATATATTTATGAAAGATTGTTTGTGCCAGACCAATCTATACACATTCTATGAGGAATTGAGCTGTAATCTGGATAAAGGCAGGCCTGTGAATGTAGTGTATCTAGATTTCACCAAAACATTTGACACGGTACCCCATAAACACTTAATCCATAAATTGAGGTCTGTTGGCATGAATGAAAGTATTTGCACTTTGTAGAAAATTGGTTACAGGGATGCATCCAGAGGATGGTGATAAATAGAATATCTACTGAAGGGTCTGGCATTATAAGTGGTGTACCCCAGGGCTCTGTCCTAAAACCAATTCTGTTTAACCTGTTCATAAATGATATGGAGGTGGGGATTAATAGTTCAAGCTCAGTGTTTGCTGATGAAGCTAAGCAGGGCAATAACCTTACAATAGGATATAGCAACTTTACAGGAAGATAAATAATAAAATAGAAGGGTGGGTAAACACATGGCAAAAGAGGTTTAATTTAGGGAAATCTAAAGTGGGGGGGGTAAAAATATGACTTCACTGTACACACTAGGGGGAGAATTCCTGGGGGAATCAAGGATGGAAGAAAGATCTGGGGATCCTAGTTTATTTACAGAACTAGCAATAGCATGCAATCTCAAGCTGCAGCAAGCAAGGTCGGCAGAATATTAGCATACATTAAAAATGGTATTTATTCAAGAGATAAAACTATAATTCTGCTACTTTACAAAATCCTGGTTTGGCCACATCTTAAGTATGCTATTAATTTCTGGTCACTAGTCCTCAAGAGGAATGTGCTGGAACCGAGAGTCCAAATAAGGACACCAAAACTAATAAGGGAACTGTAGGACCTAAGTTATGGGCAACATTGCCAGACATTAAACATATTCTCCCTGGAGAAGAGATATTTAAGAGGGGATATGATAATGATATACAAATATCTTAATGATGATTTCAACATTGGGAGGAAAACTTTTCAGTCTCATGTCAATCAAGAAGACACGTGACCACCTAATGAAGTTGGACAAGAAGTGCTTTAGCCTTAAACTGCATAAGGGGTTCTTGTACTGTTAGAGTGGTAAGGGTATGTAATTCCTTCCACAATTGGCGGTTTCAGCAGAAAATGTCACACATTTTAAAAAAACCTTTTAGATGGGCACCATATTGAGAACAATGTTCAGGAATATTGGAAGTGGTAGAGACATAGAGACACATACACACACACAGGTTGAACTTGATGGACTGGTGTCTTTATTAAACCTTACCAACTATGAAACTTTTAAACTATGAATCTGTCCCAGTAAGAGGATAGCAGGACTACAGTATAAGGATTTTACAAGACCATTATACTTTAAAGCAGTTGGTATATATTTAACAATCCAACCCACCCTCAGAGCAGAAGAGTATACTCTTTTTAAACAAGTTGTCAGTTTCTTGCATGTAGCCCCTGAGGACATTTGTTTGGATGAAACATGCAGGATGGAGCTTCAAAAAACTGACATAATATGCTCTTGTCTCTGGATCTTTGTAGCACTATTACGTTATGGGTATGCCTCCCTTGTGTTGTATGTAAGTGGTGAACACATCACCTTCACAAAAAAGTGGGAGTCTTTTCCGTGGATTAAAGTTGGGTTTGCAGTTGATCTTTGGATGGTTGATTTACTCTCACTGTGGTGTAGAGGCACGTACTTAAATAATTAATCACAAGAACACAATCCGCCTCAGTGCTCACTTCGTTTCACATCTGGTGGCACATACTATATTTAGTTCCTAGATCAATGCTGCCTTCTACAAGTGGTGAAACACCACACATGCCTAGTGCATTGCCACAAACACAATTATTATTTTGTAAACATACCAAAAAACATTCTCACAAACATGAGGGGTTTGTGAGTATGTTTTTGGCATTTTAATAAAATAAATATTGTGAGGTGGTAATGCATTAGGCATTTGCGCTCTCCTGTGTTTCTTTACAATTACAAAATTAAGAGATTATACCTCTATATTCAGAGCTTTGGTGTCTGGTGAGTGTACCATTCACTGGAAGATTGCATTCAAGATCAGCAATTTTATGGTGGTGAAAGATTTTCACAGATTCAGTATTATTTACTTAATTAGTTTTTGCACATTTAGATATTTGCACTCTATCAATGATTTGTTATTCACATGATTCAGTGATTGCATTTATTCTTCACTACATGGCAACTATATAAGTATTTTTCATATGTGGGCACTTGGAACTTTATTTAATGATTTTCATTTCATCTACTTATTTTTATACATTTGTGGTTTACTAGCACTGATAGAAATATGGATATAAGATATTGAGATTGGTGCTACAATTGCACTTATTAGTTGTTATCACTACAAATATATATATTTTTTGTATAAATATGAATCATGTTTTAGATCACTTCCTCTGTGTACTGCTCTGTATAAAGTCACAATGACTCAGTAGTGATCAACACATTTATATTGTGAAAAATGTATGCATTGTAAAACTAACATAAGCATAACCTTTTTAGAAAACTCCTTCCCCATAAAATTATTGCTTAGATGTCTTACTCATCATTAGTTTCCACTGCCTTCTAATAGACATCAAGGGATGCCTTGATGGCAGAAGAGCCCAAATGACTGCTACCCAGGCCCCATGCATAATAAAACAATAACAGGCTGTTTATTTTCTCTACCTACATGAGTAGCGATGACTCACACTGCATCACTCTGTAGAATATTCCCTGAAGAAAAGTGTGGGTGTTTACTTGGTTTATATCTTCTGCTACACTAATATTACATCTTCATTTTTCACTGAGTGACAGCGTGGGTACACTATGTGAGTCTGCTAGCTTCTTTCATTCTACCCTTCCGCCTTAGTGGACCAGTATTAAGCTTCATCACACTCAATCACATTTTATTTATCTTTTTTACGACTTCATAGCAAATTAACTTTTGCAAGCATTATGATCCTACACCTAAAAGGTTTTATAAGATCTATTTGTATTTAATTAATGGCTGGGCAAGTGACCTCAAAATGAAGTCAATTAAACATTGTTACCGTCATTCTTCAATTCTTTACACAGGAGTGACATTGCATTACTGTAATATAAAACAACTTATTCTTGAAAAAATGTATCTGTATATGTCTAGTTATATTATTTATACTCTATCTATCTATCTATCTATTTATCTATCTATCTATCTATCTATCTATGGTCTGTCTTTATATCTATCTCCACCACTAACATGAAACATATAATGATAAATAAACATTTGTTGAATTAAATAATCAAGTTTCACCTTTTGAGACCAAGTCACCATATGATATGCTTTGTAATTTGAGTGTCTATGTCAAGCTGATTCTCAGATATATTTCAGATATATTTCAGGAAGGTAAATTCATTAGAACTTTTTTTTTCCCAATCACATCTCATCATCAACTAGATCCTGCCAGATGAGTTTGTATAGAAAAGGGAAAGAGGGAAAGTAGGAAAATAAACTTTCTTCTCATCTTATCTGACAATAATTTAAAATGCAATTTTTATAATAGATGTATGTTCTATGTATAAAACAACATCAACTAATGGTAATAATAGTCATGAGACGTGTGGGTGTCGGTTGTGGTAGTAATGAAAAGTGGGTATGGTGTTTTTTTTTTGTCATTGCAGTTTATATGGCTTGTATTACAGACTCTGGAAAAATTAAGAAAAATTAAGAAAAAACAGCAGATAATTATGTCACGATAGTTCCCATTATATTTTATATTGCAAATGTTTACCGCTGAAAAGTGAATCTTGTACAAAAAAAAAATTATACTGTAAAATTGCAACTATTTAAGAGTCAATGGGGGTTATTTACGGAAGGCAAATCCACTTTGCACTAAAAGTTCAAACTACAAGGGCAAAGTGCACTTGAAATTGCACTGAAAGTGCACTTGGACGAGCAATCGCTGTAGATCCGAGGGGGACATGTAAGGAAAATAAAAAACAGCATGTTAGCTTGCACGTGATTGGATAATAAAATCAGCAGAGCTTTCCCTCATTCCAGATCTACCCCTCAGATTTACAGAAACTGCCCTTACAAGTAGGCTTGTGCAATTCGTTTCGTAACGAATCAAAATTCGGCCGAATTTTGCATCTTTCGGACATTCGGATGCATCCGAATGTCCGAATAAAAAAATATCGAATGACAACGAATACGAAAGAAATATAACGAATGAATTCAAATGAATTCGACATGATTCGGTAATTCTTTAAAGATCTAATGAAACAAAAGGTCAGCTCAAAGTAAATGTTATAGTCCAATCAGCTAATTCATTTTGTGCCGGAGGATGGATTACTGGCAAAGTGCATTCCTGAGGACTGAGTTAGAAGGGTGTTGTATTGTATTTGAGCCGAGGAGAAGAGACGTTGTCATTGTGTGTGTTAAAAGATTAAATAAACAAACAAATTTCCAAACTACAAATCATTATCACGAATGTCTATACGTACATAAATAGCGAATTTCAACGAATATGAACAAATGAATTTGACACTCTACGAATAATAACGAATTATCCGAAAACGTATTAATGTAACATAACAAATATAAAAGAACGAAATGATGTATTTTACAAATGACAACGAACCTAAAGTAAATGAAATTTTCCGTTGTGCACAAGTCTACTTACAAGTGCACTTTCAGTGCAATTTCAAGTGCACTTTGCAGTTGTAGTTTGCACTTGTAGTTCAAAGTGGATTTGCCTTTTGTAAATAACCCCCAATGGCTCTAAAATTTTTCTGTGTAACAGAAGGCTTGTTTTTTTTGGAATACACCTTTAGTTTTTACAAGCATTTGTTTTTAAATAAATTCAAAGTAAACATGTAATAAACATAAATAAATATTTAAAAAATATTTATATAAGGACATGTGAAGAGTCGGAAGTGCATATCACACAGTTACAGGGGTCAGGGGTATGTAACTCAGAGAATGCAGGTTCAGGAGTGGGTATCGCACAAAGTGAAGGGGACACACAAACATATATTCTCCACAATACAGATATCACCCAATAGCCCCTATCTCCCCTAACACAGATTTTCCCCAACAGATCTTACCCTCTCAGCCCAGGTTTCCTCTCCCAGCCCATCCCCTCAGTACAACCCACCCCTCCAATCCCTTTCCCGGTACCAATACCCCCAGTACAGATCACCCGCTCCCAGGCTATTCCACAGTACAGACCCACAGAATGCATCCTTTACCCCAGCAGAGATGCATCCCAGTAAAGATATTCAACCCCCCTTAAACTCACTCATTGGATGCAAGATCAATTAAGCCAGATGCAAATGTCATGGGCACCACAGTGCCACAAAATATTTTTAAAAAAATCAGGAAGTCATGGCCTAAGGACCCAGGGCCACACAAAAGATGTAGGGGAGTTGCTCTAGGTGGTTAGAGTTAGTGATGCCCCTGATTTTGTGGGTTTCCAGATAAAGTGTGTTACTCATTTCAAAGTATTTGTAATACATGTTTTTCCTTTCATAAATCACAGGCCCCAAATGGCGATACTGAAGCTCTGGCATGTGCCTTAGTGCCAAGCATGCCTGAGGGTGTCCATAAAATAAATTTAGCTCAGGTTACCTAAGTAGGGAAAAATATAACGAACAGGCAAATAATTTGGCAGAACACACTAACACCGTTAAAGTCTATGGGTCACGAACATGACTAAGCAAAAGTGTTCATTTTAAAGGTTTATATGCAAGTTATTGTCATATAAAGTGTACAGGGGACATGCATGCAAAAAAAAGTTTAAAAAACGTCTATTTTTTTTTGGGGAGCAGTGATTTTAATAATAAAAACAAAGGGATAGGATGCGCTATGGAATTTGTTATACAGAGAGTATGTAGTGTAATGTAGGTAAGAGCAGCCTCTATTATGTTTCCATCCAGATGGATGGAACAGTGAAATAGGTGAGAGAAAGAGAATAGATATGGCGCTATACCTTGTTAAACTCACTAAAAAAGTATATCATAAAATAAAACTGTACAAATTTTCCAGCTTGCTGGCTAATATTTTTAAAAACAGGGATAGGCCTAGATGGACTAAATAATAAAATCAATAAATGATAAAGTGCTGGGGATCAATCCATATTAAATAGTGAATGCAAAGTGAATATAAATTTTCCAGCGTGCTGGTTAATAAAATGAAATGAAGCTGTACAGTCCACAAAAAATTAGATAAAATGAATAAATAAATAATTAGTAAAAATACCATGAATCAATCAATATTCAATAGTGAAAACTACTCAAAGTGCTTGTGACTGTGATTATGGCACAACCAAATGAATGGCCGTAAAGGGGAACAACAAACCAAATTGTTCAAAATTATACAGACGTGAATACTAGTGGAATAGTGGGTGCAAACACACTGTGTCAAATCTCAGAACATGCCAAAATTTGCACAATATAAAACAAAGATAAGAATAGAAATTGAGTCCAGAAAGTGAAAAAATCTTGCGGTGACAAGTCAAATGTGAAAGTCCAATTGAATAAGGTTTAAAATTAAAATTTAAACATAAAACGAATATTTGATGGTGAAAAAGGTCTTCTATATATAAGAGATAAGTGGAGGGAGTGACTTCGATATTCGTTCGCAGGAGCGCTCCAGATGACGTCTGAATGACGAAACGCGTAGGGCGTGGCCAGATACGTACACCTTCAGCACAAACGGCGTGCCAGCCGAGTGGACGTTCCGAACGCTTTTAATACAATACGTTTTTTTTTCGTACTAAATGTGAGTATTTTTAAGGTTGTTTCAAATAAACTGAGTTTCAAACATACTACACCATGGACAGTTCTCTTTTCTATCACATGTAAACGAGGTACAACATCCCCACGGAAGAACGAGGGATCTCCCCAGCATCACAGCAGAGACAGCCCAAGAAGCGACACAGTGGCTTATACTGTGGAGGCTGATCCACCCCGGACGGGGTCATATCTCTGGTGAGAGCAAAATTCATAAACGTTCACTGCAAACGTTCACTGCGAATGAATATCGAAGTCACTCCCTCCACTTATCTCTTATATATAGAAGACCTTTTTCACCATCAAATATTCGTTTTATGTTTAAATTTTAATTTTAAACCTTATTCAATTGGACTTTCACATTTGACTTGTCACCGCAAGATTTTTTCACTTTCTGGACTCAATTTTTATTCTTATCTTTGTTTTATATTGTGCAAATTTTGGCATGTTCTGAGATTTGACACAGTGTGTTTGCACCCACTATTCCACTAGTATTCACGTCTGTATAATTTTGAACAATTTGGTTTGTTGTTCCCCTTTACGGCCATTCATTTGGTTGTGCCATAATCACAGTCACAAGCACTTTGAGTAGTTTTCACTATTGAATATTGATTGATTCATGGTATTTTTACTAATTATTTATTTATTCATTTTATCAAATTTTTTGTGGATTGTACAGCTTCATTTCATTTTATTAACCAGCACGCTGGAAAATGTATATTCACTTTGCATTCACTATTTAATATGGATTGATCCCCAGCACTTTATCATTTATTGATTTTATTATTTAGTCCATCTAGGCCTATCCCTGTTTTTAAAAATATTAGCCAGCAAGCTGGAAAATTTGTACAGTTTTATTTTATGATATACTTTTTTAGTGAGTTTAACAAGGTATAGCGCCATATCTATTCTCTTTCTCTCAGTGATTTTAATAATGCTTAAAGTGAAACAATAAAAGTTAAATATTCCTTTAAATTTCATACCCGGGGGTGTCTATAGTTTGCCTGTAAAGTGGCACAAAATTACATTTCTAAAGGAAAAAAGTAGGAAAAAAGTGACTTAAAAGTACTTGCAGTTATAATGAATTGTCGGTCCCGGCAATACAGATAAAAATCATTGAAAAAAAGGCATGGGATTCCCCCAGTCCATCACCGGGCCCTTTGGGGAATCCCAAACAAAAATGAAAAAAAAATATGACATGGGGTCCCCCTCAAAATCCATACCAGATCCTGCTGGTATGGATTTTAAGGGGAACCCCGCACCAAAAATCCATACCAGACCCTTTTTTGAGCACATAACCTGGCAGGCCACAGGAAAAGAGGGGGTGAGAGAGTGCCCCCCTGAACCGTACCAGGCCACATGGCCTCAAAATGGGGAGGGTGCTTTGGGGTAGCACCCCAAAACACCCTGTCCCCATGTTGATGGCGAGAAGGGCCTCATCCCCACAACCCTTGCCTGGTGGTTGTGGGGGTCTGCGGGCTGGGGAATATTTGGAAACTGGAAGCCCCCTTTAACAAAGGGACCCCCAGATCCCGGCCTCCCCCTGTGTGAAATGGTAACGGGTACAAATGTATCCCTACCCTTTCACAAAAAAGTGTCAAAATGGTACAAAGGCAAGATAAAACTTGGCACAAGTCCTTTATTAAAAAATAAAAATGTCCTGCAAAGTCCATTCAACTTCTTCTCTTGCTCCACTGACAAACTGAAAAAGAAAAAACCAAAGCCACGCCAGACCCGCCTCCATGGGAGGCACCCACCGTATGGCACGTCCTCGCAGATGACAGTTCTTTTATATCTGAGGGCGGGGCCACAGAGTGACGTTCATGTGTAACCCCCACCCCCTCTGATGCACTGGGACTTCCCCATGGCTTTTGGGGGGGTTTCGGTCCGTCAGCAGAGCGAGAGAAGATGAATGGACTTTGTGGGACATTTTTATTTTTTAATAAAGGACTTGTCCCAAGTTGTGTCTTGCCTTTGTACCATTTTTACACTTTTTGTGAAATGGTAGGGGTACATTTGTACCCGTTATCATTTCACACAGGGGGGAGGCCTGGATCTGGGGGTACCTTTGTTAAAGGGGGCTTCCGTATTCCAATAAGCCCCCGATCCTACAGACCCCCACAACCACCGGACAAGTGTTGTGGGGATGAGAACCCTCTCCCCATCAACATGGGGACAAGGTGCTTTGGGGGGCTACCATAAAACGCCCTCCTCATGTTGAGGCCATGTTACCTGGTATGGTTCAGGAGGGGGGCCACTCTCTTGTCCCCCCTCTTTTCCTGTGGTCTACTAGTTTGCGTGCTTGGATAAGGGTCTGGTATGGATTTTTGGGGTCCCCCCACACATTTTTTTTTAAATTTTGGTGCGTGGTTCCCTTTAAATCCTGGTATGGATTTTGAGGGGGACCCCCGCGTCATTTTTTTATTATTTTTGGTTCAGGGTTCCCCTTACTAGTCATACCAGACCCAAAGAGCCTGGTAATAGACTGCGGGAATCCCATGCCATTATTTCAATGACTTTTATCTGTATTGCCGGGACCAAAAAATCATTATAGCCGTTTAGAACAGTCATTTTGTGCAGGGACTGTTCTAAACACGGGAAAATGTGCCACTTTACAGGCATATTATAGGCACCAACCAGGTATGAAATTTAAAGGAATATTTCACTTTTATTGTTTCACTTTAAGTATTAACATCACTGTTCCCAAAAAAAGTCAATTTTTAAAACTTTTTTTTTGCATTGATACATGTCTCCTGGGTCCCCAAACACTTTTTATGACAATAACTTGCATATAAGCCTTTAAAAAATGAACACTTTTGATTTTTATGTTAATGTCCCATAGACTTTAACGGTGTTTAGGCAGGTTTCAAATTTGCCCCAAGCACTGCATATTGTTCGGTGTTCTGCAGAACACCCAAACAACCAAAGTTCGGCCCGAACTTATGCTTGGGCTGAACCGTTCGCCCATCCCTACTGCTAAGCCTTAAACACAACTTTTTTTTAAAATGAATCAATACTTTTTTTTGGATGGTTTTTATTTTCTTTTTTTTTGTTTGATAAATTTGGGTTTTTATTAATGTTTTAAATGTTTACTGGTATTTAAATG
Source organism: Lithobates pipiens (assembly GCF_037356315.1). Lineage (NCBI taxonomy): Eukaryota > Metazoa > Chordata > Amphibia > Anura > Ranidae > Lithobates > Lithobates pipiens. The sequence continues at coordinate 172,485,077 of NW_027507748.1, forward strand.
TACACATTTATAAGCACATGTGTATTTTACTTGGTCAATATCTGTATATCTTTATTTTAGAACTAAACAATTATTACACCATGCTACCACAACACTCACTTTAAGGCAGCCGTAGCTGGTCACTTGTGGACTGTGTCTTTCTAATTGATACTCTATACAGAGCTTTATTAATTAGGAACCATTTTTACAACACAAAACTAAAAACTGTAGTAAAATTGCAGTCAGCAGACTCTAGAACACCATCTTCTGGCTGCAAAAGGTAAATACAGAATATGTAGTAATTCATATTTTCCTGACAAAATAAAAACACATTTTGTCATTTTATATTTTATAATGGTTAAAAGGTGTTTCCACAATTCCCAAAATGTATGTACAAGATATGTACAGTTGATACAAATGAATAGAAAAGTAGGTTAGCATTTTTCATGAAAGCAGCAAGAAGACAACAATTCAAAGAAGGGAAATTAAAGTTTACATTTTACAGGATAAAAGCACAAAAGATTAAATTACAAGCGACATTCCTCATTGACGCTGCTGAGCTAGGTTACAATATTTAGCTCTTTGAAAAGAGACAATGTAACCGGAACAATGTGGTTGTAACAAGCTGATGTCAAGAGAAGGCATGAGAGGGACAGCGAGGAATTGGAAGAGGTTCCTGGAAATATTACTTCTTAACTCCAGAGTGCATCACCTGCAAGCTATAAAAGACCAGTGCAATTAGTACTTCTGGCATTATGATTTCAGGATGTGATTACATTGTTATTATGCCCTAAAGGGACATGTTTTACCATTATTTAATGTTGTGAGTAATTCACTACAATGTCGATGACAAAACAATGTTTAAATATCAAATTGCTGCAGATGTATCCACTTACTCTTGAAGTAATACAGAAGACATTCACCATACTTTTACCACTACTCTTTTCTTTGTATGATGTTAATACCCATGCGGGCCACCTAAAGCCTCATAACCACTGAAGGACTGCGAGTATCAGCACATTTCACCATCCAAGCAGCCACAAATAGTTTTGGTATTTTCTCACTGAATTATAAAGCTCAAATAACTTAGAGGATTGCTGGAGTGATTTTTTTAACCACTTCAATACCAGGCACTTTCCTGCCCAGGACAATTTTGAGCTTTTAGTGCTGTTTCACTTTGAATGACAATTGTGCGGTCATACAACACTGTACCCAAACTAAATTTATATCATTTTCATCCCACAAATAGGGCTTACTTGTGGTGGTATTTTATCTCATCTGTGTTTTTTATTTTTTGCTAAACAAACTAAAAAAGGCCAATTTTTTTTTAAAAAAAAGTTTTTCTTTGTTTCTGTTATAAAATGTAGTTTTATCCTTCACTGATGGGCTCTGATAAGTCAGCACTGATAGGCACTGATGGACACTGATGAGGAGGCACTGATATGTAAAATTCATGGGCACTGATAGGCAGCAATGATATGCAGCACTGATGGGCACCAATATGTGGCACTAATATGTAGCACTGATGGGCACTGCCAGGTGGCATTGATGGGCACTGGCAGGTGGCATTGATGAGCACTGACAGGCGGCACTGATGGGCACTGGCAGGCGGTATTGATGGGCACTGACCGGTGGCACTGATTGTCACTGATGGGTGGCACTGATTGGCACTGATGGGTGGCACTGATGGACAGCACTGATTGGGCAGGTACTGACAGGTGTTAATTCTGGGCACTGATTGGCACTGTGATAGGCACTGATTGGCACTATGGCGGGCACTGATTTGCACTGTGGTGAGCACTTATTGTCACTTTTTTGGGCACTGGCAGGGGGTTATGATGGGGCACTGACTGAGCACCAATTGGCAGCATATGGGTACATTTGATGGGGGCTGTGCTGATAATCAGTGTGCTGATTATCAGCACATATCCCACTCTGACAGGGAGAGCTGCCGATTGGCTCTCCCTGTCAGTGCGAACCGAGGAATGCCATTTACCAGCACTTCCTGGTTCTCGCAGTGATCGGCTGTGATTGGTCACAGCTGATCACGTGGTAAGAAGCCTATGTCAGAGGCTTCTTATCAGGATCAGAGATGTGGCATGTCAGACTGACACTGCTCTCACGATCGTCGTGCTGTGCGCCCCCGGGGGCGTATTGCCAGCATGTTATCCTGCTGGACGTCATATGATCCCCATTCAGGATAACAGAACCACTTCTCAACCATCAATCTGTTTTAGGCCAGACAAGATGAAAGCAGGGCTCTGGTCAGTGATAAACTCTCTATGATGGCTGATCCTAGAGTGAAAATGAAGTAGCTAATGATGCAGTTCAGCCACTGTGGATACAAGACTGTATGCTGTTTCTCTGGTAGTCCATTGTGGTGAGTCCCTGCACTACTTTGAACCCACTTTGATGCAATATGGGCCCATTAACCTCAAGAATATACAGGCATTTCTTTAAGTTTCATAGAGGTGGCATCAAAACCGCACGACTTCTTAGGTTGCAATAGTGGAAACCTAGGCTAAGATTGTACATGGTCTTTAGACCTAGCAAGTGTGTGTGTGTGTGTGTGTGTGTGTGTGTGTGTGTGTATGTGTGTGTTTGTGTACTGTATACACACTTTGAGACACTCATGTTTCTGCAAGTACCCTTGCTTGGCCATTGGATAATTCACTATGAGTTCATCTGGCAGATTATGGCCTTTCCATGAACTCTGAACATTTCCCAGGATATTAGGTCCAGTAGTGGCCATCTTGTGGGAGCAAGGACTTCTGGTGAGTCTTGTTTGGGCAACAGCCTGGCACAATGTCTTCCAGGTAGTGGGATAAAGTTCTAGTTCAGACTTTGATCAAATTGGGAGGAGCCATAATTGAGAGACCAACTAGAGCCGTCATGTGATGTAAACAGAGAGCTGGTTGCTAGGTGATGAGCTTTCCTCTCCTTACACAGAAGTAGTCAGTGAGGAGAGGAGAGCAGAGTGCTGCAGCCAGCCAGTGATCAGTGAGTATGAGCTGTTTTTACAGCTTTTTACACACTGATCACCAGCACAGTGTCTTGTAGTGTCCCCAAAACACTGTCCCGACACATATGTAACACTAAAATCATATGCCCCAATGATCATATGCACACATATGTCAGTGATCATCTGCGCACATATGTCAGTGATCATTGCGTACATATGTCCGTGATCACACAAACCAATTATTACACACTTAATGGGATTTTTTTTTTACCAAAGACATGTAGCAGAATACATTTTGACTTAAATTTATAAAAAATTAGATTTTATTGGATTTATTTTAACCACTTAAGGACCGCCTCACGCCAATATACGTCGGCAGAATGGCACAGCTGGGCACAAGCACGTACAGGTACGTTGCCCTTTAAGAGTCCAGCCGTGGGTCGCGCACGCTGCCGGAGGCGCATTTGCGACCCGGTCCTGAGCTCCGTGACCGTGGCCGTGGGACCTGCAAACCCGATCACCGCTGTTGTCCCACGACCAGGTCACAGAGCTGAAGAACGGGGAGAGTTAAGTGTAAACAAACCTCTCCCTGTGCTTCCTAGTGAGCCTGTCACTGATCGTCTTTTCCCTGTCATAGGGAAAGACGATCAGTGATGTCACACGTCAAGCCATGCCCCCTACAGTAAAAAAAAACACTCAAACTTAACCCCTACATTGCCCCCTAGTGGTTAACCCCTTCACTGCCAGTGACACTTTTACAGTAATCAGTGCATTTTTAATCGCACTGATCGCCAATGGTCCCAAATATGTGTCAAAATTGTCCGACCTGTCCGCCATAATGTTGCAGTCACAATAAAAAATGCTGATGTAGAAGTATACGTAATGGCATAAACTTAGGAAAACATTTTTTTTATATATATTTTGGGGGATATTAATTATAGCAAAAAGTAAAAAATATTATTTTTTTTTCAAAATTGTCGCTCTATTTTTGCTTATAGCGCAAATAAAAAACGCAGAGGTGATCAAATACCAGGAAGGAGGAAATTTGTGGGAAAAAAGAGCGCTGGAAATTTAAAATTGGCCTGGGAAGGAAGGGGGTGAAAGTTCCCAGTATTGTAGTGGTTAAAAATGATCTTTTTATAAAAAAAAAAATTGAATTTACACATGTTCCCCAGAGCAGTACAGTACCTGTGCCCTTACACGTTTTATGTCCAATATTTCACATTAATGCCTTCAAAATGGGGACTTTTGCATTTTAAAGTTCAGGTCCCGTGGACTTTAATAGGGTTTGCGGTTCGGGTCCAAACTTTTTAGGAAGTTCTGCTGCAAACCGAACCGGGGGTGGGGGGGGTGGGGGAGGTGTTCAGCCCAACTATATATGTGGCCAAAAATTATACAGGGAAATTACACCTGTTTGTCTCGGTGAACTTAGGTACATATCTATTGTACCTAATTGTAAATTCAGTCCTGCCGACATCTACTATTGAACGCCGGTAATAAGCAAATGCATTATCTGTGACTTTAATGAATAGTAATAAAAACATTATGATACTGAGAAAGAACAGCATCTACTTTGTGATACATGATCAGCACTAAACAGGAGTGATCTGTACAGAGAAGACGGAAAAGGGTGATAGCTGTTTTGCTAATGATTTTATATGAGAAGGTGATATAGTTTGTGGGAATTCAGCATACAAGAGATCTCCAAAAGACATCATGCACTGAAAATGGTGCAATATGAATAGAACAAATCATACAATTGTCACATATTACACATATTACTGATTTTGATGAAACAACATTATCTGGTTTGAATTCTCCTTCCCATGAATGGGTTCACTTATTTTATTAATAATTTCTCTTTATTAATAATTGCTCTTTTAAAATTCTTGTTGGTGTCAGTATCTAGATGAGAGTATGATAAAATGTTCTGTCTATTAAAACTAACATGTAGGTGCTAGGATTATAGTGCACGCTATACAAACGATTAAACTCTTTGCATATGTATGATATTAGAATTATGGATCTTGTACATATAATGATGTAGTCTAATATATAATTCCAATGCCAACTCATGTAAATTAATATTCATTGGAGATTTAAGCTGATGTACCAATTACGTCCAGTGACAGGGTAATATATTAACAATGACTTTCCATTAAATCAACATGTGCTTAATTTGATTTTATGGTACGCTCTCCTATACAGTATTCCATTGTGTAAAAGTTGTAATACCAGGCTACCCAGAATGCAGAACTCTTATTTCACTGTCTGGGTAGATGTAAATAATTAATGTAATAGGGTCACAAGTGGGGGTACAGACCAGGGCACACCCCAAAACTGACACAGTAAGTGTTGACAATCTTTACCTTAAAATGTGTTCTCTTTATAAACAAACAACACACCAGATCAGAATGGTGGAAACTTCACAGCAGTAAAATCATTTTTTTTAAAATAGTTCCTGTAGAGTTATCCCCTGAGGTAGGCAGTCCATAAGAAGATAATAAGCAGATGCTTCAGTATTACATAGTTACATCCACTTGCACCAAGTTGTCAGTTTCCCTTGGGAGGAGATCTGGTACTGAGCATCTTTTCCTCTCTAGTGGTTTTGACAAATTCCAACATCCAACAATATGTAATCCTATCTTGCTGCCAGCTAGGTCTCTCTTGGCCATCAAACAACATTTTTCAGGCCTAAATAATAGGATCCATCCTCAATTGCATTGGAGCACTCAGCTAAATGTCCCAACACACCAAGAGTGTGTTTAATTTTACCTTAACCCCTTGGTGCCAGCCACACGCAAATATATGGCCTCTCAATGCCTGGTCCTTGGTGCCAAGGGGCCGCATATTTTGTGAATTGCTGTCCATACAGCTGTGCTGAGAGCGTGTGCAGTGCAAGCTCCTGACACAGTTGTCAACGACTAACTGAAGGCCCCTGATTGCTGCTTGCAATCAGGAGTTTTCAGATCACATGACCATCCTGACAGCCAATCACAGTGTCATGAGTCATGTGGTCTTAAGCCCCACCCTGCCTCCCGGCATCATAAACTCTCAAAGGGACAGGAGGTGCCCGCGTGAAGAGGTTAACATCCCCAGTATGACCCCAGACCCCTCCCTTGTGTCTCACATCACCAATCACACTCATAATGTTTTTTTTCTGTATTACAAATCCTAATGTGTGTATTGCTTAAATCAAAACTTGGGGGATGCCCTGCACTCACTGCCCTGCCTTAGTCTTTCGGGTTGAATGACACTTGGCATCACTCAATCAGGAACACTGAGGACAACCGGTGAAGAAGAAAGGGAGCTGTAATTGTACTTGGAAGGTGGGAAGGTTAATGTTATATTTATCTTTTCTATTAAAAAAAGGATAATTACCCCTCTGCCTCATGCCAGATGCAATGTGAGCCTTAGCCCAAACGCCCAGGAAAGGACACCTTACTTTTTTAAGGATTAAGTGTATCCCACCTGACTCTCAGGGGATTCAACTAGCCTGGCATCCACTCCTTGATTTTTTTTTTCCTAAGCCCATAATAAGGTATCCAGGTGTCAATATTAGGACCCGTGTTTTATTAATTATTATGGCCAGCAACAAAACTCAAATCTGTTCTAAAAAAATCCAAAACTAGACAATGACAACATAAATACAATTGGTACTGTTTGGAGATAATGACAGTTCTTAACACAAGATACCCTATGTTTTTAACCTAAATGGACAGTTATTTCTAGTAAATACTAAAATGTAATGACCACCTCCACTCTTAGCACTGGTTACTATATCATTTTGGGAAAAAAGCAAATGGGTTAATATAAATCAATTCTAAATGTAATATTATCTATATGCACAAAACTGTGCATGTGTGCCCTATTTAATTAACCACTTTTTGCTGAAACAAGCTTTTGAAATCTGTTTCATGATTTTACATTCTGTGAAACTGCTTAGCATTCAGATCATATGCCACTTTAATTGCCTCTTTATAGTTAGCGAAGATGTTATGTAGTTGTAAAATACTAAGCTTTACTGCAGCTAAAGGAATATTTTTCTGAGCAGATGCAATACTGGTGCAGTAAATAATGGACACACTGTACTTTATCAGCAACCAAGGGGAAGGTTAATGGCTATGATGCATCTTTTATGTGAAGCTTGAAACATGGACTTTTCTGTGATTTGAAGATTTACAGTGTGACAAAAACAAAGCCTTTTCCCTGTTTGTAGCGGGATATATTTATATTCAAGAAGCAATGAATGTAAAGGTGAAACATCCTTAATGCCTTTCTAGTTTTATACCATATTTTTCCAAAAGTACAATAAATCAACATTGTCTGAAACAAAAAAAGTACTCTTCTGTCAAAACAGGCCATTAAAGTATAACTCCAGCCAAAACGTGTTTTTGTTTTGTTTTAGCTGAGTGGGAAAAAATAGATTCTTTAGGGTTAAATTACTAAAACTGGAGAGTGCAAAATCTAGTGCAGCTGAGCATGGTAGCCAAACAGCTTTCAACGTTGGGTTGTTTAACCACTTGCTGACTGCTGTTGGCATATATACGTCAGGAGAATGGCACGGCTGGGTAAAGTAACGTACCCATATGTTACTTTGAAATTCCCACCATGCGCACGCCAGCCTGCCACAAGCTTTGTGACCATGCCTGTGGGACCCGCGGACTCGAACGCTGCAGGGATACCCACGTTCATGCCACAGAGCTCAAGAATGGGGAGATGCCGATGTAAACAGCATCTCCCTGTTCTGCCTAATGACAGGACTTTGATTGTCTGCTCTCTGTCATCGGGAGCAACTATCAGTACCCACGTCACACAAGCCCATCCCCCAGACAGTTAGAAACACTCCCCTAGGACACACTTAACTCCTCCCCGCCCCTAGTGGTTAACCCCTTCACTGCCAGTAACATTTTTACAGTAATCAATGCAATTTTAAAGCATTGATCGCTGTATTAATGCCAATGGTCCCAAAAATGTGTCAAAATTGTCCGATGTGTCCGCCATAATGTCGCAGTCAGTTACTAGTCATTACTAGTAAAAAAATGTAATAAAAATGCCATAAAACTATGCCCTATTTTGTAGACACTATAACCTTTGGGCAAACCAATTAATAAAAGCTTATTGCGATTATTTTTTACCAAAAATTATGTAAAAGAATACCTATCAGGCTAAACTGAGGAAAAAAATGTTTTTTTTATATATTTTGGGGAATATTTATATGGGGATAGTTATTTATGGGGGATATTTAGCAAAAGTTAGGAATGGTCACAGGATAGTTTCAGCTGCTAACTCCTTACTCCATACATGTTGTGCCCTCATGTGGACTTCTTTTTGATACACTTATATTCTGTTAAGACCCCTGATATCTCACCAAAGCTACCCCCCAACAGGGCTGAAAAAATAAATAGAAATAAAAAATAAGAATTGTAATAAATACATATTTAAAAGGTTAAATTGTAAAAATAAAATAAAAAACACACCAACACCATCCACCCCCCCCCCCCAAAAAAAGCATTGTAAAAAATAACAAAAAAATTGTAAAAAATAACAATAATAAAAAAATGGTTAAAAAATAAACAAAACTACCAAAATGACTGACACAGTCCACGCATCTGTCATGAACCAGATGTGACCAGAACTGGGTGACTGCGACAAGTGAACCAGACACAAATAAGTGAAGGTAAATTTATTAAGCAAACGCATATAAATGTGAACACACCACCAATACAAACTAAGTGAACAAACTAACAACCAAACAGTGCAGATAAGCAAGTAAACCAGTATAATGTAACAAAAGGGAGAACCAGAATCGTAGTCAAGCCAGGCCGGGGTCATAAATAGGAGGTCAGCAGATGGGGGGACAAGGAGAAGGGTACAGGAGGCAGGATGCAGGGATCAGGGATGCAGGGATCAGGGATGCAGGGATCAGGGATGCAGGGATCAGGGATCAGGGATCAGGGATCAAACAGGCTGCAGGTCAGGGCTCAAGGACAATACCAAGGCGAAGTGTATATGAACTTGCCGGGTATTTATAATGGCTGCTGTCAGTCATGTGACGCCTGACTGCAGAGGGCAATACCTGCTCCATACTGCCAGGATCCCTCCGCTGGTGGACACCAGTACTGCGGACCAAAGATGACATAATTCCAGCAGGAGACACCTGCTGGTGGATCGCAGTACTGCATGCCAAATGATTGATATTACCAGCGGAGGGAACCTTTCCTGACAGTACCCCCCCTCAAAGGAGCGACCTCCGGACGCTCCAACTAGCAGTTGCTGGGGAAAGTCCACTGCGTCAAGCTGGGCTATGGGCAAAGTCACATTAGGTTGGGTAATGGACACTTCAAGCAGGGCAGCAGACAGAACCACATCGGACCGGGAAGCTGGCACATCGGGCTGGAAGGCGGGCAGCGGCACGTCAGGCTGGAAGGCGGGCAGCGGCACGTCAGGCTGGAAGGCGGGCACATCAGGCTGGACAGCAGGCACATCAGACTGGAAGGCGTCGGACCGCGAGGCCAGGACATCAGACTGGAAGGAATCGGACTGCAAGGCCGGGACATCAGACTGGAAGGAATCGGACTGCAAGGCCGGGACATCAGACTGGAAGGAATCGGACAGCAAGGCCGGGACATCAGACTGGAAGGAATCGGACTGCAAGGCCGGGACATCAGACTGGAAGGAATCGGACTGCAAGGCCGGGACATCAGACTGGAAGGAATCGGACTGCGAGGCCGGGACATCAGACTGGAAGGAATCGGACTGCGAGGCCGGGACATCAGACTGCGAGGCCGGGACATCAGAATGCGAGGCCGGGACATCAGAATGCGAGGCCGGGACATCAGAATGCGAGGCCGGGACATCAGAATGCGAGGCCGGGACATCAGACTGCGAGGCCGGGACATCAGACTGCGAGGCCGGGACATCAGACTGCGAGGCCGGGACATCAGACTGCGAGGCCGGGACATCAGACTGCAAGGCCGGGACATCAGACTGCGAGGCCGGGACATCAGACTGCGAGGCATCAGACTGCAAGGCCGGGACATCAGACTGGAAGGCATCAGACTGCAAGGCCGGAACATCAGACTGGAAGGCATCAGACTGCAAGGCCGGAACATCAGACTGGAAGGCATCAGACTGCAGGGCCGGGACATCAGACTGGAAGGCATCAGACTGCAAGGCCGGGACATCAGACTGGAAAGTATCAGACTGCAAGGCCGGGACATCAGACTGGAAAGTATCAGACTGCAAGGCCGGGACATCAGACTGGAAGGCATCAGACTGGAAGGCCGGGACATCGGACTGGAAGGCCGGGACATCGGACTGGAAGGCCGGGACATCAGACTGGAAGGCCGGGGCATCAGACTGGAAGGCCGGGGCATCGGACTGGAAGGCATCAGACTGGAAGGCATCAGACTGGAAGGCCGGGGCATCGGACTGGAAGGCATCAGACTGGAAGGCCGGGGCATCAGACTGGAAGGCCGGGGCATCAGACTGGAAGGCATCAGACTGGAAGGCCGGGGCATCAGACTGGAAGGCATCAGACTGGAAGGCCGGGGCATCAGACTGGAAGGCATCAGACTGAAAGGCCGGGGCATCAGACTGGAAGGCATCAGACTGGAAGGCCGGGGCATCAGACTGGAAGGCATCAGACTGGAAGGCCGGGGCATCAGACTGGAAGGCATCAGACTGGAAGGCCGGGGCATCAGACTGGAAGGCATCAGACTGGGAGGCCGGGGCATCAGACTGGAAGGCATCAGACTGGGAGGCCGGGGCATCAGACTGGAAGGCATCAGACTGGGAGGCCGGGGCATCAGACTGGAAGGCCGGGGCATCAGACTGGAAGGCCGGGGCATCAGACTGGAAGGCATCAGACTGGAAGGCATCAGACTGGAAGGCCGGGACATCAGGCTGGAAGGCGTCTGGCTGGAAGGCCGGGACATCAGGCTGGAAGGCGTCTGGCTGGAAGGCCGGGACATCAGGCTGGAAGGCGTCTGGCTGGAAGGCCGGGACATCAGGCTGGAAGGCGTCTGGCTGGAAGGCCGGGACATCAGGCTGGAAGGCGTCTGGCTGGAAGGCCGGGACATCAGGCTGGAAGGCGTCTGGCTGGAAGGCCGGGACATCAGGCTGGAAGGCGTCTGGCTGGAAGGCCGGGACATCAGGCTGGAAGGCGTCTGGCTGGAAGGCCGGGACATCAGGCTGGAAGGCGTCTGGCTGGAAGGCCGGGACATCAGGCTGGAAGGCGTCTGGTTGGAAGGCCGGGACATCAGGCTGGAAGGCCGGGACATCAGGCTGGAACTCCGGCTCTGGCACTCCGGGCTGGGACAGATTGGTAGGTGTGGAGGCAGGTTGGGTTAATGGTAAGATCATTTTGGTTGGGAAAAACTTTCGCTTTTTCTTTGGCTTAGCTACTGAAGCTCTGTAGGTGACTGCAGGACTGTAAATAAGGGGTGCAGCAGACTGGAAAGGAGGATTGTGATATGGCAGAGAAGAGGTACCAGTAGCTGGGGAAAGAACTTGTGGGTTAGTAGACAGCGGAGAGGAGGCAGGTGGGTTGAATGCAGGATAAGTACAGGGAGCAGAGACTGGATAGGAGTATTTGGTTGGGAGCAGTGTGTACTGGGCTGCAACTGAGGTTGACATGGCTGATGGGGAAACATACTTTTGGGTAGGCTCATATCTGATGGCAGAGGTGGATTGTTTGGCTGGGGCTGATTGCACCATGTCAGACCATGCTGAAAGTATGGGTTGTACAAACTGAAGTTTTAAGCCTCCCTGTCTAACAAAAGACTGAGCAGATACAATGCACTCAGCAATCACCTGTGGGGAACAGGCTGAGTAGTGTTCACAAAAATCAGAAGGATCATCTTCAAAAAGCCATACTAAAGATACAACCTGATTCATATCAAAAGGAGGAGTGAAATCATCACGGCCATCTGGGATACAGGGCAGGGCTAGCTCAGTACAGATCTTTATCAAAGGCTGCACCTCCTCAAACAATATATAACCCTGATCAACCAGGGAGTGAGCCAAACGCATAGCTGCAAACAACTGGTCACTAGACCATCCTTTCAAAGCCTGGCGGCAATAATCACCACTCTCAGATGCCAGCAGAGAAAGATAAATGATCTCATCAGCATTCATGTTTGCAACCAAACTGAAGCAAATGGTTCCCCTGTGCAGCCACTTCTGGTCAGGAATGGCCTTGGTATTCTGTCATGAACCAGATGTGACCAGAACTGGGTGACTGCGACAAGTGAACCAGACACAAATAAGTGAAGGTAAATTTATTAAGCAAACGCATATAAATGTGAACACACCACCAATACAAACTAAGTGAACAAACTAACAACCAAACAGTGCAGATAAGCAAGTAAACCAGTATAATGTAACAAAAGGGAGAACCAGAATCGTAGTCAAGCCAGGCCGGGGTCATAAATAGGAGGTCAGCAGATGGGGGGACAAGGAGAAGGGTACAGGAGGCAGGATGCAGGGATCAGGGATGCAGGGATCAGGGATGCAGGGATCAGGGATGCAGGGATCAGGGATCAGGGATCAAACAGGCTGCAGGTCAGGGCTCAAGGACAATACCAAGGCGAAGTGTATATGAACTTGCCGGGTATTTATAATGGCTGCTGTCAGTCATGTGACGCCTGACTGCAGAGGGCAATACCTGCTCCATACTGCCAGGATCCCTCCGCTGGTGGACACCAGTACTGCGGACCAAAGATGACATAATTCCAGCAGGAGACACCTGCTGGTGGATCGCAGTACTGCATGCCAAATGATTGATATTACCAGCGGAGGGAACCTTTCCTGACAGCATCATCAGTGATGCATGTTAGTGCCATTGTCACATGGCATTAAAAAACTATTGGTAATCGGGTTCAGCGAGTACTTGGAAAAAGTACCGGTAATTGTACTTGGTCTTAAAAAAGTGGTATCGGCGCAACCCTATTAAGATTCCAGCACTGGATGGTCATATGACCACAGCTTCAGGTAAGTGAAAACAGGCTTAGAGAGGTATTTTGTCAACACAGCAATCATATAGAGGGAGATTAACCACTTCACTCCCGAAAGGATTTGCCCCCTTCATGACCAGGCAATTTTTTGCGATACGGCACTGTCTTGTTTTGACTGACAATTGTGTGGTCGTACAACGTTGTACCCAAACAAAATTGACCTCATTTTTTTCCCACAAATAGAGCTTTCTTCTCACTTGCCAGCCATGTGGATATGATCCCTCACCATGCAGCAAGTGGCTGCTATGGCTCTTAAAGGAGCCACCAAACATATATGCCGATTTGCCCAGGAGAGCCAACCTGCCACCGTATATGTATGGGAGCCAGTCGGGAAGTGGTTAAGAGGGGTCGCATTTATTGAGGAGTTGGGCTGTAATATTTTTTTCATACTTTGTCTCATTCCCCATAAACATTTACTCTATAAAGTAAGGTTCATTAGCATGGACCATAGGGTGACTACATGGATTGAAACTGGCTACAGGGGGAGTTCTGAGGGTAGTGATAAATGGGGAGTACTCGTAATGGTCCGGGGTGGAAAGACGGGTCCCCCAGGGTTCTGTCTGGAAACCAATTCTATTCAATTTATTCATGAACGACCTGGAGGATGGGATGAACACCTCAATCTCAGTATTTGTGGTCAATACTAAGCTAAGCAGGGCAATAACTTATTTGCAGGATGTGGAAACCTTGCAAGAAGATCTGAACAAATTAATGGGGTGGGAAACTTCATGGTAAATAAGGTTTAATGTAAAATAATGCATTTGGGTGGCAAAAATATGAATGCAATCCACTCACTAGGGTAAGAACCTCTGGGGAATCTAGGATGGAAAATGACACCGGGTCCAAGTAAATGTCAGGCTCAGCAATGACATGTAATGCCAAGTTGCTTCAAGCAAAGCAAACAGAATATTGGCATGCATTAAAAAGGGGATTAACTTCAGAGATAAAACAATAATTCTCCCACTCTACAAGACTCTGGTCCAGCCGCACCTGCAGTATGCTGTCCAGTTCTGGGCTCCAGTCTTCAGGAATGATGTACTGGAACTAGAGGGAATCCAGAAAAGGACAACAAAATGAATAAAGGGACTGGAGAACCTTAGCTACGAGGAAAGGTTATGAGCAGTGAAATTATTCTCTCTCTCGAAGAGACGCTTGAGAGGGGATATGATTTTGATGTACAAATACCATACTGGTGACCCCACAATAGGGATAAAACTTGTCTGCAAATGGGAATTTAATAAGACACATGGCTATTCACTAAAACTAGAAGAAAAGCAGTTTAATCTTAAACTGCATACAGTGTTCTCTACTCTAAGAGCAGTTACAATGTGGAATTCTCTTCCACAGGCAGTGGTTTCAGGGGGAGCATTGATAATTTCAAAAAACAATAGATATGCACCTGAACGACCACAACATACAGTGATATACAATGTAATACTGAGATAAAATCACACACATAGATTGGACTTGATGGACTTGTGTCTTTTTCAACCTTGCCTACTAATATAGCTATGTAACATCTTCTGCTTGTTGTAATTGTAACTGTGGATTTAAAAATTATATGGTTTTCTGTGCAGAACATGGTGTTACAGTTTATTTCACTGTCAAAATAAGTTTTGTGTTTTTTGTTACAATGCTATGTGGAAATTTGTTTACAGAGTAAATACCAAATTTGCACAGACTAAATATGAAAATGAAAAGGTAATTTTGTAATTTTCTTGTTCAGTTCCATTACTGGCTGAGTAGTAACTGAACAAAATGAATACAATTCAGCATGTTGCTACACATTACAGGCTGGGATTTCATTTTTATTTAAATCACCAGTTTCAGAAATGCTGCATGTTGCTAAGACATTGTAGTCAAGAGCTGTTCTCGAAAAATATTCTTATTTGTAGTTGATCTTTTTAAAAATATATACTGATATAGTCATTGACTGTCCAGTCATTTTTTTAAACTATTTTTAAATTAACCAAGTACAGTATAACTAAAGCCATGGCTATTTTTTATTCTTATTTTTTTCATTTTGAATAGGGTAGGTGAGGGTTAAAACTAATTTTAGTTTGTTTGCCATCTCTTTCTCATTAGGGAGATTTCCCTTTAATTTCTGTCCTGTGACTTCCTCATGTGAGAGGATATCTTTTCAATGCAAAAGGAATCCCTTGTTGGATAGTTGTCATGGAAACAGGTATCTTGCATTTTGAAGATTTCCCCAATATTCTTGTTATGGCCGCAACGCAAACTTTTGAATTTATCCTCAATTTTATTCCTAGAGACATTGGTGGTTAGGGTAATTAGAGAGAGATAATCTTCCTAACAGGGACACAGCCAGCAATACAAGTCTGAGAGTGGTTCTAACCCCACATCACTCTAGCTAAAAAAAGTCTGCCTTTAATTATAATTTATTACATATGGAACATAGGGTGCTTCTGTTCTGGAGATCAATCTTCAAATGTGGAAGAATAGTGTCATCCAAGAAGACATGGAGGTGCTATACTGACACCAGGGCAGCTCTTCTAGAGAGTAGAAGCAACTCAAGCTGGCAAAATAGTAGAAGTGGAGAAGGTGCCGCTCAGTGCAGTATTTAAAACGTTTATTGGATCAACAAAGTGAAATGCACTTACAAGATTAAAGTGAAAACAAGCTCATCTAACCATCACATTGGGGTTCAGTTTCTGTCCCTGTGGTTCTGACTCTTCTGGCCGAACCCACAGTTGTAGGGAAGATGTGGCTTGCTGACCTGGGGAACCCGGTGGAACACACGCCTCCAGGGCCTCGGATGACATGTCATTCCCCGAGTTGGTACACCACATCTCCCCTTCGCTACTGGCCAGCCAGAAGAGTTGGAGCCACAGGGCAGTAACTGAATCTCAATGTGATGGGCAGATGAGCCTGTTCTCCCTTTTTGTCTTGTAAGTGCATTTCAGTTTGTTGATCCAATAAATGTTTTCAATACTGCACTTAGAGGCGCCTTCTTCACCGCTTATAATTTATTACATATAGCTACATATATTGCCTCATGGTCCATCTTCATACCCTAACAAATATTGTCAAATAGAAACAGCATGGTGGATTTACTAGGATGGACAGTGGGGTTGATTTATTAAAGATGTAGAGGCTGTGCAATGTGCAAAGTAGGTTTTCACTTAGCTTAGTATATAAGGTGAAGCTGCTTGCTATAGGAGGACACATGTGTACTCAATCCCATGCTGGGCAGTGTGCTTCTATAGACACACAGAGAAATGCTCCTCCCCACCCCTGCTCCCTTCTCTCATGAGTTGACTGACAGAAGCAGGAGCCAATGGCTTGCTCTAAGCCAGGCTTGTGAAAACAGCTGAAGATTGCATGTAAAATCTACTGGCTTACAGCCATCTGGTTAGGAATGGTCACAGGATAGTGCCAGCTGCTAACTCCTTACTCCATCCATGTTGTGTCCTCATGTGGACTTCTTTTTGGTACACTTATATTGTGTTTTATGTATGTTATCACTTCACAGATGATTGTGCTGTACTAAATTTACTGCTTGTGTAAGGTTTTTTACCCTAATGCAGAGAATGCATCAAGGGGGAAAAAAAAACGTTAGGTTTTGCAACCACTTTAATAGAGCTGAGGAAGTGCTGACTGTGCCCGCTTTTTAGGCCCACCTTCTCCATTCATAGCCATTCTATAGCTTTTATGAATAAAATGTTCTCTATGAATGGACGAAGCTGACCTTTCATTCTTCTGCTATCTTCCATACATAGATCATTAATAATTCATTGAAGCTCATTCCCCCTGAAACCCAAGCAGGCAAACAAATTGATAAATAAATAATTTAGACATTGCTTTTACTGCAGAACATGGTTAGATCTCGATCCTCAACATGAAAGTCTGCGCAGGGTATGCTTCAAATGGAATTAGATGATTTGAAGTACTAAAGTACTAAAGTACTTGAAGTACTAAAGATAGTCGGATTTATGTATTTATTGGCATGTAACACTTTTTGTGCATATGTAATGTATTTCATTACATTTTAATCACTGTATTGCTTTAGTTACATCTATCTCTTTCATGTAAAAATGATAGTATATCAACCTATAAAAAAACACATGAGACATGACTTACTGTTAATTTGTTCCCTTGTGCTGCTGGCTCCTGCATTTATGGATATCTTTCTCCAATTATGCCTCCTTCTAGTAAAAATTAAAATTTATTAACCCCTCCCAACATACATGTATTTGCATAAAATTTTTGGATGTATTTAAATACTAGGTCAAAGCTGATATAATAACCATAGTTCAAAATGACAAAAAAAGAACCAGTACATGTTGATTATACCTGAGCAAAAAGTGGTCCATTGCAGTGCAATTAATTTTGGATTAAAAAAACAAAAACACTTAGGGCCGGTTCACACTGCGGGCGATGCGAGACGACACGACTTGCCTCGCCGCGATCTGACAAGTCGCCCCCGTTCTGTACAATGGAACCGTTCTGAGAGGAGCGACTCGAGTCGCTCCGACTCAGAAAAAAGGTTCCTGTACTACTTTTGGGCGACCTCGGGGCGACTTGCATTGACTTCTATACAGAAGTCATTTGCAAATCGCCGCTGAGGTCGTGGCAGGTCGCAGCGAGGCAAGTCGGTGTCGCCTCGCATCGCCCGCAGTGTGAACCGGCCCTTAATATTTCCGATATTTCAATTTGACTTGGAGACCTTTATGAGTCATCCCTATTAGGAACAGTGCTTGACAAATTGTATCCATTCATAGGTCACTTGCAAACAGATAAATGAACAATTTGCCATGGCATGTGAAAATCCTAATCAGTTTCATATTCATAATGCCCCCAGCAAAACATGGTGAATATGAAAGTGGACAGAATCATTATATACTTATGCCACTAAGTTCTCTAGCTGATAAAGAGGAAGACAGTAACTTTGTTGGTTCAATTTGCTTTATCAGTAAGAATGTTCCCTTCTGATATCTAGTCGCAATAGGATAAAACCCAGGGCTGACATACAAATTTGTATTTTTATCATTACCAATATGTTTTTTTGTTCCACTTTCAAAGCATTAAATCTTTTATTTTTGAAGCATTGAATTGTATCTGCTAAAACAGCTTTCAGAAACACATAGAAAACATTACATGCAGAACTTCTACACAACTCATAAATAAACTTAAGACAATGCTAACCAGTGATCTACTACACTGATTTTAAAGATATAGGGTATTTATTATTATAGCTGATTGAAATATCTTTGTAAATAAATATCATACATAGTAATATACAAGCATCTATCTGAACCAAGCTTTAAGTACAGTAAGAAAAAAAGAAATTTTCTCTCTTTGGTCACATCAAATTGAATTACGTACCACCAATTAAATCAGCTCAGACTTGCATTGGGAATACCCTTCTTCACACAGAGCCTGTTAACTTGGATGAAAACAATGGAAATCCATTTGCATGTGGAGAGCTGATGGAGTGATGTAAATGAACATTGGGTTATCCTTCCTTCACTTTTTCTTCAAAGAAGATTAAAACAGATCAAACCACATGCCATTCTCCTGCTGCTGTTTCCTGCATATGAATTCTCAAAATGAAAATTACTGTATATTTATGGTAGGCAATAGAATTATCCTTTATAAAGATAAGAGAACCTTAGAACTTGCAACATTTCCATAGCACCTTTGGTACAGTTGTAGATGTAATCCTTACCATTATCTTGAACTCAGTTTTACAAACTATTTATTTACACTTTTTTTATTTGGTGTAAAAATATTTAGATTATTCATTTAATGTAATCTAAAAGCCATAGGTAATTGTGACTGATTTCTTGAATACATTATTTTGTATCAAATTTGAATCAAATGTATGCTTATGTTGTATTTTTGCATTATGACTTGGAAGAGAAGCAACTATTCTACCTACCTCCAGAGACATAAGTTAATATAACAAAAACATCAGCATAACACATGCAATTAATATAATTGTTAGAGTAATGTTCAAAATATTTAATTACCGAGACATGTAGATACACTAGTTGTTCCACTCTATGCAAAGAACAAGGTAAATATTATAAATATACTGTATTTTGTCCCTATTTCAATGACATATCAATATAAGACTTTAGGTGTTTTGAAGAATTGTCGTTGTCAGGGACAATTGGTCTAAATATTTTGGGCAGGGCTGTTCATCATGATGTAATTTGAGCCTAAATCACTTTCGGTTTGTGGAACATTGCTGTACATTGCTGTATCAATTAATTTCACCCCCCTTGTATCTCTAATGCTTTGTCCAGTTCCCTGCATGCAGTTTTATAGTATATATATTGTTCTTTCTGCCTGGAAACTTGAGAATGTCCATGGCAATCAAAAAGTGATCCTTTACGTCAAAAGCGGTTATAGACCAGCTAGAAAACAGTGATAGTAAATTAAAATCAATTGCAGAATTGAGCGATAATGATTTGTGGGAAAATTCCTCATCAAACACTGAAAGTAATGACAGCAACAATTCTGCAACTAAGCAAATTTCTGTCTTTTTGATTTGATTACATTATTGAATACATTGTATTATTATTATTATTATTATTATTTGTTATAATTATTTATAGTTAACTATTATATTAGAATTTATGATTTTGTGTTTCAAACTTTATCATACCTGGGATGTCTACTAGACTCTTTTGGGCAGATTTAAGTGAGTTATTCCTAAGAATTACAGGCCTACAATATAAAACACCAAATTTCCATGAAAAACAATGTAAAACTTTCAGCATCAAAAATGAGTAGGCCATTTTTTGAGATATGACAGTGCATCAGTTTAGGCCAATATGTATTCTTCTACTTTTTTTGGTAAAAAAATCGCAATAGGCATATATTGATTGGTTTGCACAAAAGGTATAGTGTCTACAATCTATGGGATAGATTTACAGACTTTTATTTATTTTTTATTGTTTTTACTGGTAATGGCAGCGGACACATTTGACCCTAAATTAAACTTTTTAGGGAGCAGTGACATTATTACATTGATCAGTACTATGAAAATGAACTGATCAATGTATAAATTACACTGGTAGGGAAGGGGTTAACATTAGGGGGCGATCAAGGGGTTAAATGTGTTCCCTCAGCGTTCTAACTTTAGGGGAATGGGATGCCTGGAACATGATAGAGATCGCTGTTCCCGATCACTGGGGACACTAGATCCCTGAGATGCCCCCTGTCAGGAAGGGGATCTGCTTCTTTGCAAAGGCAGATCCCCATTCTGGCTCTGTGGACAGCGATTCCGCTGGACCCACAGGTGCTCTCCTTTGACGCACAATGCGTGCATGCATGCCCCCACAATCTCACATGCACGGACCAACATACGGGTACGTCGGTTCCCACAAGAGAGCTGACCTGCCACGGTATAAGTGTAGCAGCTGGTCGGCAAGTGGTTAACATCAGCAGTGTGATAATTACACCCTCAGCCTCAACATGCACAGAGGTTTTCCAGTTCGTAGGACAACCATCTAAGCACCAGCAGACTGGCAGTGATCATCAATGGGGCAGTTAATAGTTTAAATATACACCCTGTAACCACCACCACATGTGGTTAATCTAAACGTGTGATTTAATCTTTAGGATTGAGATGTATAAAATTAATATTTTAGGTAAAAAACTGACTCACAGATGTGTATTGGTCCAACTTCTCTCTCTAGACTGTTTACAACAGGACCTTATGAGTAGTTTTTTGAAGACTCTGGACTAAGCAATGTTTCTCTGCATTCCATCTAATGTTCTCTGCTATTCATAAAACCTGATGTACGTCTGCAGAATGGCAAGGACAGGAAAATGAACGTACATTTCCGTCCCTTAAAATTTGCCACCGTGCCATCGCTTGCACGCCGTCCGGGACCTCCGTGAGTCGGGTGACGGGTCCCATGAACTTGATCACCGAGGGCATACCTGCGATCGTTTCACTGAGAGGAAGAACGGGGAAATGCTAATCTAAACAAGCATCTCCCCATTCTTCCTAGTGACAGTGTCACTGATCTCTGCTCCCTGTGTTCGAGAGTAGAGATCAGCGATGTGTCACATGTAGCCACACCCCCCACAGCTAGAAACATGCCCCAGGACACACTTAACCCTTACCCTGTCCCCTAGTGGTTAATCCCTTCACTACCAGTGTCATTTACAGAGGAATCAGTGAATTTGTATAGCACTGATTGCTGTATAAATGACAAGGGTCCCAAAAATGTGTCAGAAATGTCCAAGGTGTCCGCCATAATGTCACAGTCACTATCAAAATCACATCATCACCGCCATTACTAGTAAAAAAAAATATTAATAAAAATGCCATAAAACTATCCCCTATTTTGTAAATGATATAACTTTTGCGCAAACCGATCAATACACGCTTATTTTTACACTGCAATTTGTTTTCCAAAAATATGTAGAAGAATACATAGTGGCCTAAACTGAGGATAAAATGTATCTATTTTTGGGGGATATTTATTATAACAAATTGTAAAAAATAATGCGTTTTTTTTTCAAAATTGTTGTTTTTTTGGTTTATAGCGCAAAAAATAAAAACCGTAGAGGTGATAAAATAACACCAAAAGAAAGGTCTTTGTGGGAAAAAAGCAACGTCAATTTTGTTTGGGTGCCACATCGTACATTGTCAGTTAAAGCGACGCAGTGCTGAATCACAAAAAGTGCTCTGGTCAGGAAGAGGGGAAAATCTTCCGGGGCTGAAGCGGTTAAGCATAGATTTGAGATTTTAATTTGACCATTTTTATTACAGATGGGCAACTTCTGGGGGAAAATTGTGCATGGTATGCAGTAATACACTCCTAGACTCACTTCTGAACAGCAATAGAAACATAATCCTTACTCACTCAACTTAAAAAGGACAAATGTTAAAATTTAATCTCAATGTTTTATTCAAGTTTAGAGCAAGGAAGAGCTACAGCTTCTGTTGTTATAACTGGCTGTCAGGATAGAAAATAATGAGGAATCTCCACAACTGGGACATTTTTAGTGATGTAAGAATTGATTCGAATTTTTAATAATATTTTTATTGCTCTCTGTACTTTCATGACCCATTGCAAATCACATCTTACATTTCTTGTCCAGGTGTAACAGGGCCAGAAGTAAGTGGAAATCTCACATTAGACATACAGACAAAAAATAAAAGTTAGGATTTTCAGGTAACCGCCCCAACAATCAAATATTTTAAATGCTTACTCTCAATAAATCATATTTATTCACTTGAATTGTGCCTTTAAACTTTCTAAAAAAGCTGATAATTCTAAGAGAGTAAAATTCCCTAGCACAGCCCTTTCTCTTTATGCATGTCATGGCCCTCTCATTTTCTGGGATTGTCTAATGTCTTTGTGCTGACAAAACATGTCTGCCCTCCCTCTCATCTTCCTACATAACCTGTTATGTCATTGCTGAGGGAGGAGCAATGGGGAATAATATATAGACCGGGGAGTTTAAGAGGATGGGAAAGGTTCTGGAGAAGTCCTGGAGGTGAGAATGAGAGGCGGTAACAAGGGAGCTAGAGAGCTGGAGGTCTTGGGAGGAGCAGAGGATGATTTGGGCAATATCTGCAGATGAGGTTGATGATGTCGCCCCCAGTTACATCACCAACCTCATCTGCAGATATCACCCAAATTGTCCTCTCCACTCCTCCCAAGTCCTCCTGCTCTCTAGGTCCATTGTTACCTCCTCAGATGCTCGCCTCCAATCCTTGAAAACCCCACCTCAACCTAAGAACTATACCCGCATCACTGCTATCAGATCATCCCCAGCAGCTATTATCTTTTGTACCACCTCCACTCCCATTAGATTGTAAGCTCCATGAGTAGGGCCCTCCTATTCCTTCTATATTAAACTCTATTGTAATCATACTGCCCCCCTTTATATTGTAAAGCGCAGTGTAAACTGTTGGTGCTAT
Source organism: Lithobates pipiens (assembly GCF_037356315.1). Taxonomy (NCBI): domain Eukaryota; kingdom Metazoa; phylum Chordata; class Amphibia; order Anura; family Ranidae; genus Lithobates; species Lithobates pipiens. The sequence goes on from NW_027507748.1 coordinate 172,507,950, forward strand.
ATAAATCCTGAATAATAATAATAAAGTATGCAAGGATTGCTGACATCACATCCAATATGGTGGGACCCAGAAGCAGTCTCAGGGCTTTTGGATGTCAACACAATGTAAATATTTTACAAGTAAATGGCATGCACAAAATATGTTAAGTGCTCATATAATCTTTTTGGAAGATTATTGTTGAAATTAATGGTCTGGTAATGGGGTATCTTTGCAGAATATTTGGTATGAAAAATGACTAAATGATACTTTGTTAAAGTGTAAATATTGTTGCTATGTTTCTTTTTATTGAAATGTAAAATTGTACAATTAGCTGCAGTGCCAGGGCTTTAGAAATAGCCTTCATTATCTATTTTACATTTTTTTTCCCCTGCTCTTTTCATATTTTGGCAATATTTGTGACAAAAATGACATAAATAATTATTTTATACTTGTGTAGATTATTCAGGTCAAGATTTCAACAACGACATCAAGCAAGGCAAAGTACCGTACTATTTCAGTTCTATAAAATAATGACTGTACACAGAAAAATAATGTCAATCACAATATAACAAAAATCATATCTCTATTTAATTTCACTTTCCACTAAAGTAGCACACGGTGCCTTCTTGGTTTCTGCATTCATATTACAAAAGACCTAAATAATACCTGTTAATTAGTGCTGTTGAGAAAACATGTGTTGGCAACTATTAATTGTATGTGCTTTAAATGCCAGAGAATTTGAATTATATGCTAATTCATAGTTTTCAAATACTGTTTCCAAAAATGTAATGATATGATTTACTTGTTCCTAAGAAATTGAAATTTAGATTAAACATCTGGGGACATTTTTTAAAAGGGTTTATCCAGCAGCAAATGTTTATTTTTTTAAATAAAATCTGTTGCTTGAAAGTCATCTGGCCCCTTATTAACAAACATCTTCTTGGTTTAAGGCCTCATGCACACTAAACATTTTTCTCTCCTAAAATTCCTTCTAGCAACAGAGTTTTGGCAGAAAAAAAACACTTGTAAGCTTATCTAACGTGTTTAGGCGTTTAGGCGTGCTTAGGCACATCAAGCGCTTTTGTATTAATTCATTTCATTGTCAATAACAATTTATTCTAACCATTTAATTGAATGAATGCTCAAACACTGTTTGCCACTAGCACTTAGGACTCAGATGCATTTACGTGTGTTTATACACGTTTAGGTGTGTCAAGGGTTTTTCCTGCCAAAACTCTGCTGCTCCTGGATGCACTGGCTATAGGTTTTTTTCTGGTTTTTAAACTCCGATAAATGCCTATGGGTGCATGGACACATAGACCAACATGCAAGGGGGTTTGGAAGCAGAAAAGAAAATGCCAAACACCCCTAGGAGCAGCAAAAAAAAATGTCCAACATGCATGAGGCCTAATATGCAAAACTTAATTTGACCTTTATCTGTGAAGGCTTACTTTCATTCATTTAATGGCTAGTAGTAGTTAATCACATTGTTGTGTAATGCTGATGAGATTTCCCTAACCATCAGATTGGTTTAATCAGTTCAGTTTTGAAAAAAGAAATCCACTTGGATGAGTGGTGAAACATGTTAAATGTGACCTACTATTAGCTATACCATGGCTTGGATTAATGAAAAGTGACTAATATAGTCCAGTTTTCTGTTTTATACGCATGTTATATTAACTAATTGCCGACCAGCCACAGTACATATACAGCCGCAGGTCTGCTCTATTGTGCAAAACTATATACCTGTATGTCGTTTTATGCAATAGATAGTGTGGTGAAGGACGAGCCATTCATTACTCGTGCCCAGTGGCCACCCACGGTCACTTCACAGAGAAGCAGAATGGGGATCTGCCTATGTAAACAAGGCAGATCCTTAGTCTGACAGGGAACAACACTGAGATCTGCTGTTTCTAGTGATCAGAAACAGTTATCTCAGTGTTGTCCCAGTGAGCCCATGCCCCACACAGTTAGAACACACCCAGGGAACACAGTTAACCCTTTGATCGCCCCCTAGAGTTAACCCCTTTCCTGGCAGTGTCATTTATACATTGATTGGTGCATTTTTTTAACACTGATCACAGTAATAATGTCACTGGTCCCCAAAAAGTGTCACTTAGGGTCAGATTTGTCTGACGTAATGTCTCAGTCCCGCTAAGTATCACAGACCACCACCATTACCAGTAAAAACAATAAAAATAAATGAAAGTCATAAATCTATCCAATATTTTGTAGATGCTATAACTTGTGTGCAAACCAATCAATTATTGCAATTTTTTTAACCAAAAATATGTAGAAGAATACATATTGGCCTGAAATGATTAAGACTTTTTTTTTAAAAAGTGTCAGATTGTAAAAAAAAAAAAAATATTTTTTTTTATTGCCACTCTTTCTTTTCTTTATAGTGCAAAACATTAAAATCACAGAGGTGCTCAAATACCACCAAAAGAAAGCTCTATTTATGGTAAAAAAGGACATCAATTTTGTTTAGGTACAACATCGAACAAGCGTGCAATTGTCAGTTAAAGTGATGTAGTGTCGTATCGCAAAAAAATGGCCTGGTCATTAAGGGGGCTGAAGCGGTTAAATAACAAAGCAGTCAGTCAGCTTATTGAACTTAAAAACGCTTATATGATTTCCCCAAAATAAGCTCAAATCAACAGAAATCTACACCTTGTTGAAAAGTGTCACACATATCCAGTAGTGCTTTGGTGGTTTTGCAAACACTGGCCTACTCTCAGGTAAAAATATTTTGACAACTATTGTATGTCACTGAAGGAAAGACATTTCCCTGGGAAGTTAATTGAAACACTTTTAAATATTTTCAATAGGAAAGCTCCATGTAATGTTAGCTAGCCTCTAGTATCTGCAAGGCTGGACAGTGTCCAAACTGCCCCATCAACATTGATATGAGAGTTCTGAAAAGTATGAGTGGTCTATACATGGTTCCAAGTTTGGTTAAAGACTTTCAGGGGCATTTCATATAGAATAATATGAAATCTGATACCCATAAACAATAAAGTGATTGTAGATGATCCCCTTGTAAAACAACCCATCCAGTTTAAAATAGAAATGAAAGGCAAACCATTTGTGTGTGTGTATATATATATATATATATATATATATATATATATATATATATATATATATATATATATATACATACCCTTTTCCCTGGAGAATTGACCACAATGTGTACTGCTGCTTAGTGTGGTCAGTTTTTAGTATGAAAGCAGAGGGACTTGTAAGAACACCAGGGATTTCAGAAAAAAATAAGCAATACAAAGAGAATAGGATACTTTTTTCATACAAGTACATGGTACAGAAGGTACATATCAGGAATATGAAATGTTGGGCTTGCATATTATTTAACCACTTGCCGACCAACCATCCTCATTATACGGCGGCAGGTTGGCTCATTCCCACGAATTGCCTTACTGGTACTTTGGCTCCTTTAAGAACCATAGCAGAAGCGCACACCCGCTACATGGCAGGGGACCTGATGCTCGTGACGATGTCTGCGGGCACGAGAGCCAGAACAGGGATCTGTGTATGTAAACAAACACATCCCCATTCTGACAGGGGAGGAGAGGCAGATCTGCTGTTCCTAGTAATTAGGAACAGCAATCTGTCTCCTCCTCCAGTCAGTTCCATTCCAACAGTTTTAAACACACTTGAGGGAACACATTTAACCCCTTGATTGCCTCCTAGTGTTAACCCCTTCCCTGCCTGTGACATTTACACAGTAATCAGTGCATTTTTATAGCACTGATTGCTGTATAAATGTCAATGGTCCCAAAAATTTGTCAAACGTGTCCGATCTGTCTGCCGCAATGTTGCAGTCCTGCTAAAAGTCACAGATTGCCACCATTACTAATAAAGAAATTAAAAATTATATAAATGTATCCCCTATTTTGTAAACACTATAACTTTTGTGCAAACCAATCAGTATACACTGAAATTGCATTTTTTTTTTTGCCAAAAACATGTAGAAGAATACATATTGGCCTAAACTGATGAAGAAATGTGTTTTTTAAAAACATTTTTTGGGATATTCTAACAAAAAGTAAAAAAAAAATTGCAAAAAATAAAAACTGCACAGATGATCAAATACCACCAAAAGAAATCACTATTTGGGGGAAAATAAGGATGTCCATATTTTTTGGGTACAGCATTGCACGACCAGGTAATTGTCAGTTAAAGCGATGCAGTGCCATATCACCTGGTTATTAAGGGGGGAAATCTTCTGAAGTGGTTAAGGTCATCTTAGAAGAACAGCAATGACATCACATAATGTCATATTGCACCTGGGCCTAAAAGATCAGAGTTATGTGACTGCATTTAGAAGCTTTCATAGAAAACAATATTTACTTCCACAAAGTATTTCCATCAATGTTGTTCAGCTTCATATGATTGTGTAGCAAAGGGACAGTGCCAAGAATAGCCTGCAATGCCCCCCAGCAACCAATTTTCAGATTTTACCCACAATTTTCCATAGCACATTTGAGTTTTAACTGTGTTTAGGATCCACACAAACAGTTCTGGTTATATTTTGCATTTATTTCATTATAAATGCAGTATTTTATTCCAGAAGAGTATATGTAAATGATTGTCTAAAGTTTTTTTTTCGTCAACACAACTTTGAATAAGCCTCTGTAGATGTGCAGAATGGTAAACAGAGGCATCACCTGTAAATAACTGATGGGTGTAATTGAATAAGAAGAAGAGGCAGAGATTTTTTGAAATCAGTTGACGGTGAATCAGTAGATGGTTCATTCCACATTTACTGAGGCAGGCATAAAGTAGAGTGGGTTGTTATTGTAGAACAAGCACAAAGTAATTGAGGCGTGACTAAGTCTAGGCGAAGTTTAAACAGAATGCACAAATGTGATTCCGACATCAGTAACAATAAGCACAAATGATATCATATACAGTATGAAGGAACAATCCCATCTCTTCCTTGCACGAACACACCATATGTTCCCTTCGAAAGGAAAATAAGATTTCCGTCTGTCTACATATTACTAAGAGAATTATTCATGATAAAAAACACTACAGGTGAAATATGTTTTTGCTGAATGAGAAATGCAACATCATGAACAAATATGCTACAAATACGCGTTCAGGAAAAAAAATTACTTTTTAATTAAACTCATCTGCTTTAGAAAAAATATAATATATGTACAGGCATACCCCAATTTTAAGTACACAATGGAGTTTATTTACTAAAGCTGGAAAGTGCAAAAGCAGGCTCACTTCTGCATAGAAACCAATGAGCTTCCAGGTTTTATTAGAAAAGCTGAATTGAACAAGCTGGGGTTAGAAGCTCATTGGTTTCTATACAGAAGGGAGCCTGATTTTGCACTTTCCAGCTTTAGTAAATAAACCCCATTGTGTACCCCATACACATTCACATCGGGATCCATATCTGTGGGCCTCCTTTTTATAAAGGGTGCTTTCAGATTCTGATAAGTTACCCCCTGCTGTCTCCACATCCTTTTTGGAAGGGGATGTGGGGATAGGACTCCTGGCAAGGGTCTCATCCTATTCTCCATAAGCAATGGGGAGCTTTGGTATATATATATATATATATATATATATATATATATATATATATATATATATATATATATATATATATATATATATATATATATATATATATATATATATATAATACAATACAATATAATATATATATATATATATATATAATATAATATATTAATATAATAATATATATATTACATATATATATATATATATATATATATATATATATATATATATATATATATATATATATATATATATATAAAGAAACGGGAGATCTAAGTGCTCACTGTGCAAACATTTACATTTATTAACGTCCAAATACAGACTACTCATATGAGTTAAAAATGATACAGGCATATAGCACAACCTTGTGCTGTTTGTTTTGAAAGGGTGATGTCATCTGTGCATGGCTCCTCCCTCATACGAGTTACATCTGTCAGAACTTCCTCAGTGGGGTGGGCCTCGCTGTGCCTGTAACTATAAATAAATGAACATATTGAATGTAATATTAAAAAAAAACCTGGCCCATCCTCACTAGAGACACTTGGAACACCTGCCCAGTCTAAAGGAAGTTACTACATAGCTGCAGGCGATTCCGGAGAAGATTTTAGGAAGAAGACTGTAAGGCCTATTTATACAGTAGTAATAATCCATATGTACAGTGTGTTAATGCTCACAAGTTAACGTCTTATATCATGCATTAACACACATCCCATTAAGGCAGTCCTTTATTTTGAATGGGTTGGCTAATGCACGCAAATTAACAAAAAAAAAGGCGTATGAGTCATTTATAGCAATATAGTTCACAGTGTAGATGTGTTGGAAATGCGCATATGAGTCAATGACAAACAGTATACCTGTTCAACCTGGTTGTCAATTCAGCTGTGTGGGGAGATGCTGGTGCTTGGAAGGACCTCTGCCTGTTTGCAACTCCAATAATGTAGACATACCTGCATGCTGTATTCCATTCCAAAAATTGGGGAGAATCCAGTAAAAAAAGCATAGTCTGCTAACATATTTCAGCCAATCTCCGGCCTTAATCATAGCTGTGATTACCACAGAACAGCTGAAACACATTAGTGGACCATGCTTTTTTAATGGATTCCCCCCCCCCCCATTTTCAATAAAGTATTTTGGAATGGAATACCATGTGCAGGGTTTACATTTGCAATATGCATTGGGGAGTCATCCAGAATGAATTGCACCACAGAGCAATGACATGCATAATAAAACAGTATACATTCATTTTAAATCTTAGCGTATGCCACCTCTACCAGAAAGAGGTATATAAGCACTTGGGTGGGTGTGGAGGAAGGTTTTTCTTAGATTTAAGATGGTCGTAGACTGTTTAAAACGTGGCCAGTTCAGGAGGGACCAGCTGATATTTGAACCATGTATGGGCAGGCTGAATGAAGCCACGTTGATTGATCAATCAACTTGGGTACAGCCAGCCTGTCAAATTTTATTTTGTGATAATTGCAAATGGTCAGCTTTACACTCAAGTTTCTTAGTATTGGGTGCTTAAATGTTACTCATGTCATGTGCAATGGTGTGCTGATTTGTCATTCATTTGTAATACTATCCCAACAAATCTTATCAACTCCCCTGTGTTGTAGAACACCACAAAGCATGTTAATGCACCATTAATTGTGCTGTACTGCAATACAAAATATAGTACATGCACCTTTTTTTATGTAATTTGGTATGTTAGGCAGCCTAATAAAATGAATGGGCTGTTATAATGTAATGTACGTTAAAGCACATGAAATAACACACAACAGTGTGAATGCAACCTGAATAGTAAAGTTGTCCTTTACTTAGGAACACATACACAAGCATTCTTCATTTTCTTTTGCAGTTATATTAGCAAATGAATTATCATAGCTGGAAAGAAGAACAGTTAATTCAGATTTCATGTAAATGTCATAAAGAAAAAAAAGTCCATATATTACGTAAATGTCATTATATCTTAGGAGTGGTATCTTAGGGAATTGTCTTATCATAACCTTGAATGAAATGAATATGCAGTTTCATTGTTATGCAATTTTCAAAGATCTGCATTAGGAATCTTCACCGTCTTCTCCTCTTATGCATCTGAAAATTTGCTGGGTGTGCTGAGCGCTAAGCACAGTGCAATTGAAAGGATAGTTAAGCTGAGCCAGCAAAGATTACTCTAAATGAGAACACAATGGCCATAAATTTTACAAAGCGTTCATTTTCTAAAGTGACTGCTTTATGTGTCTGTTGATGGAAAGAAGCAGACACACTGTATCTTCATATTTTTAACAACTTAAAAAATATAGAAGGCAGAAGTTTATCTTTTTTAAGACTGCATGATGTTGGCAAACATAGAAGTATATTTATAGCTCTATATATTGCTTTGTTAAATACTGGGCTCTTAATTTGATTGGGAAAGATTGGCGTATGGGCAATCTAATTCTAAAACAAAATGGCACATTAAAAAAATCCTATACCAAATGTAAGGGTTTATTATGGTATGTTCACAGCTATTTTATTTTTGCCTACCATTTATGCTTATGCCACGTACACTCGATCAGAATTTTGTTCAGAAAAAGCTCTGATGGTTTTCCTGACGGAATTCTGACATGATTTTGCTCAAGCTGTCTTGCATACACATGGTCACACCAAATTCCGACCATCAAGACCGTGGTGACATACAACACGTACAACGGGACTAAAAAAGGAAGTTCAATCGCCAGTAGCCAATAGCTTCCATCTCGTAGTTAAATCTGAGTATGTGTGAGTTTTTGCACATCGGCATTGCATACACACGATCGGAATTTCCGTTGGAAAAATTGAGAACCTGCTCTCAATCTTTTGCTGGCAGAAATTCGGCCAACGAAATTCCAATGGCGCATACACATGGTTGCATTTTCCAATGAAAAGCTCTCATCGGTCTTTTGCTGGCCGATATTTCCACCTGTGTGTACGTGGCATTAGATTCAACATAAAATTACAAAGTGCTAATACAGTCTGGAAGCTAAATATGTAACTGTGTGCTTATTTCAGGTGGCAAAATTGCAGTGCTGTCACTTTTCTGGTTTGTCACATATTGGCATTTTTCCACACTGCATAAACTCCAGTCACCACTAGGGTACATAGAAGACAATCATTTTCTCTGTGACCCATTCATACTGCAACACAGCCCAGAGGTGCAGTACAGTAAAATGCAGGCATATTACTGCAGTGCACAGGTAAGCACCATGTTACTGTGTAGAGACATCTATTAACTGCTTCAGGCCTGGGAGAATTTACCCCCTTCCTGACCAGAGCACTTTTTGCAATTCGGCGCTTTAACTGACAATTCCGCATTCTTTCCCACAAATAGAGCTTCCTTTTGGTGTTATTTAATTTCCTCTGCGGTTTTTATTTTTTGCGCTATAAACAAAAAAAGTGACAATTTTGAAAAAAAAACATTATTTTTTACTTTTTGCTATAATAAATATCCCCAAAAATATATAAACTTTTTTTCCCCTCAGTTTAGGCCGATATGTATTCTTCTACATATTTTTGGTAAAAAAAATTGCAATAAGTGTATATTGAATGGTTTGCACAAAAGTTATAGAATCTACACAATAGTGGATAGAGTTATAGCATTTTTATTATTATTTTTTTTACTAGTAATGGCTTTGATATGACTGTGACATTATGGCAGACATATCGGACAATTTTTACAAATTTTTTGGAACCATTGGCATTAATACAGCGATCAGTGCGAAATTGATTGCATTGATTATGGTAAAAATGTCACTTGCAGTGAATGGGGTTAACACTAGGGGGCAGTGAAGGGGTTAACTATGTTCCCTGGGAGGTGATTCTAACAAAAGGGGGAGGGACTAACTACAGAAAGTGACAGAGCGTGGTTGTGTCACTCCTGTCAGAACAGAACAGGGAAGTGTGTGTTTACACACACTCATCCATGTTCTGTGTCTCCTGGTCATCAGCACCCCCGCTGTGCAGTGTGCACACGCACGCCTGCTATCCGATCAAAAAACTAAACTGATGGGTTATAACCTACCTTACACTATCCAAAATGGAAAATAATCAGCCTTCTCTCCTGTATTACAAACAAGTAAGCAACTGGAGTTCCTAGATCAGCAGTAGGAATGAGCTGAGTTTGCTCTGATCACTTCACCAACTCAGTCAGCAGTGCCAGGAGCATTCCCTGCCCCACAGTTGCAGGTATACAAAAGGGCAGGGATGCTCAGAACATCATTGGCCTAATGTCTCTCTAATCTCTAGCCAAGAGTTTTTTTTTTGTTTTTTTTTAATGATGTGGTTATGAAAAATAAATCCCGTTGGGTTTTATTGCAGTCAGAGGCTGTATTGAGGAGACAATGGGTGTTATTTACTAAAGCTGGAGAGTGTAAAATCTGGTGCAGCTCTGCATAGAAATCAGCTTTCATGTTTTATTGTAAAAGCTTAATTGAACAAATTGAAGTTAAAAGCTGATTGGCTACCGTGCACAGCTGTACTAGATTCTGAGTGCACCAGTTTTAGTAAATCTCTCCCATAGCAACATAAGGCCCCTTTCACACTGGGGCGGTTTTCAAGCGCTACAGAGCTAAAAATAGTGCCTGTGTAGCGCCTGAAAAAACTGGCCCCTTTGATTCCAGTGTGAAAGCTGGAGTCCTGCTAGCCGCATCTTTGGAGCGGTGAAAAGAGTGGTGTATTCACCGCTCCTAAACCGCTCCTACCCATTGAAATCAATGGGACAGCGCGGCTATACCGCCGGCAAAGCGTCGCTGCAGTGGCACTCCTTTTGTCGGTTTTAACCCTTTTTCAGCCGCTAGCCGGGGTTAAAACTACGGTAAAATGCTAAAACGGCGGTAAAGTGCCGCTTTACCTCTGACGCCCACACCGCCTCAGTGTGAAAAGGGGCCTTAAGGAGTGACAGCAGAAAAAGACAAAGTGATCCATGGAGGCCTGTCCTATTTACACATACACTGTTGTATTACTCACTATTTCTTCTAGAAGTCTATTCCAAGCATCAACTACTCTACTTTCAGAGAAATTCCTTCTCACAATGTATGGTAAAAAGATTGTCCACAGGGAAGGAAGTAAATGAATCGCTATAACAGCAACACAGACAGAAGTACAATGTTTTTGAGTTAAATAGGGAAATGCTAGAACCTCTGTTAGCTTTTACTGTCTCCCTGTTGCATATTTTCCCTCCTTTCTTGTTTGGTAAAATATTGTCCCCAGAATAGGAAGTAAAAGTAAATCTCTCTAATAGTGCTCCAAATAGCAGCAAAACCTGAAAAGGTTTTAACATTTCAGCATTCCATGCAATAAAAAGTGTTGGATATATATATATATATATATATATATATATATATATATATATATATGTATGTATATATATATATATATATATATATATATATATATATATATATATATATATATATATATATATATATATATATATATATATATATATATATATATATATATATATGTATGTATATATATATATATATATATATATATGTATATATATGTATATATATGTATATATATGTATATATATATATATATGTATGTATATATATATATATATATATATATATATATATATATATATATATATATATATATATATATATATATATATATATATATATATATATATATATATATATATATATATATGGGGTGTAGTAGTTAGCACTCTCACCTAGCATTAAAAAGGGTCACTGTTTCAAATCCTAACCATGACACCACCTGCCTGGAGTTTGCATGCTCTCCCTATGCCTGCATGGGCTTCCTCCCACACCCCAAAGACATGTAGGTCAATTGGCTCCTGTCCAAAATTGGCCCTGGCATATGAATGGGGACCTTGGATTGTGGGCTCTTTGAGGGTAGGGACTGATGTGAGTGTGCAATGTACAGGGATAGGGACAGTTGTAGACACTCACTCAGGTTGGACTGGGTCTTTATTCAACCTTAATAACTATGTATATATATATATATATATATATATATATATATATATATATATATATATATATATATATATATATATATATATATATATATATATATATATATATATATATATATATAAATAATAACATTTTAATGAAATGTACCTTTAAATGCTGTGCAAAGTTTTTAGTAGAGTTTAACTTGATTATTAGATAACATGGAAAAAAAAATCACCAGCCTGACTTTGTCCTAAAAATCTCTCTTTAGGTGTATACATTTTGCATAATCTTTTTTTCCGGATTTAGATGCTGACTGATGTGTTTTCAGATATGTGCTTAAATTCTGTGGCAGAAGGCTGGAGAAATTTATATGGGATGGATGTAAAATTCTAGAGATATTTTCAGTCTACATTTCTTGATGCTTGTTCTGTGTCTGCAATGTTTTGCTTTGCTATAAAATTTTATGAGGTCTACAGGGCAATATTAATGTACTCTTATTAAATATAACTGAAGTATATAATATACTGAAAAGAACAGGGTGTTTTTTTTAAAGCAAAGATAAAATGAATATTCAAGTAATTGTTCATTCTCTTGGGTGCTTATACATAACATTGTACAAGAGATGGCTGCACAAGGCAGGCTAGCATTCTGTGAGTATTTCAGTGTGTGAGTTTACTATTATCATTTACTTTACAGTACAATACTGTTGATAATAGTGCACTTAGCATATGAATGCCCACTGCAATGCCACACATGTAATACTTTTTTTACAATTTTTTTTGTCAAAAGTGATACCTGCCTGTTATTCTCAACCAAATACCTCCTTTCCTTTCTTTCCCTTTCCTTTCCCTGCCCAAGGTTGCAACTCACCACCTCTGCTCCTGCACTAGTGTTAACACTACACTACAACAATACAACTCTCTATTTATGCTCCACTGCATGGTCTGGTAAGTTCACCGCCACCAAAACAGTGAAAGACCCCACTCACTCCCCCCCCCCCCCCCAATACTCCTGAACCCTGTGGCAACTTTGACACCACCTAAAACAGTGCAACTCTCGACTCACTCAATCCCTCTGCTCCTTCAACAATCTGCTGTGCCACAACTGTTCCATGCAGCAGTGGCCTGCCCCTGGGCTCTAAAGTCAGCTACAGTTTCTGCTGCTATTCAGCTTGTTAGTGTTGTGCCGCCCCCTCCTCTACCTGATAATTCCATGCACACCCAAGCCCCCAGTTACTGTGCAAAGAATCTGGAAGATATGGCCAGACCTTGGCTTTAAACCTTAGAGGTTTCCACACATCTCTGCCATAACAGCCTGCCTCACTATCTACTCACACTGTAGCCAACCCCTGGCCATCTTCCCCAGTACAGCATATCTCTCCTCACCCACTTCTCCCTCAGCCACATTACATTATCCATCTGATTACATCCCATGCCTGCCTGGACAACTTCCTCCATCCCTTCCCAGGTCACTTCACTTTCCCACACACATACATCTCTCTCTAGCCACCACAACAGCCACACAAACATCCCTGCACATATTGCATTGCTTATCTTCTACCCGACCTCCCACTCATACCACATCCCTTCTAGGCTTCCTCATAACTTGTTCACAGTGCACTTCATCATCCCTCTCTTCACACTGCTTCCCTCCCCAGCCAACTCACACCCCTCTCACTCAAACTTCATCCCTTCCTGGCCATTTTACTATTTCTTATACTACATTTCTTTCACACTACTTCACCTCACGCTCATAGTTTATCCCTACCTAGTCACCCTAATGCTACTTACAGTGGTTCCCTCCCATCCTTGCTTCCAGTGAACATCTCCCAAACCAACTCACTTTTCCTTGCATTACATCCCTCCTCAGGCATCTTACCCTTTACTTGCATCCCTCCTCAGACACAGCTTACTTCTGGCTTAAATGTCATTCCCTCTTTCCACTCAAAATGCTTCCTTCCACAGCCATCTTGCCCTTCTGCTAAAGCTGCATATCTATTGTAGGCTTGTGCGATTCGCTTCATAACAAATCGAAATTCAGACGCATTTTGCATCTTTCGGACATTCGGATGCATTCGAATGTCCGAATAAAAAAATAACGAATAATAACGAATACGAAAGAAATATAACTAATGAATTTGAATGAATTCGAATGAATTCGGTAATTCTTTAAAAATCTAATGAAACAAAAGGTCAGCTCAAAGTAAATCTTATAGTCAAATCAGCTAATTAATTTTGTGGTTGAGGTTGGATTACTGGCAAAGTGCATTCCTGAGAACTGAGTTAGAAGGGTGTTGTATTGTATTTGAGCCAAGGAGAAGAGACGTTGTCATTGTGTGTGTTAAAAGATTCAATAAATAAACGACTTTCCAAACTACGAATCATTATCACGAATGTCTATACATACATAAATAGTGAATTTCAACGAATACGAACAAATTAATTCGACACTCTATGAATAATAACAAATTATCCGAAAACATAGTAATGTAACGTAATAAATATAACAGAACGAAATGATGTATTTTACGAATGACAACGGACCAAAACTAAATGAAATTTTCCGTTGTGCACAAGTCTAATCTATTGACAACCCTCAATTAACCCCTGTCCACCCCCACCCCCCTCGGCCATGTGCATTTCTAATAATGGTTTTGTTTTCTTCAATGCCCAACTAAATCTTCCTTTAATAATACTGTAATAATACTTGCTGCAGCAATCTTTAAAAAAATAGCCGGTGCTATTAGCACACTAGAGAGCTGGACAGCTCCTTAACACAAATCTCAGGGACTTGATTGTTCAGCGAGTATCAGCACTGTTGATTGTAGCCCTGGGCACAGGGAGCTGCCAACAACTTGAGACCTGAGTCCAGCTTTTCAGTGTGATGCTAGCACAGGATAGTTTAACCATTGCTGCAACCAATATAATCATTAAATAAATAAATAGGAACCCCCAATAATTACTGTTCATTCAGCCTAAGTACAGTAATAATATGGTAAGCTGTAACTGGCTTTAAAATGTCCTATCCCAGAAAACTGGCAGATAAAGGAAGAAATGGCTTCACATCAATTGAAATCCAAAACAGTTGTGCTTAATCATGATTAAGCACAACTGTATTGTGTGAAACGCGTCTACAAGTCCTGTGTGTTGGTGTCCTTTGATGTCATCTTGGTGATAAATAAACAATATTTTGGATTTCAATCAATGTGCAGCCATTTCTTCCTTTATCTAATTACCCACAGAGGTGGGCTGGGGCTAGCACTTGGTTGGACATTCCTATCCAGCACTAATTTATCCACCTGGAGCAGTGAGTCCACCATTATTGCCAGAACACCGGCACATTGCTTAGTAAAAACAGAACTTAGTACACATAGTAAACACTGTAGGCACACCTAAATGTTAACCCCTTCCCAGCCATTGTCATTAGTGCAGTGACAGTGTATGTTATTAGCACTGTTTACTGTATTAGTGTCACTGGTGATGTCAATTAGTCAGTCTCCCCTCAGCATCTGTCAGTTAGTGTCAGATTGCTTTCTGCACTACTACAGATCCACAAGTTGCTAATCACTGCCATTATTAGTATAAAAAGAAAAATGAATAAAAAAATTCCAGTAAACCTATCATTGTTTGTAGATGCTATAGCTTTCACAGAAACCAACTAATATACACCTATTGGGATTTTTTTTTGTACCAATGACATGTAACAGAATACATTTTGCCCTCGATTTATGAAGACATTTTTTTTTTATTGGATATGTGTAAAAATATTATTATTATTTTTTTTTCAATTTTGTTTTTTCATTTATAGCACAAAAAAAAATAGTAGTGATCAACCACAAAATAAAGCTACAGTATATTTGTGAGAAAAAAATGATATTAATTTAATTTGGGTATAGCATTGCATGGCTGCTCAATTACCAGCAAAAAATGGCATGGTCATGAAGGGAGCAAAATCTTCTGAAGCTGAAGAGGTTAAGGGTTAGTGGCTTCATTACATAAATGGTATGCCATTTTTGGGTTTGCAATATCACTCAAAACAGCCTACTGTCTATGTATAAATTGTTTAAATAATTGCTTAATGTGCTATAAATGGTGACGTACGATAAAAAATACATGCATT
The DNA here is from genome assembly GCF_037356315.1 of Lithobates pipiens. Classification (NCBI taxonomy): domain Eukaryota; kingdom Metazoa; phylum Chordata; class Amphibia; order Anura; family Ranidae; genus Lithobates; species Lithobates pipiens. The sequence continues at coordinate 172,523,555 of NW_027507748.1, forward strand.
AAAGGGTTATACTGTATATATATCTCATGTTTTGCATGGTACATTGCAAGCCAGTTGACATGAACTGACATGACACACAAGAGTACATTTAATTTATTGTAGTTACACAAAGATGCCTTTTTGATTTTCAGCACACAAAATTCGCTCTGCAAACTCTTCAAATATATATTTCTCAAATACAGATTTATTGCAGGGTTGTGCTGTGAATATTCCTGCCAGTGACATTTTTAAATAAACATGCTGGGCAATATTTACTGTGTTGTAAACTCACAGACCTTTTCTTATCAGAGAAATCTTGTACACGGGAAGTCAGTTCTGCAATTCATTCTCATGAATAGAGGGTAATATTCAGTAAAACCTAAAATGTAAACCTAACAGCGCAAAATATTGATATACTGTTATTATCAATAGAAACATTAAAACATCTAAAACCAATTGTCACAGAGGTCAAGGCTTTTCTTTTAAAAAATCATAATTTTCACCTGGGAAAGGAAATGTCCAATAGATACAGTATATATTACTAGTTGTTTTATAAGGACACAATATTATTAACATTATTTAACAGCGTTGCAGCTTTTTGTGATATATTGCATATCGTTTTTCTTTAGTTTTGCTCAGCCAGATTTAAGGTTTCCACACCTATACCACACTGCATGGACAGAACTGTGATTGCATTTGTTTGCTTTCTGTGTCTAAGGCTGGGTTCACATTTATGTGCATTGGATGCAGGTTTCCATGCATCCAATTTGCATGACAGGAGAGTGTGACCAGCTCTCAATGGAACCGCTTTACAAATCTCCGGGACGGCCATAAAGTGCACAGCAGAAAGGTGCTGGGTGTCTTTGGCTCCACTTTAGGTCTGAATTAAGGCAAAAATTCAGACCTAATTCAGACCTCAAATAGTGAATGGGGACACCTGCCCTGCTGCCAGCTGCTCCGCACATAGTGTGAACCCAGTGCACACTCATTTGCAATTAAACATATCAAACATTGCTGTGTCCAGCTTCTGCAGTACATATAATTGTAGGAGGATAATATAAATAGATTCCAAGGAAGTATATTAGAAATAATTTAAAACGTATGCTACTTTTAAAGGAATACTAGAATTATAATGTGTTCTAATGGGTCCTGGGCTTTTCTTTTAGCAGATATGGGGGGTTATTTACGAAAGGAAAATCCACTTTGCACTGGAAGTGCACTTGAAAGTAAAGTCGCTGTAGATCCGAGGGGGACATGCAAGGAAAAGAAAAAACTGAATTTTAGCTTGCACGTGATTGGAAGATAAAATCATCAGAGCTTCCACTCATTTCAGATCTACCCCTTAGATTTAGAGTGACTGCACTTCCAAGTGCACTTTCAAGTGCACTTGCAGTGCAAAGTGGATTTTCCTTTCGTAAATAACCCCCATAGTTAAAATTTTTACAACATGAGCATTTTTTTAAATATAGCTGATAAGATCAGAGAGTGAAAGAGAGATACAGTGTAAGAACAGTGTCAGATTTTAATTATTTACCATCTCAGAGCAATTGTCTTACTGAGGCACAAGAAAGAGAGTCAACATCCTCATTATCAGAACATCTATTATTGACCATATAAACCATTTTTGCATACTCTGCTAGCAATAAATAAGCTTTAAAGTGGTAGTAGACTCTATGTAAAAAAAATCCCTTGCTGCAAGGCAACATAATAATGTGCTAGTATGCACTGTAAACTAGCACAATATGAATGACTTAAAATGAAGCCCTTCAGTGGTCTTCTGTCACTGCTTCAGAGGCTTTTATCTTCACCCAGTCTCCGTTTCAGGTTCATGGACTCTGGCTGTCTGACTAGCCAAGCTGCAATGAGGTCACTCCCATGGGAGTCTCAGTGAAGGCTCACAGCTCTCAAGGGATGACATGGGTATTCCATTCCTTCAGAGCGCATGTGCCAGTGACGTCACCAGCTGCTGCTTGCTAGAATTTCTCCTAAATTGTGCACGTTTAGGAGATTTTCATTTTACCTACATGTAAGCCTTATTATAAGCTTACCTGTAGGTAAAAATAAAAAACGAGAGGTTACTAACACTTTAAGGATTCAATAGACTATTCCACTAACTAAGGGCAGTGATAATGAGTACCTGATAGGGTGGCACAGGAGGGCATTCTTGAAATGTTTTTATTTTGCATTAAAATGTGTTATGCATTATATATATATATATATATATATATATATATATATATATATATATATTTCTGTCCAGTAATGCCAGAAAGGATTTTGTCAGCTACTGCTAGTAAATCTCCTAATCCTAAAATGACAGCCTGCTTAGTACAGTTAAATACAATGCCAAATATGTTCAGTTATGTGTAAGCATTGTGACATTCATATAGATGTTTGTTAGGTTTCTTGGTGACTCCTTTACATAAAGTAGGGTTTATATAAGGATTACCAATGTTTATTTTGAATGCTGACAATATATGAGAGCTCTGCTCAATGTTTTTGTGGATATATCACTTATGTTACCTTTCTACAGCTTCGTATCTGTGTTAGAAAGTGTTAAAACATTTTCCATAGACTTCTGTAAGGCTGATATTGCAAGGTATGCTTGGCATTGGTGCATGTTTGTCAACTTTTGATCCAGAGTGAACACTACTGCAGGCAGAGAGAGCCAACTGACTTTACTGTACCAATAATAACCACTGCAATATACATATTTATAAAAGTGCCAATCTACCAATTTGTTGTAATAGACGCTGGAGATTTAATCTGCCTGATAATTTTACACATCCCTCTAAAGATCTGTTGGTGGGATAGAATGTCTATGCTAGAGTTCTTTGATTTGCAACCCTGTTTTTTCCCCCTAAATCTTATACTATAATGCGGAAGGTGATGGGATATGCAAACAAATAACTACCAGATAGACAGGAACAGAATTTGGAATTATTGCAGAGATTTAATTGTTGGGGTATCCAAGACAACAAAGAAGTTAAGAGCTGAGAAATAAGAAATCACACCTACAGTGTCATAAAAACACAGAAACATATATAGTGACTTAAAACAGTGACATAAAGTTGGCACACCATGCTTCAAAACATATGACTTGTGTTTAAAGAATAATCCTCCAGGTGCTCATCCACCATCACATCAAACTGCTTACCAAGACTAGTGGACCTTACAGATCAAGATGTCTCACAGCACCTCAATATGTGAACCAAAGTTTAGCCAGGATCCATCACAAGCATCAGCTTCATAGTTAACTAAAAACCCCTAAAAGTTGTATGGTCCAAGTCCTCAAGAATGCAACGCTGGAGCACATTCTCACATGTTTTGGAATACTCAGGAGGCAATGCTGAGGCACATTGATAGTGTTGGCAGTCCTTATAGGAAGGACTCCACAATGAGCAAATATTGTGTCAACACTGAGTGTATGTGTATTCTTACTTGAAACTTGGTGTGTTGTGCATCCAAATCTGTGTACTAATCCTGTGTGAAACATTGCTTCCGAGCTGGAGCTTTTCACAATAAATCCTTTCCTTTTGTGACTGGTCTTGTATCCAACCACCTGTAGTTTCCTGTATGCAGCCTGTAGTACAGGAATCTGCGGGGGTTCCAACTACAGCTCTTCTCCCTGCACAGGCCAAGTGTAGAACAGTGATTGTATCACCCCTAGTTTTAAAAGTCAATAACTGGTTTTCAAAGGCATTTGATGAATACAAAGTTGATGTATTTCCTATGTGGCTTCTGCAAATATATTTTTATGAAAGATTTTGTGCTGGAGTTTAGCTTTAAGACAAGCTCTTCTTTATTATATGGGTTGCATATGCATTTCTATGTCTTGCATACTTAAAAGCAGTGTCTATGTACAAAAACAAAGTACTGTGATCTATTGTAGTGAGATCTGTCTTCAGACAGACTAAAACCCACAGTTGCACTATCAATCTGACTGGGGATTTAAAATATACAAGCTAATTTTTCTTGGTTTGCTTCGCTAAGGTATTAAAATGTCCAAGAAGGTGGATATATCCCTTAATCTACTGTTTAACACTTGTTTAAGTCTGAGAGGTTTATATTTTGGCATGCCCTAGAGCTCAGTGTACTGTATCAGTTTTACAGTAACTACTAGCTCTAATGCCCTGTCTCAATTACGGCACATCTTTTTCTTTATATCTCAATGGCAACCAGAACGCCCTAAAGTTACATTTGTCAGCACCTTGTCAGATCATCTCATCTTTACTCATTTGTGATGTCCTGACATTATATTCTCTCTGGCATTCCTAAGAAAAAAATTCCACTATCTCACGAAACAGTTAAGATTCCTTCAAATATATTGCTTCTACAAATATACAAACTATATTTCAGCTTCTGAGCTTTCTGTGCCTAGCTTTGCCTTTGTTGCTTTTTGATTATGTTAAATATGATAAAATATACAGTATGTAAAAATGTATTTTGTTAGATGGCTGTATGACTGCACAACAGATACCTTTTATGCAATAACTAAACGTATTAAACTCTATGCTGTGGAAATTTGCAAGAGTCAACATTTATAGCCCAACTCTAGTCCAAACATTTTTTTTTTTTTTATTTGAGTTAAACTTGGGAACAGTAAATATGTCTGTCAAGTTTCATTGCTGTTCGTGACCCTGTTGGGCAGATTTTCTTCTGCTACCTCTATCCCGTGTCATCATGATGATACATAAGGAGACTAATTGTCACAAGGACAGGAAAATGCAGATATTAATAATAACCTGGAAGAGGTTATAGACCTTTCCTACTTCTCTGAAGTGTTTTGTTGCAGGCTGTGTTGTAACCTGCGCTGAAAATTAAGTTACCATCACTTCCTATTCTGAAAGGAAGTTAGTGGAATCTCCACAATGGAGCCATAGACCACAATAAAACTTGACATACATGATAACCATTCCAAACTCCACCTAAAACTAAAGGAAACTTTTTGACCAGAGTTTACTTCTGGTAGTGCATGGTAGGAGGTAAAGGGGCAGATAAAAAAAAAATCTGTTGTAGGACTTTATGATGCCCTTATTCTACTGCTAGTTATTATATGAAGCTGTTAACCCCCCTAGCGGTAATCCCGAGTCTGGCTCGGGTTGGGATTTTAATTACAGGAGCGGTAACCCCGAGCCAGACTCGGGATCGCATCGCTCGATGCAGGGGAGGACACAGGGAGAGTTACTTACCTTGTACCCTGGATCCAGCGATGTCCACTGCGCTGTGTGAGCGAGCTGTCCTCCGCTCGATTCACAGTGCCGAATGCGGCCGAGCTCCGTTCCCTGCGATGTTACGGCACACGGTAGCGGAGAACGGCGGCAAATTCAAAAAAGTAAAAGTACACAAAACACACACAGCACTGTAATCTTACAGATTACAGTGCTGTATTAAAAAATACACCCCCCCCCTTGTCCCTAGTGGTCTGTGCAGTGCCCTGCATGCACTTTTATATTATAAATACTGTTTTTTTCTGCCTGGAATATGGAGATTGTCCATAGCAACCAAAAAAGTGTCCCTTTTTCAGTGTTTTAGGATTTGATTACATTATTGAATATTTTTTTATTATTCTTTATTATATTATAAACTTTATCATACCCGGGATGTCTGCTAGACTCTGGTTTGAACGTATTTAATAGCGTTATTCCTAAGAATTACAGGACTACAAAATAAAACGCCAGATTTCCATGCAAAATAATTGTACCGCTTTCAGCACCTTATTCCAGACTGAATCATACCGCCAGGGAGGTTAATACAAGTTCTTTATAACTTAGTATTCCAAGTTGTCAGTATGCATACTCTTTTAGAATGCAAAGTTGACTTTTGATTTGAACATTTTAAGGGTCACATTAAAGAAAACGTGTACCTGATCATTATATGTTTTTATATCATTGTGGTGTGTTTCATATAATAGAAGGCTGTTGTTTGCAATTAGAACGTTGTGTAACAGTTTCTAGAGCAGCTAAGTAGAATGAGATCAAAGTGATCCATCTACTGTATATTACCAAGCATCTTATTATCAAGAGAGTAGATTTTTAATACATGAATATAGTTGTGTATTGTAAGGAATTTAATTGCATTTTAAATATGATATCCAGGTACTGTGAAGTCTTAATGACAGTTCAGGAGGTCTTTTGAATTTAAGAATATTTCTAATTAGCATTTGGTTATCAGAGAGAAAAAGGAAAAGCAAATCATTTCTAATCAAGTCCTAGGAGAGTAGATTTCTTATGAAGTCTTGCTGAAAGTGATGAAATAATTTGATGTAAATGTTGTAAATGATGAAAATGTTATAAATTGGCATTTTCCCTGAATAAGACATTAAATAAATACACTGATTTATTTCCCACACAAAGGCTTTATAATTTGAATGTCCCTTTTCCTTATCTAAAGTGTGTTCTGACAAATATGCATCCTTTGAAACTTTTTTTTATAACAAATTGAAAACAAGAATATGTTTATACAAGTAAAGTGTTTCATGTCCAAATGCTATGACATTTCAGCGACCTGACACAAAAGGCTTCACGAATGGAAATCTTGAGGAAAAAAAAACAGATTCTCCTTTTTTTTTCTTCTTACTTTAGATAGATAAAACAGAGATGGGAAATGGTTGCAATTATACATGCAGACTATACACCCTTTCAAAAATGATATTTAAAGAGCTAAGTGAATAAAAGTTATAAACTTTGTTCATTGAAAATGTAAAGGTGCACTGGGTAGAAGGTCCTCCTAAAATTGTTATGTCTATGTTAGCAGGATGAAAAGAACTTCACTCGTGTGCTAGAAAACTGCAACCTTATTATCTCTGGTCAGCTACTAGATGAGCATATACATTAACATAGTGATACTTTGGAACAAAATAAAGCATGTGAGCCAGGCACTGCAAGCCACGTGTTATTAGTGAGGATGTGGTGACCAGTAGGGATGAAGGAAGGAATGTGGTGATTAAGGATGAGCTGAACTTGGGGTTGGGGTTGAGCTTGGGTTCAGTTTTGAACAGCACGAGTAAAGTTTAGGTGCCAAATATAAACCTTTTCAAGTCAATGGGAGCTAAATGATAAAAACAGTAATGGCCATTTTCTAAGCTAATAGAAAGCAATTGTCATATAAATGGCATATGTACCAAAGCAAAAAAGTTGTAAAAATTCTGTTCGATGAGAGCCGTGATTCTATTATGGCTTTAAGGGCAGCATTAAAAATGCTAAATTCTATTCAACAACTTACATGAGTTGTGGCCTAAATTTCCTGTGAAGTGGTGTATAGGTAAAATATATACACTTACTACAGCACAATTGCCTTAAAAATAAAAAGAATGCTGTTTAAATTTCTGGGAAATATGGCTGCTTTACATCTGTTTGTAAACAGTCAAGGGTTTCCTTCATCTATACCAGACCTTTATCTTAAATCAGGGTCTGATGTAACAGTATTTGCAAGGTTGCCCCTAAAAATACATACCAGATCATTATTCTTGATGAGGGAGTCCAGGAGGTTTGTCAAGGTCCTGGTCTAGGAGCATATTGTAATTTGTAACCCGTTTTAACACTTAGGGACCCATAAATACCACCCCATGTGAATGACTAAAGGATACACAGTATCTTTCTTATTCATACAAAAAAAGTGAAGAGTAAAGTCCTTTATTATATACAAAAAAAACGAAATAGACCCACAATGTAAATCCATCATCAACCATTGGTGCAGATCTATGTCAATCACAATGAATGATGCCCACAAAAGAAAAAAAATTCTGCAGACTATCGCTGACTGGTACTGAGTGACATCTCCTGTGCCCCACTGCTAAAAGAAAATAAGTAGGTAGTGTCTCCTAGGAGATTTCATTGACCAAGTATGGCCACAGTTGGTCTCCCCCTTGGAGCACAGACTTCCATAATGGAAGGACAGCTACACACTCCTTAATGGTGGTCCTTTAGACCAGTGACATCACATGCTGTCATTCTGTGCTCTAATACACCCATTCAGATGCAGTTTACATGTGCTGACAAAAGTCTCCAACAGAGGCACCATAACACGGTGTGGCTGAGACTGACCTTGCCCAGATCTCCTCTTCCCACACAATCTCTTTTCTCCTATACCTTTTTCTTTGCACAAGGGGGTGTTTCAGCCTGGGACATACAGAGGGAAAAAAAAGCAGTAGAGGAATGTGAGGATCTCTTTACATGGGTGATGGAGACAGAAACGAGTGAATGAGGGAGTGAATTAGGTTAATTTGACAGAACAGAGCACAATGAGTTCCTGCCACTTCTGTACACTACATGTTCTGCTAACAACTCTGTAAGCTGTTCTTTGTACATAGACAGAAACACACGTTGGGGGAGATTTACTAAAACTGGAGCACTCCGAATCTTGTCCAACTGTGCATGGTAGCCAATCAGCTTCTAATGTCAGCTTGTTCAGTTAAGCTTTGAGAATAAAACCTGGAAGCTGACTGGTTTTCTATGCAGAGCTGCACCAGATTATGCACTATCCAGGTTTAGTAAATAACACCCACTGTGTTGGTAAAACCTGCAATGGCTCATAGCAGAATAGAGCTAATAGTGGAAAGTAAAAAAAAAAACTCCTGGAACAAATGTTATGAGTGATCATGGGCAAGACGCAGCAGCACTTTATTTTTTATTTTTTTATAGGAGAGATACGAAAGGGACATTTTGGCAGCTTGTGCCATTGATGCATGTAGCAAATCTGGAGATTTTAAACTTCCCTCTTTCACACTCCCCTCCCACCTCTCTCTTTAAATTTCAAATTCAAATTAACTTTATTGACAGGACCAAATACATTTAAGCATCAGAGAAGCAGTTAGGGACATTACCAGGGTAAGCAATATTAATAAAGGATGAGAGTTGAGACCACATGATTTAAGTGCACATCTCAGTCAGTCAGTGACATGCTGTAACATACCTGTTGTCACTGTTGAATTCTCTTCTCCCAGCTGAATGTAGCATTTCATAGAATTTCACTTCAATAGAAGTGAAGTCCAGGATGACGACAGAGGGTCTCTAGTAGTAAGGATCACTCACTGAGAGGTACTTACTGCATTGTAGCAGGAAGTGAGCATCATCCCCTTGGTCACACTGCTAGCATACATTTTCTTTTCCAGGCTGTGAACATATTGTACAGGTTCAAGCTCTGTCTGTTTGTTATATCTCTATTCTCTGACATAGTTTTCTCTGTAATTGTTTATTAGACTCTTTATTTATGCCCCAACCACATTGTTGGGAGTTTTGGATTAGCTTCTTGTTATATGGGCACTCGAGAAGGCTCAGGAGTGAGCCTCGCTCTGTGTGTCCATTTACACATGGAGCATGGCTTGGCCCCGCCTCCCACTCTTGCCTCCTGAGCTTGCTGGCTCCCCTGCTGTTTGGGCTAATGAGGAGAGAGAGATCCCGGAGAGCCTCTGCTCTCATGTACATCATTGGATTAAGATGGGGCTCATATAAGTATAATGGGGCTGGGGGAGAAGCTGAACTCAGAAGGTTTTTGACTGTATTACATAGAATGCATTAAGGTAAAAAACCTTGAGCCCAGAAACACTTTAATACAATTTTTATTTTTTTAGAACACCTTTGAGATGAATTAGGGCAGAGAATGCAAGCCAGGCCTTTTCATCCACATCAGTGCCGTGCCTCACAAATGTGCTTCTGGAAGAATGGTCAAAAATTGCCATAGACACACTCCTAAACCTTGTGGACAGCCTTCCCAGAAAAGTTGAAGCTGTTATAGGGTGAGCCAACTCAATATTGAACCAAGCCAACTCAATATTGAACCATACAGACTAAGACTGGGATGCCATCAAAATTCATGTGCGTGTAAAGGCAGGCAACCCATACATTTGGATATATATATATATATATATATATATATATATATATATATATATATATATATATATATCAACCTTTTCAGAAGATTAATATTACTTCCTTTTTTTTCTGCTGTTGTTCAAACAAAATAAACTTTATCTTGTAATTATTCTTTCCTTGTGTACAGTTCAAACTGCATATCATAGTATTACTATACATATTGAAGTTTATGTGCTGGTATGTAAAGTTAATTTAATCCGTCAGTTTGATGAATGCTCTGTTCTGAACCATACACAAAAGATTTTCAGACTGTGTATACACCGAGCAGTCATTTGAACTCTGGTAGCAGTAGTTGCAAACTAAGCACTTTGTTGTAACAACATAACTTTATGACAAAATGTTATGTGGTAAAAAGTTATGTCATGACAAAATGTTATTGATTTTTTAATGTAAAAACATAAAATTTGATTTCTGGGATGCTTTATCTAAAAATGTTAGCTGAAAAAAAAAGATTGTGTTATCTCTAAGTGTTTTAAACTGTGATATGATAAGCATGCTTATCATTATTTTTTTGCTTGACAATGTAATAGCTTTATTGAATTGTCTGACACAGCCATTTAACAAAATGCAGTACAAATATGCTTTTAAAAATATAATAGGTACAACTTTTTTATTTTTTACATAAGCTCGGAAAAGTTCTGTATTCACAATGGACATGTCTACATTAATTGTTAGCCGTAAGGGATCCTTGCACTGATTGGTACGCTATCTAGGGTTACGTTTCACTCATCTGTGACTTAATTAAATGTATTATTTTAATATGCTATAGCTCAGTCTTTGACTTGTGGTTTTGCAAACCAAAGGTCTTCTGCACCTCTCTTAATTTAAACTATTGAGTCTTTTCATTAACTCAAGCCTGGCACACACAATGAGAATATCGGATACATGATTATCTGGGTTTTTTTGCATAGTAGTCTCATATCGATGAGTAGGTCACTAGACTTATGAAAATTCTTGTAAGACAAAATATAAAATCCCGCAATGATGTAACGTATTGTATTGTATTATAATATTTTTTTTGCTTACGAGCATGTGTTCTTGGTCACTCAATTTTTTATGGACCAATACTGATGTCCTAATTAAACCAAAATCATTTGTTCTTTTATTGTATGAGAAAATTGTACAGATAACTTTGCATGAACTGTCGTGATCAGCTCTCAAAAGCTGTGTACTAATGATCAGATTATCAGATGATCGCTCTGAAAGCGGTATTTTTTGTTTGGTCTTCTCTTCGTGTGTACTAGGAATTAGAACTTTGGTTCAATAACTCTTTTTGGGCACTTGTGTGCTCATTAATTTGTTTCTTCATTTGCAATCAACTTGTGGATAATATCATTTGTCTTTAGAGCCTTATAGTTGTGACCACATTGATGGACACTTAGCAACCTGAGCACACCATTGTCAATTGATAATTCAATCACATTGATTCAGCCAATAAAAGTTGCATGCGTGAATTGAATGATTCCATGAATAGTGTTAAATACTTGTGTCATATAAATAGGTTACTTTGTAGGGCAAAGTAAAAAATAAAGTAACATTAAAGATTTTGTTAAAAAAAAAAGCACCTGCTCTGTGCAGTGGTTTTCGGGTCCTATGCTGGAACTCCTGGTTCCTCCTCTTCAGCCAGTGCCTCCAATAGCAAGCTACTTGCGCTAGGGGCACCTGTTCATGCTCGCTCCTGACCCCCACTCTATGCATCCATAAGACACATGGATCCATGGCTCAGCCCCACCCCAACTGTCTCTTCATTGGTTCACAGGCTGTGATTCACAGTAGCAGAAGCCAATGGCTCCAGCTGCTGTCTCAGCAGATGAGGAATGAGAGACCCGGGGAATGTTCAGCTCTCATGCAAATTGCTCTGGGAGCTCATGTGAGTAGAATAGAATGCATGAAGTTAAAAAAAAACTTGAGCATTTAAAACCACTTTAACTCCCCAGTTGCATATATTCACATTTTCTTGGCCACTTTGATCAGCCACTGCAAGCAGATATTCATTTGAACATGGGGATCACTCCCTTTCACCCATGTGACAGAGTTGGCTCCTTGTGTTTGTCATAAAGATGTCACTTGTAGCATGGGAAGTGGTCCCTAGCCCTGTGACAGCTCCAATGTGATGGCTTGAAGCTTACATTTTAGTATCCAATGCTATAGGGCAAAAGGAGCAAGACATGTGAGTACATGAACCTGAGAAGAATGAACATTCAGTGATTCTTTTATTTTGACGTGCATAAGTTACTTTCAATTGATAAACTAAGACTGTATTAAACTATGCTTTGAATGATAATACATTTATATTTATATTTGCATTATCTTGCAGACCTCATAATCCATTTTTGTAGCACTGGTGGGCTTAAATCTTCAACCTATGTTCCTCCTAGTATAATATACACTGGGTGCATACATACTGTATATTACAAGGTTCCCTGTGTAACATCATGCAAATGCTTCCATGTTGCACCATGGATACCACAGAAGCCACAATTCCATCATTACAATAAAACTTCACTAACAGGATTATATCGAAGAGCAGCTCCTGGGTTGAATTATAGATAAAGGATAGTAAAGGCATGCACAGTGATGGTGACAACTAAACTAATATGCAGAAAGTGGTCAGCAAAGGGCTTCATTGAGGTCTCTCAGATTGGCATATTTGGTGATGACACACTTTAAAGCATCCTCTCAATTAAAATAAATTGCCACTGGTAAAAGAAGGTTCTAGGTATTTACCTCTTCTTCTGCCCATCCCAATGATATTCTCCTGAAATCCACAGGGAAACCAACACCTCTGGGTCTGACTCAGCTCTCATTGGTTCCACCTTTTTACCTCCACATTACTTCTAAATCCTCCAGTGGTCAACAGCAGAACACATAAAATTCCCACTAGACTTTAGGAGATTTTTTCACAGCAATCTAGGAATCACAGCAATTTAGTTTATATTGGCAGCAAAAAAGTAAGAATTTAACGTTTCCTTTTTAAGCTAATTATTTTTAATGACAGGGTCACTTTAAAGTAAACTTGCCATGACAATATTGTTTCTAAAATACTAGGATAGTAGTCAGTGATGTATGTCTTTACATACCTTCAGAATTGTGGCCTAGTGCCTTGCGATCCTCAAAACCCGGAGCCTGCTGTAATGTAAATATTGACTTTTTCAGAGAAAATTGTAAGCTCAGACTCCTCTCGCCTCTCTTTATACCTCGTTGTACTTCTTTAAGGCTACCTATTATGCTGAGATATCATAGTGGGGTTTAAAAACTGAGCATGGGGCAATGCAGAACACAATTTTCCCGGACAAAGCTAAAAAGACCCTGTCACCAGACCATTCATTTCAACCAATATTTATCCCTTTGTGTATACATTACCAGTAAATGCCTCTCTTGTGTAGACATCCAAAAGCCCCAAAACTGTTACTGGGTGCCACCATCTTGGATATGAAATCAGCAGCCTGAGGCGACTCAGAGCTGTCACTCAAGTGACACTTTTTAGTATTTCTTTTTGCTTGTCCACTAGCATCTACTGCATATAAATGATTATGTGGGGGTGGGGGGGTAAAGGTGAGAAAACAGAAAGAGTAATTAGACACTCCCAGAAGAGCAAAGGGCTATGACATGCAAGAAGTGGGGAAGCTGTACTAGGCAATTGACTCTTTTAGTAATCAAATTTTTTAAAATGAATTTAAAGCCAAGTTGAAAATCAAAAAAAAAAAACATTTATAAAAAGTAAAATACTGCAAGAAAGCATTTTAAAATACTTGAACCCATGCTTTTATGTGCAAATGATGATAGGGCCTCGTTCAAAGAGTGTGACACATTTCTGGGCTGCTAATGTGTTTGTCTATATATAAGCATGTATTTGTATATGTGGGACAAGGCCTTCTAGAAATAATAGCAATATTATTAATAACCCCTGGAATTTCAATGTGTTAACTTGTAAATGTTAGAGCTATAGTTTTCAGTTAAGGCAATCCTGGGCAGATGCTCATTTACATATTCATTGGAACAACACTGCAATGTAGATTAATTGACTTATATCACTTTGAAACTTCCATCTATTTACAACCTGCCCAGAGGCACCCAACACCTACATGCAAAACTAGTTTTATTTGACTTGCTGTATATTTTCTCTGTTGTCTCCTATCTTCCTTGTCAGCTCATCAGCTCATATCAATAATGACTAGGCCAAGGCAATTAAGTAATCAGCATTTGTCAATCTCTGATTGTGCTTTAGCTTTGTGCATACTTTATTCGTTTTTTTTTGTTTTTGTTTTTTTTTCATTCGACAGGTCTCTCATAGTTTAGTGATCTCAGCAGTTCTTTTGTAAATAGTTTCACATGTGTTTCCAACATTAAAACATATTACCCAAGGGCAATATATATTATTATTTTCAGAGGTTTAAATGAAGTATTATGGAAATAATTAGGTGAAATGTTATGTTTCTAATATGTCTGAAAAGAAGTAGATACAGATATGCACATTCCTGTGATATGTGTGGATTTTCTCCCATGAATTCAATGTTGGTAAATTACACTTTCAGCCTTGGTACATGGTGGAATCAATTATCATAGTAAGGAGACCTTGCAAGTTACATGAGCAAAATCAGCAGTTGTTAGTATTAAAATAAGTGACTCATCAAAGTACATACAGTATATACATCCTAAATATGCATTTATACATATTTATTTAAGTAATTATCAGTGCAAGGCATGCAGATACTGTCATCAAATAATTATTGAGTATCCAAACTGAACAACAGTTACGGCAGCCATACACAGTGCAAACTTGTTTTCCTGCAACCCCAGGAAGAATAAAATAAATTTGCATGATTCCCCCATCAACCAAAGATAAAGTTAACAAGGGAATCAGAAATTGTGTTCTCATGGCAGGGCGGGCGGGGGGCAGCCACTAGCGATAATCGTAAGAGAATCCGGCAGACTGGTTGTACCCAAGTTGATTGATCTGAAATAGTTTGAATCTTGGCTGGTTCCTGCTGGACTGGCTGAGATTCAAACCGTGTATGGCCAGCCCTAGTTTGCGAGACTGAAAATTCTTATCTTATTCCAAATAGGACTAGGTAGAAAAACGCTTATAATTACTAATAAGGACCTGTTGAATTATAAAAGCTTACAATGATATATGTTCTATTAATTTTTTTTATATATTCTAACACTATATATACCAACTAAAAAAATAAAACAATGTTATTATCTATGTTGCATGGAATTGTGACCAGACTATTGACATTAAAACAGTTACATATCCTAAACAAGCCCTCACTGAATTTGGTAGCAGTACCCACTGTGGAATAAGTCCTTCTAAACTTTTTTTAGAATTGAAGCTTCTCAGTTTTTGTTCATTTTCTGCCTATAGCTCAGCTCCCCACTGCTAGCCTTCTAAACTCTAATGTAAAAACAGAGTAGGTGCACAGGAAGGGAGGTGAGACAAAGGCGTCCAGACCCAAATTAAACAACTGTTTATATTCTGAATGAATTGCTTTGAAGTGGATGAAACTGATGTTAAGGTTTTACTTTGGGCTATTATTGTTATTTCATTAACAGTGGAAAAGACAATCTAGATGCTAGGAGAATAGCTTTGGCTTATATACCCTCCCAGATTAATAATTACACATCTAACCCTAAGCCCTAGGTCTAAATTAAATATGTGGATGAGGACATCTGAGCTACAAGGAGTTGGAAGGATGCTATCTCTTGCTATGTAGTTTATAACAGTCCAAATAACTTCTTGGTTTTTACATATCATTCCTTTAAAATATCTGTCTGACCTGATAGTGACAACCAAATCACGTATCCCTTGTACACACGGTCGGAGATTCCGACAACCAAATCCGTCGGAGTAATTCCGACGGATTAATTCCGGAAGAGGTCCAGAAGTGATGTTGTATACACATGGTCAGACTAAATTGTCGAAAAATCCAATTGTACATAACGTGATGACATTATTTCGTTACGACGGGACTACGTTCAGGCTGGTAGCCAATAGCTTTGGTCTAGGAATTTGATCTGAGCTTGCGTGGCACTTTGTCCATCGGAGTAGGCTACACATGATCGGAGTATGTCCGATAGGAGCATTTTGTCTGAAAATTTTACTGGCAAGTTGGAAAACTTGGTCCGTCGGATATTCCGACGCAAACAGTCCGATGCAGACCACACACAGTCGGAATATCCGCAAAACGGTCCGATAGGACACATTCCATCGGAATCTCAGACCGTGTGCACAAGGACTTAGTTGGAGTCATCCTTTATACACAAATGGACTCTGTACAACGAACATATAGTACACCTGGAGCAGTAGAGTGTTTTCTGTCTTTCTTATGCCTATTTATAACACTTCATTCACATGTCGCAGTCAGTTAAAGATCACACAGATTAATCCATGTAAAAGATTCCTCCAGAGTTTAGTCTCCATCTTCTGACACTTTAGTCTGTCATCACATATTTTAGCAGAATAATGAACATACATTGTGCTAAAATTTAGTAATAACTCTTGGGATATGCATTAGAAGTCTTCACAGCACGGAATGATGCAGTAAAAATATATTTACAACACAGCTATTTTTTAGTAAGGTACTCCATGATCTTTTGTTTTTGCTTTTCTTATTTATGATATACACAGAAATCATATATACTTGCAAAGTCATTTTCAGACAACTTTGTTGCTAAACTGAGTTATGGATCCAGTTATTCAATAATTTGTGCAGAAATCGATGGTAACCAGATTTCCGTTTTTATGTCAGGACAGTAAAAGGGAATTTCTTTTGGTTTATCTGGAATACTGATTTTGCATATTGTTTTTTATTTCTTATTTAAAGTGAATCAGCTTGGCTTCCTATTTGATAGACATGATGGGCAGCCCAACAACTTAAATGAGTGCGCCCAGCAAGGACTAAAAAAACACACACATATCAATTATATTCCCTATTAATCATTCATTCTTAGGTCTTTAAAAAATATTGATGCTTTTTTAAAAAATTATTGTAATTCCACCTAGTCTTCATTTCTTACATTCCTTCTCTTTCAGTTTTTTTTACTCTTGCTGATTGCACACAACTAGAAAAAAAAGGTTGAAAAATTGCATAAAAAGAGATACAGCTTTTTCATTTATATAAAACTGACTGCAAAGAAAACAAATTAAAAACACCTGCAACACATTTCATTTGTGAAACAGGAGAGAAATCATGAAAGTAAAAAAAAATGTAATTTTTCATTGGAGCATCTATTAATTGTCTACAGAAAAAAAAAAAAACACAATTTTTGACAGTAATAACAAGCTTTTATTTTATATTTGGAAAAAATGAAAACATTACGAATTGCTATGTTAAAGGGAACCTCTGAGGGTGTTAATTGTGCCTAAGCAATAACCTGAAAATTGTATCTTTTACTTTGAATTCATTCTGAAAATTTGCAGTGCATTTTCTGTTTCAGTTTAGGCCGATATGTACTCTTCTACATATTTTTGGTAAAAAATATCACAGTAAGTGTATATTGATCAGTTTGTGCAAAAGTTATAGCATCTACAAAATAGGGGCTAGACTTATGGCATTTTTATTATTAATTTTTTTACTAGTAAGCGTGCGAATGTAATGGATGTGATTTTTATCGGAACTAGGACATTATGGCGGACAGATCAGACACTTGTGATACTATTTTGAGACCATTGACATTTATACACTGATCAGGGCTACAAATAGCCACTGATTACTGTATAAATGACACTGGCAGGGAAGGGGTTAAACACTAGATGTTGATGAATGGGGTTAAATGCCTTCCCTGGATGTGTTCAAATTGTGGGGGGATGAGCTCACTACAACATGATAGGGATCACTGCTCCCAATGACAGGGAGCAGTAGATCTCTGTCGTGTTTCTAGGCAGAACAGGGAAATGCCTTGTTTACATCTCCCCATTTCATAGCTGTATATCTGTAGTGTGAAACTAAGGCATTGGGGGTTATTTACTAAAGGCCAATCCACTTTGCACTACAAGTGCACTGAAAGTGCACTTGGAAGTGCAGTCGCTGTAGATCTGAGGGGGACATGCAAGGAAAATAAAAAACAGCATTTTAGCTTGCACATGATTGGATGATAAAATCAGAAGTGCTTTCCCTCATTTCAGATCATCCCCTCAGATCTACATCAACTGCACTTCCAAGTGCACTGCAACGTGGATTTGCCTTTAGTAAATAACACCCATTGCTGCTACTGTTACTATGTTACCCACTGTTGTTCTTGCTAGAGGTTCTGCTATGAGGTAGCAAAGCCCTACCTTTGCCAGATGGCCACATCCAAAGAGAAACAGGGATTGATTAACTAAATCTGGAGAGTGCAAAATCTGGTGTAGCTCTGCATATAAATCAGCTTCCAGGTTTTTTTGTGAAAGCTTAATTGAACAGACTGAAGTTAGATGTTGATTGGCTACCATGCACAGCTGCACCATTTTTTGCACTCTCCAGTTTTAGTAAATCAACCCTACAGTGCAGAACAATGCCTGGTAAATCTATAATGGGGAAAAAAGTCAGCTGTATGGAGACCACAGACAATACTAAGTAACTTTTTTTTTCGGACAAAGCTTTCAGAGTTCAGTTGCTCTTTAAGAATAAATATAATGCATATAGGAGTCAATCTGCTACATTGAATGACCAAGAACAGGATGCATTTCTACAGTATTAACCACTTCAAGATCACCAAACTGAAAAAAATACATAATGGTTTTGAAGTGGAATACTGGAGTTATGACTGCAGCTGGATGCCATGAATCACTTTTAGAGGTGGCAAAATTGGTCATTTTCCTGCGGCTTCCCGGTGGTTCTCAAGCTTACCTGGCTCATTGGGAAGCCTGGGAACCAATCTTGCTGTTGCAGCAGCTGGCCATACAGATTAGCAGAAGAAAGTTTGCCTCTGCTCAACTCTATGGAGGCAGGAAGCAACGTCATGGTGTCACTTCCGGTTCATGGCTGATGTAAACAATGCCACTTTTTAAAGCATTAGATCAATGTTTTTTTTTTTTTGTTTAATGCTTTAAATTGTAGAGGAGAGATGTGGATATGGGGGTCACATCTCTCCATAAAGAGGACCTGTCATGCTTTATTGTTATCATAAGGAATGTTTACACACACAGTATCTCACAAAAGTGGGTACACCCCTCACATTTTTGTAAATATTATATAATAACTTTTCATGTGACACGACTGAAGAAATTACACTTTGTTGCAATGTAAAGTAGTGAGTGTACAGTTTGTGTAACAGTGTAAATGTGCTGACCCCTCAAAATAATTTAACACACAGCCATTAATGTATAAACTACTGGCAACAAAAGTGAGTACACCCATAAGTGAAAATGTCCAAATTGGGGAAAAGTGTGAATATTTTGTGTGGCCACCATTATTTTCCAGCACTGTCTTAACCCTCTTGGGCATGGAGTTCACCAGAGCTACACAGTTTGCCACTGGGGTCCTCTTCCACGCCTCCTAGACAGCATCACAGAGCTGGTGGATGTTAGAGACCTTTCGCTCCTCCACCTTCCATTTGAGGATGCCCCACAACTACTTACTAGGGTTTAGGTCTGGAGATATGCTTGGCCAGTCCATCACCTTTACCCTCAGCTTCTTTAGCAAGGCAGTGGTCATCTTGGAGGTGTGTTTGGGGTCATTATCATGTTGGAATACTGCCTTGCGTCCCATGGAGGGGATCATGTTCTGCTTCAGTATGTCACAGTACATGTTGGCATTCATGGTTCCCTCAATGAACTTTTGCTCCCCAGTGTCGGCAGCACTCATGAAGCCCCAGACCATGACACTCCCACCGCCATGCTTGACTGTAGGCAAGACACACTTGTCTTTGTACTCCTCATCTGGTTACCGCCACACACGGTTGACACTATCTGAACAAAATAAGTTTATCTTGGTCGCATCAGACTACACGACATGGTTCTAGTAATCCAGCAATTCATGCCCTTAGTCTACTTGTCTTCAGCAAACTGTTTGTGGGCTTTCTTGTGCATCATCTTTAGAAGAGGCTTCCTTCTGGGATGACAGCCATGTAGACAAATTTGATGCAGCATGCAGTGTATGGTCTGAGAATTGACAGGTTGACCCGCCACCCCCTTTAACCTCTGTAGCAATGCTGCCAGCACTCATATGTCTATTTCTCAAAGACAACCTCTGACTATGTCGCTGAGCATGTGCACTCAAATTCTTTGGTCAACCATGGCGAGGCCTGTTCTGAGTGGAAGCTGTCCTGTTAAAGTGCTGTGTGGTCTTGGCCACTGTGCTGCAGCTCAGTTTCAGGGTCTTGGCACTCTTCCTATAGCCTAGGCCATCTTTATGGAGAGCAAGAATTATTTTTCTAAGATCCTCAGAGAGTTCTTTGTCATGAGGTGCCACGTTGAACTTCCAGTAACCAGTATGAAAGAGTAAGAGTGATAACACCAAATTTAACACACTTGCTGTCCATTCACAACAGAGACCTTGTAACACTAACGAATCACATGACCCCGGGGAGGGAAAAATTGATAATTGGGCCCAATTTGGACATTTTCACTTAGGGATGTACTCACTTTTGTTGCCAGTGATTTAGATATTAATGGCTGTGTGTTGAGTTATTTTGAGGGGGCAGAAAATTTACACTGTTATACAAGCTGTATACTCATTACTTTACATTGCAGCAAAGTGTAATTTCTTCAGTGTTGTCACATGAAAATATATAATAAAATATTTACAAAACGTGAGGGTGTACTCACTTTTGTGAGATACCGTATATATATATATATATATATATATATATATATATATATATATATATATATATATATATATATATATGCTGTAAAATATTTGGGGGTTCTACATCATTTTATAGCAAACAATACACATTTTTACATGCAGGAGTAAAGTGTCAGAATAGGCCTGGTCCTTAAGTGAGTATGCTTGAATCATTAGTCTTCATAAGCACATGAATGTATGGCCACACATCAATCAAGACCTCTAAACCTATCAACATGATCAACCAGGACCTAGTCTGATCTGTACAATGGACACCCAAGTAATCAAATTTTTGTACCTTTTGTATTAGTAATAGATATTATACACCACAAAAGACAGGAGGTCTACAACAACTTTATGTCGTGCTGTAGGAGTAAAAGTAGCCGCATATGTATGGATAACACTAATATACAGAATTTCATATACTGACTATTGAATAGAATTCCTCTCATGTGCACATAGATGCAGCTATGAGCAGTACATTACCTCCTTTTGTATGGTTCAATTACCCGTTTCTAAATGATTATTTACAATATCCTAAAGAGACCCTGCCATGAAAAGAAAGTCAAAGTCTACCTGCAAAAAGAAAGCAAAATATGTTTGTCTTTCCAACTACTCATGACACCAAATGCCATTCCATTAATGAGAAATTTTACTTTGAATTCCCCTGAGAAACTTACAATCCAGAAGTGTTAATCTTCTACATGACACAGTCAGAGAGGTATGTATTTCTCTTCTTTTGTAGGTAGAACTTTTTTTTTCCTGACAGGGCAACTTTTAGGCACTTTTATTCTTTCATGGTATGGGTGTTTTAAAATGTGAACAGTGGTTACATAGACTCAAAAACTCGAACACCATAGACAAAAAACACATTTTTATTTCCGGCACACTTACTTTGTCAGCTTACATTTGGATTCTGTATCATACAGTAAGATATATATATATATATATATATATATATATATATATATATATATATATATATATATATATATATATATGCAGTTATTCATGGGTAACAACATTGTATCTTTATGTGGTAACCACCATGTGATCACAATCTGTACATAAAATCCCACCCAAGCTACAGCATATATATATATATATATATATATATATATATATATACAGTACAGACCAAAAGTTTGGACACACCTTCTCATTCAAAGAGTTTTCTTTATTTTCATGACTATGAAAATTGTAGATTCACACTGAAGGCATCAAAACTATGAATTAACACATGTCCAATTATATACTGAACAAAAAAGTGTGAAAAAACTGAAAATATGTCTTATATTCTAGGTTCTTCAAAGTAGTCACCTTTTGCTTTGATTACTGCTCCGCACACTCTTGGCATTCTGTTGATGAGCTTCAAGAGGTAGTCACCTGAAATGGCTTTCCAACAGTCTTGAAGGAGTTTCCAGAGATGCTTAGCACTTGTTGGCCCTTTTGCCTTCACTCTGCTGTCCAGCACACCCCAAACCATCTCGATTGGGTTCAGGTCAGGTGACTGTGGAGGCCAGGTCCTCTGGCGCAGCACCCCATCACTCTCCTTCTTGGTCAAATAGCCCTTACACAGCCTGGAGGTGTGTTTGGGCTCATTGTCCTGTTGAAAAATAAATGATGGTCCAACTAAACGCAAACCGGATGGAATAGCATGCCGCTGCAAGATGCTGTGGTAGCCATGCTGGTTCAGTATGCCTTCAATTTTGAATAAATCCCCAACAGTGTCACCAGCAAAGCACCCTAACACCATCACACCTCCTCCATGCTTCACGGTGGGAACTGTAGAGTCCATCCGTTCACCTCTTCTGCGTCGCACAAAGACACGGTGGTTGGAACCAAAGATCTCAAACTTGTACTCATCAGACCAAAGCACAGATTTCCACTGGTCTAATGTCCATTCCTTGTGTTCTTTAGCCCAAACAAGTCTCTTCTGCTTGTTGCCTGTCCTCAGCAGTGGTTTCCTAGCAGTTATTTTACTATGAAGGCCTGATTCACACAATCTCCTCTTAACAATTGTTCTAGAGATGTGTCTGCTGCTAGAACTCTGTGTGGCATTGACCTGTTCTCTAATCTGAGCTGCTGTTAACCTGCGATTTCTGAGGCTGGTGACTCGGATGAACTTATCGTCCGCAACAGAGGTGACTCTTGGTCTTCCTTTCCTGGGGCGGTCGTCATGTGAGCCAGTTTCTTTGTAGTGCTTGATGGTTTTTGCCACTGCACTTGGGGACACTTTCAAAGTTTCCCCAATTGTTCAGACTGACTGACCTTCATTTCTTAAAGTAATGATGGCCACTCGTTTTTCTTTACTTAGCTGCTTTTTTCTTGCCATAATACAAATTCTAACAGTCTATTCAGTAGGACTATCAGCTGTGTACTGTATCCACCTCCTGCACAACACAACTGATGGTCCCAACCCCATTTATAAGGCTTGAAATCCCACTTATTAAACCTGACAGGGCATACCTGTGAAGTGAAAACCATTTCGGGTGACTACCTCTTAAAGCTCATCAACAGAATGCCAAGAGTGTGTGGAGCAGTAATCAAAGCAAAAGGTGGCTACTTTGAAGAACTTAGAATATAAGACATATTTTCAGTTGTTACACACTTTTTTGTTCAGTATATAATTGGACATGTGTTAATTCATAGTTTTGATGCCTTCAGTGTGAATCTACAATTTTCATAGTCATGAAAATAAAGAAAACTCTTTGAATGAGAAGGTGTGTCCAAACTTTTGGTCTGTACTGTATATATATATATATATATATATATATATATATATATATATATATATATATATATATATGCTGTAGCTTGGGTGGGATTTTATGTACAGATTGTGATCACATGGTGATTACCACATAAAGATACAATGTTGTTATCCATGAACAACTGCACAATCATTGGGAGTAAATAAGCCCTATAGGATTTTTAAATGTTTTTGGTAAATGCATAAACCTAGAGAAACCAGGGAGTCCTATATCCTTATTGACAGAGGTAAACACACTTGTTGCTATACTTGTATTAGAATCTAGCTTGCCATTTTATGTGTGCAAAATGAAACATTCAGCATAATGTACATGAAGCATAAATAACTAGAGAAGACGACTTATAAAACATTTATTAAATAAACATATGTTAATATAGAAAATTCCATGACTACCTCAGTATATGAAAATATATCCTATAGATTGTTTTAAGGATACATGAAGTACACATTTAAATGCCAAAAAATAAAGAGGTAACTGAAAATAGCAATATATTGTGATGTTCCCTTTGCAAAACAATCCAGCAATCCATGCATGCAAATTAATCTGAGCACTGAACCTTTTAATTACTAAGTCATTTTTAGTTCTTTTAACCATGAAAACAAAATTCAAAGGCCTGCTCGGAATATTTAAATACAAAGTTACAGTCTTTTTTATGCTTTTTGTTTTATCTTTATAATTACTTGCTGACTTAAATGGTTTCATTCTGAGCATGGCTCAACTTTCTATTGCTAATGTGCATTATGAAGATATTACAGGTGTTACCCAGTCCATTTATTGGTGAATTTTGTATCTCCAGCGTGCCTTTTTTTTTACTCAAAAGAGATTTCTGCTGAAGTCCTGAATCATATCCAGCATCAATCACTTTGATTAGGGTCTCACACCACAAATCCGGCAGCTTTTCTTCCGTGGCAGCTCCATATGTTGACTACAGCTGTTCCACTTTCTAAAGCAGAATGTGACTGTAATAGAAGAGCGTGCATCTTTGTCAAATGGCGGTTTACGCTGTTTTTTTTTAACATATATACTTCTGCTAGCTATAGAATGGGTGAATATTTCTAATTCTGAATGTGTTAAAAAAACAAATGTGGCAATCAGACTTTTGAGGAAAGAATACTCTTTTAAGAGGTCTGTAGACCCTTCTGTTTCCTCTATGTGCAGCTCTGTGGAGGTATTGAAAGGAGTAAAGTGTATACATAGAGGTAATAAGAAGCATCCATGAATCCATTGATCCAGGAATGTTGTATTATGTCCACAATGGGGGATGCATACTTAATTGTACGGTCATATATTCCAAGTGGGAGCACATCTGGTGGAGGGTGTCCATGTCATTAAAAGTATCATTGGCACATAATGGTGGATTGACAATTAAAGAGGAATACAATAAAAACAACACTGTGGACTGTGATTTTAATGCACTATAATTTGTTTACACACGTTTATTTGGGGCTAATTTTATATATGATATTGTTTAACAAATTGCACTATATAAGGCATCAAGTTGTGAAGAGTGGCACAAGTTGGTTATAATTTATTATAGCACAGATGTATGAGAGTGTGTTAGGTGTGGGTGATTCACAATAAGTGAAAGTATTTTTGGTCATAGCAGCTTGCAAGGTTTCTATTATTTTTCAATTGTTCATACTGCTAGGGGAAGGAGGTTGCAAGGCATGATAAATATCAGGGATGTAATATGGGGGTGAGATTTAAAGGAGCGCATATGCCTCAGTATCCTGGAGATTATGTTACCAGGTGGGTTCAGACTGAGCAGTAGGAGATGAGTGCAGTCATAAGCAGAGGGCCAGTGTGAAGGACATATGATTAAGTTGAGGGGTAATTTGAAGTTAGAGAATTTAAGGAAAAGATAAAGAGATCATAAAATGGGGTAGAGACACTAGGAATCAGACTTGGAAAGAAAGAGCTGGATACCAATACCATCTCTATCCTGATTACACCCAAATCTACCTCTCTGCCCCTCACATCACTCCTCCTATCTCGTCTTGCATTACTAACTTACTAACTGACATACCAGCATGGATGCCACACCACTTCCTTAAACTAAATATTTCTAAAACCAAGCTGCTAATATCACCCCCCCCCCCCCACCCATGCCCTCCTCCAAGACTTCTCCATTAAGGTCAATAATACAACTATCAGTCCCTCCCCTCATGCCAGAGTGCTAGGTGTTTTAGACTTCAGCACCGTAACATCTCTAAAATTCATACCTTATCAACTACTGAATCCACCAAACTACTCATTCATTCCCTTGTTATTTCTCATCTTAAATATTGCAGCTCCCTTATTATAGGCCTATCACTCCATAGGATATTGCCTCTTCAGTCTATCATGAATAATGCTGCCAGGCTCATCTACCTTACTAACCATATCTGCCACCCCTCTCTGCCAATCCCTAAACTGGCTTCTGATTACCCAATGAATTAAATTCAAAATACTAACAACATACAAAGCTATTCACAACTCTGCCCTGAGCTACATCATTAATCTTGTCTCCAAATATCACCCAAGCCTTCCTCTCCAATAGAGATTCCAATGAACCTCCTGTTCTCAAGCTCTCTTGTCTGCTCATCCCATGTTCATCCCCAGGACTTAGCATGAGCTTCTGCCATCCTCTGAAACCCTCTACCTCAGTATGTCTGGCTATCTCCTACTCTGGCTGCCTTTAGGGAATCCTGAAAAATCATCTCTTAAGGAAAGCCAGGAGAACCAACTATCTGAACTGTTTTCACCCACAGTTATAACCTTTTCTACCATTTGCCCCACTCTATTAAATGATAAGCTTTTATGAGCAGGGCCCTCCTAACCCTCTTGCATTTTATTGTGAACTGTGGGTAGTTTCTGCCATGTTAACCTTCCAATACACCTATATAGAAATAGCACATTGGTAGAAATTATTATGGCAAATTGCCTGAAGCCCCCTGGCAGAATGCCTTACCTCATGAACTGATCTTAATATATAATGATAAAGGGTTAGGGAGTGTTTACCAACTAATCAATTAAGAACTGATTAACGAAACTTGGACGAACAAAGACAATTCAATACCAAGGCAGACCAAATTGACTGACCAAAGTCATAAGGAGAACATTGGCTCTCTGATCAAACACAATAATAGGCAGGTAAATATATATATATAATTATATCAATAATATAGACATATGTTTGTTAGAAGGAATGTATCATAATGCAGATGAATTCATGATGCCAATTTTCAGGCATACACAACAGTACAATGATTAAATGGTTATGAGTAATACATCTGTAAAGTGATAGAGAAAATATGAGCAGAAAATGGATGCATGATCTGCATGATGCATGATCTGTATTCTGTGGTAAACTTCCAGTATGCTTATGTAAAAATTAAACATTGGTAGAAATTATTATGGCAAAGTGTCTGAAGTGTCCTAATATCCCAACCATCAACCAGTTTTTATAAATAAATAAAAATGTATTTTATTTATACATGTTTAAATCAATAAAACTGAAAATACACAGATAATACCCAGTTGTGACAACCCCCTCCCTTTTTTAAAAAGTGTCACCTTAAACATATGCTCTATGATCCATCAGTGAATTTTATTTCAGTATATTATTTTTATAGGTCTATTAAGAATGTGCATTCAGGATTCAAGCCAGGCTCAAAAAATAAACAAAAAATCATGATTCAAAGTTGTAATCCTCACAAGAAAAATGTTCTTTCTATATATGTACTAGCATGAATCCAAAGCTCAAAGTGTGGCTCCTTTCCAATATAGTCTAACTGCTTGAGTCACCAATAAGACTCTAAGCCAACACAATAACCTTCTGGGTGATAGCTAGCCTCCCCAACACACACCAGCTGACTGACAGCCTCAGCTCTGTATATTTCCCTTTGTCAGTTAGTAGAGGGTGTGTCAATTGCCTCATTTAGGTTTCAGTGGATTTCTGTGCTCTAGTTGTGTAGTTTGTGAGATCAGATCCTTGCCCCCTACCTACTGGAGCTGAGACATATCCTTTTATCTCTGTGTTTTAAAAGGCTCTACTGGAAAAATGGCCGAAGATACTGTAGGGGGAAGGAAACACTTTAAACCTGCCCTTGCTGTAAAGTAGCACTCAGAAGGGGAGCAGGATACTTGATAGATTTGATCTGATCCTATCTTAAGGACCATTCCTATCATGGGGTTGACCCGAATGTGATAGTATCTTTTAAAAGTTTCCTTTTCTTTGTGTAATAATAGTATTGAGCCATTAAATATATTTTACATCTTGTTTTGATGGGGAACCAAATTTACCTGAAAATGTCCTCTTACACAAATTGTTCCTGTCATAGTTTAGATAGAACACATCCTAATAAATGTGTTCAATTACATTTTCCTGTTATCACAATGCCAGACGACTCTCCTTTTCCAGGATGACTATGACCGTCAAAGCATTGACATTTACAGTGCAGTGTGTAGATAATTAGGGAACCTTTATCCATACCTGAAAATCATCACTAAGGACCAAAAGTCATCAGCCACACGTCTTTTGTATTTAAAGCTTCTGCATAGCTTGAAATATTTCATCTGTGACCATGCTTTTGTTTCAAAATCACAGACAAATAAGCCTATTACAGAGAGCAGAGAACTTAATGAGATTGATCCGTACAGAAGAGAGATCAATGGGTTAGATATAACCTTACCTGAGAGGTTCATCATTCACAGAGAACTCAAGAACCCAGTGAAAGTTGTATGCAGCTGCATTTTTCTTCTCTTTCAGAAAAAAACAAGCTTTGTTATGCAAACATTATTGGAAATGAAGCATTTAGGCAGTGAAAGTGACTTGTTTGGTATGCAAATCAAACTATAGAAAATAACATTACATAGCATACATTAGCCTTATTGACAAGTGTATGAGAAATTAAAGTAATTGATTTCACTTTCTCCAAAATGGTGATATTTAGCAACCTCTTTGCTTGTTTCTCTTGGATTTTGCCATTTAGAAGGCTGTTGCAGATTGGGAAGCCCACCTGCAAAAAAAGTATCCTTTCAGCCCAAAGGACTTCTGTTTGTTTCAGTTTAGGTTCAGCATTTGCCTTGAAAGGATTAATCTCAAGGACCAGAGATGAGATTTGAGTTTAAACTTTTGTTGTTTAGAGTTTGGCAAATAGGCAAGCTAAATAGGGTTTTCACACACACACACACACACACCAAACTGAGATAAGGGTCTGGTATAGATTTTAGGGAAGGAGGGGAATCCCCCAAAAAATGATATGTGATTAATCACAAATGACAGTTTTTTCTATCACAAAATTTCAGTTTTGCTGCACTGCATTCTGCATATCCTATTTCACAAGTAGGTTTTGGGCTTCCCTCAGACATGTTTTTTAATGGAAGATTGCATTTTTAATGTTTCACTTTAAGCTTTATTACAACAAGCTGCTTATTGCTGAATTTTTAAAAATGTTTTTGCATTGGTACATGTCTGATGGGGCAGTGCCCTCCCCTCATGCCATTTGACAATGGTCAGAAATTAGTTTAAAATCAACCTCACTGTGTTTATCATTGAGGGCTGGCATAAAAATGATTACTGTGCTGGTACTTTTCTCCATATTGTTTAGCCTGATTTTCCTCTTCTTATGCTCTATCCTCTATGCTGGCAGGGCTGTGGTCAAACAGGTAACTTAATGCAAATGGTCTTGCAAAAACTTGTCTAGCTTCTGGCAGAATATTTTTCAAATTATAGCTGAAAATACTGATATATGTTTTTTTCCTAAACCGTCCCTAGCCATCCTCAAACTAGAGATTGATGATTTCTGGATTGGCTACCATACAGTAGTTACTAGTATTTTATTAGCAGCTAGAATTACTATAACCAGACACTAGAAACAGCTACTAGTACCCAAATCCATCCAAAATGTTTGCCATAGTTGAAACAGGCTACCCATTGAAAAAATTGATGGCTTTAGGGACATGTACCTACCTTACATTTGAAAATGTGTGGAAATTCTGGTCCATTTGGATTGCTGAATGATCTCCTTATGATGTTACCTAGATTACTGTAGATTCCATTTGGTTGCTTTGTTTATATATGTATATTTGGCTCATCAGTAAGGATAAGCCAAACACCCCCAGTTCGGTTCGCACCAGAACCTGCGAACAGACCTAAAATTCTCATGAACTTTAGAACCCTATTAAAGTCTATGGAACTCGAACGTTAAAAATCAAAAGTGCTAATTTTAAAGGCTAATATGCAAGTTATTGCCCTAAAAAGTGTTTGGGGACCTAGGTCCTGCCCCAGGGGACATGTATCAATGCAAAAAAATGTTTAAAAACAGCCATTTTTTCGGGAGCAGTGATTTTAAAAATACTTAAAGTCAAACAATAAAAGTATAATATTCCTTTAAATTTCATACCTGGAGGGTCAGTATAGTATGTCTGTAAAGGGGTGCATGTTTCCCGTGCTTAGAACTGTCCCGGCACAAAGTGTCATTTCTGCAGGAAAACAAGTAATTTGAAAGCACTCTCAGCTATAATGAATTGTCGGCTCCCCATAATACAGAGAACAGTCATTGAAAGTCATTGATAAGAAAAAAAGTGTGTGGGGTTCCCCCCAAATTCAATTACCAGGCCCTTCAGGTCTGGTATGGTATTAAGGGGAACCCTGCGTCAAACTTAAAATAAAATTTAGTGGGGTTCCCCCCAAATATCCACACCAGACCCTTCAGGTCTGGTATGGATTTTAAGGGGAACTCCATTCCAAATTTAAATAAAATGGATGGCGTGGAGTTCCCCCCAAAAATCCATACCAGACCCTTTATTCGAGCACGCAACCTGGCAGGCCACAGGAAAAGAGGGGGGATGAGAGAACGGCCCCCCTCCTGAACTGCACCAGGCCACGTGCCCTCAACATTGGGAGGATGCTTTGGGGGTCTGCGACCCCTCAAAGTACCAGGTCCCCATGTTGATGGGGACAAGGGCCTCATCCCCACGACCCTGGCCGGTGGTTGTGGGGGTCTGCGGGCAGGGGACTTATCAGAATCTGGAAGCCCCCTTTAATCCCACCCCCCGTTTGAAATGGTAACGGGTACATTGTACTCCTACCATTTCACAAAGAAATTGTAAAAAATTGTTAAAAAACACACAGACACTGTTGTGAAAAGTCCTTTATTAAAAATAAAAGAATTAAAAAAAGATTCCAGCAGTGGTAATCCACTCTTGCTATCCAGCAATGGCTGATCTCTTCTCCAGGGTCCAGCGATGGGTGATTGCTGGACCATCCAGAGAGATCACCCATCGCTGGACTCTGGAGAAGAGATCAGCCATCGCTGGATAGCAAGAGTGGATTACCACCGCTGGAATCTTTTTTTATTTTTTATTTTTAATAAAGGACTTTTTTCCAATGGGGTCTGTGTGTTTTTTAACAATTTTTTACACTTTCTTTGTGAAATGGTAGTAGTACTTTTGTACCCCCTTACCATTTCAAACAGGGGGCCGGGATTTGGGGGTCCCCTTGTTAAAGGGGGCTGCCAGATTCTGATAAGCCCCCACCCGCAGACCCCCACAACCACCAGCCAGGGTTGTGGGGATGAGGCCCTTGTCTCCATCAACATGGGGACATGGTGCTTTAAGGGGTCACAGACCGGTTCAGGAGGGGGGAGCTCTTTGGTCCCCCCTTCTTTTCCTGCGGCCTGCCAGGTTGCGTGCTCAGATAAAGGGTCTGGTATAGATTTTTGGGGGGAACCCCACGCCATTTTTTTTACATTTGGAGTGGAGTTCCCCTTAAAATCCATACCAGACCTGAAGGGTCTGGTACGGATATTTGGGGGGAACCCCTCGTAATTTTTTTTTCTTAATTTGACATGGGGTTCCCCTTAATATCCATACCAGACCTGAAGGGTCTGGTAATTGAATTTGGGGGAACCCCACGCATTTTTTTTTTTATCAATGACTTTCAATGACTGTTCTCTGTATTACGTGGAGTCGCCAATTCATTATAGCCGCGAGTGCTTTTAAATGACTTTTGTTCCTTCAGAAATGACACTTTGTGCAGGGACAGTTCTAAGCACGGGAAGCATCCCCCCCCCCCCTTGCATGCATACTATACACACCCCCAGGTACAAAATGTAAAGGAATATTATACTTTTATTGTTTCACTTTAAGCATTATTAAAATCACTGCTCCCGAAATAACGTTAGTTTTTAAAACTTTTTTTTGCATTGATACATGTCCCCTGGGGCAGGACCCAGGTCCCCAAACACTTTTTATGACAATAACTTGCATATAAGCCATTAAAATTAGCATTTTAGATTTCTCCTATAGACTTTTACAGGGTGTTCCACGGCTTTTTGAATTTGCCGCAAACACCCCAAATTGTTCGCTGTTCAGCGAACAGGCAACGTTCGAGTCGAACATGAGTTTGACTCGAACTCGAAGCTCATCCCTACTCATCACCAACCAGGAGTTAGTTAACACTTCCTTACTATGAGAGTGTGCTAACAAGCCATCACAATATAACACTGAATAAAAAGAACATAACTTAATATTTACAGAATTATTGGTGCTGGACCCTGGTCAATGCTATTTAAGCAGTCTGTGCCTGAGTTCCTGACAGACAGACTGTGTTACTGTAATGGAAATACTCTAATGTTTGTAAACTGTTTATGATGATAACTGTATTTTTGTGAGCATCCTGTGTCACTAGGCCAAAACATGTAACCATGGGATGGAGGAAATTTTTGACATGTGTGACAAACACATGTGTGACAAGCCTGGCAAAAAATATCTGATACATTTTAGATATGTGTGGTTCATTTCGTACAAATCGTGTACATTTGGAAGCATCTGAAAAAATTTCTATGCTTCCAAATTGTATACAAAATACAAAATTTCTTTGACGAATTTTGGATCCAAATTCCATTACGATGGAAACATGACTGGTGTTTTGTTGACCAATCAGAGGTTTTTTTCTACTGCTGATTGAGGGTGGGGAAAATTACCTTTTTTAATATGCAAGTGGGAGACTGGCACTGGTAGTCGATGAGAGATTCAGAATTGGAAAAAATAAGAATGTTCGTTAATATTGTTTTATTATTGACATAATAATTATGAGTATTCGTTATGATGAAGTTAAAAACCCAGGAAGTCAGCACAGCTTGGGGATGGTGAGAGCCCCTCATAATGAGAACAGCAGGGGTACAGCCCCAGGAGGAAGTCAGCACAGCACAGGGATGGTGGGAGCCCCTCATAATGAGCACAGCACGGGGATGGTGGGAGCCCCTCATAATGAGCACAGCACAGGGATGGTGGGGGCCCCTCATATTGAGCACAGCACAGGGATGGTGGGAGCAACTCATAATGAACACAGCAGGGGTACAGCTCCAAGAGGAAGTCAGTACAGGACAGGGATGGTGGGAGCCCCTCATAATGAGCACAGTATGGGTACAAATCTAGGAAGTCAGCACAGCACAGGGATGGTGGGGGCCCCTCATAATGAGCACAGCAGGAGTACACACCCAGGAAGTCAGCACAGCACAGGGATGGTGGGAGCCCCTCATAATGAGCACAGCAGGGATTGTAATGAGCATAATGAGTTGATGACTGCTATATTGAGAAAGGTATTTTTTAGCTTTTTAAATTCATCATAACAAATGTTCGTAATTGTTACGAAAAGTTAACGAACCTAACGACAATTTGTATTTCAAACGAATTAACAGCTAGCACGAAAGGGAACAGAACGAACTGAAACAAATGTATTTCTGGGAAGCTTGTGCATTATGGGTTCATTGGATGTTCACAGTTTAAATGAAGCCATTCTCACCACTCTACTATATCCACCATATAGCTCAAAACTGGAGCTTTGTGACTTCCATCTTTTTCCAAAATACCCTCATGTAGATTGCTACACATCCAATGAAAATGCTTAGAATGTTGTCAGGAAATGATTGCAGAAATAGACTGGTGATTTCTATTCTAACAACTTTACACAATTTCACTTGAAAATAAACTATTCATGTGTCTAGTGAATAAACAGAAGTTTACATATAAGTAATTAATTACATAGAATGTATTGAAAGTTCCCATCAAGTCAAGAGAAATAGAGAAACAGTACTTTTCATTTTAAACCTAGACAATAGAAAAGTTTGTTTTAATTTTATTAAAATTCAGCATCTCTAACATCTTTCTTGGTGTTATTTTATAGAAATCGGGAGATGGTATTGAGGCATATAGAACTAGAGAAGGATTTAAGCACGACACTTTCCAAATGCAGAAAAGCCTACACCATTAGTATAATAATGTACATATTTTGTATGCCCTTATAATACCTCTGATAAGCTTAAAATCATATTTTTGATCTACAGCTACATATTTCTTTACATCAGTGTCATAGACATTCGGCTTTATGAAAATCGGAATTCAGTTGGCTTTTGTGACATTTGGTGATCTTTTTTGATCCTGTCATGTTAACGGGTCTCTTTTGCTGAGCCACCTAGTTTTGTAAGAGACACAGGTGAGGCAGGTGACATTGATGACACAACAACAAATATTTTATTTTGCATATGCCTGCTTTAGTTTTTCAACAGAGTTAGCAGTCAAAATATATCATCTAGTTTGAAAAACCCAGGTCACCTCTAGTCATCTATTTTATTGAAGTGTTTTTTTATATTATTTTCATTTTCTTTTTTAATTGTCTCACTAGGGTGGCTAGCTAAGGTTATCCATCAACTGGGGCATTCCTAGTAGGCCCCGAGGACAAGTAAGAAATCTAGACATATTAGTGAAACCTGAAAGAGCTGTCTGTTTTTTTGTTCATAATTCAACTATAATATGAGATGTAACCTCAAACTTATTACTTCACTGACATGAAACTACGACACAATCATTATTATTCAAAATGATTTAAAGTCTTTATACTGTCAGTTTTAACACTGGAGAAATTGCTATATCCTTCCGAACTGTGTATGAATGGAATTTAATACCTTCTAACACAATTGGTTTTTAGTTAAAATGAGTGAACATATATGAAAATAGTATTGGAGTAGTCATCATGGAATGCAAACACCATGTAACACAGATACATTGAAAAATCAGCAGCCTGAATCACATCTTAAAATGGTTCACAGTACATATTTAACCAATGTTTGGTATTCACACTGTATTACTGAAAGCAATCTGATTTGCAAACAATAGGCATGCTATAGAAATGTATGTTTAACAACTTGCTTACTGGGCACAGTTATTTTTTCATCTTCACTGATGTGCGCTGATGAGGCAGCATAAATGGGCACTGATAATCTGTGCGGATCGGCACTGATGAGGTGGCACTGATAGGCACTGATAGGTGGTACTGATAGGCACTGATGAAGCTGCACTGAGGGACACTGATGAGGTGGCACCGGTGGGCACTGGTGAGATGGCACTGGTGGGCAATGATGAAGCTGCCCTGGTGGGCACTGATATAGCTGCACTGATGGGCACTGATGAGGCGGCACTGGTGGGCACTGAGGCGAATGCACTGATGAGACTGCACTGATAGGTGACACTTATGGGCACTGATAGGTGGCAATGATGGGTTCTAATATATGGGACTGAAGGGTATTGAGATGTGGCAGTGATGGCACTGGTTGGTGGTACTGGTAGGCAGCACTGATAGGTGACACTGATGATGAGGCACTGATTGGCAGCACTGATAGATGGCACTGGTGGGCACTGATTGGCAGTGCTGGTGGGCACTGAAAAGTGGCATTGGTGGGCACTGATAGGTAGCAGGGGTTGATGGTGATTAGCAGCACTGTTGCCGGCTTTCCTCTATTCTCCTCTATTCTCCTCATGTGGATCTGATTCTGTTTACTTCCATGATCAGCTGTCATTGGCTGACAGCTGATCACATGGTAAAAGGCTACTATGATTGGCCCTTTACCTGTTCTGTGATCAGCCAAGTCCGAAGGACTCGACAATCACAAAGTGCACCAGGTGCGCATTGCAGGGGGTGCGTGAGCAGTGCGATCACAGGAGATCATAGTCTATACTAATAATCAGGAGTCAGCAGGACCAGCTCCTGATCATGTAACCATTACCACTAATACAGTCAATCACAGTGATCACTTGATTGACAAATTCTTCCCACCCTCCAGATGCACTCTATTAAAGGGATGCCAGTGCTTGGCTGGAAGGGTTTAAACTTGAGAACAGGTGCTCAAATTTTCAAAATAAGGTCCGACTTTCATTTTTACAATAATGTGCTGATTAATCTTCATAATAATTGTAAAAAATCTCAAGAAGAAGTGGTTTTAATTCGCTCCCACTGCATTATAATGTCTGACTAATCAGGGTGGGCAAATAAGGCATAGGCTGAGGATTGATCTGTCCTCCTCAAGTTTTGAAAGGTGCTGACCAGCCTACGACTGCTCGTGTTCACAGCATCCTTTCTCCTGGTTCACAAAGCCGTCTTCTGAGGCAAGGACTACACCAAGATCCCATGCAGGTTCTTCACCACAGCCCATCTGGGAATAGACTGTCACTACTGTCATCCTGTGAGTTGAACCTTTTACTGATCTTACATGTTTTTAACTCATTAAACTGTGCTACACTATTGGTCATCTGGGTCCTCTTCCCCCTTTCCTCAAAAAAAAAAAAAATCACTTTGGTTACAGTATATGGTCAGCCTAAGCCTTTTTATGCCTAATCTTTATCTAATTGACACTTGATAAGATAAAAATATGTCTAGCCCCATTTGTGTCTATAGCTAAACCTTATTGGCATTCATTTTTGGCACAAGTTGAAAGAGAAGGTCATATACAGGTGCAAGGTTGTATGCTGTGATTTCTGTTCTCAGTTATAGTAAATCTCAGTTCCAACAGTAAAATATATTGGAAAGTTAAAAAAATCTGGAGCTGGGATTTAATTAAAATAAATATACACTATAAATAAATGTGCTTTTTATGTGCATAAATGCCATGCCAATCGTAAAACCTAAGCTTGCTCAAAGCACAAGGGGCATGACTTTCCTTCAGTGAGCTGTGCCACCTTGTGCTGCAGTCTCCTACTTTCACTGAAATCTTTCTCCTCCAATGCCCCCAACAGCCGCTGCCATAGTTTGTCAATGTGGTGGGGGTTAGTAGAAAAAAGGGGTTTTAACAAGCAACTATTAAGAGTGTCATACACACCTTTTCCACCTTTTCCTCCCAAAAACTACTGTATAGAAGCCTATACAATAGCTTATAATAATGAAACACAATGTATTAACCCCCCTGATGGTATTCCCAAGTCTTTATACCAAAAGCGGTAACAGACTCGGGACTCGGGACCGCATCGATGGATCCAGGAGGACGTTTACTTACCTTCTCCCTCGGATCCATTTAAATAGCACTGATTGCTGTATAAATGACAATGGTCCCAAAAATGTGTCAAAAATGTCCGATGTGTCCACCATAATGTAGCAGTCACAATAAAAATTGGTGATCACCACCATTACTAGTAAAAAAAAAAGAATAAAAATGCTATAAAACTATCCGCTATTATGTATAACTTTTGCGCAAACCAATCAATTATCACTAATTGCGATTTTTTTACCAAAAATATGTAGAATACATATTGGCCTAAACTGAGGAAAAACATGTTTTTTTATATATTTTTTTGGAGATATTTATTATAGCAAAAGTAAAAAATATTGTATTCTTTTCAAAATGATCGCTCTATTTTTGTTTATAGCGCAAAAAATAAAAACCGCAGAGGGGATCAAATACCACCAAAAGAAAACTCTATGGGAAAAAAAGGACACCAATTTTGTTTAGGAGCCATGTCACATGACTGCGCAATTGTCAGTTAAAATGATGCAGTGCCGAATCGCAAAAAGGGGCCTGGTCCTTTGGCTGCAGATTGGTCCGGCGCTTAAGTGGTTAATATAAGATAGGATTTTGCTCACTATGGATACTGCTGCTTGGCATTACATACTATTATTAAGCTTATGATCTCTCAGAACACCCAGATCCTTCTCCACCATTGATTCCCCCATTTGTACTCTCCCTAGTATATATACATATTCTTAGCCACCCAAGTGCATATATTTACATTTATAAATGTTAAACCTCATTTTGCCACATAGTTTCCCAATTAAAAAGTGCATTGAAGTTGGCTTGTAAGTTGGAGACATCCTACAAGGATGTTATTCCATTGCATAGCTTGGTGTCATCTGCACACACTGATTTAACCCAAGACTCTGTATCATGTAAAAATGTATTAAAAAGTAAGGGTCCCAACACCGAATCTTGGGGTATACCACTAACAACCCTAGACCATTTAGAGTATGAATCATTAACCACTACTCTTTGAATACTGTCTTTTAGACAATTTTCTATCCATTTACACAGATTTTTCCAGGCATGTAGGCTTAACCCTACACATTAGCCATGTGTCAAACGCTTTTGCAAAATCCAAGTATAATACATCCACAGCCACTCTTTTGTCTAAGGTTTTACTTACCTTTTCATAAAACTAAATTCTGTCTTTCATGAATCCATGCTATCTGTTGCTTAAAATATTGTTCCCAGCAGGAATTCATCTATGTGGTCTTTTATTAAATTCTCCAGTATCTTCCCAACTATAGAGTTTGTGGTACTGACTTCTATTAATGGAGCAGATGGGCAGAAAGGGTAGGCATATTTGGGCATGCTTAAGTGCTTGTTACAGCCCCATGGTGGGGTGGTGCATCACTACAGCAATAGAAGGGTCACTGAAGGTAAGTCATGTCCCTTTTGCTGTTTTTTTTTTCTTTTTTTTTAGGTAAGCGTAGGCTTTAACCATATTTGTAGATTTATTTCCATATTTATGGGGGAAAAAAAACAGATGAATGGTTTTCAAATAGGGCCCTAAGCAACTCTGTAATTTTTCGATTATTTACACTTATCGTATTATAAGCGATTGGCATGTATGCAACACATGTATGCTATGATTAAGAATAGGACTGTTTAAGGAAGTCAGCGTAATATGTTGTATCACAGATTGATGTATTGTTAATGGTAACCCAACCATTAAAGTGTGGTAAGTTGTTAAATGACTGGTGTTAATGTATACATAGCTACACAGCTCTCAGATTAAAATCATGATGTCTGCAATGAATTACATATTCATTAAGCTTGTTTAAGTTGTAAATTGGATATTCTAACCTCATCAGTTCTAACACTTTAATCAATAGTGACTATTTACTGGAAGTTATTGCAGGTCAAGAAGCACTTGAGAGCAATGGAGAGGCATCAGTTACTCAGAATCTAAAATTTTGACAGTTTAACCACTTTAGCCCGGAAGATTTGGCTGCTCAATGACCAGGCCATTTTTTGCGATATGGCACTGCGTTGCTTTAGCTGACAATTGCACGGCCGTGCGACACTGTACTCAAACAAAAGTGATGTCCTTTTTTTAAGCACAAATAGAGATTTATGGTATTTGATCATCTCTTTTATTTTTAGCTCTATAAACAAAAAAAGAGTGACAATTTTGAAAAAAACACAGTATTTTTTACTTTTTGCTATAATAAATATCCCAAATTTAAAAAAACAAAAACAAATTAAAAAAATTGCAATAAGCATATATTGATTGGTTTGCACAAAATGTATCATGTCTACAAAATAGGGGATAGATTTATGGCATTATTATTATTATTATTTTTTTTTACTAGTAATGGCGGTGATCAGCATTTTTTATCGGGACTGTGATATTGCAACATCGGACACTTTTGACATATTTTTGGGACCAGTGACAATTATAAAGCGATCAGTGCTATAAAAATTCACTGATTTCTATATAAATGTCACTGGCAGGGAAGGGGCTAACACTAGGGGGCGATCAAGGGGTTAACTGTGTTCATTAGTGTGTGTTCTAACTGTGGGGGGGATCGGACTGACTAGGGGATATGATAGATCAGTTTTTATACTTTGTATGAACACGCAATCTTTCTACTCTCCCCCGAGAGAACGGGGATCTGTGTGTTTACATACACAAATCCCAGTTCTCGCTCTGTCATGAGTGATCGCCTGTGCCTGGCAGTCATTGTGCCTGCCAGGCACTCGCATTGGCTCCGGCGGCTCCAGCAGCATGTGTGCACCCCTAGCGGTCAAAGGTGAAGCAATGTAATCCAGAGTTGTGGGATGCCACCCAGAGTGAATTTTTAGAAACCTATAGGCTTTCTATAGGTTGAGTAATGGGGTTTTTTGCACTGAGTGCACTGAAAATGCAGACTGTGCTGGAGCTCTCACAAAAACTGATTTAACCACTTCCCGACTGCCGCACGATGATGTACGTCGGTAGAATGGCATGGGCAGGCAAACTGGCGTGCAGGTATGTCCATTTGAAATTGCTGCCCTGCCATCGCGTGCATGCCACCAGCGGCATGTGCACATGCCGGTTGGGACCCCCGTGAGTCTGGTCGCAGGTCACATGGACTCGATCGCCGCAAGGATACCTGCGATCGTCTCACGGGGAGGCTGAACGGGGAGATGCCGATGTAAACAGCATCTCCCCTTTCTGCCTAGCAAAAATTGACAATGATCTCTGCTCCCTGTGATTGGAGCAGAGATCAGTGTTCACTAACACACAACCCAGCCCCCACAGTTAGTAACACGCCCCTAGGACACATTTAACCCCTACACTGCCACCCCCTGGTTAACCCCTTCACTGCCAGTGTCATTTAAACAGGAATCAGTGCATTTGTATAGCACTGATCGCTGTATAAATGACAATGGTCCCAAAAATTTGTCAAAAATGTCCGCTGTGTCTGCCATAATGTTGCAGTCACAATAAAAATTGCTGATCGCTGCCATTACTAGTAAAAAAATGTAAAAAAAGATGCGTTTAATCTCTTTTTGTTTATAGCGCAAAAAAATAAAAACTGCAGGGGTAATCAAATACCACCAAAAGAAAGCTCTATTTGTGGGAAAAAAGAGACATCAATTTTGTTTGGGAGCCACGCCGCATGGCTGCGCAATTGTCAGTTAAAGTGACGCAGTGCCGAATCGCAAAAAATGGTCCGGTCTGAAAGTGGTTAATTAAACCAAATTTAACATCACCCTTTGCTTTTGTTCTTCTCAGAAAAAAAAATAATAATAAAACTAGCAAAACAATATTTCTTTGGTACATATCTTATTTAACTTTTAGTTATGTACAGTTAAGGTTTGTATCAGTTTTCCTAATCAAATTGTCTGCGTACATTACTTTGTATTTTCCTTTGTCTTGTCTATCTCTCTAGCTGACTAGTATTAAAAAATGAAGAGAGTGAATCAATAAACATGATTTAAACAGCACACATAATACAATACAATTTTTTATCTCACTAAGCCAGGATGCAGCTCATCAACATGCAGTTAACATTATTAATAAATAATGCACAAAATATTCTGTAAAGCACCTTAAGATATTGGTGTTAGCTTTACTGCTGGCTTCTGTTTCAAAATGTAATCCAAATATCAGTAAATCAAGGCAGAGCTTGAATACTGTATCAATGTGTCACCCTAGACAAAATCTGAGCAGATCCTAGATTGCACAATACATGCTTAATGGCTTAATATAAGTATAAGTGTGCAATAAATTCAAAACTATTTTCTTCCAAATTAATAATGTAATTCCCCACCTTGCATTAGAAAATTGGACAAAAAAATGGTATGAGTTGACTAAACCTAACAGCTATTGTTCAGATGTGCTGTCATCCTTTAAGTAATATTACTAAAGTTTAATTTTAATTTTAATTATGTTCAGTTATTTGATACAGAGAAGATATTAGTCTCAATGTCCCTTTTCTCTAATCAGTTAACTTGATAATAACTGTACCTAAATAATTTTTACCACCATAAGGCAAAATGACAAATGGACAAAAACTGTAAAATCTATTTAATATTACTAATGTAATTGTAATGGACAGTTACAGTATTAAACAGAGGTGTATTGCCATCTATAGGGTGCAGTGGTTCTGTAGACTCTAGGTTGCTATTTATGAATAAACCTAAACCTCCAGCACATGTGTCAGCACAATATAATAGCTGACATTTTTGAGGCTAGGACTCTAGAGCAGGGATCTCCAAACTACAGCCCTTCAGCTGTTGAAGAGCAACACGTCCCATGAGACATTGTAAAACTCTGACATTCCCAGACATGACTAGGCATGATGGGAATTGTAGTTCCTGAACAACTGGAGGGCCACAGTTTGGTGACCCCTGCTCTGCTGACTTTTGGCCTTGGCCATATTTGGTCAATGTCACTGCCCAAATATGCCCGGTGACCATATTTGGGCAGTGGTGTCACTGCTATCCCAACCCTTTTAGTTATATGGCTGTGGATTTCCAGTAATATCCATGGCTCCTAGGGAAGCAGAGGGTGCAAGCACCTGATAATAGTAAACAGCAACAGCTGGATGCTGTCATATATAGAAACAGTAGAAACACCACTTCTATATATCATTTTTGGCTCCCGATAAACAGGGGCTGAATGGGCAAGGTTTGGGCATTTGTATGAAAGCTTGAACAGCCAAAGTTTGTTCTGAATATAGGTTTGAAACAAACCATTGGCTCATCTGTTATGCTCAGTTTTGTAGCCCTATTGAAATAGGGTATGGTGTTACCCCTAATTGGCTGTTTAACCACTTTCAGACCGGACCATTTTGCTGGTAAATGACCAGAGGTCTTTTTACAATTTGGCACTGCGCTGCTTTAACTGGTAATTGCGCGGTCATGCAATGTTGTACCCAAACAAAATTTGCGTCCTTTTCTTCCCACAAATAGAGCTTTCTTTTGATGGTATTTGATTGCCTCTGCGATTTTTATTTTTTGCGATATAAACGTAAAAAGACCGAAAATTTTGAAAAAAAATTATATTTTCTACTTTTTGTTATTAGAAAAATCCAATAAACTCAATTTTAGTCATACATTTAGGCCAAAATGTATTCAGCCACATGTCTTTGGTGAAAAAAAAGTCAATAATTGTATATTTATTGGTTTGCGCAAAAGTTGTCACATCTACAAACTAAGGTACGTTTTCTGGAATTTACGCAGCTTTTAGTTTACGACTGCCTATCTCATTTCTTGAGGTGCTAAAATGGCAGGGCAGTACAAAACCCCCCCAAATGACCCCATTTTGGAAAGTAGACACCCTAAGGAAATTGATAAGTGGCATGTTGAGCCCATTGAATATTGTATTTTTTTGCCTCAAGCGATTGAATAATGACAAAAATTTTTTTTTTTTTTTTTTTTTACACAAAGTTGTCACTAAATGATATATTGCTCACACATGCTATGGGCATATGTGAAATGACACCCCAAAATAAATTCTGCTGCTTCTCCTGAGTATGGGGATACCACATATTTGGGACTTTTTGGTAGCCTAGCCGCGTACGGGGCCCCGAAAACCAAGCACCGCCTTCAGGCTTTCTAAGGGCGTAAATATTTGATTTCACTTCTCACTACCTATTACAGTTTTGAAGGCCATAAAATGCCAAGATGGCACAAAACCCCCACAAATGACCCCATTTTAGAAAGTAGACACCCCAAGCTATTTGCTGAGAGGCATTTTGAGTCCATGGAATATTTTATATTTTGCCACAAGTTGCGGGAAAATTACAAACTTTAATTTTTTTTAATTTTTTTTTCACAAAGTTGTCACTAAATGATATATTGCTCACACATGCTATGGGCATATGTGAAATGACACCCCAAAATAAATTCTGCTGCTTCTGCTAAGTACGGGGATACCACATATGTGGGACTTTTTGGGAGCCTAGCCGCGTACAGGGCCCCGAAAACCAAGAACCGCCTTCAGGTTTTCTAAGGGCGTAAATATTTGACTTCACTCCTCACTACCTATTACAGTTTTGAAGGCCATAAAATGCCAAGATGGCACAAAACCCCCACAAATGACCCCATTTTAGAAAGTAGACACCCCAAGCTATTTGCTGAGAGGCATGTTGAGTCCATGGAATATTTTATATTTTGCCACAGGTTGCGGGAAAATTACAAACTTTTTTTTTTTTCAC
This sequence comes from Lithobates pipiens, assembly GCF_037356315.1. Taxonomy (NCBI): domain Eukaryota; kingdom Metazoa; phylum Chordata; class Amphibia; order Anura; family Ranidae; genus Lithobates; species Lithobates pipiens. The sequence goes on from NW_027507748.1 coordinate 172,566,936, forward strand.
AAAGTTGTCACTAAATGATATATTGCTCACGCATGCCATGGGCATATGTGAAATGACACCCCAAAATAAATTCTGCTGCTTCTCCTGAGTACGGGGATACCACATATGTGGGACTTTTTGGGAGCCTAGCCGCGTACGGGGCCCCGAAAACCAAGCACCGCCTTCAGGCTTTCTAAGGGCGTTACAGTTTTGAAGGCCATAAAATGCCAAGATGGCACAAACCCCCCCCAAATGACCCCATTTTGGAAAGTAGACACCCCTAAATTTAGGGGTACACTAGTGAGACTATGTAATAAATGGCGGGTGCCCTGAAACTATAAAAAAATAACTAACCAACCAGCGTCACCTGTAACAGTTATATGGTGATCACTGGTGAAAGGGTTAACTAGGGGGCAATCAGGGGGCTTTATGCGGTAGTATATGGGGGTCCCTGGCGCTATAAAAAGCTGCGGCGAACCTAAATACCTACCTGCCTAACTAGCGTCACCTGTGACACTAATACAGCGATCAGAAAAACGATCGGTTATTAGGCTGGGTTCACACTGGAGCGATGCGGGAACGCCACGAATCCGCGGCGGGTTCCCGCATCACATGCCTCCCAGCGGCAGTTCACACTGCCCTATGCGAACTGCTGGGAGTGTCAGTAAAATGTTAATGACACCCCCAGATCAGTTCGCATATCGCAGTGCGATCTGCAAACTCGGATCGCATGGTGTGAACACCCATGCGATCCGATTCTGCTGCGGACCAAAAAAAGGGTCCCGTGCGAGTTTGCGGCGGGTGCGACACGAATTCAGTCATACTATCTGTATGGCTGAACTCGAATCGCACAGAGATCGGATGTGATTTGCACTGCAGTGCGGTGCGAATCACATCCGTTCTCATAAACCGCTGCAATGTGAACCCAGCCTTAGTGACACTGGCGACGGGGGGTGATCACGGGGTTAAACCTTTATTGGGGGGGTTAGGGGGGTACCTTAGAACCAAAGGGGGCTAACCCTAACTGCCCTAACAGTTATTACAGTCACAAATGACACCCGCCGGGTGATCAGGGGGTTAAACCTTTATTAGGTAATAAATGGCGGGTGCCCTGAAACTATAAAAAAATAACTAACCAACCAGCGTCACCTGTAACAGTTATATGGTGATCACTGGTGAAAGGGTTAACTAGGGGGCAATCAGGGGGCTTTATGCGGTAGTATATGGGGGTCCCTGGCGCTATAAAAAGCTGCGGCGAACCTAAATACCTACCTGCCTAACTAGCGTCACCTGTGACACTAATACAGCGATCAGAAAAACGATCGCTTATTAGGCTGGGTTCACACTGGAGCGATGCGGGAACGCCACGAATCCGCGGCGGGTTCCCGCATCGCATGCCTCCCGGCGGCAGTTCACTCTGCCCTATGCGAACTGCTGGGAGTGTCAGTGAAATGTTAATGACACCCCCAGATCAGTTCGCATATCGCAGTGCGATCTGCAAACTCGGATCGCATGGTGTGAACACCCATGCGATCCGATTCTGCTGCGGGCCAAAAAAAGGGTCCCGTGCGAATTTGCGCGGGTGCGGCGGGTGCGATGCGAATTCAGCCATACTATCTGTATGGCTGAACTCGAATCGCACAGAGATCGGATGTGATTTGCACTGCAGTGCGGTGCGAATCACATTCGTTCTCATAAACCGCTGCAATGTGAACCCAGCCTGTTATTACAGTCACAAATGACACCAATGAAAAAAAAAAAAAAAAAATGACATTGGTGTCACTGTGACTGGGGGGCAGGGGTAATTGGGGGGGTGATCGGGGGGGTGTGAGTGTGCCTGGCATGTTCTACTGTGTAGTGTCGTGTTGGTGCAACTCACCGATCCACTCTCCTCGGTGCCGGAACGAAAAATACCGACACGGAGGAGAGATTACATCACTTCCTCTCCTGTGTTTACATTACAGGAGAGGAAGTGATGTCACGGAGCATTTTCATTCGTCGGGAGCGATCGCGAGGGGGTGGCCATGAATGAATGGCCGTCCCCTCGTCCAGGATCGCTCCCGAACGAATACCGACCGCCGCAGGCACCCGGCGGGGGCCCGATCGGGCCCCCGACCCGTGGGCAGGCAAGGACGTACATGTAAGCCCTTATGCCTGCCCGTGCCATTCTGTCGACGTACATCATCGTGCGGCGGTCGGGAAGTGGTTAATATGGCTTTTTTTACCACCAGTTAGAATTATATTGGACTCTTTCATCCAGTTTTATTCTTGCACTCCTTTTTCTATTTCTACTGATTGTGTGGCTAGAGCTGACAGTGACAGTCTGATTTGACTGCTAGCTGTTATGCACAGTGCCGGATGCTAGCTTTCAAAGAGGAACATAACTTAAATATGGGGCATTGAGTGGTGGAGCAATGATTTACATATTGCAAGTGGGAAGAAGCTAACAAACCAGTGCAAATATTGTGCCTTAATTAAATTACACCAGTGCAGGACAAATTTGAATTGGCTGCTCTCAATTGCATGTTGTATTATTTGCACATTACTCTATTGTTTTAAAGTATATGTTTTTGATTAAATGTTCTAAAAAACCTTATTTTTATGTTTAGAATGTTTGTGTCATGATTTGTCAACAGATCAAATCAAAAGATTGAAAAAACATTTGCATGTGCACACATTTCCCCTAAAACACATTTTTTTTAAATGCGTATCTGTATGTGATTTTGAAATACAAATAATGAAAACATCTATAACTTTACAGAAAGTTGCACATTTCAATCTTGAAATTCTGTGATGTAAATAATGGCCTTCGGAAGGACAAACAAGATAACTGGAGATGAATATCTTCCATCATTTGTGAGCCTTATAGATTTGTTTGTCAGATTTATGGATACCTGGTTTCCATTTATTGTCACTAGTATAAATCAAAGAGGCCACCACTGCCATCTTCAATCTTCAAATCTAAAATGTAAAGGACATAAAATATCTTCTTTTACACACCTTGGCAGACAAAGGCTAAACAGATTACTGTCTAATGGACTTAAACCATATATAATTCATTAATGCCTCAAGATGATGTGCTTTTTATAAAAAAATAGACAGATGCCAAAAATATATATATATATATATATATATATATATATATATATATATATATATATATATATATATATATATATATATATATAATAAATATTTGTTCAACTCACAACCTGCTAAAAAAAAACACATTTCACATTATTATTATTTGTCATTGTATTACTATTTATTACTGTAACTATAAACTACAATGCTTTATTCAATAAATAATTCTTAAGCAATATTAATTACACCTTGCATGTGCTTTCTTGCTATTCCTTTCTCTGTTACAGCTGGCACTGAAATCCGCTGTGTTGGTGACCAGGGGGAGCATTAATATCCTTCTCTTGGGCATATGACAGCATTCAAGCCTAGTGATTGACTTCTAGGCTGAGTATTGTGACAGGGGGTGAGAGCACATGCTCTCTAATAACCACAAGTTCCTAGTAGTGTTACTGGCTGCATCAGAGGAAGGAAACAGAGAGCTAAAGTAACCAACAAATAATGAGTGCCCAGCAGCGTAAAGTAATGCATTTTTGCACATAAACAATGCTTAACAACATTTGTATTTGTTATGTATTTATTATTCATAAAATGTAGAATTATTGAGGAAATCAGACCAGTGATCACTTCTTCAAACTTATTTTAAAGAGATTGAAAACCTCAGACATGAAACGTGAACAAAGCATATCCTTCTCTAGGGTGTTTTTGTCTCAATTAAGAGCACTAGGTGTCATTTATGTCTGCTGCTTCATTCCTTTGATATTAGCATGAATCCCTTCTGACAAGTTTTCCTGCCACCAAGAGAAAAAGGGTATGGGGAGGGATCTCCAGCTGGTTGGCAGCCTCAGTTTTGCTTCTGTGTACTATGTGAAGGGGAGGAGGGGGTCTCATTTCCATCAGCTCTCATAGCTCTCTTCACTGAGATTTGCATAGTGTAATTTCAGTTTTACATGCCTTTTTTTCTGATAGCTCAAATGTTATAAATTATGGACTTTGAATGCATATAAAGAGACAACTGCAGATAAACATATACAACTTATTTAGGAGGATATGTTTCTTCTCTGTGTATCACCTGAGGATAATCACTTCACTGGGTATATGTAAGGGTTTAAAGACACTTTAAGGGGAATCTTGCTTTAACAGAGCTTTTATAAACACCCCTAACATTCAAGCTGTTTCTTGGTCTGTTTAGATGTTCACATTTCTCAACATGACACTTATTTTGTTTGACTTGTATTAAGTGTAGATGATGTTTAGATATCAGTACTCATTTTAATCATTCACTCATGCAGAAGGCCAAACCTTTTTTTTTTTTCGAATTTACTTGCACACAATTTGGTATTCAGAGGGAACACAGGTCAACCTACCTAAGTGAGTATGTGAACTAAGCTGACTGAACATGCATTCTTCTAAGGTAACATTCTCTACGATTTTTGTTCATTTAAAATCTATGAATGTTATTTTATCTGAATGGATGGAATACGCTCTAATGTTTCCTAGCAGGTGACATGGCAGGTACATTCTGACACTGAAACTCTCTGTTTTAGAAAATTGGTGACCTCAAAAGAGGCAGTAGCCCCTTTATAGTTACATATAGTTACTGAGTTGGTGAGGTTGGAAAAAGGCCATCCAGTCCAACCTGTGTATGCTTATATGTTAATAGTATATTGTATACCTCTGTATGTTTGGTCATTAAGGTACCCATCTAATAGCTTTTTGAAATTATCGATGCTCCCCGCTGATACCACTGCTTGTGGAGGAGAATTCCCCATCCTTACCGCTATTATAGTAAAGAATCATCTACGCAGTTTATGGTTAAACCACTTCTCTTCTAATTTTAGTGAATGGCCACGAGTCTTTTTAAATTCCCTTTAACTAAAACGTTATTTTTTTTTATGTATGAACCATGTGGCAAGTGAGGGGTTTCAGGTTTTAAACAAAATTTATTTATTTGGTGTAAACATTTTCAGCAATTTGTCTAAAAGGGTAGCTTACTACTACATTGTAAGGACTCCAATCAACCCTTCAGTTCAATCTGCTTTGGTTTATGCAGCCCTCCAAAATTCTAACTGATATTCTAGGCCAGAGTCTGCCCCATCAAGTTACCTAAAATATTAACTGAATGGCAAAATCACCTACAAAAGTTGTAAATTCACACTTTACCAACTAGCATCTACATGCTCCCTATGTTTTGAGATACTCTTGTGCCTATCATATTACAGGAAAGAAGAGGTGAGTTGGATGCATACAATTAGTAAATAAAATGCAGTTTTCCTAAATATATAATCCTTACATTCAAATTAATTAATTAGTACAAACCACTACATAACATAAAGTGATAAAAATGTGAACAAACAATAACATATTATCCATAGTGACCATACATACTGTATACATAAATAATGGTTGAGCACCCATGTGTAAGAGATCTCTCATAGTGCATATTGAATGAAGTGCAATCAATAGGAGGAAGAGTGTTAACATGATGAACTGATCTAGCTCCATCCTCCGATGAAGTCCTAAGGACATAGCACATTAAGGAGGAGTCACAAGTGTGAGGTCATTATACTAACAGCATTTCCCAGAGTTTTAAGAAGCAGGATTGATCAGTATTAGCCATAGAGAGAGTGGTTAATGGGAATTTGATAAGCAAGCCCTGTACCTATGTGAATGAGAGTGCTCTTAATATTCACTGTAATAAACCTATGTTTTATGAAAAGCACCATGTGTCTTTGTTTTTTGGAGCTGTGCTGGAACTGTTGCTACACCTGTGGAGGAGAAGGAGTAACTCTTGAGAGGCTGGTGTGGCTACAGTTCTTAGAGCCATGCCCAGAAAACTCCTTAAGGAGAGAGGTCTATGGTTTTTGTGACCTCCTGCAATATAAGAGGTCCAATATTTCAGGTGAGAGCACACCCAAAAAAGCATAATTGGTGGAAGCGTTACACTGTGCGGCACACATACAGTTATGGGATGATTGCACTGAAGATAAAATGAAGATACTTGGGGCTGATTGATACATGTTATAAGTGACTTTTCACATCGATTGTACGTCAATCATTATGCACCATTAGTGATCTACTACATGCGGGTGCTCTAGCATTATTTATCTACTGCATATTTGTGGTCACTATGGAGAATATTATATTGTTTGTTCACATTTTTGTCAGTTTATGTTATATAGTGGATTACATTAATGCATTTGGATGTAAGGATTGTGTATTTAGGAACACTGCACTGTATTTGTTGTTTTGGTATTGAGGTGTGAATCACAATTAGTATTTTGCTGCTCTCAGGCATGCCATACACGGTGCAAATGTCATTCCTGCAAGTGTTTACAGGGGAATCAGCAATTGTCTTCTCCCGGCAGGGGGTGGGGACAGGGGCAGGTGGGGAAGTTGTCCCAGCCAGGATAAGACAGTCAGCTATAGCAGCTGCTAGCGATAATCATAAGAGAATCCATCAGGCTGGTTGTACTCAAGTTGATCACTCAATCAACTTGGTACATTCAGCCTGCCCATTAATGATTCCAATCATGTATGCCAGCATTAGGTATTAGTTTTTAGGTTTAGATTTAGGATTGAAATGCTGTTGTCTGCACAGGTATTAGGGGTTTGTTTGGAGTTGGATGTATAAATGTGTAAGTGCATGTTTTGTATTGATCTAATGACTAAGGTCATCTGTTATGTTAATGTTTTGCTCTTTTTCCAACAAAAAAATTAACAAATTAAAAAAAAAAAAAAAACATTATCCAGCGGGGAAATATATGCAGATACACCAGCTTTTTCTTTAAACACTAAAATAAAGCACATGTTTATATCATCAATGCATGTGGTTTAAAAAAAAGATGACGGTTATTTCTGTGATTCTAATCTGCAACATTATGTGGCGAGCTTTAGGAACTAATGCGTGCTGTAAAAAGTATACTATGATAAATATTGCTTGCATAGTAATTATAAACTATTTCTAGTGATAGACAACATTTTGTTATAAAAAAACAAACACACCGTGTTTTGTAAAAACATTTAAAGTGTAAATCCAATTTGTTGAGAAAAAAAAACCCTTTGGGTGATCTTTGTACATTGCAAGGATTATAATAACCTTTGTTGCAGATTCTTACTTTTTGTTATTCTGAAGTAATCCATGTGTGTTTTTCTGTGCCTAGTGGGTATAATGGGAGTGGTTTCATAATTAACTGTCAGCTGTGGCAACTGCAAGGCACTAATGAGGAAATATGCTGGGTCTGAATCCTATTAAATGTTCTGCTATTGAAATTATCTCTCCAAAAATGAAAAAGTTTGTTGCAAGGGATGCCCGAAATCTGATTTGTATCTCAGGCAGACTTCTGGGAAAATTGGTGAGCCAATCACACAAGCAGGAAATGATGTTTCTGTGGAGTGGTCAGTACACGCTCTGTGTACAGAACAACTCCAGGTAGCCATATTGCAATGAATTCTCAGAAAAATACAGTGGCTGCAGATTGAAAAGGAAAAGTTATTTTTAACCACTTCCCGACCAGCGCACAACGATGTACGTCGACAGAATGGCACGGGCAGGCATATTGGCGAACATGTAAGTCCAATATTCGATGCCGCCCTGCCATCGGGAGCGCGCCGCCGCCGCCGCGCTGGTCGGGACCCCCGTGAGTCCGGTCGCGGGACCCGCGGACTCGATCGCCGCGGGCATCCCCGCGATCGTCTCACGGAGCGGCCGAATGGAGGAAATGCTGTATAAACAACATTTTTCCATTCTGCCTAGCAACTAGTGATGCTGATCTCTGCTCCATGTGATTGGAGCAGAGATCAGTGTACACTAAATGAAAGCCCAACCCCCCCACAGTTAGTAACACACCCCTAGGAACACTTAACCCCTACACTGCCACCCACTGGTTAACCCTTTCACTGCCAGTGTCATTTACACAGGAATCACTGCATTTATATAGCAGTGATTACTGTATAAATGACAATGGTCCCAAAAATGTGTCAAAAATGTCCGATGGGTCCCCGACAATGTCGCAGTCACAATAAAAATCGCAGATCGCCGCCATTACTAGTAAAAAAAAAAATAATAAAAAATTATTAATAAAAATGCTATAAAACTATCCCTATTTTGTAAACGCTATAACTTTTGCGCAAACCAATCAATAATCGCTTATTGCGATTTTTTTTACCAAAAATATGTAGAAGAATACGTATCGGCCTAAATTGAGGGAAAAAAATTTTTTTTTATATATTTTTGGGGGATATTTATTATAACAAAAAGTTAAAAATAATGCGTTTTTTTCAAAATTGTCGCTCTATTTTTGTTTATAGCACAAAAAATAAAAACCGCAGGGGTGATCAAATACCACCAAAAGAAAGCTCTATTTGTGGGAAAAAAAGGACGTCAATTTTGTTTGGGAGCCACGTCGCACGACCGCGCAATTGTCAGTTAAAGCGACGCAGTGCCGAATCGCAAAAAGTGGTCTGGTCTTTGACCAGCAAATTGGTCCGGTCTGAAAGTGGTTAATAACATTCAATTACAATATGATTAGTGTTGCAATTAAATGTGCTATATTATTTTTTTCTTTATTTGCTATTTTTTTCCCCCACGAAAGTGGAGTTACTCTTTAAAGGAAAACCTGACTTTTTATTTGATGATGCACACAGGCACATTTGCTTTCCATAAAACACTGACATTTTTACAAATTGAACATTTGCCAAGACATTTCATTCATCTGGTAATTAGTAACTTGGTGTACTGATGTTCTGGGGTAATTGTATCTAACATGCATGGTGTATTAATCAGAATTACAGCATGTGAGATTCAGTGCTGCCTTTCATGTTCTGTCTCAAACAGTTGGAAGCATACAGCTTGGTCCTCAGAATGGATACATTTAGCATACCTAACAAGAATTTTGAATTAGCATATTGTTAAATCCACCTACAGTCCCATCTGGATGCTATTGTTTAAGACTAGTGATTTACGCACGATTCTCTCTCTCTTAACTGCTGTTGTCTGGTCAGGGCACTGAGGTATATTTAGATGAAATTAACTTTTGATTAATTATGTGCATTTTTCAGGGCATGGGATATTGAATCAAAATGAATGGTCTTCATTTAACCTTAACCATACAATGTAATTAACTACCAACCATTTTAATTCTACCGTTTAGAAATTCACAGTGGCATAACAGAGACTATGATACATCTACTGATAGTTGAGATTTGTCACATGGCACTGTGAATGCTACTTAAAAATGAAACTGTAGTACCAGGATAGTGTAAGGGTGTGTATGGATAGGATGCTTTTGGGTGTTTTATGCTTGCATTTGACATCAGTTTGAAATGATTCTGGGATCATTCATAGGTCCTCTTAAAAGTGTGTATAAGGGCACTCTGAGTAACAAACCAAGCAGATATCAGTCTATGTAGAAATAGAAAAGGGTCTTCATGCACTTTCGGCAGCACTTGAAGAGTGAAGCAAACTCTGGAATAAAATGAAAAAAAAAAAAGGTGCCTCTAAGTGCAGGAGTAAAACTTTATATTTCCCAGAAGGGTTAAAAACACTTATAAAAGGGTGGATGGATAGACGCACATCACATTAATAATATGGCAGGTGGTCCGGCATTCTGGTAGTCCCAAGCAGTTTCAGTGATGTATGCAGAATCACATCTGCGGACATCACTGAGACTCCTTGGGACTACCAGAAAGCCGGACCACCTGCCATATTACTAATATGATGTTCTTCTACCCATCCAACCCTTTGTAAGTGTTTTAACCCTTTTGGGAAATATAAAGTTTTACTTCTGCACTTAGAGGCACCTTTTTTTTTCTTTTCATAGGTCCTCTCCCTGCAGTTGACATCTTTTAACCTGCATTTAACCTCCTTCTAAACTGTATCCTTCTGCTTCAATCCTCTTTTGCTTTTCCAATGGCTCATTGACAGGGGCCATTCCAATAAAAGTAAGCAAATATCTTGTTTAAAACCAAGAGTATTATTTATATTACCAGGGTACCAGTATCCAGTCATGATGAGTGGGGAGTTTAAAAAAATATCTCTCCTTTGCCTAATTGGATATTTAAAGCTAAGTGTCACTATTTAAAAAAAGTATGTAACACAGTTACACCATCATTTTTTGCTTGTTTTATAAAATGTTATTCTCAAATTTTACCCTTTATCTGACTTCAATTCCAGCCAAGGATTAGTTCTAGTTTGACTGTTGAATGCTAACATTGCACTGGTCTGGGGAGGTATGAAGAAAACAGTCTAGCCACTCAATGATACCCATTAGGTGTTCTGTAAATGTAATGCTGTAGTGCAGGGGTCTCAAACTGGCAGCCTTCCAGTTGTTGCGAAACTACAGGTCCCACCATGCTTCTGCCTATGGGAGTCATACTTGTAACTGTCAGCCTTGTAATGCCTCATGGGAAAGGAAGGGATTCCGGCGCTCCAGTTTTTGTAATGTCTTATTAGAATGGTGCAATACAAGCTTAAATGACTCATTAAAATCAGTCACTATTTATTTGCAGGTGAGAAGGCAGCTATCCTCAGGGGGCATCCATAACCTCAGTATACAAGCAAAAAAGACAGGAAGGGGGGGTTTTGGAGGCGCCAACTCCAGTAGTTCTATTACATAAATATATATATATATATATATATATATATATATATATATATATATATATATATATATATATATATTTATGGTGTAGAGCCCTCTGACCGATACGGATAAGGATGACAAACAAGGATAACATAAACTCGCTTACTTGAAATGGACCTGAAAGTGTGCCCTGGTCTAACGTACGGTATACCAAAATAAGGGGGCATACCTTAAAGTGAAATGAATATGAAATGGTGAAATGAGTACTCACATGAGGAGTATGCTGGAGAAAAGCCCTGATAAAGGGGGCGGGTGGGCGGGTATCGCGCACCGGAACCGACGAGGAAGATGGGCGGGTTATATACACGACCGGGCTCCTCCCATAATTTCAGGCCACCATACTGGCCTTTCTATTTATGGTGTAGAGCCCTCTGACCGATACGGATAAGGATGACAAACAAGGATAACATAAACTCGCTTACTTGAAATGGACCTGAAAGTGTGCCCTGGTCTAACGTACGGTATACCAAAATAAGGGGGCAAAACACTCAGGTAGGGAATACATTTTATTGAATCAAGACTGTTACTGGGTGAGTTTGACGAAGGCCTGGGCCATCTCAACTTGCGGATTGGGTATGTAACGGGCAAAACAGGAGGACTTCCATCTACCCAACTTTTTGATAACATGGACCGGGACCCCTTGGCGGGAGGCCGTCGAAGCTGCCCCGATACGAAATGAATGTCCAGAGTAGTGGGCAGGATTGAGGTGAAGGATGCCCAGGAGTATCCTGACATGTTCCATGAACTGGGCTGCGTTGAGAGGTTTCATGTGAAAGGGCAGAAGCGGGCCAGTCCCTGGTTGATCGGCCAAAAGGGTCAACAAGCGGGTGAGAACAGCGACCGGGCACCAGCGGTTGTAGGTCTTATAGAAGTGTATGTCCGTGCCTGAGCCAAGCTGCTGTGTCTTGGAAACCGCTAAGTGTAGGATGAAGTGGTCCTCGAACCTGATTAGATGGTGCTTGCACAGCATGCGTGCCGAGGGGCTACTGCAGGTAAACTCGCCTGGTCGCAAGAAGCCGTAGAAGGCCAGATGTATGGCTGCTTGCAGGACGACACTAACGTGGAGACCGAAAGGTGAAGAGGCCAGAATATCTGACATGTCCCTGAACACTTCACCTGTGATAGGCAGCCGTTTGGTGCTGGGCACCGGCCGATGCTTCTGAATGCCGCGCATGAGAGCCCGGACGGCGTGGTAAGTGAACAAGGAGGGTTTAGTAGGGTCCTGGAGGGACGTGAAATGTTGTACCCCGGCCAAGTACAACCGGATCGTATTAAAAGACAATGCCAACTCCGAATGGCAGTAAGAAATGAAGGCAAGGACTTGTTTGACCCGGGAGGACTCTGTGCTGTGAGACGACGCGAAACGGCTAAAGGCCCTCCAGGCCGATTGATAGGCCTTGCGGGTATTGTTTGAGAGGGAGAGATCAATGAGTTGAGTTGCTGCTGAGAGGTGTGGGGCTAATCCAAGGTCAGTTGAGACCAGTCCGGGATAGCTGCTGATGTTGGTCCGGCTCCGGGCACCTGGTCAAAAAACGAAACAAAGTTAAAGCGGGAGAGGGCATCAGCCGCCTGATTAAATTTACCGGGGACAAAGGAACAATGAAGGTTGAACTGAAACAACAATGAGAGCTGGGTCAGTCGCCGCAGGAAGGACATAATCTGTAGAGACCTGGACCTGCCTTTATTAATGATCTCCGCAGTGGCCAGGTTATCTGTAGAAAAAACCACCGTCTGGCCCGACCAGCTGCGGCCCCACGTGTGTGCAGCGGCTACAATGGGATATAACTCAAATAGGGAGGACATCTCAGTGAAGCCAGGAATAGCCAGTATCTGGGGAGGCCAGGGGGCTGCGAGCCAGAGGTTGCCAAAGATCGCCGCAAAGCCCGTGGAGGCCGCCGCATCGGTCACCACCCGAGGTGAAAAGGAGGACACGGAGGGGACGAACAGGGACACTCCATTCCAGGAAGATAGGAATTCCTCCCACATGGCAAGGTCTGCTATAGCTGCGGAATACAGGCTGAGTACTTGCTCCGGGTCCTGAGAGTGGGACAGTAAGGCTAACAGGCGTGACACGAACGAGCGCCCCTGAGGGATGATGCGCATGGCGAAGTTAAGCATGCCAAGAAGGGATTGAAGCTGTCTCTTGGTACAAGTCCTGGCACGGGTGAAGTCCCTCAGGACCGTCCTGATGCGGGTCAGTTTATCCGGGGGAAGGCTGGCCTGCATAGTGTTAGTGTCTAGGCTGACCCCGAGAAAGGTGATGGCCTGCGATGGACCCTCCACCTTATGCTCGGCAATGGGGACGTTAAGATTATTGAAGACTGCCCTCAACTTACCCAGATCTCGTGGAGGAGAGCCGGGTGACTCTATCAGCAGGAAGTCATCCAGATAATGAATGACTTCCTGACACTGGGCTACGTGCAGCAAGATCCATGCGAGAGCCTGCGCAAAAGTGTCGAAGAGCCAGGGACTACTCTTGGATCCGAACGTGAGTTTAGTGGCAAAGTAGTACAGCTGCCTCCACTTAATGCCATGCCAGCACCAGAGGGATGGACGGATGGGAAGAAGCTTGAAGGCGTTTGAGATGTCGGCCTTGGAAAGCCAGGTACCTGTGCCTGTTTTAAGAATGACCTGGATGGCCATGTCTACAGATGCATACTTAAGGGAGAACTCCTCAGAGGGGATAAGGGAATTGAGGCTGGGGACTGTAGAGGAATGAGGCGCTGACAAATCATAAACCAATCTGAGTTTATTAGAGAACTTGCCCTTGACAAGCCCAATAGGGCTGACTCGCCAGGTGTTAAATGGGGGCTGTACGAAAGGGCCGATGATAAAGTCCTGGTCAAGCTCAGATTGCAGCAGTAGGTCAATGGCTTGTTCATCCGTGGCTGCTGACCGTAGGTTCTGGCATTCGTGCGTGAGGTGAGGGAGAGAGACAAGTCCAGTATGAAAACCTTGCGTGAAGCCCTGGACGAGGAAGGCAGATAGTGAGGGGGTAGGATGACTGGTGAGGTAGACACTGAGCCATGAAATGTTGAGCCGGCTTAGTCAGGACCTCTTGAGCGGCTTGAGCTCGCACATCAGCCGGGGGTGAGCTCTATGACACTGGGTGCACACATGGAGCAGCCTACACTGACTAAAATTGCACGACCCACTGTTGTAATTGTTGCAGATTGGTGCACCGCCCATGGTTTTGACTGGGCGCCCAAGCTTATCGGTCTGTGGCAGGCGTGCCGGTGCCTGTAGGCCCTGAGCGGCACCCGAGGTAGATGGACCGTCTAAGGGCGGGGCTGCCACTGAGCTAGCGCACCAAGCCGCAGTATGAGTTGCTGACTGGCAGATCGCACACAGAGGGGACCGTAGCCCCGCGAAGTGGCGGCAGAACAGCTCGGTATCCATGGTGCTCCAGTCCGTAGGTGTCTGGAACTGGGAGAGCCTGGCGGCTGCTTTAGCGGAAAAGGAGCGGTGGTAATCATAGAATGAAAAACCGCCGTACTTGTAACCAAGGTCAACTACCACATGGAGGTACCGATCCAGCTCCTCCCTCCTGCCAGGGGAGGCTGAGCAAATGATGTCCCTCATCATGCCGAAAGCCAAGGTAAACTCGGTGATTGAGAGTTTCCTGTCCAGTCTGGAATCCTTGGCTTTGAGGACCACTGATACGTCCCCCCAAGTATACGCCTTGTTCTCTGCCAGCTCATGAATAGAGATGAGAAGAGAAGCCAAATTGACGTCTTTGCCCTCTAAGATGTCCTTCCTGATGTTAGCTGACACCAGATGGGACGGGTACACTATTGGTGCACATCCGGAGATACCTGCGGGAGGATTAACAACTGGCTCGGATGCTGGTACTGGCAGAGGAACAGCGGGGTGGGTCTCGAGGAGGGCCACTCGACTCTGCAGTTCTGACATTGAGGTTGTGAGGGACGACACCAGGGTGTGAAGCTGTGAGATTGAGGAGGCGATGGAGCCCAGGGAGGCCTGCTGGGCGGAAGCCTCAACCGCCGCAGGGGGAGGAAACAGGAGCCTGAAAAGCTCGGCCTTTCTGGCTGTTGCTGGAAAGGGCACGCCCCTGCGTCTTAGCTCGGCTGTGAGCCTGGGAATGGTCCACGCTCTGAAGGCCCTTTGGCTGCCATTCTCTGAGACAACAGATGGAGATAATGGAGCCGTGAGGTCCTCGCTGCCAGCCTGGGACATGGTGGCAGAATGCGGGTCTGGCGAGGCTACTAGCCCTCTGATCCGGGTTTCCTCCTAATATGGACCTATAGGGGTGACATGGATTACAAACTGGTTGGAGACTCCTAAAGAAAATACATTTTCTCTTTTTTTTTTTTTTTAAAGAAGGATGTTTGTGCCGAAGAGCATCTCCTACCAGATGATTATGCTTACCTAAGGAGGCACCGTCCGACCAGGTGCAGGCTGGACCTACTGAACTCGACTGACCTGAGGAGATGAAGGTGAAGTTTGTTTGAGACTCCCACCTGACGAACGGCTAGCTAACAGTGGAGGTGAGATTTAGACATGAGATGAAACGACACAATGAAAGAAACAAATGAAACCTTCTCTTCTCTTCCCTTTTCTTTTCCCCCTTTCTCCCCCCTTTTTTTTATATATTTTTTTTTTCCATTTATATATTTTTTTTCCCTTTTTTTTATTTTTTTTTGTCAACTCCATAGCGAATGAGGCTGACGAGCAAAGGCCCCCCGATAAAATCCAACATTGAAGAATCAACTGGACTAGAAGCGGGAAGCGATGAGTGACGTGAAATGAGTGAATCTGCCATGACAGAGATCCGAATCGCCATGCCACGAACTTGCGACCGAGCACGAAACGGATTCTGGAGCATGTACTGAAATGAGGCCATTCCTGGGGCATGCCGGGATGGATTTGGTCCACGAATGTGACTATTCGTACCGGAACGTGATAGGTGAAATGAAATGAAACCCATGTCAAAGACTGGAATCAGAAGACAAGCCCATGAACCTAACAGATGAATCCCGTCTTTGGAGCATGTACTGAAATGAGGCGTAGCAGCTGGGCACACCGGGACGAATCGGTGCATAAATAAATGCAACAGGATTCGAATCGGAGCGTAATAAGTGACAGAAATGATATCCCATGACAGAGACAAGATTCAACGACTGGACTGATGGTAACAACAAAGAATCCGACTCTGGAGCATGTACTGAAATGAGGCGTAGCAGCTGGGCACACCAGAATGAATCGGTGCATGAAAATGCGACAGGATTTGAACTGGAGTGTAATAAGTGACAGAAATGATATCCCATGACAGAGACAGGATTCAACGACAGGACTGTAGGTTACAAAGAATCCGACTCTGGAGCATGTACCGAAATGAGGCGTAGCAGCTGGGCACACCAGGACGAATCGGTGCATAGAAGAATGCGACAGGATTCGAATTGGAGCGTAATAAGTGACAGAAATGGTATGCCATGACAAAGACAAGAATCAGGGACCGTGCGTGAACCTGCAAGTGACTCAGTCTCTGGAGCATGTACAGAAATGAGGCCGAACCCTGGGGCACTTCAAAGCGAATCGGTGCACCAGAGGTGCGACAAGATTCGCGCCGGAGCGCGGCTAGTGACAGAAATGATTTGAAACGGTAGAAATGAGTGGGACTGAAATGACTTGAACTGAGATGAAACGAGATACATAACACGACTGCATGAATGATGAGACATGTTCGAACTGGAGCAGACCAAGCGATACGTGCGGACTGCTTGCTTTGTCGTAACAAGCAGTCGACCGATACTAATAGAATGCTCGGGGAGTCGAACGGTTTCGAATGTACCTGCGAACGAATCGCCTGACGTGGCGTGATCGACCGAAGGTGATAACAACTATATCGAAAGTAGAAACAGTGACATGAGTACGAGAGCCACAGTAAAACATTCGAGCGGTTCGTGAGTTCAGGGAATGTTTGATGGGACATTGTAATACATGAACTGAAAAAAGGGGGTGCCGAAGCCCTACCTGCGACAGCCGGCCCGACGTGTAACGACAAATTCGATGGGTAAGACGGCACTCCGACGGCGAAACCCACGGACGCTGATGAACGGGAAGATGGTCAAGACGGAGACGAACAACGCGGGAACTCACGAACGGGCTCACTGCGTCTGGTCTAGGATAGTCGGCCCTTGATATCTGACGTATCAGGTATCGCGCACCGGAACCGACGAGGAAGATGGGCGAACGGCGGGTTATATACACGACCGGGCTCCTCCCATAATTTCAGGCCACCATACTGGCCTTTCTATATATATATATATATATATATATATATATATATATATATATATATATATATATAAATATATTTAACTGACTGGTTTGCAGGTTCATAAAGTGGTGATGTCCATCAAAGGTTAAAAAATCCTGGCATGTGTTGGTGATAGGGTGCAAGCTCCGCTGGCAGTCCTTTTGCTGTAAGGATGTTAGTCCTGGTTGTTTTATCAGCTAGTCCCTGTTGTACATGGTGTGGGAAGCTCCACGCTAACCACCCTGGAACGCGGGGGAGGAAGTGATGTCAGCAGTGCTCAGCAAGCATCCAGACACAGAGTATAGAACGTACAGCTGGAGGGCCGCCAGTTTGAGACCTGCTGTAGTGGATAAGAGATGGGGGTGTGCTAGTGGTTGAATTGTTCTTACTAAGAGGGGCTTCAGTGAAATTCTCCTACTGACCTACAGGAGCTGTTAATAAGAAAACTAAATTTGATTTCAAATAAAAAACCTTGAGATTTTTAGGTAATAAATATAATTCCCAACAAAAAATATTTCAGAAAAAAAAAATAACGTTAATAGCATGCTTCCAGAACAGCTATTAAGCAAACACATTTGCAGTGTTAGCTTAAAAATGACTCATTTATTAAATTACTCCTTGAAGCCTGTTACACATCTGAACTATTAAATACAACGATACAGATTCCCTATTTCACAGGATCCATAACTCAGTCTTATAATTGCAATGGTACACTTATATCACTTGCTACAATTTAGTTCTATTAAGATAAAGCAGAACTGCACTGCATCTGAGCACCACAAACCAAAAGTGCTATTTAATATTCAAAGCAAACTCAGTTATCCTTGTATGTATTCATGCTTTATTTTGTGGAGAAATCATTTTGAAAAGCATCCCTTAGCATTTATGGCTGTGGCCATCTTGAGTAAGGGCAGGTGATTCATGTAGCATTTACTTCCTGGAATCCAGCAAGCCTTAGCTCATGTATGCATGCAATAGGGTGTGCTTAGCTGAGAAAACCCCTCTACTCCTCCTGAAGACTAGTGGAATGTATGAAATTATTTGACTAAGCTTGGAAACTGGGAAGTAGCTGGAGAAATGTAAGAAAAAGTTAAAATACAAAAATATAATACACTTTACTATATATGTACTAGCATAGGGAATAAAATAGTCAATGCTGATTAAGGCTAGGTTCACACTATTGCGATGCGGGAACGCCGCGAATCCGCGGCGTTTTCCCGCATCGCTCACCTCCCGCCGGCAGTTCACACTGCCCTATGCGGACGGCTGGGGGTGTCAATGTTATGTTAATGACACCCCCAGATCCGTCGGCATATCGCAGTGCGATCTGCCGACTCGCACAGGAATCGGATCGCATGGTGTGAACCCCCATGCGATCCGATTCCGTTGCGGACCCAAAAAAGGGTCCTGTGCGAGTTTGCTGCGGGACAGCTGCGAGTTCAGCCATACTATCTGTATGGCTGAACTCGCAGTGCTACGGAGATCGGATGTGATTTGCTGTGCGAATCACATCCGGATCTCCCCCCGCAGCAGTGTGAACCCAGCCTAAAGGAGTGAAGTTCTGCTTTAACATGTTTATATTTCATCACTTTTACATAAAGACAAAAAGAGATAAAAAAAAAAACAGGTATACATTAGGTGTAAATAAGAGGTGGTAGGGTCAAAGTATGAATTATTGTATGTGTTATGTTTCAGGTAGGGAGAGGTATTGGTCTAAATATTAATGAAGTGCAAGGTGTCAGGAATATGATTTAGATCAAAGACAGGGGTGAAAACAGTTTTAATTCCTACTTGTTTGCGCACTGAAAGCCCCATAGCAATAACAACATCTTTCTTTAACAAGTTGCCCTAGCAAAATTTGATGTGCCCCTTTTAGCTATAATAGCCAACTGTGATTTGTACTGAACATGTTTTTTTTTTTTTCTGGAATTCTCATGGTAATTTATGTGTATGCTGTCTTCTGTTTGGCTGATTTTAGTATAGGAATAAAAATCTAGGACATGATTATGTAGGACAGCTTTTCCTCATGAGTCCAGATTACCATGTTTTTGGACCAAAATGTTATTCCTATGAAACTTAGGTTTATTTACCTGAGTGTAAATAAAATGATGATTATTCAAGCTTGTCTCTCTTGTGGTCACTGTGAACATATTAGAGGTTTCAGATGCTTGACATTAACCTTTCACTACAGTAAGAATGCTTGATTGCCTACTCCATGCAGTAGAGTATTAGGTTTTTGACATTTATCAGAAATATTAACTATGACTCATACTACTCTGGAGCTTTATAGTTATTGTATATATAGTACTTAGATAATCAACTTGGCCTTAAAGACTATTGTTACTAAGTTTAATATGATAGAAAGCAACTATATCAGTGACATTTTGTCGTATTTTCAAATGTATTTACAGTATTGCTGAACATTTCCTTTACGCCTTTTTATGTTTAAAAAGAATTTAAACTTTGTAAAATGTTGGATGATGGTAGACAATGTGGTTTCATCCATGTTCATGTGTTTTCTGTATGAATTTATATAGCCTCAATATTTCGGCAGCTCCTCACAGGGAATATTGAACTGTTTACATTATTCCTTGCTCCTAATTGACCAAGTATGTGTTGTCGTTACTACAGCCATAAACACACACATACTAGGGCAAATTGTGATTGTAAAACTGTTGGTTGACAGATACATTTCTTTGTACCACCACTTAAACCTTGAGGGCTGTAAGCATTTGAGTGATTTTTAAAACACATTTTCACAGTCTTGTTTGATTACCTATTCTGAAGGAAAATTAAATAAGTAATGTGATTGAGCACTACAAAAACAGCTCCATGTTTGTTTTTCCATGGCTTTAAAGCCCATGGCCTCCTGTTCTAGGCTTCCTGACATTTTGTACAGGATAGGGCTGTTTGCACCATGTCCAAACCCCACGTTGAAGGACTAACATGCTTCCTTTTGTCCATATTATTACCAGAACCTTTTCCGGATGCTGGAACCGGCGCCGTAATCTCGCTGGTTTCCGCATCGCATCAGTGTGAACTTAGGCTAAGGGATTTCGGCTAATTTTGATAAAAATATGTATTTGGACTCAAAACATTATTATTTTTGTGTCAACCCATTAGGGTTTATTTACTAAAGGAAAATCCACCTTGCACTGCAAATGCACTTGAAAGTAAAGTCACTGTAGATCCGAGGGGGTCATGCAAGGAAAATAAAAAAATGCATTTTGGCTTGCATATAATTGGATGATAAAATCAGCAGAGCTTCCACTCATTTCATATCTACCCCTTAGATTTAAAGCAACTGCACTTCCAAGTGCACTTTCAGTGCAAAGTGGATTTACCTTTCGCAAATAACCCCCATGGAGTGGACTATCTCGGGGGAGGTTCTACCTATAAAAGCCTGTTTCACTCCCCTCCAGCCAGTGTCTGTATTTTTGTATGGGCTTAGAATTACAACATGTGATATCCCACCCCCTTGTTTTTAGCTGTTAAGTGGGCATGGAGGGGAGGAGAAAGGAGGGATTTGGATGGCAATTATTCCTTTGTATACCCCCACATAAGTGACTCTATAGTCACATGGGCTGCACAGATACAAAAGGAGAAACATGATCGGAAGGAAACTGAAACTGGGTCATGCTTTGTAGATGTGGCAACAGCTGATCTTTACAATCTCAGGCTGTGGTGGGGACACAGAGATGCAGGGAAGGACAGTGACCAGCAGGATCAACCAGTTTTTCTTTTGTAGAATACAGAAAATGCAACCCATAGTGACTGCGTGAATGTGAACAAAATACAATACAGCATGCATTGACAGTTTTTGTAATGATGTGGATGCGATGATACTTTAATGATTTAAGAACTGAGTTAATTTGTGTCCTTTATATCTCCCTGGGGTTCTGATTTACATTTTGCTCTGATGTATGCTGTACACCCACTAAACATTTATTGAAATCTTAGTGAGGGAAGCACAGTCTTACATCGCTAAAGGGCAATAGCAACTGTCATCCCTAAGATACAGCTAAGCTGCATACAGTAGATACTTTCAGCAAGTATTATGTCTAAATACAGAAGATGTTTTTGAAAAAAAAGAATAGAATGTTATTGCCTGATGTACTTCTCCAATGTTATTTTAAAAGCAGACAAGCTGAAGCATAACAGCTGATATACATAATCCTTTTGATTAGCATTGTAAGGAAGTATAACAAAGGGATTACAGTACTTTATTTCATGAAACATTGAAATGAGGCAGATCTAACTGCCCATTTTAAACTGATGCCTAATGGCCTGGGGGTGTTTGAATCTCAGTACTCAATGACTAAACTATCATCACAGCTCAGTCAAGCACTTTACAGATTCCCTAATGAACCAGAAGGAGAAAAAAAAATCACATCCTTTAAGGCAAAAAGGATCATGGAATATTTTTATATATAAATTGCATTGCTACACACACAGTGGTCTTGTTCTTTGGCCTTTAAAATATTGAATGCTTTTGGGAAATAGTCATCGTTAAATTAGGCCAGTGCAGTATGTTTTAAAATTATTCAAGTTTTTCTTTGCAGGATAAGTGTTTAATATTTCATTCTCAAGAATAAAAAAAAATCAGCTTTCAGTTCAAAAATTGCTTGAAAGACATACTATGATTTTAAATGCAAATTTTGAATGGAAAAATTTGGCAAATTGTTGAACAAATAGCATTGTACAAATACTATTATATATATAAATACTAATATATATATATATATATATATATATATATATATATATATATATATATATATATATATATAAAAATAATTAGTATTAGTATTAATATATAGTATAAATAAAATAATAGTATTGTACAAATAACATTATTATTATTATTTTTTTTAAGGATAACACTATGATATAATGTGCAGCTGAATAAATGACTAAATAAACAAAAAGGGTTTTACAGATAATAAAACACATAAAATGTTGAAAATACTAGCACATATAGTACATTTGTTCAGCAACATGTAGCAATATCATAAAGACCAGGTCCTGGTATGGTCCTGGTGATGTGCGTGGCACAAAATGGTCGTTGAGCTTCATCTTAGATGCCTGAGGTCCAGCCGTACTTCAGTTTTCAGGGTGGTGGCATCAGCTTTTATTCTGAGCATACATATATGGATGTTATTACTGTGATACGCTTGGTGTCCAACCGCCATTCTACTTGTAGTCTGGCAGCATCAGATGTAAATGGTATGACCCAGCAGTATATGTCATAGCACTTGAATGACCCTTTCACACTGGGCCCGCTAGTTAAGCAATGCTTTTCGCCCACTAGCAGGGCACTTTTAATCCCAAAGAAGGGGTTAAAAACGCCCATGTTGTGGTGCTTCTGAGGTGCTTTTCAGGCACTTCAGAAGCGCTGCCCATTCATTTTAATGGGCAGGGGCAGAGGCGGGGGTGGTTTGGGAGCACTGTATATAGTGCTCCCAAACCGCCCCTGAGATGCTGCTTTGCAGACTTTTTCTAACCTCCCTCAAGCACACCGCTCCAGTGTGAAAGCAATCTGGCTTTTACACTCTGGCAGCATGAGAGGCAGTTTTTAAGCACTATTTCTATGAAATTATTCCATTATTTAGAGCACTGCATTTACCTACACAAATATAGTAGACTGTTAACTTTGCAAGGGAAGTTACACTTATCAAGTCCCCCACTGCTTAGTGAATCAGCAGTGGGGGACGTTATAACGTTTCACTTTGCAAAGAATACTGGGGCTAATTTACTAAAATTGGAAATAGCAAAATCTAGTGCAACGCTGTATAAAAATCAGCTTCCAAAGCTTAATTTAACAAGCTGAAGTTGGAAGCTGATTGGCTAACATGCAGAGCTGCATCAGATTTTGCACTCTCTAGTTTTAGTAAATCAACCCCACTGTCATCAACCCCACTGTCTCTGTTCTTATGTAACAGCATGTGTAAGCTTTAATCTTCATAACCATTGATTTCTATCCTCATCTAGTGTGGCTCACCATTGTACCAGAAAAAAACATGTGGCCCTATTATATAAAAAAAAAAGAACTATATAGTATATTGTTTACATTCATATTTTATAATCTACAAGATGGTGCTTGCTGCAGACACTTGGATTTCAAATAATGCTTTAAGTAGAAAATAGTAACCTTCCAATGCAATACAGTACTATCTATTATATTAGCTGTAATTTCTAAGCTTTGATTTCCAGCATGAATCCTCTGCACTCCATTAAAAAATAAATAAAAGAGATAAAAATGTTTAGTGTCTTCAAGAGAGAAATGCCCACATGGCATTACTAGAAAAATGAAACAACTGCCTTTGACAGACTTTCCCTTTAGTCAACACAAAATAACAAAGTACGCATTCCCTTTGGACTCAGTATGCCAAGTTTTCACCTGATGCTGATTTGTGTATTTTAATTCAGGGAAAGTTGAGCAAAGAATGAAGTGTGATAGTCTTTACCCTTTCTTTATATGCTCACATTTATATTGTATATGCTTAGGAAAATGGCATTTGACACTTTATTTGCTGGAAGTGGCAGGTTTAATGCTTTTGTAACACCTTTAACAACATTGTGCCCTTATAGCCTGGTAAACATGGGCCGAATGTCGGGAAACAATAACTGTCTAAAAAGAAAAATGGCTGCCATTTGGCCCATGTGTATGTTGGTCTGTTCAACAGAAGGCGGGCATTTGGCCAGCTTTTGTAGGACGCACATGCTAAAAAAACAGCAGCCAACCAACTCCTAATTATCACTCTTCCCCAATGCCAGAGAGCACTGATAAGAGTGTTCTGGTGGGGGGAGAAACTTTGCATAGTTAATATAGTGAACAGAGTTGACAATTGTTTTTCTTTCAACCCACTGGGTTGAACAGTAAAAAATGAATAGTGTGTAAAGCTTAAGAGGAGGTGGGAAACATGCCTCTCAACACAAGGACTATCTGATCACATCTAGTTGGGATGTGGTGCTACCCTTGTGAAGGACGACAATTCAAGTTCTATTTTGGGGCAGAATATGTTCTGAATGTTCCTTCTAATATAATTTTTATAATGATCGATATATTATATATATATATATATATATATATATATATATAAATATGTTAACGTTTGATTTATTAATGTGTATTTTTTATTATAAAGAGTATATTTTTACCCTTTCATTGCCAGAGCCATTTTTGTGTTTTTTTTTTTTTACATACGTGTTTATTATAATTTTAGGCCCAAAGATTGTTTAAAAGCCCCACACATTATATGTTTTCTGAAAGCAGACACCCTGAAGAATAAAATAGTGGCAATTGCCATTTTTTTATGTCACACAATATTTGCAACAGTTTATCAAGGGGAAATTTTCAGTAAACATACACTAAAGTTAATTTTTAGGCCACACAATCACAATATATTACCCAATTTTTGGTAAAATATAAAAGTTGAAGTTTCACTGATTAAATAAATAACAAACATATCACGTTTTAAAATTGAGGGTATATAAGCAAATTGATGTTCCCTAATCTCTTTCCCCTCCACTCAGTAACACCCACCATGTAGCAAGCAGAGGGTGGGGTTGCATAGGGGGCAAAGTTTTAGAGGTCACAGAAGTGATTGGGTAGCTATACAGCTGCCTGAAGACTTTTATCAGAAAACTGACAGTCAAAATGTGGATTGTATGCACAATGAGTCCGTATAAACCCCCTGCTCCCATTAATGCAGCCTTTCTCAACCTTTTCAACACCAAGGAACCCTTGAAATAAGTCTCTGGGAACCCCTGCTAAAAATTAAAAAAATCTATCACTCATGATGCATTATGCCACGTACACACGGTCAAACTGTATGACGTACTTAGTCTGGCGGAAAAGTATGCCAGACTGTCCGTCGGAATTTCCGAACGGGCTACTTGCCCACACACGGCACTTTTTGAGCGGACTAATACGGCGTACTATCCGCCCTACTTTTGAAATGAACGGACTCGCCCACACACACAGAGGAAAGTCCGCTCATTTCGAGCGCGTCTCCAGGTAGGCGGGGCCCGCGAAGGAGACGTCGCTGGCCCCGCCACCTGGTATGGACTTAAAGGGGAACCCCAACGCCGAAAAAAATCAGCGTGGGGGTCCCCCCAAGTCCACAACAGACCCTTGTCCGAGCACGCTACCCGGCCGCCCAGGAAAGGGGGGCGAGCGAGCGCCCCCCCCTCCTGAGCTGTACCAGGCCGCGTGCCCTCAACATGGGGGGGTGAATGAGTATGGGGTACAATGTACCCCTATCCATTCACCTGTAAAATAAAAGTACAAAAAAAAAACACAACACACGAGATAAAATACTTTATTGCACAGCTCCGGGGGTCTTCCGTCTTCGGGGGTCTTCTCGCCGGACTCCTCCGCTATCTTCTTGTAGCTCTTTTGCTAGTGGAGGAGTCCGGCTTTCTTCCTCGCCGCCGGCCTCTTCTCCCGACTTCGGGGGTCTTGTCCCCCTCTTCGGTTCTTCTGCCGGGCCACGTGCCTTCTTATAGCTCTTTTACAGGCGGTGGCCCGGTCTTCTGTCGCCGCCGCCGCCTTCCGTTCTTCTACTTCTTCTTCTTCTTCTCCTTCTTCTCCAGGAGATGTTGACTCGACGATCTCTCCGGCCACAATGCCAGGGCCGCGCTGCGTGGCCACTTATATAGGGACAAGGGGCGGTGTCACATGGCTTTATGTCACATCGGTTGGTGTCACATGGTGACCCCGCCCCCTTACGATGTCATAGTCCCCATGTGACATCAACCCACGTGACCAACCCATGTGACATAAAGCCATGTGACACCGCCCCTTGTCCCTATATAAGTGGCCGCGCAGCGCGGCCCTGGCATTGTGGCCGGAGAGAGCGTTGAGTCAACATCTCCTGGAGAAGAAGGAGAAGAAGAAGAAGAACGGAAGGCGGCGGCGGCGGCGACAGAAGACCGGGCCACCGCCTGTAAAAGAGCTATAAGAAGGCGCGGTGGCCCGGCAGAAGAACCGAAGAGGGGGACAAGACCCCCGAAGTCGGGAGAAGAGGCCGGCGGTGAGGAAGAAAGCCAGACTCCTCCGCTAGCAAAAGAGCTACAAGAAGATAGCGGAGGAGTCCGGCGAGAAGACCCCCGAAGACGGAAGACCCCCGGAGCTGTGCAATAAAGTATTTTATCTCGTGTGTTGTGTTTTTTTTGTACTTTTATTTTACAGGTGAATGGGTAGGGGTACATTGTACCCCATACTCATTCACATAGGGTGGGGGCCGGTATCCGGGGGCCCCCTTATTAAAGGGGGCTCCCGGATTCTGATAAGCCCCCTGCCCGCAGACCCCTACCAACGGCCAGGGTTGTCGGGAAGAGGCCCTTGTCCTCATCAACATGGGGACAAGGTGCTTTGGGGTGGGGGGGCCGTGCGGCCCCCCCTTCCCCAAGGCACCCCCCGTGTTGAGGGCACGTGGCCTGGTACAGCTCAGGAGGGGGGGCGCCCCTCGCTCGCCCCCCTTTCCTGGCCGGCCGGGTAGCGTGCTCGGACAAGGGTCTGTTGTGGACTTGGGGGGACCCTCACACCGTTTTTTTTTGGCGTTGGGGTTCCCCTTTAAGTCCATACCAGGCGGCGGGGCCAGCGACGTCTCCTTCGCGGGCCCTGCCTACCTGGATACCCGCTCGAAATGAGCGGACTTTTCTCCGGGCAGGAAAAGTCCACACATTTCAAAAGTACGGCGGACTGGCATACACACAGCCGGATTGTCCGCCGAAATGCGAGTACGACGGACAGAATTTCGAAAAAACCGAAATTCTTAGTACGCCGGACTGCACGCTGAAAAAGTCAGCTGAAGCCCACACACGAGCGGACTGTCCGCTGAAATGTGTTTCGGCGGACTAAGTAGGCCATACAGTCCGTCCGTGTGTACGTGGCCTTAGTGTGATGGTCAGTGGGAAGAAGGCTCCTTAAACTTGTGGTCATTGGGTAGAATTACCCCCTTACAGATAGCTAAAAAGATCAATGTCTCAGTGGGAACGTATCTAAAAAGCAGAAATTGACCATTGCTCAAGGAACCCCTAGCAACTTCTGAAGGAACCCTATGGTTCTATGGAACCCTGGTTGAAAAACTCTGCACTAATGTATGACACACACCAGTGGCAATAAATGGGCAATAAATTGTTAAAGTTTGGTATTTGACCACTTGCTTACTGGGCACATAAACCCCACTCCTGCCCAGACCGGTTTTTAGCTTTTAGCGCTGTCACTCTTTGAACGACAATTGCGCGGTCATACAACACTGTAACCAAATAAAATTTTTATAATTTTTTTCCCACAAGTAGAGCTTTCTTTTGTTGGTATTTGATCACCTCTGGATTTTTTATGTTTTGTTAAAAATTTTTTTTAAAAAGACCAAATAAAAAAATACAAAACCATTTTATATTTTGTTAATAGGTAATTTTTCTCCTTCATTGATGTACGCTGATGAGGCTGCACTGATGGGCACCAATAGGCTGCATTGATGAGCACTGATAAGGCAGCACTGATCATCACTAATAGGCGGAACTGGTGGGCACTGATGAGGTGGCACTGGTGGACACTGATAGGTGGCATTGGTGGGCACTGAGAGGTGGCACTGATGGGTGGCACTGATGGGTGGAACTGATGGGCAGCACTGAAGGGCATTTATAGGTGGCACTGAAGGGCACTAATAGGTAGCACTGATAGCTGGCACTAATGGGCACTGATAGGGGGCAGTGATGGGCACTAATGGGTGGCAGTGATGATCGCTGATCGGCACTGATAGGTGACACTGATAGACAGCACTGCTAGGTGGCACTGATGAGGCACTGATTGGCACCACTGGTGGGCATTGATAGGTGACACTCATGGTCATTGATAGGTGGAACTGATTGCTGGCAATAATATGCACTGGTAGGCACTGATTCATGGCACTGTGGGCACTGGCAGGTGGTACTGGTTGGCACAGATGAGGCAGCTTCCTCTTTGGGACCAATGTCCCTTGCACAGAAGCTGGTGATCAGCTTTTTTTTCTCCTCACGCTGTCAGGGTGAGGAGAAAATAAAAGAGTGCCGATCTTCTGTTTACATCATGTGATCAGCTGCCATTGGCTGACAGCTGATAACATGGTAATGGGCTGGGATTGACCCCTTACTCCGATCTGTGATCACCCAGTGCATCGTGCAAAGGGGAGGACATCTATCTATAGACGGCCTCCCAGCAACGTACGTCCGTGCTGTAGGAGTCATTCAGCTATAGTGTGGATCTTAAGGAATTAAATGTATCTACAGAAAAAATTTGTTTATTTTGCATAGAGTAGAGAAGAGTAACCATATGCATGGCTAATGGTTTGTGATAGGTTTTGTGTGGAAGGGGTAAATGATGGAGGAGAAATTGTGGGTACTCAAGTTTGTAAGAGGACACACATGAAATGATGCACCTCTTTTTGTAACAAAAAGGCTAGCAATGCGGAAAAGACCACCAGATGTGTAACAGCATACCCCAATTTGTGTGGCATTGCCAGCATGTCTGAGGTTTCTGGGCAAAGTCTGTGTAGTGGAAATATTTATCGAGCCTTTGTGCATGTTTGAATAAATATGCTGCCAGTCTTCCTGTGAGAGGGATAGGGATAAATCTCTTTCCCAAGATGTGCAGGCTTTGCTTCCGTTTGAGGAACACTCATACACAAAGAATAGGGAGTGTATGGTGGAGATGAGGTGGCATTGTGGGGTCCTCCTTAAGCATATCATTTCAAATGAAGTTAGTGTTCTTGAACAGGATGACTTTTTTTCTAGGTAGCATAGATAGCGTGTAATTATGAAGTATTACCTGGGGAAGGGTCTTTTCTCCATAAGGGATGACAGATTAATCTTAGATTAAAAAATTCCCCCCTGTCATTGAAGTAGTATGCAAGTATCTGGTTATGAGAGTGATCAAATAAGAATTGGTGGTGCATGCCTGGGGGGAGGTTTGGGTTCAATCTAAGTGGGGTAAGTGGACCTGGAGTAGATGATAATGGGTGGCCTTTCACACTGTGCAAACACAATGTATAGTTGGACCAATTAACGAATGGAAGCTTGACTGTGATGGTCAAGCAACCAGGGTACAAACTTTAGGGACAGAGAGGTAAAGGCCACTTCTAAGGTACCCAGTCTTTTAGATCATTCTAATCAATTATCCTTGAGCGGTAGCAGGATCTGAAGTAATTCAGAGAGGTCTGGTAGGCCTATCCCTCCAAAATGTTTGGGCAAGGAAAGCTGAGTGCAACTTATTGACATTATTTTATTAAAACTGGCATGGTAATGAGTGGTTCCATGAGCAATAACAGTACGTCATCTGAGAACGTCATCTGAGGCGGTGCATAAATGGTTCTAGGGTGAGTTGGTAGGGGGTAGCCATGTCTTGTTCCATTTCTGATGGAGAAGGCATCTGACAAGGTATTAACATCAAAGGGCATAATAAAGCCCAGTGCCTTAAGGGTTGCTTCCATATAGTCCCAGGCCAAAAACCCTTTTGATCTGAATGAGTCAGGGCATGGTGTAGGTTGAAAGCTTTAATAGAGTTGTCTCTGGACCCACCTGATCCTGGTGGACAATTGATGAAAGGAACGAAAGAAGCCTATTTGCTAGAATATTAGAGAAGATTTTATTGTCGACATTGAGGAGCGATATTGGTCTGTAGCTTGCTGGTTGTGAAGGATCTTTCCTGTTCTTTGGAATGCCTGCTATATGGGCTTCTTAATATAGAAAAAAATAGAAGGTGCTAATGTTGTCTATATACTGTAGGTCAAATTGGAGTGGAGAATACCACTGCACTTATCAATTAAAGCAGTCAATCAACTTCTCTATTTTAGGGATAATATACACATTGCAAGCTTATTGTACAATCTTGGTACAAGCTTCTTTAGATTAAGCAAAAAGTATGTTGTATGAGGACAAACCTAAACAATCTATTAAATTTGTATCCAATTCTGTAGGTCCCTGCATTACATAGTTTTGTGATGTAGGTTGTACAATCAGGAGTATGGTCAACTTTACAGTGCAAAATTGTAGAATAAAGGTTCTTTAGTTCTTCAGCTTGTTCAATTAAGCTTTGAAAATAAAACCTGGAAGTTGATTGGTTACTATGCACAGCTGCACCAAATTCTGGGTGCAACTGTTTTAGTAAACCCCCCTATTGTATCACCTGACCCTTCTTTTTTTTTGTAAATGTATGCAAAAATATAAAAATATAATATCACGGTCACAAAAAAGGAAACTCATAACAAAGTTTGATATTGCAAAATAATATTATATAAATGATCTTCCTATACATATGTATGCTTTGTATCTTACTTTTAATGAGACACACTTTTAAAAGCTTTGTGAAGAGTTAAGTATTTTGATAAAGGCCAAAGGGAAATCTTTCTGCATCTACAAAGCATTCACTCTACAATACAGTAATCCTTTAGGGACCCAATAAGCAGAATGAATGCACTTGTTCGTTATATAATTTGTGTATTTATTTCACTCAATTTGCTACAGCTTTTTACAATACACACTACAAACCTAAAAATTTTCAGGTCAGATGTGAGAGAATACAAAGATATGATAGTTTACTAGTATGTTTTAAATACAGTAAAGTGAGCTAGTGAATAGATATTAATGAATTATCTTTATGTATAAAAAGGTCACAGAAGTCATATTCATTGCCAGACCTATATATCTATACAGGCATTCTGTCATGTACAAGGCTACAGTATACACTGTATAGTGGGGTACATTTCTACCTCTGGATTGCAAACAAATGTAATTTGTAGACATGTGCATTTGTTTTCTTCCCGAATGCATGTTCATCCGAATTTCGGGTATTTTCCTTATTGTTTTAACAAACGATAAAAAACTTGCAGAATCGTGCAGAATCCGAAAACTGAAAGATCCGACATAGACAAATGCTTTTTTTTTCATTTTCGTTGCGACAACAGTTCAATATAGATAGGAGATTCGACATGACGCTGACAATAGCGATCTGTATCCATCAAACCTGTGGTTTTACATAGAGAGAAAAGATTTGACATAGAGAGAAAAGATTCAACATTATAGCGACAATAGCTAAAAAGGTTGAATGTGCCTAACCTAACTCTATTAGTCCAAGATTATTCGACATAGAGAGAAAAGATTTGACATGAAGATTCAATGAAGCAGTCACCACGAGCGTACATTTATGGTCAAATGATCCACCCATAGGCTATAGAAGAATTCTAATGTTGGTTAACTAGTAATAATAATTAATAAATATAATTATTACTAGTGTCATACAACATTAGAATTCTAATATAGCTTGTAGGCACAACAGTTTAGCAGCTCAGTCAAATCGTCTTAGAACATTTGCCAGACACCATAAGCCTCCAATGACAGATTCAAACTTAATTATTTTGGATTTTTGGACGAATGCATTTTTTAACAGAATTAAATAAAAAAAAATGGATTTTGGAAGTAACAAAATAAATAAATTTTTCAGACAAAAATTAAATTCCAAAACAAAATATTTCAGTGTTCACATGTCTAGCAATATGTTTTCATTGTATATGTTATTTTTATTTTTTTTTTGCATTGAGTACCATGTTTAAAGTGGTTGTAAACCCTTACAAACCACTTTGACCTACAGGTAAGCCTAGATTAAGGCTTACCTGTAGCTCCAAGAAATATCTCCTAAACCTATATGGTTTAGCAGATATTTGCCCGAAAACGCATTCTCAGCGACGGAGCTGCCGCGCGTGTCGACTCCCGTGCGCATGCGCGGGAGTGACGTCATCGCGGCTTCGCTGAATGACAGCGGCGGAGCTGCGAGACCCCACCAACAAGATGGATGCAGCGGACTACAGGGGACAACGGCAACTTTGCTGGCTCCTGTGTCAGGTAAGTGACACATAATGGGCTACTATGCGATGCATAGTAGTCCATTATGCTTTGCCTTTGCAGGGAATGAAAGAGGAAGTAAACTCATCAGGGTTTACTTCCTCTTTAAGCCCAACTTCAGGCTAATTTTATTTATTTACATAATTACCAGCAGCAGTGACAATGAAAAAGCAGCATTTGCTGCAATACTCTCCAAAAATCTGTGGCTTCCTTTTCACCATAATAAATACTCAGTCTTTGGGTTAAAGTAAGTATAGGACAAAATATAATATATACATGGAGGGGCTAAAAAGGCATTCACTGTTTGATTATTGTTTTTGTTTACATGTTTACATTTTTCTTTTTTTTAGGTCTGAACAGTGCATAAAACTCCCAAAACATTACATCTTTTTTTTTTTTTTTTACAAAATGGTGATAGTTTGAATTTATTATATAAAAATAAATATGTGGTTTTGCACTCTAGTGAATGATGGCTCATTACCATAAATTAAGTGCTAAATAAAGTGTACATCCCATGTGCAAAATGTCATTTAAAACATTGCATTCTAAATGATTGAATGAACATAATTACATAGAATTCAACATACGCAGAATATTGAAAAAATGGCATAAAAAAATAATAAGATCAAAGTGCTAATGCTGCCACCATATAGAACTAAGTCCAACAGTGCACATAGGTATCCAGAAAAACTTGATAGATAAAGTGCTTTTTAAATATATATATATAAAAATCAATATGTGGTGTTGCGCTCTAGTGAATGATGGCTCATTGCCATAAATAAGGTGCTAAATAAAGTGTACATTGCATGTGCAAAATTTCATTAAAAAAATTCATAATAAACGCTACATAATCGCATAGAATTCAACATGCACAGAAAATTTAAGAAATGGCATAGAAAAATAGGATCAAAATGCTAATGCTGACACAGTGTAGAAATCCAACCAGTGTAGACTCCAATAATGCACATAGGTATCCAGAAAAACTTGATAGATAAATTACAATAAATAAAGTGCTCTTCTCCAAGTGACAATCTGTGCAGATACAGTCTTTCAGTGAATAAGTGATATGAATCCTCTTCAGCGTATAAACACCTCACTGTGCAATGGCTCCTTACCTTACCGCTGTAAGGCAACAGCGTGATGTAAATAGTGATGATGAGTGAATGAATGGTGTCCAAGGAAACATTGATGGGGTTGGTTTCCTAAGGTGCCTTAGTAACCTGATATACAATCCTCATATACAGTGCTATATTGCCTCTGTGCACCTCGATAGCAGTGGACAGCCTCCCAAATCCATGAGCATGAAGTAAAAAGGAAAGGGGGACCCAAATAGTGAAGTATGTAAACACTGGGTCATTTATTGGGGTTACAGCTTTTACCTCTTACCCACTGGGCACTTAAACCCCCTTCCTAACCAGACCAATTTTCCGTTTTCGGTGCTCTCACATTTTGAATGACAATTACTCAGTCATGCAACACTGTACCTATATGCAATGTTGTCCCTTTTTCACACAAATAGAGCTTTATTTTGGTGGTATTTAATCACCGCTGGGGTTTTTTTGTGCTATAAAAGAAAAAAGACCTACAATTCTGGAAAAAAATTCTGTTATAAAATGTTGAAAATTTTTAATTGTTGTCCAAAATTTATACTGCTAGATATCTTTGGTAGAAATAACCCAAATTGGTGTATATTATTTGGTCTTTGTGAAAGTTATAGAGTCCACAAGCTATGGTGCCAGTCTCTGAAAATTGATCACACCTGATGGCCTACCCCATTTCTTGAGATCCCAACAAGCCAGGAAAGTACAAATACCTCACAAATTACCCCTTTTTGGAAAGTAGACATTCCAATGTATTTAGTTAGAGGCATGGTGAGTTTTTTTGAAGTTGTAATCTTTTCCCACATTTCAAAAACAATTTTTTTTCACAAAATTGTTATATTAGCAGGTTATTTCTCACATACAGCATATGCATAGCACAAATTACACCCCAAAACACATTCTGCTACTCCTCCTCCGATACCACATGTGTGAGACTTTTACACATCGTGGCCACATACAGAGGCCAGACATGCAAGGCTTTCTTGGAGCATAAATTATACATATCATTTCTTGACTACCTCTTACACTTTTGAAGGTCCAGGAGCACCAAAAAATGACCCTATTTTGGAAAGAAAACACCCCAACGTATAATTTGTGAGGCATAATGAGTCTTTTTAACATGTCATTTTTTTCTACAAGTTTTTGGAAAACGTGTAAAGTTGTCCATTTATACAATATTTCTATTAAATCTTTATTTATTTTTCCATCAATATACAAAAATAACACATTATTCCCATTTACAAACATTTCTTAATACTTTCTTAATTTATACATACTCCCTCTGAGCCTTAAAAACCCTTCTATCTTCCCCCACCCCCCTACCCTTCCTTGCCAGTTTCTCGTGGGGTTCATGATTAAATCATCTTTTTCCATCAGGAGTTGCTTATCCTTGGTGCTATTGTGTTATTTCCTCCACATATCACCATGATTTTTTAAATTTTTCCCAGGGTTCCCATTTCCCCACACCGACCTCTTTTACTGTTAATTCCTCTCCCCCTTCCTCATAACATTCCATATGTTGTATTTAATTTACTTGGAAGATCCAATCCTGTATTTTAGGGCTCTCCTTCTCTCACCATTTTTTCAGAATTAAGCTTTTTGCGGTATCAAGTAATATGGGGATTACCGTGGATCTATATTGTTTTATTGGCTCGTCTGTCCCATGGAATAAGACAATCCATGGGTCTTCTCTTACTTCTTTTTTTGTTACAACTTTTATTATGTCAATAATCCTCCTCCAATATTCTTTAATAATGGGGCAGTCCCACCAAATGTGGCCCATGTTCCCAATTTTCTTACATCCCCGCCAACAATCCGAGGGTTGATCGACTCCGAAGTTGCTCAGTTTGTCAGGGGTGGCATACCACCTTGCTATGCATTTATAATTCGTCTCTATCAGTTTATTATCCCCCACCGCGCAGTGAACTAATTTAAATATTTTCTTTCTAATTTGTGTGCTACATTGTGACCCCAGCTCGTTTTTCCATTTTTTGATAAACGCCGGGTCCTCCAGTTCGTCCCCCTCTGAGAGTATTTTATATATTTGGCCTATGTTATTTTTTGATTTTACTCTCTGACAAAGCCGTTCAAAGGGCCTTAGTTCTTCTTCGCTTCGTATTGGTTGGGGTAGTTTTGCGTCAAACTGACGTAACTGGAGGAACCGCCAAGCATCAATCCTCATAAATTCAGTATCCTCCCTTAGTGCTTGGAAAGTGATTAGTTTGTCCTTCACTAATATATCTTTTAATTGTGCATTATTTTTTATTATCCAATTCCCCCCTATTTCTTGTTTTCCCGGTGGAAAATATTCATTTTCTTTTAAAAAAATCAAAGGTGAGTTATACCCCCATTTATTTTGTGTATGAATTCAATTCCAGATTTTAAATATGTGTCGTGTTATTTCGTGTGTGTTAGGACCCATTATCTTATATTGTGGCGGGTTCCATATTAATCTCCCTAATTGTGCTTGACATATTACATTTTCGAAACTAACCCATCTCTTATCGTTTACTTCTTTCGTCCACTCCACCACCCATGAGAGAACCACTGCATTATGATATCTTTTCAAGTCCGGGACCGCCAACCCCCCTTGTTTTTTCCCCCTCCTTAATACCGCAAACGCAATTCTCGGCTTTTTATGTTGCCATATAAACTTCAAAATTAATTTTCTTAATATTTCAAAGAAGGCCACAGGGAGTGAAATGGGCAACATTTGGAACTTATATATGATCTTTGGGACCAAAATCATTTTAACCACGTTTATCCGTCCTAACCAAGAGAGGGAGCTGGTTGAGATTTTTTTTATTTCTCTCTTTATTTCATCTAATAATGGAATGTAATGTTTCATATATATTTTCCTAGAAGTATTTGAGAGGAGGACTCCCAGGTATTTAATCTCCTTACGCCATGGGAAGTGAAATTCTGCTCGTAGTCTCTCCTCTTCCTGATTACTGATATTAATATTTAAAGCTTCGGACTTGCCAAGGTTAATATTCAAATTTGATATTTTACCAAATTTTTCCAGTGTCCTTAGCAAGTTCGGAATCGTTATCCTAGGGTTAGGGATGAAGAAGAGCACATCATCCACGTAGGCTGCGAGTTTGTGCTCTTCCTCTCCCACCCTAATCCCCTTTATATCTGGATTGTTTAGGATCGAGGCCAGTAACGGTTCGAGAGATATCGCAAACAGCAGGGGTGATAATGGACACCCCTGTCTGGTGCCATTTCCCATTTGAAGCTGTGTAGATGTTTCTCTGTTAACCTTTACCGCGGCCTGCAGACTATTATATAGAACTTTAATCCATTGGATCATCCTCGGGCCCACACCCATCGCTTCTAGAGTTTCTAACATGAGTCCCCAGTCTACACTGTTGAAAGCTTTCTCAGCGTCCATTGACAAGAATAGACCTGGGGACTCATTGTTTTTTAAGGCCTGGATAAGGAGCAGTGCCCTCACCCCATTGTCCCTACCTTCTCTCTGGTATGAATCCGACTTGGTCCGGATGTACCAGTTCTGTCATTTTTTCTTTGGTCTAGCCGCCAAAACTTTGGCATATAACTTTATGTCTGTGTTCAATAAGGCTATCGGCCTATAATTAGAGCAGAGCGAATGGTCTTTGCCCTCCTTTGGAATCAACGTTATTGCAGTTCGCAGAGCTTCTCCTCCCATTTCGTATTTTGTACCTAATCCATTTATATATTTACAAAATTGAGGAACTAAAATTTCCTTATATTTTTTATAGTAGGAGATCATGTACCCGTCTGGGCCCGGGCTTTTTCCTAATGCCGTTTCTTTTAATGCATTATGAATTTCCTCTTCTGTAATGGGTCTATCCATGTTCTGCCTATCACAATCCGGTAATCGTGGTAATTTAGCATTGTACAAGAATTCTTTGGTTTTTTCCTTTTTCTCTTTACCTTGTTCCCCTTTCTGTCCTACATTGTACAGAGCTTCATAATATTATTTAAATACTTCCGCAATTTCCCTAAATGTGTGGACAGTCTTCCCATTCTTATCCTGAATTTTTTCAATGAAATTAATCTCTCTCTTTCTTTTCACCTGTCTCGCTAAATATTTACCTATTTTATTTTCCCCATAGTATCTCTCTCTGACTCTCCCCTCTAATACCCTTCTTGCTTCCCGGTCGTACATGTCTTTAAGCTCCTCTCTCTTATTAATCAATTGATGAAAGAGATCCTGTTGTCGGCCCCTTTGTTTTTTGTGCTCCTGCTCCAATCTGTGGACCTCCATCATCAATTTCTCCCTTTCCTCTGTTCTTTCCTTTTTTTTTCTTGCCCCTATGGAGATGAGGATACCTCTAACATAGGCTTTATGTCCCTCCCATAGGGAGGCGCCTGTCGCCTCACCGGTGTCATTCGTCGAGAAATAAAATTCTATTTCTTTCTGTATTGTTTCTGCGATTTTTTTGTCCTGTAAAAGGTCCTTGTTTAACCGCCAGGTAAACGGATGTCTATGTATTCCAGGTATATACAATATTTCTAACAATTAGCATGTACATAGCAAAAATTAAAGCCCAGAATAGATTCTCCTACTCCTCCAGAGTATTAGCAATTAGTGATACCCCATGTGTGAGACTATTACACAGCCTGGCCACATACAGAGGCCCAACATACAGGGAGCACCATCAGGTGTTCTAGGGGCATAAATGTCAAATCTAATTTGACTACCTATTACACTTATATGAGGCACTCTAGTTGCATGGATGTGGCATGGATGAGAATTGACGTGGCATGGATGAGCATGAATGGGGTTGAATAAGCCATGGATGGGAATGGCTGAGCATGAATGAGTATGAATGCTTATGGCTGGGTATGGCTGGGTGCAGCTGGGTGTGTCTGGGTACGGCTGGGTAAGGCTGAGTATGAGTAAACGACGCCCCTTGCCAGTAATCAGTATGGCATAAAAGGCTGCTACGCGTGACCACGAGCTCTGAAGACGTAATCACAAAATGCGTCAGGGCATGGTCACGCGAGCAGTGAGGGTGAACAGCAGCGGACAAGGACCCGGGTCTCCACGCGCAGGCTACGACGCACGAGGGTTTCAGCCTGGCGGTGAGGCGCTTGTCTGGTATAGCTGACATCCACGTTTTATATGCTTTTAATAGAAACTTATCAAGTAAGCGCATTATGTAAGGGGGAAGAAGGGTATTATTATTAATAAAGGATACTACGCTATATTAGACCCCTTGCATTTTTTACATGTCTGCATCTAATGAGTGAGATCCAAACGGAGGACACAGGAATACACAGCGGGACTCTACACAGCAGAGATAGGCTCTAAAGATATGAATGTCTGGTAAGCGGCCATTTGAGTGGACACACACAGAGGTGAAAATCTGGTGAAGGTGTAGGATTCCACCTATGTATATCCACACACATGGGAAGACAGACTGTATGATATACACCATAATCACGCAGAAAGAGTGTGAAGGACTCCGTTACAATTTGATGTTGGACTGAATAATACGGGACTGTGTTTCTCATATATATGGTTTTTCCTCTTTTTATGTTTGCAAGCTCCTAAAGTTTTTATTAATGATTATTAGGAAAATAATAATGTATTTAATCTAAACGAACTGCACGGCGGAAACAGGAAACTGTTAGTTCCACCAGTAAGCAGTACAAACGCTGTTAGTGTTTGCCTTGGTTTTTTTTCCAGGTCGATCACATTGATTTATATGGTATAGTTTTAATTTTTATAATAGCGGCAGAGATATTGAGCTTTAACCCCAGGTGGGAACAGTTTGATCACATACATGAGCGCTGGGGGAAGGTGCATGCACACTAATTACTGAGTGGATACTCCTGCATAATACCCGTAAGGCTGAGTATGGCTGAGTACGGCTGAGTACGGCTGGGTACGGCTGAGTGCGGCTGATTATGGCTGAGTGTGGCTGATTATGGCTGACTATTGCTGGGTACAACTGAGTGCGACTGAGTGTGGCTGAGTGTGACTGAGTGTAGCTGAGTACAGCTGGGTACAGATGAGTGCAGCTGGATGCAGCTGAATGTGGCTGGGTATGGCTGAGTACTTCTGTGAATGGTACAGCTGAGTGTGGCTGAATGCGGCTGAGTATTGCTGACTGTGGCTGGGTACGGCTGGATGTGACTGGGTAAAGCTGGGTGTGGCTGGGTATGGCTGGATACGACTTTGTATGGCTGAGTATGATTGGGTAGGGCTGAGGACGGATGAGTGCAGCTGAGTATGGCTGAGTGCGGCTGGGTACGGCTGGGTACGGCTGGGTGCGGCTGGGTATGGCTGGGCGCAGCTGGGTATGGCTGAGTATGGCTGAGTACGGCTGGGTTCAGCTGAGTACAGCAGGGTATGGCTGAGTGTGGCTGGGTACAGTTGAGTGCGGGTGAGTACAGCTCAGTATGGCTGGGTGTGGCTGGGTATGGATGGGATGGCTGAGCATGGATGGATGGATGAGTATTGCTCAGTATGGATGGATGGCTGAGCATGGATGAGTATTGATGAGGATGGATGGATGAATGGATGAATGAGTATTGCTGAGGATGGATGGGTATTGCTGAGGATGGATGGATGGATGAGTATTGCCAAGGATGGATGGCTGAGTATTGATGAGGATGGATGGCTGGAGTTGTCACATATCAGCTCTGTGGGCACTGCGCATCCAGCCCACAGCGCTGCTACCTCTGATCTCTTTCCTCGCGTACCAATCAATACAGAGGGGAGAGAGGAACCGGACGTGCCACCGGTTTGTTTACAAGTGACCACTCCATCATTTGACAGAGCAATCACATGGTAAACGGCCACTGTTAGCTGCCATTTACCGTGATCTGTGTCACGGATATTCCCGGGTGCGCGCTAGTTATCCGACTGCCCTGCAGCCATCATTTGGCTATAGCGCGGTTGGCAGGTGGTTAAGGTACTCACATAACAAACAGGTAAAAAAACGAGATAAAAAAACTAAATAAAAAAAAACAAGCAGCGAGCATGTGGCCTATATATATATGTTTTACATGTCACTTCCTGCTCAGTAACAGGAAGGGGAGGCCAGTGAACTCATGCCCCTTGGTCTCCCTCCCATCTACCTGGTGTTACCTGAAATGCTTTTCCTGGGTCCATTGATTGGGAAACCAAGAATCCAGTAATGGCGGAGGGCACATGTGGGGTGGGGCGTAGTGGTTGATTTACTAAAACTCGAGAGTGCCAAATCTGGTGCAGCTCTGTATAGAAACCAATCAGCTTCCAGGTTTTATTGTCAAGGCTTAATTAAACAAGCTGGAGTTAGAAGTTGATTGACTACCATGCACAACTGCACCAAATTTTGCACTCTCTAATTGTAGTAAATAAACCCTAGTGTGTGTAAACCCCCCCCCCCCCCCCCCTTGCCAGTGATGTAGTTTGTACATTGGTGGCAGTGAGAGATTAAATGAACTGTAACATGCAAACTAGCTTGAATGACATTATGGATCAGTTTTGCCCTATTGTTTGCAGAAACCTTGATTTTTTTTCTTTTTTTGCTGTCTATCTCCACTTGCTTGCAGAAAAAAATGAAATTGATGTTCTCAAAATTGGTGCCTAATGTATAATTTATTTTTCGTTTATTTTTTGGTGTTTTCGATTATATATGCTATAAAGTTATACAGTACCAGTATTCAGTGCAAGCAATTGTGAAGCCAACAGAGAGACAAGGGATGATGATCCAGGAGTTTTTTTGTTTACATACTGACTCCCTTGAAAATTACATTCATAAGAGCAACAAAAATCCTTACGGTGACATACAGGCAGACTATTAAGATAATTTGCTTGGGAGGGGGAAATATTTTCTCCTTAAATTGCTCAGCATGTTTCTAGACTACATTGAACTAAATTCATTTTCTGGATGACTACACCAGTAGCATAAAACCCCTGTTTACTCATTGCCAGTTTTGCATGATCTCGCCAGCACGATTCCCTATTTACTTTACTGCAATCTGTATGATCCAAGACTTCTAATTTTCCCTTAATATAGAGTTGAACTTTGTTCATTTGTGGCTAATTATCAAAAAATGTGTAGAATACCTTTTATTATATATATATATATATATATATATATATATATATATATATATATATATATATATATATATATATATATATATATATATATATATATATATATATATATATATATATATATATATATATATATATATATATATATATATATTGTATATATATATATATATATATATATATATATATATATATATACAGTATATATATATATATATATATATATATATATATATATATATATATATATATATATATATATATATTGTTATATATATATTGTTATATATATATATTGTTATATATTGTTATATATATATATATATATATATATATATTGTTATATATATATATATATATATATATATATATATATATATATATATATATATATATATATATATATTGTTATATATATACACAGTATATATATTTATACAGTATATACTGTATATATATATATTTGTATACATGTATTTATTCCCAGCAATATGTTGCAGAGTATTTCACAATCTGTTGCTTCATGTAGGGATAGCTTTGCAGAAAGAACCTAATAACAGCCAGAAATCTTGATTAACTACTTGCTGACCAGCCTCCGCAGTTGTACTGCGGCAGGTTGGCACAACTGCATGAATCGCCATCATGGTATGCTGGCTCTTTAATATGATATGGCCGGAGCCAATGCACATGGCCGGTGGGCGCAATGTCTGCTGGGCTCCTGACAGAACCAGA
Organism: Lithobates pipiens; assembly: GCF_037356315.1. Classification (NCBI taxonomy): domain Eukaryota; kingdom Metazoa; phylum Chordata; class Amphibia; order Anura; family Ranidae; genus Lithobates; species Lithobates pipiens. The sequence continues at coordinate 172,608,678 of NW_027507748.1, forward strand.
ACCAGGATCTCTGTGTGCTGGTTCTGTCAGGGAAGTAGAAACAGACTGTATGTTCCTTATAAAAAGTAACAGCAAAAGATCTCCTCCCCAGTCAGTCCTATACTCCACAGTTACAACACACAGTGAGGGAACACATTTAACCTCTTAATCATCCCCTAGTGTTAACCCCTTCCCTGCCAGTGACATTTATACAGTAATCAGTGGCTATTTTTAGCTCTGAATGCTGTATAAATGTCAAAAGTATGTGATCTGTCCACCACAATGTTGCAGTCCTGATAAAAATTGCAGTTAGCCTTCATTAATAGTAAAAAAATAATAATAATACATAATAGGTGTATTGTGATTTTTTTTTACCAAAAGTATGTAGAAGAATACATATCGGCCTAAACTGATGAAGAAATTGTTTTTTTGTTTTTTTGTTTTTTGGGGGGATACAGGTGGAGGGAGACAACAGGAAGTGAGAGAAAATCTACCCCAGGAAAGGAAATTCACTCCTCTAAGAGATATTATGGGAAAAGGTACCTCCCCTAATGCTTTATCACCAAGGCTTGTTTCCACAATAACCCAAAATTTTCAAAATTTGACTGTCATTGGGACAGAAAGTGAGGTGAAATCTTCTGAGCAGGGCACAGACAGCAAAACAAACATTACAGGGGTGTTAACCCTTTCCTATGCTATCCAAAAAGCTTCAAAATATTTTTTTGGCTGGAGCTACGCTTTACATTTTCCAACTTACAAACAGATTCAACTTAGGAGCAAACCTATAGATCCTATCATGTTTGTAACCCGGGGACCGCCTGTATTTATTATAGCAAAAAATATAAAAAATAAAAAATATTGTGTTTTGTTTCCAAATTTTGGCTCTTTTTTTGTTTATAGCACAAAAATAAAAACCACAGAGGTGATAAAATACCACCAAAAGAAAGCTCTATTTGTGGGGAAAAAGTGACATCATTTTGTTTGGGTAAAGTGACAGTGCCGTGTTGCAAAAAATGGCCTGGTCATTATGGGGCAAATCCTTCCAGGGCTTAAGTGGTTAAGATCAAATGGGTTGCAAATATTCAGCAGGTAATTTGTTGTTCTGAACTATCTTTGCTTAGACAAGCACAGTGTCTAAGCTCAAAACCCAGATACCATTTAAGGATACAGATACCTATTTGTATCTGAAAAAAATGCATCATTCATCTTCATTTTGATTGCAATATTACTTTTTGACTGTATGATTGCTTTTACTACTATAATGAGATATAAAAAACACAGCAGCAACTCCCTGTTCTGATTCCCCTATAAGTGATATAGAAACGTTTTATTTAGTTTTGACAATGAAATTCTATTTTTTTTTTAATCCTCCTGTAATACAGTATGTCTGAATTAAATGGTATACATGAAACAGAGCTAAAAGCTATGCAGTTCCACACTGGATTCTCTTAACCACTTCCCGACCAGCGCACGACGATGTACGTCGACAGAATGGCACGGGCAGGCATATTGGCGTACATGTACGTCCAATATTCGTTGCCGCCGTGCCATCGGGAGCGCGCCGCCGGCGGCGCGCTCCCACGCTGGTCGGGACCCCCGTGAGTCCGGTCGCGGGACCCGCGGACTCAATCGCCGCGGGCATCCCCGCGATCGTCTCACGGAGCGGCCGAATGGAGGAAATGCTGTATAAACAACATTTTTCCATTCTGCCTAGCAACTAGTGACGCTGATCTCTGCTCCATGTGATTGGAGCAGAGATCAGTGTACACTAAATGAAAGCCCAACCCCCCCACAGTTAGTAACACACCCCTAGGAACACTTAACCCCTACACTGCCACCCACTGGTTAACCCTTTCACTGCCAGTGTCATTTACACAGGAATCACTGCATTTATATAGCAGTGATTACTGTATAAATGACAATGGTCCCAAAAATGTGTCAAAAATGTCCCGATGGGTCCCCCACAATGTCGCAGTCCCAATAAAAATCGCAGATCGCCGCCATTACTAGTAAAAAAAAAAATAATAAAAAATTATTAATAAAAATGCTATAAAACTTATTGCGATTTTTTTTAACAAAAATATGTAGAAGAATACGTATCGGCCTAAACTGAGGGAAACATTTTTTTTATATATATTTTAGGGGGATATTTATTATTACAAAAAGTAAAAAATAATGCGTTTTTTCCAAAATTATCGCTCTATTTTTGTTTATAACGCAAAAAATAAAAACCGCAGGGGTGATCAAATACCACCAAAAGAAAGCTCTATTTGTGGGAAAAAAAAGGACGTTAATTTTGTTTGGGAGCCACGTCGCACGACCGCGCAATTGTCAGTTAAAGCGACGCAGTGCCGAATCGCAAAAAGTGGTCTGGTCTTTGACCAGCAAATTGGTCCGGTCTGAAAGTGGTTAAAGTAAAAAAAAATAAAAAAGTAAAAAATACTTCCAAGTCACAACCCCACTTTCTCTAATCCCCTCTCCAATCTCTATATCACCAATTAGTCTCAAAATATTCTAAATACATATTTCAGTACAGTACAGTCAGGATAGGACACGAGCACTTGCACAGGGAGAAAATGAAAAGAGCACTGCAGTGTGTGCCTTGTTTTTAGCGACAGCAGTGTTGTGGTTGTGCAGCATATCAGCAGTGGTAAAATTACAGTCATTTGGGTCCCACATGCATGGGAAAACACATGACACCGTGGCAAGGAGCTCAATGGGAGCATAACTGCAATGAGACAAGTTGGCACTTAGAGCTCCTCAAGGGCTACTATTTTTAGATGCTGCATATCAGTCATTTCTATGGACTAATGTCCTAATGTGTCCTATTTCCCCTCCACTTTAAGGGAACATAGCAGCTATATTTTTGGCTTGCTAATGCACCATTTTCTCCTGCTTCTCTCCCACAGACCATTATAATGTATATGGACACCTAATGTCGGATGTTCCTCTTTCTCTTCTTCTAAAATGCATAAAAGCCATGATTTTTCATCTGATTATGTACTGTTTTCCTTCCCCATCCCACACAGACTCATATATAGGCTATTTTATAAGGACTGTTGATGTGGGCTTTTCCTCCTCTTTGAAAATGAATAGCATCCATTATTTTTTGCACTTCTATTGCACCCCTTTTTTGAGTCCTGTGCTATGTCATACTGGCAGATACCCAGCCACCAGCAAGTGGAATGCCATAAGGCAGCAGGGGCAATAAGGAATACAAGAAGTAGAGTTGTGCCGGATGTGAAGAAAACATTTTTGAGTTGGCTTTAAGGGGGTCTTTTCACCTCTGGCACCATCCAAGAGGACCACAAAATTACTCTGAGGAAGCGTTGAGAGAGAACTCTTTGCTGCATTTCCTGATGATGTCTGCATACACCACGCTGGAGGCATAGTTTAAGAGTACATCCTATTGGGAATAGGCTGGTTGCTCTCTTACTAGATGGCTTTGGCTTTACACATTTTCGGCTAAAACAGGCAAAGTTGTTCTTTATGTTTGGCACATCACCACACACTTGTCGGCAAAAGTAATGTACTTCAAAGCACCCCTGTTTTGTCTCCCCATTTTTTATAGCTGCCATTACATTTGTTTGCTCTGGCAGCTGACCAAACTGTACTAGAGAAATAGCTGAAGTTAGCTTTGGTTTGTGATTTATTCATGACACAGGCAAAGCTCCCCTTTCCCTTCACCATAGCTGCCATTAGATTTAAGCATTCATCTTTATTAAAAGGCAAGGTCTGCAAGGCTTAGCACAAGATGCTGAGGTTTATGCAATTTAAAAAATAAAAAAATAAAACCATATTTAGCATGTGTAAACAGATTGTCAATACATATAATGCATGCCTTGGCTCCTGGGATGGATTAATACTCACAAGCATACCCTGGAGTCCAGTCATCCTGCGATGGCCAATTAACATGGCCATACATGAAGAAATCATAGTAAAATTGGGTTCAGAGGTCAGCGATAGAAATGGAGATCATGAACATCGGGAGGTGACGTAAGTGCAGCAGACTATAGTTTCAATTTAAGTTAATTAGCAGAAAAGAATAAAACTGTTTATGAAGAAAGAATGTACAATATATTTGGCTTATCCCATTATTAAAGCATGTATACATATTATATAATTTGTATAGCATATGGCATATTATTTAAGTATGTAGCTAATGTCATCTTTTAACAATGTACATCAGTGAAATAAATGTAAAATCATTACTTCTGTGACTATACAAATTTTCACAATACCACGGGTAGGCTATCAAATTAAAATGTTGTCCAACAATGTGTTTAGACAGCGTTTAGCTCCAGTGGTGTGTGCAATGTCGGAAACTGCAATGTGTGCTTTAATTTTCTGTAATCCTATATTAAACATTGTGCTGAAGTCTGTTGAACATTGATAAGCTGTTTTTACACAGCAGATCCACAGAGACAATGGTGCTTAAATGCTACAAAGACCTTGGTTGGGTTTCTCTATTGTGGAGGTGATTTAGATGCATCTTGGCTGTGGCAGTAATGCCAAGATGGCTTGGCTCTGAATTAATATCTGTATTATTGTAATACTTAGCTGGTATTTCAACATTGCCTTTTTATTCATCATTTAAAACAAATATAATAGTGTTTAACTATTTGGAGAGCTCCTTGATTGTTGTACTTTCACATATTCATAAGTTTTCAGTATTCATGGCTGTGAAAACACTGTATCAAATTGTCAATTTCACCTTGGGCCTGAAAGGCTAACGCTCTTTTTGCCCGCTTCACTTCAGTAATTGTAACTCAAAATAAGAAACAGCATCTCCTTCTCCTATCTATCATTTTTACTGCTAAGGAAAATAAAATGCAAATCTACTCCATATGGCCTCAATAATCTCCATTTCCTATTACTATATTCTCAAAGCTACTCCAGTAAATGAAATACAGAAATATATAAACCTGGGCAGAACCAAATCTAATTCTAGCTTAAGGCATACAGTAGAACAAATAGAGCATTTATACTGTAAGTGAAAAAAATATATAGAACATGCAGTTTGTAAACCTAAAGATAGACTTTAAATTATACACATTTCATCTAAAAAAATTGTTTGTATTTTCAAGTCAGGGAAATATAATTTTCACTTTACTTTATAGAAATGCACTTTCATTAAAAATCTACCAGTCTTAATAACTAAAGAAGTGGAGTCTTCACATTGCCCAGTAAACCTTTGCCAACGTCAGTCATTCAATCGTGTGCGAAGGAAATTCCTATTTTTTTTTCTATCTTCACATGATTAGATATCTGAAATAAAAACTGCTTAAGCCATCTAACTGAGCTTTAAACTTATTTAGAAATTCAACACAACGTTTCTAGCATGTGTACTCTTTAAAGATGGAGCCAAATGGATCCAGTGGAGCTTTACACTCTTTTCACATTTTCCTCAATTTTTTTGCCCTTTGATAAAAAAAAAAAATGTTCACAAATTTTAAAAGCTCATCCTGGAATTTACACACACAGACAAATGAGCTTTAGTCTAAGGTTTTCAATAATACAAACGTAGCCTCATAACAGGCCCTGTCAGTTTTTTATCTAGTCCATGGTGCTCTGGGAATCATTTACTATGTAATAAATGTCTGTAAAGGCAAAGTAACCTTTTGCTGACAATCAGAGATCATTTCTTACTACAGAATTTCTCATCATCAGAGATTTCCAAACTGAGTAGACAAATAGTGTTATTTTACAGCTAGATCAGAGAGTATGTTTAAAAATCATATGTATTAAATGCATAAACAAAATTGTATAACTGCTTTCTACACCCTTAATGTCAGATAAATATTTGTTGTATCTGCTGATCAGCCTTTATAAAATGTTTGTGCTGGTTAATATAGGGTCCCTAGCAAAATGGGGAAAGGGTGCCAGTTGACCACAATCAATTATTTTTCTTTATATAACAGTTCATTCAACTTTTTTTGGGGTGTAGGTGTTAAGGAGTAAATGGTCCTAAAAATTATCAGGAATGGGCCTTTCTAAAAATAACAACCCAGTGCTAGTGAGCTACAGTCTTTTCCAAGCCTTTTGTTCTCAAGTTACTAAGCCCACAACAGTAAAATAAGTCTGCATGTGCAGTAAAGTACGTTTGTTATATTCACTGTGGATACTAAGGGGATAATCCTCTGCATTGTGTAAAAAGTCTGTTTAATCCTATGTTTCCTGGTTCTCCCCTTTTTTCACTATCCCAAATCCATCTCCTGATAGGACAGAGCCTTTGGAGTCACTCTGTACATGCTCAGTTTGTTGTGTATTGCTAGAGAGTTGTTGTTTTTTTCTTGGGAGGGTGCATGTGGTCAGCACAGGCCAGACAGGGGGTCAGGGGCCCTGTAGCATCAAAGGATAGTCAGAGTAGAATAAAAACTCCTCCTAGAGACTTGAACCAGACACTGATAGAAGTCACAAGACTGCTATATACTGCTGATGAGAAAAGGTATTTGGCAGTTTATATTTACTAACATATTTGTATTTTCATGTTCTATGTACTGCAGCAGACCGGATATAATGAAGGCAGGGTCTTGGGTTTAGTAACACTTGGTTTGTTACAACATGTTTCCTATAAATTGATAAACAAATTAACCAATGTATTTTAAGAATCTACCGAAATCCCATTTTCCTAATAATATTATTATTGATATGTAGGTGTGGGATTCAGACTCACAACCCAAACTTTGCTTGTTCAGGGTTTTCAATGGTGCATATAATATGGTCTGTTCACCTGCACAAATCTTGTGCTTCTGCTGCAAACGGTCATTCATTTATTGGCTTCTTGCCAACCACTATTTTGCTGCCTGCAAACTTGCTAAAATCCACATCACCCCCTCATCTAGTGTAAAGGTATAGTATGATGTTTTAGGGAGCTTCATTTCTGTCTCGTGAGGGTTTCCCCTTACAATCCATACCAAACCATTATTTAGGATAGGAGCCTAGTATAGATGTTAAGGGACACCTTAAACAAAGCAGCTGGAAGATGCATTAATCAGTCATTTACATTTTATTTATTTATATTTTTGTATATGGCACTTTTGCATTAGTTCATGCAGGTGTGCCAATTCACATGAAGATTCTATAAGCATGTTATTAGAAGGAACTATTTTTTTTTTGCTTTACCCTGGGTTCACATTAGTCCAATGCGAGAACCAGTGCGATTCCGGCGCCGGTTCTTGCAACGCTCCTCTCCTGCAGGCAGTTCACACTGCCTTCTGCGAACCACTGCGGGTGCCATTAACAACACCCCCAGTTTACTTCACAGATCGCAGTGCAAACACCCATGCGATCTGATTCTAGTGCGGGGAAAAACAAGTCCCTGCACTATTTTCTGTGTGAATCCAATGTGAATTCAGCCATAAAACTGTATGGCTGAACTTGCATTGCTCAGAGATCACATGTAATTGGCACCTGCAGTGCAGGTGTGAATCACATGCGATCTCTGAGATTGCGCTAGTGTGAACCTAGGCTTAAGCCTTAATAAAAGTGTTGCTTCCCACAGAATAGTATTTTTAGGATTTCTTTTTAAATTGGTACATGTCCCCTAATGTCTCAAAGGAGAGAATGTATCCTTACAGTGTGATAGCTGTAAAGTTACATTTGCATTAAAGTAAAAAAATTGAAGTAGCACATAATAAAAAGCACCAAAAAATTATTAAAATACCCTGCCCCACATACACACATAAGAACCCAAATGCATGCATTGAAAACAATGAATGCGTACCACTGCAAGTATCAGCATGAGAGCAATAATTTTAGGGCCATAATTCATGGTTAACTCTAAACTGAATACCTGTATCACCTAAAGTCACTTGTCGACCACTGGGAAAATAAGTCATTGCCTTAAAGTTTAATACTGGGATTATAAATTGCAGATAGATGCCATAACCTGGTATTAAAATTTTCTGCAGCTGCCACTCTTTCTAATGAAAGCGATTCGAATGTCTGATTAGTCCCCTCCTGCCACTTCAGATGGTTCTCCAGCTTACCTGGGTCATCGAGAAGACCGAGAACTGATCTGGCTGTTGCAGCTGCTGACCATAGAGATAAGCAGAGGAAAGATGGTCTCTGCTCATTTCTAGGAGGCCTGTAGCGACGTCACTTTGCAAACCATGTAAACCAGGAGTGTCCAAACTACGGCCCTCCAGCTGTTGCAGAACTACACATCCCATGAGGCATTGTAAAACTCTGACATTCAAAGACATGACTAGGCATGATGGGGATTGTAGTTCCTGAACAACTGGAGGGCCGTAGTTTGGACACCCCTGATGTAAACAAAGCCATTTCTTTATAAGCATTAGATCAATTTATTTTATTGATTTTATGATTTCCATTATAGAAGAGAGACGTGGGGTCTTATTGACCCAAGATCTCTCCATAAAGAGGACCTGTTATGCTTTATTTCTATCAAAGGGGATGTTTACATTTCTTGTGATAGGAATAAAAGTGATACAAATAAAAAAAAAATGTAATAAAATAAATAATAATAAAAAAATTGTTAAAGTGCCCCAGTGCTTGCGTGTAGTAGTGATCACATACTTAGGTCATGCCCACATATGTAAAAAAAAATGTGTGCAGCAAAAATTCATGTATATACAAACTAATGTACACTGTGCATTGACCGCAAAGACTAATCATAATGAAAAAGAGATGTGAAATTCACACCCAAACTAAAGTCCATGTGCCATCATAAAAGGTTGTTTTGAAACATAAACACAAGAGTCTTTGAATAGACAGTGAAAACAAATTGTGTAACTAGAAGTGGGATTCCACGTGACATCAATGTTGAGGGGAAGAGACAGACAATAGAATCACCACCGGTTAGTGAGAAGGCTTCCCGGAGTGAGAAGACTCAAATGGGCATATGCTTAGTGAGTCAACAAGGCTTATGTTGCAACCACCAAAGTATGGGACCTCCACATCTGGGCTCCAGATCAAGTTGTAAGACATAACAATTGGTCAAGAGATGTCACTGAGACTACTAATCTTAGAAAAGCAAAATACCAATCTTTCACAGTGAAAGGAGAAATGACTGACTATTACTACATGAGAACTCATTCCTTCCCTACTTGTTCACAGCAGCCAGAAAAAAAACAAAAAAACAACAGATGCACTCTACTAAATTCAAGCAGATGTAAGTTTTTTCTAGGTATAAGTGTACGTCACATACTCCACCGAGTCTCTGCTTTCTCTGATGCTTTTCACTCTGGTAGGGCTAAATTTAGGAACTAGGAAGACAGAAAGCATCCCTCTCAACTTTTAGAGATGGGAATGAGGGACACCTATTAGCAAAAGTATGTAGGCATAGGACACTCCGCCTGCCCAGCTCTGCCCCCTTACACAAGAATTATACAACAAAATATATTAGTTAAACCCATAAGTGATTTTTTGGTGTTTTTGTAACCACTACTATTTCTTTCTACTGGCTTTTGAGATTTGAGATGAAAGATTTAGCAGTGAAACCCTTTTTGAAAGATTAATAGTAGATTTTATATACAAAAATATAGGTCCAACCAAAATGAGAGACAAATGAGGAAGAAGGAGGGACAGAGGGACTTTGTTCCAAATCAGGGGCAATCCCTTGAAATCAGGGATTGCCTGATGAGGCTATGCAGAAAAGGAGGGTATAATCTTGTAGAAATAATGATATTAAAAGGCATATGCAAATCCATGAAATCATACAAAAAACTTTACCAGATAGTTTAACTTATTGATCCCACATCAACTAAAGTTCGTGTTACAGAGCAGTACAAGTCTACATTGCTTATTAAACTGGAAAAACATCAGCATTAGTTTTTGCAGTAGCTGACATGTGTAATCACTCCACATAATGATTCAGTAAACAGTTTCTATATCACACTGAGCAATCAATGTACCCTACTTGTTTATGCATTCTGCTACACACAAGGACTGGCTTTCACAAAATCATCCATTAATGGGCTGCTCTTCTCCTTGCATTTTAAGGTTTACAAATTTTAACTGAACAGGAAAAAAATGAATGTGACATCTAAAAATAAGAACATGTAACAAAAGATTGGATTGTTCCTTTATCTAAATAGAATTTTTAACAGTACCGAAATATACAATGTACAGTGAGTTTTTAAAGTTCCTCTTACCAATATTACTACTTTAGATGTGGAGGAACATTAATAGACTCACTTATCCTTTTGTATTTTTATGAATTTTTTTTTGCCTGGTGGAGTTCTTATCCTTTTGCAAGGCCAGAGAGAGGAAGTGTTATTTTTGGATGGGATTATATAGGCACCGGAAACAATACAAACAATAACTATAAAAATGTTTGGTTTATTAGTACAAAGCAGGTAAAAAAGAACAATTCATACAATACAACATACTGTGATATTAAACGTATACTCCCCGCACCCAAGAAACTTAAATAGCTGTGCTATGATAACAGAAGTAGTGATCAACAGAGGCACTGTGTCACGTACCTGGTATGAGAGCCCAGAATGCAGGGAGCGGCTCCTCGTAAGCCTCCGGCTCGAGAACCCCTGGAAGTGGAGACAGGGATTCAGGAGTTCGGAGGGCACAAGTGCCAGGCTGGAGTAGGGTAGGTTGGACCTGCAGCAGCAAGGGATCCACAGAGGCACTGGATGGTAGACACCCAGTAGGCAGCTAGGGATGTGGTCACACAGTAGGCACAGGTGGATGACTGGAACAGCTGGTGGCGGTCCGTGGGTAACAGCAGGCACTGGCGGTCAGGCTGGAGCAGCAGGTGGCAGACAGCAGGTATCAGCGGGCACTAGCAATCAGGCTGGAACACAGGCGGCAGATAGCAGAGTCGGGAACTAGCCGGGTCGGTATCAGGCGGGCAGCAGAGGTACACGGGAAGAGACGGAGACGTAGTCAGACAGGCAGGAGGTCGGAGGCAGGCAGCAATCAAACGAAGTCAGGAAAAGGCCGGGTAACGGGAATCAGGAACAACGGAAAACGGATAGCAGAATCACCGGACACGCTGTAGACAGGACAGCAAGGAGGAACAGAAGCAGGTTCCTTAAGTAGCCCTTTGGGTGCCAAGAACGGTCGCACGGCGAGTCTGCGTGCCCCCGCGGGTAACTGTGCGCCTGTTCGTGACCCCGCGCACCCGCGTGCGCCCATTCGCACCATCGCGCACCCGCGTGCGCCCATTCGCACCATCGCGCACCCGCGTGCGCCTATTCGTGACGTCGCACACCCGCGTGCGCCTGTTCGTATCTACGTGCACTCTCGTGCGACCGACAAGTTCTCAGCAAAGGAATCCTGCGGGCAGGTCTCCTATGTGCGATCGGGACACCAGGTCGACCATGACATTGCCCCCCTCCAAGGGGCAGCCTCCGGATGCCCAACTGTGCCATCTTATCCGGATGAGATCTTTTAAAGGCAAGGATTAATCTTTTTGCATGGATGTTGGGTTCCGGTTCCCAGGAATTTTCCTCAGGGCCATACCCCTTCCATTTAACTAGAAATTGAGTCTGATTCCGTCTCTTCCTGCAGTCTAATATGGATTCGACCTAGTATTCAATTTCTCAGTCGATTACCACAGGTTCCGGAGGGCTGGCGTTTCGATTAGCAAAAGAATCCAGGACTGCGGGCTTGAGTAGAGATACATGAAAGACCGGATGGATCCGAAATGACTCTGGAAGCTTCAATTCAAAAGCCACATCATTCAACTTCCTCACAATTGGAAATGGACCCACAAACTTTGGACCCAGCTTCTTAGACGGGCAGGTCAATTTTAGGTTTAAGGTGGACAGCCAAACCTGATCCCCGACCTTGAGATCAAGTTCCCCCCTTCTCTTCTTATCAAAGACCTCCTTGTTGTATTTCTGTGTTTTGGTCAAAGTCTCTTGTAGAAGTTTATTGTTAGTTTTGAAGAAATTGAGGTCTTCCTGTACAGCCGGTACTGAACATTCGGGGAGATTATTAGATAGGAAAAGCGGGTGAAAGCCAAAATTTGCAAAAAACTGAGATTGCTTGGTGGCGGAATGAATAGAGTTGTTGTATGCAAACTCAGCTAATGGTAGAAGCGATGCCCAGTCATCTTGGGAAAATGAAGAAAAGCAACGCAGATCTTGCTCCAGCGTTTGATTTGTTCTCTCAGTCTGGCCATTGGTTTGGGGATGGTAGGCCGAGGAGAAACAGAGTTCAATTTTCAGGGCCCCGCAGAGCGCTCTCCAGAACCTAGATGTGAACTGCACCCCCCTATCTGATGTAATATTAGCAGGGATGCCGTGAAGCCTCACAATCTCCCTAATGAAAGTCTTGGCCGTTTCTGCGGCCGAAGGGGTGCCCTTCATAGGCAAGAAGTGAGCCATTTTGGAGAGCCTATCCACCACCACAAAGATTGTGGAGTAATCCTCAGAAGGTGGTAACTCAACGATAAAGTCCATGGAGATCATCCTCCATGGTCTATCCGGGACGGGTAGCGGCTTCAGCAGACCCCAAGCTTTCGATTTACTGCCTTTGTTCCGAATACACGTGGTACATGCCTCCACATATTCCCTGCAATCTCTCTTCATCTGTGTCCACCAGAATGTACGTTGAAGCAACTCCATGGTTTTAAGTACCCCAAAATGGCCGGCCAGCAAATGGTCGTGACAGGAGCTGAGGGCCGAGACTCGCACTTCTTGAGGAATATAGATCATGTCCTTGTGCCAAAGGAGACCATCTCTGGATGATAGTGGAGTGTCAGGTGGGAGGACCGTACCGATGGAGGCCTGCTTAATTTGAGAAAGTAAGTCTCCCTGGAGCAAAAGGAAGTTCCCTGAGGAGAGGATGGTATCTGGAGATGAGGGACCCTCCGGTTCACTGTACATGCGGGACAGGGCATCAGGTTTGACGTTCTTAGATCCTGGATGGTAGGTGATGTGGAACACAAACCTAGAGAAGAAGAGTGCCCACCTGGCCTGTCTTGGTTTCAGCCTCTTAGCAGTTTTAAGATATTCTAGATTTTTATGGTCAGTATAGACCAGGATCGGGTGGGTGGCGCCCTCGAGAAGGTAGCGCCATTTCTCGAGTGCCGCCTTAATTGCCAGTAGTTCACGGTCTCCAACATCGTAGTTTCTTTCTGCCTCAGATAATTTGCGGGAGAAGAAGGCGACCGGATGCAGGAGAGACTTAAGCCCCTGTCTCTGGGAAAGCACCGCCCTGAGCGCTATTTCTGAGGCATCCACTTCTAGGATATATGGCAGAGTTGAGTCGGGGTGCTTTAGGATTGAGGCTGATACAAACAAGTCTTTCAGGGTTTTGAAAGCCTCCTGTGCCTTGGAAGTCCATTGGAACTTCTGACCCTATTTGGTCAGTCCGGTGATGGGGGAAATGATGGAGGAGAACCCCTTAATGAATTTCCTGTAGAAATTGGCAAACCCTACGAATCGTTGGACCCCCTTCTTATCAGAAGGAGCGGGCCAATCCAGGATAGCTGAAATTTTCTGAGGATCCATCTCTATCCCCTTCACTGAGATAATCAGACCGAGGAATTGGATGCTTCGTTGTTCGAAAACACCCTTTTCGGGCTTGGCATAAAGACCATGGAGACGGAGTCGAGCTAAGACATTCTTCACATGTTCCCGGTGTTCAGCTAAAGAGGAGGAAAAAATCAGGATATCGTCTAGATAAATTATTACAAACAAATCAAGGTAGTCTCTAAAGATGTCGTTTACAAAATGTTGGAATGTGGCAGGGGCGTTGCACAAACCAAAAGGCATAACTAAATATTCAAAGTGCCCGAAACGAGTACGGAAGGCAGTCTTCCATTCGTCACCCCTTCGTATGCGGACAAGGTTGTAGGCACCCCGAAGATCCAGCTTGGAAAATATTTCGGCTGACCCCAGTCTCTGGAATAGTTTGGGTACTAATGGTAGGGGGTAGCGTTTTTTTATAGTGACCTTGTTAAGTGCCCGATAGTCCACACATGGGCGTAGGGAATGGTCTTTTTTTTCAACGAAGAAGATCCCCGTGCCTGCCGGGGAGGTGGAAGGTCGGATGAATCCCTTCTCCAAGTTGTCATCCAGATAGGTTCTCAGGGTCCCCAATTCTGTTTCGGATAAAGGGAAAATTCTTCCGAAGGGAATCTCTGCCCCAGGAAACAATTCTATAGGGCAGTCATATGGCCTATGTGGGGGTAAGGTTTCAGCGCCCTTCTTACTAAATACGTCCAAGAAGTTATGATAGTCCTTGGGTACAGCCTGTCGGACCTCAACATCCGTTTCTAAACAGAGTAGGGAAGAAGAGTCCTTGTTGTCAACCGGGAAACAGTGCTGAAGACAGTAGGCAGAAGGGAACTCAATCTTTCATGTGGACCAATCGATGTGTGGGTTGTGAGCCTTCAACCAAGGCATGCCTAGTATAACAGGGAATAAAGTAAAGTAAGTAAAGTAAGTTTTAAATCAAATTTTAGGCACCTCCCAATAGGAATTTTGATGAAATACTCCCCAAGGGTTAGCCAAAAGTTAAATATTTCGAAAGGGATGCAGACCCTGCAGTTTTTCTCATTAGAACAGAGAAAGTGTACTAGCTTATTATAATGAACCAGACCATTCAATTCAGAATCAGTGAGCAAATGACATGGTGAAACAAACAGCTATTTCCTCAGTGCAGCATAAGGTGGAAATCTGATACAAATGATGTTAACATCCCTGCAATTTGTACTGATCACCTAGAGGGGATTGTTTTTTTTAAGTGGTGTTACTATGCTGTTTATTCCTTTTATAGTTACCATATATGTGAAAATAAGGGCAGATGTTTCAAAAACCTACTGCCACTCTAACATTTACCTACTTTTACATTTATCTTTGTTCTCTCTATTTTAGTTTTCCTATCTGAAACACCCCTACCCACTCATTCCCATTCACACTGCTGTCCTAGCCTCAGACAAGCAATTGATTAGAAGGCCTGCATAATCTCTCAAACCCTGCCTGTTTATCTTTTGGAATACTATCCAGTTTTTCATAAAGCAGGATCCAGGAAATTTTATTTTTTTATCATGGTGATATTCCCCACAGATGATTTTACTGCCCTTGCTATGGATATTTTTTGTTGCCACGGATATGTAGATATGTGTTTGTCTTTGGGAATGTCTGTAATTGGTTTGTTTATAAGGAAAGGGTTGGTATTCTTTGGCAAAATAATACCAGCTACAAAATATATACAACCTAAGTGTATGTATTTTTGTTCAATAGCGTTTAATTTTGACTGATACCAGATGCCAACAGAAGAGGACTTTGAAATTGGCCACAATGAGGATCATATTGAGAATTTCCCTGTATAATCCCATAGTGCACGTAGTCTTGTACTCCTTGATAATCTCTGAGACAAGCTAGTAATTTTTTCCAAAAAGGTGGAGAACAACTGGTATACCACCTCTTTGTGACAGATTCTGCATTCATCTGTCAAAAACAATACTTATGGTACTATATTTAACCTCTTTTTTATGGTGTTTAACCACTTAGGGACCAGGCCTCTTTTTCAGATTTGGTGTTTACATGTTTAAAACAGGTTTTTTTGCTATAAAAATACTTAGAACCCCCAAACATTTTATATTGTTTTTTTTCTAACACCCTAGAGAATAAAATGGCGGTCATTGAAATACTTTTTTTCACACCGTATTTGTGCAGCGGTCTTACAAGTGCACTTTTTTTGGAAAAAATTCACTTTTTTGAATAAAAAAATAAGACAACAGTAATATTAGCCCAATTTTCTTTTATATTGTGGAAGATAATGGTACGCTGAGTAAATTGATACCCAACATGTCACACTTCAAAATTCGTGGAATGGCGTCAAACTTTTAGCCTCAAAAATCTCCATAAGCGACATTTAAAAAATTCTACAGGTTGCACTTTTTGCGTTACAGAGGAGGTCTAGGGCTAGAATTATTGCTCTTGCTCTACCGATCACGGCGATACCTCACTCGTTTTCATATGCGGGCGCTACTCACGTATGCACCCGCTTCTGTGCGCAAGCTCGTCGTGTTTTTAAAAAACTTTTTTTTTCTTATTTATTTTAATTGATTTTATTTATTTTTACACTGTTTAAAAAAAAAAAAAAAAGGATCACTTTTATTCCTATTACAAGGAATATAAACATCCCTTGTAATAGAAAAAGCATGACAGGTCCTCTTAAATATGAGATCTGGGGTCAAAAAGTCCTCAGATCTCATATTTGGACTAAAATGCAACAAAAAAAAAGAAAAAATGACATTTAAAAAAAATATACCTTTAAGAGGTATGGGCGGAAGTGACGCTTTGACGTCGCTTCCGCCCTCCTATGGTATAGAGACGAGTGGGGGCCATCTTAGCCTCACTCAAAAATAGGACGTACATCGTCGTGTGCTGGTCGGCAAGTGGTTAAAAACTGTATCATTTGATGCATCCAGAAGATTTCTGGGAGAAGTAATTTAAGTGTTCATGGAAAATAATCTGATGTTAGAATGCCCACGTTGAATTATTGTCTTATATGGTATAAGCCCTTTATAATCCACCATTTAAACTGTTGTGGTTCTATCCTAGGCAGAAACTCTGGGTTCTTGGATAGTAAGACTAAGTGTGTGTGTGTGTGTGTGTGTGTGTGTGTGTGTGTGTGTGTGTGTGTGTGTGTGTGTGTGTGTGTGTGTGTGTGTGTGTGTGTGTGTGTGTGTGTGTGTGTGTGTGTGTGTAGATTTAAAAGTGAATATTTTGAAGGAAATATATCATTATATCATGAATGGAATGAATGTAATAATGGGGATTCAGAAATCACTTGTCTTTGTTTTATTGATAAGCACATCAAAAGGTTCAAGGGATGAGGTATTCTCATTAAGGATTCAATAGTTACCACTTGGGTTGGGTAATAGAGTAGTTGGGCTGTCCTATACTTGTTCAAGGTGCTCAGGACCCCCAATTCACCTAAAGATTTACCAGTGAACCTACTGTACATTCCTTAGAGTCCCAGATATAATGTGAGACTAGTATTTCTTTTTGGGTCTGCCCATCCATGCAAAAACAGGGGTAGAATTGGATTTATAAAAGCAAGTAATTTCAGGAGTAAGCTTGATATCCAAAAATAGAAGGGTTGGTGAGCCAAACAATAGAAATGTGGTCCTTAACCACTTACAGACCGGACCATTGGGCTGGTCAAAGACCAGACCACTTTTTGCGATTCGGCCCTGCATCGTTTTAACTGACGATTGCGCGGTCGTGCGACGTGGCTCCCAAACAAAATTGACGTCCTTTTTTTCCCACAAATAGAGCTTTCTTTTGGTGGTATTTGATCACCCCTGCGGTTTTTATTTTTTGCGCTATAAACAAAAATAGAGCGACAATTTTGAAAAAAACGCATTATTTTTTACTTTTTGTTAAAATAAATATCACCCAAAAATATATAAAAAAAAATTGTTTCCCTCAGTTTAGGCCGATACGTATTCTTCTACATATTTTTGGTAAAAAAAATCGCAATAAGCAAAAGTTATAGCGTTTACAAAATAGGGATAGTTTTATAGCATTTTTATTAATAATTTTTTATTATTATTTTTTTTACTAGTAATGGCGGAGATCAGCGATTTTTATTGTGACTGCGACATTGTGGGGGACCAATCGGACATTTTTGACACATTTTTGGGACCATTGTCATTTATACAGTAATCACTGCTATATAAATGCACTGATTCCTGTGTAAATGACACTGGCAGTGAAGGGGTTAACCAGTGGGTGGCAGTGTAGGGGTTAAGTGTTCCTAGGGGTGTGTTACTAACTGTGGGGGGTTGGGCTTTCATTTAGTGAACACTGATCTCTGCTCCAATCACATGGAGCAGAGATCTGCATCACTAGTTGCTAGGCAGAATGGAGAAATGCTGTTTACACGGCATTTCCTCCATTCAGCCGTCCCATGAGACGATCGCGGGGATGCCCGCGGCGATCGGGTCCGCGGGTCCTGCGACTGGACTCACGGGGTCCCGACCAGCGCGGGAGCGCGCGGGAGTGCGCGGGAGCGCGCCGCCGGCGGCGCGCTCCTGATGGCAGGGCGGCATTAAAGATTGGACGTACCTGTACGCCAATATGCCTGCCCGTGCCATTCTGTCGACGTACATCGTCGTGCGCTGGTCGGGAACCGGTTAAAGTGGACGTAAACTCTCATATATACCCAGTGAAGTGAACAGCATCAGATGATACACCGAGATTAAACAAATGCTTCTATGTAAGTTTTAAATGTATATCTGCTGTATTCAGCATTATATACTATACCGAGCTGTACTGTGAATAGACCAGCTCTCTGCTAATCTATGTATAGCCCCCAACACACAATTCAGGCTGGTTTTATCTCAGTTGATGGAAAACGTGTCAGAAGTTACCATGCTGATAACAGAAGAACAGAGCAGAAGAAAGCCACGGGACTTAGGACTTTGAAGAGAGATAAGAAAACTTTGCAGATATATGTGCCCAGTTAAAATTTCATGAATCAGGTTTACATCCGCTTTAAGATTTTCAATTCAGAGAGATAAAAATGTAAGGCTTTTGACTTGTGTTTTTTTTTTAAGTTTTGAATTTGTGTATTTTTCAAAGTCTCTAAAGGATAAACAGAGTAGAAAGTGTGGTGATGGGGGAGTAGAGGAATACTAACAGGTCATTTATGTAGAAAGTGCACTAATGATGCCCAAAACAAAGGGGGTTAGGACCAATATCTATGGTTCTCACTTTTAATGCTATAACAAATAGGAAGGATGATAAAGGACAGCTTTGTCTTGTGCTCGTGTTGATGTTTTTAAGTTCAGAATTATATTCCTTAACTGTTCACTGTTGGAAAGGTAAAGAGGGAGCACAACCATTTGATAATTAGAAGAAGAGGATGATAACTATTTAGTCAAAATTCCATGTGGTCAATGGGTGAAAAAAGATAATCCCAAAATAGTCTTTAAAACCTTTAGACCCCTTTCACACCAGGGCGTTTTGCAGGCGCTATAGCGTTAGAAATAGCGCCTGCAATCCGCCATAAAAAAGCTGCACCATTGTTTGTAGTGTGAAAGCCCGAGGGCTTTCACACTACAGTGGTGCGCTGGCAGGACGTCAGGGAAAAGTCCAGCTTCTTTGGAGCAGTGAAGGAGCGTTGTGTTTACTGCTCCTCCACCGCTGCTCCCCATTGAAATCAATGGGGCATCGCTGTAATACCGCCGGCAAAACACCGCTATTGCGGCATATTTCCCGCGGTTTTAACCCTTTCTTGGCCGCTAGCGGGGCACTTTTACCCCCACTAGCGGCCGATAAAGGGTTAAAAATGCCCTGCAAATCCGATGCTAAAATTAGCGGCGTTTTATCGCCCACGCTATGGGCAGTGTGGTGTGAAAGGGGTCTTAGGAGGTCTAGGAAAAGCAGCTTTTCCTTCCCTTTACCCTCAACCATCACAGCCCAATCTTAATACAGAAATAAAGTCTATTACTATTGTTCCAAAAACCTGTTCAGTCCATTAGTGAATATTTTGTACCACTTAGTGACCATCCTATAGCAGTTTTACTATATATATGTGGGTGTGATTCCAAAAATGTGCCTGCAGGGGGTGCATGCTCACTGCTGGGGAGCCATTTCTTCTGTGAAAATTCACAGCAGAAGCTGCTCTGCAGATGTCTGGCACTCAATGTTCTCTGTCAACCACCGATCACAAACGATAAAGAAGAGGGATCTGCCTATGTAAACAAGGCAGATGCCGGTTCTAGAATCCACGTCTTACCCTAGTAAAAGCAACACACATAGTAAACACTGGGTAGGCACACATTTAAACCTGTGATCACTCTAGAAGTTTAAGCCCTTCCCAGCCAGTGTCATAAGTTCAGTGACAGTGCACATTTTTAGCACTGATACCTGCATTAGTGTCACTGGCTCCTGTCAAAAGTGTCAAAGTGTCAAAAGTGTCAGTTAGTGTCTGATTGTCTGCTGCAATATTGCAGTCCCACTTTACTGTAAGTCACTAATCACCGCCAGTACTAGTATAAAAAAAAGAAATAAATAAAAAATACATAAGTATTTCTCATAGTTTGTAGACACTATAACCTTCACGTAAACCAATCAGTATACGCTTATTGGTAATTTTTTTACCAAAAACATGTGACAGGATACATATTTGCTTAAATGTATTAAGAAATTTGATTTTTACTTTTTTTATTGCATGTTTTATAACAGAAAGTAAAAAAATATTGTTTCTTTTTTTTATTGTTGTTTTTTGTTTATAGCACAAAAATATAGTTTCCCTATGTGTCTGTGAAAAGGATGGGGTTAGGAGATCTACAAAAAAGTTAGGAGGGGGCAGTGTATAGGTCAAAGCTTTTTTTAGATTTTGTGGTAAGGCATATTTTGAGTTCCAGTCTGACTGAATTTATTTAAATTTAGGTGCCTGGACAAAGCTAAATCTTTTCATTTGATAATTGCTTTCATGTGTTTTTTGAGGTGTTGCTGTTTGTATACTGTAAGTAATACTACATATTCCCATAGATCACATCACAGAACAGGTAGTGCAACGTTTTGGAGTCACACAGGACACCTCATCACATGCCTGACTAAAGGGGTCCTGCGTGACTCTGAAATGTTGCACTACCTGTTCTGTGATGTGATTATGCTTAAACAAAAAATTGTTTGGATGCTACGTGATGATGATCCATGGTGTTCTGGCAAATAACCTCTTTGCTGTTTGTATAAGAGCTACCTTTATCATGGCTTTAACGGTAGAGCAGTTAACAATAGGGGAGGTCTCATATGGGATGTTTAGTATGGCCATGACCACTAAAGAGCCGTCCAACCATGATACCTCTATGATTTTAGCCATTGAAAAAAGGAATGTAGGAATAGGATGTGAGTATGTGGTCAGTTTTCAAGTAGATGGAATAGACAACGATGTATTAGGTTTCATTGTAGTTGATCTAAACATGTTGTGTGGTAAAAAAAAAAAAGATTGCTTGCCACCCAGACAGCTTCAAGGTGTGGACACACAAGTGGGCAGATTGGAAAACATGAGGCAAGAACTGACTGAGGAGGAGCAAAAAATAGATAGATTAGAGAGAAGAGGTGTATTTAATAGTAAAGCTTGTAGAGAGTTAACATCAGAACTTGAAGCAATAGTCATGTGTTGATGACAAATGTCCCAAATTGCAGGCAGCCATGTTCCACAACATATAGGTACTCGATTTAAGCCTGTCCATATTGCTAAGCAAGGGGGCAGTGTCAAATGAGAGCACAAGACAATGCTTATCATCATCATTAAGGGTCAGAATAATACCTGCCTTTGTTGCTCGGATGGTATGTAAGGTATAATGGCTTAGTAGAGTGCATTCAGTGTTAAAGTAAAATGCAGATGTACAAAGCATAAATGCATTAAAAGCAGATCCATCATATTATGTAAAGAGAGACGTGTCCCCATCAGCCTCAGAAGGATGGTATTTGGAAATATTTATCCAACAGGCACATGTTGGGTGCCAAATATACAACAATGGCTGTCACTATCAGGAAGGTGGTGAAAAAAGACACGTGTTGCTGTGGGTGTATTGCATCTGGGTGGAGTGGAAGGTCCTATTTAGATGAGTCTGAGTCTTTTCAATAGTTCCTCTCCCTCTTAGAATGTGGAAAAAAATGTGTTTTGTTATGCAGGCTAAACACCAAGTGAAAATGGAAAAGCCATCAGCATTTTATTCTATTTTTACTCAGTTAAAGTTAATGTTTTCAATGCTCTCTTTTTTTTGTTCATTGGAAGGAATGATATCTGCAAAAGTACCTTCATCGTGGCCTCTATGGATTTGTAATAGATTCTGGGAGACCATGTACCCTATATGAAATTGTAAAGTCAGGATATATTCTCCAGATCAGCCATTCTCAACCAGGGTTTTATGGAACCCTAGGGTTCCTCCAGAGGTTGCAAGGAGTTGCTGAGTAACCTTTCTTTTGATGGTGTCTACATAATTCCAAAGACAATGCCACTTGCCAAAGCCAAATGCATGAACCCAATGATCTCTGAAGAAGGCATCCCGTTTGATTGTACAGGGGATGGGGTGAGCAAACCTATGCAAACCTATGCAGTAAGGGTCCTTTATCGCATCCTCCATGTGTGAGGCTTGTCTAGGCAGCTGTAGTTGTGGCATCAAGTCTGAGATCATCATATTGCAACATGCAGCAACTGAAGGTGGGAGCTGATTATTTTGCTGATTTTGTTTGTTCTCTGCCATATAACAGTGGCAGAGTGTTGTGGGAAATAGAGTGGTGGGATACCAGAGCTATATGGTACTCTGATTGACTGAGATCAGCTATAAAGTGACAAGTGTTGTGCAGAGCTGTGGCTTCATCCATGCCTCATGCTCAGAATTGAGCATTAGCCCTTCATGCGCTGTATATTTTAATTATTGATTTATCTTCTCTTTTTCTCTTTTTCTGTATGGCTCTCTTCCTCGCATATGCACTCTCTTTTTTCCTAATCCTGTCTATCCAACTATCCATGAACTGTTTGCATGTTTTGTCTTCTGATCCTTATATTTAAGTAGTTAACTTCAAAATTACTTCTTGGCGGTTTTCCCTGCACCACTGTGTCATAGAATATGTTCACTTATGTTTCCTCAAATGAATTGTTAAAGCCAATTTTCTGCTTGTTTCATCTATGGCTGAAACACTCTGTTGGTGGTATCTGACAGACTTGTGCCATGTGGTAAAGGGAGGATGTTAATTTCCCTACATTAAATCACTTATTCCCAAGAAAATGTGTCCATTTTGCCTGTCAAGATAAGGGCTGGGAAGAAAGGCTCATTTATCTGCAAATACTCGTACATACTAGACATCAGCAGGATTCTGCATTATTGTTTTGTTTTAAGTCTGAAATGTGCATAATAAGGAACAACAGAAAAAAAAACATAATTTATGAAGTAAGGATATACAGTAACTCTGACAAACTGACTAAATTATTTGATAAATCAGATAACAATGTTCAATCTGCAATGGGTGCACAGTTCTTATTTGTTCACTGAATCATACATTTTAGGGTGTTTTTGTATAAACTCATTTCAGTTCATTTAAAAGCGTGTTTATACACAAGAATACAATAAGCTGATTATGTGGTAAAAGTAAATACGTTTGAGCTGCCCATGGATGACCGGATATTATTTTGTTGTTTTGATTGCAATAGCACTTGGGCAGGATAAGTAATAACACCTGACAAAAAGTAGTTTATAGACTTATTATTCAAAGTGATTTATCAACATGTTAAAAATATCTACAATTAATTTAGGTTTGTTTCCCTTTCTCATAGATTGTGTGTGTATCAGACATGACTGGTTGAGAGAACAACTGTTGTGGGTTTGGTAGTTTACAGTGGATAAATAGATCTCTCAATGCTTTCTATTATTGATGAGAAATCTGACCATCTATGGAAAGCCTAAAGCAAATATTACGATAATCAATAAATATAGGGGCATCTAGTTGAACAATATTTAAAAGCTACTGTATATAGACAGAATAAAGAATTCAACTGTGTAATGACAAGAAATGCATGTGCAGTCCCCACTGCAGTCAGTTTAATGAACTTTATTTTGCAAGGTGGAATTGATACCAAGCCAGATGGCTTATACCTTGATGCAATTTAATTGAAGGGTCAGAACATTTCATCTCCTTAGCAGTGTGACCCTGGTGGGGTATCAATGCTACCTTTTTTGGTAAATGTGGCAGACTGCTATACTTGTATTGCCTTTGGAGAAGAAGAGAACTAGATACGTCCTTGCTAGCTACAAGGCTACTCCCCCCCCCCCCCTCTGATGTAGGGATCCAAAATCTTTTGGATGGCTATAGCACAGTATGGTTTTGTTACAACAGAAGATATTTACGAGTCTCATCCCACCACATATCCCCAAAAAAAGAGGATTATTCCTTATTTCAGTATACAGGCATACCCCGTACACAATGGGGTTTATTTACTAAAGCTGGGAAGTGCAAAATCAGGCTCACTTCTGCATATAAGCTTTCGTAATAAACCCTGGAAACTCATTAGTTTCTATGCATATGTGAGCCTGATTTTGCACTTTCCAGCTCTAGTAAATAAACCCCATTGTGTACTTAAAATTGGGGTATGCCTGTAGTTGATGGAGTCATGTTTATAATTGTTTTTGCCCTCTCCTGCTAGATGTATACCCAAAACTGCTGGTATATTGTGCAAGTATAGCCTAATTTTGCAGTTATTTGTTATAAACTGTATAAAACCATTTTAGGCTATTTGGTCATCATCAGTGTAGTGTACCAAAGCCATGGCCTATATGGAGTAAGGCTTGGGACCTATTGAAATAGTATAACCATAGGAATACATGAAATGAGGGATCATCTTCTGATTTTTGGGATTTGTGATGGAATGAAACTAGTGAATACCTTCTGCTTTAATAAGGCCTTACTTTGCTTGAATCCCTTCTCACAGCACAACATTAAAATCATTTCTGCATATTAGGCAAGTATAAAGTTTGCACTTGACTATGGAGACCTTACATTTTGGAGTACAGATTTTTCCATATAGGTAGGAGTAAGCATGTAGCAGCAGGGATAAAGATCAGTGTTGCTCATCAACAGGCAATCAAACATTAATTTAAAATATACATAAAATCAAATACTGGAAATGTTGTAATGGAAGCGTACAAAGTACCAGCACCATTTACTGTTGAACTTGTGGAATTAATACAGGCGCTAATTCAGGAATAAATGTGTGTGTGTAAACAGGCATTAGTTAACGTAATGCTTTCATTTAGGATAATTTTACAGCTGCTTCCTCATTTTTATTCATTTTAAAAATATTAGAATGTGTTTGCAAGATCAGAAATGATGTAAAGAAAGTAACCCCCCAGTAAAAGTACCACGGGTCTTTAAGGGCAACTGATCAGTAACAAAATATGAAAAAATAGAAGTTTATTTATTAATATAAAAGATGTGGTGCATACATCACCATAAATCAAATACATAAAAACAAAGATCAGAATCGAATCATGTAAATACAGTTCCTTCAGTATTGGGACTGATGTGTTTCAGGACTTATATAGCGTCCTTTCTTCAGGAGCATTCCATATGAAGTTTTTCTGCTATACAACAATGAAACACAGTTACAAATCAAAATCAGCATCAGACACAAAGAAATTATACAGGAGCATCTTTGAAGGAAAGTCTGGAAAAATATACCTATCCAAAGTGGGGTCTGCACTATGAGTACTACCTGATAGGGATCCACAAGTAGTGAAGGGCTCAAATGTTATATGGAGAGCTTGAGGGGCATGAGACCTGGAAAAGTCATCATCTCAGTTGGAATGCTTACAGACATCAGGTGAGTATGAATAAGTGAAAAGCCATTTATCCAAATCACAGACTTGAGTGGTACTGCTGATTTTTACTAGTAGTATTGTCAGATGCCACAAAGAGTGCAAAAATAACAGATTTATTTATAAGAGTATGATTTTATATATGGTTATGGGGTGATAGGTTAAGTAATATGTTTAACGATAATATTCTCATTAGAACAAAATGTATTGAGCTGGTTTTAATGGATTTGTGCTCATAGCCATCCAGATGAACGGCTATGAGCACAAAGCCATTAAAACCAGCGTTAATTCCTTTCTTACTTAAGTGTTATACCACCAACTGTGATATGACATATAAGAAATTGAATGCATATTTTTCTAATAAGAATATTATATTTAAACTTATTACTCAACCTGTCACCCAAAAACCATATACTAAATGATGTTCTTATAAATAAATATGTTCTTTTTTACAGAAGCACTCTTTGCGACATCTGACAATACTACTAGTAAAAATCAGCAGTACCACTCAAGTCTGGGATTTGGATAAATAGCCTTTCACTTATTCATACTCACCTGATGTTTGCAAACAACTGAGATGATGACTGTTCCAGGTCTCAAGTCCCTCAAGCTCTCCCTGTAACATTTGAGCCCTTAACTATTTGTGGCTCCCTATCAGGTGGTACTCATAGTGCAGACCCCACTTTGGATCGGTATTTTTTCCAGACTTTGCTTCAACGATGCTCCTGTATAATTTCTTTATCCTTGATGCTGATTTTGATTTGTAACTGTGTTTCATTGTAGAATGTTGTATAGCAGTAATACTTCATTTGGAATGCCCCTGAAGAAAGTACTCTATATCGGCCCTGAAACGTGTTGGACCAATATTGAATGAACAGTATTTACATGATTCAATCATGCTCTTTGCTTTTATGTATTTGATTTATGGTGATGTATGCACCACATCTTTTATATTAATAAATACACTTCTATTTTTTCATATATTGTTACTGATCAGTTGCCCTTAAAGTCCCATAGTACTTTTACTGGGGGGTTACTTTCTTTACATTATTTCTAATATCAAGATGTTGGCAACCTTTGGGTCTACTTGGGTGGTTTCTACTATATTTGCAAGATCAGTGCACACATAAAAAAAAAAAAAAAACAACCATTTAGTATTCTCATAAGCAAAAAGTAATTGTAAGCTGTAGAGCTCATGCTAATGTACATGTTATTTCTATAGTGCAACAAAAGAAGGCATCCTATTTTCAAAATATAAGTTATTTGAGCTTAATGAGAAATTTTCACCTTGTCAATGCAGAGCAAAGTGACAGAGGGATAATGACTTTGTAAAAATCCCCAACCCCTCATGCTTACCTTGCCAGTGCTCCCCTGCTGCCCCTTCTTCCTTTGCAGCCAGGTACAATACCCATCATATCAGGTGCGTAGAAATATGTGGCCTCTCCCCATGACAGTGCTTACCTGTAGCAATCAAGTCACTGTAGGAAGCTTTAATGAGAATCAATACTCTGTTCCTGGTCATCCAGTCAGCTAAATATCAACACCAAACAGGCAGAAAATAATGGCATGGGTTAATATTTTTGCCTAGTGGGAAAGAGTTGTTGGCATTGTGTAGAAAAATTGTTAAAGTGTCTCTCCTATTACAAAATTCCATAGTTCCGTGATGTTTCATGATTCATTTGTGGGTGTATTTATCGGTGTATAACACGCACCCCAAGTTTAGGAGGGAATTTTAAGGAAAAAACTTTTAGGAGGGAAGTTTAAGGAAAAAAACTTGCATTTAAATGCCCATCAATGCAGCCTTGTCAGTGTCATTTGCAGCCTTGCATTGCAGCCTTGTCAGTCAATTGCAGCCTTGCATTGCAGCCTTGTCAGTCATTTGCAGCCTTGTCAGTGTTGTTGCAGGCTTTCTGTTTAAAAATGTCTCCCCGAGATACAAAGTGGATGTCTTGTGTATCTCGACGGCGCTCGGTAGCTCTCGGTGGTTTTCGGCTATTTTCGGCAGCCTTTGGCCACACTTGCCCATTCTCGACACTTTCGGCGCACTCGGCCATGTTGAAAGCCGCTGAGAATGCCCGAAAGTGCCCTGAAAGATGGCAAAAATAGCCAAAAGCCGCCCAGAGCTGCCAAAAAGCTCACAATCGGTGGAGGATCAGCGTATAACACACACCCACAATTTTCCCCTGATTTAAGGGGAAAAAGTTTGTGTTATATGCCGATAAATACGGTTTTTAATTGCTTTTGTACCTACATGTTCTACTTCAGCTTTCCAAAAAAAAAATTCCAGCTTTTTTTGTTACTTTTGTCGTTTCTTTCTGTTACAGCTATTGTCTACAGAATCATCAATTCATATTTAACCTATACATCCTTTAAACTGAATATTGTTATCAGTATTATTAGTAATAATAAAAATAACAATAATGATTTGAAACTGGAAAAGAGGTAAACAAAGTGTTTTGAACAGATGCGTCAATAACAGTGAAACACTTTTAAAAATGTAATGAAGAACATGGAATTAAGTTAATTTACTTTCAGGAACATATGGGATTATGCCAAATCCTCCTTACAATGTATAATGCTTTTCAGTTTCCTACCAGATAACTGGATTGAGTGACAGTTGGCTCTTGCTACCAGATCCTTTAACTTAATATCTTTGTTTGTTTCCCAATGTGTTGCAGCCACCAGCACAGCCCTGCTCCTGTTGTTTCCAAGCTGTCTCCTGCTTAACTCAGCACTTCTTCTATCAGCTACTGTATTACAAACAAGGCTGTGCCAGATTCACAAGCCTCCCATCTCTCTGTATCCCTGACAATCATCAATGTCAATAACCACAAGACACACTTTTATTTTTAAATAAGTTGATGTGATGCAGGAAGCATAACATTTAAACCAAACACTAAAAACAGACAAAAATATACTGTATAGTTAGGCCAGTCAATGATTGAGAAAAAAAATATTATTTCTTTCAGAATTAACAGCTAAGCAGTTGGTTATTTTGACAAAAAATGTAAACCATTATTTACTAGCTAACACTTTTACATTTTGCACATGCTTAGCCATTGTTGTCAACTTTGAAGACAGACTAATTAAGAAACCCACACTTTTCTTAATTGCTACCTTTATGTTACAAATTCATGTAAAATGTGAAATTATTAGCTTAAAGAGGAGTTCCACCCAATTAAAGGTCAGCAGCTACAAAAAGTGTAGCTGCTGACTTTTAATAATCAGACACTCACCTTTCGATGGTTCAGCGATATGGGTGCACAAAGCCTCTCTCCTCTCCCCAGTGCTTCACAGCCAGGTGCTCACTGCACATGTGCGAGCTGTGCTGTGAATGGTCGGGCAATCTTCTGGGACCTATGACGTGTCCCAGAAGATTGCCGGGAGGGAGGGGGGAGAGGTGATCTTCCTTCCTGTGCATACTGCATACATTTATATTTATCAACATTAACCCTGCTTTGTCATACTGATAACTATTCAGATCAACTTACAAGTTAAAGACATTATGCAAAGATTTTAGTACGCTTGATAACTTGCGTAATTTCCAAACAAGGAAATTAGCTGCTTACCAATTAATATACGATGTGTAAAAAAAGTCTCAGAATATGTAGGAATTATATTAATTTCTCTATGAATGGCTTATGACACAAATTCTTCCTATACATAAACCTGGAACAGAGGTAGAGAAGTATATGAAAACTTTAAACAGTTTATTACAATTTAGAACAGATTAGCATATGTAAAATAAATGCTGGGTACTGAGGGTTTAGGCCCATTTTCCAACATTTTATGTTGTTTGCAAGTTTCTGCAAGTTAAAGCTTTATTATTATGACTTGAATATCAAATCACCTATTAAGCCCCTTGCACACAGGGAAGTCCAGATGCAGCGTGTCCCTCCCAGAATTTCAGTGCAACCGGAGGAACAGCCCTGCTGCAGGCAGTCTGTCAAATTAGACCTTCATCCCTAAACACACAGGGCCCTAAGCACTGGTACCACTCGGTACAGAATTCAGTCCTGTTCAGCTGCAACTTGCAATAGATTTTTACACTCTGCCTGCAGCTGGGATACTGCATGTAGCTCCTGTCCCTTCTAGATACATTAAAATGGCATGAGGGACACACTGCAGCTTAATGGCCCCATGTGCAAGAGGTATTTGAGAATTCTTTTTGCACCCGTGTGCTTGTGCATATATATTTTGTTTAGTCATGAGGCATGATTTGGAATTTTCAAAATTCTAGCATTCACTTTGGCAATGTATTGCATCAAACCTGCAAATGGCATTAATGATTTCACTTCAGGAATTGTGACTGTTTTAGCTCTTCCTTTTGATAAATATGACATGTCAGTAGCAGGCACATATTTTTGACATGTCTCATAAATAATTAAAGAGCCAAAGACAGTTGAAGGAGCATATGAGAGCTTACTAAATCTGAATCAGTTTCCAGCAGTGCATTTTGAAATCCCTTCCAAGTTAGAGAATACAGAGCACAGTTACTTTAAAATATGGGATATAGCACATTGGCAACTATTGCCTACATTTAATTTCATTCACCTCATTTAAATGTAACATTTTATAGAAATCTGCAGACTGCAATAGGCAAAAGTGCTTACACAGTACAGAATTTATTACAAAAAGGAACTATAGACTTGTTTTGAGCCTTGGTGAGTAAACAAAAGCTAATCAAACTTAACAAACAACACAAAAAAAAAAAATGGAAGTAAAATAAAAAAATAAAAAGGAGTAAAATATGCAATTTTCGTGTATTTACTGTTTTTTTTTATTTTTTTTAATCTGCAGTAGTACAAAATGTAAAAAAATTTGGAGCACACAGTTTGTGTTATTGTAAGATTTAGGTGCTGCAATTCAGTATGTAACAAAGAAAAAAAAATCTAAGGATTTTGATTTACAAATATACTAATGTTAATATTAGAGGGGGACTGTAAACAAAATACTCAATTGAAATATGTACATACTATTACGTAGTTACTTATTTGCACGCTTACTATTTTTCCATAGAAATACATTTATGTTTCCTGCTTTATCTGTCAAAGGATTTGTCATTTTGTTCAGCAACTTGTGTCATTTACATTCATTATCTGTTCTGCATTTCCCAACTGTGCAGTTCGTACTAATACTTTCTGTTTTATTATTTCAGCTGTAGAATAAGCTTTTTGACTAGAGTTGAGCTTTAAAGTAGCACTTTTCTTTCTGTAATGTAGCCAAAATGCAACAGAAGTGCCAACAGACCATGAATTAACTTTTGAAGAAAAAATAGGGCTGACTCAACTTTTTCTACCTCCCACAATATATTGTTGCCTCATAAAAGTATTAAAGTAGCCTCGGTCTCCACTAGCAAGTTGTGGGAGGTTAAAGAAGGTGACCTTGCCCATTACCTCCTGCAGGTAAAGTCAACATTTACATCTTAGATTGTCTTGGATTTTAAGGTTCCTGGAGTCTTGAAAATGCAACCAGGGGCCTGAAGGTGTGATACTCAAGGTACCTCTAATTCGGTATTTTATGGAGCAAAGAGTTGAAAAAGCAAACCTGTATTCAGCAACTTCTGACCTTTCCCTCTGCATCTCATTGTCCATAGCATTGTGTTATAAACCAAATAAAGAATGAAGGCACAATAAAAGCCTCGCATTTTCAATAATAACTAGATTTGAAAAGACCAGATTAATTGATGACATTAAAGAGTTTACCATAGGCAAATAGGCTGTTTATTTTGCAAATGAAGTTGTAGTTTGCAAAGAAATTTGCCACAGAGCTTTGTAAAATTGGTTAAATTCTCCTTTGCAAAGAATACTTAAAGTGGGAGTGCACCTAAAAAAAATAATAATAAAAGCCAGCAGCTACAAATACTGCAGTTGCTGACTTTTAATATATGGACATTTACCTTTCCTGGAGTCCAGCATTGTCGGCAGCCGAAATGGGGTTGGCCTCCATGGGTACCTACCTTTAGCATGTCTTATCTTAAAACTAGCCCATATATATTATTTTATTAGGAACACAAACTTGGCAAGCTAGTTAGATCTATTTTGTATTACATAATACCATGTACTAAATGTTTTGTGCCATGCTTTGAAAGTACTTGCTTATACACCTTCAAAGCAGATATGCTCTACAATATATGGAAAAAAGTAAAAACATTATCACAGTAATGTATACAGAGCCAATTAAAAAAATAGCACTCATACAACTGTTTTTAATGAAAGTATCAGGGTCCGTATCTGAACCCATGACCTCTGTGGTGTCTGGCTGTAGCTCCTCTCACTTGGTCACCTGAGATGCTGGACATTTCCCTGTCAAATCTCTTAGGACAATCTTGCCTTGTCTCTTGTTTCTGCTGAGCCTTGATACTCTTTGCTCCCCCTATTAACTTCCTGATGTAAGCCATACTTCTGCCCTTTTGCTGTGAACTCTTTAATTTCACATTACATACACTAAGCCGTGTACTCTTTGGTCAAATCCGTTTATTCTAGCACCAGAATCCTTATATAGCATGCTTTTTTGTGTGATCCATATTCCCCAGACAGAAGCTTCCAATGGGTTTGTAGCAGAATAGGGAATAATAAGCATTGGGGCATAAAGCTATTGGTTGGGTTGAGCTTAAGTTTACAGTTTTAGGTGTTTAGAGGTTCAGACTAAAGTTTAATGTCTGTAATCTGTGTCCACTCCATTTGTCACTGACAGAAAATGATGGGAAATCCAAAGTTAAGTAAGGAGTGTGAGAAAATTCTCCAGTTGGGACACCTGTTTCTATGACAACTCAATGATATTAAAGTTGTATTCACTTTAAACATATTTCCTCTTATTTTCTGTTGCATCCCTAGGACAAGATGTGAAGGGCAATCTTATTAGTTGGGTTCAGGCAGCAAAAACAAACCTGATAAGGGTCTTCCTCTCTACTCAGTATGAACAAAATGGTTTTACATACATTTAAGGGGTTTTTGTGTAAAGAAGTAAAAAAATTTACAAAATGTCTCAACAAAAGTTACAAATTATACCCATAATGTTTGTAATATGTTTGTAATATGTTGCTATGTGTTGCCATTTGTCAGACAAAACTAACAATCCCCAACATTCACTCCTGGGAGAAAATAACATTAGAAGCATTCAACCAATAGAGGAAATAACCTAACATTATAGGCTAAGGAGCTTCAACCAGAAAAGCATATAATATAAGAGAGACCTCTGCACTGTGTAGAAATTATATGAAGATTCCTATGTAAACAGCTGAAAGAAATAATATTAATCCAAGCAAAACTCTAGCTGCAGCAGAAGTGAACTATTTAGTGGTATTACTACTAGCCACAATTCTTCATTTAAATGTACCTGTTAGCCAGATTCCCTGGCTGACAGCTGAATGTGCCAGACAGGGATGAGTCACTGGTTGTTAGGACACCAACATGTGCTGGCTCCCTAACAACCAGGAGCCCTGGTCAAAAAGCAGTGGTCGTAATACTGTTGTTAAATGTTTCACTTTCTTATGCAACTGAAGGTTTGCTTAGCTGAACACCTATTCATTTGGTTGTTTGCACAGGAATCCCCATACTCATTGTTTAAAATTCAGAGGTATACATCATGTTATTTCCTCTTCTGGTTGAATGTTCATAGACTACAGTTCTCTATTGAAAAATGTTCTTTAACCTTTCTGATTGAATCTTCTTAAGGCTATATTCTCTTAGGACCAAATATTAGAAAATGTTATATTCATCCAGCAAAAGGCAACACATAGAAACTGACATTACCCAGATATTCCAAACATTATTGGTATTACTTGTAACTTTTGTGCAAATTATGATACATTCACAAAGTGTAAGGGATACACTTTAGAGGTTAACCAATATATACTAAAATGTTTCTATTGTGAAGTTGGTTATCAACTAGATTTAAAAATGCAATAAATGCCATGTTATTTATTAATTACTGCTTTTAACATAAAATCAAAATACGATTTCTTAAGAGGACATGAAGCTATAGAAATGTGTAGCTCACCCTGTGACTGAGAACTTTTGTTTCAAGAAAAGTGTAATTTAAAAGAGCACATTTTTTTCCCATTCAATTCCACTGTCATCTCTACTTCAAACGCACTTCCTAACATAGTGTGCAGTGCCTTCAGGTTCCATGTTAAGCAGGTAGAGAGAATAGAGAATGCACAAGTCAAGGTGATCATTTGATGTCTCATTCTTCAGTATTTAGATTAGACTTACTAGCTTGATACTCGTTTAAAAAGGAAATCTGACAATATGAAATTATCTTTGTTTTTTCAATAAATAATAAAAAAATAGTAAAAATGTGGTATTATAATAAATTTATTCTAGGAGTAACTTTATTATAATATGAAAACATATATAAACTTTATTTGCTGATAGTATGCAATAGGCATTCGGTAACTACTGTATATCTCATATTTGCAAAAGATCATTTTTATGGAGGAGATTGATACTGTCTTGGAACCCAGTTTTGTTATCATTCATAAGATTTAAAACACACTAAGATATGCTATCTTACTGATTTTGAAAGGTTTCCAATGTGGAATTGTTATCTTCCAAGAAGAAATATACAAATAAAATAATTTTCCAACACTTTAAGGTGTCTACAAGTCCTTAAATAAAAATACTTGCAGTCAGAACATTTTGTTCCAGTTGTAATAACTGTATGGATTTCCACATTGTATTCAAGTTTTACATTAAGGACAAAATGTCAATCTTGGTGCTGCTAATGATAGGTATAAAGGCCCATACACATGATCAGATTTTTGCCAACAAACATGCAAATTAGCTAACAATAGGAGGGAAAAGTTGGGACTTTTAACGGTGCTTACATAAAATCAGTAACAAATATGTAAAAATAGATTTTTTTTAATTTATTAGAAAATACAATATAAAACAAACACAATAAAATTGTGAGGTAATTTACAAAACAATTTTATAACGATGGGGTCCTGGAAGTCAATAGTGGAGACATTCATTGCACATTATCCCGACATGTTTCGCCAATAGCTTCCTCAGGGGATGTGCAAGCTATTACAAAATACAGAAGAAAATCGTGCATTAAGTATCCAGCTCCGATATCAAATGCTTACTGCCGATCAGACCTCAAAGTGTATGCTCGTTGCAAAGGTCATAGAGAGAGGTAAAAGAAAGGCTGAAAAAGAGAGGCAAAGAGATGGAAATGACATCCCTTTCTTCTTACATAGGTAAGTCGCCATTCTGTGTCTCTACCTGATGATCGGTTGGTGCTGGTGGACATCAAGTCCACGGTACCCACTGATTGGTTCCTGCTGTGTGTAAACAGTCCCCTGCCCTGAAGAGTCGGATATATATATATATATATATATATATATATATATATATATATGTGATCCTACACAGAGGTACCTCCCTGTAGCAGTAAAACTGCTATAGGGCAGATCTTAAGTGGTTAAACTATGAGGCAATCCCATTGCAAAGTGTAAATTTACTTACAAAGTGAACAGCCTATATGCTTTTCACAGAATAACAATAATAATGTAGCTCATGAATCATGAATCTATGTGATGAATAACTAAAGGCAAATAGGCTTTTCCATTTGCAAGAGATGTTTCCCTTAGCTTAGAGAATGAGATGAAGCTATAATGAATTCTATCCAGGGCAAGACTTAAGGTGGTGGGGGTCCCTGGGCTTGAGTCACTTTAGGGCCCTACCTTCTATAGATTACTTTAAATAGAACAAAATGATACACAAGCTATGTATTAGAGCTACACAATTCAGGATATACTTAGAATAAAAATAGAGATCACGATTCTGAGCAAACAACTAAACAAAATTTCATAATTTATGTTAATTGCTAAAGTCTATTAAAAATGTTTAATTAATCTGAATGATAAAAAAATGGGTTTGAATGAATGATTCAATATAGTCCTTAAATAGTCCCAAATATTATGTATAAGAATAGTCATTAGGATTGCTCTGATGGCTGCAACCTGGAGAGCAAAGCACAGCTCTATAAAACATCAATAGAAAAGAGCAAGGTGCGCCAGACTCAGTGCAGTATTAAAGAACTTCTGTTTAATTGGACAAGACAAAACAGCCAGATGGCTACTCACAAAAGTAGATAATACATAAGCGTATAAGTGGGGGATACTGTACTGGCATTCATCCTGGGTCCACGATGTAAGCAATCGTTCTCAGAGGCACCACAGAAGGATGATGAGAAGTGGTGGTGGTGGACTCTTCTCTGTGCTCTTTATGTCTCCAGTGACATCGTGGCCAATGAGAGCATCCGATGTTTCATCCAATCTAGCTGACCATTCACAAGGTCAGATATATATACACACATGCTTAAGGGAAGTGGCCGGATGTGCATAAACAACCATATACACAGTAAACAATGTAATCATTAAAAACAAACCAGGAGATTAATAAAAGCAATAAAAATGGATAAAACGATAAAATTGTAACAAATATGAAGATATTTAAAATGTAAAGGGTGGGGCCCATGGACTTGAGCCCAGTAAAGCCCAATGGTAAGTCAGACACTGCTTCCATCATCCAAATAACCATTTAGGGTTATTTGCAAAGAAATTCATAAAAAAAATAATAATTCTATCACTATAAATGTTAGAGTAGAATTGTTTTTAATTTAGTAAATGTGTCTGATTTTATTTTTATTTTTTCTGACTAAGGAAGATTAATTGATTCATAACAAAGCACCGAACTGACTTTGGTTTGCTTGTCCTCCTTACATAGCCAATGCCCTACAAATAAAACTGTTTACTTAAATTATCTAGACAATTTAACTAAATAAATGCAGGGAAATTGTTCTTTCTCTTTTTCTTGAGTGTTACTAGCAGCAAGTCAGCAACAAAAAAAAAAAACTTTTTTGTTGCAAAGAAAAAAAAATTCATCATATAAAAACAGAAATATTTTTCTTTTTGGATTTAATATTATCCAATCTGATTAATCTAGGTCATGCTGTCAGGAAATATTCATACAAACATACACAAAAAATCATGAGCACTGGGTGTGTATGAGTAATGCCATGAACCTATACCATGAATACCTATACCGGACTGTCTCTGCCTTTGACAAATGCTGACCAATAACTGTGCCACAAGATATGAATTATTAATGAAGAAGTAGACCAAGCAAAGTAAACTAAATTAAAATAAGACATTCATATTGTTTAATCAACCATTTAAAATACTCAGATCAAGGGAATGAAAAAAAAAATACACATATTGACTTTCAATAATATTTTAAAATAACAATATATCTCTTTTGGTCTGCCTTTATATGCATGTATACATCTATAGCTGTTATATGTGCTAATTATTTAATCTGAACTGCTGAAATGGAGAAAACTAATATTAAAAGGCATTTAAAAGGGAAAAATCTCAGGTACACACACATATGGAAACATATTCAATCATATTAAAAAAAGATATACTTACCTTATTCAAAAAATCATATTTATTAAAAATAAAAAAAAAACACACATTAGACTAAATGACAACTTCAGAAGAATTTACCCCCTTAATGGTCAGGCCATTTTTTTGCGATATGGCACTGAGTTTGTTTGACTGACTGGACATGTGACGTTGTACCCAAATAAAATTGATGTATTTTTTCCCATAAACAGAGCTTTGGTGGTATTTAATATCCTCTGCGATTTTTATTTTTTGCGCTATAGACAATATTTAGTTAATTTTTTGCTATATACATATTCAATAAAAAAAATGTAAAAAAAAAATCACCAATTTAGGCCAATATGTATTCTTCTACATATTTTTGGTTTGGTAAAAATTGCAATAAGCGTATATTGAATGGTTTGCATGAAAGTTCTAGTGTCTACAAAATAGGGAATAGATCCATGGCATTTTTATCATAATTTTTTCTACTAGTAATGATGGTGATCAGTGATTTTTAGCAGGACTGTGACATTTTGGTGGACAGATCGGACACTATTGACACTTTTTTTTGACCAATGACATTATTACAGTGATCAGAGCTAAAAATATGCGCTGATGACTGTATAAATGACACTGTCAGGGAAGGGGTTAACACCGGGGGTGATCAAGTAAATGTAAATGTGTCATAAGGAGGTGTTTATACATGTGGGGGGGGGAGTGTTCTGACTGGGAATACAGAGAAATCACTGTTCCTGATCACTAGGAACAGTCAATCTCTCTGTACTCTGTCAGAACAGGGATCTGCTTTGTTTACACAGGCAGATCCCCGTTCTGCCTCTCTGAGGAGTGATTGCGGGTGGCCAGTGGGTGGCTTGTGGACATCATAGCCACCAGACCCATGCATTGGCTCCTCCACTGGGCAGCAGGCACGGGTGCCAGCAATGTCTCACACATGGAACGACATAGGGGTACATTGTTTCGTGCAATAGGGCCTCACTACTGCAGTATATATGCGGTGGGCAGTCTTTAAATGGTTAAGAAAAGAAATCTAAATGTACAGTAACTTTTTTTAAATTGTGATTGTACAGACTTTTTTAAATTGTAACAATTTAAGCAGCTATTTGAAAGCCTTTCTGTTTGTAAATGTGTATATTTGTTTATAAATATACAGTATGCTCTATACCTATATATATATATATATATATATATATATATATATATATATATATATATAGATAGATAGATAGATAGATAGACAGATAGATAGATAGATAGATAGATAGATAGATAGATAGATAGATAGATAGATATATAGATAGATAGATCTAGATAGATAGATAGATCTATATATATATAGATATATAGATATATCTAGAATGATGGGCAGGCCAGTTTGCTGCTAAAACATATATAAATATATAAATGTATGTGTGTGTGTGTGTGTGTGTGTGTTTTAGCAGCAAATTGCTCACCATTCTATCATGATTTCTTTTTCCAGGGGTAGTCTGTTTTATCAATGTTTGGATTATCTTCAAGTCAAGTCAATATTATATGGATTAGAAATTAGGCTGATTTACTGCAGAAGCTAAGGTTCCTCTGAATACCCAATCATGTAATCCTATGCTTTTCACATGATCGGAGAATTCAAGGAATTATTCTCAAGTTTTTTTACAAAATTGTCTCAACTTCTTTAGTAAATCAGTCACATTGCCTTTCCTAGAGCTGGCATTGAGGCATTGAGGTGGTTAAAACATGGAGTTTGGTAATGGTGCATCTAGTGCACCATTACCAATCTAGTGCACCATTACCAAACTCCATCAACAATGTTTCACATGGATCCAGTTGTCCACAACTTAAGTTACGTATACATACTAGCTATCCCAACCTGTTCCATAAATTTTTGACTCACGATATCTGTGGCAATCATATCACCTTAACAGTCACCCTGACTGATGGTTCAGTGAAGTTGATTATCTGTGTTTGAATTGTGTGGCTGGTCAGTACTGTTTCTGGTGCCTGGATAAGGGGTGAATCTGCTAAGTTTTTACACTAGCATGCATATTCAAATACGTTGGATATGCTTGTATATCAGTTATATTGCTTTGCTTTAAAATGTTACATGTGCCACTCTCCTTTTGGTAAAGCAAGCACATTGACAGTTAATTCAATAGTATGGTGATTCTTTGTATTAAAAATAATACATGCATATTTCACTTTAGTTCCTAGCTAGACATCCCAAGTCTTTTTTTTTATCTTGCCACCTCATAAATCACTACACATGTTATCAGTTCTAGAATTCACCAAGGAAAGAGGGTCTGATGAGATAACCATATTTAAGTTAAGTTATCACAGGGCACAAAAAGCATGCTCAATTTATCAAATGCCCAACATTAAAAGGTAATATGAAATATGGAAAATAATTTACAGGACTTAATAAAAAAATATGTGATTATTCTGTTTTTTATCAAATGGAATTCTTAGAACATCACAGGCTTCTGAATCCACTGGGGACATGCAATCCACATGTTTTATGTATTTCAGGCATGCTCATTTTTTTTATGAAGCAGAAAACCTAAATTATTGAGACCAAGAAAGGATATTCTGTCGCCTGGGATTTTCCCTTTTGATTCCAGGATTTTCCCATTGCTCTCTAGCTAGTTTCTTTGTCTGTTTCACATTTCTAGTGTCGTTCAACACATCAAAAGCCTAATTTACACTGTAATGCAATTTCTGTAGCCTGCACTAAAAAAAGGGGGCAATGTTGCACGATATATATATACTGTATAATGTATTATAATATATTGTATACTTATTAATAATTCTAATATACTGTATAATATATATATATATATATACACATTTAAAATAAGATATTTTCCATTACACTCAGTATGTATTCAGTATTTGCTATATATATATATATATATATATATATATATATATATATATATATATATATATATATATATATGGCTTTTTTCCCATGACCACCCATGAGAGAGGCAAAGTGACAGTGTGGTCAGGGATCATAGCTGAATATTTCACTAGGCATTAGGTTCAGAAATACATATTGTACAGGACTTAGGAATGCATATCACACAAGGTGCAGGCCTAAGTAAGAGGTGTATATCACACAGGGCATAGGGATCAAGAGTGTGTATTTCCCAGGGTGAAGGGTTTAGGAGTATGTAAAGTGCAGGGCTTAGGAGTGTGTATGATGCAGGGATTAAAAGTATGAAAAGTGCAGGTTTTAGGTGTGAGAATAATGCAGGGCCCAATAGTGTGTATCGCACATGGCACATGGATTAGGATTATGTATTGTGTAGAGGAAGGAGTGAGTAACACACAGGCCAGTGTACAACCAAGAACTACCTTCCCTCAAAGCCCATTCCTGGTCTCCCTGCAACCTTCGAGTACAGGGCTCTTTCCTCAACCCTCCAGTACAGAGCTCTTTCCAGACCCCCCCCAGCTGCAAATTTCTTATCTCAAATTTCCGCCAGCACAAAGCCCCCCTTTCTAATACAAAATGTCACATAGAGGAGGTGCTGGGGAGAAGCAGCTACTCACCCTGTCATCAGTGCAGATGATGCTGCTGCCATGAGGCCGGTGCAACAGGCTCATGGCAGCAGCTCCTTCTGCACTGATGACAGGGTGAGTGGCTGCTTCTCCCCAGCAGCTGCGCATAAAGTAGGACTCAATGAAAACATACAGGAGCTTACAGTACATTGTCCTATAATATTCTGCAAATTATGTTTATAAGATATCACAAGTACTTGTGAAATGGAAAAACCAAATTAGCTCTGCCTTTCTTTACTTAACTAGAGAACAAATTAATGCTTTTTGTAAGCAAGTTTAAAACATCATAGCCTATTATTTTTTGGGATTGAAATCTTGGAGCAATTAAAGATATATTTGTTCTCACTTTAATTGCATTTGTTATTGCTGATGGCAGCTTAACTGTGTAAATCATATTGAAAAGAACAGCATTAAATGAAAAGAAAAAACACTTTATTTGCAAATAGAATGTAAACTTGTACATTCAAATCATCTAGTAGATTTGTAGACTGTGGAAGTCTACTGCTGAAGCAACATTTTTCTGTTTAATTTGTGATTTTATAGGGATGGTATTCTAATACCCTGTGTTACCTTTTAAACCAAAACTCATAAGCCATAAATATTTTTCTTATAAATGAAATTAAACCAACGTGATGTTTATAAAATAAGTATCTAATTTTCATATTGATTGCAAAAGGTATATTCACTCTCAAAGTAATATAACATCTTTAATCTCCCTTTTTCTAACTATTGCTTTTAATTTGCTCATGTTTATAGTCTATATTTATATTATTTTGGCTTGTTTCTTCTTTATTGATCTAACTTAGCTTTGCATTCATTGAAGTTCAAGAGCGATGG
Organism: Lithobates pipiens; assembly: GCF_037356315.1. Classification (NCBI taxonomy): domain Eukaryota; kingdom Metazoa; phylum Chordata; class Amphibia; order Anura; family Ranidae; genus Lithobates; species Lithobates pipiens. The sequence goes on from NW_027507748.1 coordinate 172,649,747, forward strand.
TTTAGTCTGCTTGTTGAAGATATACTGATGATAGGGGCGCTAGAGCAAATATAAATATCAAAAAAATGTGAAAATTTGATAATCAAATGGTATCTAAAATAATACACACCATATTACAAAACTGCAATAAACAAAAAATTACAACCAAAATATAGTGAAAAACAATAATAAATAAAGTCCCAGTTGGGTGATGACACCAAAAGGAAACAAAAAGACTTAAATAAATATAACTCCAAAGTCCAAAAACAGTGATTTTTTCAGTGAAAAACTCCTTCTGAATCCATAAATCAAAAAACTGCTGGAATCTTCTATAACGTAATGAAACGTCCCTTCACCAAAAACTTATGGACATAGAAACAACACCCCACTTGTGAAGATAAAGATGTCTTCTTACCAGATGCTGTTGACTACTTTAATTAAAAAGATAGTCAAATAGGCTTATGTAGGTTGATTCTCTGCTCACATGGAATAAGGTGGACCTCGTATGGACAGAAGCTTCTCCTCATAGACTCAGATAGGTCATAAAAAAAAGCCAAACAAAAATCCATAGCGTAACACCGTTTAATAATAAAAATAAATTCAAAAAACATAAGGCCAAATTGCTGCTTACATATGTCGGTGCCCAACCTGGCACTGGGGCTGCTTGCTTAAAACAAACGTTTCGTAATGGATACGTAGTTCCTCGTGGTGTAGGCGTGCGTTCCACCAAAGGACAGCCGATAACCAAGGACGACCGGAACTAAACGTAAACGAACGTGACTGGATACCGCCTCGACGTACGTTTCGTTTGACACGTCATCAGGAAGCGTACCCAGTCACAAAGTCACGCTTCCTGATGACGTGTCAAACGAAACGTACGTCGAGGCGGTATCCAGTCACGTTCGTTTACGTTTAGTTCCGGTCGTCCTTGGTTATCGGCTGTCCTTTGGTGGAACGCACGCCTACACCACGAGGAACTACGTATCCATTACGAAACGTTTGTTTTAAGCAAGCAGCCCCAGTGCCAGGTTGGGCACCGACATATGTAAGCAGCCATTTGGCCTTATGTTTTTTAAATTTATTTTTATTATTAAACGGTGTTACGCTATGGATTTTTGTTTGGCTTTTTTTATGACCTATCTGAGTCTATGAGGAGAAGCTTCTGTCCATACGAGGTCCACCTTATTCCATGTGAGCAGGGAATCAACCTGCATAAGCCTATTTGACTATCTTTTTAATTAAAGTAGTCAACAGCATCTGGTAAGAAGACATCTTTATCTTCACAAGTGGGGTGTTGTTTCTATGTCCATAAGTTTTTGGTGAAGGGATGTTTCATTACGTTATAGAAGACTCCAGCAGTTTTTTGATTTATGGATTCAGAAGGAGTTTTTCACTGAAAAAATCACTGTTTTTGGACTTTGGAGTTATATTTATTTAAGTCTTTTTGTTTCTTTTTGGTGTCATCACCCAACTGGGACTTTATTTATTATTGTTTTTCACTATATTTTGGTTGTAATTTTTTGTTTATTGCAGTTTTGTAATATGGTGTGTATTATTTTAGATACCATTTGATTATCAAATTTTCACATTTTTTTTGATATTTATATTTGCTCTAGCGCCCCTATCATCAGTATATCTTCAGCATGACAAGTTTTTTTCTTGTTCTTTTAGGGAGCAGCTATTAGTTGTTTGATTCAACATATTTGATTCACTGACTATTGGTAAATTTGATATCTTTTTTATTATTTTTTGTGGCGCGGAGTTTATTAGTTGCTGTGTATCAGCTACTTTTTTTCACATTTAGTCTGCTTGTTACCTTTAACATTTTTGCAAACTTTCAACAACATTTTGGTATGCATACTAGAAGAAGGTGGGGCAGCACTCTGATCCAACCAAGGTTCTATTGCTGGTGTGTTCATAACTTTGGTTTTTGGCAAAGATTTCCAGTTGGTGCAGAGGAAGTCTCTGGAGGTTGAGAACATTTCTATTGTGTCTGGCAGGAGAGCCTGGATCACAAGCATAGCTGCAAAGCATTAAACATCTTTTGGCAGGTGAACAGTTTGCATATATACTTTCAATCTGTGTTTATCCAGATGCCTGGATATTATCTTTAAAGTCAAAATAAGGTTACTTTTCAAATAAAATAGACCCTGAAAAAGCCGATCTGGCTGCAATATTTACCTTCAGTCCAGAGATACCTTCTCCCACACAGACCTCTTTTTTCACAGGATGTCCTGTGCTATTCAACCCAGAAGGACTAAGGACTCCACTGTGAACACATGGCATTATGGGTTAATCCCCTGTGTCAGTCTCACCACACCACTCTGCATTTTTTACAAAGAATGAAGAAAGTGGCAATGCCTTCATCTTGTCAGCAGTGTTCCTCGTATCATTAAAGACCAACCACTAGAGAATGGGAGAAGACTGAGAACACAGCAAGTCACATGGCCATCCTAAAGACTTTGGAAAAATATAAATATATACTGTTATATTATATATATAGTATATGATGGGGGACTCCAGGGATTAGGGATGGGGCTAAGCCTGAAGTTTGGTTTTAAATGTAAATGTACAACTGTTTTTGGCTGAACTGCATCTTTAAGGCTGTGTCAGCATAATATAATTTGTGTTATCTCATGTAAGACCAACAGCACATAGAATAAATGTATCCATACCTGAGCTGAGAAGCCTGACATTTGTCAAAAGTCACAGGTGTGTATATAGTGCATGTTCGAATGTGTCACTGGTTATTTAATCCTATTAAAATAGACCCCAAGGAATATGTATCACTAGCCATTGACTTCAGAGATTGAAGTACAGGCTTGTTGAACCTAAGAGAAAAGGCTTGGTTCAAACCATGTTCTAAATAATTGGCTCTCCTGAGATTATACATCAGCCGAAGAATGGGTCAGATATTTCATGGGAGTGGACTACTTGCCATAGGCTAACATTCTATTGACCTCCTATGTCTAATATTCTTTCAGAATGTGAACATTGCTACTCTACGGTTATAGAAACATATACATCACTTTATGGGCACACAAAATAAAAATAGATTATGGAAATATACGTATAAGCTTCTAGAAGCCTAAAATACATTTGTACACAGTATAACGAATGTTCGTATCAACATGTCTGTCTTACAAATGTGCTAATCTGTAAATGCCATCTGTTTCTTATGTGCAATTTGTTTATCGTCTACTAATTACTTGACATTTTATTATCTTTAAATTCTTCATTATTATGATGACTCAGTTTTTGCCACAGAAAGGTCAGTTGTTATTTACATAGTTTACGTTAAAGCAAAAGATGCATGACATATTGGTTAGTGTGATCAGCAGTACTTTCTATCTTGTTTCATTATAAGGAAATATAACCTATAGCAGTGATGGCGAACCTTGGCACTCCAGCTGTTTTGGAACTACATTTCCCATGATGCTCCTGCACTCTGCAGTGTAGTGGAGCATCATGGGAAATGTAGTTGCAAAACATCTGGGGTGCCAAGGTTCGCCATCACTGACCTATAGGCAAAGTACATTCATGTCCTGAATTTAAGTTGGATGGAGTTACAGGTGGAGACACATATTTGCATGTACCAAGCAAGTTAGGATTTGAGACAGATTTTGATTTAAAAAGTTGTTTCCTGCCCTCCTAATTGGTTATTTTCTGGCAGAGAGTAAGGGTGCTTTCCCAAGGGCAGCAGTGTTTACTGCCCTCTGAAATATGATCTGTGCTGGATTCCTTTTCATAGGATAGCATAGCGGGCAAGCTTTAGGAGGCAATCCATGTTCTGAATTTCAGTTTTTTTACTTTTAATCTTAAGGGGAAATTTGTATCAACATACTGCAAAACAACGTGGTCAAGTGTTTGGCTTATGGTTGCAGTGCACACCCATTGACTTTAATGAGAAAATTTGACAGGTAGCCATATCTGCCAAACTCCATAGGCTAAGTTAAAATTGCAGTGTCTGTGAAACAAAGCATTGTAGCTGCATCATGTGCACAGCCCTTTCCTGCTGAAATGTTCAAATTTAGGTGGGCAGCCAAAAGATAGTAAAAGTCATCATCCTGTTTGTACCCCTTGGTGAGTTTGAAGAAAGACACAAGGCCCCCCAGTTCAACCTGTGTGACTATGTGAGCACTCCCATTTTTCCTCAGTGTTCTTTGTTCCTAGGATATTAACCCTGTGCAAAGAGCACAGTTTAGGGAAGTTGGCTTTTTTGAAATGCAGTGCCTTTGTATTTCCCTTGTGTTTCCTATTACCGTGATTTATACTGAAACAAATTGACCTGTGGTCGCTGTTTCCTACATTGCCCCATATTTCTATATCTGCAATCAGGTATGTATTGTTGATATTCAGTAGGTCTAGTAATGTATTTTCTCGTGTTGGTGCGTTCACCATCTGACCCTTGAAATTGTGCTGAAAAACATTTATGATTTGTCAACTTACTTACCATGGGTTTTGATATTCTAGTCACCCCACCACTAATTCCCCCAATATTATCCACTGATCCTTGTTCCATGCGGGCTAGCTTTACATCTGGACCCTTCCCCATAACCTAATTTAAAAGCTCCTCTAAATTTCAGACCATCTTCTCTCCCACCCAAGCTGCTCCCTCCCCATTCAGGTGCAGACTGTCCCTGCTAAAGAAAAGTTAACTGACTGTGATATCGGCCCAGTTCTCCAGGAACCCAAACCCCTCCTTTATACACCAGCTCCTCAGCCAGTTTTTAATTTCCCTAATCTCCCCCTGCCTCTCTGGCATGACTTGAGGTACTGGTAGTATTTCTGAGAATACAACTTTCAAGGTCATGCTCCTCAATTTAGCACCTAAATCCCCAAAATAATTTTTTAGTACTCCATCTTCCTCTAACTTTGTCAATGGTGCCAAAGTGTACCATGACATGACTGGGTCTTCCCCAGCCCCATCCATCTGTCCATCATATCCCATGGTGCCGAACCTAAGCACCTGGTAAACAACATACAGTTTGACGCTTATGGTCTTTTGACAGATAGCCCTATCTGCTCTTCTAATAATTGAGTCCCTTACCACCATAATCTGCCTTTCCTTACCCTTAGCCTTGCTCCCACCCTCACTGGAGGAGTTTTCCCCTGGCAGCTAGGGGCATCACTCTGCTCCAAAAATGCTCCTTATTCTAAAAGTACTCTAACAGCCATGCTCTTTATCGCACATGTCCTCACACACACCTGTATAGCAGATAATGGGGGTGGTGTGTCAGTTTTGTTATGTTACAGTGCAGTGGATCATTTTCTGGTGTTTATTCAATATCCTGTACAACTGCCATAAAGGGAAAAGAGACTGTGAAAGTGGAGGTGTCATAAAATACAAAATATTATGGAGCAAAAAACAGCCAGTAACCTCAGTAATGGTAAAAACGAATATGTCATGAGTCCACACATGATATGGTGCAAATAGATCAGCTGGCTTTTCCTTAGAGCAGCTCCTCAGCAGATTGAAGGACCATTTGTAATAAGATAGACGTAAGAAGGCTCATCTAAGTGCGGCAAATACTCACATATCGCACAGTATAAAATAGCATATCATATAGTCAGATGAAGGCTCCTGACTCTTGCACCCTCTTGTGTCTGTTTGTGAAAATGGTGGATATTAGTTAAATCTACATGTGATAGGATGGTAAGTGTTTTTTTTTTTGCCAGATTTAGTTGTAAACTGCTACAAAGTCAGATTGAATCCACACAAAGCCACATTTATATATTCAAGGGGACTCCTGAAAGGCTCCAGCTCAGGAATTAGTTACTTAGACAAATAATCCTACTTCCAAACAGATTTGTGGTGTAAATAATGCAGACTGCTGGAGGAATACTGTTTCTGCTGCAGGTAATAGCTGCAGGTAACCTCTAATGCAGCTTTTTAAAGTCCAGGACCATGCGTGAGGTTTTTGTAACAATGTGGTAAAAAAGAAGAGAGCTCCTGTGCAGAGTTTATTATTTTTCATATTTAGTGATGAAAATAATGGTAAATGTGACTAATCTAAACTATTTTTTTAACTGGGGCTTCCTTCTTTATCCTTTTACCAGATTGTATATTTGTCTGATGGTAGCAATTTTGGAAGGAAGTAGAGCATAATGGTTAAAATAAATATGTTTATGGGAAGCTAATGATTATAGGATCTATCTATCTATCTATCTATCTATCTATCTATCTATCTATCTATCTAGCTAGCTATCTATCTATCTCTCTCTCTCTCTCTCTCTCTCTCATTCTCTCTCTCTCTCTCTCTCTCGCTCTATCTATCTATCTATCTATCTATCTATCTATCTATCTATCTATCTATCTATCTATCTATCACTAATATGGAAAATAACAAAACATACAAGCAATAACTGGCACCATTAAAAACCCATGGCATTTCAAAACATTAAACAAAAAATACATGAAATGAATATTGCACTTAAAATTCAGCAATTCTGACTGATAATTATTTTCCGATCTTTTCTAAATGATAAAGCCAATGCAATTATAAATGTTTGTATCAATTTACTTCTGGATTGAAAGATTATTTTAATAACGTGTGGCAGCTGAAGATACTTGGAACACAATGTAATTACAGGTTCAATTATTGTAATATTTTCCTGATTGCAATGGAGTCTTATCTTTTGTATATATTGTCCATAGAAACCAATTGACTTTCACAGGATTACAGAGTCCTGAGAATTCCCAGTGTTAATGCATGTCCTTGTGTTTCTCAGTTTTCCATATCCCATGAACCTTTGCTCACATTGCAAAATAAGGTGTAGTATTTTCTCAAACTTGGCTTTCTTGTTTAGCTGTGGGTCAAAAACTTTCAGAATTAATAGAGTAAGGTTCAGCAAATTCTTTAGTGTCTGTGCATTTCTGACAAAAAAAGCTTCTGTTTTATACTGTCCTCAAGTCCCATTCTTGGGACTTGAGGAAAGTATAGACAAATGTTTCTGATGTCCTTGTGATTGCACAAACATGGTCTTGTTCATGTAGTAAGAAACTATTAAGGCTTGTTTACACTACCAGTTTTGGGATGTGTTGGGCTATGCCAAATACAGTCCTTCTAAAAGGATAAGGCAAACAAACAAATTGCATGTGGCTTCTGTTCACACCAAAGCATTGTATGCTAAAAAAAAATTTGACATTTTAAATTTTTCCTTAAGTGAACATGTCATGATGCCCAGTGCAGAATAAAAGCATTAGGTTAAAAAAATAAATCAAAAAAACAAATTGCAAATTTGCAAAACACAAGTTACAAAACACAGGTGTGCTAACTCATGTGCTATGGTGTGAATGACCCCTATCTGTAAATCTATAGTACAAGGTGCACAAGTCTACACCAACCAATCAGATATTACACTAGTTCCATGACTGAAAGAAGATTTCCTACTAGGTCCTTTTTGAGTTGGCATTGAAGGGTAGATACAAGCATCAAATAGCAAAACTTTTATGGTACACATTTCACTAAACAATGTTAGTTTGGATGTGTGCAATTTATCTGCAGCCCACTTCCTAATGAAATTGTATCAGCATGCTTGCCCATTCACCAGTGTGAAAATGGAAAATAAGTCCCCATAACATTTACAAAAGTGTTTTAAGATTCTAATTTAGCTAAAATGACCCAGCGCTGAGATATTCCTTCTGGATTGCATGGTTGATGTAGTGATAAGGTTGCAACAGGTCTTTCTTATATACTACCACCTGCTGAAACATCTCTCGGGGCTCAGACAGGTCACTTCCTGGAATTGAAGTGCATGATGACATGGCAGCAGGGACGAAGAGCTTGGAGTCCAAATTTGGGGCTTTTTGGCCAGGGTTTCAAATAAAGAACAAGTGAGCCTTTCGTTATGACATTTCATATTTTAACACCTTAGAACATGCATGTGGTGTTATAAAGGAACTCCAAGTAGTCCACTCCTAATTTCCTATAATTTCTGGCATTCTACCTTTAATTGCTTAACAGAGCTCCTCCTCTTGAAACGTTTTTGTACTTTAGTAATAAATGGTGACAAATGCAGGATCTAGAAGAAGAAAAGTGTTCTAAATTTTTTATCTTAGGGAAGGGGGACATCTCTCAAAGAACCCCTGGTGCTAAATGGCACACAGGTTGGAAAGAGGCTTTACACTTATTGCTCCCTTGAGAAGATAATCCTGGTCAATATCTGTTGCATTCTGGGCTTGCAGCAGTTGAGGGGGCACAGCATTCCTTTATAATTTTTGTAACGTGAAAAGAAATGCCAGACTGAGAAACACCACCTTTTTGTTTAATAGTGGTGATCTAGAAACATTCAATACTTAAAATATAGATCACCTCTAAAGGATTTTTTTTAAATTTTACCAATGTAAAAAGGAAAATCACATGAAAAAGATCATCAAAAACAACATCATCAATTCACAGGGGGTGAGAATTGTAGGATAAACAATGAGAACATGATCTCATTGTTCTATGACAACAGAAATCTGTGGAATTAAAAATTTTGACATTGGGCCCGCACAAGGTCAGGAAAACACAAGACTGATGCAAATGTTTCCTCAATACACTTAATACAATGCCATATGTTAAAACACAAATAACAACTATGCTTCAGTTTTATGCAAGCAGATTAATGTAATTGACAAGTCCAAGCAGGAATGGGCAGTGGTTCAAGAAATTTTTTGATTAAGGACAGAGGACACATTCTCATTACTTATTTTTGATAATGACTCAGAGATTGTCTTTAAAATGATCTGTCATAATTATGAAGGTCACTTTCACACCATGCTTTTTTGTTAAACTATGTCAATGTTTGCCAATGTAAGTTAAAATATCGCATTAAGGAAGCTGAAGTTGTGTCAGAATGCATATAGTTTCCACCGCTGGGCCAAAAGAAGATGACTGTGAAGTCAAATGGGAATTATTCTGCTTCAATGGATCCTATAAAAAAATTGTGAGTGTTAAGTCTACAGCAGTGAAGCAAATTAAACAATTTGCTTATCAGAGTGTAATAAATGATTTGTTTGCTCTCTACACTTCTCATTTTCATCAGAGTACCTGTGGTAAAAGAATTAGATGGTTTTAGAAGCAGGATGCTTCTGAAACTCAAATCATATGTGGAACAAGCACATTTAATTTTACTAATCTGACATGATTCAGTAACTCTGGGGATGCTGCATCCGCTGACGCTTTATACATAGAGAAGGGAAAGGATTTAATAGCATTATAAAAAAGATGCTTATTTTTTTCCCAAATTTATTTTGCTGGCATCTACATAAATGCACTATACAAATAAAATATGAATTTGTCACCTTGTCTTTTTTCAATGTTGCTAGTTAGTTCTGTGTGTTCAGCCTTTAATAACTCAAAAGAGGAAAAAAATAGCAATATACCATAGCAGCTAATCAAATAAAAATATCTGGCCTACTCTTAACTACTAGAAATTCTGGGCCATAATATTCCTCAGCTGATCAGTTGTATTGTGCTGCTACTTTAACCTTATATCTTTGTGTTCACCAGGTACCATATATTGTTATAAAAGTAAATATCTGCGTGGAGTTGTAGGTTTTTTTGCTGATTTTCAAGATTTATGTAAAAACAAATTGGGATACAGATCAGCTAATCATATTCATAAAATTCGTAATTACTATATACACAAATCTTCCTATAAATCTGTCTCTGCTGAAATCTCATTAGCGGTATATTTTGCAAAATTATTGCTTTTTACATTGTGCTATTTGAAGTCAAGTATAAAGATACCAACAATGTGTACATTGTATTATTTAAAACAATGTATGAAGATACAAACAATTTACATATTGCAATCAGACATGTGGTTCAGTCTGGAAAATTGGACCATGCTTGACCACTTGCCGACCAGCGATGTACCAGTACATTGCTGTATTGGAAGAGTGATATCTCGGTCATTGCTGCAGCAATGATTGAGACATGTTTTTTTTTTTTAAGGCCAGCAATTTCCTTTAAAGTGGTTGTATACTCCGTTTTTTAACTTTTACCTACAGGAAAGCCTATAATAAGGCTTACCTGTAGGTAAAAAAAATATCTCCTAAACCTGTACGGTTTAGGAGATATTCCCCTCGGTATGCGCCGCTGACTGCAGCGGCGCATGCGCACAAGGGGATTCTCGGCCTGAAAATCCGGCAGTGGCTGGCCGGCCGGAATGAAATCTCCCGCGTGCATGCGCGGGAGTGACGATATCGCGGGTCCGGCCACTCACAGAGCCGGAGCCGCGATACCCGGAAGAAACGCCGAGGGAGCATGTCGGCTCCCTCGGCGTGGATCGGGCCAGATGTCGGGGCCTCGTTCTAAGGTAAGTATTTCATAATGAGCTAGTATGCGGTGCATACTAGCTCATTATGCCTTTTGCTTTGCAGGTTTAAAAAAAAAATGTGCGGGTTTACTACCGCTTTAATGTAAAAGTAATCCTAGTATCTAAGAAGCCGCTGGATTACTTTAATAGGTGGCAGTATTATTTTGCAAAACATGCAACACAGGGGGTGTTGTTGATCCCATGTGATAGCAATAAAGTTATTAAAAGAATTAAAGAGACTTTAAAAAAAAACAAAAATGAAATAAAATAAAATAAACAAATAAAATGACAGCACTATTGTCACCCATGCTTACGTGCAAAGGTAAATGTATTCAAAGGTCAAGCACAAATATGTAAATGGTATTGCCATAAACAGTATAGTGAGAGCAATAATTCTAGCACTGGATCTCCTGTGTATATCTAAACTGGTAAACTGTAAAGGCTTATAAACTGTTGCCTATGGAATTTTTTTCAGTACTATAGTTTGGTGCTGTTCCACAAGTGTGTGCAATTTTAAGGCATGACATGTTAGGTATCTATTTACTTGGTGTAACATCATCTGTTTATATTTTATCAAACATTTTGATACTATACTATGTTTTTGTGTATTAAAAATCACTGTGTATTTAAAAAAAAAAGTACATTTGAAAAACTGCTACACAAATACTGTACTGTATAATATAAAAAATTGCAACTCCACCATTTTATTCTCCAGGGTCTCTGCTTAAAAAAATATATAATCTTTGTTTTTTACACTTACGTGAGAAGTGTTAGAATAGGCCTGGGGGACAAGTGTTTGATAAAGATCATTTGTGTTTCTCAGGATCAACTGCAGGTTTAGGATTTTGAGAGTGTTGCTTTATAATTGTTGTCATTTGACTCAAGGACAACCTGTTTTTTAACATATCTACCTACGTGATTATGACTTGAAAAATATGACATATGTGTATAATTTGAGTATGCAGGATTTTGCATACATGTTGAAATGAGGGAGAAAATTATATATATCCATAGAACTGGGTCATTATTTGGGAATATAATAGCTAGCAACAAGGAAAATTCAGTTAAGCCAATCAAGTCTCAACAAAACAACTTCCCCATGAGATTCTAGAATGATCAGAGGGTACTACAGACACGACCATTTCCCAATCCATCAACATTATAACTTCCTGGACTGGATAAAAAATAATTGTCATTGTGTTCATGAGCATCTTTAGGCTGGATTGTTTTATTTATTATTTTTCACCCTTATAAAAAAAAATAGTGTGCTGTGAGCACATTTCCTTAGATAAATATGTAAAAAAAAAAGACATTAAACCATTAAAGAGGAACTAAACCCATCTATCTAACTGTTTCCTAAAACAGTTAAATTCAAGATATGGTTTTGGTGATAACTATTGTCACAGTTGGCAGTATACTTGTGTGTCTGTTCTCATCTGAACACTCAAGTCTTCAAATGTCATAGGTGATCTTGTGCAACACCATGGCAACTGAAGATCTTAATATAGGCTAAAATGATGCCATCTTCAGCAGTAAAGGAAAGGAGGATTTTTTTTCCTCTTTAAAAGCCTTACAAAATAATTATAAAATCATTTTTTATACTTTATTTTTCTATTACGAGTAAGAAAAGCATTTAACAGATTGGTCTGTTAGTTCATTTATATATTTTATTGCAATAGTAGGTTTATAAAAGACATATAATATAATGCTGGCATATCTGATAAAGTGAATGAGCTATATATTCCATAAACACAATGTGGTTCTTTAGCGTCAGCTGTTTTAATATGTAATTTTGCTCTGTAAATGTTCTTTCTTTAAAGCTAAAATGGCATATAAAAATCTTGCTAGTTGATATAAATGTTGAAGACAATAGAGGTTGCCATGGTAACAGCTAATGACAGGTGAAAAGTCATAACTGTAAGATTTTTTTTAAAGCAGAAAGAAATTCTTAGAAGGTTGATATTAGTGGTTAGACTTGTGCACAATGGAAAATTTCATTTAGTTTCGGGTTCTGTTATAGTCATTATGTTACGTTAATACATTTTCGGATAATTCGTTATTATTCGTAGAGTGTCAAATTCATTCGTTCGTATTCGTTCAAATTTGCTATTTATGTATGTATAGATATTGGTGATAATGATTCGTAGTTTGGAAAGTCGTTTGTTTATTGAATCTTTTAACACACACAATGACAACGTCTCTTCTCCTCGGCTCAAATACAATACAACACCCTTCTCACTCAGTTCTCAGGAATGCACTTTGCCACTTGCCAGTAATCCACCCTCTGGCACAAAATTAATTAGCTGATTGGACTATAAGCCCTTGTACACATGGTCGGAGATTCTGACAACCAAATCCGTCGGATTTTGTCCGTCGGATTTTGTCTGACGGATTTTGTCCGAAACTGTTGCATACACACGGTCGGACAAAGTTGTCGGAAAATCCAACGTGATTACGTTATTTCATTACGACGGGACTACGTTCACACTAGTAGTCAATAGCTTTGGTGTAGGAATTTGATCTGAGCATGCATGGCACTTTGTCCGATCGGAATTCTCTACACATGATCGGAGTATGTCCTATCGGAGAATTTTGTCGGAAACTTTTACCGGCAAGTTGGAAAAGTTGGATACTCCGACAGAAACAGTCCGATGCAGACCACACACAGTCGGAATATCGGACAAAATGGTCCGATCGGATACATCCCATCGGAATCTCCGACCGTGTGTACAAGGGCTAAGATTTACTTTGAGCAGACCTTTTGTTTCATTAGATCTTTAAAGAATTACCGAATCATGTGGAATTCATTCGAATTCATTCGTTATATTTCTTTCGTATTCTTTGTTATTCGTTATTTTTTTATTCAGACATTCGGATGCATCCGAATGTCCGAAAGATGCAAAATTTGGCCAAATTTTGATTTGTTATGAAATGAATTGCACAAGCCTCACAAAAACCACACACGTTGTAACCCTGCAGATTCATTCATTCTTGTCCTCACCATCTGTTAATCTAAACCTGTTTTGAATCATATATGTTTTCAAATCCTTGTAAGAGGGTCTAATTTTCTAATTGCACTAGGAAAAGCTTAAATAAAGCTTTAATAATGGAGGGCTAATATTATGACATTTTATTTATTATATTCATTCATTATGAGAACATAGTATATGCATTTTCCCATCTGTTTTCCCAATTAATTATAGTAACTGGGTTAAAGTGGTTGTAAACCCTTACAAACCACTTTGACCTACAGGTAAGCCTAGATTAAGGCTCACCTGTAGGTCCAAGAAATATCTCCCAAACCTACACGGTTTAGGAGATATTTACTAAAAGACAGGCACCGCTGTCTACGGTGCATGCACCGCAGATAGCGGCGCAGGAGCACTATCGCCGTTAGCAGCATGTCGCTTCTAACGGCGATATGCTGTTAGTGGCGGCTCACGTGCCCATGCGCGGGAGTGACGTAATCTCTGCTCCGGCGCTGTGAGTGGCCGGAGCAGCGATACCCGAAGAAGATGGATACTCCATACTACAGGGGACAGCGGTGACATCGCTGGCTCCTGTGTCAGGTAAGTGACACATAATGGGCTACTACACGATGCATAGTAGCCCATTATGCTTTACCTTTGCAGGGAAACAAAGAAGAAGTAAACCCATCAGGGTTTTCTTCCTCTTTAAAGAGGAGGGCCGTTTAAAAAAAAATTAAAATAAAAGTCAGCAGCTGCAAACACTGCAGCTGCTGACTTAATAAGCACACTTACCTGTCCAGGGCGCCCGCGATGTCGGCCGCCCGAGGCCGACCCGTCCCTCAGCTCTCGGGTCCCGGTGCCGCCATTCCTTCTAAGGGAAACAGGCAGTGGAGCCTTACGGCTTCACTGCCCGTTTCCTACTGCGCATGCGCGAGTCGCGCAGCGCTTTGTGAATGGGACGTGCTGTGTTCTGGAACACACAGTTCTCAGAACACAGCGCGACCCATTACCCAGAAGACAATGCGACGAGGAGAGAAGACCAGAAGATCTTCATGGAGGAGGAAGAGGAAGATTAGGATTATGTGCCTAGCAACAGGCATTTCTAAGTAAGTAAAAAAAAAAAAATTTTTGATTTTTTTTTTTTTGATTTTTTTTTAATTTTTAATATTTTTTTTTTTCAGGGTGGCCCTCCACTTTAAGTGGGTTAATTTCTGGAATAGGAGATGGGAGGGCTTTGTAAAAATGTATTTTAAACAAGTCAGGATGTAAACATACTCTGAACTTTGTCTCACGAAAAAAGACACTGGCTAGATCTATTTCTAAATATTAAAATAATAGATCTTCCCAAAGAATAATTTCTAAATAATGTCACTTGCCTTGCATGACTGAAAACACTTCAGAAGAATGCACAAATCAACTTGAGATGGCAAGTATTTTTAAAACTGACACACAGTCAGCTTTATTTTTGTGAAATTAATAAAACAACAAAAAAGAACATAAAATAAACCCTAACTAGAGAAGCACTAACTAAAAATGCAGGGACCTCTCTATCATTTGGTGACTCAAACAATACACAAACTTTCAGCCATCTTTATTCATTATTTAGGCTAGTTGCTCGTGTCCTGATTTCACACACTCACACACAATTCATTTATGTGCAGCTAAGAGGAAACTGTTGTCCATAAGTTATTACCAAATATTAAAAATAGCAACATTAGACTGTCCCCATTGTTTTCTAAATGTATGTGTGGAGTTGCTACAGGACTTATTTAAAGCAAATGTTCACTTAGCTTAGTAAATAAGGGGAAGTTGTGTTCACTTTAAGTGAAGGCCGAAATCTTAACTTTTTTTGTTCCCTTGCCAGTTACTGACTATGCAAAATCAGCATAGTTTTAATACATTTGATAAGCTATGACTATTCACATTGCAAATTTTCACAATTTAACTCTTTAGCAAATTAACCCAAATATATCTCAAGGTCATAATACTAATACAATGAGTGCTTCTCCAAACATTGAATCTCTGTTTTGATCCCCATCATTACTTTGCAGTAGCAATTTATGCTTGTAAATCATGTATACATATATCTAACCTAGTTGCTCATTTACCCTTTCACTGACATTTTTTGCAAACACATGCAGAAACATGTTTAAAAAATAATTTTAGCCTTAAGAAGATGTAATACTCCCAAAAATTATATATTTTCTGAAAGCAGACACCTTAGGGAATAAAATAGTGGTAGTTTAAATTTTTATGTCACACAATATTACCAGTAAGGTCTAGGAAACTCAAAATTTATGTGAAAAACACACTAAAGAAAGTTTTAGGGCAACAAACTATTTTTTTTAGTAACATATAAAAGACGAGGTTGCGCCGAGTAAATAGATACCCAACATGCCAAAGTTGAAATTTGTGTGTGCCCGTGAAATGGCGATAGACTTCTGTACTCTATATTTTCTATTGGTGATGCTTCAAAAATCCCCCATAGGTATCACTTGCAAGAAAAAATAATTTTTTTACTTTACTGTTTTAAAAAAAAAAGTCCCCTATGTGATGATTTTTAGATGACAGGTACTCTTTATTGAGATATGCAGGGTCTAAAAGACACTGCATGTCTGCTTTGGACTCCACTGAATGTTTTGCAATGCAGATCACATTGCAAAATATCTCTTCCCTGCTGAGCTAGCCAGGGACATCTAGATGCTGACCCAGACATGACATCACAAACATTGCTTTCCAGTGTTCTATCAAAAGAGCCAACTCATCAAAATGTCCAATTCACATGTCACATGTATACACTGCAGTACATGATAAAATGAATGGACACTGTTAGTCTGCCTGCTGGTAATCAACAACATAGCAACAACTTGGAGGCGGCAACTCCTTAGCCAGTGTTCTGTCAAAACAGCCAAGTCTTTGTGTACAGTAGTATATACGCTGCCATTTTTCTGTGAAAAAGTAATCAAAATCTGCAATTACTGCTGCTGGAGAGTCAACAAACGTGAAGTCATTGGAGATTTTGATGAGTTCAATCTTCTGACAGAACACCAGGTCACAACAAAAAGGGGAGGAGAGTGGATGTGTGATCTCCTTCTCCTGCAGCCCCACCTACACTTGCCTTGTTGGTCCCAGGCCCACAGATTGGCAAGCGGAGCCCGGTTAGCATGACGGGGCGTGCGCAGGGGGGCACCGGTACCGGGGGTGTGTGAGAGCAATTGGGTGGCAGTGCAGCCATCCGAATGCTCCCACCTGACATGCAGGAGTCTGCCTATCAGTTTTGCACACAAATGTGGTTGCTGCAGCCACTGGGTTGTGTGTAATACCCTCACTGTCAGGTTTGTACAATGAAAGGACCTGGCAGTTAAACTTGCTAAAGAAACAGCATGCTTCATATAGATAGAAGACAATATATTTAAGTATATTAAATACCATTCCATTGTCTAAATACATTTCTTTAACATTTTGTAAATGCTGTAAACGGTAGATATATAAATATATTAGTCATTAGTTATTTAACGTCTAATTTCTGTATTTACACTGACAAATTATTCAGCATTTTGCAGAGTACATACAGTAGAGCCATTCACATCAGTCCCTGTCTCCTAAAAGAACTCATAATCTAATGTTCACTCATACCCACACAAGGACCTATTCGGAATAAATCCATTTAATGTTTAAAATATACGTTGAATTGTGGGAGGAAAGCGGAACATCCAGAAATCAATATAAACACTTGGAGAACATACAAATAGCATGCAGACAATGGTATTTCAGCCCAGAGATGTAAGACAACATTTCTGTTCATTTTGCCACTGTGCTTTTTCTTAGTTGCAATACAGTTCGAAAAAACATAGAGGCTTTTGATTTAACGATAGCAAGTAAAGTGTTACAAAACACTGACTAACATAAGTGAACTGTAATTATTTGCAGATTGCAGTTAATTCAGATTGAGAATATTGGCTACATTACACAATAAATGAAATCATCTTCATAATGTTTAATAAGGCCATAAGGGCAATGAACATTTTCTACTGTATTTTGTCTTCGTTTTTTCTGTGCTGTTTCTGTGTACTGTAATCTGGTTTGTTGTTCAATATTTAGTAATGTTTATAAAATAACTTTTTTTTCCTAGCCCTGGATCTAACAAAAAAAAATCATCTAAACCTTAAGACTCAAACCTCTAAGACACAAAATGTATATAATGTGTGGGGTGAACTGATGGAGAAAGTAAAAGTACCGTTTTTTTGATAGAGACAAGATAGGCTTCCCTGAAAAGATACGTTTTGAGGGATTGCCACTAAGGCAAACAGAGTGGGGAATAGATGGATTGGGGTAAAGAGTTCCAGAGGAAGGGAGAGTCTCTGAGAAAATGTTGGAGGCAAGAACAGGAGAAAGTGAGTGAAAACTATGAGCTCAGTTTTGGAAAGATTGCAATTAAGAAAGGGATGGGACAGCATGGAGCTAGGAATTGTATTTTAGGGAGGTGGATTAATACAAGACAACGTTTTTTAGGGATGTCATTTTATGCCACTGTTGCTCAAAACATGGTTATGTATTTCTGGGTAAGGTCAGAACAGGACAAGAGTGAGGTTGTATCATAAATAGTCTTCTGCAGAGAAGAGACAAGAAGGGTTAAAGTGGTTAGGTTTCTATGGATACATGGTTGCTGGCTTTAGGGATAAGGGATTGAAGGCAAGGAAAGCATGAAATTGATACAATTGTGATTAGAGAGAGGAAAAAGAGTGCTGGAGTGCTTGCAAAGAGTGCAAAGGTACTAGAATACAGGGTCAAGGATGTTGCCATCAGAGTTAGTAAAAGTGTGTCGCCATTGTGTTACATCAAATAAAGAGGCTAGGCTTAGGATTTGAGAGATAGTTGGAGTTCTAAGACTAAAGCAACAGCTGGTACTATTTTCTTTCCTGCAACCAAGGGTGTTGATGGGGGAATCCCTCCCACTGAGCTATTGTGTTCTCCTGATGGGGGGCACAGGGAGCTGTCCCTGCTAGGAGAACACATAGTGATTATTGCCAGTGGCTATAGCCGCTGGCAATAATCTCATAAAAAATCCAACATGCTTGTTGTACCCATGTTGATCATTCAGTCAACTTGGGTGCAATCAGCCTGTCCATTCATGGTCCAAATCTCCGCCAGTCACTGCTGAATCTATCACAAATTGAACCATCTATGGCTGGTTTCACAGAGATATTAAAGTCACCAAGAATGATATAGGACATTTGAAAGTGTAAAAAGTAAAGTAGGCAAAGAAGTCATCAATATACCGTGATACGTGGCCAAGAGGTTGATAAATCACAGAAATTCTCAAAGAAACAAGAGAAATTCCAGAAGCCATGTATCAGCAACAGCAAGTAGGGTAAGGGAGTTGAGCTCACGTTACAAACAAAACAGGCATTCCTGAAAGCAGGGAATTTTGGTTATTGTATGTATATATATATATATTTGCAAGGGGTTTACATACTTTTTGATATATATATATATATATATATATATATATATATATATATATATATATATATATATATATATAAATGTGTGTGTATATATATATATATATATATATATATATATATATATATATATATATAATATATATATATATATATATATATATATATATAAAAAAGTATGTAAACCCCTTTTAAGTAACCAATTTTCTGCAGTAATTTGCCATGAAATGTGCCATTAAACATTTACAGTGATGGAGGAACAAGCAAGTGAATCCTTAATACTTGACTTAATAGCTGGTTGAACCTCCTTTGGAAGCAATGACTTTAAGCAAACTCACTGGGAGTTATAAAATGCATTGGAGGCATGGCCTGGTGGGGGTCCAGGTTGAAACCAATTCACTGTAATTGCCATTCACTATCATACAGCAGGTTTTGATTTGATGTACAGCTTCCAGGACACCTAATCACTATCTACAAAGCACTTTTGGTAGCTCTGGGTCAGACCTGCACAGCATTCAGGAGAAATGTGTATCCATTCCTTTAAAAAAAAAAAATATATATATATATATATATATATATATATATATATATATATATAGTGTAAAGTGTGTATAGCTTGCTAGTCAATTTCCTAAATTGACCCTAGAATGACCCTAGCATTTGCAAAGGACATTGTAATATGTCCATGTTGTACACATAATAAACAATAGATACCTATATTTTAAATTCTTACTTTTTTTTCCTATTACTACAGGTGGACATTCCTTAACAAGACCACATTCAAATCACTCATCTCTATCATTTAATATAATAGTACAGACCTGCCTGATGCCATTGGTACTAGAGAGGAGTAAGCTTCTGAAAAATGGTTCTGTAAAAGTTGTAGTTTGTCCAAATGTTTTAAAGATTGCTCATTTCCAAACCAGTGGTCCAACTGGAGTAAAAGTGTGCATTACAGAGCAACCGATGATGCAGAATCATTTGGAAGCTCATGCCAGCCCTGCTTAATAAGATGATGAAACATTAAAACAGCAGTAACCACTTCCTTTGAAAAATTTACCAGGGATACTAAGAAGAATGGGACCTGGTGGGCACTGGCAGTCAAACTAAGGTTGCCTAGGCAACAGTTGAAGGAGATATATAGAAGAAACTGCCTTTGGAGCAGCCTCTATTCTATTCAGCCTGGGACATCTAAATTATTTAAAATGGGTCTGAATCAAACATCATCCAATTTTGGAATTAACTTTAGTTGGAGCCACTCTGGTTTTGATTGCATAGCTTTTGTGTGGTGTCACTTTTGAGTAAAGCAGGGAGAGTTTTCTTCTTTCCAGAGAATAAGCATAAATCACAAGTGGTGGTGGTCATGTAAAGAAGGCTCTGTATGTATTTGCAGCATGAATTCAACATAATTTTTCATTTTTTAAGTAATGTTGTTTTATAAATTCATAAACTGTCTACTTTTACACATACAATATTAGAGTAGATATTATATCCTTATATTTAATCAAGTCTTTATTTTATTTGAAGAGGTGGTTTTATTACAATTTTAATGAAGTTAATCATGTAAACAAAATACATATTTCCAGAATAATACATCATATTCTTCTTATTAGACTGGTAGCTCTAGAAGCATGCTTGGAAACTAACAATATGTATGCAAATTATATGTACCCATTGCCAAGATTTTAATTTTAATTTTCACTCTTTATCAGACAGATTTGTTGTCAGTTCAATTTGCATTAAAGTAGTTTAATCTGCTGACTTTGTCTGTATTTAGATTCTATTATAGATTATGCTTTTGTAGACCTACTGAGTTGATGAATAACAATTTAACAGTTTAACCTTTCCTTAATAAACCTTTAACTATTTGAATTTCATTGACACATCTAAATGTTGATAAACATTGCTGTTGCGATAAAGACAAGACAACAGAAAAGCTAAATTAGGAGCACAAACAGAAGATTAAAATTATAATTTTACAAGTATAAGTTTACAGATCTGTTTACTTTAAAAAGAGAGAATAAAAATCTGAGATGTAAAATTAGCTGTTGTACATTCAGTGTGCCTATAAGTACATTTTACCATTTCAATACTGGGTACTTTTACCCCCTTATCCCCTTCCTGCCCAGGTAAATTTTCAGCTTTGAACGCTGTTTCACTTTGAATGACAATTGCATGGTCATGCGACACTGTACCCAAGCTACATTTATATCATTTAGTTCACACAAATAGACTTTTTTTTGGTGACATTTAATCATCCCTGGGTTTTCTATTTTAATAAATGAAAAAAAAAGACTGACAATGTTGAAACAAAACAAGTTTTTCTTTGTTCTGCTATAAAATAATCCTTATTCATGAAATTAGGCCACAATTTATTCTGCTACGCTTCTTTGGCTAAAGTAACCTAGATCTGTGTATATTAGTTAGTCTGTAGTAAAGTTATACAGCCCGCAAACTATGGTATATATCTGAAAATTGAGCAATCCTGATGTATTGATGGCCTATCTCATTTCTTGAGGCCCAAAAATTTCAGGACAGTACAGTTATCCCCCAAATTACCCCTTTTTGGAATGTAGACAGTTATCATTTTTTGCCATAAACTTTTGAAAATTCAAAAAATTTAAAAATGTTTTCACACACTGTCACCAGTGCAGTGTAGTGTCATCATCTAACAGGTGTGACAGTGATCAGTGAAGCTGAATGGTGACAGTACAAAAAAAAAGGATCCTCACCACCATCTTCAGTAGCATACCGCCAAGCCCCAGGCATCCTGCTTGAGGGAATGCTCACCATAGGGAGCGCACTCCCTCTTCTCCATCTGGTTAGTACATGACAACTCTGCATTTCATAGGCATCTCCGGAGACTGCACGCTCATTGGCTGCTGCCAGCCCCCCCACCTCCTCCTCCTTCACTCCTCTACTTCTCCTATCCGCTACAACCACCTCTGCACACATCACACAGTGGGTGGGCTCAGGGCTCATTGCTCTGCACCCCGAGCCCACCCTTTCTGAAGCCAATAAGAGCCTCAGGCTCTAATCATGTGCTTCAGAACCTCCCTCATTGGAATTCATACGTCTGACACCTTGAATGGTGCATTAGTGGCCATGCGCATGGATTGGGGGGCGGTGCCCATAATGAGCGGGCTGCCACTGACTTATGGTAAAACTCCACAGTCTGTAAAATAAACAAGCAAGGCCATTTGAAAATCATATGGAGTACCCATTTTATTATTTTTACTTAATCAACAATAATGCAAGTGTAATTAATGTTTCAAAGGTGTAATCCCGCTTTCTTAGATGTGCTGATGAGGAATTCACCCTTGAAACCTATATGCTCCAAATCTATGGCACAATACAACCTCTAGTGCAATCCCACTTGAATGACTTTGCTATCATATCTTCCTGCCCAAACAAGTTGAAACTAAAAGAAGCACGTATAATTTTGGACACATTTATGTTGCACAAAAAATGTTTTATCAATAACTGATAATGATAATATTTTTCTTCTTTTTTTAATAGGAAATTTGGATTTTGTATTAATGTTTAATTTTTTTTTATTTATTTTTTTAAATGTTGAGGCAAAACCGCAATTTTTTATTGGTTCCTGAAAATTTGGCTTTAACCACTTTCTGTCTGGCCAATGTAGACAAACATGGTCTGGCAGATGCTCTCAGGGGAATTCATCAGCGCAAACTGTGATTGCTATGTCCACCAGACACACCATTCAAAGTACCGGGCTGCTGTAAGCAACCCTGGTACCATGAATTTGCTGTGACCAATCACAGTAATCACAGTTATAGTAGCAAACAAGGCTATCATTCATGATGCCCTAGTTACTATTGTGTGAGCTCTGTGAAAGGTCACAGTGATCACATGGTAACAGAGCCAATCACAGCATCAAAGTAGTAAATAAAGGTTTCATGAATGAAGCCTTTGAACAATGTCACTGATGTGCTTATACGGTATGAAAAAAAGTAAGATCCCCGAGTAGCACAGAAACAGAATAAAAGAAACATTTAAAAAAACTTAAAAAAATATATAAATACTTTTTTTGTATGAACTGTCACCAGAACAAGTGTAGTGTCACTATGGTTTCATTGTATCACTGTGGCAATGTTAATGTAAAATATCTGGCTGCTCTAATACCACTGAATGTCAGTGCCACCAGCCACTATCTCTGATCAATGCTACAGCAGTACAGTGTCACCAGACCAGTGCTGCCCGTCAGTATCCCTAATAATCGCCACAACAGTCAGTGTCCCCAATCACTGCCACCCACTTACAATGTTCATAATCACTGCCACTCATTCACAGTGTCCCTAATCACTGCTATGCACTCACAATGTCCCAAATCACTGATGCCCCCTCATAGGGGTTATTTACGAAAGGCAAATCCAATTAGCACTGGAAGTATACTTGGAAGTGCAGTCACTCTAAATCTAAGGGGTAGATCTGAAATGAGTGGAAGCTCTGCTGATTTTATCATCCAATCTTGTGCAAGCTAAAATGCTGTTTTTTATTTTCCTGGCATGTCCCCCTTGGATCTACAGTGACTTTACATCTGAGTGCACTTTAAGTGCACTTTCAAGTGCACTTGCAGTGCAAAGTGGATTTTCCTTTAGTAAATAACCCCCATAGTGTCCCCTAATCTCTGTCACACCAGTCATAGTGTCCCTAATCATTGCCATATCAGCTACAGTGTCTCTGATCACCGTCACACCAGTTACAGTGTTCATAAACATCACCACACCAGTCGTATTGTTCTAAATCACCAGCACATCAGTCATATTGTCCCAGATCCCTACCACACCAGTTACAGTGTCCCAGATCACAAAAACACCAGTTACTGTGTTCCTAATCACCACCACACCAGTGATATTATTCCTAATCACCGCCATACCAGTCAAATTGTTCCTATATACAGCCACACCGGTTAGCGCGTTGCTGATCAAAACCACATCAGGTATTGTGTCCCTAATCACCGCCACACCAGTCATATTGATCATCATTATAGCAGTTACAGTGTGCCTGATCACCACTACACCAATTACAGTGTCCCTTATAATTGGCACTCCAGTGAAGTATTGTCTCTGCCTGCTGCCTGTACTAACCCGTCTGTTTATTGACCATGTTTATACCTTCTGCCTGGACTGATCCTTTGCCTGTTTGCATATAGAAAGCAAATGACCGGGGGGTGTGGCCTGGCACAGGAGCAAGATGGCAGCATAGAAGGAGAGCTCTGCCGTCCAGAGCTTCAGACTAGCCTCTTATCAGCAGGAAGACCTCAGCACTCAGGTGAAAAGATGACCAGAGGAGAAGCCAGAAGCGGAGAAGCCAGTCTGCCACCTGGTCTCAGCTGGACTTGTCTACCCAGCTGAGCAAGAATATCCCGGTAGCAGCAAATACATGATCGGATCTGATAAGAGACTATCTTCACATGTATAGCCCTCGCGTTTTATCAATTAATGACTGGCAGGCTCTTGAAGCCAAGCTATCATCAGAGGAATGGGAGGCAACCTTAAAGGCCACAAAGCCTGGTAAGAGTCCAGGGCCGGATGGCTTCACGGAACAATTCAACAAAAACTTTGTATATCTTTTGGCTACAGGTTTCCTCAAAGCCTTCAATACCCTATCAAATACCCCTAGTTTTTCAGGAATCCTATTAGAGGCATATAGCTCAGTGATCCCAAAAGAGAATAAAGACCCCACTAATGTAACCAACTACTGACCGATCTCGCTTCTGAACGTGGACGTCAAACTATTCTCCAAGATCCTTGCAACCCGATTGTCTTACCATGTGCCTGCCTGGGTGGGCCTTGACCAAGTTGGCTTTGTCCCTGGCAGAGAAGCCAGGGACAATACCATTAAAGCTCTAAACATACACCACTGGCTCACCTCTACCCAAAGTGAAGGCTTTCTCCTGGCAATGGATGTGGATAAGGCCTTTGACCGAGTGGCCTGGGACTATATGGATGCAGTTTTAGAAGCCCTAGGACTGGGGAGCTGTATGCGGGCCTTGGGGCACTATATGCAAATCCAAGAACTAGAGTTTGGGTCAATGGGCACTTGATGGATGCCTTCTCCATCCATAATAGAACCAGACAGGGCTGCCCCATTTCTCCCTTACTATATATTCTTACTTTGAAACCTCTCTTGTGTTCATCCAGGCAAATCCAAACATAAAAGGCATTAAGGTTCATCATCGGGAATACAAGCTTGCTGCTTTTGCAGATGATAGCCTTCTTTTCCTCTCATCCCCATTGATGTCCTTACCCAACCTGATGCAAGTCCTAGAACAGTTCCAACTTATTTCAAACTTAAAAATTCATTATTAAAAATCTTTTGCACTGAACATCTCTTTAACCCCTAAGCTAGTACATCTATGTCAGACAAATTTCCCCTTCCGCTGGAAGACAAACGCCATCACTTATTTAGATATCTAACTACCTGGTAAGCTAACGGACCTATATGACAAAAACTTTTTCTCAGAACTGAAAATTTTACAGCAAGAACTCCTTAGGTGGAATGTGCCCCCCATCTCCTGGTTTGGACAAGCCTCATTTCTAAAAATGAAGGTGCTCACCCACATTCTGTATAAACCGCAGACTATCCCGATCCATTTGCCACCTTCCTTCTTTGCAGCATATACAAGAATGTGCTTTCCTGTGGGCCTTTTGGGCCCCTCTATGCATCAAGACTGTCATAAAATCTGACCGATGTGGTAAACATAGTGTTTTGAGGTATAAATCTAATGCCGTGTACACACGAGCGGACTGTATGGCGTACTTAGTCCGTCGAAACACATTTCAGCGGACAATCCGCTCGTGTTTGGGCTTCAGCTGACTTTTTCAGCGTGCAGTCTGGCGTACTAAGTATTTTTCAGTTTTTTCAAAATTCTGTCCGTCGTACTTTGGTTTCAGCGGTCAGTACGGTCGTCAGTATGCTAGTTCGACGGACTAAGAATGGCGCATGCCCAGAAAGGATTTACACGGCGGAAGGGTGCTTTGCTGTGTCTTGGACTTCCTATTTCTAGTCCCGTCGTACGTGCTGTACACGTCATCGCGCAAGCTTTCGACGGACTGTTTGTGCATCCGTGTGTGGTCAAGTCCGTTCAGTGGAAAGTACGACGGACTGTCCGTCGGATTGTATGACGAACTAAGTATGCCATACAGTCCGCTCGTGTGTACGCGGCATAAGTATGCCTATGCTGTGTGTGACAAATAACTTTGTTAAAATGGCAACTTTGTGAAAAACATAATTCATTTCTTTATTTCCCAAAAATTGTGACAAAAAATAACAACTTCGAAAAACTCACCATGCCTCTTACTAAATACATTGGACTGTCTACTTTCTAAAAATGGGAAATTTTGGGGGTACTGTCTTGGCATTTTAGGGCTTCAAGAAATTAGATAGACAGTCAGCATATCAGAACTTTTCCATTTTCAAATATTTATACCATGGTTTGTAGACTCTATAACTTTCACACAGACTAAATAATATACACTCAATTTGATTATTTTTACCAAAGAAATGTAGGAGAAAACATTTTGGCCTAAATTTTTGAAGAAAGATTATTTGCAGAATTGTATAACAGAAACAAAGAAAAACAAAATTGTAAATATTTTTTTAATTCGTATAGGGGTGGGTGAGCGAGCACTACCCCCCTAAACCATACTGCTTTAAGGCCGCCCCCTACCCCAAAGCATCTTGTCCTCCTGTTGATGGGGACAAGGGCCTCATCTCCACAACCCTTGGCTGTGGTTGGCTGTGGTTGTGGGGGTCTGCAGGCAGGGGGCTTATTAGAATCTGGAAGATCCTCCAGATTCCATTGAATGAGTATGGGGTACATAGTACCCCTACCCATTCACCACAAAAGTGACAAAAAGTAATAAAAACGCACTCCCCTATGATGTCACCAGCCCAGTCAGTCGGTGATGTCACAGTGGGGGCAGTGCCATCAGGGGATGTCACCAGGTGGCTTTGCCCCCTTCTTATCAGGGATTGTAGGACTCTCAATCTGATATCATTCATAGGTATTGTAAACCACACACCATGAAAGAAACATTGAAGTAGAAACCTAAATACCATACTAGTTACAACTCAAAAAGTCAATGCCCAATATGTATATGAAAATAAATGAAACAAATAAAAATACATCTTGGAAATAAGTGATGTGGGACCGCTAGTGGTATGGCCAGCTGAGCTCTTTGGGGGTTCCCAATAGAAAATAACTAGAAAATTACCTTTTGCCATGCAATCATATCAAATTGTGTTGGTCTATCTTTTACTAATTCTGTATTTATATATACAGTATATGAGATCTATGGATACAAGGATTTAAAGACATATGCAGCTAGTGAAAGTAGAATCATAGTAAGCCAATCAATTAAAATCTGAATTTATCCTTTGGTGGTATGACTTCAGTTTACAGAAACCAGTTCATATCAGTTACTTTACTGTGTATTTCAGTTTTGCTGTTAGTAATAAAGCCCGCTAAGGCTTTCTTAGCTGGTTTGGTTTGTCACTAATTTGTGTCTGGCACTTCACTGTTGAAATACGAATATTCTGATGATCTTAGCATTACCATTATCATTACTGCCATTTGGCAACCACAACAAGTAAAGCAGATGATCATATCCCAGAGAACGAGAGCATCCAACAGCTAATAATATCCCTACATTAACATTTGGATATTACTTAAACATGCTTATTTAATAATCTAGTTCAAGAAACCAATTGCTGTATCTACTGAAAGCAATATATATATATATATATATATATATATATATATATATATATATATATGTGTGTGTATATATATATATATATATATGTATATATATATATATATATATATATAAATCTGTCTGTCTTTAGTGAAGTGAATTTAGAATGGTTGTTTTAGATTTATGTACTGTACACTAAATGGGCTATGTATAAAAGGTTTGCACTCCTAATGCTTTAAGCCGGGGGTAGGCCCTCCAGCTGTTTTGAAACTACAAGTCCAATGAGACATTGCAAGACCCTAACAATCACAGGCATGACTCCTATAGGCAGAGGCATGATGGGTTTTGTCATTTCACCACAGCTGGAGGGCCGAGGTTGCCTACCCCTGCTATAAACATTCACACAGGCACAACCTACGATCCCCATTTGTAATGTTATTATCTCCTACAATCATCATCCTCATCCAGTGGCTCTTAGCCCTTGTACACACGGTCGCACATTCCGATGGACAATGTCCGATAGGACCATTTTGTCGGATAATCCGACAGTGTGTGGGCTCCATCGGACTGTTTCCGTTGGAACATCCTACGGACCAAGTTTTCCAGCTGGGCTATAAAATTTTCCGACAACATGATCCGATCGGACTTTGTCCGATCATGTGTAGAGAATTCCGATCGGACAAAGTGCCACACATGCTCAGATCAAATTCCTAGACCAAAGCTATTGGCTACTAGCCTAAACGTAGTCCCATCCTAACGAAATAACGTCATCACGTTAAGTACGATCGGAATTTCTGATAACTTTGTCCGACTGTGTGTATGCAACAGTTTCGGACAAAATCCGTCGGACAAAATCTGACGGATTTGGTTGTCGGAATGTCCGACCGTGTGTACAAGGGCTAATACTAAATTTTTTATTGAAGTATTTTAGAAAAACACTGCATTATGTCCACTAGATGGATCTGGATATCATATGAGATAATCATATACAATACAGGGATAATACATTTTGCCTGGGTGAATGCTTAAGTAATTTTCCCAGCACATTTGTTTATACATAGACTAGTTAACGTTTTGCCCTTTGCACTATTTATTGGCCAATGGTCGTGATTGTTGAATATGCTTGGGTCTGCATAATGGCACATTCTGCAAACACAGTCAACAGCAATTCAAAAGTAATTCCGAGGCAAATCTGGAATATTATTTCTCCATTTTAAGTTTAATAGGCAGAGTATTGTCAAACAAAGGGAATGGGGAGCTGCCACTGCCCACCAAGACATATATCAATTAAAAAAAAATATATAGTATATATATATATATATATATATATATATATATATATATATATATATATATATATATATATATATATATATATATACCATTCAGCAGGAGCAGCTCTTTTACAAAAGGCTTAAAGAAAAATATTAAAAATACACTACCGTATATACTCGAGTATAGGCCGACCCGAGTATAAGCCGAGGCCCCCAATTTACCCCCAAAAAACTGGGAAACCTATTGACTCGTGTATAAGCCGAGATATGCCTGTCCATCCCTGTGTGTGTCCGTCCATCCCTCTGTGTCCGTCCATCCCTGTGTGTCCGTCCATCCCTGTGTGTGTGTCCATCCATCCATCCCTGTGTGTGTGTCCATCCATCCATCCCTGTGTGTGTGTCCATCCATCCATCCCTGTGTGTGTGTGCGTCCATCCATCCATCCATCCCTGTGTGTGTGTGTGTGTGTGTGTGTGTGTCCATCCATCCATCCATCCCTGTGTGTGTGTGTGTGTCCATCCATCCATCCATCCCTGTGTGTGTGTGTGTGTCCATCCATCCATCCCTGTGTGTGTGTGTGTGTGTGTGTGTGTGTGTGTGTGTGTGTGTGTGTGTCCGTGCAGCCTTGTGTGTCCAGCCTACCTGTGCCCCGAGCCTCCGTCCGGTCCCGTCCCGAGCCTCCGTGTCGTCCCGTCCCGAGCCTCCGTGTCGTCCCGTCCCGAGCCTCCGTGTCGTCCCATGCCAGGATCGCCGCTCTTCGTCGGCGCCCTGGCGGCCATTCCCCTGTTCAAAAGCCGCGCCTCTGCCTCCGCCTGTGATAGGCGGAACACTCAATTTCCCAGCAGTCAGTGTTCCGCCTATCACGGACATCGGCTCATCCGAGGATGAGCCAATGTCCGTGATAGGCGGAACACTGACTGCTGGGAAATTGAGTGTTCCGCCTATCACAGGCGGAGGCGGGGGCGGAGGCGCGGCTTTTGAAAGGTAGAATGGCCGCTGTCTGTCTGCTCGACACGCTGTTCGGGCAGTCAGACAGCGGTGACTCGAGTATAAGCCGAGGGGGGCACTTTCAGCCTCAAAAAAGAGGCTGAAAATCTCGGCTTATACTCGAGTATATACGGTATTTCTTTTCTCCAATGCTTGGGGGATGCCTTAAACCTACCTGTTAAGCAGTGTACATGTAAAATATGCTAACGCAAAACAGACATTTAGAAATGAAAAAAAAATGCTGCTTAAAGGCATTTCCAAGCAAGCTTTTTCTGTTTGCAAACAAAGCCATTTTCAAAGCTAATAGGCAAGGAGGTGTCAAACAAAGGGTACAGGGAGCTTTTTTATTAAGGGTCAGATCCACTTCTGTTGGCAACAAACTTAAACCTCATCCTAATCAATGGTATATAAATAGTAACAACATTGTTTCTCTTTTAAATATTTTGTTGGCAGCATTTTACAAATTTCACAAAACCAATGACAATTACAGCAAACTGAAAATACGCAAAATAGTTGGGACAATACACTATATGTCAAATCAAAATGTTACTCTAGGTGTCTAAATTCACCTTTATCCTAATCAAAATTGTTTCCAACATTCAGTTTGCACATATCTTTAAACTATGTTTTGTTGGCTGCAAAACATTGCCTACATTCATACTAGACCCTTATTGTAGACTTGGGCATGGTATATATGTTAATGGAGGACCCTATGCAAAAAAATACAATAAATAAGACCCTTATCCTTGCAGATCTAGAATTTATGGCAATGTTACATGAATAGGAAAAAAGAAAAACTACACTGCCTTATGAATAAAAAATTAAGTTGCAACTCCCAAATGCTATACAACATTAACACCATAAGAGACCAAAAACAAAGGGTTGCGCAGAAAATTACCAGTATTAAATGATTGATGTACAAATAAAACAGGTAAAGCTTAAAAAACAAATACAGTGCACAAATATGATAATTCAAAAAGAATACGTGCAACAATTAAATGTGTTAAATTAATATAAAAAAATTGTGCAATACAAAATTTGGTGAATAGTGACACTAAAATTGATATGTGCCAATTCATCAAAAACCATAAATCAATATATAGTGAATATCCTCACAATGTTTATACTCTCGTGCCCCAAATCCAAAAAATGTATAAACACAAGCGCTTAGTAGGCAGCAAATGGAAATCATAAACAAATCTGCAGCTGCTCAAAATTACTATTCATATGAGTAGTATTCTAAAACTGAAAAAAATTGTGCCATATACCAGAATAGGTAATCTGTGACCACACAGCCACAGACTACCACTGGTACCCTGGTAAGCAGCGCTATATAGCAGTGCAACTTTGTTGTAAAGATAATCAAATCATAAGATGTTCAAATTATAAAATGTGTATAAATGTGTATGACCGTTACATATATCATACACTGTACAACCACATACGATATTATTATACAGTCCGGGTGAGAATATTTAAACTCTCCCCTTTATTACTCTTCTCCCAAAATCCAACACAATGTCACTGCAGGAGGCACTGCACCAATGTCGCCTGTATGTACAAGCCACAATTCATTCCAGGAGAGTAAAGCCCCACATTTCAAACGAATAGTCTCTTTAGCGTTGGAACAGATTAATCACCGCCACCGTTCATCTTATCACACCTCCACACGTGGTTTCAGCAAACGGGGGTTCTTAGTGACAGGTGGAAAGAAATCCCCTTTTGGTCAAACTCTTACCGGAATATATAGGTCTAATCAGCACGTCACATATACACAGCGAGGTCCTTTCTTTACATCATCCTCCCTTAGATCATGGTTATATCTGTTACTTCAACAGTTCCAATGATTGTAACGTGAATGGGAAATCGAAAGATATATATAGTGTGATACCGTAAAACACTCTGATTTATTTAAATACAACAAAGAATACACTCACAAACAAAAATTCAAAGTCAGGCAAATTCAGATTATCATCACAGCATAATCGACTGGATCACCTTCCCCTGGACAGCAACGGGCATACAATCGAATGTGTACCTCTAACCTTCTTTTTATGGTGCGTCCTTGTATCGTTACCCTGACGCGATTCGTCCGTTAATGGACATCACCTGAGGGTGAATATAGTGAATATGAATAAAATGTAATTATCAGTAACACAGGATTAAATCATAGAGACATATAAGTGCATTGAATGAAAATAATAAACACAAGCAAAATGAATAAGTGGTTAACTAGTGATGATATTATAAACAAAGTCCATAAAAAAGTCCCAAAGAAGAATAACTCTTTCAAAGTTATAGAACTGTGAGGTAAAAAATCCCAAAGAAATGTTCCAAAAGTGAAAAGCGCCTCCACCACAGCAAACACTGCAGCTTACCAGATAGTGGTGGTTCCTTATTACAGGGCACCACAATATGCAGGTGTCATATTGTGATATATTATCAACCCAGCTAGGGGTCTTGAAAAGATGTATTAGCATCCTCCAATCACCGCAATAATGGTCGCCTCCGATTAGTCAAACCCGGTATAGCAGGCACCTACACCATCGGCATTAGAATAGACAATAGAAAACTCGCAATAGTGTAAAAGACCTTTCGAGTTTATTGTAAATAGTAAAAAGCCAAATGCACATTTACATTAATTAGATGTACATAAAGCGTAAATCAATCGAGCCGGCTGGTCTCGATAAGCGCCCAATACTTCTGGGATTTTGCTCCCCTCCTTACGTGTTTCGTCACTAACAGGACATCATCACGGGGACATTTAATTTTTGCACGTATTCTTTTTGAATTATAATATTTGTGCACTGTATTTGTTTTTTAAGCTTTACCTGTTTTATTCATACATCAATCATTTAATACTGGTAATTTTCAGTGCAGCCTTTCGTTTTTAATGTTACATGGATGTCATACAAAAAAAGGCATGAGGCCACCCCTAAATTCAATGCCAGACCCCCATAATAAAACAAAAAAAAATGAGGTCCCCACAAAATCCACAGGAGACCCTTATGCAAGGAGAGAGGATGGGCATGCAACTCCCCTCCTTTACCATACCAGGCCACTTTCCCTCAACATAGGGGGTGCCTTGCCATAGGGGCACAATACACCTTTGCTAATGAGGACACAGGTCTTTTCCCGTGGTCCAAAGTGTATATATACATGTAGAACCCCACCAACCATTAGTTCTCATTTTCTCCCTAGAAAGAAAGTTGATTCTTTTTAAATTTGCTTTTGAATTCATTATGTGAGCACTTTGAAAGCATGTGAATTCTTGCCTAATTAAACCAAATGAAAGAAAGTCACGGAGGACCCTTTAATGGTAATTCTAAATCAGTTAAACAAACTAACAAAAGTATGCAATCCTTATTGCAGCTACAATGGATAATTTCGTAGAACTGAAACTCATGTGGCATCCAGCTTGAATAGACCGAATCTGCTCCCACTGTTTGTTTATGTGTTTATTTTACTTCATTTTGGTAAAAAAAATAAACAACTTCAATAAACAACCTCTTAAGGACTAATGGCACTATGGGTGTTATTTGTGTTGTTATACATTCAACAAAGGTGATTTGAGTGAATTAGATGCAAACAGGCAGACTGGTTTTGTTCCAGATGCACACAATTCACAGCTGTTTTGTGCTTATTGTTAAATGTGCTGACTTGTGGTGTACATTTATTTCCTAAAAGTTTACTTGCATTGTAAAATTTAAACATTTGAACTATGAGCTGCTGAATATGCTTTCTAAACATGCTGATTATTATATTTTGTGTGTTTACAGTGAAGCATTAATCCTTTACTGCTCATATCTTCAGAATTTAGGTCACCAATTTGGAGAAAATACAATTATTAATAGGAACATTAAAATATTTAAATCTTTTTATTGTTTTATTATTATACGTTGTCAGAATAATGTAATGTAGCTGAAGATTTAATTAGACAATATAAAAGAAAATGCCAGGGTATTAAAGAGAGACATTCAAGTACAAATGATAAGTAATAATGATTTATTTATTTTAATGATTTGTTTATGTTTATACATATAGTTGTGTATGTTTGTAAACATGCATGTCTGAATGTTCTTTTTATCATTTACAAATCAGTTTTTAATTTGCTTACCTGTTTCTAAGCCCTTGTACACACGGTCGGACATTCCGATGGACAATGTCCGATAGGACCGTGTTGTCGGATAATCCGACAGTGTGTGGGCTCCATCGGACTGTTTCTGTCGGAGTATCCGACGGACCAAGTTTTCCAGCTGGGCTATAAAATTTTCCGACAACATGATCCGATCGGACTTTGTCCGATCATGTGTAGAGAATTCAGATCAGACAGTGCCACGCATGCTCAGATCAAATTCCTAGACCAGAGCTATTGGCTACTAGCCTGAACGTAGCCCCGTCCTAATGAAATAACGTCATCACATTAAGTACGATCGGATTTTCTGACAACTTT
This sequence comes from Lithobates pipiens, assembly GCF_037356315.1. Classification (NCBI taxonomy): domain Eukaryota; kingdom Metazoa; phylum Chordata; class Amphibia; order Anura; family Ranidae; genus Lithobates; species Lithobates pipiens. Next base: position 172,683,908 of record NW_027507748.1, read on the forward strand.
GTGTATGCAACCGTTTCGGACAAAATCCGTCGGACAAAATCTGATGGATTTGGTTGTCGGAAAGGCCGACCGTGTGTACAAGGGCTAAGACCCTTATCCATCCTTCCACTATATGTGACTTTAGGCAACAGGACATTTTTGGAAATTAGAATGCACATTTAAAAGACTTACTGATGCTTTTCTTGTTCTTATTCTTTGTCACAAATACACTGCATTGTAGCTAAACGTATGAAAGAGCAGCTTGCTTTTAGCAGTTTGTGATTTTAAGTGATTACATGAGTGCACTGTAGCTTATATTTACATACTTATGGCTCTTGCCAGTGAAAGCAATGTGTTGATTTGCACATGCACTTGAGAATGTTCACTTAGCAACACAATGCATTTTTTTTAATTCAACAATTCAATCCTATGTAAGACAAAGCATTTGTCTAGTTTTTTTTTTTAATGCTACTGCCTATGATTGGGTATTAACCACTTAACAACCGCCCATTGCCGATTAACGGCTTCAGGGCGGTTGTTTAACTCTGAGAGGCCGTTAATTAACGGCCTCCCAGAATTCTGCTCTCGCACGCCCCCTGGGGCGCGCACACGAGAGCATCCGTGACCGCTGGGTCCAGTGGACCCGGCGCATCACGAATCACGGTAAACGGCCGCTCATCGCGGCCGTTTACCACGTGATCGCTCCGTCAAATGACGGAGTGATCACTTGTAAACAAGCCGGCGTCATGTTATGACGCCGGTTCCTCCCTCCCCCTCTCTGTGCCGATCGGTACAGCGGAGGGGGAAGAGATCGGTGTCAGCAGCGATGTGGACTGCATCTGCAGTGCCCACATCGCTGCTCACTGAAAATTAACCCCTCAATTCCCTGCATTACTCTGCAATACCCTGCCATTACTCTGCATTACTCTGCAATACCCTGCCATTACTCTGCATTACTCTGCAATGACCTGCAACACTCTGCAATGCCCTGCAACACTCCGCAATGCCCTGCAACACTCCGCAATGCCCTGCAACACTCCGCAATGCCTTGCAACACTCCGCAACACCCCGCAACACCCTGCAACACCCTGCAACACTCTGCAACACTCTGCAACACTCTGCAACACTCTACAACACCTTGCAACACTCTGCAACACTCTGCAACACTCCGCAATACCCTGCAATACTCTGCAACACCCTGCAACACCCTGCAACACTCTGCAACACCCTGCAACACTCTGCAACACTCTGCAACACTCCGCAACACTCCGCAACACTCCGCAACACCCGCCAATACCCTGCAACACTCTGCAATGCTCTACAACACCCGCCAATACCCTGCAACACTCTGCAATGCTCTGCAACACCCGCCAATACCCTGCAATGCTCTGCAACGCAGTACTCTGCAACGCCATACTCTGAGATACCCAGCCATACTCTGAGATACCCAGCCATAGTCAGTGATACCCTGCAATACCCAGCCATAGACATCTCCCCCCTCCCGCTGCCCTCCGCCCTCTGCCCTCCGGTGCTTCTACCGAATCGCTAATACGAACAAAGCCAGAATCTTTTTTTTTTTTCAGGCTTCCCAGCTTAGAGGTGAGATGCGGGGTCTTATTGACCCCATATCTCACTGTAAAGAGGACCTGTCATGCCATATTCCTATTACAAGGGATGTTTACATTCCTTGTAATAGGAATAAAAGTGATCAAAAAAATTATTTTTGGGGAAAAAAATGTCAAACTAAAATAAATAAAGTAAAATGAACAATAAATATATATATATATTTTTTAAAGCGCCCCTGTCCCCATGTGCTCGCATGCAGAAGCGAACGCATACGTAAGTCCCGCCCACATATGAAAACGGTGTTCAAACCACACATGTGAGGTATTGCTGCGAACGTTAGAGCGAGAGCAATAATTCTAGCCCTAGACCTCCTCTGTAACTCAAAACATATAACCAGTAAAAAATAATTAAATCGTCGCCTATGGGGATTTTTAAGTAGCGACGTTTGGCGCCATTCCACGAGCGTGTGCAATTTTGAAGAGTGACATATTAGGTATATATTTACTCAACGTAACTTCATCTTTCACATTATGCAAAAATTGGGCTAACTTTACTGTGTTTTTTTTTTTTTAAGCACAAAACTTTCCAAAAAAAAGCATTCGAAAAATGACTGCGCAAATACCGTGCGAGATAAAAAGTTGCAAAGACCACCATTGTATTCTCCAGAGTGTTTGCTAAAAAAACATATATAATGTTTTGGAGTTCTATGTAATTTTCTAGCAAATAAATGATGATTTTTACATGTAGGAGAGAAATGTCAGAATTGTCCTGGGTGCTCCAGAACACCTGATGGCGCTCCATGCATGTTGGGCCTCTGTATGTGGCCACACTGTGTAAAAGTCTCACACATGTGGTATCGCCATACTCGGGAGTAATATCAGAATGTGTTTTGGGGTGTAATTTGTGGTATGCATATGCTGTGTGTGAGAAATAACCTGATAATATGACAATTTTGTGAAAAAAAAAAAAAGTAAAAAGAATCTTGATTTTGCAAAGAATTGTGGGAAAAAATGACAACTGCAAAAAACTCATCATGCCTCTTACTAAATACCTTGGAATGTCTTCTTTCCAAAAAGGGGTCATTTGGGGGGTATTTGTACTTTTCTGGCATGTTAGGGTCTCAAGAATTGGAATAGGCCGTCAGTACTTCAGGTGTGATCAATTTTCAGATATTGGCACCATAGCTTGTGGACTCTATAACTTTCACAAAGACCAAATAATATCCACCAATTTGTACTTATTTTTACCAAAGATATGTAGTGGTATAAATTTTGGCCAAAATTTATGAAGAAAAAATTACTAATCTGCTAAATTTTCTAACAGAAACAAAGAAAAATTCATTTTTTTACAGAATTTTCGGTATTTTTTCTCTTATAGCACAAAAAATAAAAAACCCAGCGGTGATTAAATACCACCAAAAGAAAGCTCTATTTGTGTGAAAAAAAGGACAAAAATTTCATATAGGTCCAGTGTTGCATGACTGAGTAATTGTCATTCAAAATGCGAGAGCGCCGAAAGCTGAAAATTGGCCTGGTTATTAAGGGTGTTTAAGTGCCCAGTGGTCAAGTGGTTAAATGTCTTCTTTAAACATCCACTTAGTTAAGTGAATAGTTGCTTTACTTCTCCTTTTGTAGTAAGTCAACCTCCTTGAATTAATCAGATATGTGAATCTAATGTAAATTATACTGTTATCCTTTGCTATCTTCAGTTATAGTGTAGGCTGTAGGCAGGATACATTTAACCAATTGACCTTGGGAAGATTTACCTCCTTCATGATCAGGCCACTTTTTGTGATACAGCAATGTCTCACTTTAACTCACAATTGTGCCGTCATGCAACGCTGTACCCAAATAAAATTTGTGTAATTTATTCCCCACAAATAGAGCTTTTGTTTGGTGGTATTTGATCACCTCTGTGTTTTTGTTTTGTTTTTGACAATGATAATTTAGAAATAAAAACAATATGTTTTACTTTCTGCTACAAACTATATCCAATACAAAATAGAGAAAAATCGTATTTCTTACAGTGTCTTTTTTCAGTCAGGTGGCCAGCTTTTGGATAAAAGTGGTCCCAGTGGCAGATTCACTGCAAGACCACTTTTATAGATGGCAGGAGAGGTGCTCCCCAGTGGTTCCTGAGCTTACTGGAGCTATTGATAAGCCAGGAACCAATCTGGAGCGCCCAATAGCTAGGAAGGAAGCTGAGTGGGGGCAAGATAGCCCCAACTTAGCTCTATGCCCTTGGAAGACAGGAGTGATGTCTGATGTATTTTCCTCACCTTGGGCAGATAAAAAAAGGGTTTTATTTTTTAAAGGATTTTTTTTTTTGCTTTTAAAGGTAAATGGGAGATCTGGGGTCTTTTTTTACCCCAGATCTCTCAATAAAGAGGGCCTGTCATGCTTATTTCTATTACAAGTGATGTTTACATTTCTTATAATAGAAATAAAAGTGATAAAAAAAATAATTCAAGTGACAGTGTAAAAAAAAGTTAAATAATTAAGGAAAAAAAGTAAAGTGCCCCATTCCTCTGAGCTTGCATGCAGAAACAAGCACATACTTAAGTCACACATGCATATGTAAACCCGTAGGGTATTGTCACTGCAAAATCGTTAGGGTGAGATTAATAATTCTAGCACTAGCCCTCCTCTGTAACTGTAAACAGGTAACTTGTAAACATTTTAAAAACATCACTTATGGAGATTTTTAAGTACCATAGTTTGTCGCCATTCCACAAACGTGCGCAATTTCAAAGCATGACATGTTAGGCATCTATTTACTCAGCATATCATTAAATTTCACATTATACAAAAAATTGGGTTAACTTTAATGTTTTTTTGTGTGACATAAAATATTGCAATGACCACCATTTTATTTCCATTTATACAGATTTTTCGTTTTTTTTTAAACAATAAATATCATAAACAGCCAGGGTCAGCAAGTAAAATTAAATGAAATAGCACTCATAATTCTCCTCTTCCCACAACTACTTCATATGATGCTAACTTGATTCTGAATATAGGCAATGTAGCCCAAATGGGCTGGATAAAAAAACAGAGACAGCTATTTACTTTGGAAGGACATTTTCTCAAGAGCTTAGTGAATGAGGTGAAACTGCTTATGTCCATTATCATGTGCAAGCACAACATGCTGTCTTTTATTTTACTTGATTCTGCAAAGAAAATATTAATTTTATATAATAAAATGAAATTTCCCCTCATCCACTAAGCTCTGGAGATAATTTCCTTGGAAATCACAGCTTCCCCTGTAAAGTGAACAGTCTATATGTTTTTGGTAAATCAACCCCAATGAAAACAAAACTAGAAGTGTTGTATTTAGTGACAAGATAAATGAAAATTAAATAAAAATGAATTAAAACTTGGTTGATTGTTACTAGGAACAACTTCTTTCTAAGTTAGTAAATGGATGTAGACATGGGATAAAAAAAGTTTTAGAAATTTTGAAATTATATATATATATATATATATATATATATATATATATATATATATATATATATATTTTATTGAAACTTTTTAACCTTAAATAAATGAAGGGTCAAGAAAACGACACAATTAAAATAATGGTAAAGAGATACTTGCTAAACTTTCAAGAGAACCTCATCTGGAAATTTTTCCAAAAAGAACCATGATTTCTTTCAAACTAGACTATAAATAATATAAGAACGTACAGTGGTGTGAAAAAGTGTTTGCCCCCTTCCTCATTTCCTGTTCCTTTGCATGTTTGTCACACTTAAGTGTTTCGGAACATCAAACCAATTTAAACAATAGTCAAGGACAACACAAGTAAACACAAAATGCAATTTGTAAATGAAGGTGTTTATTATTAAAGGTGAAAAAAAATCCAAACCATCATGGCCCTGTGTGAAAAAGTGATTGCCCCCTAAACCTAATAACTGGTTGGGCCACCCTTAGCAGCAACAACTGCAACCAAGCGTTTGCAATAACGTGCAATGAGGCTTTTACAGCGTCCTGGAGGAATTTTGGCCCACTCATCTTTGCAGAATTGTCCTAATTCAGTTACATTAGAGGGTTTTCGAGCATGAACGGCCTTTTTAAGGTCATACCACAACATCTCAATAGGATTCAGGTCAGGACTTTGGCTAGGCCACTCCAAAGTCTTCATTTTGTTTTTCTTCAGCCATTCGGTGGTGGAATTGCTGGTGTGTTTAGGATCATTGTCCTGCTGCAGAACCCAAGTTCGTTTCAGCTTGAGTACACGAACAGATGGTCGGACATTCTCCTTCAGGATCTCTTGGTAGACAGCAGAATTCATAGTTCCTTTTATCATGGCAAGTCTTCCAGGTCCTGAAGCAGCAAAACAGCCCCAGACCATCACACTACCACCACCATATTTTACTGTTGGTATAATGTTCTTTTTATGAAATGCAGTGTTCCTTCTACGCCAGATATACTTGGACACACACCTTCCAAAGAGTTCCACTTTTGTCTCATCGGTCCACAGAATGTTGTCCCAAAAGTCTTGGGGATCATCAAGATGTGTTGTGGAGAAATTGAGACGAGCTTTGATGTTCTTTTTGCTCAGCAGTGGTTTTCTCCTTGGAACTCTGCCATGCAGGCCATTTTTGCACAGTCTTTTCCTGATGGTGGAGGCATGAACGCTGACCTTAACTGAGGCAAGTGAGGCCTGCAGTTCCTTGGACGTTGTTGTGGGGTCTTTTGTGACCTCTTGGATGAGTCGTCGCTGCGCTCTTGGGGTAATTTTGGGCGGCCAGCCACTCCTGGGAAGGTTCACCACTGTTCCATGTCTTCGCCATTTGTGGATAATGGCTCTCACTGTGGTTCGCTGGATTCCCAAAGCTTTGGAAATGGCTTTATAACCCTTTCCAGACTGATAGATCTCAATTACTTTCTTTCTCAAATGCTCCTGAATTTCTTTGGGTCTCGGCATGATGTGTAGCTTTTAAGGATCTTCTGGTGGACCTTACTGTGTCAAGCAGCTCCTATTTAAGTGATGCCTTGATTGTGAACAAGTGTGGCAATAATCAGGCCTGGGTGTGGCTAGAGAAATTGAACTCAGGTGTGAACAACCACAGTTATAGTATGTTTTAACAAGGGGGGCAATCACTTTTTCACACAGGGCCATGATGGTTTAGATTTTTTTTCACCTTTAATAATAAACACCTTCATTTACAAATTGCATTTTGTGTTTACTTGTGTTGTCCTTGACTATTGTTTAAATTGGTTTGATGTTCTGAAACACTTAAGTGTGACAAACATGCAAAGGAACAGGAAATGAGGAAGGGGGCAAACACTTTTTCACACCACTGTATTATTCATTTTTTTAATGTGCATCAATTACGAAGCACAAAGTTACATAATGAAAATAATAGTAAAATATTTATGCATTTTACAAAAGAAGCATTTTACACTTTGCTCAGTAATATTTGTATAACCTTTTTGCTTGATGCATTAGAACTAAATTGGAAAAAGGGCTTGTTACTGGTTTAGTGTTATAAATCATCACTGAAACAGAACCACCACTATCAAATACTCAAGTTACCACCTAATTTTCTAATAATGTTGAAAAAGTAATTGGTGTGGGAGTGCTGGGGTAGCCGCTCACACTAGCCCTTAAGCAGTTCCAAACCACAATAGCGTAAATTGGACTATATCGGTACTTAGTAATTTAAGCAAAGCAAAAAAAAATTCATTAAAATCTCATATTTAATAAACACATAAGAAAATAACAATACATCACTCATTAAAATACAATAGTGTGTACACCACAGTTAGAGTGTTCCCAACGGATTCCCCACGGGGAGGGTTCAAACTTGGTGGCGCACAAAGTTTCCTCTACTAGTTTCGCGGGACAAACCGATTCTTCAGGAAGATATCTATACAAAGTATAGTAAATAACATTTAAATAGTTAGCAAACAAAAGTAGCATTTCATAAAAATGGCCATTTATATATATATAACTAAATTCATCACATAATTGAAAAAAGGAGGTCTGCTCACCACAAACTTGAAAAATGGGTTGTGGGTAGGAAGGCCCCAGCACTCCCACACCAATTACTCTTTCAACATTATGAATGGTGGATGATGGTACTTATATGTTATATAATCCATGCGATTCAGAGGCGACATTTATGATTTCTAATAATGTTGTTCTTAAAATTCTTTTCTTTTTTTTTCTCGATTTCCTCCCTAGATTTCTTTACATCCTTTATATTATTCCAATCCTGGTCCCATGCTATTTTTTTCGATTGACATGGTATATAATACTTTTATCTGGCCCAGATCTCAGGCTAGACTTAGGTATGGTATTTTGGTGAAGAGGCGAGATGGCGGTGTTGTAAGCCTGCTACACCTGGAACTGTATCATGCTGCAGCACTACTTAGTAGGGTACTGGACTGGTTTCATCATAGTTTCCTCAAACAGAGGCTTATTCTTCAGTCAGACCTATTGCCTGTACCACTTACCTCCCTTCCATTGTTGCTCCATACTGAACTCTCGCCCTAATTGAAGATACCAAGCAGGATGTTTTTTGTTTGTAAACCATGCCAACTCCCCAAATAATCTATCTGGACAAAAAAAGATACTAAGAGAGCAAGCCCATATTGTTCAAATGAAAAGAAAACAGTGCTCACAGAACAAGTTTATTTGAGAGCTTAAACTCTGCTAGGACTTGAAGAATTTTCTTAGACTTATTACACTGATGCTCATGTGACAGGACAGGAAAACACAAATCTAGTCCATAGCTTCTTGAGTAATGGTATTTTTCATTATACCTGAACAGTTAGTCATCTACAGACAGTTTTGGTTACCAAAGTTTGTCACAGTTTTTATGGATACAATTTTAATACTTGACATGTTAAGCATCTATTTACTCAACACCACCTTATCTTTTATATTTTAAACAAAATAGGTAATACATTTTGTTTTTGTGCATTAATATTCACCTTAGTGTATTTTTTTAATAAAAACATGCATTTGATAAACAATTGCATTGATAGTGTATGTTATTAAAAACTGCAACTAGTGTGTTTTTTTTTGCAGGCACTCTGCTTAAAGAATATATAGTATATGTATTATGGTTGGCAGTTTTAATTAATCTTCAGGCCCAAAATATGCATGTATACATGTGTGAAGATTTTTTGTATGCTCAGGTTTACAGGCATTGAGAAAGGAAGACTTCTGTTCCTAATTAAAAATGTCCTTAACACATTTTTTTTTTCTGCATAAATATTAGTTCATAGTGGAAACTGGCATGTCTAAATGTTTCCATTCTTTTTTTAAACAAAATTTTACAATTTCTTGGATTATCTAGATGCATTTTAGCTGTTAGCCACTAATAACCCCATGCCCGATCAAAGATGTGCAGTGCAGATAAAAGTTGATGAACTGTAAAACCTAAGGGTATGTGCATTACTTGGCTAATACTAAATACAATCCCATATTTTAATTTTTTTTTCAAAGTATTAATTGAGCATAAAATTCTAAGCATGAACATAATAAAGATAATTGGCAAGTAGTTTTCAAACAGGAATATACATACAAAGGGGAAAAGGGAGAATGTCAACACATTAATTTAAAAGTTAAACAGGTGGCAAACTCCAGCTGACAACATGAAGCCACAAGGCATGGTGCAAAATTATAGTTGTTATATAAACATTTAATAAGGGAATCAGTTATCACTGGTAGTGGTGGTCAGAAAACACTGTTAAACAAAGGGACTTTAATTTAATAGCATTTATGTCTGCAGTTTGGTAATTTGGTATGCTTATTTTTTTTTTTCCATTTCAAATATGATACATTCATTTTGTTAGTTAGTATTACAAAATAGTAAAAAGTAAAACACATTAAAATACATTTTTGAAAACTTTGAAAAAAGTAAAAACAGCACACTTCCATTCTGCACCATTTTGATAAATGTCTCTCATTATGAACCATAAAATAAAAAGGTTTATTCTTGGTCACCTTTGAGTTCTATGACCTGTTTGAATTCACAAGGCTTAAAAACTCTGTGACCTGTGGTATCATTATATTTTGCAGCTGGTGATTAAATGTAACCACCATAACCTTTTAAAGATATTTGACTTTCTTACATTTTAATTCCTGTAACTCATATTTTTTTATTTCATCTTTTGTAAAAAGTACTGGGGGGTAATGAGTACTTTGCCCCCTAAAGCCAAATAAAATATTGCTGAATATTATCATGTTGGTATAAAACCCTGAAGACTCTTAACAGAATCTTTCTTGAAGCTCCTGATGCATGCTGGAGATGTAAAGAGGCAACTGGAACATTATTACTTGTATATTCTGATCCTGTCCTGTTCTAGTCTGATCTCAGGTACAGGATATCTCTGAGAAGTTTATCTATTTTCATCTTCTGGGAACCTGATGAACACAGCTAAATCCTACACCCTTGCCCTTAATGGAGTATGTAATCCTATCATCCCAAATTAAGCATTTTGTGAGACATACAAGTCTACTTGGTTTTACTGGGTTGACTTTACTTGTACGGCTGAAGAACACTCACTAATGTTTAGAGACACAATGTAAGGCATGGTGCAAATTTCTTTCCTACAATAATGGGTTGTAGGAAAGAAATTCCTGTTATTGCCCCACCAACACAGACAGTGATGACAGGGACATTTCTCCTGCCGAGCAATTCTCTGCTCATGGGGGGAAGAGGGTTGGTTGGGTAAAGCCAGCTCCACCGGGAGAAGACAGTGGTTATTGCTAGTGGTTATAGCAGCCACTAGTGGTAATCATAAGGGAATCTGACATGCTGGTTGTACCCAAGTTGATCGGTCAATCAACTTGATACATTCAGCCTGCCCATTGATGGTTCAAATCTCAGCTGGTTCAGTAAAAAAATGTGTATGTCTGGCCTAAAACCTGCTCCAATCATCCTTATCTGATTCTGCCTGTGTGTCCCCCTTCCCCCACAGCCCCTTTTTCCTTTTCCCTCTAACCATTCTATTTTTGTTTACTGACACATGATACTCTATATACTACTTTTGGTTGCAACCTTAAAGCAGAAGTCCAGGCAAAAACCTTTTTTCCATGTCCTTGTTGTTGATCTCCTACCTTTACCAACTTTGCCATCCATCTTCTTCTGAGCTCTGTAGTTCTTCTGTAATAGCCTGATTATTTTGCAGAACAGCCGTTAATCTCCAGTGATTTCCTGTTTGTAAGACCACTGGCTGCTATTCCTGCTGTACCCTCTGCTAGCAGTCTTGTCATAGTCCATTTTTAGTCCTTTCTACAGCAAGCAGGGTAGAACTTCCATCCAGGGGTCAAGTCCTGGGGAAAAAAGTGTGGGAACTCCCACCCAAGATCCACTCCCTCATACGCTCATATGCACGAACACTTCAAAAGTGGTATTTTTCATTGTATTGTGTGTATGAAGCTTAACTGTTAGTACATTAAAAAAAAAAAAATTCTCAATAAACATAAATATGGTAATTCTCTGAATAATCAGCATTCATTCAATTGTGCTTGCATGCAAATGTGAACATCATGTTCTGATCTTTATTGGGGAATCTTAGTTTGTATATAGAGTGTTTATGTGGTGAGTTTACACTTTTCATTGAACAGAGTTTGGATAACACAGGGTTAAATGGAAAGGTCATAAATTAACTGCACATTATCTGGACAGAATGCTTGGGGAGATAGTGATGTGTTCCTGCTTAGGAGATGTATGTTAGCTTGGGGGGCTGAAAACTCTGCAGGGCTCCAACACACACTCGCTGCTATTTCAACCCTTCATATATTTCCACATCAACTTGCCTCCTGGCATTACACGTTGCCAGGTATTGTGCTCAGCTTACCACCCCAAACTGATGTTCCTCCCTCAGCTCACCTCTCTCCCTGCATGTCCTGTTAGCAGAATAGCTGTGCTCCTCCTCTGGGTTCTCTCATCATATGGCATTGAAGATAGAGGATTGAGGGGGATTCAGCGGGACACACAGAGCAAGTATGCAGGAGACTGGGGGGGTATGAGGAGACACAAAATCAGGAGGGGCCAGCGGGGAGGAGCGCATCACGAGAGGTCTGACTAAATACAATCTCTTAGCAGCAGGGACCTACCCATCAGCTAGCTGTGATTGACAGGTAGATTGGTGAAGAAGCTGTCATGGGACCCCCTACTGGCAATCCATGAATGGTCAGTCCACCCCTGGTGTGCGGCACTTACTATTGTGAGCTGTGTCGGCGGCTGCTGGTGTAGCACCTGCCACACAGCTCCCATACTTCAAAGTCTTGCAGGATGCAGCTGCTAATGGGAACTGAGTTCCTGTTGTGGAAAAAGTACAGGAACTCCGTTCCCATGCGTTCCTGCAGGACTTGAGCCCTGCTTCCATCCCTATTTGCTGTAGTAGGCAGAGGGGTCTCGCAGACCCTGGTCTCTTCCGCCCATGGAGGTAGTGTTCTCCTCCTCCCTGCCAGCACTGCTTTACTGGCACCGTCTACTGCCAAATGTCTGTAATAGGGGTTTCCACCATCCCTGCAAAGTTTAAATTTTTTATGTCTTATTTGCAGTTGAATGTGTATTTTATGGGATGTTACATATCACAGAGACCGGTATTGTGGTAATATTGAAGTCTTATCATACAGTAGAGCAGTGGTCATCAACCCTGTCCTCAGGGCCCACTAACAGGCCAGGTTTTATGTATTACCTTGGGGAAATGCAGACTAGAATACTGCAATCACTGAGCAGCAAATGATATCACCTGTGATGTATATCAGTTATCTTGCAAACCTGGCCTGTTAGTGGGCCCTGAGGACAGGGTTGATGACTACTGCATTAGAGGGTTCAACCATTATTGTGGTATTGATTAGTAAGTTAGCGCTTCGCTTTCTTTTTCTCATGCTAACATCTACTTGTGCCATATGCTAATGTAAAGCAGCATGTCCCAGCTCTTTCTTTCTGTAATACGGCTAGGGATGTGCTCATATACACCTTACACGCATTGATTCCTGTTAGAAAGATCTCAAAGCTACAGCAAGAGGAGGAATGTTTCTAATACTGAATTACAGCAGAGTACAATATATAATTATGAGCATGTGGCTATAATTCGGCTACAGTTCAGTAATGATTACATAAAGCAAGTAAGGGCAATATGTTTATCTCCTGTTGTGGCTGGAGGTGGAGAGCACAAACATGCTTAGCATTTATAAGGCTGTAACCTATCTAACCTGCTGTGTGTTGCTGAGTAGTATGGCTGGCTGCCTGTAGAATGAGGGGCATGAGTTATGTTGAAGTGGGCTTATTCACATTTACCATGTGAAGGCCTAGTGGACCCTCCCATATTCACTGCAATTCTCAAAGCATGGTGGGAAGTGTAGTCTGATTATTGTGTAGAGAGAGAGGAGAGGGTATGATGTAATCCCTGTTCTAACAGCTCCTCCTTGGCAGAATATATGCTGCAATTTTTAAATTAAAGAAAGGACTACCGGAAAATTAAATTAGACTTTTCTCTTCAATGGTAAGGAATTTCACAAATGTAAAAACTGTTTAGTGTTTTGTGTAGGGAGTGTACTAACGGGGGATTTTTTTTTTGCTGATCTCTGAGTTATTCTTTAAACATCTAATACAAAACTACCCTAGCTTGCACATGGTTTGATATTGTTTACGAAGGGGAATTTTGCCACTTGCAAAATGAACAGCCTCTGTGCCATTATTATTCAACCCTATAACATGCTGAAAAACTGCAGGCGACCAACCAGTATTTACTATACATATCAACTTTTTTGTTTAACTACATTTACCAACAGGAATTAAGTGCACCAATAAAAAAGTGTAAAGAGAGAGAAGATCAAAACTTTGCAATAATCCACATCCATGGCTAAAACATTGTTTTAAAATTGGCTTTTGTTATTAGAATAATGATACATTATTTATGACTGACTGATGTGGAATTCATTTTTTTGGATGTGCTATTAGAGTGTATCTAGGTTTGAGAGACTATTATTAATATTTGTACAATCTTAGTCAACAAACCCCACTGTTAATAAATGTGAGCACACACACAAATGTGGACTAGTATGTGTGTTCCTTTGCATGTGCCCTTTAGTCCTCTAATTATACTTGAAGTGCCACTTTTCATTTAAAGTATTAAACAGCCAACCATTATTATACTACATGATTTATTATATATTTTCAAACTGTTGTATGCATTGTTTAAGAGAGGACACTTTACATATGCCATTAACATGTCTAATTATTGTGATGCAAAATAAAAAAAAATTATGACATCTAATAAAATTCATCAGCCCCTGACACATTTAATACATGCTAATGACCACACAAAACAAAATACTGTGCATTATTAATGATTTTGAACTAACCTCAATAACCTGCATTTTATTGGTGACTTAATTATGATATTACATTTTATAGGCACTAAAATGGTTATAACATAAATATGGGTTTTAACCCAGCATTGTATAGCATTGTATACAGTAGTTTCAAACTTTATTTAATTATATTACTTCTAAGACAAGACATCTTTAATGAGCTAGAAATGTGTTGAAGGCAAATCATTTGGACAATGCAAAGCTCAAAAAAGTCCTGAAATGATAGTGATATTGAGAAATTCATTTATTAATTTCCATAGTAGTTTCATAAATTGGAAGAAGATGGAATTTAACTTAAATAAACAATGTATTTAACTTAAACAAAAGATATTTCTTCAACATTTCCCTGAATGGAATGCTACATTATTTAACGCATATTTTCAAATAGTTTAATGTATTGTTTTAAAGATTACACTTTACATATTCTATTACCTTTTAACTATTGTGATACTATAATAAAAATCATTTCCTGACATATTTAGTACATGTTGCTGATGATTGTACAGCACTAAATTCTGCATATTATGAATTATCTCAAACTAACCTTAATAACCTACATTTCATTGGCATTTTAATTATGATATTGCTCAATATTACATGTTGAAGGTGCTTAAATTGATTACTGCATGAATATGGTATTTAAATCAATATTGGAATTTTGTAAACATAATTTGATAATATTACTTCAAAGTCATGTTTAATGATGGAAAGATGCTTTTAAGCCATACCATTTGCACAATGCAAATTTCAATAAATAGCTTGCAACATTAAAGTAGATGTAAACCTGGGCTGCATGTCCTGCTAAAGCACTGTGTAGCATACGCAAGTGTCAGCTTAAAAAAAAAAATTAGAATGCCTGTTTTTAAATACTTTATCCTTTGTTTATACTCAATGCTTCTGATCTCCTGCAGCTGTTTGTGCAGTAACTTCATATCCAGTTGATGACCAGCGATGTGCACATAGATTGCTGGGCTTTCTGTGTTTATACCAGGATGGCATCATCTTGTTACCGTTTTTAAGAACTCACGATCAGCTCTCTTATAATAGCAAAATAACAAATCAGGTGGGACTTTATATGAGGCATGCACGCCGGGGGGATAACACAATATATATAATAATAATAGAACCAAAAACATTGCATAGAAGCATCACATGACATCAATTGGTATTACATGATTTAATTGTATATTTAATTGATCAGATGTTTGTGATGATAACCCAGAAGTGATGACATGACTACTGTAGTCACAAAGGATATTTACATTTCTTGTGACAGTAATAAAATTAATAATTAAAAAATGTAAGTGCCTCCATCCCCCATGCTACCGTGCAAAAGCAAACATGCAAGTCGGTCCAGCAAGGACATAAATAAATGTTTCACATGTGAGGTATCGCCGTGAATGTCAAATCTTGGGCAGTAATTCTAGCACTAGACCTCCTCAATAATGCTAAAGTGGTAATGTGTAAAGGCTTTTAAAGTGCCACCTATGGATAGCAAAATTGACGTTGTTTATCGCTGTTGCACAGGCATGCATAATTTTAAAGTGTGAGATTTTTGATATCTATTTATGCTACATAACATCATCTTTTATATTTTACAGATACATTTATTGGGTTATGCATTGTGTTTTTGTCTCAGGGAAGTGAAAGAGTCAGGGGTGTCAGAAGATCCCCTATTGAGAGGCCAGGAAGTGGGCCAATGCAGCAGGGTGCTGCAACTAGTAGGCTGAGAGAGCCAGGAGAACCCAGAGAGCTGAGTAAGATGTTCTATGGGATTTATAAATAGACATGGTTGAGGCTTAAAGAGGAGTTTCCATTTGAAAAAAAAAAATTAGAAGTCAGCAGCTACAAATACTGCAGCTGCTGACTTTTAATAATCACACACTTACCTGTCCCGGGGTCCAGCGATGCGGAGGGTCGAAGCCGGGCAAACACTGCCCATGCGTGAGTGGCATCACACGCTGCAATTGGCTGCGCAATCATCTGGGACCTGTCACGTGTCCCAGATGACTGACAAGAGGGAGGGGGCAAAGCTGAGCCCTACCTGTGCCGACGGCAAGTGATGTCACCAGCCCAGGCACTGAAGGAGGCAGACTATGAGGGACCCCCTAGCAACAGGCATGTAGAAGTTAAAAAATAATTCCAAATGTTTTATTTTTCATTTTTTTAGGAATTTTAATTATTTTTTTTGTGTGGAACACCACTTTAAGCAGCAGCACTGCTGAGGAGAGAGCTAGATAGCCTGGTATTTTTCTGTTATCTGTTTTTGCTGATGAAAATCTCCTGTGTGGGCAACTTTTTTGTGGAGTTTACTTTAAAGCTTGTTTAATAAAAGTGGGCTTTCAAGCCTTAAAAAATGAAAGTTTGGACTTATGTAGCCTCACTACCAAATGCTTCTATCACTGAGCTGAATACTCCAATATGACACAGTGTAATTAGCCTATATAAAGTTTATATGGGCTTTTAGTAATTCGATTCATATAAACTTGAAATAAAATGGTAAACGTAAATTTAATATCATATTAGATTGGGAAACATATATACTGTATGATTTTTTTTTTAGATTCTTCTGACCTTCATTATGTATTAGATGTGTGTGAAAGATAACTGAGGAAGGCAATTACCAATTTTAAGCCTTGGCCACCGCAAATTTTAAGCCACATGATAAAACAAAATGAGCACTTTATTAAACACTTGCCCACTGAGCAATTAAACCCCCTTTCTAAGCAGACCAAATTTTAGCTTTTAGTGCTCCCACATTTTGAAGGACAATTACTCAGGCATGAAACACTGTACCTGTATAAAATGTTTGTTCTTTTTTCAAACAATTTTCCTTTGGTGGTATTTAATTAAATAAAAAAGTCCAACAATTTAATAAACAAAAGCATATTTTATTGTTTCTGTTATAAAATTTGCAAATGAATACTTTTTCTTCATAAAATTTGGCCAAATGTATACTGCTATATATCTTTAGAAAAATAACCAAAATAAGTGTATATACTCTGGTCTTTGTGAAAGAGTATACAAACTATGGTGGCAATCACTGAAAATTGATCACACCTAATGTACTGATGCTCTATCCCATTTCTTGAGACACTAACAAGCCAGGACGGTACAAATACCTCCCAAATGAACCCTTTTTGGAAAGTAGACATTCCAAGGTATTTAGTAAGAGGCATGGTTATTTTTTTGAAGTTGTGATTTTTCCCCACAATTCTTTGCAAAATAAGGATTTTTTTTCCCACAGAATTGTCATATTGACAGGTTATTTCCCACACACAGCATATGCATACTTGCAACTACACACTAAAACACATTCTACTACTCCTCATAGCTATACCTCATGTGTGAGACGTTTACACAGCCTGACCATGTACAGAGACCCAACATGCAGGGAGCAACATCAGCTGTTCTAGGGACATAAAATACACATTTCATTTCTTGACTACCTTTTACACTTCTGAAGGCCCTGGAGCACCAGGACAATAGAAACCCCAAAAAATTACTCAATTTTGGAAAGTAAACACCCTGATGTATCATCTTTGAGATATAATTAGTCTTTTTAAAATGTTTTTTTTTTCACAAGTTTTTGGAAAATGTGGAAAGAAAATGAAGACGCATTTTTTTTTTTTACACAAAGTTGTCAATGTATAGGATATTTCTTACACAAAGCATATAGATAGTAAAAATTACACCCCAAAATATATTCTGCTACTCCTCCTGAGTATGATGATACCACATGTGTGAGACTTTTCCACAGCCTGGCCACATATAGAGGCCCAACATGCAGGGAGCACCATCAGGTGTTCCAAGGGCATATATTTAAAATCTAATTTGACTACCTATTACACTTTTGTGAGGTACTTATTGTCACTGTAGTGGCATGGATGTGTCACAGATTAGCACTGATGTGGCATGGATGTGACATGGATGAGAACTGATGTGGCAACGATGAGCACTGATGTGGCATGGATGTAGCATGGATGAGTACCGCTGTGGCATGAATGTGGCATGGATGAGCACTGATGTGGCATGGATGTGGCATAAATGAGTACTGATGTGGAATGGATGAGCACTGATGTGGCACAGATGAGCACTGATGTGGCAATGGATGGGGCACGGATGAGCACTGGTGTTGCATGGATGTGGCACGGATGAGTACTGATGTGGCATGGATGAGCATGAATGAGGCCTGGGTGGGCATGCATGAGGTATGGATGGGCATGCATGAGGCATGGGGGGGCACTATGGGGCATGAATAAGGCATGGATGAGCATGAATGAGCCGTGAATAAGCATGAATGAGCCATGGATGGACATGAATGAGCCATGGATGAGCATTAATGGGTGTGTATGGGCATGGATGAGCCATGGATGGGCCATGGATGGGCATGGATGCATGTGGATGAGCCATTGATGGACACAGATAAGTGCTCTGGGCAATTCAGATCCAGCCCACTGCTGCACCGTATCCCTCCTCTCCTAACACACTGTACTGATTTCTGTGAGGAGAGGGTAGGAGCTGAACTGGACATGCTCTGGTTAGTTGACAAGTGTTCACTCTCTTATTGGGTGGAGTGAACATGTGGTCACTGTCATCAGCCCTTTACCCCATTCCATGACGCATGGTCATGGGCATTCCCGGGTGCACTCCCCAGGTGGCTCGCGGGCAGCGTGATTCCTCGGAGGGCATCATTGCACGCCCTCCCAGAATTAGCTGACCATGCTGTAGCCATAATTCAGCTTTGGCCCGGTCCGCAAGTGGGTTAACATTGAAAATGGCCCAGGTACTACTGCTAAAGGAAAAAAGAATGTGGCAGTTGTCATGGTCTAAATACATTTTCCATGCCATTCGATGACATAGAAAAAATATTTACTAATGGGAGAGAATGGATACTTTCATTGTTTAGCAAGGCTGTTTATCTTTTTTTTAAATATAACTGCCCACCTCCAACCTGCTCATTGGACAGTGAATCAGCATTGTTACCTTCATCCATTGGGCAAAAAGGTGTTTCAGGAAGAAAAAAGGTTAAACCCCTGACTACAGTAGGTAGGAAATGTTACAAATCAAGTAAAACAGAAAAAATATGTGTATTTCAACTGTGTATTTCAGCTGTTTGTCTGGAGTTCCATTTTAAAATAATATGCTAGGCTACAGAAAATCTAGAAAATAATGTATTGACATATAATACATCACAAATGTGTTTAAGTCTATATTATTCTTCGGTACACTTTTTACATGTTCACTTTATTGGAAATATTTAATTTTGCATATTATTCTTTTAACATAAAATAAATAAATAATTAAATAGCATATTGCATAAATCACAAATAATCATCTTTTTCATATGGTACAACAATGAATGCGGACAAGTTCATAAAATTAATGTCAGAACATATTGTCTTCATATGCATAGGAAATACAACTTATTTCAATATTCCTACAAAGCTTTACCTTAAGAATTTTTCTGTTTAAAATCAGTTTCAACATATTTGATTAACTATGACAGCTAATTTGGCAAGTGACAGTTCAATTTTTTGGGGGTCTGATTTACTAATGTCATGTTTGGTGGTGATAAGATCAATAACAGAGATTCCCAATTTTTATTTGCCTGAATATTTGCCTGGATATTTTATAATTTCTTGCAGCTGGTTCAAATACTCATGCTTTTATTTCAAATAATATGTTACATATTGGTTTCATATGCAACTGATTTACCTATAGAATGACAAAATCATAGCAATTGCTGATTTTTCACTTTTGGATTGTCCTAAGTATTTTGATGTACATCAGTATGAATAGTCTGTCATCGGTCATATTGAACTGTGTAATTATTTGCAGACTGATAATGTGTACAATCATATATTCAGGAGAATAAAAACATGTGGTTTGATAGTTTGATGACTCTCCTGATTTCAAAATTATTCTAATTATTGCCAGTAAGCTTTTTTTTACCAGGCTGTCTTTAGTGGTTTAACCCATAGTGCCTTACTACTGCATATTAAATGCAAGCGCACCTGGTTTATCTTGGAACAATGTGCCTGAAAAAAAATTAAAAAGTTTGTAAGAAATGTCATAGCTGGAGGCCATTTCCATCTTCACCCATCTTTCTTCCAGGTTTTGGCTCTGTGACTAGCCGGAGCTGCGGTGATGTGGGAGCCGCCAGTCATGGCACAGGGCTCTGAAGGAAAGGCACAGGTGGCCGTTCCTTCAGAGTGCATATTTACACTACCTATAGGTAAGCCTTATTATAGGCTTACCTATAGATGAGAGTATAGATGAGAGTACAAGCCAAACTCACATATTGCTTTCTAGGCATCAGCATTACCATCAGCAATATGTGAGTTTGTCTTGTACTCTGCACTGTGGTCACCTGGAACTTCCTTTGTGAGATGTTTCATGCATGTGAACTGTTTTCATATATTTTATAACTGTGCATTTGCACACGATCTAGTGATTTATATACTTCACCACTTGGATCAGCACTCCCTGTGAATGTTTTTTTTATCATCTTCTCATGGTCTACTTCAGCTATCTTGGGTGTCTGGCAAGATGTGATGCACCCAGGGCATGGCCTTGGCTTGCCAAGCTTATACACTAAAGTACATATGTGTGTTGTCACTATGCATTTATAAAATAGTGCTAACAGGCAGGGTAAGAGCTTTTATGGCAGAAGCAACATACAGAGACCTCTTCTGTTATTATTTGATAATTGTGAAGTCACATGAAGTCACATGACTTGCAGTCAGATACACAGTGCTTAAATTATCTTACATTGCAGATATACAGCTATGAAGTTGAAAGCACCAGAATCATGGTAAATGCACTGGAATTGAGAACAAAAGTTTGAATTTTCAGGGTATTGGGCAATTACATAATTTACATTTCTGCATATTCCCTATAAGACAGTAAATCATTATTTTAAAAGTATCGCCCACTTTAAGTTAAGACATACAATAGCTTTAGTACACTGAAATTTTGAAACCAAAAACAATATCAAAGATATCCCCCATGTTGACATTGTTTTTTCTTTTTATTACATAGCATTACTTAAACAGTTTTATCTTGCTTCATCAAAGCTATAGTGGCCATATGCACCCTGACAAATTTAACCTGTTTGTAAATAACCAATGTAATAATACAAGTTTGTGTTGTCTTAAAAGGACAAAGACAAATTGAAATGCAGCAATGCACAGTTCAAGAAATTATATTATATCAGTATGCACATTTTGGTTTAAAGTAGTAAGAAATGTTGATGTGTTTCGGCTGAATCACTGGGAACCTTCATTATATTTTGTGTTACTGTCATATATTTGAGATTATGAAGATGAAAATTAAGTCTGTAGATGCATGATGGAAAATATCAGACAGTAAAATATTGCTTTGTATGCAATAACTGATACATTAATGGGCTATAGCAGAGAGTAGAATTTTATTATGATAGCAGCATAAAGATGTTAATGGAATAAGCCCACGTGAAATATATGCATGAGTAGAAATCTCCCAAACAGGGGAACAGCCAGCCATTAAAGTATATCTAAAGTTATTTTTGGATAAAACTGTTTCCCTTGAAACACCCCCTAAATCTCTCTTATCTTGGTTACCATTGTCACCAGGACAGAAAATGATGTCAAATCCAAAATGTAACAGTCATCACTATAATGGGAATGGAAGGTGTTCCAATGGGGGACAACTGTCTCAAAATGGATTTGAAGAGTTCCTTTGATTAAGTTTTAACTATTACTATAGTCCTTACAAAATAAAAAATAAAAATGTTTGGCTATAGATACAGTTTGTTTGCATGAGCAAAAATTCAATGTATATATTTTAAAGTTGTATTAGAGTATGAAAATATTTGCCTAATAGTCTCTGCTTCTAGTCTGGGTGAAAGCAGCAGTAGCAGTTTCTGTGTGCATAAGGTCATGTGGCTTAGTACTGTGCCTACTGCCTGGAAACTCCCTTTTATATGCATCACATTCCTCCAATCAGGGTTTCTTACCCAGCTATAGATGGGATGCAGCTGTCTATAACTAACTAACTATCTAACTAATTAACTCTATGGTAAATACCAATGAACAGCTTTTTACAAATACATACAGTAGAGGGCAGCAGATAAATACATCCTATAAAGATGTGAAGCTATAATTGCACTCCTTTTAAATTTTACCCCAAATTCAAAAATCAAAAACTGGATTTCAAAATTAAGCAACAAACATAACTTTTTTGTTATTGTTAGTTTTTAGTGGATTGGGTAAACATTAGAATCTCATTTTGGTTTTACCAGTGTTTGTGTCCCCACTTGGAGTTTTTTCTCTTAGGACTTCTATAGCCGTTGGGGTAGCCAAAATGGATAAAGACAACAATAGTTTTTTTTTTTTCCTAGTTGAAAGATCACTCTGACACACATGGTCTCTAGGTCAGGACGTATTTCAGATGGGGACACAGACAGCAAAATACAGAAAGAAACCTGACAACACTTCTTTCCCTACCCCACTATTCAAAATAAAATTTACAGTGGATGATTTTGTAGTGCAAAAACACACCATATAATACCCATTTTTTGGTTAACATCCAAAGGATGAGGTTGAACTGAGTAAATAGATACCCACAATTGCATGTCTTAAAATTCTAGCCAATGGTTTAAAAGACGTTAACAAAGAGCTCTTGTGCTAGAATTATTGTTCTCACTCTGACCTTCACAGCAATATGTCGCATGGTTTGACCGCAGTTTACATACGCATGACAAGAGGGAGGAGATCCGGTACACTGAAGGCTGTCAGCCCCAAAATACTAGGTAAATTGATAAACAACAATATGTCAATCTTAAAATATGCCACAAGATATGTTAAAATGTTAAACAGAGTTAATACAATGTACCAGAAAGCATGGTACTTTGGCCTTTTATCATATGTAAACATGAAGTTCTTGCTTAATTTTGAGCTTTATCCTATTTGTTGTAATATATATTGCAAATTTCTTAATGAAAAAACAATAGTCAAAAAAAGTAACCATTTGTTTCCCTGTTGGGGAGATTTCATCTCTCCTGTCTCTCCTGTGTTATTAGAAAACCATCAAATACACAGGAACTGGGTGCAATTGTTCTCAAAATGACCACAATCAGCATGCCCAAACTGACAGAGTTCCCCTCTTTCTAAGGAAAAAAAAGGGAAACTTTCTGGAGTTTGAATTAAAAAAAAAAACAACACAAATTGAATTTTGTCAGCAATTTGTCAAGTAACCTTTACAAACTAATGATTAATTTCACATTATTACTACAATGAAAGAGAAAAATAGCATATTCTTCTTGGAAAATAAACTTGACAAAACATATTCCTCTGGATTTATCTGCTAAGAAAATGTCACTGCCGATATCTTAATTAAATAAAAAAGCGGAATGTATAAAATATTTTGGGATTAATCTTTAATCATGCCTGAGAAACCTGTTTAAATTAAATGCCCCAACACTACTTGTAGGTACAGAATTGAATCATAATTGGTAACTTGGGCAAGATTACCGTAAAGAACAGAGTAAAAGGTAGAATAAATGATTGAAGATGAATACATTACTGGAGCTAAGATTTAAATGCTTAAACAAGTAATCGTCTTGAAGATTCATAAATGCTAGCTGGCTAAATATGAATTCATGATAACTAATTTTATCTGGGCTATAAATAGTTGATGATTCAGAATATGAAGCATTTAACCTTTAACAAAGACCAAGTGCCTTGTTAGCTCCAAAAAATAGTAATATTTATTGGCAGTGTATATGGCACTTAGGCCCAGACTTAATATCAACTTTACTGTATAACATGAATACAAGATTGCTCATATATAATGTACCAAAGTAACAATTTACATTCAATCATTAGAAAGCTTGTGAGAAAAATGTTGTATTTTCTTCATGTGTTGCAACTAATTAAATAAATCATCATACCAATATTTCATACAAGTAGCAAAATTAAGTCATAATAATATAAGACTTAAAATTGAACTCCAGGCAACCATATAAATATACAGATGAAATACATACTTGGGAGCTGCTTTACCCGCCAAATAATTTGTATCTGTTCAACTAGTCCTCAGATTTACACAGCTCTGTCCCACAACATAGCCTTGCCTAGCAGTGGCGATGCCCCAAACTTTCTCTGTCACTTCACACTTTCACATGCAGTAAATGTAACTGATCCATGCAATAAAACCTGTATTGAATTGAAAACAGCAATTTTATTCAGAAACATTACAAAATATTCAAACTCAGGTCAACTCTAATTGTTTTTCAATATTATTTATTGTTTTCAAGCATGAGAAACAAACAGGCTCACAGCAAGCCCATACAGGGGCTCAGATACTCATATGCATACAAAACAAAGGCTTAAACAAGGTGAACAACATTGGAATTTCAAAACGTTAATATATGCACTGAAGTGCTAAAAAAAGAACAGAACAAAGCAAGCCTCCAGGTCAAGAAAGTCACCCTCCTGGGGCAGAAACACCCTAGAAGTGTAAAACTCCGTGAAGTGAGCAGACTCTCAAAAGTAGAAGCAGTAAAGAAGTAGAAAAAAAAGGAAGAGGAGGGAAAACATAAAATGAGAAGAGAAAGGATGGGGGAAGAGGAGTGATGGAACTTCATGGACCTGCAAACATCACGGACATGTGTGAATTCTTCAGAATACTGGACATTTTCTCATTAATCATCAGGTAGCTCATATGGGCTTTCACACCCTGAAAAGTTGGGCTCCTCCAAGCCTGGGTAATGGTCTGCTTGGCTGAAAAAAGTATGGGGCAATGCAATAGATCCAGCTTGGCATCTTTGTCGACTGTCTGGTGGGATAGGGACTGTAACACACAAAAATCCTGGCCCAAACCCCATTACTCATGGGCAGGACCACCACATGTGCAAAACATATCCCTGCTGGCCACAATTCCTGAAGCATCCAGGGTTAGCAAGTGCATTTCAGACAGGGACTCAGTATCACTGCATGAGGACCTTGTAAGCAAACTCAAAAGTGTATTGAAGGAGCATTTTTCAACTAACAGCCACGCCTTACTCCAATCTGCCATATTCATAGATCTTGCTCCCATTGAAGCATATTTGAGAGGTGTGCTGATGATGCTTGGCCATTAACCACTTGACAACTGGGCACTTAAACCCCTTTCGTGACCAGACCAATTTTCAGCTTTCAGTGCTCTCACATTTTGAGTGACAATTACTCATGTAATACTGTACCCAAATTACTGTTTTGTCCTTTTTTCATACAAAGAGATTTCTTTTGGTGGTATCTGGTCACCTCTGGGTTTTTTATTTTTTTGCGCTATAAATTAAAAAAGACCGAAAATTAAAAAAAAAAAACAACAATTTTTTCTTAGTTTCTGTGATAACATTTTGCAAATTATACATTTTTCTTCAGAAATGTTGGCCACAATTTATACTGCTACATATCTTTGGTAAAAATAACCCAAATTAGTGGATATCATTTGGTCTTTATGAAAGTTAGAGAGTCTACAAGCTGTGGTGCAAATCATAAAAAATGTATCACACTTGATGTACTGGTGGCCTATCTAATTTTTTGCGACCCTAACAAGCCAGGAAAGTACAAATACCCCCCAAATGACCACCTTTTTTAAAGTAGACATTCCAAGGTATTTAGTAAGATGCATGGTGAGGTTTTTGATGTTGTAATTTTTTCCACAATTCTTTGAAAAATTAAGATTTTATTTATTTTTTTCCACAAAATTGTCATTGTAATAGTTTATTTCTCTAACGGGGCATGTCTATACCACAAATGATGCCCCAAAATACACTCTGCTACTCCTCCTGAGTATTACGATACCACATGTGTGGAGCGAGAGCCGGCAATGAGAGATGAACTCATGTGTTTACATTGAGTGCCAAATGGCTGCTGTTATTGGTGATTTTGCACGATATGTAATTGGCTGTGTCCAAGGGACACGGGAAACACAGAATTTCCCTGATGCAAGCCCATGCAGAGGGGAAATAAACAGGAGGACATCCAGGGATGCCCTCCCCGCAATTGGCATTCTTTCGGCTATAGCACAGACACCCATTGGTTAATAGATGCATAAAGGGCTGAGATGAGTCCAGGAGACCCTGGGGATGTTGGCAGGTGTGCTCAAAGTGAGTTTTGTGAAAAGGATAGGTATAAGTGCATCAGGAAGAAGAAACCCAATGTTTCTGTTGCAGGTAGCAAAAATGTTTCTGTGCTGGAATGTTGTGCACTTCAGGGAGGGCCTCCCATGTCAGGAAGAAAGTTGAAAGGAAATGTTCCATGGGAGATCCACTAATAAAATGCTCAAGGATGTTCCAAACCTGGGGGGAAACAAAGGATTTTGGGTGAGATAAGAGATGTGAGGTAAGAGTGGTAAGAAGGGGGACATCAGGTTACCCAAGTACTAAAGAGAATCCAATGTCTTCAAGTTATGGGACATTAGGGAACTCAAAGATGATTGGCATACTGTATTCTGGTGCCAAAGCAGAGTTGCAGCAGTATCGGGGCACAGTCAGGTAATCCAAAAGCACCCAGACATGGATATATGAGGTGGCGTGGAGCATTTATAATTGATAAATAGGAGCTGCCAAGTAATACTTGGTTATATTGAGAATCTGCAAGTTGCTTTGCAATCTAGATCTGTGGACCCTGGGTTGCTTCTGGGCCCAGATAAAACAAATGGGGGCTGTTCTGTAAAATATGGAAAAAGAAGGTACAAACTTGTATAGGCAGAGTACAAAAGTAATAGAAGTCCTTAGGTAGGATTGTAATGTTTGAAGTGTGAATCTAATCTATCCACAATCTATGTAATAGGATGCCCAAAGATATTGGAAATATACTTGTAAGCATGCCTCAAAGTCTGTAAAAAGAGTAATATTCAATACCATAGTTTTGGAGGGGTTGATACGGAGGTCAGATATGGCTGAAAATTGATCAAGCATAAGCTGCAAGTGGGGAGAGAAAGAGCTGCATGGTCAAGACCAGGAGAGCATCATCCACAAAGAACTTTTCCTTATATTGCACAACAGCATAGGACACTAATAAAATGTCCACACTATCTCTGATTGGCAAGTCAAGTGGTTCCAGAGCCAAAAAAATAGTGTCAGGGACAAGGAACAGTCCTGCCTGGTACCGCAAAAGATTGGAAACAAGCGGTAAAAAACCCTATTTGACAGAGGCTGAGGGTGAGGAATACAGGGCTCGGATCCAAGACAGAAAGGCATTGTCAAAACCCCAGTTGGCTAAAATGCATTGTAAATAGTCCCACAAAAGTGAATAAAATGCCTCATATACATCTAAGGAAAGGAGATCTTGCAATTGTGTACAAGACAACTTCCTGTTCTGGGTCACATAGCATCAAATGCATGCCTCATCACCCCCTCTGTGTTGTGCCAAAAATTTAGGAATGCTATTATGATGAAACACATAATCTCTAAATTCCAAGCAAGCTCTTTTTGAGTCTGTGAATGTTCTATCTGCTTGTGTCTGTGTCAGATTTAATTACTGTTCAGTTCTCACCTGCACCAGTGCTGGACTGAGAGACCCAGGCATTGTGAGATGTCTAGTTAATTTGAAAGGAAGTGTCAAGTATCACACTACAGACTGTTACCGTTTATTATATTTAAGATTTCGTATCTCAAAGATATGATGTGGGTTAAATGAGAGTTCTTTGACCAAGAGTGAAAGTTCTAATAGAATAACATGTATTAGGAAGTATTTGAAAGAATATATCTAATACACAAACATCTATCTATAGTCTTACACCAGAGGAGGAAATACTAGGCTAAAATAAAAGAATTACATGGAGGAATACAGAGAATATTCCTTAAAACATTAATCTACACATATATTCAGTTACAAGTAAAACAGATATTTTCCATAATTACCCTTTAGTTCCATTCTGATGGCTTATTTCCCATACAGTGAGCATTTCCTCCCAGCTAGTCTGTGTATATCAATACAGGCTGATTGGCAGGTTGGTATAGCTTGACTTCTGATTGGTTAGCTTCCCTATACTTTGCCTAAGTCAGCTCCCTTTAATGCCAATCCTTGTGAGCCAGAGATTGACTTGAATTGTCCCGGGAAGTTTAAGTACTGATTCCATTCATTGCATATCTCAGCATGTGATCATTTGATGTGAGTTTGTGTACTACAATGAGGTTTGAATACCATTGTTTGTACACAAAAGCCTGGGCCCCATCTTGTCTGGTCTTCTCATAGATATGTGTGAAGATACTATCTTCTGGCCTAAAAAGATACAAGCTACATTATATATATAGAAGAGAGGCACATGCATCACATTGCAGTGAAGTGTGTGTGCAACCTGAGCTGGCTGACTGTGAGGACTGTACTTTCTGTTGTCAATAGGACTACATGGGTGGAACCATGACTGTCTCTGTTGGGCCAACTAATTTCTAGCTTTTTTTCAAAACTGGAGATTGGTTTAATGAATTGATTGTATAGACATATTAAAGGGAATAGTAAAATCCCACACAGGTCTGAAACAAGATTAAAAAAAAACTCAAGTACAAATTTACAGTTTTTTTGCAAGTCAAATGATTTAAAAATGGATACTTTTCAAATCGGTCAAATCGAAAATGTTATATTTTTTGTTTAGAATGCGGAAAAGTGAACAAACAAAAGAAAGATCTTCATTAAATGATTAAACATCTTTTCAAATCACTCTTGGCTTAACAAAAACAGTATTATTTGGAAATGGTATTCTAATAACACACGCAATCTTTGATTTCAGAAATATGTTTACAGTTCAAATTCAAATGGAATTCAATGTAAAATTTTATTTACATTTCAATTTGAATTTTGTAATTTGGCAGAAATTCATTTAGTTATTCAGAGCATTTGGTAACCTTTGTTTATACTGTAATTTGGGTATTCAGAATTTCCAACTAATGAAAAATGTGTCGGAATATTAATTTGCAAATATCTACCCTCCACAAGTTTGGTGATGTGGAGCAGAATGCAAAAAAAAGGAGTGGTTGGTAATATGTGACTTACGACACAAACATTGCAGTACAGATAACAGCAAAAAGAAGCCTCTGCTTGCAATAATGCCAAAGGAATGATGACTTAGCTAAAAATAAATAGAAGAAAATAAATAATAAGCTAGCTATGTATCCAAGAATTTTGCACAATGCTGTTGTAGTATCTTTTAGCGCACAAACATTGCAAAAGGATCTATTTAAATTAATTTAATTTATATTAAAAAAAATATATATATATTTTTGCATTGCTTCTCTCCTTGGACTCTTTTCTGCTTCATTTTGTATCTTTCAACCACGTACACACGACCGGACTTGCCGGCAGACTAGGTCCGACGGAATCGTGTGTGGGATAGTCCGATAGTTTTTCTTTAAAAAAATCTGATGGACCTAGCAATAGAACATGTTTTAAATTTGGCCGTATGGACTCAATTCCTATCGGGAAAACCGTTCATCTGTATGCTGGTCCAACAGACCAAATACGGTGCAAGGGCAACTATTGTCTACTGGCTATGGAAATTCCTTTTCTAGTCCCGCCATACGTCATTACATTCAAAATGAACGGACTTTTGAACAGACTTTAGTCCGTTCGTGTGTGGGCAAGTCCGTACTTTTGGAAGTCCAATGTAAATCCATCAAAAGTCAGTCGGGAAGACCGTCAGACCTTTTCTGCCAGAAAGTCTGATTGTGTGTATGCGGCATAAGAGTTATAATCAGTTTAAGATAATGGAAAATAGAGGAAGAGATTGTGCTATGGATAAGGCAAATATACCATAGGTATAGCCTCTACCTAATATTGCCACCCAATGGGTGAAATAAAAAAATATAATATAAAATGTAATATAATCAATATATGTATATAAGAATAAATGTCCTTTAAGATCACACTACAAAAAGCTTGTACATAAGTGCATGTACCAAAAAATACAAATAGTACAAAAAAGTGAAGCCATACAATAAACCGCCAGTAAACAATCAGCTGTATGAATGCAAGAAAGCACTAATAAGAATTCCAAAAGTCCCAAAGATTCTGAAAGTAGTTTTTGCAGGAGATGTGTGACCACTAATAAAGATCTTCCCAGTGCGTGTGACAAATACTGATATTGCCCTCACCAGATACCCTGCCCCTGCAGGGGTAGGTTTGCCTTCACAGTATAAGCCCCTGTGTCGCTGTTTGATGGTTCTCTGGGGGGTTCATTTGTCATCCGCTGGGAAAATTTCACTTGAGCTCTAGACTATTGTTTCACTTTGTGACACTATATAATTATTATAATTTTTTTAGGAAGTTTACTGTGGCAATTGTAACATTTTTTTTTTTCATTTATCTTTTTTATTTATGTTTTATTCAGGATTGGACAATCACTTAGTCCCAGGGTGTTTTGTTTTAATAGATTAAATGTATCAGTTACGACTATTCACCTGGCGGTTACTCATTATATTATATAATAGTTTGTGTTAATTGATTTTTTCACAAGATATTCATTCATATATTTATTCTGGATTTAATAGTCACTGTGTGCATAGTGAAGTATTATTCAGGACTTCATGCTCACTGGTGTAGATTTATAGGATTTAGTATTTTATGTTCACTAGTGTACACTATATTTAGCGCTACTTGTTCCACTATTTAGTAAATGAATATTACACACATGAAACATAGATGGGAGCATTAAAGTCAAAGTAAAATAAAGGAAAAAAACAGCATACGTGACATTGCTAACTAACAGTGTGATATGCCACCTGGTTTAGTAGAAGTTTAGTAGAAATCTTCCTTCTGGTGTGGTGAGGGGTTAATAGAGCTGAGGTAGCTGTAAAAAGCAACTCCTCCATCAATAGAGGTTGTACTATCACTTCTATGTGAAAAGGGATGTATCAATGGAGGACAATAGGTGATGATTGAAACATCTACTATCATTCGTAAATCATTTTTACATCGTAGGAGTGATAGTATGGCTGACATCAATGGAAGAGGTAGTCATGAAGGGAAAACATAGTCAGGCACTCTTGACGAGTGCATGTCACAGGTCCGTTGGCTCTATTAACCTCCTCCACACTGACAGAGTATGGTGGGGAGGGAAGGAGGAAGATATTTACTAGACCAGGAGACAGCAACCAAAGGGACACAACACATCATCCGTTGCTATTTTTTTTACACTAAACTTAAGTTTTATTCAAATGTGAAAGAGAAAATGAAGTATGAACAAGCAATGTCCTAAACATGTAGGCTTTCTTTAAATAATATGTTTCATGTTTAATGAACCTGATCTATACATTAAAAATAGATATATCTTCACAGAAGTGATTTTCCTGCAGTATTAAAAAATATATAGCATTTTTTTTTTTTATTCCAGGGAATACAATAATTTTACGTAGAAATGTTGTTAATATTATTAACAATGTGTACCTTAAAATGTAAAACACATGGATTATTAAACTCATAAACCAATGCATTACTTTCCTACAGTTTTGCAAATATGTGTTTAGCAGCAGTTATCCTACTTTTTTCCATATGTATGTATAGCCAAAAAGATTTATAACATTTGATAGCTTAATTGCAACTAGGAAGAGAAATGTCATGAAGGCTTAGTTAATAGTGTTCTGTCAATTACATTCAGGGTTTTTGTGAAAAAAAAGGTGTTAAAAGGAGCTTATTGGTGGAGTTCTTAAATTGTCATCCTTTTTGGGAAATCCAATGCTCAATCTTAAATTTTAAGTTATAAATCACCTCTCTGTGGCATATTGAACTTCATGCATACTTTCAGTAATATTGATCTAGTGACTATAAATATTTTAAGGAGATGTTGGTAACCATGGAAACTGATATCATATTTTACCATGTAAGGAAAATGTAAAGAGATCTCTTGTGATAAAGATATCAATATGGTTCTAGTTCAGTTCTAATGAACTAAACATGCTAAAAGATAACCTGATGCCTGTGGAAACAAAAAAAAAATGTGTTAAAACTTTCAACAGAATGCTAGTAATATGTAATAATTTGATATCTAAAAAATGGTAGGTGAGCTATAAGCCTGTTCAAGACAGAAGAAAAATGATTGTGTGCAAATCTTAATTTTAATTGTTATCGATTGCTTGTTGGTTATGCTATTTTGCCAATTGCTGTATTTTTGTTTTCTGAATGATAATTATGATTTTTGCCAAACAAATTCAGGCATGAAATTCAATAGGTGTTTTGAAAGTGAAGCCACAAAGCTAGGCTAGTTTGGTTGATGAATATGTGTAGGTTTACGAAGTCTATTAAAAATGAAAAAAAAGTTATTTCCAGGGAAGACATTTTGCTAAAACAGCTAACTTTATGCTCTAGCTTCTTGTAAATTAGACACTTTATTCTAGACAGTATAATGTTACCCACTTAATGGGATCATTAAGCTATAATATGATTCAATGGCCAGGAACTAAGACTAAAAATGTAAAAGTACAGGGGACCAAATAGACAAAGTACTTCTGTCTTGCATAGAGTTTACTGATCACAGTATATTGTGTTCTCTTGTCAATGTGGATGGGCAAATAAGCTGTTATGAACATTGCAGAGAGCTCATATACCCATTCCTCTTCAGCATTGTTACAGGCTTGCAACAACATGAGTTAGAGTTAGGTATCTCATGAGTTAGGTATCTTTGTTAAGAAGAACTGTATGTCTGTTATAAGAAAAGAAATGTAAAATAAAAAAGATCAGAGGATGTATTTATGAAGGATCAAGTACAGAATGAAAAATTCAAGCACATTTCCCCTGGCTAAAAATGCATTGATCTAGGCCGAAAAGCTGGCACCTGGAAATGGGTTTGACTGTGCTTTTTCATACGTACTGTGATTCCAGAGGCATGGCTTGCTGCAGCGGTGATATGGCTGAAATCCAGATAATCTCTCCCATAAATGTCTAAGGTACTGTTTCTCTCAGGCTGGAGGAACATTCTGGAAAATTGCCCTATAAAAAAGTTGTGCAGTCAACCATGTAGGCAGGATCTAAGTAGATTTACTTCACATAAAATTTGGTCTATCTACTGCTTAATGTAAGAATGCATGTAGAATGGGGTAGGGTGGAATATGTTGGGTCATGGGGACTGGCAGGAAGGAAAAATGCATTTCATGTGAATGTACACTTATCCTTTAAACATAGCCAACTTTATGTACAATACAAACTACAGGCTATTAAAGTGGTTGTAAACCCACTTTGGAAAAAAAAAAAAAAACATCTGCAAGTCAAAGGCATAATGAGCTAGTATGCATAGTATGCACTGGCCGGCAACATCAATCCAGAGTATCGTGGCTCTGGCACTGTGATTGGCCAGAGCTGCCATGACATCACTCCCACGGTAATGGCACACTCACTGAAGCAACAGCACGTACGTGCCATTGCTTCAGTTTGTGTCAGTATGCCAATGATGTCAGCACATTCAAATACAGGGGATATCTCCTAAATCGTGCCGGTTTAGGAGATATTCTGGGTAGCTACATGTAAGCCTTATTATAGGCTTGCTTGTAGTGAAACGTGATCTGTAAGGGTTTACAGCCACTTTAATTCAAAGCTTCTGAACACCCTCATGTCATTAAAGCATTGACCTACACATTTTTTGGCAGGAGTGTGGGGATTTGTACATAAAAAAAACAAAAACACATGAAACAAATTTTGGCCTTTAAAATGAAACTGTAAAATGTGAATATATAAATATGTAAAGTATTTTCTTATTCTTAACACACTGTGAACTACCTTTGAAAAAGTCCTCACTAACCTCTGTGGATACAATTGCTGTAGATTAATTCATCCTCAATAACCACAGCAGAGACCCTAAAGTAAAGTAATATTCAGTTTATAACAGTTTACAGAACCTGCTGTGTGTTTACATTAGAGAGCTAGTGGTCTGCCAAGATTCAACTCTTAATAGAAGATAAAAGGCTGTGGTTGTGATTCAGTGCTTCTGTGGCAAATGTTAAGGATTCATTTTTAGCAGTGTCTACAGCCACCAAGATCAAAGAGGGTTTCATTGAAAAGTAATTTACCGATTGTTAAAAAAAAAAAAAATATATATATATATATATATATATATATATATATATATATATATATATATATATATATATATATATTTCAATGTACATAGTCTAGCAATGGGTTAATTTTCAGAATTCAAGTTCATTGTATATACCATATATATATATATATATATATATATATATATATATATATATATATATATATATATATATATTTGAGTCTATTTTCTGTTCAAAAAGCAAAATGCCATTTCTAAAGCAGATGACTAGTTTTATTTTCAGTCTCATATATACACGTCCTTTGCTAAGTGGCATTTTCCTTCAAGCTGTGACTGTTGAACAATCAATAAATTACCTCAAGGTTTGCCTCCGAGTGGCCGCTGAACACTTCAGGCATAATTTAACTAGACAAAGTTTCTCAACTTATAAATAGATAAAGCTCACATGTGTATACATTTTTCTTCAGATCTTGAACTTTTTTTTTTTTGTAAAAAAAAGTTAGAATGGATATAAATCCCCAAAAAATAACTTTAAATAAGTGCAATATTCTCTTGAGTATTGATGTCTTAAAGCTATTTTGCAAGTCTGCAGTTCTGCTACTACTAGTCACCAAATTTCCAATATAAGACTGCAGAGAAGGTCAGGGGCCGGGTTAATTAGTTGACTGCACTTTTCTTTAAATCTCCATCAAAATTGCTGTGCACCTTCATTTTAATTTAGATGCTATATTACTTTAAAATGATCTGAAGCCACTAAACACATTACAGTTATCTGAAAACAAAAGGCATTTATTTTGTATTGTATTGATCTCATTGCAGTTTCATTACTCAAGCTACTGTATATGGAATAATTGTAACTAAGTAGCTCACATAAAACCCAACATAACTTTCAAAATGAATACCCTTTTCTCTTTTTCTTAAGATACAGTGGTGTAATATTCTAGATCATTTCCATTAAATTGGTTGCAATTTGTGTTGAAGTGATGTGTGCATATCTATAACAGTTTTTAACTAATTTATTTAGTCACACTAATGAAACACAGACAAGTCTGATCATAAACTGTAAATGACTTCTGTGTTTGAATTCTTTTGAAAACCACATTCTAAATTTGGCATGGGTTTTTCTGAATGCATGTAACTCTATCTACCTGTCATGTTTCAAGTTTTCTTCCTAATTTTCCAACTCCAATATTATGCACTAAAACTGAAAAGGTCAACCATGTTTCTTAATATATTATTCAACAAAGAAGATGTTTTTTTATGAGCTCAGATTATCACATATTATTTCAGTGCCTTTCACCTGAATGTATTACAATTTTCTAAATATATCATATTTCCGTTAGCATCACCAGAGGGGATTCAAATTAACATTCGGGTTTTAGAGCAAATATAATTCTCTTCTTTCTAAAATGGATGTGTACACAGCTCATTAAAAGAAACCAACCAAGACTCATACATACCTGTCTGCTGTAGTGATGAGGATAGAATATGAGTATCTCCCCAACAGCAGAATTCAAAATGTCATATCTCAATATACTTTATGTTTGTTATGCTGCAATCAAGACAGTGAATTTATTTAGCTTGGAATAAAAGGGAAATCAAACCAAATTATTACAATGATGCAATGAGCACTTGCATTATAATAAAACATGCGAGCTATAATTGTATAGTTTAGCTTATAGCCTAACTTCAGCCAAACTTCATGTCTAGCGTTAGACTGGGGAAGGGAAACAACCCATGTTGGGGTTTTATTCTTGTCTGCTACTTTCTTTTATAAGTGACAATTTTTCATACCCTAAAGACTGGGGATGACCACACCAAAAATGAGGGGAACTCTGTCAAACGGTGGTTTAGCAATAAAAGCTGTAACAATATTTTAACGGCTTGCCAATCACATAATTTACATATGTGGTGGCAGAGTGACTCTTCTGTGCCAGATCATGTACTTAGCATGTGATCAGCTCTTCCGGGTAGGGGGCACACCTGCCCAACCGGTTGTGCCATGATTCATTAGGCCAATCAGCAGGTCCCAGCAAATGATTGACCGCCTGGACCCGCTGATTAGCTCAGTAATTCACAGACAGAGCTCTGTGATGGTAAACAACACAGAGCTCCATATACAGGCAGTCACTCGTGTTGTTTTTTTTCATTCCCAGCTAAGCAAGTCACTCGTGTTGTTTTTTTTTCATTCCCAGCTAAGCAAAGAAAACAACAACAAGATCACTCAGTAAAATCAACACACAGTACATACATTAACACTTCCTAGGTAAACAATTAACCCTTTGATTGTGCCATATATTAACCCCTTCCTACCCAGTGTCACTAGTACAGTACTAGTGCATAATATTAGCACTGATCACTGCATCAGTGTCAATGGTGATGTCAGTGGCAGTTAGTCAGTTCCCACTCAGTGCCAGGTAAAGTCAGATTGTTCACTGCTATAAGTTGCTTATTGATGCCATTATTAGTATAAAAATAAATAAATAAACATTGCAGTATACATAACGTCATTTTAAATGCTATAACTTTCACACACGCCAATTAATATACACTTACTGGTATTTTTTTTTCTTTACTAAAGAATAAAAAAAGCAGAATACATTTTGGCCTACATTTCTGAAGAAAGTTGATTTTGTTTATTTATTTTTTATTGGAAATGTTTTATAGCAAAAAGTCAAAAATATTGTTTGTTTTTCAAAAATGTTTTTTTTGTTTATATGATAAAAAATAGAAAAATAAAAACAGTGGGGATCAAATACCACCAAAAGAAAGCTCTATTTATGTGAAAAAAATTATCTAAATTGAATTTGGGTACAGTGTTGCATACCACACACATGTCAGTTAAAGTTGAGCAGTGCATAGCAAAAAAGGGCTTGGTCATGAAGGGGGTAAATCTTCCAGGGAGCAAATGGTAAAATGCTTTTTTTATGCTACTAAAACAATTCATTATTTATTTAGAATTATGTCTTCATTCAAAATATTGCCCTCACTTCCTATCCCAGTGACAGAGAGACAGAAAAAAGAGTAAATCATTTTAAAGGGGACCCAGACAGCAATAAAAACATGAGAGGGACTATCTTATCTTACCTTATCCAAATATAAAAAAAAATGATTTTATAAAGTACACCTACCACAGGAAAAACTGGGAATATGATTGCTATCTCCCATCTGAAAGTAGTCAACTTGCTGTGTCTTGCATTAATTTTCTTTTTCACGCTCACTAGTTTTCTTTTTCATGCTCACTAGGTTTCTTTTTCATGCTCAAAAAAGTGCTCTTGCATTAGTTTTCTTTTTCATGCTCACAAAAAAAGTGCTCCTATGGAAATCCATACCAAATTCCAAATGATCTGATATAGATTCTAAGGAGGACCCCATGCAAAATGCATACCAGACTCTTAAAATTCGAATTTTGGTCTAAACTGCCAGAGAACACCCATCTGTATTGGCACCTCATCTCAAATAAGAAAATAGTTTATAAATACAGAGAGAGAAAATGGGATTTTAGTGGTGCTTACATATAATCAATACAGGATATATTCATAAAATATAGTAAAAAATTCATTTATTGAAACTACAGTTAAAATGTCACAAACAAAATAATTTCAAACAGAGTACATGGACTGGTTATGACTGTGAGGGTCCTAGAGACAGGAAACTGAGGTACTTGCTACACATTGTCCTTACATGTTTCGCTTGTAGCTTCTTCAGGGTATGTGCAAGCTATTGGTAAGTGACATCAAGGGGAAAAAATTAATAACAGTCTTTACAGAACATAGATCCATACATCTAACTAACAATAATGTGTATGTTGTTAACTAACATCTTAAAACATCTCGCACAAAACCTCAGGAAAGAGCGCTTACCCCCTGCCAAGACAACCCCCAAAAACGGGAAACCAGACTCTAAATGTTGGAAAATGTGCATAGCCCAAATCCCACACACGACCGCTCAACGTAGGAGGGCATAGACGGAGAGAAGGCTAAGCTGTAAAACAAGGGGAATGAAAACAAATTGAGACATGCTAGTTTTGGCTCAAACCATCTGCGTATATAAATATACAAAAGTTTCAAATATGATTTCCTCAGTTAGTGAAGAAAGGGCATATTGCCTCCATTAATATAATAAATAGAATTATGCACCCCACTGAACAGCCAAAAATAGAGTATAGAAATACAACTAGCGTATTAATGCCTTCAACTTTGTGAACAAATGAGACAACCCCAGGTTGTAAATGTAAGATATTTAAGAATGATTAAATCACACTGCAACAATACTTACTGCAATAAAATCAAATATATTCAGGATGCTGAAGCGATTAGCGCCGAAAATTTTATAAAACAGACAATTTGCAGCAGATCTGCAAATGTGAAGCAAGCAAGGCTGGTGTTACAGTGAGAAACCCACTTCTTGTTCACCTAAAAAATACAAAGATATATCCCAATATTAATGACACATGTCATGCGGAGTCCCATAGAAATATATGGAGACTAAGCATAGAGGAGATGGTGCATAGTCTGGTTTGACTTACCATTACATTTTCGACCGCTGAGTATGGCTGCAGTGACCACCGTACAGAGAGATAAATGGAATAGAGCTTGCCTTATATTTCCTCCGTCCATCGAGCCGGCGTCTGACGTCACCGGCTCGATGTGGACGTTACAGGCAGCACAGCACATGCCCGGAGAGAACGAGGAGAGGAAGGGGACAACATTTCCCATAATACCAGAGTCCAAGACCGGAACCTTGAGTGTGAATGGCGACACCATACCGCTAAGAGCTCGGAAGCTCTAATACAGGAAAAGGGGAGTGCAGAACCAAATTCCAAACAACAGAATATAAAGAACTACCAGGATAAATAAGGCACTAAAGCTACCTAAAGCGGGCATCCAGGTGGAACTCCACCCATGGAACGCCTGGGGTGTCCGTATGACCTCCTAATACAGTAAGTGTTAAGCAAACCAAGGGGGGGAAAGGGGAAATGCACTAATGAGGCTTGGCCCCGGGGTGTCAGAAAGGGAGAAAGCACTCCATAAGAACACCACTCCAGGGTGTCACCAAGGACCCAAAGGTGCCCATTCCATGGAGTCTCTTGGTTTTACCCACGTAGAAGCCCCCACATGAGCACTGCGCAAGATAGACAATTCCAGGTGTAACAGACTCTTAATTCAAGCATGCAGCCTGACTAGCTAGCAAACAGGAGGGATGAGATACAGCCTTCTCCTAAATCATATCAGACTACATTCCCTCAACATAGAGGGTGCTTTGTTATTTTTATTGCTCTTACTCTTACACAGTTGATAAAAGGTACCTTCATCCTGAATTATTATAGTCTAAACCAGAGCTCAAATGCAGGGAAAGCTACCTAAATGTAATAAACTACAATGAGCAAACGGCAGGGAGAGAGGAGGAAAATAAATCCTCAGATCAAGAAATGCTTTCATTTACCTGTGTAAATATAACCCACACATGAGTCCCATCATGCCGTAGAACCATGCGGTGAAGTGTGACCATTATATCCAGCTCCAATCCAGTGCATCTCCCCAGCATGTTGGCTGGGAGATAACAATGATGGTCCCAATCTGTAACTGTGGATGCGCCGAAATGTATGCACATACACAGTGCTGGTTTGTGAACCTGAAAGTGAGCCGGGCAGAACCCAGCTTTGAGGCACAAATGGCCAGAGGAGGAGACAGTGGGAAACCCCACATGAACAAGGCTTCTCTCAAGAGATCGCACACGTGTCCAAGAGAGAAAACAGTGGCGCCCAATGTCCAGTGTGTGCACTGCAAGCAATGTGTGCACTGCAAGCACTGCAATCAGGGAGAGAATATATAGAGAAAAACACTATAAGAAATTGAGTTTAATTGAATAGAAACACATATATAAAGGCAATGTTTAGATGTTAATGATACATTTCCGAATTTAGTTAGTAGGCGACAGATGTTCAGTAATGAAACCAGTTTAATAGTTCTAAAAATGTACTTTATACAGCATTTACAGAGCAATATTACAAATGGACCACCAGCCCCATCCTGGCACATTTCTTTGTGATGACGCTGATGTTATCAAGCTGCTGGACCCACTGGTAATCCATTTGCAGTATCGGTCAATATCATTACCCAAATTTGACCAGTGGCTATATTTGAGCAGTGGTGTCACTGCAATCCCTGACCCTTTAAATAAAAGGAGCAGAGATTTCCTTTAACATTAGTGGCTTCTAGGCTGCAAGTACCTACAGTTTCCTTAGAAACCACAGACAGTGGAAAGCTGTCATACAGTATTTCAAAGCTGTAGAAATTCCACTATTAGGGATGAGCTTCAAGTTTGAGTTAAACTCATTTTCGACTCAAATATTGCCTGTTTGCCTGTTCGCCTGTTCACTGAACAGTGAACAATTTGGGGTGTTTGCGGCAAATTCGAAAAGCCACGGAACACCCTGTAAAATTCTATGGGAGAAATCTAAAGTGCTAATTTTAAAGGCTTATATGCACGTTTTTGTGATAAAAAGTGTTTGGGGACCTGTGTCCTGCCCCAGGGACATGTATCAAATGGCAGTGATTTTAATAATGCTTAAAGTGAAACAATAAAAGTGTAATATTCATTTAAATTTTGTACCTGGGGGGTGTGTATAGTATGCCTGTAAAGGGGCGCATGTTTCCCATGCTTAAAACTCTCCCTGCACAAAGTGTCATTTCTGCAGGAAAAAAAGTCATTTAAAATCACTCGTGGCTATAATGAATTGTCGGCTCCCCGTAATACAGAGAACAGTCATTGAAAGTCATTGATAAAAAAAAAGCGTGAGGTTCCCCTTAATATCCATACCAGACCTGAATGGCCTGGTAATTGAATTGGAGGGAACCCCACGCTTTTTTTTATCAATGACTTTCAATGACTGTTCTCTGTATTACGGGGAGCCGACAATTCATTATAGCCACGAGTGATTTTTAAAATTTAAAAAAACAATTACGTGGGGTTCCCCCAAAATATCCATACTAGACCCTTTAGGTCTGGTATGGATTTTAAGGGGAATTCCACGGCAAATTTTCCAAAATTTTTTCCAAAAATCCATACCAGACCCTTTATCCGAGCATGTAATCTTGCAG
This sequence comes from Lithobates pipiens, assembly GCF_037356315.1. NCBI lineage: Eukaryota > Metazoa > Chordata > Amphibia > Anura > Ranidae > Lithobates > Lithobates pipiens. Next base: position 172,724,920 of record NW_027507748.1, read on the forward strand.
GCCGCAGGAAAAGAAGGGGGATGAGCATCCCCTCTCCTGGAACCGTACCAGGTCACATGCCCTTAACATTGGGAGGATGCTTTGGGGTCCCCCATGTTGATGAGGACAAGGGCTTCATCCCCACAACCCTGGCTGGTGCTTGTGGGGGTCTGCGGGCGGGGGGTTTATCAGAATCTGGAAGCCCCCTTCAACAAGGGGACCCCTATATCCTGGCCCCCCTGTTTGAAATGGTAAGGGGGTAAAAAATGATCCCTACCATTTCACAAAGAAAGTGTAAAATAATGTTAAAAAACACACACACACCATTGCAAAAGTTCTCTATTAAAAATAAAAAAATAAAAAAGATTCCAACGGTGGTAATTCACTCTTGCTATCCAGCGATGGGGTCCAGCGATGGGTGATCTGATCCAGTAATGATTGATCTATCCCTCCAGCACAGCACATCCATCCTCTGTCTCCACCGGAGACACTGCGGGAATCCCGGCAGCCTGACACTTCTTAACTGAGGAGGGCGGGGCCACCCGTCACCTGACTCCACCCCCTCTGACGCAAGGGGAAACCCGGGCTTCCCCAGTGATGTGCGAGTGACCCCACCCCCCTCTAATGTAACAGAAACCTGCGTTACATCAGAGGGGGGCGGGGTCATCCATACATCACTGGGGAAGCCCGGCTTTCCCCTTGCATCAGAGGGGGGTGGGGTCAGGTGACGGTAAGGTTCAGGAGGGTGGCCGCTCTCTTGTCCCCCCTCTTTTCCTGCGGCTTGCCAGGTTGCGTGCTTGGATAAAGGGTCTGATATGGATTTTTGGGGGAACTCCACGCCATTTTTTATTTGACGGGGAGTTCCCCTTAAAATCCATACCAGACCTGAAGGGCCTGATAATTGAATTTGGGGGGACCCCATGCTTTTTTTTTTTTTTTTTTATCAATGACTTTCAATGACTGTTATCTGTATTACGGGGAGCCGACAATTCATTATAGCCGCTAGTGCTTTTAAATGACTTTTTTTTCTGCATAAATGACACTTTGTGCAGGGACAGCTCTAAGCACGAGAAACATGCGCCCCTTTACAGGCATACTATAGACACCCCCCAGGTCCGAAATATATTATACACTAGGTAAGGGCTGTATTTATGCAAATTGTGCAATCATTTTTAGATATGATACCATGTTTAAAATTGTCAGGTACAGTAATACTCATTTTTTTTTTTCACGGCATATATTTATTGAACATTTTCTACTGTTATATTATTATTGTTTTTTGTTGTATTGTAATTATTATAGGTATTTATATACCAATGACAACTTATGCAGCACTTTACATACTGTATAAAGCATCCATTTACATCAGTGCCTGCCCTCAAGGAGTTTACAGTCTAAGGTCACTACTTCACATTCACACTTATCTAGGAGCCAATTAACCTACCAGTGTGTCATTGGAGTGTTGGAGAAAACCATAGTACCAAGGAGAACATCAAGCAAGCAAAGGGAGAGCATGCAAATTCCATGCTGGTAGTGTCATGGTTGGCATTATATCATATAATATTGTTATGACTGAGGATCTTGGGATCCATATAATAATTAAGTTTTCTGATTTTATTATCAATATAAAAAAAAGCAAAAATCATCAAGAATCCTCTATTGCAATCATCATCAGAGAACACATGAGTGTATGTTGACATAACCAAGGGAACTAAAATATAAACAAGCAGAGAGTCTCAGATGCAATTAAATCTAGCTGACGTTGGTCCAGGTTTTGCTGTACTGTACAGAAACGGGAAGCATTTTATCTCTCCCTGCTTAGTGCCAGACCTGACAGGAGTGTCAAAGGGTGTTTATAGCTAGGTATTAGGAGGCGGACTGATAACAGCTCGTAAAGCTCAGGTTCCAGCATGGCTAATCATTCTGTTTTAGTGCAGTAACACGACAATTCCTGCTTTTGTTTCAGCCTCATGAGGTCTTGGTAATACAATGTGTTCCAGTTTCTATTTCACTTGTGGTATAAAGGCTGTACTGAGTGATGGATGTCGTCCCTGAATCATTGGGTTATAAAAAAAAAGCTTTAATATCTAGTTTCCCAAGTCATACAGGCGTTGTGTTCAGTGAAACGCTAGCATAAATCTCACAGAATGCTCTAGGTAGCTAAACTGAGAGGCATACTGGAAAAGCTAAAGCTTTTTTTTTTTTTTTTTTTTTTTTTTTTTTTTATCTTCAAGCTGTGCTTACAATTATTTTTAGCTAAAAAATATCTCACTCCATAAAATAAAAACTTTTGAACAGGAAAAAATATCTCACTCATTTTGTCTTGATGACAACGGTCCCCAGAACACATAGAAAGGGCACATCTCCCCAGTGGGAACACAGAAAGCAATAACAACTTGAAAAGGGATCTAACCATACTTTATTCAAAACTAAAAATTACCTTTGCATTCCATGTATTACTGACACAATTCAGCAAACAAGTACTGGTTAGTAATCAAATTTATTAAGTGCTATCTGACAGCTCATTCATTGTCAGTAACTCAGTGTGATAGTTATTGAGACTCACTATTAAATTACAATACTTGCTAGCTGCAGCAAAAATACACTTCAAAAAAACCCACTCTGTGCCCGTTTAAAACCAGAATTAGCCCTGGTCCATGGGGCTCTGGTGTTTAGCTGTGGATAGAAGGCATAGATGTACCATCCAGCTCCACTGACAGCATCCTGTCAATATGTGAGGCTGACAGCTGCTGCAGATTCACAGGGCCAAATGGTGCACCAATAGGTACTTATATTCAGGGTAGTATGCACGCAGGGACACATGTCTGGAATGCAATCTGGGCTTTCATCCACAAACACATACTGCCTTAAACATTTGTATGGTTAGGTGTCTCATTCAGCCCCATCCAGCCACAGCAGCTGTTAGGCTCTCATAGAGTTTGACAAGCTGCAGGAAGCAGGACTGGATGGGACACCTGTGCCCTCTGGTGTCAGCTAGTCACTCTGCCCCAATCTAGTGACTTTTCATAGGATGAGAAGATGTCACCAGTCAGTAAAAAAAGCAAGAGTAAAGATATACAGCCTAGCCGGTCATGAAAAGGGGGGATGAGCGAGCACCCCCCTTCCTGAACCATACCAGGCCACATGCCCTGAATATGGGTGGTGCTTTGGGGCAGAGTGGCTCTGCCCCTTCAATGAAGGTGAGGAGATTTTTTTGTTCTTTTTTGCTGAATGGGTAGGGGTATATAGTACCCCCTGCTCATTCACATGGGGGGGGGGGGGGTCTGGGGGCTTCCATGTCAAAGGGTCTTCCAGACTCTGATAAGTCTCCCACCAGCAGACCCCCACAACCACAGCCCAGGATTTTGGGGAAGAGACCCTTGACATGGGGACAAGGTGCTTTGGAGTGGGCACGCAATTTTTTTCTTTATTTTTCTTTTCAATAACTGGGTGTCCGCAATTGTGACCGTGAGTCAATTTAAATGTGATTTGACTCTTGTTTTTCTTCTTTAGAATTGTCATTTTTGCTTCAGCATGTTCTATACATTCTACATATGTGCCACTTTATAGTAAACTAAGGGGACCCCCCATGCACTATATGTAAAGAAATGTCTCATTTTTATTGTTACACTTTAAGGATCATTAAAATCCCTGCACCTGAAAAAAAAAACTGTTTTTAAAAAAATAATTTGCATTGATACATGTCCCACAGGGCAGTACCTGGACCCCCATAACCCTTTTATGGCCAATTTAATGCATATAAGGCTTCAAAATGGGCACTTTTTATTTTTCCTGTTCAGCTCCTATAAACTTCAGTGGGGTTTGCTGTTCGGGTTAAAACTTTTCTCCTGTTTGGGAGTTCTGCTGGAAACGTGTTTGGCCCAACTCTATTTACAAACTGTGACCATTATCTTGTGCAGTTTTATTTTGATAAATTTGTATTCGTGTTATATTACTAATGCCAATTTATATGTAGATTACATTGTATTCCACAAATACAAATACTGTGTAGGCATTATTAACTATAATAAAATCACCAGTAATGACTGTACCTCTACAAAAGTAGTAATTTAATTAACTATCTTTAAAATAACTGCTGTCTAGTTTAAAAAAAAATGTTTGAAACTGTAATGTCTTTGAAAAATAAACATACCTATAATGGAGTTCATAACTGTACAGAGTGGCTTTAAATGAGCTGAATGTAATGTACAGGCAGCATTTCATTTTAACAAGAATTCTAATTAGCATGAACCTGTTTGTTCTTGAAATATTATTGCTCCCTAAGGTTTAGAGTAGTGGATTCCCTCTCTTACTATGAATGATTTTCCACTTGGAACCTAGTACACTATTTTATCCTCTAAATTGGGTTTGTAGGATGCATGCATGGATTATAATAAACTCCTAAAAAAAACATTAGGGATATAAAAGAGAGATGAGTATTTTTTCCTGTGCCAAGAACACAGATAGAAGCTAGAATTCTAAAGCAAAATAAATAATATACATTGAGGGGGATTCAATAAAGAATTTGAGACATTTTTTTATGGTGGTCTGGTAGTATGGCCCCTTTGAAAAGTCCTGCACCTAATTCCTGAAATCATTGGACTATTTTTGTTTTCCAACCTTCTCAAAAAATTCCAGTACTTCTTATTTGCACCATTTTAAAAATGTGTCGCTATGGCTGCCACAAATTCATTATGACCAACGACGAGTTCTGAGATAAGGAACGTGTGGGTAATTAGGACCAGTGCTATGTTGGTTTACCAAGACTGCTTGTATGTTTACACGGCAGGTCTGTAGGGGAGAAGGAACAGGAACAACACTTCAAAATGTATTCCCCAGCCTTGCAGAGTCTGGATCAGATCAAGTCTCAGCCAGATCAGGCATCGATTGGCAGGACATTAACAAGAAGCACTGGTTAGACTGTTTGGGGGTAAAAGGGGCACTAGGGACAAAAGGGAGATGAAATGGTCTGATACAGTAATGTAATCTTACAGATTACAGTGTATTGTATGTGTTATGTTTTGTGTACTTTTTTGAATTTGCCACCAGACTCCAACCCCACGGGTTGCGACGCTCACAGGGAATGGAGCCCAGAACATTGATGAATCAGGCAGAGGATCTGGCAGAGGATACAGCGGGTGAACATTGCAGGATACTGAGGATAAGGTAAGTAACCTGTACTAGGATACTGCGATCCAGTCCTGTGGCTCGGGGTTACCGCTCTTGGTACTGAAAATTCACCCGAGTCCCACTTGGGAATACCACCAATGAGGTTGAAATACTAAACTAAAGGCTGTAAAGGAGACAAGGCATTTAACTGCATATCCTCTTAACTAGATTGTTTGCTTGGAGAAAACACTACTTTTAAATACTTATCGCTTGGTGAAAACAATACTTAAAAGCTAAGTTCATCTTTAGAAACATGTTCTTAACCACTACAATACAGGGCACTTTCGCCCCCTTCCTTCCCAGCCCAATTTTCAGCTTTCATCGCTCTAGCGCTTTCAGTGACAATTGCGCGGTCATGCTACACTGTACCCAAATGAAATTTTTATCATTTTGTTCGCACAAATAGAGCTTTATTTTGGTGGTATTTATTCACGACTCAGTTTTTTATTTTTTGCAATATAAGCGCAAAAAAGCAGAAACTTGGAAAAAAAACTATATTTTCTTTTTTCTATTTTAAAAGAAATCCAATAAAATCTAATTTTGTCATAAATTTAAGCCAAAATGTATTCTGCTACATGTTTTTGTTAAAAAAAATTCCGTTAAGTGTATAATAATTGGTTTGTGTGATCACGGGCATATGTACGCAAATGATCATGTACATATGTGTGCAGGTGATCACGTATATACGTGTGCAGATAATCATTGGAACATGAGATTTTAGTGGGACATATGTGGGGGACATGTTTTTATTATTAGGGACATTTGTTTTTATTATTTGGGGACATGTATGTTTTGGAGACATGTATGTTTTGGGGACATATGTGGGGACTGTGTTTATACTGTGTGGTGTGTTGTGTATTACACTAGACTGGTGATCAGTGAGTAAAAAGCTGTAAAAAACAGCTCATACTCACTGATCATCAGCCGGCTGCAGCGATCTGCTCTCCTCTCCTCAGCGATGACTTCTGTGTGAGGAGAGGAGGAGCCGATTGCCTAGCAACCAGCTGTTTGTTTACATCACATGACGGCCGTGATTGGACACGGCCGTCATGTGATCAGGAGGGCCAATCAGAGTGTAAACACACAAATCCAAGTTCTGTCAGGGGAGAGGAGACAGATCTTGTGTTCATACTAAGTATGAACACCGATCGGTCTCCTCCCCTAGTCAGTTTCATCCACCCCACAGTTAGGACACACCTAGGGAACACAGTTAACCCCTTGATCACCCCCTAGTTCTAACCCCTTCCCTGCCAGAGACATTTACTGTATACAGAAATAAGTGCATTTTTAGTTGTCAGTTAATTGTTAGTTATAGCGACACAGTGCCGTATCACAAAAAAACGGTCTGATCAGGAAGGGGGTAAATTCTTCCAGGGCTAAAGTGGTGAAATAGAGAAAAAACTAAACAAATGAATAGGCCAAGTCTAAATGAATGAATTAATTTGTTATTCTTGCAGATACTTGTTTGCAAATCAGCCTGTTCTTAGCCAAATCTCAAGTTTTACAGGTGAATTCAATTTTTATGTTTGTATTGCAGTATTTCTTGCACTAAATGGTTACAGTGAAAGTAAGGGTTCTTTTTAGATTATCATTTATATATTACCATGCATTTTAGACATAACTTGAGGCAGCACAACACATTGATGGAATGGGGTCTTAATGCAAGCCATGGATTTTAACTTGTCCATTTATTTTAGAAAAATGTATACCAATGTATCCAATGTAGAAGGTATTCATTGTAAGCAAAAAATGGCATTTGTTCTTCCCATTAAACTCAGCTAACCAACCACGAGGAGATAACTAAGCATCTCAGTGCAGTAATATAATATCTGCTTCTCTCTAGACTGCCACTATTTTGTTTAAATTGTCTTGTTCAGCTCATGGTGATTGATTTTTTCCAATTGCTTTTGTTGTTTCCATAAAATGAATGTCAAAAGAGAAGTGTAAGGATGTTGATGAAACAGAAAAATATATTGATATTGTGAAGTTTTTAGCCTGCTTATGAACCATTACATTGTTTTTTTAGAAGAAGTTATGTGATCTGCATTAATTAGACGACTTATCATTTTTTAAATTAATATTTCCTTATTGGAATACATTTACAATGCATACTACTAGATATAAATGCAGTACACATAGGGATTGATTTACTAAAAGCAAATAGGCTGTTCAGTTTGCAAGGGATTTTTTCCTACAGCTTAGTGAATGTGGTGAAATTTCACTTTGCACACTTTGCAAAGAATACCCAATCACATGCAAGGAATATAGTATAAAAATAGCACTTTTGCACATGATGGAATGATGAAAATCAGCAAAGCTTCAGCTCATTTGCTCAGCTCTGGGGGGAATTCCCCTGCAACTCCCCTTTGCAAAGTAAACCATTTGTTCTATCAATCCCATAGAGTATAATACAATATGACACATATTTCATTTTTTTTTACAAAAAAAAAAAACTAAAATAGTAACAATATTTTTTTTCCTCTAAAGAGACACACCACGTGTTTAAAAAGTAAAGAAAGTCTCACAATGTAAGCCCAACATCAATGACATTGTCCAATGATGAAAAGCCACACTAACCACAATTAATGATAATCCTGCCAACCTGCTGAGGCAGACCACCCTAATAACCAATGACCTAGCAGCTAATGCTGTCATTGGTTGCTAGAACACCAGTGGACCACCCACAGAGCATCCTTGTTTTCTAGGAGTCAGGCAATTGTTTGAGTTTTGGCCATCAAGGGTGCTTTTGGTCCATACAGCTAGAAGTTGTAATTTAGTGGTGGTAGTAATACCGCCACTTAACAACTGATTTCCAGCTGTGCATGAACATGCATTTCCACTAGCCAGTGAACATTCTATATAGTTTGCCTATTTGTCACCCAAAGTTTACATGAAAAACATAAACAGGGACGGGCACAAAACAGTTGGAATTGCACACACAAGCATTTAAGAAGTGGTCACAATCATTATGTAAGAGCAGAATGTGTCCTGGATGGCTGGATATAACATCCCAGAGCCTGTGTTACTTTCACTGAATGTTTGAGCATCCACAGTGAGGTTATTGCTCCTGCTCCTTCTTGCTCATCTTGGATCATAAAGGATACTGGGAACATGTTTTCAGAGAGAAAATCTCCCCCTTCAACAGCTTAACTAGCTTCTAAAAACTCTAGGATATATGAAGCCCTGGCAGTAACTAAACACTGACAAAACACCAATGGACTAAATTAGTCATAGAAAATATTACAAGCATTCATACACCATACAAATACATTGTCATTACCAAAAATACGTTTTAAGAATTCATTAAAATTCTATAGTGTAAAAGGAAGAGTGTCAAATAAATATAGTATAATATATTAACAATTATAAGAACATAAAACAAATTTGTAGTAGGAGAACTTCATCAGCAATTTGTAAATATATTTGGTAAGTATGTAAAACAGCTATTGGAAATAGTAGAAATAGTGGCAGCACAGTTATTAGCTAGTAATAATGATTCATTATTTAGTACACAGCATGACCTCCAGGATTTGTTATTCACTATGAGACATGTTGTTTGTAGATATATGCTCTGTCAATAAATTTGTTTTGTTTCATTCTATTGCGTTTCGTATTAGAATTAATTCATATTTCAGAATTGGATTTGTACGAAATACAAATTTTCGTTAGGTTTGTTAACTTTTCGTAACAATTACAAATGTTCGTTATGATGAATTTATCATTATAACGGGCTACCACAATCCCTGTTCTGTGCTGACTTCCTGAGTTTTTTAACTTGATCATAACGAATAATCATAATTAACAAACATTCTTATTTTATCCGATTCTGAATTTCCCATCGACTACCAGTACCAGTCTCCCACTCCCATATTAGAAAAGGTCATTTTCCCAACCCTCACTCGGGAGTAGAAGAAAATCTCTGATTGGTCAACAAAACACCAGTCACATTTACGTTGTAATAGAATTTGGATCCAAAATGAAATTTCATATTTCATACAAAATTTGGAAGCATAGCAATTCGTATTTCGGATCCTCTCGAATGTACGAATTTACAGAAATTCATACGAATTTACAGAATTTTCAATTCGTACGAAAAATGTCTAGTTGTTAGATGGTTTTATACATTGTTTCTTTGTGCAATTATTTATCTTTACTTTAATAGTCATTGAGCTCTTGCTAATGCCCCCCCCCCCCATGTCTTATAGTGAATGGTACAAATTGTACATATTGGGCGAGTTGACACCAAATTATTTTCTGTCCACCTTGGACATTTTTCTTTTTTATGAGTTTTACATTTTATAGTGTAGCACTTTAATGCCTTTCCTGTCTTCCTGAAGTCCTTAGGTTTTACTGAGGTTTTAACTCATAGTTCCAATCACTGGTAAAATCTGATATCCCTAAAATACTATCCAGGTACAAGGGTTCTTTAGGAGCTTAATTGAACAAGCTGAAGTTAGCAGCTGGCTATACCATGCACAGCTGCACCAGAATTTGCACTCTCTAGTTTTAGTAAATATATCCCATTGTCACAAAAGGTTAATTTATGTGGCTGTGAAATATGACAACACCTTTTAATAAGGGTACATTTAATATGTATTTGGACATATTTAAAGATAGTAACAAAAGTAACAAGTAATATCTATATATACCATATATCTTCATGTAATAATATTACATAACACATTTCATTAGATCCTTTTACACAAACTTAGTAACCAGGAAGATCACTACATATTAAGGAATTGTGTGTACTTGACCCACCATGGCATCATGCAGTTACCAAGGCAACAAAGTTGAAAATATTAGGTTATTAGGCTGTAAAGGCCATTTAGTTAAGCATATATGTGTTTAAAAATTGTGCTTCATTAAAGACTGTTGGGCAGTAACACTTTCAAAAACTTTATTAATAAGGCAAGAGTGAGGGGTAAAATGTAGTAAGCCATAGTCAGCAGCCAGCGATCTTAGTTTTGAGTCTGACTATAGAACCATACTCTTTTTTACAATATTTCAATCAGAGAAAATAGTTTTATTGTTAATGTAAGTAGGTAAACACATACACAGATATTTGGGTTGCATGTATCTCAGTTATAGACTTTGTCAACACAGTACAGTTTACAGTGCATAAGCAGTGTCTGCAAACCTGTGTATCATATCAGAAAATATAACTCCAGTACTCTAACAGATGACTGGCATACTAAAACTAGCAAACAAAAACAGACATCCATCAACCCAGAGAGTACAACACCTGGCATGTGCTTGTCAGCCCAACAAGCAGAGCAAAACTTCCACATGTACATCCTACCTCATGGTCATCGTACTGGTGCATGGTTCCATTAAGTCACCAAAAATCTGTTGAGTACAAGCTGTGGGGGGGGGGGGGGGTCACCCGCAGGGACTCCAACCATTCCTGACAAATTTTGGTGAATTTGTTTGGTACCTTCCTGTGCTGATATGTGTGCTTCTCCCTAATAGTATTAACCTCCTGAACCCGTTTTTGGGATATGGGGGCATGAGAAGAGATCCAATATTTTGCAATACATTTCTGAGCCCGATGTTCGAGTTGAACGTCAGTTTGACACGAACATTGGGTGTTTGTCTGTTCACCGAACAGCAAACATTATGTGGTGTTCACGGCAAATTCGAAAGCCACAAAACACTGTTAAAGTCTATGGAACATTAACATGAAAATGCTGATTCTAAAGGCTTATATGCAATTTATTGTCATAAAAAGTGTTTGGGGACCAGGGTCCTGTCCCAGGGGACATGTATCAATGCAATTTTTTTTTTAAACTGTCATTTTTTTCATTTTTTTAATGCTAAAAGTGAAACAATAAAAATGAAATATTTCTTTACATATTATATCTTACATATCCTGCTGAGTGACGCTTCTTCTCAGTGACAGCTGTTATATAGCTGAGGGCGGGGCTACTCAGTGACATAAATGGGTGACTCCGCCTTCCTCTGACATCACGTGGGGGCGGGGTCACCCATTTACATCACCAGCTGGCCCTGCCCTCAGCTTTATAATAGCTTTTACTGAAAAGTGTCACTCAGTGGGAGCTTCCCATGGAGGGGGAGCTGTTGCTGCTTTGTTTTATCTTTTCGGCTTGTCAGCGGTGTGAGATGGATTTACATCACAGGACATTATTATTTTTTATCTTTTAATAAAGGACTTGTCCCAAAGTGTTTGTTAAATGGTAGGGTACAATGTACCTATTACCAATTCACAGAGGGGGGCTGGGATCTGGGGGTCCCCTTGTTAAAGGGGGCTTTGAGATTCCAATAAGCCCCATACCCGCAGACCTCCACAACCACTGGGCAACGTTTGTGGGGATGAGGCCCTTGTCCCCATCAACATGGGGACAAGATGTTTTGGGGACCCCAAAACATCCTCCCCATGTTGAGGGCATGTGGTCTGGTATGGTTCATGAGGGGGGCTCTCTCATCCCCCCTCTTTTCCTGCAGCCTGCTAGGGTGCATGCTCAGATAAGGGTCTGGTATGGGTTTTGGGGGACTCTTGTGCCATTTTTTTTATTTGGCGCGGGTTTCCCCTTAATATCCGTAACAGACCTGAAGGCCATGGTATGGATTTTGGTGGGACACCCACACAATTTTTTTTTTTACATTTTTGGTTCAGGGTTCCTCTTAATTTTCATACCAGACCCAAAGGGTCTGGTTATGGGCTAGGGGGAAATCATGCCATTTTTTTCAATGAGTTTTATCTATATTGTCGAGACTCGACAATTCATTACAGCTGCAAGCAGTTTTAAATTACTTTTTTCCTTTAGAAATGTAATTTTGCTGTGGTACTGTTCTAAACACTGGAAAACTGCATCACTTTAAAGACATACTATAGCCACCCCCCAGGCATGATATTTAAAGGAATATTTTATTTTTATTGTTTCACTTTAAGCATTATCAAAATCACTGCTCCTGAACAAACAGGCATTTATAAAACTTTTTTTGCATTGATACATGTCCCCTGGGGCAAGACCAAACACTTTTTATGACAATAACTTGCATATAAGCCTTTAAAATGAGCACTTTTGATTTTTTATGTTCGCGTCCCATAGACTATAATGGTGTTAACGTGTTCATCCAAATTTTTTGCCTGTTCACAAGTTCTGGTGCGAACCAACCCAGGAGAGGGGAGAGATAATATCTATCTTGTCTGTAGCAGTAAATATGAACTTAAAAATGTCTGAGTCATCTAGCCTCAGGTTTGAGCACCTATCCTGTGCTCTAATAGCATGCTGTAGTTGTAAGAACATAAAGTATCAGCTAGCCAGGGAGGGAAACTGGAAACTCCCCCCCCCACACCTGTAGCTGATCAAAAGACTTCCGTGACATTCCATCATACAATTGTACAAAGTATTTGACTCCAGCTTTCCCCCACGTAACCTGGTTGGGAATTTTGTTTAGTTCGGGATAGGAGTTGTTATTCCATATGAGAGTAGACTCCAAAAAGCCTCCCAAACCAAGTCTAGTTTTCACTTCCACCCAAAGTTTCAAGATCAATCTTATTGTGGGACAGTAAGGTGTCAGATCTGAGAGACCCTGATTAAGCTGGGACATTGCAGAATATTATACCATTGAAGGGATCACCAAGGTCCTAGAGGGATCTAATGTATTTGGCAGATCCCAGCCAGTAAGGTGTTGTAATTGGGCAGCCAAAAAATAAGTGGGTAAGGGTGTGTGATACTGCTAGGTAAGGGCGTGTGATACTGCTAGTCCTCCCTGGTCTTTAGTATACTGAAGAGTGGTCAGTTTTTACCCTAGCCACTCCATTTTTCCACAGCAATGCTCTGTATAATGAATCCACCTGTTGAAACCAGCAGTGTGGTATCCACACAGGCGCATTATGGAGGATATACAGTAACTGGGGAACCCAGACCATTTTAGATTAGCCCGACCTGTCACTGAAAGAGGCAATTTACAACAGCTGCCCAGTTTATGCTTGAATTTTGCTAAGATGGGCTTAAAGAGGAAGTGAACCCTGATGGGTTTACTTCCTCGTTTTCTCCCTGCAAAGGTAAAGCATAATGGGCTACTATGCATCACATAGTAGCCCGTTATGTGTCACTAACCTGACACAGGAGCCAGCGATGTCACCACTGTCCCCTGTAGCACAGAGCATCCATCTTCTTCCAGGTATCGCTGCTCCGGCAATGACGTCACTCCCGCACATGCGCATGGGAGCCACTACTAACGGCATATCGCCGTTAGCAGCGGCATGCTTAGTGCGCCACAGACAGCGGTGCCTGTCTTTTTGTAAATATCTCCTAAACTGTGTAGGTTTAGGAGATATTTCTTGCACCTACAGGTAAGCCTTAATCTAGGCTTACCTGTAGGTCAAAGTGGCTTGTAAGGGTTTACAATGTATATCTGTGAGCTTCCGCGCTCTATGTAGTTGGCCCACATATTTCATGTTTATTTATTACTTTTGATGGTCCACATATTTTCACATTTATTCACACCTGGTCACTCTTTATAAGATTGTTTGTTATAATTTTTTTTCTGTCTTTTTTTGGGTTCAAAAGCAAGCGCACACACCCCCCTTTTAAATTTGTAAGGGTTTACAACCACTTTAAGGTTCAGGGATAAATAATCAGTCACATTGGCAGCCACCATTATGCCTAAATACTTGAATGAATGAACTCCACTTGTGCTGCTATTGCCAGAAAGGGCTATGGCAGAGGGTCTAACAATAGAAGAGAAGATTTGTGCCAAATTATAGTAAATCCAGACAGCTGTCCAAACTGTTCAATAAGACACTTTACTGTTTCCAGAGAGCCGGCAGTGCCCCCTAAGTATATCAGGGTGTCATCAGTATAGAGGGAGAACTTATCCCCCCTCCCACCCTGCCAAAGCCCAACAACATCAGGGGATGCCTTCACTCTTGCTGCCAAAGGCTTCAGCTCCAGGGCGAAGAGTAATGGCAAGAGGGGGCAACCCTGTCTTGTTCCCCAATGTAAAGGGAAGGGGTCAGACAGGACCCTATTGATCCTAATCAGTGCCTCAGGAGCGGAATACAGCAACCACGTCCACTTAAGAAAGGTCACTCCTAACTGGAATTTATGCATGACAGCCCACAGGTATCTCCACTCATCATTGTCTTGGCAGCATTGAGGGAGAACACTGCACTATTACCGGATTATCCACAGGCAACTGTATGTTCAGGAACAGTTGCCTGATGTGCAATGCAGTTGATCTAGCCGGAATAAATCCTGACTGATCCAAGTGTATTAAACCAGATACCACTTTTGCCATCCTGGTAGCCAGAACCCTAGCTAGTGATTCCATGCCCATATTTATTAAAGAAATAGGTCGAGACAAGTCAGGCAATACTGGGTCCTTGCTGGGTTTGGGAATCACCACAATAACAGCTTCATTCATAGAAGGTGGTAACTGGCCCGTTGTGACAGCATCATTTAGGGTCTCCAGTAGGGCAGGCAAAGGGTCCCTATAACGCTTGTAGATTTCTACTGGAAGCCGTCCATACCAGGAGATTTGCTATTGTCCATACTTGCCACAACAGTGGCTAATTCCTCAATTGTCAGAGGGGCATTGAGAAGTTTGCGACTGTCTTCAGTCAGTGATGGAAAAGGGCAACAGTCCAATAACTGCAACAGTGCCTCCTTTGTTGAGTTTACCTAAGAGGAGTGAACTTTGTGAAAATAGTCAGTAAATACCACCAGTATTTGTGTCAGGTCCTGCACGCTGTCTCCTGTATGGCTCTGTATAGTGTCTATGTGTGATAGTCCCTGTTGTGAGCGGGAGATAACCACCAGGAGATGGCCTGTACTTTCCCCCTCCTCAAAATATTGCTGTTGCAGGAAAAAAAAATAGTTTTCTGCAGCATTTATGAAAACCTGCTGATACATTTCTTGCACTGCCACCCAGCTACGTTCAGTAGAAGGTGAGGGGTCCACAATATAGATGTCCTCCGCTGTCTGCACCTCACTAGCCACAAACATCTCCCATTCCTCCTTAACCTCCCTGGCGGTATGATTAGTTCTGGTTTTAGGTGCTGGAAGCGGAACACTTATTTTGCATGGAAATTTGCCGTTTTATATTGTAGTCCTGTAATTCTTAGGAATAACTCTCTTAAATCTGTTCAAACTAGAGTCTAGCAGGTATGATAAAGTTTATAATATAATAAAGAATAATAAAACGTATTCAATAATGTAATCAAATCCTAAAACACTGAAAAAGGGACACTTTCTGGTTGCTCTGGACAATCTCCAAATTTCAGGCAGAAAAAACAGTATTTATAATATAAAAGTGCACGCAGGGCACTGCAAAGACCACTAGGGACAAAGAGGGTGTGTAATTTTTTTATACAGTACTGTAATCTGTAAGATTACAGTAATGTGTGTGTTTTGTGTCTTTTTACTTTTTTGAATTTGGCGCCGATCTCCGCTCCTGTGTGCCGTAACGTCGCAGGGAACGGAGCTCGGCATTTGGGCACTGTGAATCGAGCGGAGGACAGCTTGATCACACAGTGCGGAGGACATCGCTGGATTCAGGAGACAAGGTAAGTAACTCTCCCTGTGTCCGCCCTGTATCCAGCGATGCGATCCCGAGTCTGGCTCAGGGTTACTGCTCGTGAAACTAAAATCCCAACCCGAGCCAGACTCGGGATCACTAGGGAGGTTAAGAGCATCCCAAACCATGCCCCTTGAGGAATTCCCGTTGACTCCAAGAAAACATGTTAGAACCTCGGGAATAGAGTCATCCGCTGGAAAAAGATGGAGCCAAAATGGGTTGACTTTCCACAAACTCACACCCCTCAACCCGGGGACCGATATCCGTACCCAGAGGAGTGAGTGATCCGAGATACTACAGGAACCATAATCAGTCTGTGACACCTTGACTTGTGCCAATGAGTTACATATACATAAATCAATACGGATATGCCACAGTAAACAGCTGAATAACAGGAAAGGGTCAGTTTGTCCGGATGTCTGTCCCTTCACACACCCCACAAACCAATCTCCAAAATCACTATAGTAAAGAGGGTAGGGCCTCCAGGATCAGTGGAGCGGCCACCAGGTGGGGTAAATTTGTCTAGAGTCTGGTCAAGGAGCTTATTAAAGTACCCACAGGGGTAAGTTAGAGTATGGGCCTATAAATTGAGATAGACATTTTAAGCTATTGGGAGAGAAGGGTGGAGGGACATACACATGCGCAACAATACACAGCATCTCAGCCAGTTTGCATAGTAAAAAAAATATCTTCCCTGTTCCTCCATTCGAGACTGTAACAGGTGAAAGGTAACATCATTGGAGAGCAATATGCTTACTCCCCTGGGGTAGGCTGTGTGTGTGGAGTAAAATCTGGCCTCTGGACCTTAGCAATGGGATGGTGTCTTTCTGAAGGTCTATTTCCTGTAAACACACTATAGCCGATTTGTAAAGTTTCAACGCAGAGAACAGTGCAGTATGTTTAACTCCATCACCCAGCCCCCTAACATTTCAAGAGATAAAAGTAAACTCAGTTGTTACCAATATAACCCTGTAATCAAGAATATATATGGAGCCTGGGCCGCAGAGAGAGAAGCATGGATAAGCAAGCAATATGGGTAACAAGATAAGCTATATATATGTCAGGAGAACTGGGAAGGTCCAAAATCATCAGTTTAGAGGACTTGCTTCTTGGTGTTGTTTCAAAGGGACAGCAGCAAGCTCTGACAGAGGAGGAGTATACATTTAGGGTAAAGGTTCAACATATATGTTGTACAAGGTGTTGACTGGTATCACCACTGGTATCTCAGGCGTGGAGGCCTGCCAGGCACCCAGTGCGCATGCTCCACTGCAATCAATGGGGAAAAGACTTCTCTCCCAAAGACTTCCACCAGCCACCACTCAATAAATGCGACCGGGTCCTTCCCTTCCACCTGCTCAGGCATGCCCACCACCCTCACATTGTTCCTTCTAAGCCTATTTCCCATGTCCTCCAGGTGAGCAGCATGACTGGAGGACAGAGATTGCACCTGTCACAGTTCATGTTGTAGTGGCACCACCTCATCCTCCACTATGCTCATTCAACCCTCCAGCACTGATGTACAGTCTCTAAGTTTCTGCATGTCCTGATAGACTAGCGCCAAGTCAATGTTCACCCCCTTCATTTCAGAGGTCAGGGTTGTCAGAAAGGTATTGCAGGTGGTTATTTCAGCAAAGATTTGTCTCAGGGTGGGCTCTGGGTCCTGGAATTCAGTGCCATAGGGGTCAGTGTGTGATACAGGGATGGAGTTACTCACTGTATCCCACATGGCAGCATCCACCGGGTCTGCCTGCCAGTCCCGCCCACTTTTCTCACCCACTGGGAAGCTGAGTGCAGGACAGATGCTTGTTGAACAGCTTCTGTGCAGCATCCTTAGCCAAGCAGGGCACGCGGCCACAATCTTGAGCCGCATGGTTGGGTCCCGGGTAGAGATCTTTGCCTTTTTTAGACATGCTGGCACCCGAGTAGCACTGCTGGAGAGACACTGCGGTGTGTGGGTGGTATCACGGGTCAGTAAGAGCTGTTACAGACCAAGAGACAGGAGATATCAGGAGTTTTTTCAGGAGTCTCGGTGGAGCTGTCCTTCAATGCATCTTACTCCATGTGTCGCAAGCCACACCCTCCTACAATTCCTTTTTTACTATCAAAGTTTTGCATGGAGTCTATTTTTTTTTTTTTTTTCACTGCCTTAATCCCATGGGGGAGATTTCCAATTTACCTGTCTGAAAGATAAAACACAAAGTATAGAAAACACTTATGTCTCTATGGCGAGATTTAATTTAATTTCCTGTCTCAAGGACACAATGGAAAATGAAAGGGAAACTGTGCAAAATGAGAGGAATCCCCTTCTTAGACAGTTGTCACTGGAACAGTTGTCTCAGTTGAAAGATTTATGTCCCCTAATCTGGTGACAGCTCTAACATTTTTGATTTCTCTTTCACTTTCTGTCTCAGTGGCCGTTGTCTCTAAGTCAAAATGAGATGTAAAATCTACCTACCAGGGACACTGACAGCAATAAAGTATTCAAAGTTCTAAGTCTTCCTCATTCTATCATAATTAAAAACAAAAAAATTGGCTTTAGATATATTTTAAGTAAAAAGAAGCAGAATCTGAATATTTACCTAAAAAAGGTTTCATTGAAAACTGTGTTGTGCATTTGAAGTTTGGCTGTTTAAGAAGCAGCTTAACAATTCAGCAGTATATTTTACATTACATTTGTCCCTGTTTCTGTTTCATGCAGCTCTGAAAATAACTGTTATTTTCATATTGAAAACAAACTAACAGGGTTTCTTATAATAGTTTGAATTACAAATTTCCTTCAACTGAACTACACTGCTGGGTCCTACTGCATGCAAGTTACAGTTGTAGCATGCAACAAGACAAAATAGTTCTTTGCAATGGTATATTAAAACAGTTAACATCTGGCTTAATGGTAGAATAAAGCAAAGAGAGCTTTGAGGTTTTTAAAAGTTTTACCAGAATACACTTGTCAAATTCCTCAGACTACTAGACAGAGTAGATGTTCAGTTACATTTTACTCTTGGATCCCTAGACTATGTATAGCCTCAATAATGTATTGCTCTCCTATAATTAATGAATTATTATGTTTATTTTCCCCCTTCTCCCTTTGTCAGCAGAAATGGATCACATTTACATGTTTTGATGCAGAAAGACTCTTGCATTTTGCTTCATGAAAATGCCTGTTGAGGGGAAATCCTATTCTTTTCTGTGTAAGACTTTGAAAACAAAGCCCCATTTGCACCTCCACTTGTGTTTTACTATGAATTCTGCATGAGCACGAAACTGTGTAAATCCAGTCTTTATACTTTTTGATACCTAGGACAGCTGTGTTGTGCTGGTCAATACCTACTTCAGCCTCAGTATCACACAAATGAGATAATAAATTATAATTGTACTTTGTCCATTCAGAAAACCTAGAACCTCTGACTCTAAAAATAGGGCAAATGATTATTTTATTCTTCTATCAGTTTTGGTGCATAGGTCAAGAATCGGTGGCTGTCCTGACAGGTGTTTCATGAGGCTCAGATGAGTGTAGCACTCAACAAAATGGTAAGTCTGATTGACTGCAGTACTTGTAAGTTACTGCAGATAGCATCAGACATAAGCTCTGTCTGGGGAATTTATTAAACCCTTTACAACAGTTTTCTAGCAGTAGCAGTAAACTATCTGCACCTAACTTAAGCAAGCATTTGCATCCGTTTCAGGTAGTTCCTATTAATGCCACTTTAAGTACCTGTCGCTATGGCTGTGACACATTATTAAAAAATTACCTGCAGTTTGCAGATTAGGAAACTAATGGTAATTAGAAAAAAATATGAGCTGGCATACAGAGAGATGCCAGTGCTCAGAGTGGGATATGTATGTGCTAGGAAGCTGTAGTGAATCTAACAGCTCACCTCATAGGCCTCTGTCACTGGCCCCATTTAGCCATTGGTTAGGAGATTCCCCAGTCAAAGGCTGAGTATAAACAAATGGGCATGAGATACTTGGTGATTTCATTACCCATATATTCCAAAGCCCATATTTGGGGGATGTTGGAAAAGAGGCAGACCTGATGGGCAACTGTTTTTAATGTATGCAGTGGTTGAGTTGGTGGGGCCTTATTGGGAAGTTAGAGACTGGTTCCCTATCAGGTCCACCTTGCTTTTTATTGACTGTGCACTGCAATGGGTGGATTCAATAGCCATGTAATGAAATCTGGCCAGTGGCATGCACTGTGAATTAAAAGGCTCTGCCCACCCCATTACAAAAGTCTTTGGCCTTATGCATGTCTTTGTGATGGGTTTAGTTAGAGTAGACCAGAGGTGGACACACATTTGGATTCCCCCAGTAATTCTGCTGCAAAGTAGATTACTTTTCAAAAATTAAAAATTTATCTGTCAGTTTAAAGAAAAATACACATGTATTAACCTGTTTTGAATCCAATTTGTTATATATTACATTGCATACATATTGCTATTGCAGAAATAGAATTCTAATATATTTCTTGAACTGTAATTGATATTAATAGTGAAAAAAAACTTTTCACGCTAAAGGCAGGAGGAATATTTTAATTTCATCTGACTTATGCTAATGCAAGCTCATTGATCACTGGGGGTTTGGCAAAAAAGTATTATTTTGCTGGTTATTATTTCACAAAAGTAAACGTGAATTATCAGATTTTTTTTATTATTTTTATATATAGAAAAGCAGTAGACTGGAAGCTGTATAATTATGCTTCATTAGATATGCATGCTCACAGGCCTCGGAGAAACTGGATTTTATGAGGTTTCAACAAGCAATATATCTGCATGATAGGCTGTTGGGAGAATCCATGCAAATGAAAATGTCAGTTTGCAGAAACTGTCAGTCTGTATCACCTCATTTGGAATTTTTGCTTATTTAATAAACTGCCAGTAACCTTGCCAGGTAAAATCAAGTAATTCTTGAGAAAGGCTTGTTTAATATGCATTTAAGATAATATGAGCAGATACCTTAGGCCGTGCTAATAGCAAGATGGTACAAATTAGATAACGTGTGCATAAATGTTATTGCAACTGCTCTTATCAATGACTATTTATCACATTGAGCCCAGTGAAAACCTTGCAATGTTCTTATTGAAAATAAGTTAGAAGGAGAACAGCTATTCTTGTACTGAGCTATTCAATGCCACCTGAAGAATGAGGTTTTCTAGTCGGATATTATTTATTTATTTTTTCCTTTTTTTTGCAAGGCCTCAGGAAACAGTCGCAAAAGGTTCCCTTTCTACTGTCCATTTAATGTGGTTCATATAATAAAAAAGTGGGACTGTTGGCATTGCAAAGTGAATCTGCAATTAGTTTAGTAAATAATATTAAGTGTTTTTCCTTTTAACCTCTCTGGTGGTATGATTATTTCTGATTTTAGGTGCTGAAAGCGGTACAATTATTTTGCTTGGAAATTTGGCGTTTTATATTGTAGGCCTGCAATTCTTAGGAATAACTCTCTTAAATCTGTTCAAACCAGATCTAATAGACATCCCGGTTATGATAAAGTTTCTAATATAATAAATAACTATAAATAATTATAACAAATAATAATAAAAATTATTCAATAATGTAATCAAATCCAAAAACACTGACATTTGCTAATTTGCAGAATTGTCGCTGTCATTAGATTTAGTGTTTCATGACGGATCTCCCCACAAATCGCTATCACTCAATTCTGCAAGTGATTCTAATTTATTATCGCTGTTTTCTAGCTGGTCTAAAATCACTTTTGACATAAAGGGATGGTTTTTGGTTGCTATGGACAATCTCCAAATTCCAGGCAGAAAAAAACAGTATTTATAATATAAAAGTACATGCAGGGCACTGGACAGACCACTAGGGACAGAGGGGATGTGTATTTTTTTATACAGTACTGTAATCTTACAGATTACCATATACTGTATGTGTTTTGTGTTTTTACTTTTTTGAATTTGACGCTGATCTCCGCTCCCATGTGTCGTAACGTCGCAGGGAATGGAGATCTGCGGCACTTGGGCACTGTGTGAATCGAGCAGAGGACAGCTCGCACACACAGCGGGGAGGACATCGCAGGATCCAGGGGGACAAGGTAAGTAAGTCTCCCTGTATCCTGCAATGGCTTGGGGTTACCGCTCGTGGTACTGAAATTCCACCCCAAGCCAGACTCGGGAATAAGGCCAGGCAGGTTAATAATCAATCAGG
The DNA here is from genome assembly GCF_037356315.1 of Lithobates pipiens. Classification (NCBI taxonomy): domain Eukaryota; kingdom Metazoa; phylum Chordata; class Amphibia; order Anura; family Ranidae; genus Lithobates; species Lithobates pipiens. Next base: position 172,746,783 of record NW_027507748.1, read on the forward strand.
GAATTAAACAGGCTGATCACAGTTAAAACTTTTTTACTAAGCTCAGGAAATATTTAATTTGATTATCGAATATTCACATTGTTAAATTAAGTCTCTACTCCTTTTGTAAATTAATTCCTATAAGTATATGTGCATTTGGTTTAAGTCTAAAATCAAAATATTAGAATATCAGCTGATTTAAAGAGTATTAAGAGGGTAAAACTAAATCTCCTCAATCCGTTTGTAAATGGTAATTGAACTAGTAAACAAATTCTCCATATATTCCCAAACGGAAGTTGATTTTATGTAAAATAACTGCTCTTAGCTAACTGATAGCAGGCCTCTTCCAGTGTACACATGTTTGCTATCCATCCATGGTCAACTGGCCACCCATCAAAACACAGAACACGTGAAGAAAAAAATTAAATAATAATTTTGATTATAAAGAATATAATGTACATACAATAGAATACCATTTTAAAGAATTAGCTCACACATGGTTGATTCTTCATTTTATGTAGATACTGGTGATTTGAATCATCTACAACTTTGTATACCTCTTTTTAAAACATTCTTTAATGTATAGTAGTAAACCATCCAAATGACAATAATGATGCTAGTAAATTAAGTTTTTGTCAGGAGCAAGTAATCACATTTGAGGTCTAACATTTTCTGTATGTACGTTTATTTTCTCCCATTATGAATGTTTACAGCACTCAACTTATAATTTGACACTGCATTATGAGGTAAGTAGATTATGCTAAACTCGTTCATATTTAATTAAGTCATCTGAGCATCTTAGCATAATCACGTAAGTCACTAAGAGGTATATCAAGTATGTGTGAAGATGTACATACTGAGAAGTTTGATTATGGATTTTACGTACTGACAAGCATTTGAAAAGCCATCTGGGAAACATAAGAAAGGGGTTAGCGTTGACATGTTCTTATGGATTGCAAACAACAGTTTCTTGTAAGGGCATTTCACTGAATTCACCATATACAGTATAAAATTAAAATAAATGAACATATACATGCCCGTTTGAAAATCATTAGGATATCATGGCTTTTACTCATGAAAAATTTCTAAAATAGCTCTAGGTCAAAGTTGGTCAGTTGTAATAAATAAATAGTAATAAAAAAACAACAAAAACGTTTTTAAAATAGTTTGCACAACTCCTGTAAAGACAAGCATTACTTCTGTTTGGAAGACGGTCACATTGTTGGGCTCCAGCCAACCAATGCAAAGCATTTCTTCTAATCCTAAAAGCATTCATATTCAATACAAAAAAGTTAAATTGTAGCTCTGGATAAAACATGGTGAAAAAAAAAAAACCTAAGGGAAGCACAAAATGTGTAACAAAAGATAGAGAAAACTTTGGGAGAGAGTACAGTAGCTGTCAAGTGTGTGACCCCAGGATAAGTCATAGTCTCTAGAGCAAACTGAGAATCTAAGATTAGAATTTAGAAGGCAAAAAGCCAAGTGTAAAGATGGCCTTTGGTTGAGAGACAACAGCAGCTAACATAATTTTGGTGTATTTTGTTATATTTCTACAATAATCAGCAAGTAATCTCACAACTTTTTTTTGTTTAACCTTTATGGGTTATTATTTTTTTTATATATTCTTTTATTCTTTTCCTTTATACCACTGTAATCACACACATTATATATATATATATATATATATATATATATATATATATATATATATATATATATATATATATATATATATATATATATATATATATATATATATATTACTTTTTTTAAATGTGTGTGTATTTTCTGAAAAAATTACATTTATAATGCTCTGCACACACATCACATAGAAAGCTCTGCACTGTTAAGGGATTCTTATATATGCCTATTATAAACTGTCACCTTTATAGGAACATCCTCTGAAAATAATTTGAGGCACATTTTTGTGAAGGACTCACAGCTGTACACTAGGTTGCACAGCTGTGCTGAGTGAAATCTGCCTGTTGTGGCAGCAAGAAGTTACAGCTGCAGCCTAATTTAACCCTTTGACATGTATTGCAGAACATTCAATGTACAGTTATATGCAGTTATAAGACACTGGTCATGTCTCCTGGGCACCACAACTACAGGTGTACTTTAATCTGTGCAGCTATACACCCTAATGTACAGCCATGAACATTATAATAATGTACAGTAGAGAAGCCCTAAGGCTGATATTAACCACCACTGTATATTACTAACCACAGCAGTACATAAAAATTTACCTGTGGTATGTTATGTAAATACGTGTAACCTTGTAACCAGGTGTGGTTTTCACTGCCTTAAAAAAAACATGCTTTGTTATTAATGTGTGCTGCAAAGTAAAGTTAGATTTAATGGCCACATACAGTACTGTCCATGGTCCTGAAACAGATTTGCATACTGTAATTCATATACCACAATCGTTTCCTCCTTGTTTTTAAGAGCAGAGCTAACCAAACAAAATAGTTATCATGATTAGTGCACACAAATACATTAATTGCAGATGTCAGATACTTTGCTGTTTGCCATTAATATGCAGAATTATTCTGAGTGTTTTGACAAATTCAGCATTGTAAAAAGGCAGTCCAGATGCATTCATGAATTGTGATTAGATTCGACTTAAAACTAGCTGTAGGATAACAAAATAATTGGCATAATTATTGGAGATGTAGATAATGCTACTTAATTTAGCAGACCTTCTATTCATGTTAACTTACAAAATAAGATAAAAAAGAAAAATAAATACATTGGGACTCATTTACCGAAAGAGGTAAAAAATGTTCAATTAGCAAAGTCAATGTTCATTTTATCACCAATATTAATATTTATGTTCCATACTCAGTTCACCAAAGTAAAGGGAATGCTAATAGCAATGCATCCTAATACAAAACAAAAAAAACAAAAAAAATATATATTTATATATCTATATATCTATATATATATATCTATATATCTATATATATATCTATATATCTATCTATATATATATCTATATATATATATATATCTATCTATCTATCTATCTATCTATCTATCTATCTATCTATCTATATATATATATATATATATATATATATATATATATATATATATATATATATATATATATATATATATATATATCTATATCTATATCTATATCTATATCTATATCTATATCTATATATATATATATATATATATATATATATATATATATATATATATATATATATATATATAGTACACATGTTATACATTTATATAATATATGTGTGTATGTGCAGTGCTAACTATATATACCAAATTAAATAGTGATTAAATATAATATAATAATTTAACTGAGTAAAAAATGTATACAAATAAAAAGATTAGTGAAAAACTCAATATATCTACACTCCCCAAATGAGGAACCCCATAAAAATATTAAATATAAGGAAAGATGTCTCTAATAGTGTAAAACAGCATCAAGCACTTTATTTAAATGCCAGTATAAAATGCACTTTATACAAAAAAAAAAAAAGAACATTTCCAATATACAAAACCAGGTTCCCATTCCATGCAATCACTTGTGCTGGCCAATATCAAAGATGGTATCCATGCATGCTAGCTTCTACATATGCATTTTATCTTACATGACATCATCAGGTGCACGGATATCATCTTTGATATTAGCTTGCATACATGATTTCATGGATGGGATCCTGGTGTTGTACAATGGATGTTTTCTCTTATTGTGCAAAGTGAGTTTTATACTGGCATTTAAATAAGGTGGTTGATGCTGTTTTACACTATTAGAGGAATCTTCCCTTTTTTCATATTTATACCTGGTACATTTTCCTTTAGGAGAGTCTTTGAATAATCCCTCTGGCATTGCACTGGTTTCTCAGCCTAACTTCAGTGGATGCTTTTTAAACACTCAGGTGCTTTTGACCCCTCAGTGACTAAGGGTCACAGAGTTCTAGTAAGCAGCTGGCATGTACACTGTTGGTGAATTGCACCTTGGACAATTCTTCGGTTTGATACTGGATGTTACACACTGTCACTCTTTTGAGCATTTAATTGGAAGGACTTTCTTGAGGACTTTTAAGATATCACTTAATATTTATGAGTGTGGATAAATAGAGATTTTGACAAGTAATAAGCTACCAATAATTTGAACAGTTTTATTGTTTTTTTATTGTGTTTTGCAGCACAGTGGAGCGATAACTCACTACTTCATTTTTATATATATAGAATTGGCCAACCTTTACATAGGCCTTTTCCCATTCAGTATATCATGAATGCTGCTGCTAGACTTTTACATTTTACTAACTGATCTGTGACTGCTGCCCCTCTCTGCCAATCCCTTCACTGGCTTCCACTAGCCCTATCTATAAAATTCAATAATGCAATATACAAAGCCATCCAAAACACTACCCCCAGCTACATCACAAGCTTAATCTTGAGACATCACCCACCACATCTCCTAGAACATCCTGCTCTCTGGCTCACTTGTTGCCTTCTCCCATGCTCTCCTTTAGGACTTCTCTAAAATCTCTCTCATCCCCTGGAACTACTTACCCCAGTATGTTTGGTCAACTCCTACACTGTCCACCTATAGACAATCCTTGTAAACTAATTTGTTCAGAGAAGCCTACCCCACTTCCATCTACAAAATGTACTTGAGTCACCTCCATCAGATCATCCCTTGTAGCTATTACCTTTTGTATCACACCCCCCTCACTTTAGATTGTAAGCTCCATGAACAGGGTCCTCCTATTCCATCTATATCAAACTGTATTGTACTGCTCCTCTTTATATTGCAAAGCACAGTGCAAACAGTTGGTGTTATATAAACTCTGTATAATAATAATAACAATAATAATAATGATAATAATAATTCACACAATGAACACACTTTTATAAAGCTAATATAAGTAAATGTTAATTGTTGAAATCGAGGATCCATATTGCACTTTGTACGTACATGCTTTTATGATCTTTATACAAATGTCAGTAATCAACTTTGTATACTCTTTTATGACATTTATAAGTAGGATATGCCTTATGACAATCAACCTTGCAAACACTTTTTTGGTATTTATAGGTAGGTGATCTATTGTGTATCTTAAAAAAATAATTATAATTACAGATCCAATCTAACAACGAGAGAATGTTTATGTCTATGCTTTAGTTAATGTACCTTTTAAAGAACAATATTAGAGTAACAGATAAAAGATACTATTCTAGTATAACAGCTTAGAGGCTGATTGTTTAAGTCATCCATATGTAAAGATGGCAGAAAGCCTACTTTAGCTAATCAATAATATAATAGATTATGATGTTAGCTATCAGGAAGCTTCATGGTCTATTGCTAAGATGTCTGTCTTTTTGGTTTTAACAAGCACTATCAGCAAAACCTTTCAGAATAAAGACCTCTGACTGAACAAGACAACTGTCAAGATTTAGAGACCCTATCACCTCTCCTAAAGGAGATCTCATGTCTAATTAAAAGTAAAGGAAACTGCAGAAATCGTTAAAAAAGCATGCTTGCTTATTTTTCTTGCAATAGGAGGGTAGAAAATCTACAGTTTCGTGGCAGACACTTTTTATATTTATTTTTTTACATTGCAAACCCACTCTGAAACATCATACAGACTGATAACATGGCTTACATTAAAAAAAGCTTTAAAAATGTGCCCCACTTTATAGAATTCTGCCTTTCTAAGCCTACCTAGCGTAGACATGCTGAGAGAGAAAAGAGAAGATGATTGGCAATTGGCCGCACACAGATGTAGACTTATTGATATGATATATATATATATATATATATATATATATATATATATATATATATATATATATATATATTACACATTCTTATTGCTAGCATTACTTCATTTCTATTATCTCGCAATGCAAATGTAATGCAAAAAATGGAAATGACATACTCTCCATAAAGTGACACTATCATTGGAATTAGCATACAAAATTAAACCCAACCTATAAAAAAAAGATGTATACTTGCCTTTCCAAAAGGCCATATCTTAAAACGCTGTGTGATAAAGAATGACGTGGTCCAATGCACCAAAAGTAATTGGCTTCCATCCCAAATTTTATACAAAGAAAAGGAAAAGTGGTCAGCAGGACTTCAAATGAGGCCAATCACTATATAAAGTAAACATGTAGGATATAAAACAGTGTTGCTTTTATGGGTTCTAACAAAAAAAAATGGGAAATTTGAGTGAGAGATGTATACCAAAAGCGCTTGGTCTTGGCAAAGAACATTTTATTATACCATGGGAAATCATGTATAACATATTGAATACCACAAAAATCAATTTCTAGAAGCGCATACACGCAGGGTATGCCGAAAATTGCATATAAATATTGACACCATGGTAATAGGCATAATATAAAGTAAAAACAAGTCCTGCACAACATGGGTGACTGGTAGGGCTGAATGATGTTAAAAGTCTAGAGTAAAACAAAATAAGAGACATGAAATCATCTGTGTTTCATTGGGGTATACCAACTTTTCAGGGGCAAATGCAATGGTGATCTATAAAGAAACATAACAATATGGTATAATATTGTAACTGAGTAATAGGAATACATAATGTGTAAAGGACAGGATGGACATCACTATAGATACTCAGTCAGCTGCATAGATGTGAACAGAGGATCTGAGCCGTTAAACAGGTCTAGCATGGGAGCAGAGGTAGAGACACGTGGACAAGCAGGGAGCAATGTAGATTTACCAGGGTAAAAGTGCTATTGTGGGTGATGGTGAGCCAAAACTTATGTGAATTGAGATCAGTAATATATATTGAATATATAGTATTGTATTGATGGAGTGTGAGAAGCCCATACACCAGGTCAGATGAAGGGAGGAACTAAACATAAAAAACACAAAAAAAAACAGAAAACAGATACTCAAAAACCACCAAATGGGAAAGAGAAAAAAGGAAAGAAAGATGTAGAAAAGAAGGAGAAGAAAATGATATCCAGAGTGAAATAGTGAAGGAACCGAAGAGAAAGAAGAACAAAGTGCTGAAAGTATAGGTGAAACCTATGGTGATTTACCTTGTTGGTTCACAAGGAGATGGGGAACCAAAATCGAACTCTTAAAACTCTGTGTTGCAGCTTGTTAGCTGCAGATGTCAGACACTTCATGGTGTGTGGAATAACTATTCCCCTGCAGTATGCTGTGTTTTCTCCTGTCTGTTGTGTCTGATAGGAGAAACTAAGGTATGGGGACCAGGTATTTGATACACCCATAATTGTTGAATGTCAAGAGACAAGAGATCTCACCAGCAGAGTTTTACAGGCATCTGGAAGCGAAGGTATCCATGTTCTTCTGGGCTTAATTTAGGAGGCTGGTTTTAATGGGTTGCTATGAGTTTAACTGATGTTGTTTCAGCATGCATGAGATAAAAGATATAAATGACATTTTACGCTATCTAGATGACCACAAGGGGGAACGATTACAATCTGAAATAAAAAATATAAAAATATAAATTTGGAAAAATAAGCAAGTTAAACATGAGAGTCACATCAAAAATTATGGTTAGGTAAAATCACTCAAAATAACTCAAAATATGTTTTTTTTTAACCAAAATATATTATTTGCATTTAGTTATAAAGTAGCCATTAGCAAGAATCTCTTTTCATGTTGATGCATAGGTTGGTTTGTGTCTATTAATTTAAGGCACACAGTCGGCCTTTGAGGAAGTGATTAATAATAAATTAATCGCTGTGACTGTGCTTGAAACTTTGCCTATTATATAAACCCATCAACATGTATGGCCCTGCTGTTCATAGCATATGTCCTGCTGTTGGAATATGATCAAGAAAAGAGCATTAGATATACAGAAATCATTTCAATCAAATCCATTTATTTTTATGATGTCAATGCAGATTTTAGAAGAGGAGTAAACATGTTTAGGAAGCATGCATTAAAAATGTATTTTAAAGCAGTGTATACCATCTCAAAAAAACTAAATCCATGTAATACAGATACAAAAAAAATTATGATCTCTAAGAAAATTGGTTTCTGAGCAAAGGGGAGTATATTATTAAGTAGAGTTGTACCATATACTGTATGAACACTCTGCAATATTGCAAAATTGGATTAATTTTATTTAAAATGTGGATACTGGAGACAATATATTACCAAACCATTAATAAAGAGGAAATAAACCCTGATGGGTTTTACTTGCTCTTTTTTCCCCTTCAAAGTAAAAGCATATTGGGCTAGTATGCATCACATACTAGCTCATTATGTTGCACTTACCTGCAAACGAACCCTGCAATGTCCCTGAGGTCCCAGCAGCGTTCATATTCACCCCTCTTCCATCTGGGAAGACTTTGGCTCTGTGATTGGCCAGAGTCACATGACATCACTCCTGCACAAGTGCATGGGAGCCACCGGTCATGGCATGGGCCCTTTAGAAACAGCACGATCGTGCCCTTTTTCAGTGTGCATGCACCAATAATGTCAGCACAAGTTTACATGGTAAATGTCTACTAAACCATGCAGGTTTAGGAGATATTTCCAGTACCTACAGGTAAACCATAGGGAAAAGTGGTGTGTAGGGTTTACAACCACTGTAAACGAAAATTATGAATAATGGTGTTGTATTAGTGTTATCTCTACTTCTTGCTGCCTGGAGTGGAAGACAAAGTGTGATGGGAGGGCCTGCGTAAGCCAGAATCCCTTGAAAAGGTTGGGAAACCCTTGTTTCCGCTCCCCTAAGTAACCCTGTGTCTATTAGCGGAACAGGGTGACTGAGAAAATATGGCTTGGATATCTTAAAATGGGACAGTAATATTTATCCACAATATCTCCCAGGATATATATATAAAGACTATTCTTGGTTTGTTTAATTCTGAACTTGACATGTTAATTAAAAGAGCTGATCACATTGGCCTCTGTACAATGTAGGAGACAGGCCGACTCCTACTGGAGCTCCTGCTATTGTGTTGTGTGTTTATACTTATGATAATGTATAATCTACTGTGTGAAGCTTGGTGACAACAAGTCCGACCTGTAGTGAAATCCTGAATAATCACAACAATGGCCAGATGGGCATGGAGTCACATCGGCTGCTTAGGAAATTAGGATTAGTTAATTAGCTCATGTTAATTTATGTTTCTGGTTACAGGTATATTGTTAGAGTAATATGAGCAGGAGGGGGGAACCTCCTCTTCAACTGTATATAAGACTGTATTCTTGCTCTAATAAATAGTTCATGATGAGCAACCAGACAAGTATGGTCTTGGTTGTGGTTGTCAGCGGTTGGAATATCTGATATCTATATTCAGACTGAAAGGAAGTGGTATATGACAAAAGTACTCAAGCAGAGTGTGGGACATTTCATTACAGGAAGTAATACATATACTGGAAATACTTTTTGTAGCATATTCCCAGAAATTCCTGTATTGCTAAATGTATAATATTTTTTTTGTGTGTGTTTTTTTGTTTGTTTTTTTAAGACACGAGAATAGTTACAAGTTATTTGAAAACATGGGATATCCAGAACTCTTCTTTATTGCCACTCTTTGGAGGAATCACTATCTCCCTCATTTTACTTCAAGGATCAATGGGTGTTTCTCTCAATAAAGCAATGCCTAACATAAAAACTATCATGCTACCAAAAGCTGCAGTGCCCCCTCCCAGAAATTTCAATGTCTCATAAGACTGCCTAGAGCTTAAATTCACATTTCAAGAGCAAAATATATTGCACTGGGGAAATGCAGGATTGCTCATTTTCTGATTTCCAAATGATGATAATTAAGACAAATTGTCCCATTTACACCTAGATTGTTGGCAATGCAAATATCCTCACACTTTTCAATGAAGATTGGTAAAATCTATATATCGGTTATCCAAATCCAATAATTTGAACCAAAGTACAGCCCCCCTTTATTCACATATTTAGCATATTCATTTAAAACTTGCTGTCGTGGTCGAACTGTACACAGTTGCTACCGTATGTACAGATATAGCTATTCTAGTTAGTGGAATGTTGCAAGCTCCACTGACCTGAAGATGTGCTTTTGGTCAATACTCATGCTACATAAGCTTAGAAAGAAACTTTCACTTTTAGTTTCAGATCTATCTTTACAGATGTAGCAGAGCAGAGAGTTATCCAGATAGCTATGTTGTACTATAATGTGACAGTTTATGATCATTCATTGGTTTAGAAAATCAACAGTAAAGCTGCAAGAATTGTTTCTAAAACTCACAGAGGCACGGTAAGAAGAGTAGAAAATGTATAATACAAATTCTTGCAGTGTTGTGTTTAATTAATGTGACCAATATAAAATGGTTTGAAAAGTACACTAAAAGTTGCTTTAATCATAAACTAAATGCACTGAAATATTCCAGCTGCTAAAAGTGATGGTATTCAAACCTTAAAATTGGATACATTCTGTTTTTAGAGAGCAGAAGTAATACAAATATTGATGTTTTCACATATTGCAGGATTACCAAATCAATCAATATATAACCTCATCCTTTTACTTTTTTTATTTATTCAAAGACTAATATAATAACTGCTGAGGTTTAGTTAACCAATTATATTGCGCTGTAATTATTGGTGATGCCTGTCGCTGAATGTCATAAGAAGGACACATTGCTTTTCTAGTGGACAGGTGGTCTTATTAGTAGGATGATGTGTTAGGAGGTCATCGTTTGTAATATAACTGCAGTTATTAAACAAGTGCCTGTATCTGTCAGTACAGTTACAATATGTCTGGAGTTTCCATTATATCCTCTGATTTTATGATGCTAATAATGCTAAAAAAGTAATACTAATTCCCAGGAAAAATTAATGCACAGAAAAATTCTATATTCATTTTTTTTTTATAATATTAACTTTATTGATTTTTTTTTTTAAATCCTTTGAGTTTTCAATTTTGAATACATTTTTTTTGGTTAAAATTTGAAGTAATCTCAGACTTGAAAATTAACTGCTATATATATTGTACTAAACTTGGAATGACATGCACTATATTACCAAAAATATTGCCTGCCTTTACACGCACATGAACTTTAAAGTGATTATACGGGTTCGTTTTTTTTTATATATGTAACAAACATATCATACTTACCTCCACTGTGGAGCTCATTTTGCACAGAATGGCCCCGAACCTCATTTTCTTGGGTCCCCCGGTGGCTCTTACGACCCCTCCCTACTTCAGATACCCCCTAGGAGACAGAGGCACGCTCCAGAGTCCAGCATTTGCGTCCATAGACACGAATGCATGACTCGGCCCCACATCATTGGATTTGATGGACAGCAGCGGGAGCCAATGGCTGTGCAGCTATCAATCTATCCAATCAGGACACTGGCCAGAGCTGGTGTGCTCATTCCCGTCACGCAAATTTCGGGGCTCAGGTAAGTATAAAGGGGGGCTCATGGGGCTGCTGCATTAAAAAAAAAGTCACCTTAATGCATAGAATGAATTAAGGTGAAAATGGCGAGGGTTTACAACCCCTTCAATGGCATCCCAGTCTAAGACCTAAGGGTTCAATAGAGAGTTGGACCACCCTTTGCAACTATAATAGCTTCAACTTGCCTAAGAAGGCTGTCCACAAGGTTTAGGAGTGTGTCTATGGGAATGTTCAATCATTTTTCCAGAAGCACATTTGTGAGGTCAGGAACTTATGTGGATGAGAAGGACTGGCTTGCAGTCTCCACTAATTCATGCCAAAGGTGTTCTATCGGGTTGAGGTCAGGACTGTGCAGACCAGTCAAGTTCCTCCACCCCAAACTCACTCATCCATGTCTTTATGGACCTTGCTTTGTGTACTGGTTAAAATCATTTGAAGGAGGGGGGATTATGGTGTGAGGTTGTTTTTCAGTGGTTGGGTTTGGCCCCTTAGCTCCAGTGAAGGGAACTCTTAAGGTGTCAGCATACCAAGAAATTGTGGACGATTTCCTGCTCCCAACTTTGTGGGAACAGTTTGGGGATGGCTCCTTCTTGTTTTAACATGAATGCACACCAGTGAACAAAGCAAATATATAAAGATATGGATGAGTCAGTTTGGGGGTGGAAGAACTTGCCTGGCCTGCACAGAGTCCTGCTCTCAACCCAATAGGACACCTTTGGGATGAACTAAAGTGGAGACTGCAAAACAGGTCTTCACGTCCACATCAGTGCCTGACCTCACAAATGCGCTTCTGGAAGACTGGTCAAACATTCCCATAGACACAATCCTTAACCTTGTGGACAGCCTTCCTAGAAAAGTTGAAGCTGTTATAGCTGCAAAGAGTGGGCAAACTCAATATTGAATTAAAGTTCATGTGTGTGTAAAAGCAGGTGTCGCAATACGTTTGTTATTGTAGTGTAGTTTTACACTCAGTGATGTGTTTTCTTGAAAAAAAAGTGATTCTGATTAATCTTAAACTACTTATCCACTTGTGCACCAGCTTGTAAAACTCTTTTATTACGAGGCCCTTGTTTCGTTTTCAGTACTGTGATAGTTTGACTGACAATTACTTGTTCATGCAACACTGTATCCAATAGAATTTTATGTCACTTCTTTGGGCAGATAGAAATTTCTTTTGGTAGTATTCAGTGGAGGTATTCAATCAATGATGTAGTTTATATATGTTATTATAATAGACCAACGATTTTGAAAAAATAAATGCTTTCTTTTATATTTCTTTAGAAAACATATTAAATAAAATTGCCACGACAATGCAAATACTCCCAAAATGAAAATGTTTCAGAAAGTATACACTCAAACGTGATCTCATATTTTGCTATACTTTTTTCCAAATGAAGAAACATGCTATTAATAATGTTTTTTTTTTTTTTTTTTAAACATAGAGCTTGGTATTGTTGCACTAGATACAATGTACATTTCTGTACAGGTCATACAAAAAGGAAGAAGGAGATGAAGCATTGATGTTGCTGTCCCATAGGGTAGGATTATGGAGGTGAAGAGGTTAATGTGCAGATGTACAGGATAAGGAAGGATAAATTGGGTTATTATTGTTATTAATATTGGCCAAATTGGATAATATTGGTCAATTACAGAGATAGATTGCAGATCTGATATACAGGAGTGCAGGGGGAGGGGTAAGAGGGTTAAAAAAACACAGTCAGTCAAAGTTCAGCACAATAAATCAGCTGATAATGCTGATCCAATCATTCATTCAGTATCACAACTTACTAAGATTGATCTCCTTCTTCTGTTGTAATAGGAAGTGAGAGGGGGTAACAATATAAACAGTAGCATGTTTAAATTTAAGTTTACTAGGATTAGTCATCACAGTAATCACGTGGTATGCAACCACTCAGGTTGGCTCCGTACTATGTTTTTATGCAGCATGCTGTCTTATGACAGCCTAGTTCACAACAATTACAGTTAAAATACTAACTCACATGATGATTACAGAGCATACATGCAATAGATGGGAAATGGTCTAAGTCAGGGATCTCAAACTGGCGGCCCTCCAGCTGTTGCAAAACTACAAGTCCCATGAGGCATTGCAAGGCTGACAGTTACAAGCATGACTCCCACAGGCAAAAGCATGATGGGACTTGTAGTTTTGCAACAGCTGGAGGGCCACAAGTTTGAGACTCCTGGCCTAAGTGCAATATTTATTAAATACAACTGCAAGTAGCCAAATTAACACTCCCATCAAGGTTGGGAAAGGTAGGCTCATCTAGGGAGAGGAACCCATGGGGAACTGTCCTCAACGCCTCCGGTCTGAGGGTATACTCCCCACAATAGTTACGGTGAATCAGGAAGAAGCCGGCAAATACTGAGTTGTTCCGTGTAAGCTTGATGGAACCAACTTGAAGTGCAGCGGCAGTAGGCATGTGACATCTCCGGGGTAAGGAGAGAACCACATCGCGTTTCAGAGCAGATGCACTGTTTCCCGCAGGTTTCTCACTCTAGATGAGCATACCTTTCCCAACCTTGCAATTGTGCTGAATAAATATTGCACTTAGAGGCAATTTTCTGTTTTCTTTTCATGTAGTTCACAACCTTTAACCAGCATAACAGCCACCTGATGGTGCTTTATCCAGTGCCATTCATAAATGCCACTGTTTAAATAACTGTCCACCACGTCACTGTTAATAAATGCCCTGTGTTAGGAAAGTGCTTAAGGTGTCTCTAAAGCCAACACTTTTTTTTTTCCAGAGCAGGAAATTTTTAAAACCTGTTCATTAAATTTTCCCATTGAAAAGGGATTTTCTAAAATGTATTTTCTTGGAGACCCAACAGGAATTGAGAGGAATTCTCTTGAAGTAAAGATAATTTATTTTCTCTTTCTTTCTTTCATGTCCAATGTTCTCCAGGACAAACAGTAGGAATAAATAATCCTATCAAGGATACTGACAGCAACGCAAACCTACCAGAGGTCCTAATCCTTAGCTACTCTAAAAAAGAGGAAAAAAATGCCCTTATATACTATTTGTAGCCCAGCTTGAACCATGTAACATTTTTACAAGACATAGTATGCATGAATGCAGGTGTAGTAATAGCAGGAGTACCTCAAGACCCCTGTGCACGCGTGCAACCATCTTTTATTTCTCTTGTTTGTTTCATAAGATGTGCAAAGGTGTCTCCAATGGGATATTTTTCTTTTACGTTTTGCAAAAATTGTTTTATAATAATAAAAATGATGGAGCCTATACAAAAAGGCAGCATTTGTGTTTGATTAGGGCATTTCAAAGTCAACAGGCAATTCTTCACTCTGACTTTTACCCCAAAACATTGGCTGCTGTAACCTCATGTAGACCTTTTTTTTTCTGTCAGACTGGTATTCATGCAGTTGTGTTCTCTGTAAATGCAGCAAACAAATGAAATCTGACTGAGTAAAATAAATAAAATGAAAGTCTTTTTTCCTGTGTGTTTTTGCAGTGTTCATTGTCAGTGATCCAAGCAACCTCTGCAACTCTGATCTCTTTTATATTGTTGAGAATCACATATTCTTCTGAACACGCATCTTCTACACTTTCAAACAGACTGCAAACCTTTTAATAATATTATATTGTGGTTGCTCAAAGTTTAGTTTGCTTAGTTTTCGTTATATTTCGATACCTTAAAGGGTAGTTCCACCTTTGTGGGGAAAAAAGCTAATAAAAAATAGTGTATACAATTGCTACACAAGTCATATTATAATTCTGTAAAATGCAATGCAATATGGCTGCCTGGAGGTGTTCTGTATGGTGTATGGAACACCCCACTGGAGTGTTACATAGTTATATAGTTAGTCAGGTTGAAAAAAGACACAAGTCCATCTAGTTCAACCATAAAAAAATAAAAATAATTATCATACACTCCCATATACCCAATCCTATAACCACAGTTGATCCAGAGGAAGGTGAAAAAAACGCCAGAAAAGCAGGATCCAATTTGCTACAGAAGGGGAAAAACTCCTTCCTGATCCCAGAGAGGCAATCAGATTTTCCCTGGATCAACTTTACCTATAAATGTTAGTACCCAGTTATACTATGTACATTCAGGAATGAATCCAGGCCTTTCTTAAAGCAATCTACTGAACTGGCCAGAACCACCTCTGGATTGAGTCTATTCCATATTTTCACAGCTCTTACTGTGAAGAAACCTTTCTGTATTTGGAGATAAAATCTCTTTTCCTCTCGGTGCCCCCTTGTCCTCAGTGTTGACCATAAAGTGAATAACTCAACACCAAGTTCAATATATGGACACCTTATATATTTATACATGATGATCATACCCCCCCTGAATCTCTTCTTCTCATCAGTGAATAAATTCAGTTCCTCTAATCTTTCCTCATAGCTGAGCTCCTCCATGCCTCTTATCAGTTTGGTTGCTCTTCTCTCCACTTTCTCCGGTTCCCCGATATCCTTTGATATGCCCAAAACTGAACTGCATATTCCAGATGTGGTCTTACTAATGATTTGTACAGGGGCAAAATGAAATCTCTCTCTCTCTGGAGTCCACACCTCTCTTAATACAATAAAGGACTTTGCTCACTTTGGAAAATGCAGCTTGGCATTGCAAGCTATTATTGAGCTTATGAGCTACCAAAACCCCCAGATCCTTCTCCACCATTGATTCCCCCAGTTGTACTCCCCCTAGTATGCATGATGCATGCATATTCTTAGCCCCCAAGTGCATAACTACATTTATCAACATTAAACCTCATCTGCCACGTAGTTGCCCAAGACAGTGCATTAAGGTCAGCTTGTAAATTGTAGACATCCTTATATTAAAAAGTAAGGGTCCCAGCACTGATAACCTTAGACCATTCAGAGTAAGAATCATTAACCACTACTCTCTGAATTCTGTCTTTTAGCCAGTTTTCTATCCATTTACAAACTGATATTTCTAAGCCTGTAGACTTTACCTTCCACATACGCTGTGTGTAGGGAATTGTGTCAAATGCTTTTGCAAAATTCAAGTATACAATGTCCACAGCCACCCCTCTGTCCAAGGTTATACTTACCTCCTCTCCATAAAAATAAATCAGACGTGTCTGACGACTTCTGTCTTTCATGAATCCATGCTGTCTGTTGCTTGAAATATTTTTTTCCAGCAAAAACTCATCTATGTGGTCCTTTATTAAACTCTCCAATATCTTCCTGACTATAGAAGTTAAACTAACAGGTCTATAGTTACTTGGTAAAGACTTTTTTTCCCTTTTTAAATATAGGCACCACATTTGCCCTACGCTCTACGCCAATATAGTGGTACCATTCCCATCATTACTGAGTCCCTAAAAATTAGATACAATGGCTTTGAAATTACAGAGTTCAATTATTTTAGGATCCATGGGTGGATGCCATCTGGTCCAGGTGTTTTATCCTTTATTCTGTCAAAATATTTCTGGACCATATCCCTTTTGAGCCATTGTGGATCATTTGGGGCTGTGTCACTACCGACCCCATTATGGACATGAGCTCCCCCATGCTCCTTTCTATACGCAGAGCTGAAGAAAGTATTTAATAAATTTGCCTTCTCTTTGTCCCAGTCACTATAGATTATTTTGTAAAGGGCCTACATGCTCAGGCCTGACCTTTTTACTATTAATATAGTTGAATAATATTTTGGGGTGTGTCCCACATATTTTTGCATCCTTGATTCCCTTTTTACATATTATGTTATATTCTTTGTGATATTTAAACGACACTAGTGTTCCTTCATTTTTATATTTTTTAAAAGCTCTTTAAAGTGTCATTCACCACTTGTGTGACTGGCTTACAGATTTTCCCATACATCTGCACTAAGATACAAGTAGGATTTTGAGCATCCCCTGCAACAAGTGAGATACTTGCTAAGGGAAATCATGTGTAAAGGGATTCAGACGCTGACACTTTCCTCATTAGAGCCCTGCAGGTGCACCAGCTCATTGATAATTATAAAATCCATATTCACTCAGCACATGGGCACAGAGAAATAAAGTTTTTTCTTCAGAATAACAAAAGGTAGGAATCTGCAACAAAGTTTGTCAAAATCCCTGCAATGTACATAGATAACCCAGAGGGGAATATTTTTCTCTCTGGGTTATCTATGGCCAGTGGCCAGTATAAAGCACAGCGATTTAATAGCTGTGTGTATTGTATGGTAATATATGGAATCATTCTTTGATTGTCAATCCTGAGATAGCATTAAACATCAATATGACTGCATTATCAAAGTAAACAGAACATCTAATCTTCATTGTTAAAATCACCAGGGCGCTACACTCTCCATGGCCCTAACGTTCCATATTTACAGAACAACTTCAAAAAGCTGCTAAAGAGTATATATTTTATAGTGTATACTATAATATTATATAATCACAGTGTTTTTTGTAAATGTTGACAATTTATCAATTAATATCTAAATCTGAAGTTAAGTAAATTGTATTTCCCTACAGATAAGTCTACTTTCACACCGAGGCAATTTTCAGGCATTTTAGCACTACAAATAGCACCTATAAAGTGCCACGAGCAGCACTTTACCACCAATGCGGCCACGGCTGCAGTGTGAAAGCAGCCTAATGCCACGTACACACGACCGGACTTTCCGGCAGACTAGGTCCGACGGGATCAATCTGTCGGACAATCCGATTGTGTGTGGGCTAGTCTAAATGCTCTTTATAAAAAAAACTGATGGACCTAGAAAAAGAGCATGTTTCAAGTCTATCCGATGGACTAAAAATCATGAAAAACGTTTGTCTGTGTGCTAGACCGAAGGACTAAATACGATACAAGGGCAGCTATTGGCTACTAGCTATTGAACTTCCTTGTTTAGTCCCATTTATGTCATCACATTCAAAATGAACGGACTTTTGAACGGACTTAGTCTGTTTGTGTGTGTGTGTGGCCAAGTCCATTCGTTCAGAAAGTCTGTCGGACCTCTGCCGAAAGTCTGTCGGGAAGACCGTTGGACCTAGTCCATCGAAAAGTCTGGTCGTGTGTACGCGGCATTAGTGACATTACACATGTAGAAATGTTTACTGCAAAGATGTCCTATCCTCTTCATATCTTGTAACTTTGGTGCTATGGGTGCAAATAGCTTCATGTCTCTGGATTGAGCTGCATTAATCCAACCGGGACCTGCTCCCTCTTGACTTTTTACCCACAGAGAAAAGGTACGATTATAATGCGTGTAATAGGATTTCTGAATATGGTTAGTCACCAGACTCCTCCCATTCAGAGATCCTATTACATGCAGAATAATCAATGAAAGAAATGTTCTCAATGGATGAGAGAGCAGGAGAGGGCAAGACCCCACCATATCATCTTTAGTGCAGTTCAGCCTGGAGGCTTGAAACTATTAACTCCACAGGACCAGAAGATCAGAGACAGGAAGAGGATTGGGCATTCCTGCATTGAAGATTTTTACAGGATTTAGCAGCTTGCAAACGTGGGACATCCTTGATTACAGGTAAGTAATGTGACCAAAGCTATAGGGAAAACAACTGTTTAGGTTAACTAAACTAAAAAATTGCTTTCCTGCTGTTTTTATTTCTATTTTATTAACCATTACTAGTTAAACTTTTTTTTGTTTAATTTGTTTTGTTTGTTATTTTTTTTCTGTCTCATTAAAAAAATGTAAAATTAAAAAAAAAAAAAAAACCTTTATTCCCTTAAATAAATAATTTTGTAATGCTTTGTATCAGAATTTTAGTGCCAAACAGGACACATTAATAAATACAATGTATAATGTTTCTCTATTGCAAAACTGCATAAATCACTATTACTATATCTATAGTAACACTATCTGTCTTTTTAGCAGTTTATCAGTACCTCTCAATCAGAGATATTGGAAGCAGTAAAGGTGTTTCCCACAGCAACCAATCAGGCTTTATCTGTAACTACGGGATAGAATAGTCTAAAAAAAACATAAATGAGTGATGATATAAATGTAGTGGAGAAAACTATGTGATGTACTGTTTATGATATATTGAAAATGAACATCATTATTTTTGAAGACAGGTCACTTTTACTGAGATTCGCAATCACTGTATACTTGTCTCTGATTTCAAAGCATTACTGCATCTAAGCTTTGAAAGATTGCACAAAAGTGTGTCTGTATGAATTAAATGTTATTTGTTAAAGCTTACGAAAGGCATTTCACTTCAATCATCCTCGATCCATCACATTTTGTGTTAGCTCACCTTCCAAGCAGCACATAATTATCATGACCTAAGCAGGTTCAGTGAAAGTGTCTTTTTCTTCTATTGAATCATTGTAATTTTAAAACTTGTCAGCCAAGCTTCTAGCAAATGTGAATTAGTTTATAAAAAAAAAGTTAATTGCATAGCCTATTTTGGTCATTATCTTTTGGCTGGAGATAATTTTCCCTGTTAAACCTAATTGAGTAGGTTGTACAAGATTTTTTTCACCCTTGTCTTGATATCAGTACCAGAGTAATTAAATGTGAGTTGTGTTGCATGGATTAAATGTCTAAAATCAACTAAAATGGTGCAACTATGGTGCCAGGTGTTGTCGCATTTAATTGCCAAGAGCAGGTGTAATAATGTACTTTAATACATGGAGCAGACATTAGAGCCCAAATGAACTTTCAGTTTAAATCAGCTAAATATAATCAGGTACATAGAAACAAAAGGTGTTCAAAATTTTAATGTTTGTTTCCTTTGAAAAATAAACACATATTAGCCTGCCTCATGCCAAAATGCTGCAAATAAGAGTCTAAGCATAGAGATTCAACACACCACTTGCCAAGTCAGAGCCAGACCTCTCTAATCAGCAGGGAGCATAAGCAAAGCTGATTGTAGAGCTATATGCCTAACTCCACAGGGAGGTATGTTGGACCTCTGCAGAGATATAACTGCTTCCACACGTGCACCAAGGGTCCATATTTATAGCATTCTTCCGGGCTGTGGATTCTTTCTAAGTCTGGGTTCACACTGCTGCGGCTGGGAGACCCGGATGTGATTCGCACCGCACTGCAGTGCAAATCACATCCGATATCTGTGCGATGCAAGTTCAGCCATACAGATAGTATGGCTGAATTCGCATCGCACCCGCTCCAAACTCGCACAGGACCCTTTTTTTGGTCCGCAGCAGAATCGGATCACATGGGTGTTCACACCATGCGATCCGATTCCTGTCCGAGTTTGCAGATCGCACTGCGATATGCAAACTGATCTGGGGGTGTCATTAAGGTTTCACTGACACTCCCAGCAGTCCGCATAGGGCAGTGTGAACTGCCGGCAGGAGGCATACGATGCGGGAACCCGCCGCGGATTCGCGGCGTTCCCGCATCGCTTCAGTGTGAACCCAGCCTGAAGAGAATAAACTGTAAACGTTAAATGTTTTTTGTATTGATGCACCTGGAATAGATTTTACTGATTTAAACTGAAAGTTCAGCTGGGCTTTAAAAGAAACTCAAGTAGCATGTAGTTCTATTTGTCTGGACAAAATACAACTGAATCGTTTAAGAATTTCTTTTTCTAGTGTGAGTGATTCTAAGTGTTTGAAATTACTCAGAACTGCTGCAGTAAAGTGAGGCCTAATGACTACATTAGTAAAATGGCAGTAAAGTTCAGTAACTGCCATCTAATTTAATGTATTTATTACTGGTTTTATGCTTTTAGCACAATGACAGATTTTGCATGTCTGCAATAATAGCTCATTGTGTGTGCAGTACAGCAGACCGTCTCAACAATATAAAGAATGCACAAGTCATGTGGTATGTTTAGCCGTTATAAGCTTTTTGTAAATAATATTGATTTATGATACTAATGCATGAAATGCTTACAATGCCAGCATCTAACTTTTAGTAACCCGCTCTGGTATTGCATACAGTAATGAAGTGTTTGCCAATCTTCAAAATTAGTTTAAAGTTATCTATCACATTTATTTAATAAGGTAATGGCTATATGCAAAAGTGAGGTAGGTTGTAGCAGACATTATGAAATCTCTTTAGCTGAACACAGTAAACTGATGTCCAAGAAATTACCATGAGCTGAAGGTTGTAAGGAACCAGCTATATTGATTCAGAGTCCGTTAGCTTTATACACACCTTTGAATTGGTAGCCACCAGTAGACCCAAATGAAAGAGAGAGCGCTCAATTGAATAAATATCCAAATTTATTAGAACATCATTGTAAAAACCATTTAAAATAAAATAAAAAATAGATTCAAAACAAATAATTTCATAAATATACTGTACATATGATATTGTCTCAAACAGGTAAAACCTATGTGAACAAAAAATGACCTGTAGGTATGCCCATAGATATGGTCAACTTGTGACTGATATTAGAGGTGGTCTTCCTTATCAGGGCCCCATAGGAAATCAAATTACCAAGGGATCACTATGCGTGTTACTTACAGCTTCCTCAGGGGATCCTATTAGTATTGAGAAATACAGTATACATTACAATATGCACATACATATATGGATATTCAAAAATAAATTATACTTCAACATCAAAATCAGGTTATATTGTATGTGTTAATCATGGGACAATAGGATTAGAAAACAAAATATTTGTATTTAATATATAATGAGTGCTCGTAAATACTTACCCAGATTACAATAGGAAAACATGGAATGCCCAGCCCAACACCGTGAAGAAAGACAGGAAAGCAGTACAAAGATCGCCCCAGAACGAGAGTGCATCAAACGTATTTCAGCCAATTAAGGGAATGTGCCATAAGGTAAAAGCATACAACTGGCAAATAGACAACGTATATATAAATGTCTGTTGCATATTTTAGGTCAGGGTAATGGATGCAGCCACTATTGCTTCATAAGCATGTAGCAAAATCTAGGTAGGTATATATTAATTTTTTCTATGTCCATATAAATGGCTATAATTGTTTACCTACCATGCATAAAGTTTATCCAAAGATGGACCTGGAGAGATGTCAGATGTGTGTATAGGATATTACAAAGCCATTCTTTGTGGGTTAAAAAAAATCCATATATCATGTATTCGCTGTGGGTATAAGTATAGGGTGTATATATTAGTAGTGACTCCCCCATACAAAATAGGAGACAAGGGGGGTATTTTCAGGAAATGTAAAACCAAAAGGTCCTCTCACATATTATTACCATGGAGGTTAATTTACAGGAGAAAAAAAAAGGGGGGTTTATAGTCATTCTCCTCATGAGCTACCCACTCACTGTCCGTCACCTCCCTGGGTGTAAAATCATCCGGTACTCAGGATCCCATGGATCTACAACCTGGTAATAGTGAAACTAACGTGATCCTACTCATACATATGGAATATATCCAGATTTCACAGTTGTATACAGTATGATGCAAAGATAAGTTAGCTAACCTAGTAGATACATATGTATATAATATGGGAGGGAGAATAAAAAGAAAAATTATATGAATGGATAATCCACATATCAAACCATATATATCAGTACATTGATAAAACAAATACTCTGATATTCTCTATATTACAATCCCAATTAGTGAAGGAAGGGCTTATAACTAACAAATCTATGTAAGCATGGGAGCCTAGTAGCCTGTAGTGTCACTATCCATTTCGTCTCCAACCTTGGAAGTTGAGGATCAATGTTCCCCCCTCTATCAGAGGTGGGGACATGTTCCAGTGCAAAAAATTCCATGGCTGAAAGATCAAAGTTGTAATATAATGCTACAAGCCTACTAATGGCTGATTACAATTTCTCATTTTTAATTAGGTAAACATGATCACTTATACCTTTCCAAAAAGGCCTCTGAGTTTTGCATACGAAAAATGCCTTGCACTTGGAGGTCATAAAATAGACCACCCCTACTGTTTGTCAATTTCTGCGATATTGAGGGGTCAAAGTTGAACCATTAGGTAAGGTTATATATCTATTCGGTTTTATCCACTTGAAAAATTTCACATTTCCCACAGTAGAAGGTCCCTTTATTTGTCAACCTAAACTGTGAAGATCTAGAGCTTTTTGGACAATGGCTCCTAGTTAGGTGTTCTCGATTTAGCCCTAGGGGTAAGGAGCCTAAATACACTAAGGTAATGCTCAGATAAGATACAGGAATGAGGAAAACAGAGCCACAGACGGATAAACTAATGTAGGTGTGTAGGTAATAAGGAAAAAGCAGGTTATACTGTGTGACAGAATCAAAAGAATCAACCACAATTATACGAAGGTAAGGGACTGAGGACTGAATCCAGAAAAGCTTTATAATTATTTAATAAAATAGGTCTTATGGAACCAGATTCCCAAGAGTTATTTTGCCTTTCCACCACATTATCATTTGTTTCCCACTTTGACTGTGGTACTGGTAGCACTGGTTGTTATCTGTGCAAGTTATATATCTCTTTTTACTTTGTCTGTGTGCTAGCTCACCTCATAATAGTAGTTACACAATGTGGACAACTGTGCACTGTAACATTTGATAGAGTGGTGCCTACTTAAAGCCTACGTTTTGTAAAAAAAAATACAAGATCAGCACAAAGGACATGAATTAGTAATCAGATGTGTCCCTTGTGTTGCTGGCTCCTGATTTTATTAAAATGTTAATCCTCCAACCCCCTCCCAACTCCTCTGCCATAATCGGCCAGTTTGGAAGGGGTTAATAGAGCGGACAGACCTGTGACTGGCACTCATCAAACTATCACTTCTATGAATAAAACATTATCTATGAATGTAGGGTTGGACCTTTCAATCATCTACCTGTCCTCCATTCATACATCATGCTTCATTAAGTCCCTGCTGTAGAGCTTTCTTTGGGTGGTATTTATTCACGACTCGATATAAGGGTAAAAAGAGTGGACATTTTGAAAAAAAATAAATTTTCTTCTTTTTATTTTAAAAGAAATCCAATAAAATCAAATTTTGTCATACATTTAAGCCAAAATGTATTCTGCTGCATGTTTTTGGTAAAAAAAATTCCGTTAAGTGTATAAAAATTGGTATGTGTGATCACGGACAGATGTACGCAAATGATCATGCAGAGATGTGTGCAGGTGATCAAGGACATATGTATGCAGATAATCATTGGGGCATGTGATTTTAGTGGGACATATGTGGAGGACAGGTGTTTTTATTATTTGGGGACATGTGTTTTGGGGACATTGTGTGGGAACATGTGTGTTTTACATTGTGTAGTGACATTAGGTTGGTGATCAGTGAGTAAAAAGCTGTAAAAACAGCTCATACTCACTGATCACCAGCCGGCTGCATTGATCCCCTCTCCTCTCCTCACCAAAATATTATGAGGAGAGGAGAGCCGATTGCCTAGCCAATGGCTCTGTGTTTATGTCACATGACGGCTGTGATTGGACACAGAGCCCTCCTGCCAATCGGAGATGCGCCGTGTCCGGGTGACATGAGCACAACGGGAACGCGCCGCCACATTCCTGAATGTCCACTCAGAAATAGAGAGCACCCACCCAGCCCTTTGTGGCTGGGTAGGAAGTAGTTAAGGGGTAATACAAATATTTTTACATGCCAACAAAGAATCCAAAACTCAGGGGATACAGGGGATACCTTACTGGTGAAGCCCCCTGGCAAAGCACCTTATCCCTATATTGATGGGGATAAGGGTCACTTCCCCACAACTGGCGCACAGTGGTTATAGGAGCGTGCAGGAGGGGGGCTTATCAGAATCTGGAAGCCTCCTTTAACAATAAGGGGCACCCAGATACTGAGCCCCCCTATGTGAATAAGTAAGGGTTACATAGCACCCCTACTCATTCACAAGAAAATTGTAATGTGTAAACAAACACTCATACATAGCTTTTGACAAGACTTTTTATACAAATAGTCTCATGTGTACATGAGATGATGTACATCCATCATCAATTATGTTATCCAGTGATGCCTCATGTCCATTAACCTGGCAAAAGAAAAAAATAATTTGGTATTGTCACTTCACTTCCAGCAAACAAGAGGTCCAGAGGATGACAGCTGATATAAATAAAGGGGTGGGGTCTCCCGGGCGATGTCATTGACCCTATACAGACCACATATGGTCAATGATGTCACAAGGATCGTTACTAATAGTCACACACACACAGTCCACTCATTTATGAGTCAACACTGTATGTGTATGTGTATTTGCATATATACACAGCAGTACATAGACACACAAATGGGGGCAAGGGTCGATCTACTAAAGAAGAGTGTTCATATTGCAAAGTGTTAGTTTAGTAAATAAAGTAAAGTTATGTTTAATTTAGGCATTCAGTAATGTGCAGGAGGATTTAAAAAAAAAAAAACTGGATTTACCTTTGCGTATGATTGGATGATTTAAGTGAACGTAATTTCCAAGCTATATTAGCACTATGGACACAAAATCACCTGTGCAGTAGTGCGCCAGCATTTACATATCCACATAATTGAATTTGCATGTGCAACTGCACATGTAAATTCAGTTACGTGGGTATGCATATACCAGCACACAAAAACAAGTGCACACACTTAAAAAAAACACACACATACACACAATGTAAACAGGTCTATTTTTCTTTCCTTCTGTTGCTTGATAGTCTTATTTGAAATGTAACATCAGCTTTTGCAAAAATGCATGGCAGTGATAAAATGGAATTTCTTTTTGCAGCATTGACCCACCTAGTCAATGAATTATAAATCCTGTCATTTTCTGCTCTGTATGAAGATTGATGATGCCTAGGATGCAAAAGCAAAACGCTGTTTGACACAGAGAATCCAGAGCTATACCACTAACTCTAAATGTCACAAGAGCAGATTTTAGACTGACGTAAAAGCCTATTCTGGGTCTGGGCCTGGATTTGTAAATTCCAAATTAGATTTTTTTTTATTAGCACCAGAGTATAGCTTTGACCCTTGATTGGCAGAGCTCCAA
Organism: Lithobates pipiens; assembly: GCF_037356315.1. NCBI lineage: Eukaryota > Metazoa > Chordata > Amphibia > Anura > Ranidae > Lithobates > Lithobates pipiens. The sequence goes on from NW_027507748.1 coordinate 172,772,990, forward strand.
AGAACTATGAGAGCGTTTATAAAGTCAGAAAGAAACAATTTTTGCCACACTGAGACTTCATTTTTAAATCATTACAGAACTACAGGAATCTACCACCTGAATTCACACCAGCATACCTTTAAAGCTGGTGAAAAATGAAATAAAAGGTGAATTAATGTCCATCTGTTCATGGATATGATACAATAGGCTACAATATTTTAGTTGGTATAATAATTTGTATTGTCAGATAACCTGAAAACACCAACCAAACCTAATATCTGTTAATATTAATATGCTTATGTACACATTTTTAAGATCTAAAAAGTAAAAAATAAAAACACTAACATGCTTAAAAATTATATTTTTTATCTATATGAATAAACATAGATGTTGGTGAATTATTTTTATAAGTTTTTATTCAATAAAATCCAGACAGATATGTAACCTAATTAACATAAACATTTACAAAACATTTTTTGCAATAAGAAAAACATTATTTTATTTTTCTCTACATGGTTTTATGTATAACTATATCTTCTTCTAATTGCTAATTCAATTCTCCCCCTGACCTTTCTAATGACAGTGTAAACATTGCATTGTTTACATTTGCCTGCCTGCATGATGCCATGTAACTGTAAATCAGGACAAAAGCTGGATATAGAAAGGTTGACTGCAGGGACTGGCCAAACTTTTTGTGTGGCTCTCCCTGTTTGACAGAAATTGATAGTTCTTGTGTCAAATGGACTAGAAAACTTTTGTGGATCAGCAACTGCAGCCAATATGTGTATTATGACAGTAATGGGAGCTTCTGTCTGAATGCAATGCCTCCTTGGGGGCATTTGTCCATCCTCTTTGCTTGTGTGGAGAGCAGAATCTGTTATTTCATTCAATCAACCCAATGGCTGAACAAAAAAAACTAACCACCTATGTTGTTAGCAAGGTTAAATGTATGAATACGTTGTAATCACTGTGAGAGTATTTGCATAAACACAGTCAGATCTGAGAATTCAAGAAGAATAGAAGTAGATCAATCTGCAATATACATTTATTGATAGGTTTAGATAATGTCATTGGAGAGACTTCCCTGCAGTCATAATACATAGATCAGTGCTACAGCCTAATTCTTGCAGCACTGATAAAGCGATTTATCCAGTGGACGGAAGTCAATCAGTAGATTGAATTACGTTTAACTGTGGTGGCCACACATGGCCTGCTGAACCGTTTGAATTTCAATCCATGTATCTCCAGCTTTAGTTTACTTTTTAGCATCAGGTTTGGTCCTATTGAGCGCTTTTGTGTCCTAGGATAAAGAGAAAACACAGTTTGATAACAATTCATGTTATCCCCCTTTCCTAATTGGTCACCACTCACCATACCTAGCAAATGTATGTGAGAGCACAACCTGACTGGAAGATCTAAATAAAGTTGTTGTGTACATGTGAGATGAGAAAAAAGAAAACAAAACAATAGGCAATCCTTTAAATTAGAAAGAGTGATGTCACTGGGGAATCTGGAAGGAGTATAATATGTGGAGAGACACAATCAATAATTTAACTATATAATCATATATTAGAATACTTATTGAATATATTACACAAGTAAAACTTTCTACGGTAACAATGCCCAACATAAAAGAAACCATGGTTTGAACATTTAAACTTAAGCTGGCCATACACTGAAAATTGTCTGGTTCAGCAAGAAAGAGTCTTGATCAACTTACAGTGGTGTGAAAAAGTGTTTGCCCCCTTCCTCATTTCCTGTTCCTTTGCATGTTTGTCACACTTAAGTGTTTCGGAACATCAAACCAATTTAAACAATAGTCAAGGACAACACAAGTAAACACAAAATGCAATTTGTAAATGAAGGTGTTTATTATTAAAGGTGAAAAAAAATCCAAACCATCATGGCCCTGTGTGAAAAAGTGATTGCCCCCCTTGTTAAAACATACTATAACTGTGGTTGTCCACACCTGAGTTCAATTTCTCTAGCCACACCCAGGCCTGATTATTGCCACACCTGTTCACAATCAAGGCATCACTTAAATAGGAGCTGCTTGACACAGTAAGGTCCACCAGAAGATCCTTAAAAGCTACACATCATGCCGAGACCCAAAGAAATTCAGGAACAATTGAGAAAGAAAGTAATTGAGATCTATCAGTCTGGAAAGGGTTACAAAGCCATTTCCAAAGCTTTGGGAATCCAGCGAACCACAGTGAGAGCCATTATCCACAAATGGCGAAGACATGGAACAGTGGTGAACCTTCCCAGGAGTGGCCGGCCACCCAAAATTACCCCAAGAGCGCAGCGACAACTCATCCAAGAGGTCACAAAAGACCCCACAACAACGTCCAAGGAACTGCAGGCCTCACTTGCCTCAGTTAAGGTCAGCGTTCATGCCTCCACCATCAGGAAAAGACTGGGCAAAAATGGCCTGCATGGCAGAGTTCCAAGGAGAAAACCACTGCTGAGCAAAAAGAACATCAAAGCTCGTCTCAATTTCTCCACAACACATCTTGATGATCCCCAAGACTTTTGGGACAACATTCTGTGGACCGATGAGACAAAAGTGGAACCCTTTGGAAGGTGTGTGTCCAAGTATATCTGGCGTAGAAGGAACACTGCATTTCATAAAAAGAACATTATACCAACAGTAAAATATGGTGGTGGTAGTGTGATGGTCTGGGGCTGTTTTACTGCTTCAGGACCTGGAAGACTTGCCGTGATAAAAGGAACTATGAATTCTGCTGTCTACCAAGAGATCCTGAAGGAGAATGTCCGACCATCTGTTCGTGTACTCAAGCTGAAACGAACTTGGGTTCTGCAGCAGGACAATGATCCTAAACACACCAGCAAGTCCACCACCGAATGGCTGAAGAAAAACAAAATGAAGACTTTGGAGTGGCCTAGCCAAAGTCCTGACCTGAATCCTATTGAGATGTTGTAGTATGACCTTAAAAAGGCCGTTCATGCTCGAAAACCCTCTAATGTAACTGAATTAGGACAATTCTGCAAAGATGAGTGGGCCAAAATTCCTCCAGGATGCTGTAAAAGCCTCATTGCACGTTATCGCAAACGCTTGGTTGCAGTTGTTGCTGCTAAGGGTGGCCCAACCATTTATTAGGTTTAGGGGGCAATCACTTTTTCACACAGGGCCATGATGGTTTGGATTTTTTTTCACCTTTAATAATAAACACCTTCATTTACAAATTGCATTTTGTGTTTACTTGTGTTGTCCTTGACTATTGTTTAAATTGGTTTGATGTTCCGAAACACTTAAGTGTGACAAACATGCAAAGGAACAGGAAATGAGGAAGGGGGCAAACACTTTTTCACACCACTGTATGTTGAATGGACATGCTGGAAATGTTTTTGTTGATCAGTGGCTGCATCCTATTGGTGATATTCTGTCATTGGCAGGTCCCAATGTAGGAGAATGTCATGTCCTAGAAGAGGGCACTGCCATCCATCTAATTTGTCTGAATGAAAGAATCTATTTTTGTTTCAGCCAGCTGCCAGTCTATGGCCAGCATTAGAAATGTAGAAAAAGATCCTCAAAGGAAATTCACAGCACTGAAAATGAGACTACATGGCAAAGCTGCAAAGGTATGCACATCCAAATATGTGCCAATTACCTTGAAGAAAAAAAATAATAATTAAAAGTGCAATCTACACAAATAATTAATCCAACTAAATCTAGGGCCAGCAATAGACAGTTTGAATCTTTGGTCATTCAGCAGGAACCATATTGTTGACTTTTCTGTACAATGTTGGCATGATATTATTGTCTGTAAATATATATCCGCACCTAGTATAATTACTGTCCTACTGGAGCTCAATTTTTTAACTACTATGTCAAGTCCTTTTTATTTGATTTAATAAAATATTTAATTTTCCATACATTGTTGATTTTATACATAACCTAAAAACCCCATTTTGGGGGAGTTTTCCCATTCTCTGTATTTTGGGGGTGAGCAGCACTCTCTAACCAGTGTTGGTATGTGTCTTTCCCGTGTTGTTCAGCAGGAACCGGCCAAGATTAGAATTGTGTGTGAACAGGCTGAATATACTAAGTTCAATCAACCTGGGTACAACCAGCCTGCTGGATTAATCTGCAATTATATCACTAGAGGCTTCTATAGAGTCCCCTTTATAGATAAAAGGGATGCCTTTACCTCTGCCCACCCCCTGCCAGGAGCAGACAATTGTTCAGCTGGAGGAATTTCCCTATGAGCCCCATCTGTGTTGATGGGGGAACCGTATGAATTACTTTTTGCACCATCTATGGCCTGACTTAGTCCTATCAAAGAAAGCAGAAGTATTTCAACATATTTTGCACATTGAGATTTTGTTGTTATTGTTGATCCTCTTTTTTTTCTAGTGTTATATTGTAATCACTGTGCACTGCAGTAGATTCTTTTTGGTACACAGTGCACAGTGATTTCAATATAACACTAGACAAAAAAAGAGGAGAGGGAGAATAGGGAGGTGACTGGTGACCATGTCAAGTGCTACTTCTTTATTATTTATTTACAAAGTCAAGTCAAAGTCAAACATAAACATATTGCATTTAAAGGTATGAATAACAACTTTAAATTGGTACAAATGCAATAATAATAAAAAAAAAATTATTTTTATACCTGCCTGAAGTTTAATTTTATCAAAGACATAACGGATGGTCATATCTTGTAACTGCTCCTTTCTACATAAGGGCCTTTAACTTAAAGCTTTGCAAGATTATGGTACTGATAAGAAACTTCCAACACAAAAGAGAGGGTGGAATTCAGATTCATACAGAAATCTGGTCATTTGAATGCTGGCCTACATAGCAAAAAAAATGCTATGTTTATTAACACAACAACTGGTGTCAGTCCCTTATTAACACCAATAAAAGTTATCTATGTATATTTTATTTTTTATTTTAGGCAATACAACTTAAATGTGACAATTTATAAAAAATATTTTGTTCTCAGATTCTCCATTTTATTATATCTAACAACACCTTAGCATGGATCATTTGCAGGCATATCCCCCCTAAGACAACTGATAATTTGTATCCTGCTAACTGCATACTTGATGCACATAAAACCTTATGAAACCAATGCTAATACTCAGAGGTCTAGTCATATACAAATCTAATTTGTACCCTGTCTCTAATATCATTAATGACTATTTTTATTTTTCTCCCTAATGCATTGCTATATAACCTACTCCACTTGTAGCAAGAGTACATAGAATTGGTTTTATTTCACTCTTGAGATGCAATCAATGACATATATTATCTAGTGAGATTTCTAACTAATTTGTTAGACAATTTCTAAAACAAATTGACAATACACAACTATAAACATTTTTAAAATACATATTTTAAGTATCTCTTAAGAACAATAAATGTTCTGATTGTTGCCTGGACACTGTGACAATGCTGCCTTTTATTATTAGTGTAATCGCTATCCCCTGGTATGAGTTCCAAACCACTGGAAAAATCATTGTTTATAGGCATCCATGTGTTTCTTTTAACCGACTTGATTATATATATATATATATATATATATATATATATATATATATATATATCATGTATTATACATTTTTTTATTTTATTTAACCCTACAAAAAGATAAAAGTTTTGATTGCCATCGGAGTGATGTGATGTGAAGGTGCTACCTAGTTATAGTGCAATAGATAGAGGATTATTATCTCCTGTAGGAAGAGTAGTGATGAGCTCCGTGTTTCATCCAAATTCATGTTCAGCCAGAATTGTGCTTGTTTAGAGGTTAGGTAAAATGCCAAATAAAATGGGTGTTTGACTGAGCCGAACTTATAACTATAGCAGGAATTGAAATATTTAGGCTGGTTTATGGAGGCTGGAATCCTAACTGGTTTATTAGGCTGGTTTATGGAGAGCTGGAATCCTAACAACCAGTGACATATCCCCATCCAGCCCATTCACCTTGGGTGAATAAAAACACAATAAAAAAGTGTGAGACCCCTCCTAAATTCCATACCTAAATCCAAGCATGCAAGCTAATGGGGAAACAAGCCCCCCTCCTGAATCATGCAAAGCCACGTGCCTTTAACATGGGGAGGGTACCTTTCCCTTTTTAGGGGGAAGACCTGTTAAAGCACCTTTTTCCATGTAGATGAGGACAAGGGCCTCTTTTGCATGACCCTTGCCCAGTGTATGTGTAGGTAAGCAGGCTGGGGGCTTACTGGAATCTGGAAGCCCTTTAAAAAATAAAGATACTGCCCTTATGTGAATATGTATATAGTACCCTTGCTATTAAAAAAAATAAATAAATAGAATTAGTAAATAAAAACACCACACACTTTGACAAGTTCATTATTAAACAAAAGTCTCAGAAAGTAAATGCCATTCACATCATGCACCGGGCAAAAGAAAAATACATGTATGGACCATGACCATATTTGGTCAGTGATGTCATGGGGGATCAAGGGTGACATCCCTGACCATATATGATCATTCCTATAATTAGTCAATGATGTCACCTGGGGTAAACAGTTTGTTTACTTTCATCTGTCATCTAGGGAGTTGTCACCTGTTGTGACTGTATTACGGGGGTCAGACTTGTTGGCAGGTTGGTGTTTTTTTGCATGGATTAACAGGTGTTGTTCTTTGTGACTGACAACATCTGCATCAATTAACTGTATTATTTATGAGGATTTACATCATTGGACTTTTATGGTTTTAGTAAAGGACTTGTCAAAAAGTGTACTCATTCCCATGGGGGGGGGGGGGGGGCGTACCTAGATAATCCCTTATTTTTAAAGGGAGCTCTCAGATTCTGATAAGCCCCCTGTCTGCAAGCCTTCACAACTACTGGGCCAGGGTTTTGGGGAAAAGGTTATTGTCCTCATTATCATGGAAACAAGGTGCTTTGCCAGGAATCTCTTCTGGCAGGGTAGCCCCCCAAGTTGATGACATTTGACCTGGTATATTTTCAGGAGGGGAGCATCATGCCTGTCCAGTCCTTCCAGGACAACCAGACTGCATTCTTGGATAAGGGTCTGGTGTGGATTATGGAGAAAGAACTACACTTTTTTCTTGAGTTTTATATGGGTTCACTTTAAATCTATACCAGACCTGAAGGATTTAATGAAAGAAATTCAAGGCTGCTGTGTTTCCAAACAGAACAAAGTCTGGAGCTGTCATTTACTGGCAAGTTAAACAATATTTTTTCTTTGTAAATATCAGCTTTGCTGCAGTAGGTTGCATACATCATACAGGTGCATCACAGGTTAGGGTGTTATTTAAAGGAATTTTAGATTTTAAATTTTTCACCTCAGTCAATCTGGAAATGTCTGCTTTTCACTGAATTATAACTGCTTACTGACCGCTCTATAGCAGATTTACTGCTAACAGGCAGCCATTCTGTGCATAGTCATGTAAATCTACTGTACATGATTGTGCATTTCTGGGCGGGGGGAGCGACACTTCTGCTGTGATTAGTCAAAGCAGATGCCGATCAGCAGGTGCTGGCCAGTGGATGTCTGCTGGCACCCACTGATTGGCAAGGAGACAGGCTGGATGGGACTATATGAAAACAGTGCAGAGCTCCATCCTGTCAGTGGAAATGTGGTGGATTTTGTTTTCCTGCAAGACAGAGAATAAAATCCAGCACATCCCATTTGAAAGTTCATATAAAAACATGTTAGACACACAGTTAACCCTTTGATCACCCTACATGTTTAACCACTTCCCAGCCAATGGCCTTAGTACGGTGACAGTGCATATTTTTTTACCACTGATAACTGTATTAGTGTCAGTGGTTCCCACAAAGTTTCAGTTGGTGTTGGTTAGTGTCAGATTGTCCACTGCAATAATGTAGTCCTGCTATAAGCCGCTGATTGCCACCATTACTAGCATAAAAACAAATCCAGTATACACCATAGCTTTTAGACACTATAACTTTTGTGCAAACCAATCAATATATGCTTATTGGGGTTGTTTTACCAACAAAATGTAACAGAATACACTGTGGCCTAAATTTATGAAGAAATTTGATTTTAAAAAAATAATATAGCAGAAAGTAACAAAAAAATGTTTTGTTTTTTTTCAAAATTGTTGGATCTTTTTTGTTTATAGCATAAAAAAAAAAATCCAATTGGGATAAACTACCAACAAAAGAAAGCTCTATTTGCGGGAACAAAATTACATACATTTAATTTATGTGTGTAAACGTGCAATTGTCAGTTAAAGTAGTACAGTGCCATATAGCAAAAATAAATAAAAAATTAAGGGAGGTAAATCTTTCGGAGGTCAAGTGGTTAAAAAATGTTTTTGCTTTGGTACATTACCCCTAAGGCAGTGCTAAACTCCCCATGTCATTAGTTTGACATTCCTTTGCCTATTAGAAAATGGTCATTACTGATTTCTATGATTTATCTCCCATTGACTTGGGCTTATTTTAAACTGCCCTAGTAGATTAATATATTTCATGCTAAAATCATTCTTCTTACAAAACAAAATATTTTGTATAGCTTAGTTATAACAAAAGTTAGTAGCATATTCTCCACAACATTTTCATCACAGCATTTACATTTTCTGTAGATCCTAACAATTTACATTTAACAACAACATTACTAAATGCCTAACCACAGTCTAACAGATAATACTCAACTGGACTACATATATGTGAATTGATTTAACTGTCAAGTTATTATAAATCTTTTCAACTGATCAAGATCCTCTGCCAAGCAACATAGACAGGTCCTGGACAACTCTATATACTGCATTATAGTTAAGCAATGCCACGTCATCTACATTCCAACCCTCCCTATGACTAGATGAGGAAAAATAAATAGCTCCATTTGTCAGATAATAATACAGTAATACTACCAATAACAATAAACATGAATTTATTAAAATAGTGTACTTATTCAAAGGGTATAGAAAACAAAAGCGTTACATAAAACACACACACGGTGCTCAGCTGACAGACATTTTTGTTGAGTGTTTTTAAATGAAAGACAAATTAAAAGTCTTCTGTTTGATCTGCAACTGCCATGGTGCTGCACATGTGCTCAGTTATGACACCACTTGATGGTCTGACAGTTTGGTTGGGGACACAAGCAAATGTGACAGTTGGCAATCTTGGCATCCCAGGAACATAACTGTTTTTTGAAGCCATTATATTAATAGGTTTACTTTTGCTTTATGATGTACTGCTGTTCGGGGACTCTGGGCTTCAGCAAAATGGCAACCTCCAGCGAGTAGAAACAAGAACAATGCTGGAGGCAATTTGCAGCACACAGTCATTTAAGTAGCATAGTTATTAATGTGGAATGTATGTTCCATGCTAAAGAACATGCTAAAGAATTTTTTTTTTTAATAAAGTTGTTATGGGTGTATTGATTGATCTTTTAAATTAACTCAAGATCTTGATACGCATGTTTATGATGGCTTACATCTTACAGCATTCAAGCAGTTTCCAAGCAACCCATCTAGGGTTATATGTCAGATGTATAATTCTTATTATGTAGTGTTTAAATAACATGTCAGGTCACTTTTTCCAGCAAAGTGGGTTAAGGCTCTTGGAAAACAAAAATCCTGAACATTAATTCAGATCTCAAGGTGGCAATTATCTGAGCATACAACACAAAATCACATATATCAAGGCATATTGATTAATTCATAGAAAAAAAGATGAGAAAAACATAGCACTATTTGCAGTGGGCAATTTATTTCCTCCAGGCTATTTATACATAATATCATGATACAATATTAAATGCATCTGTAGATAACTGTAGATTATCCAGGACAAAGATATACTATGATACTGCCCCCTGTAACCGAAGTATGGGTTACATTTTTATTTTTATTTTTTTATTTTTACTGAATTTCTAAAAATATTTGCAGAAAAAATACAAAGCAGTAGTCTTAAATATGTGTCAGTATAACTGTACAGCTTACATGTGTTTAACTTCAAACAATCTAAAAGTTTATATATATTCTGCTATACTATTATTTATCTATTATAGCAGAATCTGAAAATAGCTTAGGCATCAAAAGATCATTAAAAGTAAAATGTATAAATATATCAATATATATCAATATATATATATATATCTATATATATATATATATATATATATATATATATATATATATATATATATATATATATATATATATATATATATATATATATATATATATATATATATATATCAAATATAGAAATTTTCATATATACCGTAATTTAGAAAGTGATTTCCATTATTTGTAACTCTGAAACTTTCATTAAATTAAGCCTGTTTATTGCATAGTATGTTTTTATTGAAAGAAATGCATACAATATACAAGTTTACTTTGGTAAATAGTACTGAACAGAATAGATTGACAATTAAGGTTGGGCAAACTGGGTTTGGTTTGAGCATTGTTTGGTGAACTTCAAAAAAGTTTGGATGTCGGCACTGAACCCCATTGAAATTAATTATAGCTGAATCTGTCAAATAAAAATGCCCATTTCCTGGGCAAATAGACAAGGAATAAAAATAGCATGGGGATGGACAGCAATGCAAAATTATTATTTTTTCATTAAATTTGGGCTCCAGGAAATGTGGTGCTAGGATGACCTTTATAGATCGCAAATCCAGGATGTCCCCTGTTAGTAGAGTAGGATGGTCCAGGAAGAAGGGAAGATCAATGTTGTCATGAAGAGAGGATGTTTGATCATCTTTGGTAGTGATTAAACAAAATGAAAAGCCCAATTTTATGCAGCACCTGTGCGACAAAGGGTTTCCAGTAGAGATTGTAAGGCCCTTACACATCATTAGCATTCCCCTAGAAAGATCCTGGAAGAAAGAATTTTTCAGCACAGGCCACATGTTGCTTAGATCTCATTAATAACATGATGGCTTCCTTAAATGACATTGCAAGGTCTATTAACATCCTCTCAGCATGCAGAAACAGCTCAATGGGATCTATCAACTGAGTTTGTGCCAGGGATTCAATTTAATTCTCTGTTATCCCAATTGTGAGCCATGTTGTCTGGTCCAAATGCTGCAGATATGTTGGACATAAATGTGTGAGATATAGGAGAGCTTGTGTGCCATACCTGATATTTTCCAAGAGGAGCAAGGGGTGTCTTCCTTGGTCACCTGCAGGTCAACTATGCAATGGATTGAGGAGATGCCAACTTGGTTGCATTCAGGTCTTGTGTGGGGCTCTAAAGTAAGAAGTTAAGACATGAGTATATATTTTATTACACTGTTTTACGATGTTTAAATAAAATGTAACAATTTTTTTTCAAATTTTCTGTAGTATTAAAGGAGAAGTACAGCCAAAACTTGTTTGACTGTACATCTCATATGGATCACAGGAGTGCAGTTCTTTCTGAACTCCAATGACCCATTTTCAGCAAACCACAGGCTAAAGCAAGCTTTTGACTGATGTCACAGAGCTGGTTCAGACTAGGGAAAGATCATGACAACATGGTTGAGATCCACCCAGATCCAAAGATCAGCACCCTCTCAGTGAGCCACTGAGAGCCTGAGCCAGCCACTCCCTCCCCAGGCCAGCACTTAATGGCGCTAGTGACAGTCACCATCTCTCTGCTCAGGAAGCCCTGAGTGATCAGCATTCTTTGATCGCTCAGTGCTCAGTCTTAGACATGGCTGGACAGCATCAGAGCAATGCTGCATCCACCTAGGTAAGTATGATTAAAAAAAAAAAGAAAAGCCCACACTATTTTAAATAACTTTGCATTGAAAGGACAACTAAGTTGCATGCTCTCTACGCACTTGTCTAGTAACAGTCCAATTTTTTTTATTTTCTCAGATGAAAGGAAAATCAGGTAGAGTTGGCGCTATACCTTTAAATTTACTATATGTGTCAATGTGCAAAACTTTGTTCATCAGTGTTAACAAAGTTTTGCATATTGACACATATAGTAAATTTAAAGGTATAGCGCCAACTCTACCTGATTTTCCTTTCATATGCTAATAAGCCCCACTCGCTTTTGGGGGGCATACCAAGTAGAGGCAGCTCTTACCTTACAATATTTCAATATCATTTTAATATTATTTCAGTAGTATTTCAGCACTATTCCATAGCGCAATCTCACCCTTATTTTACTCTCATTGGATTTTCTCCGTAACACCTGAAGTTCAGATAAGGGTTAAGCTAGAGGTAGTGAAAAGCTGACCAAGGTATACCTCTAAATGTACTGTAGCTACATTTTTTGTAATCTCATTATTGTTAACGTTTTTTTATTTTTGCTAATAATATGTGTTAAGTTTGACTATTCTCCACAAAATACTATGCATATGGTCCTTCAATAAAAGTAATAAAGAGCAAGACATACAAAATCTAAATATGGCTTCAACTAGTTTTTGTTCATATTGTAATGACCTGTGCTTGAAATTAATCAGAAAGAGTTTTCTTTTTGAAATTGGAACATATAAAATAATGTATACACAGGCTCTGCTATTCAGACTTTTTTTTTATACTTTTTATATGTTCTTTATCTGTTTCCTGATACTAGCTATTGTGTCTAATGCTGTAGCAGAATATTCTCATACATACCTTGGGAAACTATACTAATCTGTAAATGAAGAAATTATTTGTAACATGAACTTAGGGAATACCAAGCCATTTTCAGATGATACACAAATGAAACATAAAGCAATCTTTGTAAAAGTGAAACCTGCTAAGATTGAGGCATAATAACATTCACTAAAAAGGTTCAGGCTCTTATGAAAATTGCCTTAAAGTACAAGTTCACATCTTGTTCAAAATCCTTCAGCTCCTTTCTCTACCCCCAAGCCCCCCCCCCCGCAGGACAGGAATTTACTTATTCTGCAAGAACAACCTTGCATTCATATCTATGCATGGTAAGGTCACAGGATCAGGAGGCCCAGCACTGGATTTTTACTGGATGGGCTGCAGACACAATGGAAGGCCTCAGCCACCAGAGGCGGTGAGTATGGGCCTTGGGTGGTGGGAACTTCAGCACAGCTACTTGAATTGACAGAACTATGGAGTGGGCTGGAGGGATTTTAGCGTAAAGGTGTACTTGTACTAAAGTGGTTTTAAACTCCAAAGCCCCATACACACTATCAGATTTTCTGCTGAGTTTTTCCTTCAGGTTTACCAAAACCATGTAGTAGAAGGGCCTGCCTGATTGCATACAAATTGAAACTCCAAAGGTTTGACCTCATATTATATGGTTTTGGTAAATCTGAAGGAAAAACTCAGCAGAAAATCTGATAGTGTGTATGGGGCTTTATATATACCCACTAAAGTGACTAGCCTCATGTGATACACAGAGATGAAGCAAAGTCTCCTGCATAAGTTTGTACCTGTTTATCTGCAGACATTTCTTCTATACAGCCTCCTAAAGCACACATTGTAAATAGCATTTCTGAGCTTCAGAAGGCAGGGGCTGGGGTCTGATTTAACACCACATCATAGCATTGAGCAGAAATCTGAGTGTAATCTGAGAACTGAGTGGATGGAATGGACACACCCCCTCTACACAGTCTGATATGGAAACATCCACAGCTAATCATCTGCTGTGTGCAGCAGTGGGCTGTCTCCAAGTATTTCTTGGCGCTGGTATAGACTGTCAGAAGTGACTTATGCAGGTAGTGGAATAATGGGAGTACAGAAATTAATCAAACTAAGTGTTTTGGATGAAGGCAATGTTTATCTTTCATTTCAGAGATTTAAAATCGCTTAATAGTTTAATTAGAAAATCTCATTCCTCAGCATAAGTTAAAAAAAATGAAAAACAACTTCAACTACTATGCTCACCTCATGTCTGGAGCTGCCTCCAACATACATACACAGTCACGGGTCTAGTGATGCACCTCTTCCTTGTTGAATGATAGACACAGCATTCTTTTCAAAGACATACCTTTGACATAGATATTCTGTGCAGACACTGCCTGAAAGTGCACTGTCCCTGTTTGCCAAATGTGTTCCTACTTTAAAATCCATGTGTCCCCTACATGGAGATGTCCAACATATATTTGGGCATGCATGGCAAACCATTGTAACTAGGATGCCAGTGTACAGCAATAATATGCTGCTGATATTTGAACAGGTGCATGTACACAAGAGGTGGCTGAAAGAGACTGGAGGAGATCAATAGCACCAGGTGACTGAATGGAATACAATAGTGAAAAAGATTTGATTAAAACATTATGATAAAGGAATAAAATCAAAGCATGGCAATTGCTTATGAAATTAAATTTCCTTCTATTAGTGTTCCAATCTACATTAATAAATTAATGATATTTACTTGTGGAACTGCCTGAGAGTTAGTCAACCTACTAAAAAAAGTAAAGTTAAAGTTGATGTAATCCAAAACTAGTAGTGGGCCTATCTTTTTACACATTGATCTTGAGTTTATGAACCCATATCAGTGATTTAATGACAGTAAAGCTGTCAATGGCCATTATCTAGTTTTACATTTTAGTCTTTTTTTTGTCATGTTTACTTTGTACTTACCTACTTCAAACCAAACACCCTTTGAAATGGGTAATGAGACAGTTAGAGATGGTCCTAATTAAACATATTTGGACATTGTGCCTGTAGGTCTTAAACAAAGCATTTCAGTAATAGGGTTCACATGTACAAAACCTTGAATGGCTATAAAGAATATGACCTTTTCTTCATTTTTGATTACAAACTATACCATGGATCTGGCTTGTATATTTGTTTTGATGTGACTCTGTTTTTGAACCTCTCCTAAGAGTTGTAACATTTTATGAGGAAAAACAGGAAACTATAATTGTCTCAATAGCAGAGCAAAATTAGAGTAGCAATCATTCCCAGTTAGAAAAGAACAACCTTATCCACAGTGCAGCTATGGTATGAATTGTTTAGATTGTCTTGTTTTCTTGGAATAACCAGCATCAAATTAATGTACCTTGTCATTGTGCTAACTCTGGCTATAGTGATAAATTGGGAACTTGTACAGTAAGTCACAGCAACAAGAAATGTAGAAAGATAAGGCATGTCAAATGGCATTTGTATTTCAAAAGGTGAACAATGCTTTTCTGTGGTAACATTATGACCTTTGTGAGTTTTTATTTTACAATAAAGTTCTACAATATGCTCCCTAGGTCGGAATGTAAATGTTACTTGTGTCAAGTGTATTGATGTTCAGGATATCCAACAAGACATAAATACTTAAAAAAATATAATATAAAAATTGTTTAAACATCCCACACTTTAAAGCGGACTTTGGGCAAATTTGTAAACAACATTACATTACAATGTGCCACTATAATGCTGCACGATGTTGCCAGAGATATGTGTATTAATCCCTTTCTGTTCATAGTTGTATGTCTGGAAAAAACAACAACACATACACAGTAAATATTTGCAATACATGAACAATTACCCATTGATCTGCCAAAAATGCAAGCAGCTCTTAAGCCCTGTTGTGGGCTGACAATGCAGCCTTTTTGTGGACTGGGTATTGTCAGCCCTCCTAGTGTCTTATGTCAAACGACTCAACCACTACTACTCTCAGAGCTCTACCACATAAAGGGTAATCATTTTGTAGTCCATAAAAATAACTAGTAGGGCTCTCTAACACAGAGGAAATGTTTAATTTACAAATGCATCATTATACTTAATGGAATACTGCAAGGCTTCAGCTCATTCACTAAGCAGAGGGAAAATTCCCTTGCACAGTGAGCTTTCCCTTGAAAATGAAGAGCCTCTTTGCTTTTATTAAAGCAAAGGTAGGCTTGCAAAGGACACAGGACAGCTCTAAAGTTCTGACAAGGTCAACTGTTTTTTTCTTGCATTTATCATATATATTACATATATTTAAGAGACCAAAAGGGAGCAAATAAAAGATGTACATTCTTAAGGCTTAGATACACTTCAAAGAGGACCTTTTTACTCTTAGGCCAGCCAAACAACGTTCAAATCTTGTCCCTTTGCTGCGGAACTGGTCGAGATTTGAACCATTAATAGGCAGGATGAATGTACAAAGTTGACTAAATCAATCAACTTGGGTACCACCAGCCTGCTGGATTGGCTTATTATAATCACTGTCTTCTCTCGATGGGGGCGGCTGTACTGTAAAATTTGTTTTAGGATAGTGTTCAGTTTGCTTATTTACAAATATATACAAAATGCATAAATTAATTCATTAAAAATATATAACTTTTCAATAGACTGGCTCTTTAAAGCATTAGTAGTGTCAACTACTTATCTGTGCTGTGTTATGGGGCTGCACAGTATAAACCTCAGGACTAGAAACTCAAATCCTTGGTCATATAAAACAGCAACCATTTATGTATTTTATCTCTGTATTTAACAATTGGCCTGGAGCTTAGCTTTAAATATAGTGAGGACCTTGTACCATAGATAAGCACCAATGTAACATAAACCAAACTGTTCGGATGAGTTAATAGCACAATACAAAAATTACTCAAATGCAGTGCAAGCGAGAATATTTTTTTACTGTATATTAACAATGCAATTTATACAAGCTCATTCTTTTATTAGCATAGGTGGTGCTTTAACCACTTCAGCCCCAAAAGATTTGCCCTCTTGTTGACCAGACCATTTTTGGAGATACAGCACTGCGTTGCTTTAACTGACAATTGTGCAGTCATGCGACCCAAACAAAATTGATGTCCCACAAATAGAGCTTTCTTTGCTATTTGATCACCTCTGTGTTTTTTTGTCTTTTTTTGTGCAATAAAAAAAGACAATTTTGAAAAAAAAAAAAACAACATATTTTACTTTTTTGTATAATAAATATCCAACACAATACCAAAAAAAAATGTTTCTTCATCAATTTAGTCCAATATGTATTCTTCTACATGTTTTTGGTTAAAAAAAAATGTAATAAGCGTATATTTATTGGTTTGCGCAAAAGTTATAGCGTCTAAAAAATAGTGAGTATATTTATGGAATTTGTATTCAACATTTTTTTTACTAGTAATGGTGGTGATCAGCAATTTTTATCGGGACTGCGACATTGGAGAGGACAGATCAGACACTTTTGAAACTTTTTTGGGACCAGTGACATTTCTACAAGTGATCAGTGCTATAAAAATGGATTGATTACTGTATAAATGGGACTGGCAGGGAAGGGGTTAACACTTGGGGGTGATCAATGGGTTAAATGTGTTTCCTGGGAGGTGTTTATAACTGTGAGTGGAGGGGACTGACTGGAAGTTCAGAGAGATCGCTGTTTCTAATCACTAGGAACAGACGATCACTCAATACTCAGAATGGGGATCTGTTTATTTACATTGACAGATGCCCATTCTGACTCTCTGTGGAGCAATCGGGGGTGGCCGGCGGACATTGCAGCCATGCGCATCAGCTCCCCTGCTGTGCAGCGGACCTGCTATAGCTGTTGAAGGGACTGACATTCAGCTACAGTGATTTGTGAGATCGAGCCGACCTGCCGCAATATAATGATGGTGGCTGGTCGGAAAGCGGTTAAAACAGCAAAATTAAATCACATTGATACTCACACTATTATTCATGAATATATGAGCCTTCCATTTTTATATTAAGTACCAGACAACTAACACTTGTGGATGGGGAAATTGGAGGACGTTTTCACAATGATTGCAATGTTACATTGAGAAAAAAAAAGCTTACAGAATCAGAAGGACTTGTGTAGTGTATTAAATAGTTAATAATTATGTTTTTTAATGATGCATCACTAAAACAGTGAATGTCGGTCACATGTATACTTGGTATCTATGTTTAAAGAGTAAAGAGTATCAAAAACACTTTCTGGATTTTTATTTAGATTCTTTAATTTTAACAAAAGCTGCTTAGGCATCATACCCATATACTGTATATGTAGAATTGTCAAACATACATAAATGTTATACGTTAATTTATCAGATTGAACAAGTGGGCAGGACAAATTAATAGCAGTACACAAGCCGCAATGATGAAAAATCCTTTTGGTGCTAAATTTAGTTCTATCATTTAGTTCCCACCAATGAGATTCCCGGCTTCCAAGTTTTAAAAGAGCTAAACGTAAGGAACATAAACTGGTCATTTTATCTGATGATTATTCAGCAACATAAATATAAAAAAGCCTCTGCATCATAGTGATGGTGTGCAGCCTATACAGATTCTAATTAAAGGGGCAATGGAACAGCACAATAACTATAATGCAAAAAAAAAAAAAAAAAACGCTAAATCAAAACTTAGCATTCTGTACTTGTGTCCAGTTCCTAGATCACTTGCAGTAGCCTGCCAGCAACATCATTAGTAGTGACCTCAGTGACTTACTTGTGAGAAGCTAAATCTCTCGAGAGTGATAGCTGAAGTCATTGTTGCCGATATCAGTTTATATTAGATAAAGGAGTCAAGAGATGCTTTTCAGTTTGCTTCACAGTGTGAGACATAACATATGTGACTCAAACTGGAAAGTGCCCTCTTGTCTATCCCATCTTTTATATGTTAAATGTAAGAGTGGTGTGTCATAGCTTACAGTTTAGATGCTGACACACACACACACACACACACACACACTGATGATTTGAGCCATGATATGGAAATATACATTGACCATCTACATACATTAAAGTTTCTTGTAATTGTTCTTGTAATTTGTTGAGCTATTAGACAAAGCCACAAATAGAAGAAGAAGAAAGGACAATGATGCATTAAAATGGCGAGAACAAGACATGGCTGTATTCAACAGGCCCTGGTAAAATTAAATTCAAGAAAGTGGGCCACTATGGTCAGGGATAGAACCCGTTATACTGTTTATTTGTGAACCCAGACTGTAAGTTCTGATGGCACTATTGGCTGCTCAGACAGTTTGGGTGTCTAGTTTTGCATTTGCAGTTCACATGGTTATTTGGCTGTTAATTCACCCATTATGAAATTGAAGATGCTGACACCATTCTATTCCTGTATGTTAGTTGGGGCTCTGGTCTTTGTGGTTTCTTTTTCAAAATTTTGTAAATTGACATTCTATAATAATAAAATATTGAAAGTAAAAAAGTGGGCCACACACACTGATGATATCTTAAACATCTGAATGGCTTTAATGAGCAAGAAAATAGGTTTCAGCGCACTCTCGGCAACCCTTCCACCTCAGTCTACATCTCTGTTTGAAGTAAATGCAATTCACTTCATAGCACTTTACCTTACTTCACACTTTATCAATTAAGATCATTCTCTTTGCCATATCACCTGTTATCTGTACTTAATAAAACATTAACTTGTGGGGAGGAATGTTTATTTTAACTGATAAAAAAAACTAAAAACTAAAATTGTATCTCAAATGGACCAGTAAGAAGTAGAGAAGCAAATATTTATGGATAAGAGTCAGAGCTAGTTTCCCCTGGATCCATGGGCCCAAAAATTAATTTCATTCTTGCTTATCTACATGTTGCACACTACTTTAGGCTTTTTATATGTGTAGTCTACACAATTACCATTCTCCAGCAATACTGGGATATTTTATTTGCTCCTTTCTTTTTTTAATTTAGTAAATCATCTGTCGTGTGTATAAGTCATTTAAGTCTGACTGTATTTTAACCCATGTTCCACACACATAAACTTCATCTACAAAGAAAAAAACAAAACAAAAGAACAATTATTCAAATTATCCGATTATTGGAATTTGGCATGCTGAAACATCTTTCCTAAAATACAACCGAAGATAAAAAAATAGATTTGGAAATAATTGTATGGATAAAATATGAAATAAATAAAAAGTCTGAGGTTTACAAAATTTGCAGAACAAAACCATATATATTTAAGCACTATGTCAGCAGACACATTATGTTGCTTTTCATTTTTTTCTTAAGAGAACTAATTTCACCTATAGCCACACTTAAATTGCCAAGACTTCACAATAACTTTGATTTCCTTATTATAATTGGAAAGTTGCAATTGTATATTATCTCACAGAACCTAGAAATTGAATTGAAGCTATGCTGGTTGTGGCTGTAGACCCAGGAGTCGGGAGTTCAATTTTCTTTTATACTAAATCATATTTCATAAAAAAAATGATATATTATATTTGAAGCAACAGCAAAGAGGATCCTCACCAAATATTTCAATATGGAGTTAGGTAGGCTTTTGCTTTGGCCTGCAGGGACCTTGTTTATAGAGCAGAGCGATCAACTCATAAGAACAGTAAAGTAGGAAGATTTAGTTAATCTCTGGAGCCTTTCAAAGAAATCAGTGAACAGTGAACCTAAAGACCTTAACATTATGCTATTATAACAAGAAAAACACATTTAAATGGGCATCCTGGGCTATACTCAAGTGAAAAAGCTACCACACTGAATATTTCTGAATAATCTTTTTTTCAGTCTGAGCATGCAAAGGAATAGTGATTGAACAGGGTTGTTTCAGTTGAAGCAAAGAACATGCAGTATGATACAATAATATTATTACCAAAATGAATTACTTGTATTAGTATACAGTATCATAAAACACTTAATTTTCAAAAAATTATATTTGTAAAATAAAAAGGAATATAGGTAATGTTTCTGAAAATGTAAATCATTTATTTATTTCAGTTAATTACATAGCGCTGATAATTTACCTAGAACTTTACATAACACACTCTCCAAATCTCCCTGCCTTAAAGGAACTTACAATGCAATGTACCCTATCTCACATGCATACACAAACTAGGGCTAGTTTTTGACAGGAGCCAATGAACCTACTAGCACACCTTTGTGGAGGAAACCCATAAGCACAGGGAGAACATGCAAACTCCATGCAGACAGTATTATAACTGAGATACAGTGCTCCAAGACAGACTTGCAAACCTCTATGTTTGAATATATTGAATGTATAAGACATAAAATGGCAAGATGTAATGGATATATTTCTATAACCATCTTTTACAGACCCCTAGAATAACATTTCCATCCTAGTAATGAACCCTAAGGCTGAACTCCAGGCAGGCAACTAAATAAACATATACAATATATGTTTAAATGCCATTTTGCCTTCCAAAAGACTTGTATCCATACATTTCTAAGATGTATACAGCCACCTCACACAAACCAGGGGGATGACACCATTTGCAGTTAAGGAATATAGTGGTGTCCTCGCTCAACCCTCAGAATTTTGACTAAACAGTAAAAGAACCACAGCAGACTGATGGCGCCATATTTCTTCTTTCATCTCAGTGTGACCATTTGCATACAGCACACCTGACTGGTTCCCAGGCCTGCCCCTCCTCCTTCTTCTCATTTGAATGGTGATGTGTAGGGGATTTAGCCTAAAGGCAGGCTAAATTCAAGTACTTAAACTAATTGAATAAAAAAAGCAAATCACATATTTGTTTTTAATGAATACAGAGATGGCTGTAGTTAAAGGCCGCCGGCCGGCTGTATCACGGGAGCGCGCACGCAAGTGCTTCTCACCATGTGAGGGAGCTTGCATGAACGTGAGAAGTACTTGCGGGAGGAAGCCGAGACAGCCACTGAGAGACCCCAGAAGACCAGGTTCGGGGCCACTCTGTGGAAAAGAGCTGCACAGTGGAGGTAAGTATAAAATGTTTGTTATTTAAAAACAAAACAAAAAGCTTTACAACCCCTTTAAGCTTTAATCTCCCTGGTGGTATTCTTGAGTCTGGCTCAGGGTAAGATTTAAATACCATAAGCGGTATTCCTGAGCCAGACTCGGGACTGCATCGCTGGATCCATGGAGGGGTTTACTTACCTTGTCCCCTGGATCCAGCGATGTCCCCCCGCTGGGATCTCTGAGCCGTCCTCCGCTCGATCTGTCACATCGCCAGGCTCCATTCCCTGCGAGCGTTGCGACGCATTGGGGGTGGAGTTCGGTGCCAAATTCAAAAAGTAAAATACACAGTATAGATACAGTATACTGTAATCTTACAGGTTACATTACTGTATCAAATAATTACACATCCTCTTTGTCCCTAGTGGTTTCTCCAGTGCCCTGCATACAGTTTTATATTATAAATATTGTTCTTTATGCCTGGAAACTGGAGATTGTCCATAGCAACCAAAAAGTGTCCAAAAGTGGTTATAGACGAGCTAGATAACAGCGATAATAAATTAGAATCACTCGCAGAATTGAGTGATAGTAATTTTTGGGGAAATTCGTCATCAAACACTAAAAGTAATGACAGCGACAATTCTGCAACTCAACATATTTGATTACAGATTTGATTGCATTATTAAATAATTTGTATTATTATTTGTTATAATTATTTATAGTTATTTATTTTATTATCTATCTATATATATGTATATATATATATATATATATATATATATATATATATATATATATATATATATATATATATATATATATTATAATTTATCATTTCATATTTCAAATTTTACCATACCCGGGATGTCTATTAGACTCTTGTTTGGATAGATTTAAGTGAATTATTTCTAAGAATTAAAGGCCTACAATATAAAACGCCAAATTTCCATGCAAAATAATTGTACCACTTTCAGCACCTAAAATCTGAAATAATCATACTGCCAGGGAGGTTAATACATTAGTAGTCAGTAGTACTCACTAATCATATTTTTGACTGTTTATACAATATTTGCACATACATCAATTGGAATGTGTACAATACTTTTAGCCATGGCAGAGTAGTATCCCTGAAGCTGTTAAAGCAAATCGTAATCAGAGTGCTTACTGTCACTTTCAAAAAAAGTTCACTGCTGCAAAATTTGTAACTTTAGGCCTCTTTCACACAGGGCAGATCCGTGATGATCTGC
This sequence comes from Lithobates pipiens, assembly GCF_037356315.1. NCBI lineage: Eukaryota > Metazoa > Chordata > Amphibia > Anura > Ranidae > Lithobates > Lithobates pipiens. The sequence continues at coordinate 172,795,679 of NW_027507748.1, forward strand.
CCCATGGACATCTGCTTGCTCATCTGGGATCGCCACTGAGCAGGAAGATGACAGGTCTGTCTCTGCACACTGTGCAGGGATGGACCTTTCAGAGCACAGCTCTCCCCTATGGGAGATTGTATGATGACAGTCCACAGAGGCTGTCGTCACCCGATCCGATCCGCAGCCGGATGGAAAAGTAGGTTTTTCCTCCATCACACTTTTTCAGATCAGAGCGTGTCGGATGTCAGCGAACATGTCACCGCTGACATTCAACACTCCATAGAGGTCTAGGGAGCATCCATTCAGGTCCAACTAAAAAACTGACAGGTGGACCTGAACGGATCGTCTGTGTGAAAGAGGCCTTAAAGTGATATTAAATTCATATTATTATATTAAAATAAAAAAGAGGTTTATACTAATGCTATTGCACAGAAAAGTCCATTACCTCTTCTTCAGTGTTCATACATCAGTTCCTCTCTGCTCCTCCTCTTCTCCCCGTTTCCTTGAAGAAAGCTGTGTGCTATAGGGGCACTCATGCGGGCATGCTCCTGAGCTAGACTGCATGTGTTCATCAACAAACACAGTGGAGCTCAGCCATGACCCTGCTCCTTTCTCAAAGGATGTGATTGACAGCAGTAGGAGCCAATGGCTCCTGCTGCCCTCAGTGAAGCCTGCAAATGTGGGGACAGAGGAGAGTTGGGATGCCATTGGGGACAGCGATAGATCATGAGTGGTGCCACGTACATATTTAGGGGTTGGTGGAAGATCTATGGGATTGTCTTGTTACTTTATTTCAGGGAACACTAAATGGCCTAAATAGACAAAAGGGAATCATCATACAATTCTAATTTTAATATACATATAAAGTAATTGTGTCTCAAAATGTGTGTTTTTTTAATGTTATCCAAAGGTAAATACAATCTAATGGTATACTGTACTCTGTTACACCCAGCTTATTGCATTTGTTTTTGGCTCTAACATTTTGATAAATGTATTGGCACTGTTGCCCTTGCCAGAATACTCAAAACAGTACATCATTCTACAAAATGATACATTGAAATGATTATGAGACTAATCCAATAAAGGAGTAAGTCGCTCCAATTACCTCTTACCTATCAACCTAACAGATCTTTTTTTCTTTCTTTTTTTTCTTAGTTAATAATAAACTTTTTTCGGGAACTTGAATACTTGAATATATACAGAAACTAAATTTACAGCCAAGGCTTTTGGAAACTAGTGATACGATTTGGGTTTGCTGCAAATCCCCAGGGTTTTCTGGGTCCATGAATCTTGAATTTTTGGCAAAGCATTTGCAGGTTCACCAACAAAAACAAAGAGCAGCTGACTCCATTCTGTATGGATAGATATACTGTGCTGTACTCTGATTTATTGTAGTATTAGTACATGTTCCTGGTGGGAGCACAGCATTGTTTGAATGACAATAGCTGCTTTATTTGCACCACAAATGTCCCTAATTGAATAATAAGATCCTCAGACTGCAATGGAATTTGCTGCAAAGTTCTAATGCAGGCATATTTGCTTATATCTTGTAAACAATCATTTATAAAAATGTTTCCCTTGCCCCTTATCTCTTATTTAGATAACTAAAGTATAAATGATGAATCTACACAATCTGTTAGCTTGTCTTGTTAACTGGTTTTGGCCATGATTTCTGTTTTCATTTGTTCTCTCTAAAGTAAAACCTTATTTGACTTCTCAGTTATGCTTGGTAGAATGTGCAACATATAGAAGTTATTTGGGTTTTTTTTTTTTTTTTTGGATTGAAGGAGGCATAGTTACAGCAGAATATGAATCAGCTCAGCAGGTGATCTAAAACTTGAAATACATCTTCGAAAGTGAAACTGCACAAATTGGATATGCCTTGGCTTCTTTACATTAAAGTGTCTCTTCTGCAGAGTGCATTTTGAACATAAGATGAATAGCCACGTTTGGCTATATTTTTATTATGCAGAGCTGTGTTTTGTATACTCAAATGTAACCAATGTCTGGAAACAAAATTGAAATCAATAAAGTGCAGAAGTCAGTGCAGAGTACACAAGCTAAATTGCATTGGATAAGAGCATAATAAAAATAGGTGCAGGGAAAATGCAAAGGAGCAGCGAGCTAGTAGTAATGTATAGTACATAACACTAAAGCTGTTATAGGAGTAAATTGCTTTTAGTAAGTAATGGCTTCTATGCTAACAGTGATTCTTCAAGAAAAAAACGAAATCTGGACAGAAATATTTCTTTACTTTATACCTTCTCTTTCCACTTTTATGGATAAAAGATAGACTTAAAGCTTAAATGAACACAACATAAATTATATAACTTGGTTTATTTAAAGCAGTGTGTTATGATTTTCATAAAAAAAGTATTTTAAAGTTTCAGAATGTGTAAGAATGAAAGTGACTTTAGAGCAGTATAATATTTTGCTGGACAAACCTGACTACTGGTCTAGTAAATTACTACTATCCACTTTTAGCCTACTTTTGTCCAAATGGCAGATTCATGCACTTTTAAATAGTTTGCTTATGTATATTTTTGTACCATATTTAATTTTATTTTACAAATAATTAATTTAATTATTTTTGTAAGATCTGTTTGATAAGTGTATAAAATGCCTGTTTATCCTGAGAGAAATATTATAAAATGTTAAAAGTCAACAGAGAGTTAAGAAAGTTATTAATTATCATTGTTCTATTTTTTCTCTGTAAACCATCATCTCTCCCTATTAGAGGAGAAGAGGCGGTGTTCTGTAATTCTAAACCACTTTCTGTTCTGACAATGCTGTAAAGTGTGTGATCATCACTCTAAGCCCTTGTACACACGGTCGGACATTCCGACGGAAAATGTCCGATCAGACCATGTTGTCGGATAATCCGACTGTGTGTGGGCTCCATCGGACTGTTTCTGTCGGAATATCCAACCAACAAAGTTTTAGAGCTGAGCTATAACATTTTCCGACAACATGATCCGATCGGACTTTGTCTGATCATTTGTAGAGAATTCTGATCAGACAAAGTGCCACGCATGCTCAGATCAAATTCCTAGACCAAAGCTATTGGCTACTAGCCTGAACGTAGTCCTGTTGTAACTAAATTACATCATCACGTTCTGAACGATCGGATTTTTCCGAAAACTTTGTCCGACCGTGTGTATGCAACACCAGTTTTGGACAAAATCCGTCGAACAAAATCTGACGGATTTGGTTGTCAGAATGTCTGACTGTGTGTACAAGGGCTAAGACAGGAATTTTGTTACTGGCAGGATCACAAAGTGAAAATAAAGGACAAAAGAAAAAAAAAGAAATGCATTGCAGGCACTCAATCAAATAACTGATATATTGCAAAATATTAAATGTTTTGCTTTTATGTTATATTTTCATACATGATCTAGAATTCCCAGAGCACTATGGGTTAGCTAATTACAATTCCCAGAAAGAAAAGAAGATTCACAACCACAAAAACTCTTTTCTGTAGCAATATGAGGTGAAATTGAAGGTGTGGTTGGCCGAATTTCGAAAACAATAATAGCACCATCAGATTACAAAATGCACAACATTTCTGAATTTCCAAGAAAATGTGCTCAGAATTTGACCCATGTATGGCCTGCATATGTGTCCAAAACCCGCTAAAGTCTATAGTCAGCTTTAAAGTAGATGTAAACCCGATTTATGAAATTTGAGCTGAGCACATACAGTATATCAGCTGTCTCACAGTGTCTAGCGATAATCTACTCCTACAGAGGAATGAGGAAGTGAATAATCTAACACGATGTGCACTTTCTAAACTGTATATAAAAGGTGAAGGCAGCAGATATACATGTAAAACGTATGTAGGGAGATTTGTTTTATCTCTGTGTATCATCTGAGGCTTCACTGGGTATATGTGAGGGTTTACATCCACTTTAAGATAATCAACTATATCAATTGCAGCTGGTTATAGTATATTTCCCAATGAATTCCTTATGTTCAAAAATGATTTAAAGTATATGTAAACTCTGAAGTTATTTTCAGTATAACTGATATATTGGGGTTCATTTACAAATAGCCTGTTTACTTTGCAAGGAATGTTGCATTTTTCAGGGGAATTTTTGCCATAGCTTACTGAATAAGGGGAAGCTCTGAGGACTTCCACTATTCAGTCATGTGCAAATAAAATGCTTTGTTTTAAATTCTCCTTGCACTTGATTGAGTATTATTTGCACAGTGAAATTTTACCACATTTAGTAAGCTCAGGGGTAAATTTACTTGCAAAGTGCAACTTCCTTTGTAAAAGGAACAGCCGATTTCTATTTAGTAAATAAAACCAAATGTCTCAATTCTATACAGTTCTTTCAAGCAAACATTTTTTTCTAAATCCGTTACTTAGCTTTTTATTTAAAGATCCTGTCAATAACAGCCCTTAAGCCTGGTACACAATAACAGATTTTTTTCACCCAAAAAACTGATGGCTCTGTTAGAAGCCTCTGTACTAACCATGCAAATTTAGTTCAGTGTTATTGTCTGAGAGTGCTGATCGGGAGTTGGTCAGATGCTGGCTTTCCAGCTTGCACATCAGACAGAAGCCAACCGAATGGCTGGCTTTTGTCAAAAAAAGACCAACATAAACACGGACCAAATGTTGGCCCTTGTTTTTTTGAACCGGCCGTTTTGTCCCAACCTTCGGCCCATGTGTACAGAGCTTTACTGTTCCAGACTGACAATACCAAGTAATTGTGACAAAAGAACCTCACACCAAAAATAAATAATATAAGTGAATAAATAAACTATAATAGCCACTCCCTATAAGTTTAAATGAACTAACTTGAGTAAAAAAAACGATAGCGAGGGGATACAATAGTGTTTAACAACTGCTATGGCCAACTGAAGGAGCTCACATGGGAGGGTGACAAGACAGTTGCTATTTGTAAGGCAATTGATTGCTATTAAAAAATGATAGTGAGGGGGCACTAGTGATACAACAGTGTTTAACAACCACAGTAAAATGACAATACCATACAATAATAATAAAAACTGTTAAAACATCTTACATAAACACTGTTACAAATCCATAGCATAAAAAACCTAAATATCAACCAATAACAAAACTCAGATTGGTTCCTGGCTAACAGGGTGCCCCTTAATGGGTTCCAAAATGATTTTCATACATCAGCAGGGAACAAAAATGCCCGTGCACACATGACACTAATAACAAAGTCTGGCTAACAGGTAGGATGTGGATCTAGGCATGGAGAATTTATTACACCCAAAGCTCCACAAATCCCAGAACAGAACTTATTAAGATTCTTAGAAAACAACAAAAATGGATTTCTTTCATCAGTCAAAAACCCTGGAGCCCCCTCCTCGGGTTTTATATACAGTATATATTAAAGGTTTAAACATTTCTATGTCTATGATATATCTGCATTACAGTGTTTTGCGTAAAATTTCTGAAGGCAGAGATAGAAAAAAGCTGCAAAATAGAGAAATATGTTCATTCTGTTTCCCTGTTTTGGGCAGAGGGGATTTTCACCCTTTGTTACTTTGCTGATTATTCAGATAAATACAGAATATTCCATAGTGTTTAGCAAATATCATTCATAACTAAAAACAATCTCCTTCATTTGCACTGAACTGAGCCGCAACACGAGTCATTGCGATGGAAAGGTGCAAAGAGATTAAAGCTATTTGAGAATAACATCCCACACATTAGTAATGTGTCAGCCACTAAATTATATAAATTCATCTGCTGCTGGCTATACTTGCATAAGAATGCAATTCTGAAACTCCCAGATGTACAGAGATTTATGAAATATGTTGCTAGCTTACCTATTGTAATGCACTTTTCACGTTATTCTTTTGTAGCTCTTTTTATAACCATAGCAGAATTAATGATTATTGCCTAATCTTTATGTTTATCTATGTTTTTTTTCTAGCCGATGGATGCACTGACTGGTCTGTGGATTACAAAAAATATCAGGTTCTGGTGGGTGAGCCCGTACGGATAAAATGTGCACTTTTTTATGGATATATCAGAGCGAACTACACTGTAGCACAGAGTGCTGGACTAAGCCTGATGTGGTATAAAAGTACTGGGCCTGGAGACTTTGAAGAGCCAATTGCTTTTGATGGAATAAGGATGAGCAAAGAAGAAGATGCTATTTGGTTTCGGCCGACTGTGACAGAGGATAGCGGTCTTTATGCATGCGTCATAAGGTAAACACTGACAATGTACAGTAGAATGATTTCCAGTGATTTGCTTTTAACTTGTCCCTGGGCAATGTTTTCACAGTATCTTTGAAATGTTCCTTTTTAAATAAAAGCAAGTTGCAGATAATTAAACTGCATTATATTTAGTAACACTGGTCACAAAATATATACTTTTTGAATACATTTTAGAACTATTTTGGTTTTAAGTGCCTTTGTTGCTGGTACTTTTTATTTTCTAAAAAAATGGCCCCATGTAATAGACACTTACCTTTCTTGTAGACATGGGCTCATATATTCACTTTGCTGAAAAACTACAGCTTCTTGGAGAATCCTTAAATCAGTCACTTCCAGGAATGCTGAATGCATGTATCTCTCACCATGTCATGATTCCATACATTGGTACTTTGGTCACTATAGCACAGAGTAGTGATCAACAAACTTCACAGCTTGGAACCAGGCATTAAACACACACCTTGAAGATACAGATGGGAATATTATCTTGAAAGGTGTGACTATTTAGCAAAATTCACAGTCATAGCCAACCAAAGAGGTAAGTATGCATGGTCATCTTTTTAGGAACATACATTTATGGTGACAGAGTTACTTTAGGAAGAGTGAAAAAAAATCTAAGTCCTAATGCACACTGGACATTTTTTGGAGGTACTTCTAGGTGCACCAGATGTTTTATTACTGTCTCTGAACTCAGTTGCATGTTAGCCTATGTGTCCATACACACATAGGCTTTTAGAAAAGTTTAGTGGCAGGGGCTTTTACCAGAAGAAAAAAAAAACCACTGCCAGTGCAGCCAGGTATGCCAGAAAATGCTTGTAAGCATGTTTAATGCATGTTCATTTCAATTCATTATTTTTATGGCAAATTAAAGGAATTAACACCAAAGTGCTTGACTCCTGTAAACATGTCTAAACCTGTAATGCCTTGCACACACGGTCGGACATTCCGACTACAAAATCCGTCAGATTTTTTCTCACGGATTTTGTCCTAAACTGGTGTTGCAAACACATGGTTGGACAAAGTTGTCGGAAAATCCGATCGTTCAGAACGTGATGACGTTCGTTCGTTCCGACGGAACTACGTTGAGGCTAGTAGCCAGTAGCTTTGATCTCGTAATTTGATATGAGCATGCGTGGCACTTTGTACGATCGGAAATTTTCTACAAAAGATCGGAAAAAGTCCGATCGTATTTTTTTGTCGGAAAATTTGAGATTCTGCTCTCAAAATTTTTCCGTCGGAATTTCCGATTGATAAAGTCCGATAGAGCCCACATACGATCGGATTTTATGACAATATAATCCAATCGCACCTTTTCAGTCAGAATTTCCAACCATGTGTACAAGGCATTACACATTTTTATAAGCGTTAGGCATTTTTCTGCCAGGGGGAAAGGCTTCTAGGAGAGTTTGCAAAACATCCTGTGTGCATGAGGCCTCTGCAAGGATTTTATTGCAGTTTATTTTCCCAATAAAAATATTTCCTCTCATTCTTATGCAGATTACAAGTATCAGAAAGAAAAGAAAGTGAAATGAAATCTCCTCAATTTAAACATAGATAACATTTTAAATCTGACTGAGGTTCTAACTCTTCCATACTCTATACAAAGCTCCAAACCAAGATCCAAAGCTCCAAAGTATATGAGTATAAGTGGTTTTAATCATAAATATAAATGATGAATATGAACATATATACAATATATGTGTGTATGTGTGTGTGTGTGTGTGTTAAAGGCAATTTGTGAAAATGCTTAGGCAGTGTATAAAAAAATGTGAATTGCACACATTGCCTGTAATAGATTAATACACATTACATCATGCATGTATAGCAAGTAGAATGAATGTAGCAGGGTATTTTGAGTTAAAAGCTTAACAGAAGAGGGACAGAGCTAAGTTGAGTTTTCATAGAAGTCTTCTCAATATCTACTTTTCTCCTGATGTTGCATTGTGCTGTACCTTGTATGATCTTCAGTGACCATCTGGTTAACTGAGTCTCCCACAGCTTTATCTATAGTCATATAGTTTGTGTTGCTGTTACTTTGTCAAGTATTTATTGAATTATAGTCTGAAAAAGCAACCACAGTCACTCAGCAATAATAAGATATTCTTACAGATATTCTTAGCCCTTGTACCCACGGACATTCCGACAACCAAATCCATCAGATTTTGTCCGACGGATTTTGTCCGAAACTGTTGCATACACACAGTCGGACAAAGTTTTCAGAAAATCCGATTGTACTTAATGTGATGACGTTATTTCATTAGGACGGGACCATGTTCAGGCTAGTAGCCAATAGCTTTGGTCTAGGAATTTGATCTGAGCATGCGTGGCACTTTGTCCGATCGGAATTCTCTACACATGATCGGACAAAGTCCGATCGGATCATGTTGTCAGAAAATTTTATAGCCCAGCTGGAAAACTTGGTCCGTCGGATACTCCGACGGAAACAGTCCAATGGAGCCCACACACTGTTGGATTATCCGACAACACGGTCCTATCGGGCATTGTCCATCGGAATGTCCAACCGTGTGTACAAGGGCTAACAGCTTTGCCCAGCTAGAAAGTGAAATGTTTGCCCATTCTTCTTTGCAAAATAGCTCAAGCTCAGTCAGATTGGATGGAGAGCATCTGTGAACAGCAGTTTTCAAGCCTTGCCACAAATTCTCAATTGCTTTTAGGTCTGGGCTTTGACTGGGCCATTCTAATACATGAATATGCTTTGATTTAAACCATTCCATTGTAGCTCTGGCTGTATGTTTAGGGTAGTTGTCCTGCTGGAAGGTGAACCTCCGCCGAGTCTCAAGTCTTTTGCAGACTCTAACAGGTTTTCTTCTAAGATTACCCTGTATTTGGCTCCATTCATCTTCCAATCAACTCTAACCAGCTTCCCTGTCCTTGCTGAAGAAAAGCATTCCCAAAAAATGATATTACCACCACCATGTTTAACAGTGGGTATGGTGTGTTCAGGGTGATGTGCAGTGTTAGTTTTCCACCCCACATAGTGTTTTGCTTTTAGGTCAAAAAGTTAAATTTTGGTTTCATCTGGCCAGAGCACATTTTTTCACATGTTTGCTGTGTCTCCCAAACTGCAAACAGGGCTTCTTATGGCTTTCTTTCAATAATGTTTTTCTTCTTGCTACTCTTTTATAAAGGCCAGATTTGTGGAGTGCACGACTAATAGTTGTCCTGTGGACAGATTCTCCCACCTGAGCTGTGGATCTCTGCAGTTCCTCCAGAGTTACCATGGGCCTCTTGGCTGCTTCTCAGATTAATGCTCTCCTTGCCCAGCCTGTCAGTTTAGCTGGACGGCTATGTCTTGGTAAATTTGCAGTTGTGCCATACTATTTCCATTTTTAGATGAGGGATTGAACAGTGAGATGTTCAACGCTTGGGATTTTTTATAACCCAACCTTGCATTAAAGTTCTCCACAACTTTATCCCTGACCTGTCTGGTGTGTTCCTTGGCCTTCATGATGATATTTGTTCACTAAGGTTCTCTAACAAACATTTGAAGGCTTCACAGAACAGCTGTATTTATAGTGAGATTAAATTACACACAGGTTAACTCTATTTACTAATTAGGTAACTTCTAAAGGCAATTGGTTCAACTAGCTTTTAGTTAGGGGTATCAGAGTAAAGGGGGCTGAATATAAATGCACACCACACTTTTCAGATATTTATTTGTAAAACATTTTGAAAATAATTTATCATTTCCTTCCACTTCACAATTATGTGCCACTTTGTGTTGGTCTATCACATAAAATCCCAATAAAATACATATACGTTTTTGGTTGTAGCATGATAAAATGTGGAAAATTTCAAGTGGTATGAATACTTTTTAACCTCCCTGGTGGTTTTCCCAAGTGTGGTTTGGGGTTAACAACCGTCTTTTGGCTATGGCGTGGTTAGGAAGTGGTTAAATCCTTTCACTTTCCCTAAGCTGTTACTCTGACACAGAGGTTGTTACTTCTATGTAAAGGACATTCTCTGTTAGAAACATACTGCTACAATGCTTGAAAGAATAACTAAGCAGCATGATACAGGAGTTATTATTGAGGATGTAGTATGCATTGCCAGAATGCAGTTGCTGTGCATGGGCATTACAGGTAGCCACAGGGGAGGGAAGGACACTTCAGACCTTGATTCAAAGGTGACATTCTATAGAGCTTGCTTATGGGTTCTAGAGGTAGGGTGCAAAGAAAGTTTTGGAAGCAAATAAAAGTATGTGCAGACTCATTTACATGCCTGTTTTTATTTATAATAATGAATTTATATGTCCGTATGACAAGTTCTATTTTCTGCAAAATGAACCAGATATTCAATAGCAATTGCACACATTAAGAAGTACCAAAATAGTTATTACTAATTTCTTGATAAAGACATTTGAGAAATGTATACTGTAGATAAAGATAAACGACCCATTTCTGCTATGTATTCAAATTAAAAAAATTATTGTAAGAATAAAAATGTGTTATTTTCAATGCAGAATAACATATGCTCTAATACAGTATGATGCATTGCCAGGCTTAAAATAACAATCAGCACAATACTTCACAATTGTGAGCCTGTAGTCAAATTCCGAGCATTTCATCATTGATATGTTCTAAACAAGCACAAAATGGTCTTTAAAAAATAAGTATTGGAATATTTTTTTTTTTCAGAATCAAACTTACCTAGCTGGATGCAGCATTGGTCTGATACTGCATCTGTCCCCCACCAGCTCTAAGATTGAGAACTGAGCGATCAAACACTGCTGACCGCTCGTTTCTCAGAGCTCGATGATCAGAGAACTGTCAGTCACTGGCTCTCTGCTCTGCCCTCCCCCATGCTTACCGGAGTGCTGAGCAATATATCAATAAACACCACCCAAGAGGCAACAAATAGTTTGGATTATCTCCTGAAACTGAATTGGAACAATCACAATAATTAGAGATGGCCTGAACTCCCCACTGTTTGATTAGCAGCAGAACTCCCAAACAGGGGAAAAGTTCTAATCTAAATGGCAAACCCCTTTGAAGTCCATGGGAGCTGTACAGGAAAAATCAAAAGTGCTCATTTTGAAGGCGTATTTGCAAAAAGGGGTATGAGGATCCGGGTAATGCCGTGGGGGACATGTATTAATGCAAAAATGCATTTAAAAACAATTGTTTTTTCAGCAGCAGTGATTTTAATGACGCTTAAAGAGGAAGTAAACCCTGATGGGTTTACTTGCTCTTTGATTCCCTGCAAAGGTAAAGCATAATGGACTACTATGCATCGAATAGTAGTCCATTATGTGTCACTTACCTGACACAGGAGCCAGCAAAGTCACCACTGTCCCCTGTAGTTCCGAGCGTCCATCTTCTTGGTGGGTCTCGCTGCTCCGGCGCTGTGATTCGCCGGAGCAGCGATGATGTCAGTCCCGCGCATGCGCATAGGAGCCGACACTCACGGCATATCGCCGCGATCTGCGGCTTACCCAGTGCGCCTGTGCGCCACTGTCTACGGCGCATGCGCCGTAGACAGGGGTGGCTGTCTTCAGGTAAATATCTCCTAACCCGCATAGGTTTAGGAGATATTTCTTGGACCTACAGGTAAGCCTTAATCTAGGTCAAAGTGGTTTGTAAGGGTTTACAACCACTTTAAAGAACAACAATAAAAAAAAATCCTTTAAATATAGTGCCTGGGGGTCCCTTTAGTCAGCCTCTAATGTGATGCATCTGTAGCATGCATAGAACATGCTGCAGCAAGTTAAATTTCTAAAGAAGAAAAATGAGCCAGATCACATTTAAATTGACTCACTATTGCATTTGCCACCACCAGGATATTCATAAAAAAAATATATAGAAAAAAAAAACACGTGGGGTCCCCCCCAGTTTATACCAGACCCAAATGATTTTAAGGGGAACCCCAAACCAAGATAAAAAAAAACGGCATGGGGTCCACCCCAAAATTCAAACCAGACCCTTATCTGAGCAAGCAGCCTGACAGGTCAGAAAAGGGGGGACAAGAGAGTGCCACCCCTCCTGAACATGCCTTCAACATGGGGAGGTGCTTTGAAAAAGGGAGGCTTTGTTGGGGGACAAGGGTCTCTAACCCACAACCTTGGCCATTGGTTGTGGTGGTATGTAGGTAAGGGGCTTATCGGACTCAATGTAAATGAGTATGGGATATATAATACCCTTACCGATACACCTAAAATGTGTCAAAGGTTTTTGATAATTTCCCTACTAAAAAATAAAAAACAGTGTCCCCTGATCTAAATTCATCGTCAATTATGCCGCTTGTCACACTTGGAAAAAAAAACTCTCCCGCCATCCAACATTTGTCAGTTCTTTTATAGGCAAGGGCTGGGCCACCTGGAAATGTCACCTGCTGGAACCACCCCCCAGTGACATCATGGACTGATGCACTAAGGGGCATGCTGTTTTTTTTTACTTTTTTTACCTGCAATTTTTTTTATTATTTAGCTGTCAGCAAGAAAGGCCATTGACATGTGATGACTCATGGGTAGTTAAGGACACCATGGCCAGTGCTTCCCGGCCCCACTCCTTAACAGGCAGCTTTTAATAAGCCCCGATTGGGTCATACCAATGTTCTTTGGAGCCTCCTGGTCCGGATGTTATAGATCAGTTGCTAAGTCACCTGGGAGACCCTCTTGAGATTGCTTTCCATTTAGGACATGGTTTTTGAGATTGGAGAATTCCAGCCCCCACTGCAATTTAGGCCCTGTTTGGGTTGCAAGTTACAAGCTGATTTAGCTTGTTAGCTGGTAAGCGTGCATTTCACCTATTGTCGCACCTTGGATCAGTGGTGGATTATTCACGGAATATTTTTTGGGGATATACTTTTCACTGTCGTCTTATTTTCACATAGTGTTTGCATTTAGAATGGTGATTCTTATTTGGCCACTTTTTATTTGGACACACTTTATTTATATGGATTTTGTCATGATAATTCATTAACCATTATTTATTCAATGTATGGATTGATACAGTATCAATCATATTTCATTCTTTGTATTCACTTATTTTGTTTAGTATATATTGGGAGTTCATCTCTCTCTCTTTCACTCAACGCTGCTACATTTTGTCTTAATCTTAGAAGAAAACCTGTTAACGTCTGCAAAAGACTTGAGACAGGGCAGAGGTCTACCTTCCCGCAGGAATATAACCCTATAGCCAGCGCTACAATCGAATGATTTAGATCAAAGCCTATTCATGTGTTAGAATGGCCCAGTCAAAGTCAAGACCTAAATCTAATTCAGAATCTGTGGCAAGACTAGAAAATTGCTGTTCTGACGCTATCCATCCAATCTGACAGAGCTTGAGCTATTTTGCAAAGAAGAATGGGCAAAAATGTCACTCTCTAGATGTGCAAAGCTAGTAGAGACATCCCCAAAAAAGACTTGCTGCTGTAATTGCAGCAAAAAATGGTTCTACAAAGTATTGACTCAGGGGGGCTGAATACAAATGCATGCCACACTTTTCACATATTTATTTGTAAAAAATGTTGAAAACCATTTATCATTTCCTTCCAATTATGTGCCACTTTGTGTTGGTCTATCACATGAAATCCCAATAAATACATTTATGTTTTTGGTTGTAACTTGACAAAATGCGAAAAATGTCAAGAGGGTGTGAATACTTTTTCAAAGCATTGTAAATGTGCACAAAATACCCACTAGGCATTTAGTCACACTTGCTAGTTACACTAGAAAATGTCCTGTTTGTCCCCTTTCTTCTATGTTTATCACACATTTTTGTAAGAGGCTATTATTATTATGCAGTTTAAGTACTTTAGCTAGTATCCTTACTTGACTTCCTCAATCTCTGTGCCCTCTATATCATACTATCCCATTTGAATAGTTAATGATCCCTATTAAGCCACAACTCATCATGATTATTTTGTACTTCTAATCCTGTTTTACCTTTCTGTGGATATTAAGATTGTTGAGATCTCATTATTAATTCATAATCAAGATACTCTTGCTCTGCATATTAAAGCCCCTTCTCTTCAAACCTCTCTCATTAATTTTCCCTGGCTCCTTTGCTAACAAATCTTCATCTTATGCTTATCTTGTGCATGTCTTAAGATCGAGTTTTGTGATCTCTCTTTGCACATTATCTCTGAATGACTTCATTAATTTATCTTACTTCAAATATCATCTATGTATATGGAAGACATTTAAATGTAGAGGGCACCCTACTTCAGCTAGGAGTCTTTGATTTTTTGATTTTTATTTCAAGGAGAATATTTACCTGACTACAGGCTCATTAACACTAGATGAGACTGAATATGCATATGGCTTTATGCGCGCTTTAACATGTGCAGATTTCCTGGACTACAAAAATGCAAAACACCATATGGAATTTCATGTTCCCTAAATCCTGCTGTTGCTTACCCCAGCTAATCAAAGCGTAGTTTTTTTTAGAAGCTCTTTTTACTTACCCAATTTCATGGTAACATGATGCACTGGGTCCTGAGTCTTCTCTCTTCGTTAGTACAGAGCGGGAGGGTCCTGGTTACTATGGGTATAGCCTGCAGCTCTAGATTTGGAAGAGATGTTGGCAAAATACATATGTCGACGTAGGTGAGTAAAAAAGGGTTTATTTAAATAAATATGTTTAAATAAATAAAATAAAATAAAATAAAATAAATAAATAAATTTTATTTAAATAATAATAATAATAATAATAATAATAATAATAATAATAATAATAATAATAATAAATATGTAGAATGGGTGGCAAAGGAGTGGAAGGGAGGGATAAGGGGATAAGGGGATGGGAGTTTTTTTTTCCCCACACAAAGTGAATATGTGTATTATTTGAGATGGTCTTTAGTACAATATATATTTTAACAATTTAGCTTTTCATATGCTATTTAAATCTGACCACCAGAAAGATAGAAATAAATTACTAATGAATATTGTCATGCACTGAAAACAATGAATGAATTTAGAAATGCAGCAAGTGTAAATATCTGAATTTGACTTGATATCAGAAAATTGTAGAACCAACACCCACATTCGCTATCAGATGTGCTGTTATTGCAGAACTGCATGGAGGAGGCATTCCAAGACATGAAACATTTGTAGTCACTGACTGGATACAATTTCCTGTCCTGACTGGTGTTTCCTTTTTACCATGAATGGCAATTGTTTTAGGACCAGAATGCCCATGAAACAGAAATTGAGGAACAATGCTGTGAAGCATCAAAATTAAACAAACAAAAAACATTTGGCGCATTTAGCTCTAGAAGCACCAATATATGTCTGTTTTGTTGTGAAAATCCTTTGACTGATTTCTAAATACAGTATACACTGCAGTAGAAAATCTGTCGCAGTGTGCCTGGTATTGCTGTAATTGGCTAACAACCTAATTACCATAGAATAGCTTGTTCGTATTGTTATGGCTAGAGTCCAAATACAATTTAAATTATGATGCTTGATTCAGCTGCATATAGTGAATTGAAGTAATTTTCTTTAATCAATTCTGCTTTTTGTAAGTATATAAAAAAAAATGAAAGCTGGGCAGTTATAATTAGGAGCAACATGCAATATACAGTGCCTTGCAAAAGTATTCACCCCCCCCCCCCCCCCCCCTTGGCTTTTTACCTATTTTGTTACATTACAGCCTTTAGTTCAATTCAATCTGAATTATATGTGATGGATCAGAACACAATAGTCTAAGTTGGTGAAGTAAAATTTGATAAATATATACATAAAACTATTTTTCAGAAATAAAAAACTGATAATTGCCATGTGCGTATATATTCATCCCCTTTGTTATGAAGCCCATAAAAAGCTCTGGTGCAACCAATTACCTTCAGAAGTCACATAATTAGTGAAATAATATCCATATGTGTGCAATTTAAGTGTCACATGATCTGTCATTACATATACAGACCTTTTTGAAAGGCCCCAGAGGCTGCAACACCTAAGGAAGAGGCACCACTAACCAAACATTGTCATAAAGACCAATGAACTCTCCAAACAAATAAGGGACAATGTTGTTGAGAAGTACAAGTCAGGGTTAGGTTATAAAAAAATCCAAATATTTGATGATCTCTAGGAGCACCATCAAATCTACCATGGCCAAATGGAAAGAACATGGCACAACAGCAGACCTGCCAAGAGCCTGCCGCACACCAAAACTCATGGATCGGACAAGGAGGGCATTAATCATTGAGGCAGCACAGAGAACTAAGGTAACCCTGGAGGAGCTGCAGAGTTCCACAGCAGAGACTGGAGCATCTGTACATAGGACGACAATAATCCATATGCTCCATAGAGTTGGGCTTTATGGCATAGTGGCCAGAAGAAAGCCATTACTTTCAGCAAAAAACAAAATGGCACATTTTGAAATTGCGACAAGGCATGTGGGAGACTCCCAAAATGTATGGAGGAAAGTGCTATGATATGATCAGATTGAAATTGAACTTTTTGACCATCAAAGAAAATGCTATGTGTAACATCCCATCACATCACCCAAAGAACGCCATCCCCACAGTGAAACATAGTGGTGCCAGCATCATGCTGTGGGGATGTTATTCAGTAGTCTGGACTGGGACACTGGTCAGAGTTGAGAAAAAGATGGATGGTGCTAAATACAGGGATATTCTTGAGTAGGGATGAGCTTCGAGTTCGAGTCGAACTCATGTTCTACTCGAACATTGCCTGTTCGCCTGTTCAGCGAACAGTGAACAATTTGGGCTGTTCGCATCAAATTCGAAAAGCCGGAACACCCTATACAAGTCTATGGGAGAAATCTAAAGTGCTCATTTTAAAGGGTAATATGCAAGTTACTGTCCTAAAAAGTGTTTGGGGACCTGGGTCCTGCCCCAGGGGACATGGATCAATGCAAAAAAAGTTTTAAAAACTGACGTTTTTTCAGGAGCAGTGATTTTAATAATAATTAAAGTGAGACAATAAAAGTGTAATATTCCTTTAAATTTCATAGCTGGGGGGTATCTATAGTATGCCTGTAAAGTGGCGCATGTTTCTGGTGCTTAGAACTGTCCCTGCACAAAGTGTCATTTGTGCAGGAAAAAAAGTCTTTTAAAATCACTTGCAGCTAAATTCTCGGTTCCCCGTAATACAGAGAACACTCAATGAGAGTTCTCTGTATTAGCCGACAATTCATTCCTTCATTGATAAAAAAAAAAAAAAAAGCCTGGGGGTTCCCCTAAATTCAATTACCAGGCCCTTCAGGTCTGACATGGATATTAAGGGGAACCCCGTGTCAAATTAAAAAAAAATTGACGTGGGGGTCCCCCTAAATATCCATACCAGACCCTTCAGGTCTGATATGGATATTAAGGGGAACCCCGCATCAAATTAAAAAAAAATTGACGTGGGGTCCCCCTAAAAATCCATACCAGACCCTTTATCCGAGCACGCAACCTGGCAGGCCGCAGAAAAAGAGGGGGGGACGAGAGAGCGGCCCCTCTCCCTCCTGAACCGTACCAGGCTACATACCCTCAACATTGGGAGGATGCTTAAAAGTGCGTTTGTCTTATTTAACTATTTTTTACACTTTCTTTGTGAAATGGTAGGGGTACTTTTGTACCCCCTTACCATTTCAAACAGGGGGGGCTGGGATCTGGGGGTCCCCTTGTTAAAGGGGGCTTCCAGATTCTGATAAGCCCCCCGCCTTCAGACCCCCACAACCACCGGCCACGGTTGTGGGGATGAGGCCCTTGTCCTCATCAACATGGGGACAAGGTGCTTTGAGGGGTCACAGACCCCCAAAGCATCCTCCCAATGTTGAGGACATGTGGCCTGGTACGGTTCAGGAGGGAGGGGGGCCGCTCTCTCGTCCCCCCTCTTTTCCTGCGGCCTGCCAGGTTGCATGCTTGGATAAAGGGTCTGGTATGGATTTTTAGGGGGACCCCCACGTCAATTTTTTTTTAATTTGACGCAGGGATCCCCTTAATATCCATACCAGACCTGAAGGGCCTGGTAATTGAATTTGGGGGACTCCCACGCTTTTTTTTATTATTTATTTATTTATTTATTTTATCAATGACTTTCAATGAGTGTTCTCTGTATTACAGAGCAGACAATTCATAATAGCTGCGAGTGATTTTAAAGGACTTTTTTTCCTGCATAAATGACACTTTGTGCAGGGACAGTTCTAAGCACCAGAAACATGCACCCCTTCACAGGCATACTATAGACACCCCCCCCCCCCTACGAAATTTAAAGGAATATTACACTTTTATTGTTTCACTTTAATCATTATTAAAATCACTGCTCTCGAAAAAATTGCAGTTTTTAAAACTTTTTTTTGCATTGATCCATGTCCCCTGGGGCAGGACCCGGGTCCCCAAACACTTTTTAGGACAGTAACTTGCAGAATCTTTTCTCTCTGTCAAATCTTTTTTTCTCTGTCGAATCTTTTCTCTATATAATCTTGGACTAATAGAGGTAAGGTTAGGCACATTCGACCACAGGTTCTATAGACACAGATTGTTATTGTCAGAGTCACGTTGAATCTCCTATTCTATATCGAACTGTTGTAACAACTAACATGAAAATAAAACATTTATTTATGTCAGATCTTTCGTTTTTCGGATTCTGTGCTTTAGTTATCATTTGACAAAATGAAAACGAAAATAGCTGAAATTCGGACGAAAATGCATTCGGACGAAAACAAATGCACATGTCTACTAATATAAGGAAAATCTGCCATGTGTAGTAGCCACATGTCCACCACTAGTATACATGACTTTTAGCTCATGCCAAATGAAAAAAAAGTCCAACATCCAGATGAATGTCCAAGCAGCCAGGCTGTATTTTAGCCTAATTTACAGGTCTTTAGGCAGCCAGTTATTGGAATGGTAACAATGGATGTAGAGGCAACAATTTAAAACCACGTTTTCTGAAATGGTACAATACTTCAGTTATAAGGGTGAGGGGCAGCTATATCATTAATTAAACTCCTGAACATGCAAAAGAGATTAACTGCTGCACCTGATACCCTACAAGGCTTAAGTTGTTGTTTTTATTAAAAACTGGAGTAAAAAAAAAATTGGGAAAATGGGAATAAAAGATAATTGGCTGCTTATTGTGACCAGTGGGGTTTTATATCTTATTCTTTAGGAAAACCATTGGTTACTATGGACAACAACATTTTTTGTTTTCATCTCCGGGTTTATAAATAGCCCTTTTAGTATCAGATCATTTAATTTAAAGTACAACATTTCCTTCTGTGTGTGCTTAGGATAATAAAAAACAGCCATCTTATTTACTATAGTTTACTATTTTCAAATTATGTGCCAATTTGCACAGTTCAAATAAGTTGCTATAAATCAATAAGAAATAAATAACTTGGGACAAAGCATTCAAGCTGCTGGGCTTATTTCCCAAAAGTCTTTGCCATGCAAGCTCCCGCTGTCAGATGTATAGCTCTGCTTAAAACATACACAACTTGCAATAGAATGATAAATTCTAGAGATTAATATATGTATAATACATGAGCTTTATTTTTTTTATGGAAAACAAAGCTTTAAAACATTCTCGCAACAGACAAATCACTGAAAAACGGTGTGTGCCATTGCATTATCTATTGCTGCTATTATGGTGTGTTTTAATGAACACCTTACTTGCTGGCTGCATATTACAAGAGGCTTTTTATCTGTTCTCAAGGCTCTGTTCTGATAAATACAGTATGTGGAGAATCTAATGCAAGCAAATTAGATCAGGAAGGAAATGAGTAACATGGGCCTTTTTAAGTTTGACATAATGCATCTCAAACCACTTAGCTAGATTTAAAAATGCTCTATTAATGAGAATGTTTATGACATGTTTTCGTGGGTTAATAAATTTACAGTAGGCCAGATGAAGAAACGTGCTATGTTGGGCGTCGAGTTTGCTATGCAAATGAATTGTGGTGTTTGCCATATTTCAAAAAAATATATACAGCATTAAAACAGCTATGTATTCATTTACAATTATGATATCATATAATTGTCATGGTTCGGAGTGTCTGTAATACTTTAATTCATGGAGATTGTTTATCATTATTAAATGATGCAGTGTCGCACAAAACTAAAGAAACACTGTATGCAAACCATTATTACATTTATTGCAGATAATCAGTCATTAGATGTGGTGGCTTCAATAGCTTTCTATTTTCAGGCTTGTTTACATTTATTTTATCTAATTTTCTATCACTGCGTAGCTGAAGTATCTTCTCCACTGTATTTATAGAAGGAGCCATGTTTACCACCCAGGCTGGTCTTCCAACGTATCTGCCTTTGTTCATTTCTATGAAATGTGGAACAGGAAGATTAGTAGTTTACAGCAGGAAGATCTTATTGCTTTATCCTTCCAGTTCAGTTTACAGGAAGTGGCAAGGACGCAGCATTTCTGCCAAGATCAACAATTATTTACTGTAATATGTAAAAATAGTTTTGCCTGAAAAATAAAGACTACTGCAGCCACTACATCTAAGGATTGGTAAGCTGCATTATATAAAAACATTTTCTAGAGATTAGTTATCATTTATTGGCTACCTTGCATGTATTAAACAAGGCATGGTCTCTGCCTTGATTCCCTGTTGCTGAACCTGACACATGTTTGGTGGATGGAATGCAGACTCCCAGGTACTAGTATGTAACTAACACTTTTATTCAAGAGGGTTAAAAGGAAGAGTGAGCTTTCAAGGATAAGTTGTGGTTTAAAATGTGTGATAAAATCTAAAAGATAATGATACACTGATTAAATAGATACCTTACATGTTATGCTTTGAAATTGTGTACACCTCTGGAATGGTGACATACTACAGTACTAAAAATCTCCTTCAGTTACAAGTTTAAAAGCCTTTAAAATGTACTAGTTTAGAGTTACAAAGGAGGATTTGTGCTAGAAGTATTGATTTCAGTCTGAGGTTCATGATGATACCTCCCATGCGTGGTGTGATCACCGTTTACCTACACGCACGGTGGCATTTGCACATGAGCAGAGAGATGGGGCACTTTTTTTCATTTTATTGTTTCTTTTATTTTCAATTATTTACATTGTCTCTTTTTTTATGAACTTTATTGCCATTACAAAGTATAAACAACACTTTACACCTTCACTGAACTTCAAAGCAGCTAATCAAACAGAGCTTGGTTTGATCAACTGCTTTACTAGCTGGTAACAGTCAGTATACACAAGACTGAAATTGGAAGTGACAAAACCCTTGTTGCTTCTAGTTCCATGCCATATTGGGATGATCGGGGAATGGAAGTTTCTCTCTCTTCTCTATGGTCAGCAGGCGCGAAAAACTACAGAGGCACACGACAAGGTGGGGGGGATACTTTCACTGCTTGTAATAGTAATTAGGCAGCTGTTTAGCTGACCTGATCACTTTTACATGAAAGGCCAACACCTGCTGAAAAGAATGATATCTGGATCAAGGCTGCAGCTGCAGCCGTGTTCCTGATATCATCATCAATCCTCGAGGAAGTACAGTATATATAGTATGTAGGTTGGGAAGCGAGTAAAATGAAACTGTAGTTTAAGAAATATGAAGGCCTCCATTGCTCCATTGGTCATTGAGACCACCTATCACATTAAAGGAAGAGTAGAGAGGATTGGGTGGCCTAAGGAGTAAACTCAAACTTTTTTAGAAAATTAGAAATTCTAAAATTTTTAGATCTACTAATTGTTTTAATATATGGATCTCATGTTGCTTATCCTGTTTTGGTCTAAGGTAAATTGGGTAGACTTTCTGGCATTAAAACAGTAATGTTTCCGACATAGCATTTACTGATTTTACTTGCAGTTCAGAGTTGCTCCTTAGTAAGTGGAATAAGGTTCTGAAAGCAAAATATATCATGATGTGATGTTGTTCTAAAAAGCAGGATGTTTCTATTGCCAGAACACGTTTTATTGAATATGTATGTCTGATAAGGGTGATAGCCACTGAAAATACATTTTCACAATGAAGTGATTGCTGTGAGGCAGACTGGATTCCATTTTCATGACATTATTATTCCATTATTAGTTTATTGTTTTTTTTTCTGGTAGAGAGATCTCATTCCTCTGGCAAGTGGTTACAGGTCTGTGGAAGGACTGCATAGATGGGCACATTGGCGAAAATTGTATGCGATTGTCCTTTATTTCATTGCTTAATAATTGTACAGTATGTATAACCACACACACACCACCATGAATATTTATGTTGGCATAGATGCAGACTCTGCACAGGATCAGGTGAAAGTATGTGTACATCCGAAAAATTGAATTGCCATTAAAGGGGAAGTACAGCCAAAGCTTGTACAAAGCAGTTGATTCTGTACTCCTGTGACCTGTTTTCAGAAGACAGCAGGTTGAAGTCTGCTGTCTGCTGGTTCAGGTTCAGGAAAGATTAAGACCATATGGCTGGGATCCAAACACAAGTCTGAGTTGGCACCCAACTCAGCCTAATGGTAACCCGCTGAGAGGCTGAGCTGACTGCTCCCAACCCCTCCATGGCCATGTGCTCCACTGAGCGCTAAAGGGGCAGAGAAGACAGCAGTGACTGATAGTCACCAAATCTCTGCTTAGGGAGCACTGAGAACCGAGCAGATCTCTCAGTTCTCAGCCTTAGAGCTGGTGGGGGACAGATGCAGCATCCACTTAGGTAAGTATGATTCTACAATCAAAATTGGGTTGTGCAATTACTAGTTAAAAATATCTGTTAATCCTGGAACATCTGTGTCTTCATGTGGATGGGTGACAATGCTAAACACAGGGTCCTTGGGATATGGTAGCATTGTCAGCCTGCCATGTGTATTCTAGTATTCTAATGTGCCATGTTCCTGTGGTCTCCTGTAGTCAGTCTGGTACCTCATAGGCAGCCATGCCTTGCAGCTGTTAGGCCATCTATGCAAACACCCTAGCCTGGGTATAGGGTAAGGATGTGTTTTTTTTTTACCTCTGAAAGCTGCCATTCCCTTAAGGCTAGTGCACTTACCAGTATTTGGATGTTCAAGGACTTAGATCATGGGTGCTCAACCTGTGGCCCTCCAGCTGTTGCGGAACTACAACTTCCATCATGCCTCTGCATTTGGGAGCCATGCTTGTAACTGTCAGAAGCGTGCATTGCTTCATGAGACTTGTAGTTCCACAACAGCTGGAGGGCCACAGGTTTAGACCTAAACTATGTACTATGCTACACCCTGCAAAACAGTGGTTGGCCGGATTAATTATCCCACAGCTGATTAGGACAGGGCCACAGCCAGCAATATAAGTGTCATAATATTTACACAGACTACCTAACACCAGCTTGTCCAAGATATTGAGTGTCAGAGACTCCAGTAGTGAATATCACTGTAACACTTCAGGGCACAATAGAGCAACATGTGGACTTTGATCTAGGTAAGTATAAAATGCTTGTTTTTCTATCTTCTAATAACTATTGGTAAATATAACCTTGGGGGTGAAGATAAACACTGATATTAGTCTCAACCTTCAACTCTCAGTTGGGGAAAGAAGATAGTGTTCAAAAAAGATCTTTACTTTTTTTTGTTAATGCACTTTATTATTGGCTGTAAGAGATGATCGCTTATTGTTTCCGATTTCCTAACTGAAAGGTGAATCCAGCTTTTACTGAGTGAATGGCATCTACTCAACAGCTGAGTCTGGAAGGCCCCAGTAACAAGAGATTAATGGGACTTCTCAACCAATGTCCAAGGTCATCAACTGGGTCCTAAAGGAAAAACATAAGAACACCTTCTATTTTACTGCCATTGTATTAAAAAGATGGCTCTGTAGTTTAAAACAAACTATTGCATGGTCAACCACAATCCTCCAAAGCAATGCACCAAAAGCCACATGTAACATATGCCAAAATACATTTCAGATTACAGCTTTTTTTTCAGTTTGTATAAAAACTGTACAATCATTTATGTTTATAATATTATGCTTTTAAAAAATAGTATAAGCAAAGTTTAAGACTTTTTTTAAACTTACAAACACGAGCACGCCATACTTACCTGCTCTTTGCAATGGTTTTGAAACACAAGTGTTATATGGGAACTTGTGTGTGCTTAATCCTGAGTCACAATGTCTGTGTCCATTGATACAGATGGAGTGGCTTGGCCTCACCCCCTGCTTTCTCCCCACAGGCTGTCATTGACAGCAGCAGGAGCCAATGGCCCCCACTGCTGCCTCCATGGCCAGTGAGGAGAGATAGCGGAGAGAAACGCTGCTCTCAGGCACAGCACTGGATCAACATTGGGCTCAGCTACAGTAAGTATTGGGGGGCTGTGATGAACCCAAACACAGAAGGTATTATTAACCTTAATACCTTTAGAACCATTTTAAACTTAAAGCAAATTTAAATGTCAGCACTTGGTACCAAGTGCTTCATAAAAAAAGTGTGTGAGCCATCACATTTTGCAAGTCTAGAAATTAGAAACGTGTTCACTAAACCAAGCATAAATGTACAACGCCTTGTGTGCCATATCAACCAAACATATCAACCATTTTTCATAGGTCTGACCAAATTTTATTAGATCTTATCAATCAAAGCACTTTTGCACATGTCTTTGCAATTTGTGTTGCCTATTTAAAATGTGGTGTTTCATTGATTGCTTGTGCAATGCAGGTCTCTGCTCCAAGTATAGGTGCTCATTGGTGGAGTAGTATCTTGACATAAGGACAAAATCATTGAAAAACACATGCTCACTTTTTGGACAGTAACAAATGAACAAAACTATTTTATCCACATGTTATTTGCTATTGGTTGAGCAGGCAGCGCTTCACATTCAGATCTTGTGCTATATATTGCTGACTTTTGCTTACAGAATATGCAACCATATATATTATTATTGCTTAGGAAGCTATAGTAAAGCTTCAGCTAAAACATTACTTTATGTAGTGAAGTAAAGGAATTAAGATGTCATAATTTCCCTTTAAAGTATTTAAGCATACATTCGCTATCTGATAGAGTGCCACGTTTTAATTACCTTAAAACCATGCGATTAAAATTAGAAATGTTCTTGCAGTTTCAAAAAGTACTTTTTAAACTAATTTTTAGCTAATAATAATCTATATAAGGTTTAATTCTACAATTTTAATATATTTGCTTAATTACAGAGGGGGTACAATTTAGTTTGTGTGCCTGTTACCATGTAGGATGGCTAAAAATGGCAAAGGAAACTATGGAAACAGAGAATTTGTATTGCTTAATAATCTTGCAATCGCTAGAGAAAACTATAGCAACACTCATTTTCCTGCATCAGTCATGAGTGAAAGCCTTCTGGCAAGAAAATTGTGTTAAAAATAAAGAAAAATGGAAAGGTTCCATATATTATTATTCCTTCAGTTCTCTGTATCATAAATTTGGTGGAATAAATGAACCAGACCAAAGCTCAGATATTTCAAGATATGCTCAGTTCATTTAATGTAGAATTTTCCATATATAGGTAGTAATAGCTTGCTTTAACTTGCATGTATAGTTGAAAATAAGATACATTTCAGTGTGTAAAAAATATTAAAACATTTTAATCTTTAAAGTTAACCTGAATATCTCCATGTACTGTACCTGGTTATCAGTCTATATAGTTGTTTTTGTTTCAATTATTTTTATAACTTATGGATAAAGGTATGGGAAATAATAAGGAGCATGCTTATGTGATGAAAACCAATTAAAATATAAGAGCAATATAAGCAAAATGCAGTAATATATTAGTATTTTTATGAATAAACAGGATTTATATAGCACCAACAGTTTGTGCAGTGCTTTACAACATGAGGGCAGACAGTACAGTTACAATACAGATCAATACAGGAGGAAACAGAGGGCCTGCTCGCTAGAACTTACCATCTAGGAGGGAGGATCAATTTATATAAAGTTAAAAACTGTGGGGGGTGATCTGATGGAGAAAATACACGTACAGTTGTTAGGTAGGGGCAGAGAAGGCTTCTCTGAAGAGAAGGGTTTTCATGGATTTTCTAAAAGCAAACAGTAGGAGATAGTCAGACAGATTGGGGTAGGGAGTTCCATGGGATAGTAGAGGCTCAGGAAAAGTCCTGGAGAGGAGTCTGGGAGGAGGTAACAAGGGAGCTAGATAGCAGAATGATCTTGGGAAGAACAAAGAGAATAAGTAAGTTGGTATTTTAAGACTAGGTTAATGATGTAGCTGGGGCCAAGTTGTGGATGGCTTTGTAGGTTGTTAGAATTTTTAATTGAATTTATTGGGTGGGTTGAAGCCAGTGGAGGGACTGGCAGAGAGAAGTAACAGACACAAGGGTTGGTAGGGTGGATGAGCCTGGCAGCAGCATGCATGATGAACTTAAGGGAGGATAGCCTATGCAAAGGTCATCCTGTGAGGAGGGAGTTGCAGGAGTTGAGACGAGAGATGACCAGGGAGCAAACTAGGAGCTCTCAGTGGAATTAATTTACTAATTGGTAGAGCATGTTTTCGTTACAAACTGAATTTTAACTTTGTAAATAAGGTGACATTGGGGGTTATTTACGAAAGGCAAATCCACTTTGCACTGAAAGTGCACTTGGAAGTGCAGTCGCTCTAAATCTAAGGGGTAGATCTGAAATGAGTGGAAGCTCTGCTGATTTTATCATCCAATCATGTGTAAGCTAAAATGCTTTTTTTTTATTTTCCTTACATGTCCCCCTCAGATCTACAGCGACTTTACTTCCAAGTGCACTTGCAGTGCAAAGTGGATTTTCCTTTAGTAAATATCCCCATTGTGTTCACCCTGAATACCCAATAATGCAAAGAAAATACAAAAAAAATGCAGGATTTGTGTTTACACATAATTAATGATTGAAGTCAGCGCAACTTCTTCCACTTTACTAGGTTTTTTTACAGGTATTACAAACTGCATGCTGTCCAATATTCTACATTGTAAACATTTTGGCATTGTACTGGCTAGTATTAGTAACATATACCTTTTTAGTTTTTTTCTTTCATTGACATTTGCAAAAAAATGCTTTGTTGCCAAGTAACACAATTCTGTAAGCGGTCTGGCAAATGGACAGCCACACTGTTAAAGAGAGCAATTCTCTGACATTATTCTGTTTATTTATTTTTTTTTTTTTTTCAGCTTGAAAACTGTAAAAAAAAAGTCAGCTTTTATGCCACTTAACAAAAGCTTGTTATCCTGTCAGTCAACTCTGGCTGGTTCAGCAGGGACTGGCCAAGGTTCAATTCATCTATGGGCAGGCTGGTTGTACTGAAGTCAATCCATTGATTGATTACAGTATAACCAACCTGTAGGGTTTTTTGCTTGTGGTCAAGCTATAGCTATAGCTGCCAGCAGTGATCACTGTGTTCTGCCAGTCGGGAAGACTTCCCGCCAGCAAAATAGCTCCGCATTAGAGATTCCACTGACTGTGTAGATGGGGGAATCAAGTAATTTTCTTTCCTTCCATCCGTGGTAGAAATAAAGAAAATTGTATCATCTATGGTGGGGTCAGCAACCTGTCCCATGCAGAGTGATACCAAGTGCACTCCACCTTTTATCCCCACTAGCGGTCTCCAGCATGGTGCTAGCAGCAGGAAAGAAGAGATCTTGAGGTCAGTATGAAGCTAGCAATGCACTGGGCATAATAATATAGGGCTGACTTTACACTGATGTGTTGTGGTTTACCCACAATGTGGGTGAAGTGTGGTGTACCTGCATATTTCCTGAGAGTTTTCTGCACTTAGCTATAGGCTTCTATTATATCCTGCAGTTGGTGCACTTTCTGAAAGCACACCAACACTTCTGAATGCAGGATACATAAGTGTGAAAGCAGCCTTATAGGGGGCACAGAACAGTAAAGGCTCAGTCTTTTACATTTGCAGTTTAGGGGTGGTAAAACCCCATAGTTAAGGTGAGTTCTTATGATCCCTGCCCCAACTGCACCACCTTTAGCTGCAGTGGCTAGGGTTGTACACATATCGCAGCCACAGCAAGAGTTATATGCCCTGTTATGGTTGGCGGGTGTAGCACCTATCAAGCATTACCCATTCAAGTGAATGACGTAACTCTGAAAGTTCCCTGCAACCTTGTGCAGTACAGCAAACAAGGGCTTTAACCACTTGACCACTGGGCACTTAAACACCCT
Organism: Lithobates pipiens; assembly: GCF_037356315.1. NCBI lineage: Eukaryota > Metazoa > Chordata > Amphibia > Anura > Ranidae > Lithobates > Lithobates pipiens. The sequence goes on from NW_027507748.1 coordinate 172,823,896, forward strand.
TAATAACCAGACCAATTTTCAGCTTTTGGTGCTCTCACATTTTGAATGACAATTACTCAGTCATGCAACACTGTACCCATATGAAATTTTTGTCCTTTTTTTAACACAAATAGAGCTTTCTTTTGGTGGTATTTAATCACTTCCCGGTTTTTTTTTGTGCTATAAAAGAAAAAAGACGGAAATTTCTGTAAAAAAAAATGAATTTTTCTTTGTTTCTGTTATAAAATTTAGCAGATTAGTAATTTTTCTTCATAAATTTTGGCCAAAATTTATACCACTACATATCTTTGGTAAAAAATAAGTACAAATTGGTGGATATTATTTGGTCTTTGTGAAAGTTATAGAGTCCACAAGCTATGGTGCCAATATCTGAAAATTGATCACACCTGAAGTACTGATGGCCTATTTCAATTCTTGAGACCCTAACATGCCATAAAATTACAAATACCCCCCAAATGACCCCTTTTTGGAAAGAAGACATTCCAAGGTATTTAGTAAGAGGCATGATGAGTTTTTTGAAGTTGTAATTTTTTCCCACAATTCTTTGCAAAATCAAGATTTTTTTTCCTTTTTTTTTCCACAAAATTGTCATATTATCAGTTTATTTCTCACACACAGCATATGCATACCACAAATTACACCCCAAAACACATTCTGCTATTACTCCCGAGTATGGCGATACCACATGTGTGAGATTTTTACACAGCGTGGCCACATACAGAGGCCCAAAATGCAGGGAGCGCACTCAGGCATTCTGGAGCACCCAGGAGAATTCTGACATTTCTCTCCTACATGTAAAAATCAAAGTTATTTGCTAGAAAATTACATAGAACCCCAAAACATTATATATATTTTTTTAGCAAAGACCCTAGAGAATACAATGGTAGTCGTTGTAAATTTTTATCTCACACGGTATTTGCGCAGCAAATTTTCGAACGCGTTTTTTTGGGGGGAAAACAGTTTTGTGCTTAAAAAAACAAAAAACAGTAAAGTTAGCCCAATTTTTGCATAAAGTGAAAGATGAAGTTATGCTGAGTAAATAGATATCGAACATGTCACTCTTCAAATTTGCACATGCCCGTGGAATGGCGCCAAATGTCGCTACTTAAAAATCCCCATAGGCGATGCTTTAATTTTTTTTTACTGGTTACATGTTTTGAGTTACAGAGGAGGTCTAGGGCTAGAATTATTGCTCTCGCTCTAACGTTCACGGCGATACCTCACATGTGTGGTTTGAACACTGTTTTCATATGTGGGCGGGGCTTAAGTATGCGTTCGCTTCTGCATGCGAGGACATGGGGACAGGGGCGCTTTAAAAACATTTTTTTATTATTGTTCATTTTACTTTATTTATTTTAGTTTGAAATTTTTTTCCCCAAAAATACATTTTTGATCACTTTTATTCCTATTACAAGGAATGTAAACAACCCTTGTAATAGGAATATGGGATGACAGGTCCTCTTTACAGTGAGATCTGGGGGTCAATAAGACCCCACATCTCACCTCTAGGCTGGGAAGCCTGAAATAAAAATAAAAAAAATAAATAAAAAGATTCTGGATTTGATCGTATTGGCGAGTTGGTAGAAGCACCGGAGGGCGGTGGGGGCGTCTATGGCTGGGTATTGCAGGGTATCACCGAGTATGGCTGGGTATCTCTGTGTATGGCTGGGTATTGCAGGGCATCTCCAAGTATGGCTGGGTATGGCAATTTATGGCAGGGTATTGCAGAGTATTGGCGGGGCATTGCAGAGTATTGGCGGGTATTGCAGAGTATTGGTGGGGTATTGCAGAGTATTGGTGGGTATTGGCGGGTATTGCAGAGTATTGGCGGGTATTGCAGTGTATTGGCGGGTATTGCAGAGTAATGGGGAGTATTGCAGAGTATTGGGGGGTATTGCAGAGTATTGGCGGATATTGCAGAGTATTGGGGGGTATTGCAGAGTATTAGCTGGTATTACAGAGTACTGCCAGGGTATGGAGGGGTTAAATTCGGTGAGCAGCGATGTGGGCACTGCAGATGCAGCCCACAGTGCTGCTGACACCAATCTCTTTCCCCTCCGCTCTACCGATCGGTTTGTTTACAAGTGATCACTCCGTCATTTGACAGAGCGATCACGTGGTTACCATGATCCGTGATGCGCCGGGTCCACTGGACCCGGCGGTCATGGATGCTCTTGTGTGCGCGCCCCAAGGGGCGCACAAGAGCAAAATTCTGGGAGGCCGTTAATTAACGGCCTCTCAGAGTTAAACAACCGCCCTGAAGCCGTTAATCGGCTATGGGCGGTTGTTAAGTGGTTAATGCAGGCAGCTCTGTGTTGCTTTCTCACCACCTGCTTTAGCCCCTTGGACTGCACAGAAGCATGCGGTTTCTTGAATGGTTCACTATTGGCAGGTGGTAGCACCCACCAAAAGCAACAGTAGGCTTAATTTCTGCTGTGGCATGTGTATACCTTTGGCTGCTGCCACAGCAGCTACGGGGGCTAGGGACTGGGAGTGGTAAAACTGTGACTCAACTGCAGGGTCCCCCCATCTTTGCATGTGTAAGAGCTCATTCACAAGTGCAGAAGGCACTGCTGATCCTCTGAAATGCTATCCAAGTGTGTTTGACAGGTGGTGAGAAGACAATATGTTGGCCTATTTACCACCTGATTTAGACCCATGATGGCCGCACAATGCATGCGCTTGCAACATGGTAGTATAGCAATTCAAGCTTTAGATCGGGAGTAAGGAGGTGACACTGGGTGACACTGTGTTCAGTGATCTTTGATCTCTCCCATGTTGTTCAGGTAGATCTCCATCTTTAAGGTGTCCTACCCCGATATGGTCTGCCTAAGAGATTCAGAAGCGGAATGGCAATTGCAGTTTTTGTCTCTAGTTTTAAAATTAAAAACTACTCTGTGAATAGGACAGAAGTAATCTAGTTCTCATTATCATACACTGCACCCAACATTTAGGTGCAAAATATGCAACTGACAACAAACATTATCTTTTCCCACCAATTCATCTTCTCACCTGGCATGACAGTTTGCTAATGCATATATAGGGGAGCTGCTAAGCACTTCACCCATGCAGATATATGTGTTAGCAGGGTGATGGGGATGCCAAGAACTTTGAGTAAGCCCGCCAGTCCTATATCTATCCGAGGCACACATGGTGGCAGAAGGATACAAATCACGGACATGCAGATCACTCACTAGCTGATGGCATCTAGCTTAACGCAGACCTTTACTTAAAATTCACATCAGCATGCATCTCTACATGCTGATGTGAAATCACCTAATTCTATACTTACCTATATTGGTTTCCACGTATTAGTTTCCCTGAAGGTGACATAGCCCCCTGGGAAGGCATCATTATTATTGCCTTCAGGGAAATTTGATGCCTAAACTGTGAGATCCCACAGTATTTCCATATTGCATATGCGTGAGATGAAGTGCATTACGCCATGAGACTCATCACGCATGTGCACAGTACAACTGATTTGCGCCCAGGCATCATGAGGCAGAATGACAACTGTTAAAAAAAGCAAAAGCCACAAGTACATAGGAACTGTAATTATACATGTTAATTTAAGTTTGATCCACTGATAATTTAGATTTATATGGATATGTTTACTCATTCCTATTTAAGGGGGCAATATTTACCATATTTACCAAGTCAGTGTGAAGTATACAGTACATTTATCACAAGGGTTCATGAAGAACCAGTGGTAGGAAGCTGCATAGAGTGTAGAACTACTTCATTCCTGGCTGCGGTGCTTTCACCTGATTGGAACAGAGTCTAAGTATTTGCTGTCTTTCTGTCCATTATAAACTGATAATTAGTAATTATAGATAATTGTTTCTTTCTTTTAACATTGCATTATGTAGGAGTTGTAATAATTGATATGGTTATATATTCAAACTGTATATGCTCATTTTGGCACTTTATATCATTGCACACACGAGTGGAATGTGAACAGGGAATCCTTTAAATCAAAGTGTCTCCTGCTGTTAACATTTTTTATTTCTTTCTGTCATTTAGTTAGTAATACATTTCACCGCCACATGCTATCAGCGTATTTGTCATTTACTGAACACAACATTATAATTATTACTATCCTCTTTTTTTTTTAAATCATTGTCTGTAGACCACTTGTTAGGAGGGGATCATTATTCTCTTACCAAGGTGGTCAGGAAAAATAGCTTTATTTAATTTATATTTTGCTTTACATTTGACATGGAATATTTTTTTATTGAACCTGAATATATATATATATATATATATATATATATATATATATATATATTCAGGTTCAATAAGAAAATATTCCATGTCAAATGTAAAGCAAAAGATAAATTAAATAAAGCAAATTTTTCTGACCACCTTGGTAGAGAATGATGATCTCCTCCTAACAAGTGGTCTACAGATATAATATATATTATATATAAATATATATAGGAAGATGTGTTTTCTCAATTTAATTCAAGTACCCATCATTTGACATTTTTTTGTATTAACTATATACACATGTGTCTGAAGGTGAAACTTCACACCGGTGTACAGTATGTTCTGTATGTTCTGTATGCTAAATTATAATGCTTAGAACATACTGTCCAGATTTTACTGGCATTTTGTCATTCCTTATCTTTGTCAAGCATTTATGAAACCGTGTTCTAGTTTTGGTTCCACTTTACTCATGGATAAGGTTTGCTTTTAAAATACTGTTATTTAATGGTTGTTATCTTGTTCCTCTGCTTGATCGACTTAAAGTAGCACATAAATATTGTTCCTTGTGGACAAGGTCTACTGTACCTGCTGCTTTTGTCCTCATAAAATGAAAGCCACTTTAGGTCTGACACCAGGGGACCACAAAAAAAGCAGAAAAGGGATCTGTCAAGCTTAAAAAAATTGCCTTCCTTAAATAGGGAAATGTGAAACTTTTTTTATCACCACCAATTGTAAATCGAATTGCATTTGTGTCAAACACTTTTCCATTGTTAATATACTATACACCTATATTTTCGATTTTTTTTCTTTTTATAGAATATGTATTTGTTGGTAAATATGATCAAATACCATGAAACTCTTATGCATTATCTTTTCATTTTGTGCAAGTATTATAGTTGCATTTTCTAACAAAGATATTTGACATATTTCCAAGGTATTGCTTTTGCGGCTTTTATTAAAGTGGAACGCAACACAAGATTCAAATGTGTACAAAACAAGTACCGTATTTATCGGTGTATAACACGCGTCGGCGTATAACACGCGTCGGCGTATAACACGCACCCCAAGTTTAGGAGGGAATTTTGTGGAAAAAACTTTTAGGAGGGAAATTTAAGGAAAAAAAACTTACATTTAAATGCCCATCAATGCAGCCTTATCAGTGTCCATCTGAAGCCTTGTCAGCGTCATTTGCAGCCTTGTCATTGCAGCCTGTCCTCATTGCAGCCTTGTCATTGCAGCCTGTCCTCATTGCAGCCTTGTCATTGCAGCCTGTCCTCATTGCAGCCTATCCTCATTGCAGTCTATCCTCATTGCAGCCTTGTCATGCAGCTTGTCCATCATTGTAGCCTTAGTGCATTAGTGATGTCCGCTTATTTTTTTGAAAATGGCATCGCCGAGATGTCCTGTGTATCTCGGCGGTGCCCGGAAGTTCTTAGCGGCTTTCGGCCGCTCTCGGAGCTTCTCGGCGGTTTTCAGCCACCTCAGACCTTCTCGGCGGCTTTCGGCTGCCTCGGACCTTCTCGGCAGCTTTCGGTCGCCTCGGCCCTTTGCGGCGGCTTTCGGCCACCTCGGTCCTTCTCGGTGGCTTTCGGCTTTTTTGGGACCATTGGCATTTATACAGCGATCAGAGCTAAAAAATAGCCATTGTTTACTGTATAAATGTCATTGGCAGGGAAAGGGTTAACAGTAAGGGGAGATCAAGGGATTAAATGTGTGTTCTAGGGAGTGTTTCTAACTGTGGGGAGATTGGACTGCCTGGAGGAGGAGACCGATCGCTGTTCATAATCAGTATGAACAGCAGATCTGTCTCCTCTCTCCTGACTGAATGGAGATCTGTCTGTTTACATTTACAGATCTCAATTCTGTCTCTCTCAGGAGTGATCATGGGTGTCTGGCAAATATTGCAGCTGCATTGGCTCTGTTGTTGCACCGTGGGCTCTTAAAGCAGCCGACATACAGCTACGGTGATTCGCTCAGGGCAGCCAATCTGAAATGGACTTAGCTTCCATATATCTCATTAGCTGCGCCTGCCAGCGCTCCATCCTACCTTCCAACCTGCCACAGTATAACTGTAGTGGCTGGTCCTTAACTGGTTAAAATTATAAGCAGTTCCAGAGATATAGACATCTGAAAGTGTGAGGAAAATACAAAAAATTATCTTGGCCTTTCCCTGCCACCCATACAAATTGCTCTGTTCTAGGCAGCCTCATTATTTAAACTGCATGTGGTAGAGGTCAAGCTTGGCAATTAGAAGAAATATCCAAATAGTATATTCAAAGGACCCTACAGTACTGTATATATTGAATCAACTCAACATATTTTCTGCCAGTTATCACATTACGTTATTGGCCAGATTGTTTTTGGTGAATGTATTGGAGAGTATGGAAAATAGATGTGTGTTTTTTTTCATTATGAATAAATATTCAGACACATTTTTCATTATTCGGAGATTCGGATATATCCAAATACCCAAATTACAGCATATACAAATTTTATCAAATAATCTGAATAACAAAACTAAATCCATCCAAATTTCTGAAATTGAAATTCAAATCAAATTTTATATCAAATTCCAGTCAAATTCGAACTGTAGACATGTTTCTGAAATTAAAGACTGTGTGTGTTATTAGAATACCATTTTGAAATAATGCTGTTTTAGTTAACCCCTTCCCGCCGAACGTATGCAGATGTGCGTACTCGGCTTCCGGGGGGGTATACCGGGATGATGCCAGCACCTGCAGGCATCATTCTGATACCGTTTTTTCCAGCGGGCGATTGGCTAACCAGCCATAACAACCGAAGCGGCTAAAAGCCGCTCGGCTGTTATGCCGTAGGAGCAGGAGGGGACGTCCCCCCTCCCGCCACCTCCCGCCGCTGTTACCGGTGCTCCCGCTCGATCGGGAGCACCTATTCAAGATCCAATGCCTCCAGCTGCTGGGGAGGAACTGGAACGAAGCCGTAATCAGCTTCGTTCCAGTATCCTAATAGTAAACACAGAAGCGACGTAATGACGTCACTTCCCGTTTACTCGGCTGCCAATGGGGCCGGTTTAAAAAAAATATACGGTATACAGAATCACCGTTTTTGGCGATCTGAATACATTGAAGTGTAAAGGAGGGATGGGGGGTCTTTTAGACCCCCCATCCCTCCATAAAGAGTACCCTTCACCACCTATTACTGTCACAAGGGATGTTTACATTCCTTGTGACAGAAATAAAAGTGATCAAATTTTTTTTTTTAAACAATTTAGTCATTTTAATATAAATAAATAAATAAAGACAAAAAAATGTTTTTAAAGCGCCCGCCATCCTCGCGAGCTCGCGAAGCAAAGAAAACCCATACGGAAGTCGCACCCGCCTATGTAAATGGTGTTCAAATCACACATGTGAGGTATCGCCGCAATCGTCAGAGCGAGAGCAATAATTCTAGCACTAGACCTCCTCTGTAATGCTAACCTGGTAACCATAAAAAAAATGTAAAGCGTCGCCTATAGAGATTTTTAGGTACCGTACTTTGTCGTCAATCCACGAGTGCGTGCGATTATAAAATGTGACATGTTTGGTATCCATTTACTCGGCGTAACATTATCTTTCACATTATGTAAAAAAATTGGGCTAATTTTACTGTTTCGTTTTTTTTTTTAATTCATAAAAGTGTCCCTTTTCCCAAAAAGTTGCATTTAAAACACCGCTGCGCAAATACGGTGTAACATAAAATATTGCAACAATCGCCGTTTTATTCTCTAGAGTCTCTGCTAAAAAAAATATATATAATGTTTGGGGGTTCCAAGTAATTTTCTAGCACAAAAAATATGGATTTTAACTTGTAAACACCAAATGCCAAAAATAGGCTTAGTCATGAAAGGGTTAAGCCAAAGGTGATTTAAAAAGTCATTGTAATTATTTGATGAAGATGTTGCTATTGTTTGTTAACTTTGCCACATTAGAATAGAAAAAAAATTGAAAGTTTTTGATTTAACCAATTCATAATTTATTGTTTGGAAACGAAAAAAATCTGAGAAATTTCAAAAAAGACATAAAAACAAATCCCGAATACAAACCCCGAATATGAATTGAATGAATCAATCAAATTTAATGAAACAAAATAACTAGATAAACAAAACTAATTTTTTCATCATGTACATGTTTAATGTAAGAGGATTTTATCCCCTCCTCCCTCCACCTTCTGTCCTGGTGACAATGGTTTCCCTAGACATGAATTAAGGGAACAGGGACACAGAGAGCAAGAAAAAGACATTCTCTTACTCTACTGAAAGAAATGCTTTAATTTCTGACTGCATCCCTTCTGCAGATTTTTTGTCACATCCTATCTGGTGAAACCATTGTCAATGGGACAGAAAATGAGGGACAACCTCTCTAATTAGATGGCAGTAAGCACCTAGCAGTGGTGCCAATCAGTAGTGGCCCATCCATTAGGGGAGCCCGGGTTCCGCCCCCTCTCTCCATGCCACCCCCTATAAGCAATGGATAGATTCATGCATAGCACGAATCTATCCACGGCCGTCGCGGCCACCCAATATTCATCTGTCCGGCCCCTTTCAGGGTCTCTAATAGGCTTCAGAATAAGGTGGGCTCGGGTCGCAGAGAGTGCACTCTGATCCCACTCAGGTGTGTTTACAACAGTGAATGAATACTCACTGTTGAAACACTGATTCTCAATCCAGCCAATCAGAAGCAGGTGTGAGATTTTAATTGGCTGCCGAGGAAGGAGATGAAAATGGAAGCCACTGTCACCATGATGACCTGTGGAGAGCAGGAAAATGGGAGGCCACCGCCGAGCAGGGGAGGCCGTCGGTGATGAGGTAAGTGCTACCGACCGTCTGGGGGGGGGTTGGTATACTGTTTGCCACACAAAAAATTATAGTGGCCGCTACAGATGCCAATCCTTCCCCAATCTATACAAATCTAAGAAAAACATTCTGGCTGGGCATACACTTTGTTCTATTTGGACATATTCTTGATTTATGCAGGCTTGTTACAGGTGCAACTGGTATCTAGACTAAAGTAACTTGTGTGTAACTGTCCTTTTGGCCTAAATGTAAGCATTACATTTAATTTCAGGATTGCAGTAAAAGTATGTAAACCAAGTATGTAAATCACTAAAGATATATGCATTTATAAACTAAAGAAAAATATTGCAGTAGAAAACATATCTTTTGTGATCCAAAATATCTAGAGATTACTGTGCTGGTGAGATAATAAATACCAGCATATGTCAGCTTGCTAATAAATAAAAAATAGAATTATTTGTGTAAATGTCAAAAGCAACTGCCTTAGGCTCTACCTGCAGCACAAATGCTTTGAGGACACTTTCACTGGTCTTTAATCTTGGGTGAAGTTATCATCTGTGACAGTACATTCAGTCCTAAGTCCAGCATCTATGAGCTGCTTTGACTTATTAGAGTTTCTTACACAATGCAAATCCTACTTTACCATATTGATGACATAATACTACAAAAACACACAAAATACATGGTACATGTAATGCATGTAACACAGTACATGTAATACATGTAACACACAAAATACACAATACATGTTTTATTATTAAATATCAGACAATTCAATGTCATTAGTCATTTTATTAAAAAAAAATATATATAGAATTGTTACCCTCTTTTGTGAAATGCAAAGAAAAAGGTAAAACAGTACATTTCTGATTCAAAATAATAATGAATAAAAACAAATAATAGTAATAAAATAATCATTTTTGTTTTGTTTTTGTTTTATTTGGCCACTGCCACTAAGGATTACAATTGTGAATTGTAAAAGTGGGCTTTTTGGTAATCATTATGTATAGAATATAGTTTAGATTACAGTTATATGAAAGCAATGTGCTAAGACAAGACTGAAAAATTTGATTAAATCATTTTTTAAAAAGGCAAAGGGAAGAAATATGTGAGCAAATCTTAAACAATGCATTTATGTTGATATAGCATGTACTGGAACACAATGCATGAGCACAATTTAAAAGTGAATCAAAAGAAATCACCTTGTAAAACAACAACAACAATGTATATATATGTACATATATATATATATATATATATATATATATATATATATATATATATATATATATATATATATATACATTGTTGTTGTTGTTGTTTTACAAGGTGATTTCTTTTGATTCATATATATATATATATAAACAATATGAATGCCCTTTACCCCTTTTTTTAAGTGATCACATTCCCTCTGGTAATCGCTTCAACCCCGGAAACTTCCTGACCAGAGCACTTTTTTGCGTCGCTTTAACTAACAATTGCGCAGTCCTGCAACATTTTTCCCAAACAAAATTGGTGTCCTTTTTTTTCCCCACAAATAGAGCTTTCTTTTGGTGGTATTTTATCACCCCTGTGGTTTTTATTTTTTTCGCTATAAACAAAAAAGAGCAACAATTTTTTAAAAACTCATTATTTTTTACATTTTGCTATAATAAATATCCCCAAAAATATATTAAAAACATTTTTTTTCTCAGTTTAGGCCAATACATATTCTTCTACATATTTTTGGTAAAAAAAACTTGCAATAAGTGTTTATTGATTGGTTTGCTCAAAATTGGCGATAGTTTTATGGCCTTTTTATTAATACATTTTTTTACTAGTAATGGCGGCGATCTGCAATTTTTATAATGACTGTGATATTATGGCAGACACGTCAGACATTTTTGACACATTTTTGGGACCATTGTCATTTTTACAGCAATCAGTGCTATACAAATGCACTGATTCCTGTGTAAATGACACTGGCAATGAAGGGGTTAACCACTAGGGGGCAGAGTAAGGGTTAAGTGTGTCCTGGGGCATGTTTATAACTGTGGGGGTGTGGCTACATGTGACACGTCACTGATCTCTTCTCCCGATCACAGGGAGCAGAGATCAGTGACACTGTCACTAGGCAGAATGGGGAGATGCTTGTACATTAGTATCTCCCGTTCTTTCTCTCTGTGAGATGATCATGGGTATCCCCGCTGCGATAGAGTTCACAGGACCCGCGACCCGACTCACGGAGGTCCGGGCCGGCGCGCTTCTGGGATTTGCATGCGATGGCACAGCGGCAGATTTAAAGGGACCTACCTGTACGCCCATTTGTCTGTCTGGTTAATAGCTGCATAAGAGCCAGGGGGAGGAGAAGCAACAGTTCACAGTGGAAGGCTCTGCAGGAGGGGGGGCACGTCAGGACATGTCTGATCATTGGAGGAGAGCAAGCTGAGTTCCCAGCACAGCTAGGGAACTGACCATGATGAGCTATTCTGCTTAGTGTGGTCAGTTTTTTTTTTTAAAAACAGGAAAGCAGAGAAACTGGCAGGAACACCAGCGATTTCACACAAAGGAAGCAATACAAAGAGGATACTTTTTCATACAAGTACATTGTACAGCAGGCAAATATCAGGAATTTAAAATGCTGGGGTAACAAATTCTTTAAATGCATTTTGGTTGAAGCTCCAAGATGATCCTTTGTCTCTCCTTCCCTGCAAAAAGGTATATATAAAGCCAAAACTTTGAGTAGATTAGATTTAGATAGAATAGTCGATTTTTAATAGTTCACTTCCTTTCCTAAAGACAAGCAGTAAAGGAAAGGAAAACTATGCAAAAACAGAAAATTCTCAGTTAGACAGTTGTCTTTAAGCAAATTGGAATAATGACCCCCTTTGTCTTTTCTGATGACAACTCAAGGTTTAATTTACCCTCACTTTCAGTCTTAGTGACAATGGGCAAACAGTGAATCGCCACAATAGGGACACAGACTTTTAGCAATAAATACTTGGCAGTGGTTCTATCCAAAACTAATAGAACATTTCATCTTTAGACACACCTAACAATCTTTTTTACCTTTCTACATTTTGATCCCTGTTAGAAAGCTTCAGTGTTGCCCATGAATGCCAGAAGTTTAATTGACACTGGAGACTTCATAGTTAAAGTACTACTGCCATCAATTAATGGATTAAGGTTGATGGCATATTGTGGAAAATAATGGAAGCAAGATGGATATGTGCACACAAAAAAGTGCTAACAAGAGCAATGTGGCTTTTAGATAGACTGCCAGTGGAGGTGCAAGCTAAACAAAACAAAAAAAAACACAGCATGCATAAATGTAAGGCATAAAGGCCCACTTCATGTTTTTTTTTTTTTTAAACACCACTTACAGTTTAAATACAATACCAATTCATGTTTATAAACCAGATCTTAAACCCGTTCTCCAGGGGGAAATAATAAAGGAATAGTCAATTGAAGGATAAAATACAAAAAAAACACTTTGCTGCAATATTCATCTTAGGTTCTCTGGTACTTTTTTCTACCACTAGGTGCCCCCAGTCTATTGCCCATGGGTCATTTGAGACACTTGGTCTGTGACTATGATATACTTAAACTGCCCCAGCCTTTGACAAGACAGAAAAAAGAAGAAGCAGCCCAGTGATCAACTCAGCTTTCTCAGCCTTTATCATCTCTTTCCATTAGCATGTTTATTGATAGCACATGAACTAATTAACTCTTTATGCTGCTTCTTCCTCTCAAACTCCATCTGTAGGGTACATGGGCTCCGATAGGCTAATACAAGGTCAAGGTCAGGCTGATACAAGGTCAGGGCCATCTTTAATACTGATTGGACCCTGGGCAAACATTTTCTTGCCCCCCTCCCCATGCAATTTCACTCTCCACCTGCTCTGAGCAATACAATAAATAGCAGCTAGACTCAACATCAGTTTACTAAATCAGATCAGGAAGCGATTGCAATTGGTTGCCAGAGGTTACAGTGTATCATTATCGCTCACTGATGGGCTGCTAGAGGTTTCAGCACACAGGATGGCTCACATATTATTTGCTAGATGTTACAGCACATGACTACTGCTTATTAATTGGTTTCTAGTGATTACTGTATATCAACACTGCTTACTGATTGGTTGCTAGAGGTTACTGGTCATCCTTTCCACTCACCATATGGTTACTAGAGGCCACTGTACATTATTACTGCTCACTGATTGGTTGCAAGAGCTCAGTGCACATCATTACGGCTCACTGATTGGTTGCTAAAGGTTACAGCACATCTCCTCACTGCCTTCATGCACACAATGGACTGGGGAGGTGAGGGGACTCATCAATAGACAGAAAACTCCTAGGATCAGTGGCTGGGGGAGGGGGTGTATGATCAGTGACAATGCTGGGGGGTTGATGGGATCAGTGGCAGTGGTGGGGGATGGGATTAGTTAAGAGGCAGTACCCTGTGGCAAATTCTGAATCATGTAGAGTAAAGTTTAAAATATTTGGCAAGTATATACAGTAGTATGGGGATTCTACACTGATCCCCAACATAATGGGGATTTTACAATGACCACCAATGTGAGGGAGGATTTACACTGACCACCAATGTGAGGGGGGATTTGCACTGACCACCGTGTAACGAGGGATTTTATGCCACCCAACAATATAAATATGGATTTCTACAATGTAAAGGAAATGTACACTGATCACTGATGTAATGAAGAATTTACACTGACAACCAAAGTAATGGGGAATTTTACATCAAGAACCTGTAAAGGGGTGTTAATACACTGGTCACCAATTTAAAGAGGACTTACATTTACCACCAATTTAAAGGGGGCTTCTACATGGACCACCAATGTAAGGGAGGATTTAAAATGTACCACACATATAAGTTTGGATTTTTTTACTGATTAACAATATAAAGAGAAGTTTTTACAGTGGCCACCAATATAATGGGAATTCACACGGACCACTAATGTAATAGGAACATTCACAGTAACCACCAATGTAAAGAGGGATTTACACTGACCACCAATGTAAGGTGGATCTTTACACTGGTCACTAGTATGAATGCAAGAATTGTACACCAAGCCCCAATGTAATGAGAAGATTTACACTGACCACTAATGTAACTAAGACATTTGACCTTTGTTCACATTTGTGTGTCGGGAACACATGCAAAATCTCTTTTCTGATACCACAGAAACATGTTTCCCTTTAGCATATACACAGCAGTGCCATTAACTGTTAAATTACATCCTCACTCATCTGCTGAGATGTGCATATTTGCATGCACTAAAATCCATGGTGCTATGGCATCGTGTTATTTTAAAAAAAAGGGTTCCACCTCCAATTTTATTACCTTTGCAGAACAGGCTGATGTTAGGCCTAATGACCACAGTTATAGACAGGACTTTCAAGCATGCCCCTTTACCTCCCCCATTGGCAGCATTCAGCAGAAGTGATGGTGGATACTACCACAGGGAGGCACGATATACATATGAATTGCGCCTCTATTTACACATTAATGACACCGATCCATGGCTATATACATATTAATGTCACTGCTTTTACATATCGATGTAGGTTATTTACATGAGAACACAGGGCCTGCAGGTTAAGATATCAGGGCACAACACTGGACTAAAACATCATGGGACAAGAGGATTTAAACTGGGATAGTTGGCAAGTATGGGGCAGCTGCTTTGGGCCCCACAACAATGATGGGGCCAAGGGCAGCTATCCGTTTTGTCCTGCCTTAAAAACGGCCCTGTACAAGATACTTACACTGCTTGAATTATAAAAATACGTTTAAAAAAAATATTAATCATTACATAGGTAAAATTAATTTTTGTCTTTTATATCTAGTGTCAAGCGTTAACCCTGTATGTAAAATCACATTTTACATAAATGCATCTAAATGTAATACGTTTATTCCAAAAGAATGCAGGGCTTACTAGTCATTGTTTTAAGGGCATACTGTCTTCATATTCTATTCTAAATTAAGCATCTCATTAACCAGCAAAGTATGGTATTTGTGTTCTTGAGTACAACTATTCTGAGTTCAAACATACATTATGTTCCTTTTTTTCTGAAACATTGACTGCAGCACAAGCCATGGAAGCAACATTTAAAATAAATAAAACACTAACAAGGTTTCAGTCTGAACATCTGTGGTACCAGAAATAAAACCAAAAGCTTGGAAAAATAACTTGATTATAGGTTAAAGCAAAAAAGGCAAAGTTTTGCAGAAAGCCACTGACAACTGAGTGCATGTGTGCAATTTGTGGAATATAATTTAGTAACAAAGGGTTATAATTTCCTCTGAAAATGGACCAGTAGAACAAAAGTCAATATCCCTAACATTAGAAAAGAAGAAACACATTAGTGTTTAGATAATTGTTCATTTCCTGGGACAATCCCTATATTTGTTAACATAGAAATTATCATAGGGCATATTTGAGTTGTGTGATGAAGATTTGCTGCTAAGATTACATAAATTAAGGAGGAATTATTAAAAAGTCCATTACTTTAAAGGAATCAGTCATTGGATAATTATGTAGACCACCATTGCTGGCTTTTTTAATTTAAAAAATGCTTGTTACCTGGATGTTATACTTTCAGTTTGGCTTCAATCCCTTCCAAGTCACTGACCCGGAATTACATATTTGCTGAATGTTTTTGTTCTGGGTCAATGTTTTTTAATATGTGATCACTTAACATGTGTTTCAATGCAAAATAAAAATATATACAGTATCTCACAAAAGTGAACCCCTCACATTTTTGTAAATATTTTATTACATCTTTTAATGTGACAGCACTGTAGAAATTACACTTTGCTACAATGTAAAGTAGTGAGTTTACAGCTTGTATAACAGTATAAATTTGCTGTCCCCTCAAAATAACTCAATGCACAGCCATTGATGTCTAAACCGCTGGAAACAAAAGGGAGTACACCCCTAAGTGAAAGTGTCCAAATTGGGCCCAAAATGTTAATATTTTGTGTGGCCCCCATTATTTTCCAGCACTGCCTTAACTCTCTTGGGCATGGACTTCATCAGAGCTTCCCAGGTTGCCACTGGAGTCCTCTTCCACATCATGGAGCTGGTGGATGTTAGAGGCCTTGCGTTCCTCCACCTTCCATTTGAGGATGCCCCACAGATGCTCAATAGGGTTTAGGTCTGGAGACATGCTTGGCCAATCCATCACCTTTATCCTCAGCTTCTTTAGCAAGGCAGTGGTCATCTTTTAGGTGTGTTTGGGGTCATTATCATGTTGGAATACTGCCCAGCATCTGCAAAGGGAGGGGATCATTCTCTGCTAAAATCACTGCTCCCGAAAAAACTGCCTTTTTTAAAACTTTTTTTTGCATTGATACAGTGGGCAGGACCCGGATCCCCAAACACTTTTTATGACAATGCCATGCATATAAGCTTTTAAAATTAGTGCTTTTGATTTATCCCATAGACTTTTAAAGGGTGTTTTGCAGCTTTAAAATTTGCCGCGAACACCCAAAATTGTTTGCTGTTTGGCGATCTGGCGAACAGCCAATGTTCGAGTTGAACATAAAACTCATCCCTATTCTCCACCTACCTTTTGAGGATGCCCCATAGATGCTCATAGGGTTTAGGTCTGGAGACATGCTAAGCCAGTCCATAACCTTTACCCTCAACTTCTTTAGCAAGGCAGTCACAGTACAAGTTGACATTCATGGTTCCCTCAATGAACTGTAGCTCCCCAGTGCCGGCAGCATTCATGCAGCCGGAGACCATGACATTCCCACCACCATGCTTGACTGTAGGCAAGAAAAACTTGTCTATGTACTCCTCACCTGGTTGTCGCCACACACGTTTGACACCATCTGAGACAAATACGTTTATTTTGGTTTCATCAGACTACAGGCTATGGTTCCAGTAACCCATGTCCTTAGTCTGCTTGTCTTCAGAAAACTGCAGGCTTTCTTGTGCATCATCTTTAGAAGAGGCTTCCTTCTGGGACAACAGCCTTGCAGACCAATTTGATGCAGTGTGCGGCATATGGTCTGACCCCCACCCCTTCAACCTCTGCAGCAATGCTGGCAGCACTCATACATCTATTTCCCAAAGACAACCTCTGGATATGATGTTGAGCATGTGCACTCAACTACTTTTGCAATGGAAATAAGCAGCTCACAAAATGTCTTGCAGATTCAACAGGTATATTTTTTATACTTATTGATAATATGTAACAAAACACTTTTGTTGGTGTGTTTTTTTCACAGACCACACAGGAGCAAAAAGAAGTACATTGTTAGGGATTAAATATATTTTAATCACTTCCCACCCGGCTACTGCACATAAACGGCCGGGTGGGCACTCTAAACATAAACGCCGAGTGGATGTTCAGGAATGTCCCTCAGAAGGAGGCAGATCCCGCGTGCATGCCCACGCAGCAGCACGATCCCAATGTGCTTGTGTCACCTGCACACGGCACATCTCTGATCAGCAGGATGGTTCTGTGATTGGCCCTCCTGATCACATGACAGCTGTGTCCAATCATAGCTGTCATGTGATGTAAACAGAGAGCCAGTTGCTAGGTGATCGGCTCTCCTCTCCTCACACAGAAGTTGTCAGTGAGGAAAGGAGAGTGGACCTCTGCAGCTGGCTGGTGATCAGTGAGTATTAGCTGTTTTTTACAGCTTTTTACACACTGATCACACATGTAAAACACACATGTAAAACATGTACACAATGTAAAACACACATGTCCCCAAAACACATGTCCCCGCACACGTTCCCACATAGTAAAAACACCTGCCCCCCCACAGATTTAACAGTAAAATCACATGTCCCAATGATCATCTGCATGCATCTGTCCTTGATCACAGGAACCAATTATTATACACTTAACAGGATTTTTTTTTTACCAAAGACATGTAGCAGAATACATTTTGGCTTAAATTTATGCCAACATTTGATTTTATTGGATTTATTTTCAAATAGAAAGAAGAAAATATTGTTTTTTTTTTAAATTTCCAATCTTTTTTCATTTATATTAATAAAAAAATAAAAAACTGAGTCATGAATAAATACCACCAAAAGAAAGCTCTATTTCTGCGAACAAAATGCTAAAAATTTAATTTGGGTACAGGGTAGCATGATCGCGCAATTCTCATTGAAAGTGTGACAGCGCTGAAAGCTGAAAATTGGTCTGGGAAGGAAGGGGGTGAAACTGTTCAGTATTGATGTGGTTAAAGGGTATTTCCACTTTTGCAGTCAACCATGAGAAAAATCCACTATATGATTGTCATGTGTTTACATTCACTCAGCATATATAAAACAAAATAATAATAATAATAATAATAATCATAATTATTACCTTTAGATGTTTCTAAGGAAAAGGTGTCATGGCTGATTCTAAGAATTTATGGACAGTCTCCCATGGTTTTTGTCCCAAAACAGACTGAACATTCCCTTATTATATACATTGCATGAGGATGGTTTCTAAATGTTTAACCCTTTGTTAGGACAGAGAGTGTCCAAATCTAGTTTATACCTCCCAATGAAGAACTATGAAAACAGTATACACAGGGTTAATTATTTTAAACATGTTAGCACCTTACTAAATTACAAAGCAGGGAGAGCATGCATGGATTAAAAACAAACACTTAGAAAAAATAAGTTATGCTAATGGGAACATATAACATATAGAAAGTATGTTTTATACCAATGTGGCTGCAAAAGTGGAGATATGCATTAGAGGCAGTGGTTCCAAACCATTTTACAATTATAGACCTTAAGTAGATTGCCTTATACGTCCCCATATTACCTTCTCCAGATTATCATCATCTTCACCAGTCTTAAACTCTGTAAACACAGTCCAAATGTCAGGCGACAATGGACCACTCAATAAAAAAAACATCCAACATTCGGCCCTGTGTAGTTTGGCCAGCTTCTTTCAGATGAGCATGCTGTAAAACTAGCAGCTGACCGGCTCCATATCAGTGTACTCACCCAATCACTGAGAGCACTGAATGGAGTATTCTGGTGGGGGGAGGGCATTACCCTGTCCGAACACAACTGCTCAGTGGGGGCGATTGCTGTACTAACATCGGGCCATTAGTACAGCAGCTCTGACTAGAGCTGACAGTTGTTTTTTTTTTATTCAATCCACTGGTTGTATACTAGGCTCTATACCAGAATTAATTCCATAGACATCAATAGCATGCTTTTAATTTAAATATGAATAGCTAGGGTTAGAACAACTGAAAGAAAATCCTAAAGATTTATTCTTTATTTATTTACATAAATACAGCAACAACAAATACTCAAACTAGCTACTAGGAAAATAGATTATGGTTTGAGTTAAACGTGGCCTAAGTCTTAGTCATTTTTGGATCAAGATAATGGCAAACTCTTGTAACCATTTGCATCTATAGCAAGCAATTACCAACAATGCACTTCCTGGCATCTGAACTGTGGTCAGGTGGCTTAGAAAGGCCACTCATGGGGGTTTTCTTATGTGCCAGCCACATCCCTATAAAAACATGGTTCCCAGCAACTTTTTTTTAGTGTGTTGGAGAAGTATTGGAGTAGTTAAAGTGACATTAAAGGTTCATAAAAAAAACATGTAATTTATACTTACCTGCTCTGTGCATTGGTTTTGTACAGAACAGCCCCAATCTTCCTCTTTTTGAGTCCCCCGCTGGCACTCCTGGCTCCTTCTCCTCAGCCAGTGCCCCAATAGCAAGCTACTTGCTCTGGGGGCACTGGTGCATTCTCACTTCCATGCCCCTGCTCTATGCATCCATAAGATGCACAGGGCCTCAGCTTGGTTCCACCCCTTACTCTCTCTTCATTTGCTCACTGGCTGTGATTGACAGTAGAAGGAGCCAATCACTCCCACTTGCTGTCTAAGCCAACGAGGAATGAGTGACCCAGGAGAAACGCAGCTCTTGTGCACATCAGTGGATCAAGCGGGAGCTCAGTTGAGTATTAGGGGGGCTGGGGGGTCACTGCACACAGAAGATTTTTTACCTTCATGCTTAGAATGCATAAAGGTAAAGAAAACTTTGAGCCTTTAAAACCACTTTAAGGACACATCACAGAGTGTTTGCAGGAAAACTTAGTTGTTGCTCCTGATGATTTCTGAAAGCCATATTTACACTGAATCGCAGACAGACTCACCTTATGTTGGACTGTTCGGAAGCACATAGGGATAGAAAACACAGTCTGTGCAAGAAGTACTAGTTGCTGCTGGTGATTGCTGAAAACTTCTATATATATTATGCTGAATCCCACACCAACTCACCTTATGTTGGACAGTCCAGAAGCACATAGGGGTAGAAAACAAAATGTGTGCAGGGAGAGATAATTGGTGGTGGCAATTGCTGAAACTGCTAGAGTTATATTGTGTCACAGACACAGTAATGCCGCGTACACACGATCAAACAATCCGGTGGAAAAGTCCGGCAAACTCAAGTCCGCCAAACAATCCCCCCGTGTGTAGCCTCCGATGGACTTTTTTTTACCCAAAAGTACGGCGGACTTAGAATGCCGTGTTGCACACCGCCGTACTTTTGAAATGAGCGGACTTTTCCCGCCCGGAGAAAAGTCAGCTCATTTCGAGCGGGTCTCCAGGTAGGCAGGGCCCGCGAAGGAGACGCCGCTGGCCCCGCCGCCTGGTATGGACTTAAAGGGGAACCCCAACGCCGAAAAAAATCGGCGTGGGGGTCCCCCCCAAGTCCACAACAGACCCTTGTCCGAGCACGCTACCCGGCCGGCCAGGAAAGGGGGGCGAGCGAGCGCCCCCCCTCCTGAGCCGTACCAGGCTGCGTGCCCTCAACATGGGGGGTGCCTTGGGCCAAAGCACCTTGTCCCCATGTTGATGAGGACAAGGGCCTCTTCCCGACAACCCTGGCCGTTGGTTGTCGGGGTCTGCGGGCGGGGGGCTTATCGGAATCCGGGAGCCCCCTTTAATAAGGGGGCTCCCGGATATCGGTCCCCCACCCTATGTGAATGAGTATGGGTTACAATGTACCCCTACCCATTCACCTGTAAAATAAAAGTACAAAAAAAACACAACACACGAGATAAAATACTTTATTGCACAGCTCCGGGGGTCTTCCGTCTTCTGGGGTCTTCTCGCCGGACTCCTCCGCTATCTTCTTGTAGCTCTTTTACTAGCGGAGGAGTCCGGCTTTCTTCCTCGCCGCCGGCCTCTTCTTCCGACTTCGGGGGTCTTGTCCCCCTCTTCGGTTCTTCTGCCGGGCCACCGCGCCTTCTTATAGCTCTTTTACAGGCGGTGGTCCGGTCTTCTGTCGCCGCCGCCTTCCGTTCTTCTTCTTCTTCTTCTTCTTCTCCAGGAGATGTTGACTCGACGATCTCTCCGGCCGCAATGCCAGGGACGCGCTGCGCGGCCACTTATATAGGGACAAGGGGCGGTGTCACATGGCTTTATGTCACATCGGTTGGAGTCACATGGTGACCCCGCCCCCTTACAATGTCACAGTCCCCATGTGACATCAACCCATGTGACCAACCCATGTGACATAAAGCCATGTGACACCGCCCCTTGTCCCTATATAAGTGGCAGCGCAGCGCGTCCCTGGCATTGCGGCCGGAGAGATCGTCGAGTCAACATCTCCTGGAGAAGAAGAAGAAGAAGAAGAACGGAAGGCGGCGGCGACAGAAGACCGGACCACCGCCTGTAAAAGAGCTATAAGAAGGCGCGGTGGCCCGGCAGAAGAACCGAAGAGGGGGACAAGACCCCCGAAGTCGGAAGAAGAGGCCGGCGGCGAGGAAGAAAGCCAGACTCCTCCGCTAGCAAAAGAGCTACAAGAAGATAGCGGAGGAGTCCGGCGAGAAGACCCCCCGAAGACGGAAGACCCCCGGAGCTGTGCAATAAAGTATTTTATCTTGTGTGTTGTGTTTTTTTTTTGTACTTTTATTTTACAGGTGAACGGGTAGGGGTACATTGTACCCCATACTCATTCACATAGGGTGGGGGCCGGTATCCGGGGGCCCCCTTATTAAAGAGGGCTCCCGGATTCCGATAAGCCCCCCGCCCGCAGACCCCGACAACCAACAGCCAGGGTTGTCGGGAAGAGGCCCTTGTCCTCATCAACATGGGGACAAGGTGCTTTGGGGTGGGGGGGCCGCGCGGCCCCCCCTTCCCCAAGGCACCACCCATGTTGAGGGCACGTGGCCTGGTACGGCTCAGGAGGGGGGGCGCTCGCTCGCCCCCCCTTTCCTGGCCGGCCGGGTAGCGTGCTCGGACAAGGGTCTGTTGTGGACTTTGGGGGGACCCCCATGCCGATTTTTTTCGGCGTTGGGGTTCCCCTTTAAGTCCATACCAGGCGGCGGGGCCAGCGACGTCTCTCCCTCGCGGGCCCCGCCTACCTGGAGACGCGCTCAAAATGAGCGGACTTTCCTCCGCGTGTGTGGGCGAGTCCGTTCATTTCAAAAGTAGGGCGGATAGTACAGGGGACTTAGTACGCCGTATTAGTCCACTCAAAAAGTGCCGTGTGTGGGCAAGTAGCCCGTTCGGAAAGTCCGATGGACAGTCTGGCGGGAAGTCCGCCAGACTAAGTACGTCGGACTAAGTACGTCGGACATACCGCTACGTGTGTACGCAGCTTTACTGTGAGTTGTACCGTCCTAAAGTAAATAGGGATAAGAAACAAAGTCACTGCAGGAAGAGCTAGGTGCTGCTGGTGTTTGCTGGAAATTGCAATATATACATTGAGTCACAGACAAAATATGGGGCTGATATACTACAAAAATCTGGTGAAGCTCTGCATAGAAACCGGTCGGCTTCAGTTTTGTTGTCAAAGCTTAATTGAACAAGCTGAAGTTAGAAGCTAAATGGCTACCATACACCGCTGAACCGGATTTTGCAATCCACATGTTGAAAAATCCTGCAGGAAAGTCTGTTCAAGACGAGCTTTTTGCCATATTATACAGTGTCACTGTGTATTACTATATTTGCAGTTTGTTTTGGGGACACCAAGGAGTCCGTTCATAATAAAATGTGCAGTGAAAAATGTATCATCATTCCTGAAGTCATGAATAATATCTATGTGTGTAAGAGAATGTGAGAAATGTATACTTACCGTATGTAATATATGGTTATATGTAAACTATATAACAACCATACGAAAGTCCTATATTTACCATCAGCTGGCTTGTCAATAAAAAAAAATACATTAATGTTGATTTTTTTTTAAATAAAAAATTGTCTAGTGTCTCTCTAGTACTTACTGTAAATACTGTGCATGGAGTCACAACACTATTTTGCTGCATTTTTTCAGTGTCTCTCCTGATCAAAATGCAGCCAAGTCAAGTAATTAAATTAAGTATTTTTGTGGCTTCTTTGTAAGTGAAAAAATCACCCTAACATCTTTGTTTTTTGTGCTGGCCAGTGTGTGTTGTGTTTAACATGTGGCCCAATACAAATGCTCAAATACTGTGCATAAAATAACAATATTTTTTTTTTCAGTGAAAATAAACCCACTTCAGTATTGACCTTAAAAAAAGCTGGCTGGTGTTTGTCTTGTTTAAAACGTGGCCTAGTATATATAATTAAATACTGTGCACACTACAATATTGTAGCATGTTTCTTTTTCCTGTAAAATAGATACACAAGTCAGCTGGTGTCTCCCATCTAAATTGTGGCCTATTAAACTGCTTAGATAGTGTACATTGAGTCTATGCAGTAGTTCCGGATTATTTTATGCAATATAGTACACTCAAATTTTAATCTCTTTATTATAATCCTGCCTGGTTTCTCCATCCTAAATAGCAGCCTAGCAAAGTGATTACATAATGTGATGCTAATCTATACAATATCTCTGGCTGTTGTCTCTTAAATGCCTTTGTCATTAATATAATTTGCATTTTATTTATATAGTTGTATGTAGTATTTTTATTTATAATTTAAATTATAAAAGTTTTAGCGTTATGTTAATTAGCCACATCAGGAAGTTGTTGCTAACAGTCTTTGTAAGAACTTTAAGAACTTGTCTTGTCAGCCTTTGTAAGAACTTTGTAAGAAGAGATTAAGTAAGAGCTTTATCTTGTCAGAACCCCATGGCATCCTTTGAAACACTCTCCCAAAAAATATAAAAACATGGTGCACCAAAAACACAGAAAATCCTTATCCCATGTTATTAAAATGCAGCTTCTAAGCCACATATTCAACTTTCGAGCATCACATGTGCAGCCAGAAATGTTAGTACCTGAAGCTTCGGTTGGACCACCTTCAGTCAATGCTTCAGTCTGGACACCCAATAGTTTATGAATTGTTAAAACAGTGTGCACCCAAACAATACAAAACCTTTGCCCATATTAATATTTTTACCCCATGCAGTTTTTGTGGAGTCCCCTATGAACACCTATACCAGACCCTCATCTAGGATAGGGTCCTGGTATAGATTAAGGGAATCCCATGGTGCTTTGTTTGCAAAGAGAAATAAGCAGAAGAAGCTGTTAGTTAACAGCAATTTAACCACTTACAGACCAGACCATTTTGCTGGTCAAAGACCAGACCACTTTTTGCGATTCGGCACTGCGTCGCTTTAACTGACAATTGCGCGGTCGTGCGACATGGCTCCCAAACAAAATTGACGTCCTTTTTTTCTCACAAATAGAGCTTTCTTTTGGTGGTATTTAATCACCCCTGAGGTTTTTATTTTTTGTGCTATAAACAAAAATAGAGCGACAATTTTGAAAAAAAACACATTATTTTTTACATTTTGTTATAATAAATATCCCCCATATATATAAAAAAACATTTTTTTCCCTCAGTTTAGGCTGATACGTTTCTTCTATATATTTTTGGTAAAAAAAATCACAAAAAGCGATTATTGATTGGTTTGCACAAAAGTTTTAGCGTTTACAAAATAGGGATAGTTTTATGGCATTTTTATTAATAATATATTTTTTTTCTTACTAGTAATGGCGGCAATCAGCGATTTTTATTGTGACTGCAACATTGGG
Source organism: Lithobates pipiens (assembly GCF_037356315.1). Classification (NCBI taxonomy): domain Eukaryota; kingdom Metazoa; phylum Chordata; class Amphibia; order Anura; family Ranidae; genus Lithobates; species Lithobates pipiens. Next base: position 172,848,871 of record NW_027507748.1, read on the forward strand.
GCAGACACATCGGACATTTTTGACACATTTTTGGGACCATTGTCAGTTATACAGCAATCACTGCTATATAAATGCTGTGATTCCTGTGTAAATGACACTGGCAGTGAAAAGGTTAACCAGTGGGTGGCAGTGTAGGGGTTAAGTGTTCCTGGGGTGTGTTACTAACTGTGGGGGGTTGGGCTTTCATTTAGTGATCACATGGAGCAGAGATCAGCGTCACTAGTTGCTAGGCAGAATGGAGAAATGCTGTTTACAACAGCATTTCTCCATTCAGCCGTCCCGTGAGATGATTGCAGGTATAACCACGGCGATCGAGTCTGCGGGACCCGTGACCGGACTCACAGGGGTCCTGACCGGCATGCGAGCGCACCGCCGGCAGCATGCACGCGATGGCAGGGCGGCATTGAAGATTGGACGTACCTGTACACCAATATGTCTGCCCGTGCCATTCTGCCGACGTACATCGGCGTGCCCTGGTCGGGAACCGGTTAAACAACATTTTTTTTCGTTGTAACTGTCAGTTTTGCTGTAGCAGGTTGTATACATTGTACACATGCACCACTTCACAGGCAGGTTAAAGGAATCCCCCATGCATGTTATTTAAAGGACGTTTTAATTTAATGTTGTCTTTTAAGCATTATTAACATTGCTCTCCTTGGCAAATGCATTTTTTTTTTAAGTGATAGTAAACTCTCAAAGTTAAATTTTTATTTTTTAAATAATCAATAACATGTGTGTTGTGCATATTGTACACTGTGCGAACCACTGTCTTTAGATCTTTTCTATCCTACTTACTTTTCTTGCAATCCATCACTGTTTACTTCCATGACATCACCTACACATGCGCATAATGTCCCATGTTAGTCCTTGTAATGACATGCTCTGCCTCAATAACATCATCTCTGCGGCATCACTCTGCTTATTGGGAAATTCGCTATTCTGGACAGGGTGGCCATAATAATCCTGAACGAAATCTAGGCTTGTAACAACTCATTACATATGCACACACTTACATCAGGGAGAAACAGAAAGGGCGGAAGCTCAAAGCGCTGCAGACATGTAAGTCAATACTCAACATGGCGCTGGCTTTGGATGGGGAAAAAATTACAAACTGCACCTAGTACAAGTAATGCCACGTACACACGATCAAACAATCCGGTGGAAAAGTCCAGCAAACTCAAGTCCGCCAGACAATCCCCCAGTGTGTAGCCTCCGATGGACTTTTTTTTACTCAAAAGTACGGCGGACTTAGAAAGTAGTTTTGCACTTCAATCTTACCGCCAGACTCGCATTTCGGCGGACAATCCGGCCGTGCGTATGCCAGTCCACCGTACTTTTGAAATGAACAGACTTTTCCCGCCCAGGGAAAAGTCCGCTCATTTTGAGCGCATCTCCAGGTAGGCGGGGCCCGCGAAGGAGGCCTCTCTGGCCCCGCTACCTGGTATGGACATAAAGGGGAACCCCAACGCCAAAAAAATCAGCGTGGGGGTCCCCCCCAGGTCCACATCAGACCCTTGTCTGAGCACGCTACCTGGCCAGCCAGGAAAGGGGGGGGGCGAGCGAGTGCCCCCCTCCTGAGCCGTACCAGGCCGTGTGCCCTCAACATGGGGGGTGCCTTGGGCCAAAGCACCTTGTCCCCATGTTGATGAGGACAAGGGCCTCTTCCGGACAACCCTGGCCATTGGTTGTTGGGGTCTGCGGGCGGAGGGCTTATCGGAATCCGAGAGCCCCCTTTAATAAGCTGTGGCCGCCTTCTGTTCTTCTTTTCTTCTCTTCAGATGTTGCCTCGTCGCTCTCTCTGCTCATAATGACGGGGACAAGGCACGCAGCGACTTATATAGGGACATCACCGGATGATGTCCCCGCCTATTATGATGTCACAATCCCAGCATCTATATTGCCTATTAACCTAGAAAAATGGTCATCGCTGTTTTTTAGAATTTAGTTCCCTTTCAATTTGTTGTGACTTAAATTTGGTGCCCAAACTTTACTCAAATTTCCGAACATGCCCCAAACAGAACCCAGGCTCATCCCTTATAATAAAAACATTTTAGCAATGACTCAAAATACATTTCCTATTTTTGTTTAAAAAATCTGAAGGCATTAACTCTAATACAGAAAAAGTAAAAAAATAAATAAAAAAAATAACCTTTGAAAAATAGTGGTAAATAAATAGCAATATAGTGTGATAAGTGCAATAGAGGAAGTGAGAGTAATACCTCTCTTCTCTTTTTATAGTTTAAACAGTGTAAACATCTCAAGAAGTGTTTTAAACACTGACTGCAAATACAGAATTGACTAGTCAATGGTAAAGACAGTAGGGACTAACAAAATGGAATATTATGAATTTTATGAAGAAATCACTTTATATTCGTGCTTGATTTATCATATTCCATGAACAGAATGCCTCTAGCAATGTTGTCTAGTATATTGCAAATTCACTCTTGTTTTCCATGATTGTTTTATGAGGAATAATACATAGAATAGATTATTTAACTAAAACAAGTACAGTAGTACAGCACTGTATACATTAAAAGTTGTATTGCATAATCAATATATAAAGAGTATAGAAATGATGTCATATCAAATAAAAGGTGTATGGTAAGCTCACATAAGCTTATTTCACAGAGCAAAGAAGAAAATAAGACAATGCCGTAGCCCTTATGAAACAATTCACAATTATCTTTCATTCCTCTAACTGCTGTAAACTGATAGAAATTATTGCTATAAAAGGGGGAGTGATTGGAGGTGGGAACCTGAAGTTCAGCCAAGGAGTTTTACTGCCCCCCAACCACTAGTGTTAATGAGCTCTAACTCAAATGCACACAATACTTTATAAAGTACCACCAAAGACTCTGTTTAGAGCTGCGGTTTTGGGGCAGCAAAATGTGTAGTTGAGCCGCATTTTGTCGTCTGCCAACTGTCCTCCCCAAACTGTATTAGGCAGCAGATGGGATGCTTACATGCCGCAGCCATGATGTTTCACTTCATGCCCAAGACAAAGTTCCTCAATGTAGCAAACTGCAGGCAGCAAGCTCATTGAATGCTACTCATTCAAATAAATGGGGAAGTGCCACAAATTCCCCACAACCACATGCAAAGCATATGGTTGCAGCACAGTTGTTGGCAAAGATGGCATTAAAACAGGCAGTGAGAATGTGCTGTATCACTTCCTCACTGCCTGTCTGTAGCCTCTGAAGTGCAATCCAAATGCAGATCGAGCTTCAGAGGCCAGTGGGATTTAGATGCATGTCTAAATCTACCCAACATTACCCCCTTTGTTCAGTACAATTCACTCTCCCTCCCCAAGTCCATATTCCTCACTAGAGATCTCATAAAAATTCTTAATCCCCCCCCCCCCCCCCCCAGGTTCAGAACTGCAAGAACTAAAAACAACCACCCCCTCCCTGCACTTACTCACCAGATAACATATGCAGCTGGAGCAGCTCAGGGTTAGAAGTCTGGAGAAGGGGAGGAGACTTGCTCTCATGTGGAGCTCCCGCTCTCACTGAAGTAGAAGGTGTGGTTCACTAGGGGTACTGCCACTGCTTCACAGACAGTTTATTTATTTTTTTATACACAGCACTAAATATAATTCAGCAGCTGCAACACCTCCAGTGAACACACACTGTTTCTGCAGAAGCTCTGCAAGTCTCCTCCCCTGCTCTGCCAAACTCTCTCCTCCCCTACTCTGGACTTCTCACCCTGCTCTGCCACACTGTCTCCTTCATTGCTTCAGACTTTTTATCCAGCCCTCACTCTGACCACACAACTGGGGAGAAGCAGTTTAGACTAGGGTTGGCAATGCAGAGACACAATCTACCTGTCACCTGACGGGTAGATCATGATCAAAAGGTTGCCAATCCCAGCTATAGAGTAAACAACAATGCTATTTTGAAGTAAATAATGGCTGAAAAAAATATATTTTAAGAAAACTGCTGTTAAACACTGCAGTTTGTTCTCTTCAATTGTTTATGTTTGGGACTTTAATAAAAAAGAAGGCAACAGCCAAGATCCAAACAACTTGTTCTGACATAAGCAACCACTAAAATATGTGCCTAAGCTTTTTTTTATAAAAGTGTCTGAGGAGACTTTCTGTGTTTCTCACAGCCATCATGTAACCACTTCCCCCGGGTGGATGTCATATGATGTCTTGGGGTTTAAGTAGTTGTACCGGGATGATGCCTGCAGCAGGCATCACTCTGGTATCACAATTTGCAGAAACCAATGCTCTTACTTGTAGAAGTGATTAAAGTGGCTACACAGCCACTTGATCACTTCTACAGGCAGTGGCAGGGGGGTGCCCCCTCTCCCATCACCACCACCGCCTTTACTGGGTTCTCCCCTCTGATCCAGGAGCCTGGGATATTTCTGAATGGTGATATCTGATGACATTGTTCCTCCCTATTTGTGATGTCTTAAACCGGAAGCAGTGAGGATTTCATTACTTCCAATTTTGGTTCTTTGTCTACTGGCCTGTTATCAGCCAGTGAAGCAGCTGATCGGGCTGATGTGTCTTATTGGCTGCATTGAGGACCAGAGGAAAGCTCTGAGGTCTAGTAGACCCTAGATCTCTTCATATTATACCCAAGATCTCTCCATAAAGAGGACCTGTCATGGTCCATGCTATCACAAGGGATGTTGTTAATTCCTTGTAATAGCAATAAAGTTGATCAAAAAAATAAAGGGATAGTATAAAAAAGTTTTAAATGATAAAAAAAAATTAAGTCCATCCATCCCCCATGCTCACATGCAAATGCATTCTCATATGTTAGTCCCAAATAAATATGTAAACGGTGATCGGACAATACATTTGAGGTATCGTCACGAATGTCAGAGAAGACGCAATAATTCTTGCTCCAGACCTCCCGTGTGACTCTAAACTGGTAACCTGTAAAGGTTTTTAAAGCTTCGCTATCAAGATTTTTTTTTAAACTTTATAATCGTCATTGAAACATTTTTCATTTATCATCATTGACATACAAAACAAAAATCTCCTCACCCCCCCTTACATTTTACATAAACATATACAGAGGAAAATAGAAGACATACTCACATTAAAATTCTCGGATGTTTATTTGATAGTTACCTTATCTTGTTCCTTTTTTTCTTCCATTCTACTCTTCCAGGACCTCTTTCTTATTTCCCCCACTGCAACCATTTCTTTAATTTAACCTTATATCATACAATTTTACCCTCATTTTGGTCATTCTTTTTTCCACTTTAGTGTACCACTTCCTGTCTACTTATTCCTTATTCATTACCTTTTAGGTATTGGTGCCGCTAACCATTAGGGATGACCCAGTGGTTCGAGTTGAATGTAATGTTTGAGTCGAACATCGGGTGTTCGTTTGTTCTAAAATGAACCAAACATATAGGACATTCACAGGAAATTTGAGTGCTGCGGAACACCGCACAATGCACTGCGACATCACAGTGCATTTCTATATGATGATTGGCCAAAGCATGCACTTGACCTGCATGCTTTGGCCAATCACAGCACACTCTGCTGAGAGAGCCATAATTGGCCAAAGGCAGGGTCCACACCCCATATATATATATATATATATATATATATATACTCTGTATTTATCATAGACTTTATATTCAGTGTTTACTCTATATTCTATATTCAGGCAGTGTATATATATATATATATATATATATATATATATATATATATATATAGGTTCTGCATCCAGTGTAGCCCATATCTGCAGTGCATTCATGTACTGTTTCTACAACACTGCAAGTGGTGTATTAATATATATACAGTCTTGTATATATATATATATATATATATATATATATATATATATATATATATAAAATATAATCTGCATTCGGTGTAGCCTATATATACAGTGCATTCTGTGGTGTATAGTTCCTAATACTCTTCAGGCGGTGTACCTGATATATAATACAGTGTAGTGTGGTGTTTCAAAACAAAAAATACATCATATCTGTAAGGCCACCAGATGCTCACAGGCAACTAACAGATGACAAAAAAGACCCTAGGATTCATGGTATTAAGGATAGGGATCATTACTGGCTGGCAAACCTTTTTGATCCATGTTACAAGGGTAAAAAAAAGTCAGTCCTCAGCACCAAGGTCTGATCAGTTCAAGCAACCATCGCCAGTGTCTGCATTATATGGTGCAGGAATATCTAGGGGCAAGAACAGGCTTGGAAACTTTCCAACAGAGCATCCACTGAGTTACTGGGTCTTTAGGATGGACCACTGGCCAGAACTTGCTCAATATGCAATTGAGCTGCTGGCTTATCCTACATCCAGCGTGCTTGTTTTCTGAACGCACATTCCGTGCTGCTGGAGGATTTCTAATGGATCAAAGAGTGCACCTATCCATAGACTCCATTGATAGGCTCACATTCATAAAAAATGAATCAGTCTTGGATCAGCAGCTATCAAGCACCTGATTCTGATGAAACTATTGAATTTGCTATGGATCTAGAATTCCTTGAAGGCTGCCTATGCTTATTATCCTATTCCTCCTCAATCTTGATGATGTTACAGAATTACAGTTTTTCATATAATATTTCAATGCAGGGCCCGTTCCTGCACCCAACAAGAGAAACTGTGAGGGCTTACAGTGTTCTGGCACCACCAAAGCTAAAGGCCTGATTTTCTAACCCTGTTATTAGGGGTATGTAATTACCATTTGTTATATAATATTTCAATGCAGGGCCCGTTCCTGCATCCAACAAGAGTAGCTGTGATGGCTTACAGTGTTCTGGTACCATATTATATACCAGTATATAGGGCAGGCTATATAGTATATATACTGCTGTTCAAAATATATAGTGCCTGGGGGCCCCCACACCATTTATTTTTTATTTTGGTGCAGAGTTCCCCTTAAAATCCATACCAGATCTGAAGGGTCTGGTATTGATTTTGGGGGGAGGGGGGCATCCACACCATTTTTGGGGTATTTTTGGTGCTTTATTTCAATGGTTTTTATCTATACTGCCAGGATCCGACAATACATTACAGCCGCGAGCAATTTTAAATGACATTTTTCCTTTATAAATGTGATTTTTGCTGAGGTACTTTTATAAATATGGGACAGATTTATTACTTTACAGGCAGACTAAAGCAACCCCCCAGGCACGATATTTGAAGGAATATTTAATATTTATTGTTTCACTTTAAGCATTATTAAAATGACTGCTCCCCAAAAAATTGCCATTTTTAAAACTTTTTTTGCATTGATGCATGTTCCCTGGGGCAGGACCTGGTCACCAAACACTTTTTATGGCAATAACTTGCATATATGTAGTTAAATTATTCTGCTCTCACCTAACTGATAATGTGATCAATATTGTATGAAACAAGATGTTTTAATAAGTTTCCAACCTTCCAGTCACTCTGCCCGATGCTCCTCCAGTAAGTATAAAGGATTTAGAAAAAAAAGGAACTTCATGGTGCAGTAAAAAGTGGTAGTTTATTCCAAAATTCTTTCTTAAGCACAGCAAAGAAATACGATACAAAACACAGCCACAAGCTTCCATACTGCCAGCTGGTGCGTGGTGATGTCACAAGATTCTCTCCAACCGATGCTTTTCCCTGTAGCAAGCATCAACTGGGAACGGATATCTCTGTTTGAAATAAATTACAACTTTTTTACTGAACCATGAAGTTCTTTTTTTCTAAATCCTTTATACTTACTGGAGGAGCATTAGGGAAATAATAATTTACTCACATTGACCGATTCGCTCACATGGTTATGTGATTTTGTAAGATTATTTAATAATGTGTTTAAGGTTTGCGCAATATCTTTTTTCTATATAATAACTTGCATATAAGCCTTTAAAATTAGCACTTTGGATTTTCACATTCGCATTTCCATAGACTTTAACAGTGTTTATATGTTGGCACAAACTTTTTGTCTGTTCACATGTTCTGCTGCGAACCAAACAAGGGGGTGTTCAGCTCATCCCTACCAACCATCTCAACCCCTCTCCCCACCTTATCTTTCCTTCTTTATACTGATGGTTAATTTCTTATTTTCGTCTTTCATATTGTTCTAAGGAGGGTATCCCTTTACATGAGACCAGGATTTCCAAAACTCTTCATATTTCTTGATACGACCTTGTCTAACATATAACATTTTTTCCTTCAATATTATCTCATTCATGCCACTTTCCCACTCTCTACAAGTTGGGGGTAACACTGATTGCCATCTCTGTGCTATCAATTTCCTTGCCTGGCATCTAAGAATTGTGACATGGGTACAGCCGAAGTCTCCCTCCCCCTCTACATAACCCAGCACACATAACCTTACATCCAGGTTCAGTGACCTCCCAAATACCAGGTTTATAGTTCCGCATACTTTCCTTCCAATACCGATATAGCTTTGGCACCTCCAAAACATATGAATCAGATCCCCTTATTTTTTCCCCACGCCTGGGGCAGCTGGCATCTGGTCTACAGACAAACAAGAAAAGCTTTTGAGGGGTATAAAATGCTCTGTATAACAAAACTAAATGTGACATCCTTTGTGAGGGAGAGAGTGAAACCGACAGGCCTAGTTCCAACATTCTACTCCACTGCACTTCAGTCTTAGACTCTACAACTTGTTCCCATGTCCTCCTACTCGTGGGGCTTCAGTCCCTTCCAGACTGCCCTTATATATATGGGGGTAAAAACTAGAGATCAAGCCATTTAAAGTTTTTGCATTATTTACTTTCTGGAGCAGTGGTATCCTGCTCCATTACAGTGCCCTATCTCTAATTATTTATTCTAAAGCATGCCTAATCTGTAGTACCTGAAGAAGGACTTATTCAGAATAGAGCATTGTTCTCTCAAGTCCTGGAAGAATTTTAAAATACCATCTTTATATAGCTGGTTAATGAGATTTATTCCACACCTTTCTCCTTCCATAATTGTCCCCATCTTCTGTATTTTTAGGTACCATAGTTTTGGTGCTGTTCTACAGGCGCAATTTTAAAGTGTGACATATTAGTTAACTATTTACTCAGCGTAATAAAATCTTTTATATATTGCAAAACAATTGGGTATTATATTGTGTTTGTGTGAACTAAAAATCATTAATGTATTGTTTCCAAAACATTTCCATTTGAAAAACTGCTGCCCAATACTGTATGACATAAAAAGTTGCCTCTGCTTAAAAAAATATATAATGTCTGGGGGTTTTAGGTAATTTTCTAGCAAAAATACAGATTTTTACATGTATGTGAGAAACATTTACAGTCACATGTCCAATTTTTTTGTGGTTACATTAACATGCACTAATATTAAGTGCATTTTTTTAAATACCTTATAGGTAAATACCAATAGGTTTATTAAAAGCATTACAAAGACAAAAATGTTTATATGCTGATAGTTTATCAATGTGTCAAAAACACACCTACATATTGGACATTTAATAACTTAGCAATGTTGGAAAAAACTTTTTGCCATTCTATTTTAGAAGTAAACATTGTAAAGTATCGCTTGTATCCATATGAGAAAATTATGTTTTAACATTGTATCTATATGTGCTGCAAGTAAACTGTTTTTTAGTGGTGTCCTTTCCATTCATGGTGTGTTAGTGGTGTTCCTGAACTCATGCTGTAAAAGGTTAGATGCTTGGAGCTTTAATGTGCCAGTTTTGGATACATGGGGTCATTGGTTCAGTCCCTGCCTTAGTCAACACTGCTCCCAGTTCTGTGGGGCCAGTCACTCAGGCTTCTTGTGTTCACTTAACCATTAGTAATTGGGCATCATTGTTGAATTCAACCTTTTGAAGGCTGTCATAGTGACTGAAGTGACAAAAGTATCAGCAACTGAGCCAGAATTGTTTTCCACAATAACTAACATAAACATTAGAATTTTTTTTTTTTTTAAGCTGAATAGGTATTTTCAAGCAAATATTTAAAATAATTTTAAGGAGAAACTGAAGAAAATGTAAAATAAACATAATTTACTTCATGTAACCTGAAAAAATAACTTCTTAAAAAATGTTTTGTTTATTATTATCTAAATTTTTTAACAAATACAGTAGCTTACATTTGGTTTCTTATTCTCAGTAATTTATTCTGAAACAGCACTTCTATAAGTTAAAAGCGCACCTATGGCATTTTTATGAATTTTATGATGATGACGCAGCTTCCAGAAATGTGTTAAACAATGAAATACAGTATAATTCAGGGCTCCTCCTTTTTACTGTAAAATACATATTTGTAAAAACAAATGGTTTCTTATTAAATCAATTTAAAGCCCAATTTCTGACATTGCCATTTCTTTAAATGGAAATTGGCCTCAGGTAATGTAGAGGAAAAAAATAGTTCAGACTGCTTTACTCACCCTTAAAGTGGTTCTAAAGGCAGAAGTTTACTTTTATTATTTTAATGCATTCTTTGCATTAAGATTAAAAAAAAACTTCTTTGTGCAACAGCTGAGACACATCAGAGGGCGCCATTGGCTCCAGCTGCTATTAATCAAAGTCAGTGAGCCAATGAGGAGAGGGGGGATAGACTGAGCCACAGACCAGTTTCTGAATGGACACACAGAGAATCAACTTAGCTTGAGTGCCCCCATAGCAAGTTGCTTGCTGTGGGGGCACTTGGCAGGAGGGAGGGACCAAGAGTGTCAGCAGGGGATGCGAGAAGTGAAGGATATGGGCTGTTCTGTGCAAAACCATTGCACAGAGCAGGTAAGTATGACATGTTTGTTATTTTTAAACAAAAAAAAGATTTTAATATCACTTTATGTCAGCGCTATCTCCCTTAGTACTTTTTTGCCCCAAGATGTCCTCAGTCTTCTGGGTTAAAGAGCACCCAATATAATTCAGCTTAGAAAACTGAAGACATACTGGGGGTTATTTATGAAAGTCAAATCCACTTTGCACTGCAAGTGCACTTGGAAGTGCAGTCACTCTAACTCTAAGGGGTAGATCTCAAATGAGTGGAAGTTATGCTGATTTTATCATCCAATCCTGTGCAAGCTAAAATGCTGTTTTTTATTTTCCTTGCATGTCCCCCTGGATCTACAGTGACTTAACTTCCAAGTGCACTTCCAGTGCAAAGTGGATTTTCCTTTTCTAAATAATCCCCACTATGTAGCACACATAAATAGGTGACCCATAATGTCAGTGATCTTCCATAGACCAATATGCTTCTTCTTACAGACAGCTCACCAAATAATATGTGATCTTTTCATATAACAGGTGTCACTCCAGTGAAAATGTATTCTAAAATCCTTACTCTTCCCAACAGACCAATTAGCTCAGAAGATAATACCTTATATAAAACACATGCCCTTTTATATGATAAGATCACACATTATTTTGCAGTTTCCCTCTAGAAAAGGTGGAGCACCTTTGTGTGTGTGTGTGTGTGTGTGTAAGATCACTATTTCATTTACCTACATGTGCTGCTTGAACAGACCTTAGAGCAGTTATTAATGGTTGCTATGGGAGATGGCACAGTATTAAAACCACCTCACCAGTGATTTTGTGTGCTTACTGTATGTGTATGGACATTGTTTTTGGACTCAATGAACTTACATGAAAGTGGCTGTTAATGGTTTTTAAGGGATACAGTGAATATTAATTGCTTTTTGCACAGTGTTTATTTTGCACAATTATAACTGATTTCTGCAAATTTACTTTGAAATTGAAAAGAGATCCATAAGCGTGGAGCTGTTTTAAAAGGAGGTCGTCAGCATAAACCATGACCTTGTGGTGATTACAACATGCTTGCAGACTTCTAATGCCTGGGTTTGCACAATATGTGTTGTAGAAAAGTTTCTAACTTACACATAAAAATGAGTGTGGAAAGAAAGCATCCCTTTCTGATGCCATTGCTCATGGCTGGTCGAAACCATTAAACACTTGCTGACCAGCCACCGTCATTATACTGCAGCAGGTTGGCTCTATTACGTGAATCACCATAGCTATACATTGGTTCGTGTAATAGATACAGTGGGAAAACACAAACAATAGAAATCTCTCCTGCGCTTGGGTGTCTAGTTCCTCAGTGCGTGGTGCGACCAACTATATACAATAATACCTGCTGTCTTGCAGCCCTCCTCAGAATAATTGGTATTTATGAACTAAAGAAAAAAGAAAAGATGGATGGCACACCAACCTAGTGCATTACCACTGATAAAGCTTTATCAAAGCATAAAACAGCAAAGTAATAGGGTAGAGGTCCCGCACTGTTGGTAAGAGGTGTCATAAAAATAGAAAGTAGAATGGTAAGATGTTTAACCCCCTGGCGGTGTTCCCCAGTCTGGCTCGGGGTGGGAGTTTTATGCCAAAAGCGGTAACCCCGAGCCAGACTCGGGACCGCATCGCTGTATGCAGGAGGAGGTTTACTTACCTTCTTCCCTGGATCCAGCGATGTCCCCCCGCTGTACAAGCGGCTTGTCCTCCACTCGATTCATCACAGAGCCGATCTCCATTCCCTGCGAGCGTTGTGACGCACGGAGACGGTGATTGGTGCCAAATTCAAAAAGTGAAACACACAGTATACTTACAGTATAATGATAGAATGATTTTTTCCTTCCGGTTTACCAAAACCATGTAGTGCAACAGCCAGCCTAACATGAGGTTTGACCTCATATTATATGGTTTTAGTAAATCTGAAGGAAAAACTCAGCAGAAAAACTGATAGTGTGCATGGGGTTTTAGAGAAATGATCATGGACATATGATTGGTTGATTAATTGATTAGAAATAGGATTTGAAAATATATTATAAGTTATCATTCATTGTATAAATTAATCAACACATAGTTTATGGAATTAGGTATTTTGTTTATTTATTTATTTTTATATTATTACAGTTTACACAAATATTTTGCCATTGTATGCAGAAGGTGGGCCAATTAGTTTTGATTATGTAGTTTTCTGATACATTATAGTTATTTTTATTTTTTTTGGTAACACTATATTTGTTACATATTATTTAGCATTTTGTGGGTAAGGTGAGAGTACCAGGCTTTTTCCTTTTTTAGTTTTTTATTTTACTTTGTGAAATCTATTGATAAATTGGCAGAGCATCTTTTTTACTAATGTTTCTATTTGTCTTTGGTGTTTGGAGTTGATTTTCCAATGCAGGATTATATGTTAATGTTTTTATTACTATGCAAGATGTCATAGTCCATCCCCTAAGGTAGTGTTACCAGCATACATTTTGTTCACAGTGTATTGAAGCAGAGAATGGTTTTGATGTCCTCATGTCAGCACCACTTTCTGCATCAGCAGAAGACCACCCTGAGAAGAAGACATGGGGTTGATTTACTAAAGACAAATAGACTGTGAACTTTGTAAGTGCAGTTGCTCCAGAGCTTAGTAAAAAAAGGTTAGGCTTCACTTCACAAAGAATACCCAAACACATGCAAGGAAAAAAACACAGCATTGTTTCTTGCACATTATTGGATGATGGAATTCAGCAGCACTTTTCCTCATTTACTAATCTCTGAAGCAACTGCTACCGTTTATTTGCCTTTAGTAAATCAAGCCCATGAATTTACATCATGCTTCAACCTTAATAAAGAGTCACAAAGTTTGGATTTCAGGAAACAACAGCAATATTTAATAGGTAAGCATGTTCGAAATTAATCCAATATCATAAATATGGTGAAGTTTGGACACTCCCATAGATACGCAAATGGCAATAAATACACACATTCTTTAAGTACCATCAGATTGTCAGAAAGTTTTTTTTTTGTGCGTACATAAGCAGGAGCACACATAATAATCTTTAGGCTTATATTCTCCTCCAGAAATATAAGCCTTCCATCAAGGTTTACTTGCACTGTAAATTACAGCAACCACCAATGGAAAATCTGCAGTTTTTTTTATAACTCCAACCTATCATCCCTGGAAGAAGTACACCTAGGCTCTAAAAACACTGATAGGGTTTGCAACCTGCACCTGTAAAAAAAAAATGCTGTTTCCAGGCTGTAATATCTGGAGCTCACACAACCCTAGCAGAGATATGTATTTCTGAACTCGTCAACTATGCCAAGTCGTTTGAATAATTCTACTCTTGCCAATAAAGACTGGTATATTAGTTTATATGCTAGATAATCCCCACTGCTGACAATTCAAGCATTTCTTATTCTTTAAAGCTTTCCTTTATATTCAGAGGGCAACATCAACCTGGATTATACTATATCTCACTTCCTGAAGAGACTTCCAAAGAACATTTCCTTACAATAGCTGCTCCAATATCACGAAGGTTAAATTACACATTCACTGCTGATTTGTCAGTTCTCATTTACATGACTTGCATGTACAGCAAAAGCAAAACATAGTACTAAATTAAAATGTCAAGAGCATTTCATAAGAAATGAATTCTCAGGGTATTATTGTTACCACAAATGCAATACTTACAAAACCTTTTTGTTGCTTCCTCATCCTTTTTAATTCATTTCTAGAGAATGCAGTCTTACAGTCGACTGTCTTGGGAAAAAGGCACACTGTAGCTGTTTTATCTTCATTATAATGCCCACAAAACATATTTCGTTTACTTTAAACAGCTGAGCACTTTCTATATATAAAAAGTTGGTATACTGTAACTGCAAGCTTCATATCAGATAATTAGTTCTAGCTTCATGTATGAAATAAATACTTGTTGTTTGCTGCCAATTGTGTTTTTATTATGGGTATGTTTTTAATTTAAGGACAACTATGCACCAACATTTAGAGCCTATTTTTTTTAATGAAGCGACAAAGAGTTCTTTAACCTCCCTGGAGGTATGATTATTTCTGATTTTAGGTGCTGAAAGCGGTACAATTATTTTGCATGAAAATTTGGCGTTTTATATTGTAGTCCTGTAATTCTTAGGAATAACTCACTTAAATCTGTCCAAACCAGAGTCTAGCAGACATCCCGGGTATGATAAAGTTTGAAAAATGAAATCATAAATGATAATATAATAAATAACTATAAATAATTATACCAAATAATAATATAACAATAATAAAAAATATTCAATAATGTAATCAAATCAAAAACACAGAAATTTGCTCAGTTGCAGAATTGTCACTGTCATTACCTTTCAATATTTGATGACGGATCTCCCCACAAATCACTATCCCTCAATTCTGCAAGTGATTCCAATTTATTATCACTGTTTTCTAGCTGGTCTAAAATCATTTTTGATGTAAAGTGACAGTTTTGGTTGCTATGGACAATCTCCAGTTTCCAGGCATGAAGAACAGTTTTTATATTATAAAACTGCATGCAGGACACTGGACAGAACACTAGGGACAAAGGAGATGTGAAATTATTACATACAGCAATGTAATCTGTAAGATTACATTATACTGTATGTATACTATGTGTTTCACTTTGGCAGGGATCTCCGCCCCCGTGCGTCACAACGCTCGCAGGGAACGAAGACCGGCTCCGTGATGAATCGAGTGGAGGAAGAGCCGCTCATACAGCGAGGGGACATTGCTGGATCCAGGGGAGAAGGTAAGTAAACCTCCTCCTGCATACAGCGATGCGGTCCCGAGTCTGGCTCAGGGTTACCGCTTTTGGTATAAAACTTCCACCCCAAGCCAGACTCTGGAACACTGCCAGGGGGGTTAAACACCTTACCATTCTACTTTCTATTTTTATGACACCTCTTACCAACAGTGCAGGACCTCTACCCTATCAATGAGCCAACAAATTGATGTAACAAATGGCCTTCATGAGTGAACGTAGTCATAATTGCATAGCTACACTCTTTTGTACTCAAACTTTTTTTGGAATTAGAATAGTCTGTATAATGGTTTTTATCACATAGATAAGCAAGCCTGGGTCAGGTATGTGTATTCCGTGGGAAGCAGGGGTGAGACGGGAACTTGCTTAATGTGCTGCGAAAAGGGAAATAACAATTCATTTAATAATCTAGTAATCTAGGTGCAAGAAAGGCCAATGTGCTACAATAAAAAAAATGTGATGTTACATAATATAAATACATAGTCAAATCAACAGAGGTTATGTATTTTTCAGAAACAAGCAGTATCTGCAACTATGTGCATTAACCACTTAAAGATCAGAAGGACTTACCCCCTTTAGGATCAGGCCATTTTTTGTGATATGGCACTGCGTCACTTTAAATGACAATTGCACAGTCAAAGCTTGTACCCAAACAAAATGTATGTCCTTTTTTCACAAAAATAGAGCTTTCTTTTGGTGGTATTTGATCACCTCTGCAGGTTTTTTTTTTGCGCTATAAACAAAAAAAAGAGCGACACTTGAAAAAAAACAATATTTTTTAATTTTTGCTATAATAAATATCCCAAAAAGAAATGTAAAAAAGTCTTCCTCAGTTTAGGCCAATATTTATTCTTCTACATATTATTGGTAAAAATAGATAGATCCCCCAGACATTCTTCTGATCTGTTCATAAGATGAGTTCAAAAGATTTGTTTGACTGGATAAAGCATCTCATATCAGTAGAGCTATTTTACTTTGGCTGAAATCCAGAGGAGGGATTGGATTCCCAGACTCTGCCCTGCATTACACAGCTTTGTATATGGCAAGCAGGTGGATTGGTGCAGGCACAGCCCTCAAAAACTATTGGTGATTTTGGAACAAGACTTCACATCATCTTTCCTATCCCCTTGGCTGGAAAGCAAGCCTCAAAGGATCTCCAAGCCCACCCTTTATTTTGGCCAAAAAACTCTCAGAAATAACAAACTAGCTGTAGTACAGAACTTTTCCTCTCCCATGACACCCATAATAGGACAGCCATGCACATGTTTGAATCATTGCGTAAGCTTACAGATCTCCCACTAGAATCTATAATTCCATCTCTAAGAATGTGGAGATCTCAATAAATTTCCTCCTCTTACTGCCTGGACAATGTTCTTTTTAGAGATGACTTATGCAATTTTAGGAGCTTTGTCAAGGCAGGAGTGCAATTAGAAAGACCCTCTCCATGTCTTATCAAATATTACTGGGAGTACATTCCTGCCAATACCCGGTTTTCCTTTTTAAATGTGAAAGAGACTTGAATATATTGTTCTCAGGTGTTCAGAAAGACTGATTCTTGTCCTGTGCACACAAAAGTTTGATTAGTAGTAAATACCAAGAAACCAATTACAAGATTTTGACAAAATGGTAAAGTACCCCAACTGTTCTTGCAAACCTTTTCCAAAAACAAAGCAACTTCCGCTGGAAACGTAAAATTGCAGGGGGTTGCCAATACACATATTTTTGGACTGTCCATCTATACATCCCTTTTGGCAGCAGGTCCTACAAATAATCCATTCATTTGTGGATATTTCTGACTTTACCAACATTGGTACTACAAATAAAATTATATTGGTGCGGAAAAAAAGGACATACATTTTATTTAAGTACAGCGTTGCATGGCTGTGTAATTGCCAGTTAAAGTAACACAGTGCTGTATCACAAAAAATGGCCTGGCTTTAAGGGGGGGTAAATGTCCGGAGGTCAAGTGGTTAAAATGTCCCAACATGGGTGATTCCTCCATCTACCTCATTTGTGTGGATGAACGAATATACACTACCTAGTTATAGACAACTTTAGCCTTTTTTTTGTTGATGTTTGTGTGCCATTGGGGGGATTTTGTTCCACTTCCTGTCACAAATGTACAGAGGAATTGAGAGGACATATCTCCAAAGTAGGGTGAGATACCCTCTTAAAAAGTAGTCAGTAGGTGTGGGCAAAGGGGAGATATCCTGCATACCTGGTGGTCCTGACTGAGATAGGTGGGATTCTGGTCCAGGATTTTCAGCCTGCTCCAGGCCCTCTTCCTTATAACGGTCCACAGGGATGCAAAGTTGGCCCTATTGCATTGCCAGCTTCCCGGTCTATATGCATCCCAGCAGAATCTGGCTACTTTTCTTTTTATATAGGCTAAACAGACCATAGCCCAGGCCTGGAGGACGCTGCACATTGCCTTTCAAGGGGAGAAGTCAGGTATGACTGCCTTGATGCTCCAACGAATCACACTCTAAATGTCTCAAAGTCTGGGAACCTTGGATTTCCTATGAGTTTCCCTCACTCCAAACAGATTGTTCTGGCCTCCTCTGACTGCTTCCAGCGGTGTATCTAAGTCTGAGTTCTTTTTCCTTCATTTTTCTCCTTCCTTCTCGAGTCTTTTCTTACTCCCTTTTGCCTTTTTGGTTCTTCTTTCTTCTTGTTATTACAGACTCCATCCTTTGGGGTTGGTCTCAGGAATGGGACCACCCCAGGGAGGACTGTGAGTAGGTTGTGGTGTATGGCCATTTCCCCTTCCCTTTCCATTTCACCTTAATTATCCTTCAGCATCATCCCAATTGCAAGAAGGTCTAACTATGATTATTATGTTTGTATTTATTTTGGATTCTTCTGTAATACCTGATCATTCCTTAGCCCCTACAAGGGTGACCTATATGTTTGCTTTTGATTTCTTACATTGTGGCTTAAAACCAATAAATACATTGAAACAGTAAAAGTAGTCAATAGAATAGGTGTCACATAGGAAAATGTCCCCTCAACTGTTATTTTGGTAACAACCATACAATTATGGATTAAACTTTCTGTTCTGGTAAAAATGGTCACTAAGACAAATAGAAAGGGTGAACTTTTCACATGTAAAAATGGTTCCAAAAAAAAAACTGAGGATATAAATTCACCACTCTATCCTAAAAAAGCAAACAAAAAAAAAGTTTTGGCTTTAACTATATGGACAGAGTGAAGGTTTTGCATTTGTCAAGAGCTCCTCTGAATCAAGTGAATCTCTTAAGCAAGCAAAATAATTTGGAATTCACATTGGTTTAATTAGCGTTGACCTTAAGAAACAGATGATTGCCAAACATGAAGCACAGCATTATGTTGCTGGTTAACCTTGTACAATGTCTCATCATTCTGATGGTGTCACAGCAGTGTTGTTCCTTGTTCCAGGAGAAATATATTTTTATAAATGTAACAGTGCCATACTAATTGGGAATGGCAGAATCAGGCTCATTATAATTTTACCTTCAACAAGGGAAATTCCTTCTGACAGCTTGAAAGAATACAACATTAAAAGTGAGCAAGCCTGTGTGCTCAGATTTCATCTAACATACATTAAGAGTTCAACGTTTCCTTGCTGGTGCTCCAGCATTTGACATTATTTATGGCCCTAGTTGTGCAATACTTTTGTCAAAAAACATTTTGTTAGGAAAAAAATTAAATAGCAGCATATGTTGCCATTTCATTGTGCACTTAATTACAGAAAAGGTAACTTCTCATTTCATAAAATAAATTAGGGGCAATTTACACTTTAGAGATCTATTGTCATACATTAACACACATTGTAATGTGCATTATGTTGCACATTGACATGCATTAATGCAGCAGTGTATGTGCATTGTGTTTCCCTGCTTTGCATTGTGCGTGGCACTCTACTATACTCAATGCTTCACACATAGAGCAAGTGCGTTGCCATGAATTGCTGGCACACATGCTAAGACTTGTTTTACTGCTCATTACCTCAATGCACAAGTGTGTATGGGCCCTAAAGTAAAATAACATTAGCTGGCTCCTATGAATTTCTTTATCACACACAATTTAATGCACATCATTAACAGTTTCTTTGTGTCCTATATCATTTTCTTTTTTTTTTTTCTTTTTTCTTTTTTTTGTCTTTGTAGGTTTTTGCCGGACTCTGGCATTAACTGCAGTTATGGCATTTGAAAACAGTCAGACCTCTTCGTTAAAGCAGTTCATAAGAGATATGGTAATATGTAAAGTGCACTAACCCATAGCAACCAATCACCTCAATCAAATTCTACTTTATTGTAGCTGCATCAGTGAAAGATGAATTGCGATTGCTTGCTATGGGTTATTGCACCTTTTGCATTACTCTTTGCCTAATTGAATATGCTGGAATATGTTGCAAAGAGGGGTAATTTTAACTGAAGCTTGAATAACAAAGGTGTAACAGCCTGTAAAAGCTGCCTAAGCTTAAAGTATGAGATTGTCAGAAAATTTTCATGCGTACCTCGTAGAATATAACTGAATCAAGTTATGCAGTTTAGTGGAATTGTAACCATAGTCTACACTTTTTTCCTAACATTTCCTTAGTAGGTTTTTCAAAAAGTGCACTAATTACTTTGAACCTAGGGATGTCCCTGTATTAAAGCAGCAGTAAACTGTAGCAAAAATTGAAAAATAAAATAAAATGAAGGGCATAATGTGCTAGTATGCACTGCATACTAGCACATTATGAAAGATTCCCCCTACAACATAGCCCTTTAGTGATGCATTGTCATCACTGACAGGGTTTCCATATTCATGTGGTATTCCTACTGGGTTTGTGGGCTCAGGCCGTTTGAATGGCTGATTCACAATAGCATCCTTCCCACACATGTTCAGAGCCGATGTGCATGGTCGGCGCCTGTGTTGTCCACTGGCCACCCGTGAGCTAGAATGGGGATCTGTGTATGTAAACAAACAGATCCCCATTCTGACATGGGAGTAGTGAGAGATCTGCTGTTCCTAGTGATCAGGAACAGCGATCTCTCTCCTCCTTCAGTCAGTCCCATTCCTCACAGTTAGAAACACCTCCCTAGGGAAGGGACTCTAAAAATTGTAGCATCGCTGCCATTACTAGTAAAACATAAATAAATAATAAAAATGTCATAAATGTATCCCCTATTTTGTAGACAATATAACTTTGGCACAAACCAATCAATATACGCTTATTGTGATTTGTTTTACCAAAAATATGTAGAAGTATACATATTGGCCTAAACTAATTTTTTGGGGATATTTAATATAGCAAAAAATTTAAAATATTGATATTTTCTTTTTCAAATTTGTTGCTTTTTTTTTGTTTATAGCACATAAGATAAAAACCACAGAGCTGATCAAATGCTACCAAAAGAAAGCTCTACTTGTGAGAAAAAAGGACATACATTTTGTTTGGGTACAACATTGCATGAGTGAGCAATTGTCAATTAACCGCTTCAGCCCCAGAAGATTTTAACCCCTTCCTGACCAGAGCACTTTTTGCAATTAGGCACTGCGCCGCTTTAACTGACAATTGTGCGGTCGTGCGACGTTGTACCCAAAAAAAATTACATCCTTTTTTTCCCACAAAAAAGAGCTTTATTTTGGTGGTATTTGATAACCTCTGCGTTTTTTATTTTTTGCGCTATAAACAAAAAATAGTGACAATTTTGAAAAAAAAACACATTATTTTTCACTTTTTGCTATAATAAATACCCCTAAAATATATATATAGATATATATATATATATATATATATATATATATATATATATATATATATATATATATATATATATATATATATATATATATATATATATAAAAATTGTCCTCAGTTTGGGCCAATATGTATTGTTCTACATATTTTTGGTAAAAAAAAATTCAATAAGCGTATATTGATTAGTTTGCGCAAAAGTTATAGTGTCTACAAAATAGGGGATAGTTTTATGGCATTTTTATAATTATTATTTTTTTACTAGTAATGTAATTTTTTACTAGTAATTCTATCTTTTTTCTTTTGTGTTGTTTTAATGACTACCTAGTATACCCCTATATTGTACATGTTATGCCGCATACACACGACCAGACTTTTCGAAGGACTCTTTCAAAGTCCAAACAGTTTTTGTCTGTCGGACTAGCATACACACAAACAGATTTCTTGATAGGAACTGGGTCCGATGGAGTTCTGGTGGAAAAATTTGAAACATATTCTATTTCTAAAGTCCATCAGATTTTGGAACAGCAAAGGTTTGATTGGAGTCCACACACAATCGAATTGTCAGACGGATTTGTTCCATCGGACCTTTGCTGACGAAAAGTTCGGTCATGTGTACATGGCATAAGTCTATGTTTGATATACAAACTTTAATAAAAAATATTGAAAGTAAAATCTATACACAATTTTTAAGAAGAACAGGCTGAACTCTCCATTTACAGTATGATTGGATGTACAAGGGTCCACAGACAGAAAAACAATGTAATTTTGTCTTAATACAGACAAAGCCAAGATCATTCTCCTAGCCCCATAATGGCTGAGGAGAACATGATTCACAGCTCTCAGCAGTATTTCAATGAACCCTACCCCCCAAGTGAAATTTTCTTCCAGAGGGACTGGTAAAAAGTCTCCAATGTCTTCTTCTCATTCTTTTGTGTCTGAGCACAAGAGTCTAAAGAATAAAGGGTTGTCAGATAAAATCATGTCTACCTTATTGGCCTACAGGAAAAAAAAAACATTTGCCATCTGTCAGAAGTTCTTCAAAACCTATTCTCTGTCTTTGCACAAAAATCCAAACCCAGGGAGGATGGTCGTAGCTTCAGTTCTTGATTTGAAAGAAGGCTTTCAAGCAGACCTTAGACTTGCAGGTTTTTGCTCTCTATGGCATTTCACAGAGGACCCCCCAATTAATTGTTTCTTTAAGTCCATCATTAGGAGTAGGCTCCAACAGACAAATGATCCCTTACTTGGGACCTTGCAGTGGTGCTCTGAGGTTTCCTCAAGTCTCCATTGAATGCTGATCAGATAAGACTTTGATCATTTAAAACAATACTTTTGGTGACCTTAGTTCCCCTTTAAAATATCAGGAAAAATCCATACTATGCCTTTCTGACAGTTATAGTTGTATTAAAGCCTGATCCAACCTTTTTACACTTACACAGCATCCAAGAGGTATTGATTCTGTTATTTTGCACCAATCAGACTTACAGCAAATAAGCATACCACCACTGACTGGATGTCCCAATATGTCTTTGACAGGACTTACAACTTACAAGACCCTAGAGAAAGTCAAGCAACCTATGCATTCTTTTTTCCAGGTCCAAAGAAGGGAGAAAGAGATTCTAAGATTACTATAGCTAGATGGATTATTGTGGCCCCTTGACAGAATCCTACCAAAGTACAACAGCTTAACACCCTGAAGGGGTTACAGCTTACACCACCAAGGCTTTGGCCATTTCTTTTGCAGAAAAATCTGGTGCATTGCCTGTTGCCATTTTTGGGGTCTGTACATACAGTGTGTATGCAATTCAGTTGCTTCTGGCACTTGCTAATTTCTGGGACAACCCTTCTAATAACTATTGATTTTTTTCTATAAATATTAACCACTTGCTTACTGGGCACTTAAACCCCCCTCAGTCCCAGACCAATTTTCAGCTTTCAGCGCTGATGCACTTTGAATGACAATTGCGCGGGCATACAACACTGTACCCAAATGAAATTTTTATCATTTTTTTCCCACAAATAGAGCTTTCTTTTGGTGGTATTTAGTTACAGCTCGGAGTTTTATTTTTTGCTAAACAAACAAAAAAAGATGCAAAAAAAAAAATATGATAGGTGGCACTGCTGGGCACTGATGGGCGGCACTGCTGGGCACTGCTGGGCGGCACTGCTGGGCACTGATGGGCGGCACTGGGGTGCAGCACCTTTGAGGCAGATTGTGGGCACTGTGGGTGGCACTGTGGGTGGCACTGCTGGGTGGCACTGTGGGTGGCACTTCTGGGTGGCACTGTGGGCACTGCTGGGTGGCACTGACGGGGGGCACTAACTTTTATTAAACTGGCACTGCAGGGGGCAGGTGGGCACTGGCAGGGGGCAGGTGAGCGCTTAGATTATTGGCCGTGATCGGGACTGATGTCCCGATCACGGCCGCCGGTGATCGGCTTTTTTTTTTTCTCCTCGCGCTGTCAGCGCGAGGAGGAATAATAGCCGATTACCGGCTCCATTCTATCACATGATCAGCTGTCATTGGCTGACAGCTGATCACGTGATAAGGGGTCGGGATCGACCCCTTTCACGGATCGGTGATCAGGCGAGTCTCATGGACTCGCCGATCACAGAGCGCGCCGCACGCGCCCCTCAGGGGGCGCGCAGGCCGCTCGTACACGGGACGACGTCAATAGACGTAGTCCCGGAAATGTAGGTCCGCGCTAATGCCGTCATTTGGCAACAGCGCGGTACCGAAGTGGTTAAAAGCAAAGCAAGTAAAGATATATAAATAATCAAGATAATGATATATAAATATTTGTTTTCTAATTTAGACCAGTAATCATTTTAAAACAATGAGGGTTACTGCAGACACCAATTTTGTTTTATGCTTATATCGGTCCTGTTTATCTCATGCGCTATATTATGTTTCCATTAGTGTTTATTGTGAACATTAAATTACCACATAACTATTAATAAGCACACTTATTCTGTAACAATATACTACAGAACAAGCCTGTAATCCATAAGAACTGCTGCAACAAATTAGTATGTAACCTGTGACATATGTTTAAGCAATGCTCACCCTACTAAGTTATTAAAGCAGTCATTGAAGCAGAAGTCTCAATCCCTGCTTGTGCAATGGGACTTTGGCTGTCAAACTGACAGTTATGAGCCTATTTATAGTGCTCAGCATATATTGCTATGCAATCTCCACTATAATCTGCTGTACTAATTCACACCACTGCCTGCATTTTACAGCCTATTTATATAATGAGTGTTGGTATTGAGCCTGTTGTATGACAGATTCGCTATGCTTAGTGCAGCAAAGAAAACTCTATGATTGGAAGATACACTAGTCACAAGACTTTGAAAAATCTCTCCTCCTAGCTTTCATATATCTTCATTTTTTAACTGTGCCCCTCTTACTTTGGGGCTCTGCTTTATAAATATTCAAATCTTTTTTTTAACCCTTTTGCTGCCAGGCCCTGTGCACCATTTTTACACTCAGATGGCCAGACCATTTTTGCCATTTTTTCCTTTGCTTTTTTATTTTTCACTTATAGCTTTCAGAGTTTGTAAAAGAGCCCCCAAACCATATATTTATTAAAAGCACGTGACCAGTAGAATAAAAAGAAGGTGCTACTGATCTTTAAGGTCCCTCAATATTTGCAGAAATGTTTATCAAAACAATATTTTTTTTAACAATCCACTAAAATCATGATTGGCACATAAATACACAGCAAATTTTACAAAATTCCAACCAAATATAAAAACTTAACCTGTATTGAGTTAAAAAATAACAAATATTTCTACGTTTTAAATTGCACCTTTTTGTGAAATGGTGAAAACTGAAGGTACACAAAACTATAAATAAAAACATTTTACTCAAAAAATCTGGAGGTTACCATTTTTCCCTTTTTTAATTTTTCAGACATTCGGCCCCTGTGTACTAGGCTTAAGGAATATATCAAAATTCAATATTAAAATTTTAGGCATGATATGTGAAAGGGAACACAAACATATGGAAGGGTTTTCTGAATTTGCCTGCAAAAATGGAAATATACTTTAAACGTATTTTTAAATGCAAACAGTTTGATAGTTTAATAGGCAGGAATATTACAAGGATCAGTTCATATGACGTCTGCTGGTAGGTAGAGAAAACAGTGTGACAGTCAAGAGATGAGCCAATCACTGTGCTGTTTTTTTCTTTTCATGATCTGGCCCCAAAGGAAATGAGTTGAATGATGCTGACCATTGGAGTGATAACATCTAGTCATAGAAAGAAATACTGTGGGGGAACCTCTGGATGGAAAGTCAATTTTGCAGCAAGTTGGTTTTGTTAGTTTATCTTTTATTGACTATTTTTCTTATCTTGACATTTTTCCATACTACAGCTTGTATTAATAAAACAGGATCTATAAATGGAGGGGATGGACCTTTTAATCATTTGCCCGTCCTCCATTCATAGATCACTTTCCATTCATAGAAGTGATAGTACAGCTTAACTGAATGTAGGAGCTGGGCAGAAAGGGCAGGCATAGTTGGGATCCCTTTATGAGACCCCTTAGTTGTATTAAACAAATTATGGCAGTAAGAGGGGGAGGTGGGTATGAATGGAGGAGGATTTCAAACAAAAAAAAGAAACATCAGAACAAGTGAAAAATCCTACTGACTATACGTTACATTCCTTGTGCTGATTTTTATTTTGTATTTTGGCTGCAGTTGGGCTTTAAATTGCTTCATAAAGCAAAAATATAATAATCATTTAAATAATTTTGTGGCTAAAGGTAAAAATACTCAGTGACCGTGCCTGCGGTTCCGTGGACTCGATGTCTGCCAGAGACCAGCGATCATGTCGCAGAGCAGCAGAAAGAGGAGATGCCCTGTTCTGCCTAGTGACATGACAGAGAGCTACTGCTCGCTGTCATAGGGAGCAGTGATCGCTGTCATGTCAGTGGAAGCCCATCACCCCCACAGTTAGAATCACTCCCTAGGATACACTTAACCCCTTGATCACTCCCTAGTGTTTAACCCCTTTCCTGATAGTGTCATTTACACAGTAATCAGTGCATTTTTATAGTACTGATCACTGTATAAATGACAATGGTCCCAAAATAGTGTTAAAGGTGTCGGCCATAATGTTGCAGTCATGATAAAAATCGCAGAGCACTGTCATTACTAATAATAAAAAAATAATAAAAATGCCATAAATATATCCGTTATAGCTTTTGCACAAACCAATCAATATACGCTTATTGTGTATTTTTTTAATATATTTTTTGGGGATATTTATTATAGCAAATAGTAAAAAAAATGCTTTTTTCTCAAAATTGCCGCTCTTTTTTTGTTTATAGCGCAAAAAAAGCAGACGTGATCAAATACCACCAAAATAAATCTATATTTGTGGGGAAAAAAAGATGCCGATTTTGTTTGGGTGCAACGTCACACGTGCAATTGTCAGGACACAGTGCTGTATCACAAAAAGTGCTCTGGTCAGGAAGGGGGTAAATCCTTCTGGGCTGAAGTGGTTAAAAAATTATTTGAAAAAAAAATACCAATGTTTGTATGGGAAGTGGACCTTGGGAAAACTTTCGCTCCCTTGCTGTGGTCCACAGCCCTTTGCTATAACTGCACTGCCTCACACTGCATCAATCACTGGGACTTGTCCCAGAAGATACCAGTGAGATGGTATACAGTGCCTTGAAAAAGTATTCATACCCCTTGAAATTTTCCACATTTACAAACAAAAACATAAATGTATTTTATTGGAATTTTATGTGATAGACCAACACAAAGTGGAACATAATTGTGAAGTGGAAGGAAAATGATAAATGGTTTTAAATTTTTTTAGAAAAAATATCTGAAAAGTATGGTGCGCATTTGTATTCAGCCCCTCTGAGTCAATACTTTGTAGAACTACCTTCCGGTGCAATTACAGCTGCAAGTCTTTTTGGGGATGTCTCTATTAGCTTTGCACATCTAGAGAGTGACATTTTTGCCAATTCTTCTTTGCCAAATAGTTCAAGCTCTATCAGAATGGACAGAGAGCATCTGTGAACAGCAATTTTCAAGTCTTCCCACAGATTCTCAATTGGATTTAGGTCTGGACTTTGACTGGGCCCCTCTAACACATCGATATGCTTTGATCTAAACCATTCCATTGTAGCTCTGGCTGTATGTTTAGGATTGTTGCCCTGCTTTCTTTCAGCAATGGCAGATTTGTGGAGTGCACGACTAATAGTTGTCCAGTGGACAGATTCTCCCACCTGAACTGTGGATCTCTGCAGGTCCTCCAGAGTTACCATTGGCCTCTTGGCTGCTTCTCTGATTAATGCCTTGCCCATGCCTGGCAATTTATGTGGACAGCTATGTCTTGGTAGGTTTGCAGTTGTGCCATACTCTTTCCATTTTCGGATGATGGATTGAACAGTGCTCTGTGAGATGTTTAAAGTTTGGGATTTTTTTTTTTATAACCTAACCCTGCTTTAGACCTCTCCACAACTTTATCCCTGTCCTGTCTGGTGTGTTCCTTGGCCTTCGTGATGCTGTTTTTTCACTAAGGTTCTCTAACAAACCTCTGGAGGGCTTTGCAGAACAGCTGAAGTTATGAGATTAAATTACACACAGATGGACTCTATTTTCAATTCTCATGCCGTCAACAAGGGGGGGTGGGTGCTTTGGGAGAGAGGGCACCCTATGACCCCCCACCCCAAAGCACCTTGCCCCCATGTTGATGAGGACAAAGGCCTCTTCCAGACAACCCTGGCTCTTGGTTGTCAGGGTCTGCGGGCGGGGGGGCTTATCGGAATCCGGGAGCCCCCTTTAATAAGGGGGCCCCCAGATCCTGGCCCCCCACCCTATGTGAATGAGTATGGGGTACATTGTACCCCTACCCATTCACCTCAGGGAAAAAGTGTCAATAAAAAAAACACACTACACAGGTTTTTAAAGTGGTTTATTAGGCAGCTCCGGGGGTCTTCTTCTGAATTCGGGGGTCTTCTTCTGACTTCTCAGGCAAAAGAGCAGAAGATAGCGGAGGAGCCTGGCGAGAAGAACCAGAAGAACCGGAAAGCGCGGAGAAGTCGGAAGAAGACCCCCGAAGTCGGAAGAAGACCCCCGGAGCTGCCTAATAAACTACTTTAAAAACCTGTGTAGTGTGGTTTTTTTATTGACACTTTTTCCCTCAGGTGAATGGATAGGGGTATGATGTACTCCATACTCATTCACATAGGGTGGGGGACCTGGATCTGGGGGGCCCCTTTTTAAAGGGGGCTCCTGGATTCCAATAATCCCCCGTCCACAGACCCGGGCTGTCGGGAAGAGGCTCTTGTCCTCATCAACATGGGGACGGTGGGGGGCCACAGGGTGCCCCCTCCTTCCCCAAAGCACCCAACCCCCATGTTGAGGGCTTGGATAAGGGTCTGGTATGGACTTTGGGGGACCCCCACGCCATTTTTCAGCATAGGGGTTACCCTTAAAACCCATACCAGGCGACGGGGCTCGCAAGGTGTCAATCTCGCCGATGGAGGTGGTTAATTGGAAAAAAAATTATGTGCATTAATTATTTTTTGTTGCAGGAGCCTGTAAAGCATTGCACCAGTGATCAACAGAGTGCTGATGCCATGCAGGTCTCCTAAATTTAGACAGCTAGTGGGTGGCGAAGAAGCCCCGCTAGCTAGCACAGTGGGGATCAGGGAGGTGAGGGGCCAGTGCATTCATGACATGTTACACTCCAAATATGGGTGTAACATATAACATGTTATGAAACGCAAACTGATCCTTTAACCATTCAGTTTCACTGATACCTAACTTGCATTTCTGTGCATTTAGGAATATACAGTATGTGACATCACTCCCACGCATGCACACGGGAGCCACCAGTCACGGCACTCGCTTGCGAAGAGACGGCAGCCTTCTCCCCTACATCTAAAAAGACACAACATACAGGGATATGAGAAAGCATTATAAACACTGATACTCAGGCACCCACACAGGTTGAACTGGATGAACTATTGTCTTTTTTCAGCCTTACCTACTATGTAACTATGTAACTATCAGTGAATGTATTTTTAAATGCAAGCAGTAAAAGTACCTACATTTGACTTAATGACCCATCTGATCCAAAATACAGAAGGGCTCAGACTAGGACAAAAATAACACTGAACTAATCAATTGTGCTGCAGTACTCAAGGACTAACAAAGGGATATGCTGGCAACAGTGTGAGAGATAGCTATTCATTTTTCTGCTTGTTTTAACTGCTCAGGAAAGAGGGGAAGGCATAACATAACTGCAGCACAGAAAAATTCAGGTCTCCTGCCTTGCCAGACAAAACCATGCTGTGTGGCAGAGCTGAGTACATCTCAGGAATGGATGGGCAGAAATATAAATTGGTTGGCAGGAAAAATAGTTCCCATATGTCTATTAATCTGTCTATTAATCTTCTTGTGTTTAGAATATCTTTAAATAAAAATAGCACTTTAATTTTTGTTGTCAACTTGCTCATATCTCTTGATTGCTCTAAATGCTTGTTCCCATATAAAAAGGATACCTATTTGACATCTTGGAAAATGAGAGTTTGGGGTCCCTTTTTAAACAACATCAAGTACCTTTAAAATTGATGCATAATCATTGAAAACAACAACGGCCATGTAGCCTACCTAACATTTTAATTGATCTACAACACTATGGAATTTACATGAAAGTGGCTCACATGTGTTCACAAGGCTCTAGAACCCTCTCAACAATTACCTTGTAATTGCTGCTTGCATAGAAGATAGAGTGGCCAATTAAGACGTCTATAATGTGACAGAGAGGTGGAACAAGAAGTTAAAACTTAATTTCGTCATTTTGTACCATTCAATTCAATTTTTTAAGTTGTTGAAGCATTCAATCAAAGATCTTTGTAATTGGTGGAAGTAAGACATATTATATACAAAAATATGGCTATAATGGATGTATTAGTTATCAAATGATACATCTATTAAAAGCCTGCTTGCAATCTGCATATAAACATTATGTCTTTTCTTGGAATATGCTTGATGATGATTATTGAGTTCCAAATACGCTTTTATGTGCCAGTTCCTAAATGGTCGTGGAACTCAGTATCTATGATGTGGTCTTGCAGCTGAATCCTGGGTTGATTGTACTCCTTCAGCTGTAGTTAGATGTAGTTGCTAGATTTATTCCTAAAAGCAGTATTAAAGCAAAAGCAGCCCAGTATCTATCCAAAATCAATTTGTAAGCTTTCATTCACAAGACCAAAAATAAAAACAATGATCTAAGTGAGATAGAGAAGAAGCTTTTATCTGCAACTTATGGTGTTAGTAAATCCTAATGGCAGCATTAAATTTACATGGAGGTACCATGTCCAAAAAGATGGCGGCTCCTGATTTGGCTTTTAAAGATAAATGCAAATAGTGTTGGTAAAAGTTTCAATATGTTGTACACAAATCACTTATTTTATGATTGATGACTTGCCTTTTAAAATAGTTGCAAATAGTATCTCTACTCAATACAGTCCATTAAATCCTGCTTGTTATTGCATTTTTTTTCCCATAGATATATTGTAGGTTGAATAATTTTATTCCTATGCCTTCACATCATCATACCCATCTATGTACCACCAGTTCTAGCATTTCTTTAGTCTGGCATATAACACTTAGGGCTATATCCATGAGTGAACCCTCTGACTAGTTCTGCATTGAACGAGAAGGAAGATGTTGCTAAAATGTATCCAGGAAACCCAGAAATAAAAGGTAGCTGAGCTCGCCCCTTTCTAAAAATGTTGTTTGGTGCATTCTATGACATAAAATGAATGACTTGTATAGCGCTACCTATGCAAACTGAATTGCCTCAGGGTGCTTTCTTGCCACCAGAGTCCATCTGTGGCTTTGTGTGGTCCTTTACCCTGTAATGTCCTGACATGCTTACAAACACATACAACATTGATGTACACATACACACATATTAAGGCCAATTTTGTTTAGACAAGGTCTAATTAACCTACCAGCATGTCTTTTTGGAGTGTGGGAGGAAACCGGAGTACCCGGAGGAAACCCACGCAGGCACAGGGAGAACATGCAAACTCCAGGCAGATGGTGTCATGATTGGGATTTGAACCAGCGACCCTATTGCTGCTAGGTGAAAGTGCTAACCACTACACCACTGTGCTGCCCTAAAATAGAGTCTATTTGTCTTTCCTCTTGGGAACCAATCGTTTTTCCCCTCTTCAACTCTACTTTACGACAACAAACTTAGAAAGACTTATTAATGCTGGCTGCTTATTAATCTTACTTATCCGTGCATGCGTGTGCTAACACTAGAATTCAATATTGACTTAGCAAGTCATTTATGAATCCTCACTTCTCTTAGCATTGCACCTCCTACAGGGGGAAATGTTAATTAAGCCTTATCTGACAGCTTTAAAGGATTTATATAGTTAAGGCATATAATTTAATTTGATACACTCATCAATATAATAGCAATTCAAACAATAGTAATTAACCCCTTCACGCCGGCGTAACACAAATAAGTGGCCTTGAGTTTGAAGGGGGTGATGCATTCAGCTACAGGCTTTACCAGGTACCATTTTTTTAGAGCCGACGGTTAGCTTTCTTGTGATAGCAGCTGCTTGGCTGTTATCCCAAGCAGTGGGAGGGGACGTCCCCCCTCCCGCCTCCTTCTGCGGCTCAAATGGGCTCTCCCTTCCCAATCGACCATTTGCAACGTCCGCCGGCTGGCTGGAGACTCGGATCCATTAACCTGAAAGCAATGTCATGATATCACTTACTGTTTACTGAAGAGTTAAAGTGGTTGTAAACCCTTACAACACACTTTGACCTACAGGTAAGCCTAGATTAAGGCTTACCTGTAGGTCCAAGAAATATCTCCTAAACTTATACGGTTTAGGAGATACTTGCCCAAAGAGAGGCACCGCTGTCTACGGCGCATGCGGCGTAGACAGCGCAGGAGTGACGTCATCGCGGCTTCGCCGAATGACATCGGCGGAGCTGCGAGACCCACCGAGAAGATGGATGCGCCGGACTACAGGGGACAGCGGTGACTTCGCTGGCTCCTGTGTCAGGTAAGTGACACATAATGGACTACTATGCGATGTATAGTAGTCCATTATGCTTTGCCTTTGCAGGGAGTGAAAGAGGAAGTAAACTCATCAGGGTTTACTTCCTCTTTAAAGGTGCCAAATTAAAAAAAAAAAAAAGACACTATTCAAAACTGCCAAACTTGGAGTTTTGAATGCTTTTATGTGCAAAGGATGGATTTTGGGTCTTACAGACCCCAGATCTCCATAAAGAGTACCTGTCACTGCCTATTACTGTCACAAGGGATGTTTACATTCCTTGTGATATCAATAAAAATTATCAGAAAAAAATAAAAAATACTTGTCTGCTGGTCATCTCTTTATGTTTTCATTTTTAAGGACTGCATATTCCATCGTACTTTGCTGCCTTCAAACAGTGATTTCTGTACTGACTCTGCCTCTTAAACCCCTCCTCTTAGCACCTCTGTAGTGCAGAAGGCAGGCTCTGTGAAATTCTTTGATATAGCAGTGCCTACTCATAGGGCATAGTAAATATGTGTCACAAACCTCAAGGAAGTAAATGTGTGGGGATCTTCACAAAGTAAGTTTATAAACCTCACAATCAATTAGATTAATAGGCGTTGGCTAGAAATAAATAAATAAAATACAATGTGGAAATGGATATATGCATTTACCGTTTGACCATAGATATGCTTTAAGTTAAAACAAGTATTACATAGTGCTAGCCACTAACCACAACATGCAGCTACAGTAGGAAAGCAAAGTATGAACACTTTAATATTTTCCGGATTTTTACTGAGTTCAGAAATGTGTTTCTTACAAAAAAAAAAGTTTATTCTTGTTATGAAATTGCTCTGTGCATGTTAGATGTAATTATTATTATTATTTTTTTATTTTTTTGCTCAATTCCTCTTCAGGTTAAAATAAATTGACACATGAAAGTAATGTATAAATTTCAAAAAGGTTTCAGTAGATATACAGCAAATAACAGTCCCACATAATCAAATCAAATGTCAGAATTTGACAGTTTCATAGACAGTGTTATGAAAATGAAATATGACATTGGCTATTGTAGCATATTTTTTCTAGTATTATTGGAAATTCAGGATTAAGGGTTCCAGTTAAACTGCTGGGAGAAACATGAGTTGTTTTTTGTTTTGACAAAGGACATTTTAAAGTAGCTGTCAGGTCACATCAACATTTTCCAGCACGGACACAATGGGAGCGATAAACTGCCCAGAAGCTTTACCGAAGATTTATTGTGAAAAGTTCCAGGTTGTTTAAAACTGTTTGAATATGATATATACTGTAGATGTCAGTTTCTGTTACTCCTCGGTTTGCACTTTCAAATTTTTTTTTTATATTCTGATGTCCCAAAGAAAGGCTAAAGAATCTAATATGGACATGGAAACTGATCAATATGGCTCCGGAGAAGGTATTTCCAGGGGCATAACTAAGGACAAAATACAGTATAGACAAACTTTAAAAATTTACTCCAACAGCAGTCTGTCCGATTCTCATTGCAATTTCCTGGGTCTGTTCTGACTTGATTTAAAGTGGTTACAAACCCTCACATATACCCAGTGAAGTGAACAGCCTCAGGTGATACACAGAGATGAAACAAATCCACCTACACAGGTTTAACTTGTTTATCTGCAGTGTTCTGCTCTTTACACCCTATCAAAAGTGATAATGTTAAAAATCATTCTTCACCTATCAGCGGCACAGAGAGGAGGGCAGATAGGCTGCACTAACAGTGTGTGAGAGCTGATTGGGGGGAAGAAACACACCCCCTCCACACAGCAGAAGAACTGTATTGTGATTAGATAAGCATCATTGTAAGCTCAATCCCCACCCCCTGCCCCTCCCTCCCGATACAAATGTATCTCATGTGTCGGGAAAGCTTCTCAAATGTGACTCATGTTGATAACAGAGGAACGAAGCACCAGACAAATGACACTCAGAGCTTTCAAGAATGATAAGTAAACACCGCAGATATATTTGCTTAGTTCAAACTCAATGGCTGAGGTTTACAACCACTTTAAAACAATTTCAGACTTTGCCCACACTAGAAAAAGTGGCAGATTTACTGCATAGCAGATGCAAATCCTACCCATACTTTTCTTGCATTCCATTGCTTTTAAAATCTACTGTGACAGTGTTTAGGCCTGAAAATTAGCTGTTCCAACACTAAACAGTGAACTTTGTATAAAACTTTAACCAAAAAATTGTGTTATCAGTGCTTGGGTAAACTGTTACAGAAAATCTTCCCCAGCAGATACTCCAAATGCACTGTCTAAAATGTGCACTCAACTGTTACACATGATAAGAATAATGAAAATCACTTCCTCAGCCCCAAACCATGACCAAAATAAATAAAAAATAATAGCATATTAGAATAACAGATATTCCAAATAGAATTCTTTTGTTAGCGTCCATAAAAACAATTTTGTGCTCCAAAAAATCCATACCAGTCAGGTCTGGTATGGATTTTAAGGGGAACTCCACGCCACATTTAAAATAAAATTGTGTAGAGTTCCCCCTAAAAATCCACACCAGACCCTTTATCCGAGCATGCAACCTGGCAGGCCGCAGGAAAAGAGGGGGGACGAGAGAGCGCCCCCCTCCTGAACCGTACCAGGCCACATGCCCTCAACATTGGGAGGATGCTTTGGGGGTCAGTTACCCCTCAAAGCACCTTGTCCCCATGTTGATGAGGACAAGGGCCTCATCCCCACAACCCTGGCCGGTGGTTGTGGGGATCTGCGGGTGGGGGGCTTATCAGAATCTGGAAGCCCCCTTTAACAAGGGGACCCCCAGATCCAACACCCCCTGTTTGAAATGGTAAGGGGTACAAAAGTACCCCTACCATTTCATAAAGAAAGTATAAAAGAATGTTTAAAAAGACAAATACTTTTGAAAAAGTCCTTTTTTTTTTTTTATAAAAGATTCCAGCGGTGGTAATCCACTCTTGCTATCCAGCGACGTATGATCATCTCTCCGGGGTCCAGCGATGGCTGATATGATACAGCGACAGGTGATCTCTCCCTCCAGCGCAGTGCACTCCATCCATCCTCTGTCTCCACTGGCAGAGACACTGCGGGGATCCCGGCAGCCTGATATTTCTTATATGAGGAGGGCAGGGCCACCCGTCACCTGACACTGCCCCCTCTGACGCAGGGGGGAAAGCCTGGCTTCCCCAATGACGTGTGGATGACCCTGCCCCCCTCTGATGTAAGCAGGTTTAAACACACAGATCCCAGTTCTCTCTCGCTGTTGCATGCACCTGCTACAGTGTTTTAAAGAGCCGATGTACAGCTGCGACGGCGAGCCCAGGGGAGCCAACCTGCCGCAGTATAACTATGGCGGCTGGTCGGTAAGTGGTTAAAAGCATACTTAGTAGAGAGCCTTTTTTCGTCTTCAACCCTAACCAATGATCCAGAAGGAAAGTGTACTTCTCTTGCACCACATTTCCAATCAATATATATGTTACTTTTAGCCTGTTCATTTTTAACAGTATTAGCAATTGATGATTTAAGAGGCAAAAGACTTGTGGGAGTGATATGTCTAAAACATGTAGTTTAAAGTGCTTTTATCTGTCTTGTGCTCTGCTAGTGGTGCTTGTGTATTCACATGTATAGTTACTCTGTAGCAGGGCTCAAGTCCTGCGGGAATGCATGGGAATGGAGTTCCTGTACTTTTTCCACAACAGGAAGTATGTACCTCGGTAAGTGGTTAACCACTCGGTAAGTGGTTAAAAGCATACTTAGTAGAGAGCCTTTTTTCGTCTTCAACCCTAACCAATGATCCAGAAGGAAAGTGTACTTCTCTTGCACCACATTTCCAATCAATATATATGTTACTTTTAGCCTGTTCATTTTTAACAGTATTAGCAATTGATGATTTAAGAGGCAAAAGACTTGTGGGAGTGATATGTCTAAAACATGTAGTTTAAAGTGCTTTTATCTGTCTTGTGCTCTGCTAGTGGTGCTTGTGTATTCACATGTATAGTTACTCTGTAGCAGGGCTCAAGTCCTGCGGGAATGCATGGGAATGGAGTTCCTGTACTTTTTCCACAACAGGAAGTCTGTACCTGTTAACAGCCGTGTCCTGCAAGACTTTGAAGTATGCGAGCTGTGTGCCCTGGTGTGCCGCACACCAGGGGTGGACTGACCATTCAGGCATTGCTAGTAGGGGGCCCCAATGACAGCTTCCTCTTCGATCTAACTGTCAATCACAGCTAGCTGAAGGGTAGATCAGGTCCCTGCCGCTAAGAGATTGTATTTAGTCAAACCTCTTGTGATGCGCTCCTCCCTGCTGGCCCCTCCTGATTTTCTGTCTCCTCCTCCCCCCCAGTCTCCTGCATCCTTGCTCTGTGTGTCCCGCTGAATCCCCCCCTCCTCTATCTTCAGTGCCATATGATGAGAGAACCCAGAGGAGGAGCACAGCTATTCTGCTCACAGGACATGCAGGGAGAGATGTGAGCTGAGGGAGGAACATCAGTTTGGGGTGGTAAGCTGAGCACAATACCTGGCAAAGTTTAAGTGGAAACATGTGAAGGGTTAGAATAGCAGTGTGTTGGAGCCCTGCAGAGTTTGCAGCTCCCCAAGCTGACATACATCTCCAAAGCAGGAACACGTCACTATCTTCCCAAGCATTTTGTCCAGATAATGTGCAGTTAATTTATGACCTTTCCATTTAACCCTGTGTTATCCAAACTCTGTTCAATGAAAAGTGTAAACTCACCACATAAACACTCTACATGCAAAATAACATTCCCCAATAAAGATCAGAACATGATGTTCACATTTGCATGAAAGCACAATTGAATGAATGCTGATTATTCAGAGAATTACCATCAGGGCTTTTTTTCTTAGAGAATAGGTGCAGGAGCTCCCCCTTTCTGAGTCACCTCTTGCTGTATTGAGACACACCCTACCCACCTATGAGCACCATTCCTTGGTTTCACTCCCTACCCATCTCCCAGTACTGCCTTTTGTAGAGAATACAGAACCAAGTATCATTTTGTAATTTTTATAGAATTTATATGGAATATAGTAATCATGACAAGAAGAGCACTAAAACAGATCTCAGCCAGTAACAATAGAAATCCCCACCCCCCAGCAACAATAGATTCCCCCATCAACAAACCACCAGCAACAAAATTCCCCCCAAGCAACAATAGGCTCTTGGCATCAACAACAGATCTCTCACAGCCAGCATCAATAGACTTTATGGCAGCCAACAACAATAGACCCCTCTCTCAACAGTAGATCACCCCGAGCAACAACTGACCCCCAGCAATATAAGACCCCACAAGCAACAATAGATCCCCCACCAGAAACAGTAGACCTCCTCAGCAACAATAGACCCCTAGTGCTGGAGGTGCCGGAACTGCATTCCCTGCGTTCTCCCGCTTCCCCCCCCCCCCGCGTTCCCCCGCATTCCTGCTGAAAAAAGCCCTGATTACTATATTTAGGTTTATTGAGGATTGTTTTTTTTTTTTATGCACGAACAGTTAAGCTTCATACACACAATACGAAAATTGGATGAAAAATACCACTTTTGAAGCGTTTGTGCATATGAGCGTATCATTTTTTATTTTTTTTGGTGAGGGAGTGGATCTTGGGTGGGAGTTCCCACACTTTTTTCCCCAGAACTTGACCCCTGCTCTGTAGACATTTAATAACTCTCTAGTAAACACTTTTCATAATTTCCCCATTAGAGTTTCAGTCTGAAGAACTCCCTTAGACCCCTTTCACACTGGGGCCCCCCCATGCATTCGCGGTAAAGTGCTGCTCGTTTTTGCAGCATTTTACCCCCGTTTTCAAATGCTTTTCGGCCAATCATGGGTGCTTTTAACCCCCAAAAAAGGGTTAAAAACTCCCGTGTTGCGGTGCTTTCAAAGCACTTTTCAGGCGCTTCAGAAACACTGCTCATTCATTGCAATGGGCAGGGGTGTTTTCGGAGCGCTGTATACAGCGCTCCCAAACTGCTCCAAAGATGCTGCTTGCAGGACTTTTTTTAGCGTCCCACAAGCGCACCACCGGTATGTGAAAGCACCCATTGCAATGGAGGGGAGGCAGTTTTCAGGTGCCTGACAGGTGCTATTTCTAGCGCTAAAATGCCTGAAAACTGCCTCAGTGAGAAAGGGGTCCTAAAGTTTCTATTGAATCTCTCAATCTCTACATTTGCTTGTGCATATTAACCTGAGTATTTCCTATACACATTATTTCTCTCTGTCTAGAAGGGCTCAAAATCAGATCAAACAATTGTGGT
Organism: Lithobates pipiens; assembly: GCF_037356315.1. Lineage (NCBI taxonomy): Eukaryota > Metazoa > Chordata > Amphibia > Anura > Ranidae > Lithobates > Lithobates pipiens. The sequence continues at coordinate 172,887,386 of NW_027507748.1, forward strand.
CTATTTTCAGACACTAGTTCCTTTGGGTTATCTTCCCTGCTGAAGACTGTAGAGAAAAATTTAATAAATGTAGCAAATGGTGTATTTAAAACAAATGCAATTTCTGGACATTTACTGTAATAGTGCATTAATGCAATAGAAAATCAGCAATTAACGGGTGCAGCACCAATAAGATCAATAGCAAATGTGACACAAACAGAATCAGGAAAAGGTACTGGAATGTACATGACAGCAGATTTGTCATGAATCTGACAAGTAATACAAGGTTAAATGACAGTACTTTGGCATCCATTCCTGGCCATCAGTATAGTTCACAAAGTCTTTGCTTTGAGCAGCATTTCAGGATTCAGTTTCAGTCCTGGAAATGCAATGAGCTTTACAATTTCAAGATATTTGTCATAAAGATCCAGGGCTGGGCTGTATGTAATTATTGAAAACACCAGTCTTAAAAATAATAGGCCACTGAAGCTAATCCACCAAGTACACACTTGGAACAGAAGAGGCCATTATGGTTAATGAGCTAAACCTGTCAATATGCAATTTTGTAGATCCACACTAGAAACAAAGTTAGTTCCTCTGAGTTCTGAAAATACTTCCTGAATAAATGGCAAGGGTGACTAGCCATGTCAACAGCTTTATTTCATTAATAAAGGTCAACACACATTTTGAATCACATCTTGTTTCATGGCATCCTAAGTTCTAGGGAACTTGGGATGGTTTCACATCTGATTGCACTTTAATTGTTTGTATCCACATAGCCCAGTTAGGTGTTTCTGAGTGGTGAAATTTGAAAACTGGTGGCATTGAGGTACTTGGAGCTGTTTTAATAAGACCATCCACTAATTGTAGACTCAGCGCATCAAAAATACCTGCCCAGTATAGTGGTGCCCAGGGGCGGACTGACCATTCGGCCAATCGGGCACTGCCACTAGGGGGCCCCGTCAGGGTTGCCAGCCTCAGTAAAACCAGGGACAATATGTAAAAATCAGTGTTTTTTTTACATCTGACTCTGAAATGTCCCTTACCGACATCCTTTTGGTCCAAAAATCCTGAGATTATAGCTGCCCCACCTCTCCAGTACCTATTTAAACAATAGGAACATGTCTGTGTATACATGTATGTGTATACTGTGTGATTGTATTCTGTGTGTGTATACTGTGTGGCCCCATAATCTCTGATTGCCTGGGGGCCCCATAATCTCCTTTTGCCCGGGGCCCCCATGAGTTGTCAGTCCGCCCCTGGTGGTGCCTTTCTTTACATTTTAGAATTTAGCATGCACACTAATTGAAATGTTACAGTCACTGCCAGGCAACCAATACAAGGGATATGGTCACTAAGATAATTAACCAGTTTCAGGAGTAGGTGCAGAAAGTGGTTGATTGGCAAAGTACATCTGGTAGTTTTTCTAAGGAAGTATAGAAAGAGCAGATCCTGTGTCCAGCAACAGGATAATGCAGTAGCTTTATTAACAGAACCAGTGATAATAGCTACAGTGTACAAACATTTATCTGAAAAGAAAGCATCATGGGGCATGGACATGTGGCAACCTCTAGGGCAGTAATTTCATGATTCTGTCTCGCAGTTAAAGCAGAGATTTTTTTTTTCAAAGTGTTCTCTTGCCTTGCAATTACAGCACTGTGTATCTTTTACAGGGCATAGAGGATAGTTTGCAATGTGCTGTATTGATACACACCTGAAGCTATACTTGATCTGTGTAAAGTATGTCCTGCCCTGCATTGCAGCTTAGACATATTGTGTGATATATCGTTTTATTTGGTCTGAGTATGTTTTGTAAGAGAGGCACATTTTTAATTCACAGCCTGTATGGTTCCCATAGTCCTCTGACTAAGGACTAACCACAGCAGTTTCACATTGGCTTGCAATCATTGTACTTGCCTTTTCTAGAGTTATGTTCAAAGAGCCATCTTTATCTAAAAGAAACGTTTTTCTTGCTAGTTGCTATAACGCAGTAGAGTTTTCTACTTATTGATCTCTTTTCATTTCATCTTAGAGCACCAAACTCACAGGTAACAATTAACACTCATACAGTAGCTGTAAATCTTTGAAATGAAAAATGAACAAAACATAGGTTCATAAAAAGTGTACATGCCTTAGTCCATAGCAAATAGTGTGGATCCTGGCTGCTGTCTGCTTCCCCTGCAATTTGTATATAACTTTTCTGACAGTTTTCCCTAACACCAGGTAACTCATGGTGATACCCCCAGCACACAGCAGCTGATAGACAGCCTTAGATATTCATGTTTCATAGCGAGGCTGTGTAGAGTGGGGTGTGTCCATCCTGTCTACTCAGGTGTCATATTACACCAGGTCCTATGCTCTTTGCTGTGCAATGTGGAACCTGGGAAAATACCATCTGATGCATGTAACTTACCGTAGAAGGCTATGGAGGAAATATGGTTGCAGTTAGGAAGGTACTGCTTATGTGAGAGGATTAGCTTAATCACTGTGTATCGGGCTGGTCACTTGGAAGTGGGCTCAGGGAAGGGGTTATTATCCATTCAGGGCTATCTAACCCCTCTCTCTTTTCTCCTCCAGTACCCACTGCTCCTGCAGTAAAATTTTTTAGAGATTTGGTACTCAGCGATTTAGCTAAATTACCAGTTAAAAAGCATTACTCCACTTCCTTGCCAAAAGCCGCATTGAGGTCTCTTTGTGATCAGAAACAAGTTATAATACGCCCTGCTGACAAGGGAGGGGGCATAGTTATACTTGATAAGATTCAGTATGAGGAGGAAATGGCAAATATTTTGAGTGAGCCAGACACATATTGCAAATTACCTAACAACCCCACCATTGTTTACAAAAAACAATTAAAAACCCTTATTGATAAAGGTTTTGAACAAAAAATTTTGAACAAAAAAGAAAAAGCCTTTTTGGTTCCGGTATCCCCTAGAATACCTACCATCTACTATCTGCCCAAAATCCATAAGAGCCTGACGGCCCCCCCCGGTAGACCAATTGTGAGTGGCATTAATTCTGTCACAGCACGTATAGGCAGGTATATAGATTTCTACCTCCAACCACTCGTTAGAAAAATGCCTTCATATATACAGGATACAGGGGATACCATCAGAAAATTGGAAGGTATACAATTCCAAGGATAATGCATTATAGCCACCGCGGATGTTGCATCCCTATACACCTGCATTCCACAGGACAAGGGAATCGAAGCGGTACGTTTCTTTTTAGACCAAGAACATACGTTAGTCCCTTGTCAACATGATTACATCATAGAATTATTGGAATTTGCTACCCATGGGGGCCAAATTTGCGCCTAGTCTGGCCAATCTTTTCATGGCCAAATGGGAGGAGGATGTCGTCTATGCTCAGCGGAGCCCATCATTGATTTTGTGGGTCCGATACATAGATGACATCCTCCTCCTATGGGGGGGCACCCCTGATGCGCTTTGTGAATTTTTTAGTGGTCTGAACAACAATGATAGGGGAATTTCATTAACCTACCAGACCAGTACTGATAAAATACAATTTCTAGATTTGGAAATTGGAATCACATCAGGGGGTTTCATTTTTAAAACCCACTTCAAGTCCACCGACCGCAATAGCTATATTGCCATCGATAGCTGCCATCATAAAAGCTGGCTTACCTCCGTCCCTCGTAGTCAATTTATTAGATTACGTCGTAACTGCACTGATGACTGCATTTTTTTAGATCAGGCAAACCGTTTAAAACAACAGTTCTTGGATAAGGGGTACCATGCTCCCATTCTGGAAAAACAATTACAGGAGGTCTCACATATAAACAGGAACACTCTTCTGCAGGCTAAAACCCCTCGGAATGACAACGATAAATTCAAGTGGTCTTTTATAACCACCTTCAATATGCAATACAGGCAAGTAAAAAAGATCTTTAGTAAACATTGGGAGGTTTTGAGAAAAGACCCTGTGTTAGGTCCAAATCTTCCTGAAAGAGCAAACGTTTTATTCAGAGGGGCTCCAACTTTGCAAAGTAAAATTGCCCCCAACATCATTAATCCCCCAATTCAGCCTACTTTTTTTCACAACTTGGTAGGTTATTTTCCGTGCAAAAAATGCAGTGTATGTCAACATAATGCATTGACACAACGAAAAATTTTAGAATTTACATCCACAGTAACTGGGAGAAGATATCCAATTAAATGTTTCTGCACCTGTAAAACTAAATATGTGGTTTATCTAATAACCTGCCCCTGTGGGAAGCAGTATGTCGGCCGTACCACTAGGCCTTTTTCCACGAGGGTCGGCGAACATATCTCCTTGATCAGAAGCAAATTGTCTAAGCACACGGTGCCTAGACACTATAGGGAATGCCACAATAACGATTTACGGGGCACACAGTTCATCGCGATAGATAGATACACCCCACCCTGGAGAGGGGGGCCCCTCACACGTGGGGTCTCCAGGCTGGAGACTTTTTGGATCTACGAGCTTCAGTCCCACTCCCCATTTGGCATGAATGTGGAGTGGGACATTAATGCTTTCATAGACGATTCATAGGAGCTTTTTGTAATATTTGCAATGCGTAGTCTGGCATCACACAAGTTTATCTGTAGGCATATTTCACTAAGTAGTCTTTATTTATTTTTAATGATTACATCAATTTTATATATACATATTCATTTATTTTTATGTTTTGTGGTAAGACAGTTTATTCAGATCACATAATTACAATTTTATACCATGTATAACATTAATGCTTTCATAGACGATTCATAGGAGCTTTTTGTAATATTTGCAATGCGTAGTCTGGCATCACACAAGTTTATCTGTAGGCATATTTCACTAAGTAGTCTTTATTTATTTTTAATGATTACATCAATTTTATATATACATATTCATTTATTTTTATGTTTTGTGGTAAGACAGTTTATTCAGATCACATAATTACAATTTTATACCATGTGATATATATCATGTATAATATGATATATTTTATGTATTGTTCTTACATTGTTAAGATTTATTTTATTTGTGGCCACTAGGTGTCATTGCGCCACCTTTTTAGCAGTATTAGAGAAGAGATAATGTTTTCTCCATACCCAGGCCTCGTTTTCATTCCTACTCCGTACCGGAAGGGACGTTTACTCACTTCCGGTTCCGGTGTGTTCGCGGATGCGCACTTCCGGTTTCGGGTTGTAACTTGGGAGAGGGTTTGACATCCCTCCATGTCCATCTGCGAGCTGGAATAGTTAAAAACTCATATAGGGGGTTGGTCCCCTCTTTTGGCTATTCAATACATTATTATATGAAGTAGGTTCTTTCCCCTTTTTTTATACATCAATGTGAATGGGTGGAACACATTTTTGTTGAGGCGTGGAACGCACGCCAGGCCGCCATCTTCATCCATACCGGAAGTGGGGCTGTTACCATTTCCAACCATAAATTTCAGGCCCAAATAGATTCGTTACATGGGTGGAACGCATAACAACGGAGGCGTGGAACGCACGCCCGTCCGCCATCTTGGATATACCGGAAGTGGGCATGATTGCGACACATGGGGGAATGGCATCACTTTATTGTGTGAGTACCTATATAAGGCAGTATGTCAGTAGTGGGAGCCCACCCCAGATGATGACCGGTGGGTCGAAACGCGTCGGGAGAACTCCGCTACTGCCACTTTTTCTCTGACATGCTTTACTGTTCATCTTGGAAATGTGAGTTTGAGCAAATTTTTTATTAAAGGTTTTTTATAAAACGTTATTATGCCATGTTGGCCTTGTCTCTTCATCTTCCATGCCTGAGTCGTTGTCGGATTTGTATATGTACATGAAGAACAGTGACTACATCTAGTCGTTTGTGGGGATCGTATATGGCACGATTGACACATCCAATCCTTGGGACCATTTTGGCTAGGATCACAAGCTTTGATTGACCCCTGAGGCGTATGTCTACTAGGGTCATACAGATCCGATAAGCCTGTGCCCTATAAGGTGGTGGGATCGTCACAGGGTGAAATATCATCTTCTTTGGTCATAATACCACAGAATCCTGGTTGTTATCACAACACGTTCAGATTGACATCTTGCACGTTTTTTTACGGACTATATATTTGCTTATGGACTTTATCACTGTGATTAGTTATATTTGTATATATTTATAGCTACTGTTTGTTTTTTCACTGGAATAAATATCCACACAGTCACTATTTTGGTTCACATATATATTCATAGGTCACTATATATATATAATTTTTTCTTTTTCCTATTTTTGTTGCAATACAGTATCATTCCCCTTTGTTTTGGGGCTATTCTATATATATTTTGACACACAGGAGCACATATGATTTTGTATCACTATAAGAAACACATATATATAAGTTGAGCGCTTACACTTTATCTTCGACATGTTTCCCAGCTAAAAAGTCCCTAATTTTAGCGTGTCAGCAGCTTATTGCTTATATTTTCCTTCTTTCAATTTTTCTTTTTTCCATTTGCGCAGTATTGTTGGTGAATAGCTTTTTCAAGGGGTTATTATCACTTTAAAGCTGCTGTAATTTGTACTGCAGATTAGGCATTTTGTTAATCTTGCTATCATGTTTAACTATCCTTCTGCTTCCAAACAGTGAAAAGGTAAAGTATGCATTCAAGTAGCAGGTAAGTTGTCATGATTTGCAGAAAGTATATAATTCTCAAACATGCTTTTATGAAGGCTTCATAGCCGAAAAACATCAGCATATAGCCTGTACCCGTGTATCCATGGAACAAATAAATACTTTTATTCAAAAGCATCCTAGTCACCAGCCTTCCTGATTTAATAATTCTCAAACACAGATCCAAGCCAAGAAAAAAAACATCCTTGTCACCAATCTTATTGTACCTGTAGTGCTTTATTAACAAATTCAGGTATCCATAAAACATATATCACCAGTGTTTGATAATAGCAAAAAGAACTGTAACTGACTTGCATAGATTAGAGAAAAAATTATTACAAGTGACATCTACAGGCCAAAATTCTGAACATTACAACACATAATGCAATTCTGTCCAACAATATGTCTTCCGTAGGGATGAGCTGAACACTCACCGACTCGGTTCGCACCAGAACATGCGAACAGACAAAAAATGTGTGTGAACATGTGAACACCATTAAAGTCTATGGAACACGAATTTGAAAAATCAAACGTGTTAATTTTAAAGGCTTATATGCAAGTTATTGCCATACAAAGTACTGGGTACTGCTCCGGGGAACGTGTATCAATAAAAATGTAATATTCCTTTAAATATCATGCTTAGGGGGGCCCCTTAGTCTGCCTGTAAAGTAACACACCTCTCCCATGTTTATAACAGTTCCACAGCAAAATTAAATGTCTAAAGGAAAAACATGTCATTTAAAATTGCTTGCAGCTTTGATGTATTGTGAGATCCTGGCAATATACATAAAAAATCATTGAAAAAAAAAAAGGTGTTGGTCCCTTCCCAGTCCATTACCAGGTCCTTTGGATCTGTTATGGATATTAGGGAAACTCCACGCCAAAACTTGTAAAAAAAAGGGCGTGGGGCCCCCCAGAATCCATAACAGACCCTTATCCGAGCATGCAACCTTGCAGGCCGCAGGAATTGCTCCCCTACCCATTTACTTATGGGGTGGGATCTGGGGGCCCCCTTGTTAAAGGGAGCTTCTAGATTCCAATAAGCCCCCTGCCCACAGACCCCCACAACCACTGGGCAAGGGTTAAGGTGATAAGGCCCTTGTCCCCATCAACATGGGGACATGATGCTTTGGGAAGGACCCTGGTATGGTTCAGGAGGGGACGTTCTCTTATCCCCCCTTTTCCTGTGGCCTGCCAGGTTGCATGCTTGGATAAGTACCTAGTATGGATTTTGGGTACACCACACCATTTTTTTTTCAATTTTGGTGCAGGGTTCCCCTTAACCACTTCAATACATATATTAGACTGACTGTATCTTGATTATTGTTCTCCTTTATTTGCATGTGTAGGCCATTGAAACAAACTTCACGTAGCTCATTTGTCAACTTTGTTGCATTTGTGTTTTAAAAATTACCAGAATAAAATCATAGAATACAAAAAATTTGATGCTCTTGCTACAGTCAAGGGAAAGCTATTCTGGTCTAACAAAAAGTACAATATCATTGCTATTCTAGAAGCACCAACAGAGACATCATACATATTAACAAGTTCCTTTTTGTTGCTGACCTGGTCTGTTGCACTTGGTAGATAAGTTTTTTTTATTTTTATTTTTTTGTAATACAACAGCTTGAGGGGTCTGCTAGTAAGAAATATATGTGTTTACATCAATGACTGCAGTTTGATTTGTAAGAGTAATCTTATTTTGAATATCATCAACACTTTGATATTACTGGCTAGTGTGTAAATTCAGGGGATGTGTTGTTTTCTTTATGTAGCCAGGCTTATTTTAGAAAATAATGCAATTTCACCATCCAATTTCAGGAGTCACTTAAGATAAATAAGGACAATAAAAAACAAGTTATCATGCACTCCTTTGAATATCTCATCTGCTTGAAAGGTATGAAATATGTATGAAGAGGTAGCTGACGATTAGTTTTTGCTGAACATATTCAATGATAGGATAAATATAATCTTGTAATAAACTATTGCTGAATGAAATGATTTTGGAACATTTCTATGCAGACTGAGTAGATTCAATCAGTTCTTCACAATCCACATCCAGGAAAGCATTATGATTGGGCTCACAGAATAACAATAAAAAAAGTGTGTGAATATCTAATCCTTAGGCCAGTTGAAGCATTCAGAGTGAAGCTAATATGTAAATCAACATCATCCACAAAAGAAGCACAATGTCATTAAAGACCAACTCTACCTTATGGCTGTCATCTAAATGTCCTACTGTAATATCTACAGTATCTAAGGCAAGCTATAGATGATGCAATTTTCTTCCCTGCAACCATGGGTTTTAGGAAAGAATATTACATAATTGTCCCATCAACACAGTCAGAGCGCCATTGTGTTCTGCCAGCAGGGGAGCATTGGGATCCTTCCTTGCTAACAGAACACAATGATTACTGCTGGCTGCTAAAGCCACTGACAATAATCACATGCAAAAAATCTGACTTGTTGTCCTGAAGTGAAACGATGGATCTACTTCAGTACAACCAGTCTGCCCATAGATTAATCAAATCTCACCTGGCCCCTGATGAACCGGACAAGATTCAATCCATCTATGGCTGGCTTGAGGCTGTTATTGCAGGCTATCTTTCAAGTATCTTTGGTCTTTCTAATCTGCTTTAGTAATTACAAAGCCTAAGAAATATGTCACAATAGTGGTCCTGGTGATAGGATCACTCCTACAACATTGCACCCTTATTGACTGAAACATTGAGGTGTTAGAGAATGGTTGCTAGAGAATGACTTTCTGCAGCATTTCAAGCAGATGCAGAGAAGAGGTGAGTGGACTCATTAGTCATGCCAATCCTAAAAAGTTCCTGCCATCACCATGATCGCTAATATGTGAAGCTGGCAGGTGGTGCAACCTAATGATCTATCCAAATGTGACATATGATTTCTTAATAAAGTTAGCCTTTAATATAATTCTAATGAATTAGAAGTCCCTTGTTTCTGATTGAGCATCAAATTCCACCATGGGAAAAATATAAATGAATAGATCTCTGACAGCTCCTGAAAAAAATGCTGTTATATTCTCCAGATCTCTGGCACTAAACTCTGCAGAATTTTCAATTCAGAAATGTGGCAATCCTCCTCTTCAAGTACCAGTATCATTCAAGTACCCAGTACCATTCAAACCACTTCTGGTGAGCCCAGGGTGTCAAGGTTCAACCCCCAATACTGGACTCAAAGGAGAATGCTTCAGCATTTAGGTTCTACCAATCCCTGAAAAAATAAATGGGCAAACAGGACCTCTGATGTCACTGGACCAGACTGAAGGCAGCAGGAAAAAAGGTATGTATATGGAGTTATTTTTTTTAAATATGCCAAGGGTATTCCAAGGAGGGTAGGTGGCTATAAAGGGGAGATAGGAGCCTGGAATCGGTAAACTGTAATTGGATTGGTTTCTATGGATTGATCCCCTTTGTACATCATCATTGATATTTGCAGTGCTTGAATGAATAAGCCAATATCTATCTAATTTTCCCAATTCATATTTTATTGAATGATATGAGGGGCTAAAACATCAGAACCCACTAAAATTTGAGGGACTTCTATCCGTTTCCCGACCGGCGCACACTGATGTATGTCAGCAGAATGGCACATGGCTGGGCAAATGGGCGTACCTGTGCGTCACTTTAAATTTGCCGCCATGCCATCCATGCAGCTCGTGCTTGGGCCGGTCAGGACCTCCGTGAGTTGGGTCCCGCGCACTCGATGTCCGCAATTGCCTCATGGAGAGGAAGAACGGGGAGATGCTAATGTAAATAAGCATCTCCCCGTTCTGCCTAGTGACATTGTCACTGATCTCTGCTCCCTGTGATCGGCAGCAGAGATCAGTGACATGTCACACACATAGCCACGCCCCCCACAGTTAGTATCACTCCCCAGGACATACTTAACCCCTACACTGCCAGTGTAATTTACACAGGAATTGGTGCATTTGTATAGCACTGATTGCTGTATAAATGACAATGGTCCCAAAAATGTGTCAAAAATATACGATGTGTCTGCCATAATTTCGCAGTAATGATAAAAATTGCTGATCGCTGCCATTACTAATAAAAAAAATTATTAATAAAAATGCCATAAAACCCCTATTTTGTAAACGCTATAACTTTTGCACAAACAATCAATAAATGCTTATTGCAATTTTTTTATCAATAATATGTAGAAGAATACGTATACGTAAAGTTTTTTTTATACATTTTTGGGGATATTTATTTTAACAAAATGTAAAAAGTAATGTGTTTTTGTTTCAAACTTGTCACTTTTTTTTTGTTTATAGCGCAAAAAATAAAAACTGCAGGGGTGAACAAATACCACCAAAAGAAATTTGTGGAAAAAAAGAGGACAATTTTGTTTGGGAGCAAAGTCGAACGACCGCACAATTATCCGTTAAATGGACTCGCAAAAAGTGCTCTGGTCTTTGGCCAGGAAAATGGTCCGTGGCTTAAGTGGCTATACTGCCGAGTTACAGTTCCCAGTTAACTCCACATATGCACATCAATGGTTGAGTCATTATTATTAAAGTATTTTCAAAGCTAGTCACTAAAATCCAATAATAGCGCTAACATGTTAATGTCGTTTTAAAATTTATGTTCAATATTTTTATATCTAAAGCTTTCATTGAAAAAATTAACAGAATAGGTAATCAGCCAAATGAACAAGCATGAAGTAACTATAGCTTGAGGTTTTCAAAAAGGTGCAAAAAGTTAGAAGCAATAATGCAGAAGAGGTTCAGGATGGCAAATAACATGCATACACTACAGAGTCTGATTAATAAAGCTGTACTAATATTGACTCTTCACAACAAGGTCTCTATGAATCAGTTAAGGCTAACAACTGATTGCATAGCACAATTTATATAGAATTCTATAACCCTAACGTCAAGTTAAGAATCATGACTTAATGAAACAGTATGGAACATTGCTACTTATAAAGATTTTCATAAACAACATCTCACATAGCGAATTTTAGGATAGCTCTGGTAACACAGGTTAACAGCTGGTGGGATTCATGGACAAAGGCCCACCCCACTGGAGAGCACCAGCAGCATTTAGGGAGGGACTCTCCACAGTAGCTGGAACTTCTGGAGAAGCTGCTTCCTCTTAGACTCTGGTTCAGCTTCAGGTTCTGACTATGGAGGGTCTCTCATCTGGCTGCAGATCACTTGCACCTTGTACCTATGCCTTATAAGGTGTGGCCTCTCTCTTCTGAGGGAGAGAAACTAAGGAATGTATACTCCCTGAAAATGTTCTAGGAACCCAGGAAGTTCCAGGAAATTGCAGGATTTTAGGGGGCCATTACCTGCATTTGAGCATGGTAAATACATGGGCACTCAGCAACCATAACATTTGACAAACCAGTCATGAAAATCCTTGCTCAGACACTTTTATATATGTTATGGGATGACAGTACTCTATATCTCTCTTTCAATTGTGTTCCTGTTACACAGGTTTCCATTAGAGACTACAAATGGCCCACAAGTAGCTGTCCTAACACACATTACACAGGAATGGTTCACTGTTTTCAACATCAGGAAATCCATCCTGAATAATACACTGCACTTAACAGTAGAGTGCACTTGTAGACAGGAAGTGGTTGCAAAGAGGCTTCAAGAAATCAGTATATTTTAGATGAAAAAAGGTGAAATGTGTATTTTAATAAAACACAAATAGCAATTAGTTGTGCCATGCAGTATTTTAGCAAACAAATGTATTTATTTATTCACAGGTTACATCAATTTAACTTGCAATTTAACAGGTCAAATCGCATTTCAAATTGAAACATATTATCAGCAATGGGAACGTCCCAATCGGTGCAACGTCAACTTTGCGGTGCCGCACCGATTTCTAAAAGTAGTTCCTGCACTTTTTTGGCCACTTCTGTGGCAATTTCAATTGAAAATTTCAATAGACATCTGTGCATGAACCCACACAGATGTCTTTCAAGTCACCCCCAAAGTCAGACTGAAATCCAGCTTTGAAATCTGAATGAAATCATCTGAACTCGCATGATTTCAAAGCCATGTTCAGAGTGAAAGAGGGCTTGTTAAAGCTTGATCAAACAAGCTGCACCAGATTCTGTGTGCACCCGTTTAAGTGAATACCCCTTTAGGGTCTATTTAAACTGTTGTATTTTAATGTGACCCAAAATAAATTGACAGATGCAGCTCAAGGCTCCCCTGGGTCCCTTTATGTAGCAACTGCTTGAAGTGCAGACAAGGACAGAGCTCATCCCATCTCTATACATCTAATGGAAAAGAGGAAGGTCCCAGAGGTCGCATTTTACATGTTAGTCCTTGTACACACAGTCGGACATTCCGACAACCAAATCTGTCAGATTTTGTCCGAAACTGTTGCATACACACAGTCGGACAAAGTTGTCAGAAAATCCGATCGTACTTAATGTGATGACGTTATTTCATTAGGATGGGACTACGTTCAGGCTAGTAGCCAATAGCTTTGGTCTAGGAATTTGATCTGAGCATGCGTGGCACTTTGTCCGATCGGAATTCTCTACACATGATTGGACAAAGTCCGATCAGATCATGTTGTCGGAAAATTTTATAGCCCAGCTCGAAAACTTGGTCCGTCGGATACTCAGACGGAAACAGTCCGATGGAGCCCACACACTGTCGGATTATCCGATAACACAGTCCTATCGGACATTGTCCATCGGAATGTCCAACCGTGTGTGCAAGGGCTAACATGTTGTAATGTGCTAAAGTATATGCGTCCAACTTCCCCATGTGAGAACAAGTGTATGTTCCTTTCTCAGCTTTGTAGTGCATTTAGAAAAACACAGTGAGGGAGATTTACTAAAACTGATGCACATAAAGGGCTCAATTCACTAAGTGATATTTACCACTTTAAAATGTGTTATTAAATATTGTTTTTTTTTACTTTTTTTGCAATTCACTAAAAACACTAATAAAATCTTGCATGCACTATTTTTTAAATGATTTGTTATTTTCATAGTGAAAACTTGCGGTATATTAAAGCTGCCACCCGAGAGTTTCCATAACATCCAGGGAATAGCTAATTGTTAAGTAGATCGCACCCGCCACATTCTTAACAACTTTGACTCATCTATTGTCAGTGCAATGACATGCTCACAGCAGAATGTGCACAAAAAAAGAGCTGGTATGAAAAAAAAACAGCATGGAGGCTTCCCCCCAGGCCCTTTGGGGGCTGCCATGCCAAAGTTCCCCCCAAAATCCATACCAGACCCTTATCTGGGCATGCAACCCAGCAGGCCAGGAAAAGGGAGGATAATCATGCTCCTCCCCTCCTGAACCCTACCAGGGCACATGCCCCCAACAAAGCACCTTGTACCGATGTTGATGAGATGGTGGTGGGGGAGACTTATCAGAAGTTAAAAGCCCCTTTTAACAACTGATCCCCCTCCTATATGAATGAGCATGGGCTACATATTAGCCCTACTCATTAACCGCTTAAGCCCTGGACCATTTGGCTGGCCAAAGACCTGACCACTTTTTGCGATTCAGCACTGCGTTATTTTAACTGACAATTGCGCGGTCGTGTGACTTGGTTCCCAAATAAAATTTACGTACTTTTTTTCCCACAAATACAGCTTTCTTATGGTGGTATTTGATCAATCACCTCTGCGGTTTTTATTTTTTGCTCTATAAACAAAAAAATGAGCAACGAATATTGAAGAAAACGCATTATTTTTAACTTTTTGCTGTAAAGGGGTTAACACTAGGGGACAGTGAAGGGGTTAATATCTATCCTAGGGAGTGTTCTAACTGAAGGGGGATGGGACTGTGCAGGTAAACTAACAGATCGCTGTTCATACTCTGTATCTGTTCAGAGAATCTGTATCTGCTCAGAGAACCAGAAACTGTGTGTTTACACACACAGCTCCCAGTTCTCCGTGTGCCCCGAGGGATAGCGGGAGCCCAGCGGTGATGGTGACCGCCGGGCACGCAAGCAACTCTAGTGGGCGTTTATGTTACCGATGTAACATAACGGGGATTCGCACAGCTGAGACATGCTGCCACAGTACAACTGTGGTGGCTGGTCAGGTAGCAGTTAACCAAAAAAATGGGCAAGATTAGAAAAACACAGAGACCGTTTTTGACAAGTCCTTTAATGAAAACGCTTCCCCCCAAAAACGTCTCCTAAAGTAAATCCATCTACAACCCACCATTCCCCAGTAGATGGTGTCACAGCGGGGCAGAACCACAGGTGACATCAACAGGTGACCCTGCCCCCTAGTCTACTTAGTGGTGGGGGGCACACATCTGGTGTGGACAGGGCTTTTTTCCTTGTAGGTCGATGGCCACCTGTCATCGCGATTGATGCTGGATTTACTTTGAGGGACATGATTGTGTCACGTGACCCAAATACTGCATGTAAGATCCTTTAGTGAATTAAGCTCACTATCTGGTGCAGCTGTGCATAGCAACCAATCAGCTTCTAACTTTAGCTCTTCAGTTAAGTTTTGCCAATAAAACTTAGAAGCTGATTGGTTACTATGCCCAGCTGCACTAGATTATGTATGCACCAGTTTTAGTACATCTCTCCCAATATGTCCATTTTGTTTTAGTTTTAGTGTGTTAAAAAGAAAATAGTAGTTAGCAGGTCATCAAAACACATATAACAGTTTCATTAATTTAGGTGTGTTGCCAAAGGGTATTACCAAGCCTTGATCAATGGCAGTTAACAGTATCCACTTCAAAATTCTAAATTAAAAAAATGCATCAATGTGCCAATGAGCATCAAGTAAATCTGCAAGGGTTCATTTCGGGCATTTACGGCTATTATGAAAGGAATAGTTGTGTAGGACAATTTTTTATTCAGTTTTATTATATAGTATAGTTGGCGAGGTTGAAAAAAGTCCATCAAGTACAACCTGTGTGTGTGCTTTTATGCATTGTATTACATTGTATATCCCTGTCTGTTGTGGTCGTTTAGGTGCCTATCTAATAGTTTTTTTTTTTTTTATTATCTATGCTCCCTGCTTGTGGAAGAGAATTCCACATGCTTACTGTTCTTACCATAAAGAAAACCCCTACAAACTTTAAAGTTACACCACTTTTCTTCTCATTTTAGTGAATGGCGTATCTTTTTATGTTCCCTTGGACGGAAAAGTGTAATCCTTATCATGGGGTCACAAATACAGTATATGTACAATGAAGTCATATCTTCTCTCAAGCATCTTTTCTCCAGAGAGAAGAAGTTCAGTGCGTGTAATCTAATATCCTCCAGTCGCATAATTATCTTTGTTGCCCTTCTCTGGACCCTTTCCAGTTCCAGCACATCCTTCCTTAAGGACTGGAGCCCAGAACTGAATGGCATACTCCAGGTGTGGCAGAACCCGAGGGTTGTAGAGTAAGAGAATGATAGTTTTATCTCTTCTATCTCTTTTTTATGCATGCCAATATTCTGTTGGCTTTGCTTGCAGCAGCTTGGCATTGCATGCCATTGCTGATCCTATCATCTACTAAGACCCCCAGGTCCTTTTCCATCCAAGATTCTCCCAGAGGTTCTACCCCTAGTGAGAAGATTGCATTCATATTTTTGGCACCCAAATGCATTCTTTTCAGATCTTCTTGCAAGGTTTCCACATGCTGCAGAGAAATTATTGCCCTGCTTAACTTAGTATAATTCACAAATACTTAGATTGAGCTGTTTATCCCATCCTCCAGATCGTTTATAAATAAACTAAATTAAATTATTGACTTATTGTTTCTTTCTATTCATAAAAGCACATGTACTCCTCTTCCATTTTTCTACTTTGTAATCGTTTTCCAACCTTTTTTAGATGCGTATGCTATATTTTCTTGAAAATTCTTACTGGGAGGCATACCTGGGCTTTCAAAATTAAAACATTTACATGCTTACTATGACAATCATAATTTGCTAAGATATAACAATAGTAGTTAATTTTTCATTTTTCTATAAATGTGGACATATAGCATCTAAAAAAATGGTTACTAGAAAATGACGAACATTGTTTTTAGTAATACACCTATATATAACCTAAGCTCTATAACCATTCTTATTGTTGGCTATAATGTATTTCCCATGAAAGCCAAAAATACACTACATTAAATAATAATGATCATATCATAACGCATGCATACAGTGCATACAGTGTTTACTTTTACAGTAGTCATATCCTAGGGTCTTTACATTTGTGACAATAAAACAAACAAACCATTTTGTGATTGTACACATTTTTTTAATTACTGAGTGCCTGGGGAGATTTTAATCAATTTTATTTTGTGTTAAACTGGTAGTAAACTCTACTTCTTTAATCAGTTCCATTTAAAACATTAATACAAGACTTACATGTAGTTTCCTGTAAATGCTTTTAAGATATTTTTCCCTGTTCTTCATGTGATATGTCATTTGCACATGTGCAGCATTGGTGGCATGCTGACTGACACTGACTGTGCCATGAATGTGTTTAGCAATATGCCATGGTGATATAGTCCTCACCGCTGGCATTGTAGCTCAGTCCTGCGAGAGCTCAGAGTATTTTTTCTTCTTCTCAATAGGCTGTGCCACATCTTACTGCGCATGTGCGAGATTTACCTTTTTTAATTCACGTGGGTGTGGTCACATTTATAATTAGCCTTTACTATTTCTTTAAGAGAGGCTGTAATTTAGACCTACTCTCTGGGGTTTATTTAGTAAAGCTAGAAAGTGCAAAATCAGGCTCCCTTCTGCATATAAACCAATGAGCTTCCAGGTTTTATTACCAAAGCTTAATTTAACAAGTTGGGGTTAGAAGCTCATTGGTTTTTATGCAGTAGTGAGGCTGATTTTGCACTTTCTAGCTTTAGTAAATAAACCCCATTGTGTACTTAAAAGTGGGGTATGCCTGTAGTAACCCCCAGCATTGGTGTCTAGTAGCAGTTCTGTCAACCCTCTTCTTCCTGCAGTGCTATAAAACCGCCCAATCCCCAATGCCATTCATTCTTTGTCCCCAATGAGGCTGGGGCTATACTTTTTCTGTCAGACAAAGACTACTCTACATGACAGTACTGTCTATTTCAGTGCTAGGTGCTAAAACACAGACACCTTTCAATGCCCAGCATCTCCTACTACTCTGCAAAGTGTACATGTACTGTCGGTATAGAGCATTTCAGCATTTCAGAACCTGGCAATCAAAATTCACACATGCATAACAGGTGGTGTCACAGTTCAGGACATGGCAGGCCAGACACAAAGAGAACAGGGCACCAGGGGTATAGAGCATAGTATTTATCAAGTTTACAAATTAAAACAGATAAGATATTTAATTTAAACCCTTACAAACCACTTTGACCTACAGGTAAGCCTAGATTAATGCTTACATGTAGGTCCAAGAAATATCTCCTAAACCTAGACGGTTTAGGAGATATTTACAAAAAGACAGGCACCGCTGTCTATGGCGCATGCGCTGTTGACAGTGGGACGCAGGCGCACTGGGAATGTCGCTGCTAACGGCAATATGCCCTTAGTGGCAGCTCCCGTGTGCATGCATGGGAGTGACGTCATCGCTGCTCCGGCGCTGTGAGTGGCCGGAGCAGTGATACCTGGAAGAATATGGACGCTCCGGACTACAGGGGACATTGGTGACATCGCTGGCTCCTGTGTCAGGTAAGTGACACATAATGGCCTACTATGCTATGCATAGTAGCCCATTATGCTTTACCTTTGCAGGGAGACAAAGAGGAAGTAAACCCATCAGGGTTTACTTCCTCTTTAACAAATGTCTTCTTTTTTTGCCAGCTGCATTTTTTTCTGATGTAAAGTTCCTAACTGCATGAATGAAAAAATTTAATTTTCAAGGTTGTCATTCACAACAGTCATAAATTTTTTGCATTATTTTCTATTGTCTTCCTACTTTATGTGTTTCCATTCACTGACAAAGCTATTTATCGTTTGTCAATACCTCTAAAAACTATAGATTGATAGTCTTTAATACACCTTCAGGCTATTTAAACTGAGCTAATTAATTATAATGCAATAAAACAGTTTGACATTCAGAATTTGAATTCATGTTTCAGAATCAGCAAGAGGAATATCTAGCATGTTGTGATAAGACAGATTTTTGTAAATAACCATTGTTTTAGAGTATGCCATTTTTATCAGACCATATCAGATTTCCTGTTTTTTTTTTTTTTTTTTAATCTGCACTGAAGGCTTGCGAAATGTGATAGGGAACAAAAATATGGATGAACTACTCTGAAACACATCCTCTTGGGATGCCATTATAGTAGTTTAATGGCTGCTTAATCTGGCAATACACTAGTAGATCTTTGAACAAACATTCATGTGAATATTCGTAAGAACATTCATACAAAAATTCTTTGTATATTTGATGACTGGACAAATAACATTTGACAATACTTCAAAATGTTGTTTGCTGTTAACATTTGATTTTGAAATTAATGTAATTTAACCACTTCAGCCCTGGAAGAATTTACCCCCTTCCTGACCAGAACACTTTTTGCGATTCGGCATTGCGTCGATTTAACTGACAATTGTGTGGTCATGCGACGTGGCTCCCAAACAAAATTGATGTCCTTTTTTCCCACAAATAGAGCTTTCTTTTGGTGGTATTTGATCACCCCTGTGGTTTTTATTTTTTGCGCTATAAACAAAAAAAGAGCTTAAATTTTGAAAAAAACGCATTATTTTTTACTTTTTGCTATAATAAATATCTCCCAAAAATATATAAAAAAAATGTCTTTCCTTAGTTTAGGCCAATACATATTCTTCTACATATTTTTGGTAAAAAAAATTGCAATAAGCATACATTGATTGGTTTGTGCAAAAGTTATAGTGTTTACAATATAGGGGATAGTTTTATGGCATGTTTATTAATATATATATATATTTTTTAAATGGCGGCGATCTGCGGTTTTTATCATGACTGCAACATTATGGCGGACACATCGGACATTTTTGACACATTTTTGGGACCATTGTCATTTATACAGCAATCAGTGCTATACAAATGCACTGATTCCTGTGTAAATTACACTGGCAGTGAAGGGGTTAACCACTAGCTATCAGTGTAGGGATTAAGTGTGTCCTAAGGGCGTGTTACTAACTGTGGGGCCATGGCTGTGTTTTAAAGATCACTGATCTCTGCTCCAATCACAGGGAGCAGAGATCAGTGTCACTGTTGCTAGGCAGAACAAGGAGATGCTTGTTTACTTTAGCATCTCCCCATTCTTCCTCTCCGTGAGGCGATCGTGGGTATCCCCGTGACGATCGAGTCTGCGGGACTCACGGCTGGACTCACGGAGCTTCCCGCAGGCGCACAAGCCCCTGCCCCCTCTTAAATGGCAATATACAGGTACGTGATTCTGCCTGTATGTGCCCTTCTGCCAATGTATATCAGCATGAGGCAGTCGGAAAGCGGTTAAGGACTCAAAACCATGTACACTCTTATGCCCTGTACACACGGTCAGACATTCCGATGACAAAATCCGTCTGATTTTTTTCAACGGATTTTGATCCAAACTTGTCTTACGTACACACGGTCACACAAAGTTGTTGGAAAATCCGATCTTTCAGAGCAAGGTGATGTATAACATGTACGACGAGACTATAAAGAGGCCAGTAGCCAATAGTTTTCATCTCATCATTTATTCTGAGCATGCGTGGCATTTTGTGAATCGGAATTTTCTACACACGACTGGAATTTAAATGATCGGATTTTGTTGTCGGAAAATTTAGTTCCAGATCTCAAACTTTGTGTGTCACAAATTCCTACAGAAAAAGTCTTATGGAGCCCACACACGATCGGAATTTCCAACAACACAATCCGATCATACATTTTCTATCGGAAAGTCTGACCATATGTACAGGACATTAGAATGGGTTCTTTGAGAAATATTTTCCATCCTGCTCTTTCTGATTCCACTAATGACCAGGAAATTGAACAAACGTTCTTAAAATGAAACATTTTGAATTACTTTCTACTAGTGTTTAGCCATCTGTACTTTTAAGGAAGGGCCTCAGTTGGAAGCTAAACATAAGTGTAGCTGGGAGCTGACTACAGTTATCTGGCTTTGCAGACTTGCCTCCTATTGTTCCAGCTTGCCCCTATGTCCCCCTAGTGCTGGGCTCGGATCACTGACATCATATTTCTGAGCACAGAGGAAATCTTTGTGGGAGCTGTAGTCTTCTGGATATACAGTACATTATTGAATTGCAGAACTGACTATGGACTACATCTCCCAGAAAACCATCTGCTCCAGGAGAGAATTGTTGGAGAGACTAGAAAGGGATCTGCTGACCAGGCCCGCGTTCTCTTGCTTCCTGGATCCCATCGTGTGAGCACCAACTGGCAACTGTTGACCTACCATGCAGTACACAGCCTTCAGCTCCAGCCCAGCGGGTCCAGACATGTCCATCTGGCAGAAGGATGCCCTGCGCTGGCACTGAGCACCACGGAACTGGCCAGTCAGCAGACTGATCGCCATCTCTGCCCATCTGCAGTAAGAAGAATTGCTTAACCATCCTTCTGGGAAGATGCTGAGTTCTATCAGGATTGGTGAGGGGGCCTTTGCCCACAGATCCCATTGCTTTTCATAAATACTACACTTTGAACACTGTGCACAGACATTCACTTGGATTACAAATAGTACAGCTATAAACCAGAATCCTTTAGCTTGCCCTGTTCATCATCACTTTGCTACAGTAAGGAATCTTTGTTCTATGAGCGCCAACTTGCCAATGAAGACAAGGCAAGGCCTTGTTTTTAGGACATTATTTTTTATTGCTCTTAAAGGGGACATTTTACTGGTAACTATAGTACATTGTAAAATATATTCAAAAGAAGGAAACATGGACTTTAGAGGCACATATGTAACATTGAAAAACAAAATTAACTTGTATTAATCTTTAAAATTCACATTATTGACATTACACATTAAAAACAAAACATGTTGTTTGGTCTAAATGAAGCCCACACCACCTAACACAACCAACTAATTACAACAGTGGAACAGATCAATCAATAATGGTTCAAAATGAGATGATGTCAAATGGAAGGAGCAGCTGGTTGGTGGTAGATATGTAGTGAAGAAAACTCTACATGTTACACACCCTTAAGAGCTTCTTCAGGTGATTGCAGTGGTGCATAGTATACAGAACAATATACGCAGGCAAACCTGGCGTGATCATCCACCAATCAGTGGTTTCTCAAGCCTTAAGCAATATAGAGCTCAAAGGATCCTTATAACTTGTGTGGGACGGGGGATACTATCCAAATCCTCAACAGCTAAACTAGGGAACTTTGATCCAGACACTAGTACCATACACATGGAAAGGGGTAGCCCAATATGGCTATTTCTATGTAAAGTCCACTTTAAGTGTACAGGGCCAGTAGAGCTCCAATAGTGTTAAGGCCAGAGCCAGTAAATGTAACAAAGGCCCACCATTCATATCTCTCCAGACAGAGTGAATTCAGAGACAGATTGACTGCCGTCACATGGTACAGGCAGTAAACTGGTACTCTGATTGCCACGGCCGAGCAATCAACGCATCCTGACAGGATGTCATATGACGTCCAGTCAGGATAACAAAACCAATCTTGGCTATAATATAGCCAATCTTGACTATAATAATTCAAGTACAAAACCACTTCACATTCACTGTAACTGCAGTCTTTCAAAGATGTCAGTATTTAGTGCATTCAGATATCAATGCAATATAATATTTAAAAGATTAATCAATTGTGTTCTCTCTCAGGATTTATAGGATTTGCAATATATAGGAATTTTTTAAAACTCAATGGGTACTTCACACATTTTCCCACTTTAGGGGAACCATCCTAATTTGGGCTAAGATCAACACAACTCTGATTTTGTGACTCAGATTCTGTCCACCTTTAGTTGGTATACAAACAGGTCTTTTATTTTACTCAGACTATTAATAAGCATTTATTAAGCTAATACAGGCAAAGATAATATCATGCTTTTATTCCCAGTAATCCTTTAAGGCAAGACAATCTCTCATACAAAACATGATGGGGTCCCCAGAGTTAACTATTTTCCTCCACACTGAGATGATGCCACAATTGTTAAGTCAGTGAAGAATTTTACACAAGGATTTTCAATTAAAAATAAATTACTGGCATGAGAAGCTTTTGTGTGACCTTGTCCTGTTTGCTGAGCTGAAGCTAAGCTGATGTCAGACAAGAGCGCAAATAAAAAAAATGCTTTCAAAAGCATTTTATTATCACAACACAATAGTGGTGACACATAAAGAAATGACCTTATATGACAGGATTTCAGAATTGCCTAACTATAGAACAAATCAATTCTAATCACCTCTAATGACTCTGCATGAAACTTTCATTTCCATGTTATGCCAATTTTAAAGTGAGCCTTTTCAGAAAGGAATACACCCCTGTTTACCTCACTATAATAGAGTCAGGAGTCCTTATTGACTTCACTACACAAAGTTTCAAACTTAAAGGGTCAGCAGGAGAACCAGGGAACTAGCATTTTCAGAATAGCAATAGCAGCCTGCATTTTTTCTATCTCAGAAATGTTCCATTAAAGTAGAGTAAAAGCAATTTTTTTTTCACTTTGGATAGAATTAGGCACAGTTGTAACCTCTGTCAGTTTTTTTTTTTTTTTTTTGCTAGCCATGTCTTATAGGGGAGATTTCCCTTCATTTTCTACCCCATAGCCAAAACAGGAAGTGAGAGGAAATCCCTCCATTGTGAAGGAATCCTAGAGTGTGACGAAGGTCATCCAGACTAGTGTCCTTATTGGAAGATTTCCTTTTTTCTGGTGTCAGACTAAAATTTGAGATTTTCTATCACTTACACTTTAATGATAGTGGCGAAAAGGACTAATAGGAAGGGTGAATCTCCTTAACAGGGCACAGGCAGCAGTAAAATCTGTGAAAGCCTTGTGGGTCTTGTTGTGAAAAAGGCCCACAAGGCTGAAATGCATTAACATCTGCTGTCTGGACAGTGTTTGAAG
Organism: Lithobates pipiens; assembly: GCF_037356315.1. Classification (NCBI taxonomy): domain Eukaryota; kingdom Metazoa; phylum Chordata; class Amphibia; order Anura; family Ranidae; genus Lithobates; species Lithobates pipiens. The sequence continues at coordinate 172,910,983 of NW_027507748.1, forward strand.
ATTTTAAAGAGCAAGCAAAGAGTTGCATATTATCTCTTTTCATGACTGTTATTGCAACTGTGTAACTACCTTTCCACACCAGGCAGATCTGGAAGATCTCTGCATCCTACTGGTTTGTAGCACCTTATCTTTATATTTTTTTTTAGCAGTAAAAACTGAAAGGTCTTCTAACCCCTGGACATTCTATCCAGAACTAGAAAAAAAGATTTTTTTCCCTTATTTCCGCTTCAACCTACACATGTTGATAGAAAGAAATGTTACATTGGTCAGTGCCTACTAGCTCATTATGCCTTTTCCCTTGCAGGTATGAAAAAAAAACATTTCAGCGGGTTTACTACCGCTTTAAGCATTTTTAAGCTTGTGTGAATTTACCTGCATTTTGGGCAACAGAATGCTTTCTGCAGTAAAAAAAAAAAAAAAAAAAACACAAGCAAAAAAAAAATATGTGGTTGTATTCATTAGAATGTAACATGATGCTAGATGAACAGGCTGGCATATTAATGAACAGATATAAACCATAGGAGGCATTATTATAGAAACTGTAGAAAAGGAATCTCTCAGATTTCATATTTTATTGTTCCATAAAATAAAAAATGAAATGTGTCATTGTCTTGTTATAATCACACAAGAGACTGACGTACAACGGGATAAGAAAATTAAGTTCAATAGCCAGTAGCCAATAGCTGGCCTTGCGTCGTATTTGGTCTGCTGGACTAGCATACAGATGAACGGTTTTCCCGATAGGAATTGATTCCGTCGGAAAGATTTAAAAGCATGTTCTATTTCTAGGTCCATCAGACTTTTTGAAAAAAAAGTCAGCTGAAGCCCACACGCGATCGGAATATCCGATGAAATGATTCCGTTGGACCTTTTCTGCATGAAAGTCCGGTCATGTGTACGCGGCTTAAGTGTTATGTTCTGGATGGAGCTAGGCTGAGGCCGCTTGTACTTGCATGATTTCTGGGTTTGTTTGTTGGAGTGCAGCAATCAGGATTTCTTTCCTCCTGTACAACATAGTTATACTTTAAACATGGGAGAAGCCATTAGTCTTTAAGAGAGGACATGTGAAAGGTTATTGGAAGGGAAAATGTCTCTTTTTTATAGGTTTCTACCATGTACAAAAATGAAATTGCAGATGCAATTGGCATATAAATAATAGCGTACCTTTTACTTATTTACCTCTTTTGGAGTTTCCCTGTCCTCCCCTCTTGCATAATGTGATAAGCAATCCAAAAATCAGGGGGTATCTTTTCTCCCCTGACGGACATGTTCTGTACTGAAAGAAGGTAGTGTAAACTAATTTTCAGTACACTCTGGTTTTGCGGTATAACTCTCAATTCTATCATCATGTGGCATTATAATAGAGCAGACCTTGACATCTTTGGAGCACTGTCAGGTTTAAAATATGGTAGCTGCTATCAATAGTTGTTTTTGAAGGTGCAGGCCTAGAGGATGTCATCTTTATCCTTCTGTCAATAAATGTTTGACAGCTTGATAGGCATACACTTGTTCCAGGTTCATGACTTGTTAAAAATTAAGCAGGATGAGGGATTCATAAGCACTTTTAATTAAGAAGTCTGTACCTCCCAAAATAAGGAATATCCTATAGTTTTAATCTGATAGAATTCATTTAAAATTAGTTGGCTATTAATAGACTTTGAGGACAGTCTTCTCTACAGTGCTGAAACTACAGATGTTAGTAAAAGCTTGTTGTAACTCTAATGCCCCATGTACACCATCAGACATTCCAACCACAAAATCCGTCTGATTTTTTCCAATGGATTTTGGCCGAAACTTGTCTTGCATAAACACGGTCGCACAAAGTTTTCAGAAAATCTGATCGTTCGGAACAAAGTGATGTACAAAACGTAAGACGGGACTACGTAGAGGCCAGTAGCCAATAGCTTTTGTTTCCAAATGTTTTCTGAGCATGCGTGGAATTTTGTGCGTTGGAATTCTCTACACACAATCGGAAAAAGTCTGATCGGATATTGTTCTCGGAAAATTTTAGATCCAGCTGTCAAACTTTTTCCATTGGAAATTCCAACAGAAAAAGTCTAATAGAGCCCACACATGATAGGATTTTCCGACAACATAATCCGATCTGACTTTTTCCGTCTGAATTTCCGACCATGTGTATGGGGCATAATTTAGTGTATGTATAAGTATATAAATATTTAAATGTTCATACTCTCTATATTAAGGGTGATTGTGTATTTGGTACTTTTTTTCAAATGAAGAATTGCTAGATCTCCTTTTAGGCCCTGAATTACTTGATTTTTCGGAGACAAACACGATAGGTCAATTATAAAACCAGGAGGCAGATATGCTTTTCCAGAAAAGAAGAAGGTAGAAAATTGCACTGAAAATTGCTAAAATCCTACCTTTCAATCTTTTTGGTTGGCTTATTATAGATTTCCTACAATCTGTTCCATGGCATTCAATTATCAGTGGCATATTGCTTACTTTTTACTTTCCTATATAACTTCATACACATATGCAATTCATTCAAGGAGGTGAAAAGTGTAGAATCCATTGTACATTAAAATGCCAGGCCTGCTAAGGAAATATCTATCACCTTTATGTCCAAAAAGTAACATTTACGTATTACAAAATATAATAAAATGTGCCATGTAACTATAAAGTAGTGTGATTTATGGAAGTATGTTTAGCATCTTGCCATACTCACATTTGCACTGTATAAATAGTGAATGTGTATGATTTAGTAGAGATAACTTTGCTTTTATAATCTGACAGTGAAAGCACTTGATTTTATTCATTGTAGAACATTCTGTGCCTTATTTCATAATGTGTTTGAAAATACAGTAATAAATATGAATACAATATATTGTGCTTTATATTTTGCTCTATAAAAATCTGCTTTCTTTCTGAAGAATGGAATAAATCAGCGATTAATCTATTCAAAGTTGCACAGGAATACAAACCTGGTTTTGTTCGAATTGAATTCTAATGTTTAGTCCTAAAGATTTATGATTGGAAATCCTTTACATTATGAGCATTATGTATTTGTATAATAGACAGGACCCATCCTTTAGAGATGGCAGTACATGATCATTTGATGGTCAATATGCAATTCCTGTTTTTTTCTGTTGCTTTCTGTTGCATCAAGACTCCATGCACACTGAATCTCAATGGCCATTTTTGGGAGTTTGGCTATTTTTTTTGACAGCCTATAAACGCCCCTATATTTTATCCTATGTGTCCATGCACACATGGATGTTTTTGGATGTTGATCAGCAGTGGAGTTTATGGGCTGTTTCCTGAACAGCATAAAATTGTGTTCAGGAAACGTTTTTCTGACCAAAAAAAATGCCAAACACTCATAAACACTGATAAACACTCAAAAACGTGGCTCACCAGTGTTTTTTTACATTTTTCATCCATTGAAAAAAAATGAAAAAAATACAGTAGGTGCCGCCGATATTGTGTTCCCAGCTCGATGGGGTCACGCTGGAAATCACTGCTGCGATCTGTGCTTATCACACTTGCTGCCCTCACGAGATGCCATGCATCCATAGGAATATATTGGGGGCGCGAGCTGGAGGAGCGACATAGTTCGGCGCTGGCCCCCGCGACGGGGCACGCAGATGTCAATCTTGCCGCTAACAGCGGCAAGATTGACACAATATCGGCGGCACCCATTGTAAATACCGATGTGGAAAAAAAAAAAACCCTAATAAACACTATTGCAAAAACATTAAAAAACATTGAAAGACTCACTGCAAAGCTACTGGCATTTTTATAACATTATTTTAACATCCAGTGTGCATGGCGCCTAATACATAACTGATGGTAATTTTCAAAATGTTCCTTGCTTGAACATATACAAATAATTTATTCAATTAATTTACAGTTGCACATTTCTTATCTAAAATACACTGTTTGCAGGCTATTATGAAATGGTTATATGACCACTTCAGCTCTCATATATTTATAACCTTTATGGACCAGAACAATTTTTACATTTCTACTATGATCCTGTCTAATTTGGATAATGCAGTAGTACATAAATTGTTTTTGGGGTGATTCATTTTTTTTTTCAGTGGTATTGTCTTGCAAGAAAATTGTTTATTTGTTTATCCATAGACAAAACTACATTAAGCATTTTTTTTTTTCGATCAGTGTTAGTTTTAAAAAGAATAGTCATACTGTAAAAACATTACATATTGTGTTTTATAACTTGTTTTCTTTAAAAGTACACTAAAATTATGTTTCTGGCACACAGGATAGCAACAATATTTGCAAAGGGCTTTTTTTTTTTTATTACCTTGCACGTTTTATATTGATACTTACAAAAAAACAAACAAAAAGAATGTAAATAAAAAAAATATTTATCAATGATAAAAACAGAGAAATAAAAGAAATCATCAGAAAAATAATAAAGGGGAAATGAGAGTAAAGCGTTAATCAAGACTGATTAGGTTTAACTAAGCATTAATAAAGGGTAAAATAGCAAACATTTTATTTATTTATTATTTTGTTAATTTATTTATTTTATGTAAGGTTTCTGTAACTGTTGTTGTTTAAGATGAAAGGTCACACCCTGATCTATATATGAATAATGTGGTAAATACAATGTGACCATGCATTGTTATACTATGGTTAAATATTGTGCAGTGCAGCCACTCCTGCCACGGAATACATAGCAATTCTCTATAGATCAAACCAAACTGGATACGTGCATATCAATCATTGATACTCTTGAGCAACATGTAGTCACTGCTTGAAGTATGTGTCCTAATTGATGCCTTTCTCAGAGCTCAAGCAGTGACTACATGCTGCTATGCAATATCAATGGTTGACTATCTCCTGTATCTACGGTGGTGGAGCAGGACTTGAGTTACTGAAATTTTTATGTGATATGCTGATTTGTGAAGTACCCGTGTGAGTAAAATAAAATATTGGCAAATAATAAAATAACATTTTAATGAAGATATTACACAATGCTGGTGTACTTTTGATTTGTTCTATAGTGTTGTGCAAAAATGTCATGCCTGGAGAAAGCTGAAAATTATAGATATCAGTAACTGTTATGCCCTGTACATATGGTTGGACATTCCGACCACAAAATCCGTCTTATTATTTCTGACGGATTTTTTCCGAAACTTGTCTTGCATACACACGGTCGCGCAAAGTTGTCGGAAAATCAGATTGTTCTGAACGAGCTGACATCAAACATGTATGTCAGGACTATAAACGGGCCAGTAGCCAATAGCTTTCATCTCTTAGTTTATTCTGAGCATGCATGGCACTTTGTCCATCGGAATTGTCTACACACGATTGGAATTTATGCGATCGGATTTTGTTGTTGGAAAATTTTAGATCCTGCTCTCAAACTTTGTGTGTCGGAAATTCCGATGGAAAAAGTCCGATAGAGCCCACACACAATCAAATTTTCTGACAACATAATCCGATCAGACTTTTTCCATCTGAATTTCCGACCGTGTGTACGGGACATTAGGCAAGATATGAACTGATTTTTGATCGAAGTTTTTATACAGAAGGATTGTATCCTTCTACCAGCCAACTGCTAACAGTTTGTACTTTTATTTTGAAATCGAGTTGGAGAGGAGGTGGATGTAAGATATACCCTAGACACTTTGTTAAGTTTTTTTTTTTTTTTCTGAGGCATAACTACTATGTGTCAAGGTGGGGGCTATGCTGATGTGCACCCACTAGTTACTCTTTAAAGAGATGGTAGATGTACCCAGGAAGTGTAGTCTGTAGTCTGAAAATTCACAGTAGAGCTGGAAATCACAGGGCAATTATGCTGAAGGACTCTAGAAGAAGACTGTCCTTCATGAGAGCAGGTGACCTGGGGTACTCCAGGTCATGGAGTCTAAGAGCCAGCCGCTATTCATTCCATATTGTGGATATGAGCTGCTTGCTGACACCAACATTTACCCTATTCAGGACCAGGGACATCTTCCACTGATATTAAAATGGATATAACCCACTCTCAGCCTTTCTAAACTATTGCCACAGTGGTTATCCCAGTTATCAGGTAACCGGGAAACAACTAGGAAACAAAGCCAGGTCACTACATCAGAATCATTGGAGAAAAGCAAGTTGGAAAGTGGGCAGTTACTATTAGGAGCTAGATTTTGAAAGAGTTGCTTGGACAGTGAGCTGAGAACAGCACTAAGGCAAGGTAAAATAGGAAGCCCTTCTGATTGGCTGAGAAGAAGAAGGGAAGAGTGCCACTCTGAATGTCTACAGCAGGACTAAGAGACAGATACCCATATTGGGCAACTATTAGCTATGTAGCTAATTATATTAATCAGCAAGACACTAGATAATGACTATAGCACTCAGTCCTGTGCAGGTACAAAATAAGATCAGAGCACATATTGTGGAACTACAAGAACCAGAACAGCTTTGTATGTTAGAGCTGTGGAACTACACATAACATATTGGCTTTTCTTCTGGTCTGTGGAACCACAAAAAACAAATCAGCATTTACTGCTAATCTGTAAATCTATGGAGATGATTTACTAAAATTGGGAAATTGAAAAGCTGGCGCAGCTGTGCATGATAGCCAATCAGCGCCCAGCGTTAAATGGGTCAATTAAGCTTAAAAAACAATAACTGGAAGTAGATTGGTTTCTGTGCAGAGCTACACCAGATTTTAAATTCTCCAGTTTTAGTAAAGAAACCCCTATGTTTAAACTCAAGTGAATAGACCGTTAGAAATGTAAAAGCATTAATTATTGATTGAAAAAAATATATATTATTTAACAGACTAGCAACAGTTTGCACTTATTTGGTTTTGCTTAACCACTACAGATCCGCGCTATTGCCAAATGACGGCAACAGCGCGGACCTACATTTCCGGGAATACGTCTATTGACGTCGTCCCGGATACGAGCGGCCTGCGCGCCCCCTGAGGGGCGCGCGCGGCGCGCTCTGTGATCGGCGAGTCCGTGAGACTCGCCTGATCACCGATCCGTGCAAGGGGTCGATCCCGACCCCTTATCACGTGATCAGCTGTCAGCCAATGACAGCTGATCATGTGATAGAACGGAGCCGGTAATCGGCTATTATTCCTCCTCGCGCTGACAGCGCGAGGAGAAAAAAAAAAAGCCGATCACCGGCGGCCGTGATCGGGACATCAGTCCCGATCACGGCCATCAATACAAGGGACCACCTGCCACCAGCCAGTGCCCACCTGCCTCCCGCAGTGCCATCCTGAAATTAAATAAAACGCAAAAGTAAGTGCCCCCCGTCAGTGCCCCCCGTCAGTGCCCATAGTGCCCACAGTGCCACCCACAGTGCCACCCACAGTGCCACCCACAGTGCCACCCCACAGTGCCACCCACAGTGCCACCCACAGTGCCACCCACAGTGCCACCCAAAGGTGCTGCACCCCAGTGCCGCCCATCAGTGCCCAGCAGTGCCGCCCATCAGTGCCCAGCAGTGCCGCCCATCAGTGCCCAGCAGTGCCACCTATCAGAGCCACCTATCAGTGCCACCTATCAGTGCCCATCAGTCCCATCTATCTGTGGTACCTATCAGTGCCCATCCGTGCCACCCATCCGTGCCACCCATCTGTGCCACCCATCCGTGCCATCTTATGTGCCCATCTTTGCCCATCAGTGCCGCCTTATCTGTGCCCATCGGTGCCGCCTTATCTGTGCCTATTAGTGCCGCCTTAACTATGCCTATCAGTGCCCACCAATGCAGCCCATCAGTGCCCACCAATGCAGCCCATCAGTGCCCACCAATGCAGCCATCAGTGCCGCCTAATCAGCGCACTTCAATGAAGGAGAAAAATGACCCGTTTGCAAAATTTTATAACGAACTATTAAAACATGATTTTTATTTTTTTATTTTTTTGCATCTTTTTTTGTTTGTTTAGCAAAAAATAAAACTCCGAGCTGTAACTAAATACCACCAAAAGAAAGCTCTATTTGTGGGAAAAAAATGATAAAAATTTCATTTGGGTACAGTGTTGTATGCCCGCGCAATTGTCATTCAAAGTGCATCAGCGCTGAAAGCTGAAAATTGGTCTGGGACTGAGGGGGGTTTAAGTGCCCAGTAAGCAAGTGGTTAAAATTTATTTGAAGATCTCAAGGAAACAAAGGCGCCTGCATGTCCATCCTGAGAACTGTGGTTCCACACTTTGGCTATTACATAATTATTGTTTCCCCATAGCTCTGCATGGACACACAAGTGGTGTGACAGCTGGTGGGTGGAATCACATGATAAAGAGGAGAGATTCAGGCAACCCTGAAGTATTGGAAGCAGTGCTTCTATCTTATCAAGACAGAAGACTGGATTTAACTGAAATGGTACTGGTAAATATTAGCCCCCATTCAGATATTTCTGGTCCAAAGTAGTGCATTATGTCATGCATTATCACGTGATGCTATAAGCCCGCCTAATTATTTTAATAGCCTACCAATGCACCACAATGGATTAGAAAATGCCCTTCGTCATTTTTCCTGATGCAATGCACCACAACATGTAGTAGTGCACCACCTTGTGTGATGTTGCACTGCAAATAAGTATGCTGAAGGTACGTTCTTTCAGTGCTGTGAGGATGTTTAGACACCTATTTACATAAATGGTGAATGAAGAAGGTAGTGTTTTTTTTTCTCTTATTACTAAAAATCCATCCATTCAGCCGGAACTATTTTAAATAATTAGCTGTACTATTCAGGCAATGCCAGCATTGAAAAAAATGTAACTATGTATCTTTAAGCTACAGCGATAGAGTATTAAAAATCAGTAGCCCAAGCCAATTTTTTTCCATTTCCATCTGCCTAACAACATCATGATTTTATTTCATATGTCAAAGATTTGCTTGGCCAGGTGCAGTTTAAAGGAAGTTTTCCTAAAACTGTTTATTGCAGGAATTATCATAATTCAATCATGTTATGTTATGTTGAGAACATTTAGTACATCTTCTCTAATGAGCAAATCTCAGATGAAGAGACATAAATGTCAGTGTAACAGCATTTCCTATAAACTCGTACTTAATAACAAGTCAGTTGTACAACATTATTAAAACATTTCAGGAAATCACTCTGACAATCTTACTCCAAAAGGAAAGTAAGAAGATCATTTTAAATCTGCTACTGACCTTTTATATACAATGCATATAATATGTTCTGTAATTTGCATATTAAAGGTAGCTAAGGTCATTTTTGTAAGCATTTTCTGCAATGCAAGGGCACACACTGGAACAAAATGACAGCTGAATAGAGACCTGCACAGAAATGTTTTATCATAAATTAAGCGTGAATTAATGTACAGGTATATCCCTGCCCTTGGTCTGTTGTGTCTACCTTACCCTGCTTGCATTACGCAACTTTACTTTGACAAGCGCTTTTCAAAAATCACTAGATTTTATAATAACACAATTTTAACTAACCAACAAAAATATGTGAATAATGGCAGTCTTTATTGTGATTAATGCCCGCTGACCTCCTGGCCAGCGGGGACACCAGAGCAACACTGCCTGCCCACTGCTGAGGAGAGCCCCAAATGTAATGTTCGATGAAGCAGAGACACCTAACATCCCTCTTATCAACTGATGACATGACTGGTTGTTAGGACACCAGTGACTGGGAGATTGCAATGGTGCACAATGAAAACCTGTGGCTTTGTGTAACTAAAAGGCAGAATTGATCCATCCACTGATCTGGTTCCAGTGTATTGTCTGGGAGGATTTCTAGAGCAGAGTGGTGTCTTTACATGTGCATCATCGTTGTAGGGTAAGGGTCTGCCGTGTTGGATGATGGTGATGGGACCCTTACTATCCTTATATCTGCTGGACGAGGTGGAGGGAGATCAGCTGTTGATTCATTAAACTTTCTTTACTTCTCTGGACTTTTATACATTATTTACATACTAATATGTATTTATTAACCACTTGCCGCCCGCCCTATTACAAATTGACGGCGGCAAAGTGGTTTCATAATCCTAACCGGACGTCATATGACGTGATTAGGATTATGAGCCGCTGCGCGCCCCCGGGGGCGCGCATCGCGGCGATCGTTGTTGCGGGGTGTCAGTCTGACACCCGGCAACTACGATCTCGGTAAAGAGTCTCCGACGGAGACTCTTTACCATGTGATCAGCCGTGTCCAATCACGGCTGATCACAGTGTAAATGGGAAGAGCCGGTGATCGGCTTTCCCTCACTCGCGTCTGTCAGACACGAGTAGAGGAGAGCCGATCGGCTGCTCCTCTGACAGGGGGGGTCTGTGCTGATCGATTATCAGCACAGCCCCCCCGAGGATGCCCACACTGGACCACCAGGGACACCACTAGACCACCAGGGAAAAGGTAATAAAAATCCATAATCCTCCCTAGACCACCAGGGTGCCAGTCAGCACAATGGGTGCCAATCAGTGCCCATAATGGATGCCAATCAGTGGCCACAATGGGCATCACTGATTGGCATGCATTATTGTTTGGCACTGATTGGCATCCATTACTATAACACCGATGCCGCCTATGAGTGCCCACCTGTGCCGCCTGAGTGCCCACCTGTGCCGCCTGAGTGCCCACCTGTGCCGCCTATGAGTGCCCACCTGTGCCACCTATCCATGCCCACCTGTGCCGCCTATCTATTCCCACCTGTGCCGTCTATCTATGCCCACCTGTGCCGCCTATCCATGCCCACCTGTGCCGCCTATCCATGCCCATCCGTGCCGCCCATCCGTGCCACCCATCCGTGCCGCCCATCCGTGCCAGCTATCAGTGCCAATTTGTGCCACCTATCAGTGTCCGTCCGTGTCGCCCATCCGTGTCGCCCATCAGTGCCGCCTATCAGTGCCACTTCATTGGTGCCCATCAGTGCCACCTTATCAGTGCCCATCAGTGTAGCCCCATCAGTGCCCATCAGTGAAGGAGAAAACTTACTTATTTACAAAGTTTTGAAACTGAAACAAAAAAAACTATTTTTTTTCAAAATTTTCGGTATTTTTTTATTTGTAGCGCAAAAAATAAAAACCGTAGAGGTGATCAAATGCCACCAAAAGAAAGCTCTATTTGTGGGAAAAAAATTATAAAAATTTCATTTGGGTACAGTGTAGCATGACCGCGCAATTGTCATTCAAAGTGTGACAGCGCTGAAAGCTCAAAATTGGTCTGGGCAGGAAGGTGTTTAAGTGCCCTGTATTGAAGTGGTTAATTTGTTTATTTTATTTATTTATTTTTGTTTGTGTTCACCGCATTTTTTCTGTTTTTATTGTGATTATTTTTCCCATTGAGTTAAAAGTCATCCTACTCAATAATGACAAAAGTCTGACTTTATTGGCATGTGCTTGGTGGCATCCTTGGTGAGAATGTTATTGTTACCAATTTTCAAATTTAAGTAAAAAAAAAACTGTTTAGTTGAAAGAACGGGGTACAGATGTTATGCTGCTAACACCTTAGGTGCAAGGATTCAGCAGTGACAGTCAGCTAGTAGCCAACAAGGCATGGTAGCACAGTCAGACAGGCAAGATTCCAAGGGGTTAAATAAAGCAGTAGGGACAAATACTGTATATTCAAAAAAAAGTCAATGAAGACAGAGACACACTAAACCTGTTGATTCTGAATTGAGTCAATGTTCTAAGTACCTTATATACACTTTTACAGAGGGTCAGGTGTGCAGGCTTTAGCATAGGAGCATAATGCCGTGCACACATGACCGGACTTTTTGACAGACTAGGTCCGACAGTCTTCCCGATGGACTTTCGGCGGACTTTCTGAATGAACGGATTTGGACACACAATCACACCAAAATCCGACAGATTTGAATGTGATGATGTACGACCAAACTAGAATAAGGAATTTCATAGCCAGTAGCCAATAACTGCCCTAGTATCGGTTTTTGTCCGTCGGACTAACATACACATGAACGGATTCCTTGGTCTAGCAGAGTTCCGGCGGGAAAATTTAAAACATGTTCTATTTCTAAAGTCTGCAGGATTTTTGGCAAGCAAAGGTCCGATGGAGCCCACACGCGATCAAATTATCAGATGGACTCGTTCCGTCGGGCCTTTGCTGTCAAAAAGTGCGGTCGTGTGTACGCGGCATTACAGTGCCAGAAACAGTCCATAAATAATGACAGAGAGCTATTCCAGTAACTCAGAGGGGCTGATTTACTAAAGGCAAATTCGCTGTTCACTTTGCAAGTGAAGTTGCACTCCGCAAATACATTTTTCCCAGAGCTTAGTGAATGCGGTAGCTCCACTTTGCAAAGAACACCCAATCACATGCAAGGAAATATATCACTTGCATATTTCGATGATGAAAATCATTGGAGCTTTACCTCATTCACTTAGCTCTGGGTATAATTATCTTGCAGAGTGCAACTTCCCATGCAAAGTGAATTAATCTTTAATAAATCAACCCAAAATATCCTGCACATTTCAGTCATATGTGGTCTGTGACCAGAGCACAGGCAGATTGTTAATTTACTTTTTCATTGTATCTATTTCATCTAATGCTGGTCTGGATCATTGAAAGAGATACATCGGGGATCCATTTCAATACCATTTTGCTAGAATAAGAAATGTTGTCAGCATGTTGTGTGGTATAGATCTCATCACTGCTTACTTTTCAGACATTTTAACATAGACGTCACTCATATTTCCTGCTTCAAATATAATCTGTTTAATAGTAAAAGTCTTGCTCGTTTACCAACAGAATAGTTAAGCACCCAAATCTGCTCATGACCCAAATAAAGGGCTTTTCTTCTGCTGATGAAAAATGAGGCTCCTGTAACTGCTTTAGGACCGTCCCACAGACATTTACTGTGGCAGGGCGGTTTTTTAGCACAAAATCACGTACCTGTATGTGATCTCTTCCTTGATTGGACACAGCAGGAGCCAATAAGTGGTACTGGCGATGGCCGCCGGGAACCCGACAATTATTTGTAGAGAGGCAAATAGAGATCTCAGGTTTCTGATAAGAAACATGGATCTCTATTTTCCTTTAGTCAAAGCACTCCTCCTATAGTTATAACGCACACATAGGGAACGCATTTAACCATTGTATTGCCCCTGATGTTAAGTTCTTCCCCTGCCAGTGTCATTTATACAGTAACAGTGCATTTTTGTTTAGCACTGATCACTGTATTGGTGTCACTGGTCCCCAAAACGTGTCACTTAGCGTCTGATTTGTCTGCAGCAATGTTGCAGTCCCACTAAAAATCATTTTTAGATGCTATAACTGTTGTGCAAACTATCTATATATGTTTTTTTTTTCCAAGAAATATGTAGGAGAATACATATTGGCTTAAATTTATGAAGAAATATGATTTTTTTACATTTTTTATTAGTAAAATATATTGTTCTTTTTAAAAAAAAAATTTGATCTTTTTTTGTTGAATTACTGCAAGGTGATAAAATGCCACCAAAAGAAAGTTCTATTTGTGGGGAAAAAAAGGATATACATTTTATTTGGGTATAGTGTTGCATGACTGCGCAAATGGCCCTTAAATTAATGTAGTGCCGTATCACAATAAAAGGCCTGTCATTTGGTCATTAAGGGGGTAAAACCTTCTGGAGCTGAAGTGGTTAACTGATCAATAATGTTCCTGTTCTTTGGTGGACCATATGCGAGAGCACACTGTGCATGAGCAATAGGTCATCCTTAATTAGATCTGTACTCATTACACGCTAGTCTTTTTATGTTTCATTTACCTTGAAGCTGGATACCAAAATACAAACTCATGTAGTAGTGGGGTGTATTGAGACAGTACAATGGTTTCCAACTCCAGCCCTCCAATACCCACAATCGGTCATGTTCTCAGGATTGTCTTAACCCGGTACACACGATCAAAAAATCGTATGAAAAATACTTTGTTTAATCAGTACAACTGTCATTTGAAAATGCAATACAAATGCACTACAACACATGACATCACTTCCAAATTTTTATTCTGTCGTATGAGAATTTTTGTGACATTAGTAAATGCATCAGATTTGATCTGCGATTATCATGCAAAAAAAAAAAAACGGATGATCATTCGTCCGATAATCGTGTGTACTGTGCATTAACCTTGTGTCAGTGTTTTTTTTTTTTTAGCAGGGTAATTATTATAGCTGTGCTATTTGATGGAAATTTTCTAAAAAATGACCTGCTTGGAGTAACTAAGGGGTGGCGTTGTCAAAAACTTCACTAGCATATTCCCCTCCTTATAGTATTCAGGTGTGGAAAAAATGTTCTGCATAGACTGCTCCAATAAAGACCCCACAATGATTGCTGGGTATAATTACAAGGGTCGAGTTAGTAGAAAATTAGCCCAGAGATTGTTAGGTCAAGATAAGTATTAAACCACTGATTTGGGTAAAACCATAAAGAAAAATGTCCAGCTTTGATCACAGCTTAGAAGTTATCAAACTTCTGAGAGTGTCATATAATTGTCATCAGCAGGAGATCCTAATTCTCACTCATCACTTATTACAGGAATTATGTCTTGCCCTGGTGTTAAGAATATTATCAAAGGCACAGTATGCA